>NC_083439.1:6586595-7976595 GCF_020745735.1 Hemiscyllium ocellatum | reverse complement strand
TGTGATACTGAGATAGAGGATCAGCCACAATCACATGGAATGAGAGAACAGGCTGGGGGTCTGCATGGCTTACTCCAGCTCCCAGTCTCTCTGTGATTGGAGGAGCAGGGAGGAGTTTGCAAAGTTGCCAAGGGAACCATTTCCAGGGCTTGATGGAGTGGAGGGAGTTGGGTAGTATCAAAAGCTACCTCTGGCTGGTATGGCTGTTGTCAGGGTAACCAAAGCCAGAATAGTCTTTTGCCGGACGCAAGAGATTTTTGTGTAAGGGAGGGGAGAGGAACAGAAGGTCGTGAAGGGCTGTGGGGGAAGAGGGGAGATTGGAATGGGTTACAGAGAAGAGAGAACAATTTAAAAAGGTATCAACCAAGGAATATTCAGCTCACTACCATCCAAGAAAACTTTGACTCACCAAAATCATGAGTTCCTTGTAAAGGAATGTGGAATCTAATTTAATTAACTATGATACATGGGAAAAGTACAATGGATCAACTTTATTGAACAGTTAATTGTTAAATTTAAATCTGAGTTTGTGATTGGAGGTGCAGTGACTGTCTGGTTTACAGCTTCCAGCTTTGTAAGGTTATTGTGTTTCCACTGAACAATGATCTCACCAATTCACAGGTGTTTTTATTATAACAGATTCCTATGGGTAGAAGTGACTATTATTTTGAAAGAAATCTTGTATTAACTTAAGCCTTCTACCAACTGAAATACCGTATGGTGTCTAAAAAAAATTAGTGGTTTGCTTTTGTATTGTGGCTAAATGTTTCATGGAGAGTTGGTAATTATAGAGGGTATTGGTGAATTATTCCAATTCTGTTTCTGGGTAAATCGATATACGCTGTATGTTATCAACATAAACAGAGTATTGTAACTGAGTTGCAACATAATCTGATAAATTAATGAGAATGAAAAAGGCACCCTTCAAAAGCAAAAGATAGCCCCTCGAAAATCCAAAAATATCCTTCAAAACAAAAATGACAAGAAGCCCTCAGAAAAGAAACAGATCCTTTAGGAAATCTGTCGCCCTTGCTCCAGCCAAACAGCAATGTGTGTAGTTTTTTACAGCTCCCAAGGCCAAATAGGAATCGGGAACAATGCTGAACTTGCCAGTGATACATACATCCTGTAAAAGAATTCCTTTTAAATGTGTTTGGTCCATTTGAATCTCAGCTTTCCATTTCAACCACTGTCACTGATCAGACATTTGAGTTGAGGCGTTGGGACGATGTGTTGAGATTGTACAGGACATTGTCGAACCCCTTCTGCAATACAGTCGATTCTAATATAACACGATAGACCAGAAGTTGTGCAATCTCACGTTATAAGAAAATCGCGGAATAGCCACGCTTTTTAAGCTAATGGGGCTGGAATCCTGTTATGGCCAATACAGGTAAGGAAGGTACGTGTTCTACAAATAATGGTCTAAATTCTTCAATCAAGTTAGAGCCAATTCATGTTAAAGAAACACACGATAGCAGAATCGACTATATGATTGCCAGTTCTAGTTGTCATGTTGTATGAAAAATATTACTAAGCTGGAGAGGGTTCACAGATTTACAGGACGTTGCCAGGATTGGAGGATTTGAGTTACAGGAAAAGGCTGGATAAACTGGGACTTTTTTTTTAACTGGAGCGTAGGAAGCTGAGGGGTGACTTTAGAGAGGTTTATGAGATCATGAGGGGTATAGATAAGGTGAATGGTAGATGTCTTTTCCCAAGGGTGGGGGATTTCAAGACTAGGGGGAATATTTTTAAGGTTAGAGGAGAAAGTTTTTAAAAAGACAGGAGGAGAAATTTACTTACACATGGAATGGTTCGGGTGTGGAATGAATTTCCAGAGGAATTGCTGGATGCAGGTACAGTTACAATGTTTAAAAAACATTTAGATATGTACTTGGGTAAGAAATATTTGGAGGGATGTGGGCCAAGTGCAGGCGACACTGGTTTAGTTTGGGAAACTTGGTCAGCATGTACTGGTTGGACCAAAAGGTCTGTTTCCGCGCTGTATGATTCTCTATGAGCCACATTACAGGTTTTTCTTCCTCGCACAGATCAAGTACCTTTGATATTTCTGAACATGCAACATTCCCGGAGTGTAGAGGAATGTTGGAACATTGGTAACAGGGGGAAGTCCATAATACATAGGAGCAGAAATTAGGCCATTCGGTCCATTGAGCCTATTCTGCCATTCAATCCATGGTTGATAGGTTCTTGAGGATCAAGGATTATGGGGAGAAAGGGGGTTGAGAAACTTATGTATCTCCATCTTAAGTATACTCAATGACCAGGCCCCCACAGCCTTCTGTGGCAGTGAATTCCACAGACTCACCATTCTCTGGCAGAAGTAGTTTCTCCTTGTTCTCATTCTAAAAGGTCTTCCCTTAGTCTAAGGCTCTGCCTTCAGATCCTAATCTTTCCTACCAATAGAAAGATCTTCCCAAAATCTACACTGTCCAGGCCATTCAGTATTCTGTAAGTTTCAATTAGATTCCCCCTCATCCTTCTAAACTTCAACAAGTATAGACCCAGAGCCCTCAAACGTTCCACATATATTAGGATCCTTCTCGTGACCTTCGCTGAACATGCTAAGGGCCAATACATCCTTCCTGAGATTATGGGACCCAAAACTGAGCACAATACTCCAAATGTGGTCTGACCAGAGCCTTACAGACCCTCAGAAGTACATCCCTGCTTTTATATTTAAGCCCTCTGAAAATAAATGCCATCGTTGCATTTGCCTTCTAAACTGACTCAACCTGAGAGAACCTCGGATTCTCTCAAGACTAGAACTCCCAAGCCTTTTTGCACTTTAGACTTCTGATTTTCTCCCCACTTAGAAAATAGTCCATGCCTCTATTCTTTCTAACAAAGTGCATGACATCACACTTCCCCATGTTGTATTCTATTTGCCACTTCTTTGCCCACTCTCCTAATCTATCCAAATCCTTCTGCAGCCTCCCTGCTTCCTCAATGCTACCTGTCCCTCTACCGACCTTTGTATTGTCTGCAAACGTAGCCAGAATGCCCTCAACACCTTCATCTAAATCATTAATGCATAAAGTGAAAAGTTATGGTCCCAGCACTGAGCCTTGTGGAACACTACTTGTCACCGGCTGCCGTCCTGAGAAAGACCCTTTTATCCCCACTCTCTGCTTTCTGCCAGCCAAGCTTCTGTCCCTGCTAGTACCTTGACTCTGACACCATGGGCCCTTATCTTGCTCAGTAGCCTGCTGGGCGGCACCTTGTCAAAAGCCTTCTTGAAGTCCAGATAGATAACATCCATTGGCTCTCCTTGGTCTAACCTGCTCATTACTTCCTCAAAGAGTTCTAGCTGATGTGTCAGGCATGACCTATTCTTGATTAAACCATGCTGACTTTGCCCTAATTTACCATACACTTTCAAGCATCCTTCACAATGGATTCCAGGATCTTGCCCACAACTGAGGTTCGGCTAATCGGTCTGTAGTTTTCCATCTTTTGCCTTACTCCCTTTTCAAACAGGAGTGTCATGTTAGCGATTTTCCAGTTCTCGCAGATCCTCCCTGATTCTAGCAACTCCCGATGGGGAAGGGCTTGATGTAAGTCAGTCAGTGATATAACTGATAGTCGTGAATGAGCAGAACTATGTGGGGCAGTCTGAGACAGAGGCAGTGAAGGAAGCAGCAATTTGTATTCAGCTGTAGTGACATATCGGGGTCAGTTAGCTGGACTGCCACTACATGATATAGAGTAACACGAACAGCACCGGTTCAATTCCCACAGCGGCTGGGGTTACCATGAAGGTCTCTCCTTCTCAACCTCTCCTCTTGCCTGAGGAACAATGACCCTCAGGTTAAACCTCCACTGACCATCTCTCTCTAATGAGATAGCAGCCCTCTGA
The DNA here is from genome assembly GCF_020745735.1 of Hemiscyllium ocellatum. NCBI lineage: Eukaryota > Metazoa > Chordata > Chondrichthyes > Orectolobiformes > Hemiscylliidae > Hemiscyllium > Hemiscyllium ocellatum. The sequence continues at coordinate 7,972,712 of NC_083439.1, read as the reverse complement.
GACTTTGGGAAATTTACTAGCAGTGTTTATAGAGAGAAAAAAAGTTGAATTACTTTATAATGACTGCATCAAGATTTCTGGTTACACAGTCAGTCATTGTAACCAGATTGCAATGGTTAGAATGTCACAGACAACTCAGTTCAATGCAGCAGGGGAAATGAACAAACTGAGCCTTAGAATTAGCTCAGACCAGACCAAGGTACAAACCTCCACTCCTTGGCCAAGCCCACACCATTTTATCAACAGCTGATCAACATTTCAACACCATTTTCCCACCTCGAGTTCCATATCTCTTGATCCCGTGAGTTGTTGTTTGGTTTGGCTCCTAAATACTGAAGAGGAGACACTGGCCTCGAAACATTAAATCTGCATTCCTCCCACAAATGCTGGCAGACCTACTGAGTTTCGCCAGCAACTGCTGTCTTTGCTCGGCACCTAAGTAACCTAGCTCCAATTTTAAGACAAATGTCCCCTTTGTTCTTGGTTCTCCTACCAGGTGAGAGTGATCTCCCATCTCCCAAATATCCCATCATGTGACGAATAAAGGCTCAGACTTCCCCAGTCAAAAGGGTGGCACGGTGGCTCAGTGGTTAGCACTGCTGCCTCACAGTGCCAGGGACCCAAGTTTGATTCCCAGCTTCGGATGTGTGCAGTTTGCACATTCTCCCATGTCTGTGTGGGTTTCCTCCGGGTGCTCCAGTTTCCTCCAAAGATGTGCAGGTTAGATGAATCGGCTGTGCTAAACTGCCCACAGTGTTCAGTGATGTGGAGGTTAGATGCATTAGTCAGGGGTAAATGTAGAGTCATAGGAGAATAGGTCTGGGTGGGATAATCTCGGGAGGGTCGGTGGAGACTTGTTGGGTCAAAGGGCCTGTTTTCACACTGTAGAGATCCTATATTTAAAAAAAAGGAGGAACACGCAAAGGAAAACAAAGGTTCCAACCAGGGCACAGCACAGATATCTCGCCAGATAAGGTCCCCATGAGGAGTTGTGATCGATGAGATGTTGAAATTAGTGCAATATGGAGGAGGGAATCATTGGAGAGAAAAGATACAACAGCTTCCTGTTATAACTCACTTGTACCTCCCCTTATAGATTACACTTCACCTGACCAAGCAGTATGAGTCAGAGGTCTCCATCTGGATTATAATCGGGAGTTTGTTGGGAGGTCTTCTCCTGCTTGCACTCCTCATTCTCGCTTTATGGAAGGTAAGTCGAGTATTTTCCCACAGCCTGAGTATTATTTCTTCCAGTATTGCAAGCAAGCTTATCCAGCCTCGCTTGGAGTGGCTTCCAGTTGGGAAGGCGGGGATTGTGACGGCCATAGCATCTCTCTTCATCGCTTGCTTTCAGGAGAGTTTTATTTGCAGTTGGCTGCCCCAAATGAAAGTTGAGTGGTTCACGTTGACATGACGACACAGCAAATGTGGTCTGTAATAATACAACCTATCAGGCCACTACCTTTAGAGATTATACAGAGTTTACTCTAAATTGCTTTCCATGTCGTGACTGCTGAGCAGTCGGTACACTGACTCATACTGGTCCCATCATTAATGTTTGCAACATGGAACAGGTTCAGCAACAACTCGTGCTGTGTGCAGGATGGGTAGCTGGTCTTCCTTTGAAAGCTTCTTCTAAGCTCCCACCTCCTTCCACAAGCACAGCAATTGAATGTGGTTGTAACCACATCATTGCACTGCAGACAACACCAACAAGGCAACACCAACAAACCAAGATCTCAGACAGGTCTCAGGAGTGCTACTGACAGGAGCTGTCAGCTTTGCCGAAAGATGCCAGGATCATTACACCATAAACAATGGAGCATAGTTAGACCATAACCCTCCACTCATTTGTGGGGGCGTCAAAAATCTATCTTCATGTTTGATGTGACAGTCCCCAATGACCTCTGGGAACTGGAATTCTACAGGCATTGAGAGCTTGGTATGTTTTAGTTTGAGGAGAAGGGTATTAAGAGCGAGAGGGGTTGGTGGAACAAAGATACAGACCAGTAGTGATCGAATTCGATAGAGCTCAGGGGAGCGAATGGCCTGCAGCTAATGGTCTTTTTTTTTCTTTAGCGCTGAATCTACTCTTTTTTTTTCTTTTCCTACACTACCGCCTAACTGCGGTAGTGCTTATTTTTTTTTTCCCCAGCACCCATGGTGTGTGTGTGCAGGTGTGAGACACAGTGACAGACACAAAGTGTACAAATCTTTATTCAATATCCACCACCAGGAAAAATAGGAAAACACCTGAGTGGCCAGTGACAAGCAGTGCCCTTCACATCAAAGAGAGCAATGCTGTGTGATCAAACAGTGAAGGGGAGGGCAGGGACTAAATTAAAATAGCGTTGGAGGGGGAAATGATGCACCCCAATTCCTGCGGCGCCCACCTCTCCCTGAACAACTCCAGGGTGTTGGTGGACACCGCGTGCTCCTTCTCCAAGGACACCCGGGCCCTAACGTAACCGCGGAAGAGGGGCAGGCAGTCGGCCCTAACGACCCCCTCCACGGCCCGCTGCCTGGACCTGTTTATGGCCAGTTTGGCCAGGCCCAGGAGCAGACCCACGAGGAGGTCTTCAGACCTGCCCTCCCTCCTCCGCACCGGGTGCCTGAAGATCAGGAGCGTGGGAGCTAATAGTCTTTATTATCCGATGCCCAGACAAGTCTCCTTCCCCTTCCATCAATGATAACAAGGGTGAGCAGGAGAAGGGCCAGGCTAGGCTGACACACCAGCATTAATTCTGTGTTCTGAATCCAGCTGCCTTAAGATTAACCCTGTCCTTCCATTTCTTTGCCCCGCAGCTTGGCTTTTTCCAAAGTGCATACCGTCGGAGGAAAGAAGCCACGGCAACTGGAAATGGCTCAATTGAGCAGTCATCGAAGAAAGGCATAGAACATTGAAATCTCAGAAACGTTAAAACACAGAAAAGGTGCAAATTCACACACAGCAATAACCAGGTGACATCAACTGGCAAACCAGTAGACCAACACTGAGCAGTCACCTCGTGCACCTTCCTATCAGGTCATTAATTTTGCTTGTGGTGCCACACACTTTGATTCATTATCTCTAAGGTGCAGCAACACATTATAAACCCCAGAACACAATCCCCTCCCGACCCCAAATGAAAAGGAATATTTTAAACAGAGGAGCAATGTAGGTGACATTTCTCTGTTTGGAAGCTTGAAGCGTGAGAGAGTCTGTGTGCCTCTTTCTGCTAAACACAACAAAAAGGAAAACCACTAATAATGCACAGCCACATTGTAAGGACACTACCACGGAGGAGCCAGTGCCTATTTTACACTATCAAGAATTGTACCTGCCCCTTTAAGTGGCAAACAGGGCCCAAACCAGGCAGATGATGTAGTTTATGGAACCTTGGCTACTTTGCAAATCCCTGAAGTGTTGTTTAGGAAATACCGACTAGCTCCAATCTTTGTCCATTGGTTCCAAGAGTTGTGTTTTGAAGAAAGTGAGAAATAATTTGCATATGATTTATGGATTGTAGATATTTTTAATTAAAAAGTATCCTCCCGGTGATCCTTCATCCATCACATACCTTCCTTTAGGCGTGAGGGAGGTACAGTCTATTCAGGTCTCATATCCCTCCTTACCTCAACACAGTGGGAAGGTCCAACACTGAGGGAGCAGCCCAGTCTGGATCTGTGTCCAGAGTCCCACTACTGTAGACCCCTCCCTTGCCTCATAACAAAGAGCAAACTTATCCATTTATCAATCTGCTAAAACTAACCCAAGGTGATTAAGTAACCACTGATGTCCTCCTCCACTGTAAATGTGTTTCCTTCATTTTACCAAGCTCAGCCTATTAATGTTTGTGGCTTTCTAGGGGAGGGGTGCCCTCTGAGCTGAGGTAGTGGAGACAGATGGACACTCATGGAATTGTAGAGATAAGAAAGAATGAACAAAAAGTCACAAATCACAAGATTAAACCTGTGGATTAGTTGGACATTGTGGAGCCGGCGTGACTGAGTGTTTACAGCTCAGAAACAGGCCATTCAGCCCAACATGTCCATGCTAGTGTTTATGCTCCACCTGAGCTTCTGCTCACTTCTGACCTGTCTCAATATATCTTGTTTGATGTGAAGGTGCCGGTGTTGGACTGGGGTGGACAATGTCAGAAGTCACAGTACACCAGGTTATAATCCAACCGGTTTATTTGAAATCATTTAACGAAGGAGCAGCGCTCCAAAGGCTTGAGATTTCAAATAAATCTGTTGGACGGTAACTTGGTGTCATGTGACTTTTGACTCTATCCTCTAGACCTTTCTCTCTATGTGTTAATGTAATCCGCTTCCCCCCCTCACCAAAGTACAGAATAATCTCAATTATCCAAACATCAATTATCCAAATTTCAAATTATCCTAACAAGATCTCAAGATCCTGTAAAAATGCTATCCATTATCCAAACAATCCTTTATCCGAACTCTCAGTTATCCAAACAAAATACTCTCTGCCCATCTCACTCGGATAATCGAGGTTGTCCTGTATATTTAGCCTGTTTCTCTCAGCCCCCATTCCTGGCAGTGAATCCCATATTCAAACCGCAACGAAATTTGTCTTGAAATCGCAGTTAGATTTGTTAGCGGCTAGCGATATTTACAGGGCCTCGTTCTGCTCTTAACTCTGAGTGGAGCTACTGGGCTGATTCTCCTGAGCCACAGGAGTTAAGGTGAGCTTTGTGACAGAATCGAGTGAGATGTTTGCTGAGGCCAATCTCAGTGTGCTTAGCACCCTCACTCCATGTTTTGACAAGCAGCTGGCTCCTTACTTGGCAGCACTGAATCACCAGTTAAAGGGTGAAAGTTAAATTACTTGTTTAACACCTGACAGCCCAACTCACCTTCACTAATACTCCGTGTCTGCATTACCAAATGCATTAAAAAAAAGGCGAGTTAGATGTCGAGAAAACTCGATGTGGAAACCATGGGATCCTGGTTCAGTTAAGTCCAGGCCAGCCTCATTGCAAGACGCTCTCCACATGAGGAGTAAGATAACAAATGAGGTGAGGTGAGGTGAGGTAAGTTACAGTGAGAAAACTCACTGGAAATTCCTCTAAATCCAACTCTGACTTAACCAAAAAAAAACCATAAGATTCAACTGTATCTTTTTACATGAACCCAATCAGACCCATTCTTAAAGATCAACATCAGCACGTTTAACATTTCCCATAAAATGGGCAAAGGCTTATTGTAACTTTTCCACACCTGGTCTCCGACTCCTCGCTGGCAAGTATTTTATGCACAAACTTTGGGATTAGGTTTCTGGTCACATCAATCAGAAAGGATGGGAAAGACCGACATTCCTTTCTCTCAAGAGGAGAATGCTGCTGAGGCAAAGGCAAAACGATTATGGCTTGGGAATCTTATCCATGGAGACTCCAGGACCATCCCAGAGGATTGGCAACTCTTATTAGGCCATACATAACACACGCTTTGAGAAATATATGAACCAGCTCAGGCAGACATGATTGGGCCAAAACTGTATTTTCAACATTTTTAAAAATTCACTTGCGGGATGCGAGCGTCACTGGCTGGATCAGCATTTCCTACCCATCCCTTGTTGCGTGCGAGGTGGTGGTGGTGAGCTACCTTCTTGAACCGCTGCTACAGTCCACATGCTGTGGGCTGCCTCACAACGTTGTTAGGGAGAGAATTCATTCAATAGATCCAGCTGTTATTGATGCTTATCAGAGCACGAGATATGCAGTTGGGAGGATAAATGGAGGCAAATTGATTGTTTATTCCACAAAGGGGAAATTGCTTTTTTGGTTGGTTTGAGTGACCTGGGATCAAGGGTCAGAGGGGTAAAGTTCAACTAGAGTTGCTACACTTAGTTGCCATCTAATGTCTGTTGCTGCATTGTGGCCAAGTATAACCTTGATCATAAAATCTGTAGTTGGAAGCCAACTGACCTTTAAGTCCCAATTTTGACCTTAATAGAACACAAAATTGAGCAGAAATCTGTCCACTCCTAGTGGGTGTTTAAAAGCAGGGATATAGAGTCTAGGGATCACAACAGTTACTACGACTTGGCTTTCAAACCTCAGAACCACACCAGACCATCAGCCTGAATTTTGTGCTCAAGTTGAGATTCAGACTTGAACCTTTTGACTTTCTGACAGAGCAAAGAGTGTTACCCACTGAACCTATTTACCGGGAGGAGGGGGGGGGGGGGGGGGGGGGGGCGCTACCTGAACCAGGGCATTACCGATCTGCACTGTACTTCTAGCATTTTCTGGGATTATTTATCTTTATCAATGTGTCTTTACAACAGAAAACTGAACATCGTAAATTGCAGTATAAACGTTACAGCCAGCGAACCATTGTAATGGCCAGCATTTCAACAGTGTGTAAATCACATCTGAATACAGAGAGCTTGTAAAAGCTGTCTAGCAGTGCACGACTGACAGAGGAGATTTCACACTAAGTTCTCAACCAAAATAACCTAATGAAAAGTGTGTAAAATTTCTATGCTGTGGACATTTACAGTTTCTGTATTATATGTAAAACAACTCTTTTGTATATGTAAATATTTGGAAGGAATTTGGCTTTGTAATTCAGAGTGTTGACAATTTGTAATTATATGAAAAAAGACTACTTGCGTTGATGTCCTAAGACATAGGATGGACTGAGTGCTTCAAAGAAAATCAGATGTTACACTGTTACTACGGTTGCTTCTCATTACTTGCACATTCCTTTATGACGGGTAGTTTTAGTTGGCTGATTTCAGCAGGAACAGCATTAGAGACCCTTCACCTTAACCTGTGCATGTTGATTGGGGGGCACCGGGGTGGAGGGTGCTGGGGAATGCAGGGTCATGGAAGGGAAACCAGCCATTCCGGGGGAGTCTGGTCAGCAATTGCATCATTATTCTTAGCTGGTCAAGTAGCTCATCCCCACAGTCATTCCTAAGAAATGACAACTAAAAGTGTAGCCGCCCAACTGGGTAAAGTTGTTGCTGACGTCCACCCCACCAGCCCCATCACCTTTTTGGGGACTGGATGGTAGAGGAATGTAATAAAAGGATGGCCTGTGGAAAGACAGAGGAAGCCTCAACAGATAATGTGGAGTTATGGCTGCACAGAGCTGGCCAGCTCCCCCCACCCAAAGGCCAATGCAACAGGCCACATACCACCTCATAAGACTCCATTGTGTCTGATCACAAAATATCAACGGTAAAATAGTCTACCCATGTTGTCAAGTGTGGGCTTTTGTAATGGATATACGTAAATTTTAAGCTGTCACCATTTGCCACATGTATCTGCCAGTGGTCTAGTGAGCTGATGTTGATTATTGTCTTGGTCTACTTAGATTAGATTAGATTAGATTATCTATGGTATGGAAACAGGTCCTTCGGCCCAACACGTCCACACCAACCCTCCAAAGAGTAAACCACCCAGACCTATTCCTCCATCCTATATTTACCCCTGATTAATGCACCTAACACCATGGGCAATTTAGCATGGCCAATCCATATAACCTGCACATCTTTGGAGTTGGGGGGAAACCGGAGCCCCTGGAAGAAACCCACGCAGACACTTGGGAGAATGTGCAAACTCCACACAGACTAGAGGAGACTCTCTAACGTCAATAATAAAACAGCTCAGTGATCGCGGACTTGGAAGTGCAGTTATGATACACACTTAGGCGTATTGCAATGTTCCTCACTGGCCCAACTATTCCACTGCTATAAGCAGCAATCTGTGCATCAGTGCAAGCAGCTCCCTAAATGCTAACTACCCAACATTAGTTCCCTGAGGAAAAGGAAGGGATCTATACTTCAGGTGGTTTTCGCTCCAATCCTCCTCCCACTGATATTCAGGCCTTTTGACAAGAACATGAACTTGTATTTGTACAGCCCCTTTAACATAGTGCCTCCAAAGCAATTCAGAGGAGCGCAATCAAGCAGAATTTAATACTGAAGCAGAGATATTAGTATTGGAGACCAAAGACTTTGTCAAACAGATAGATTTTGAGAACAATGGCAATTTAATCAGCAAAAGGAATAACTTTACAGGAAGAAAGTCTTTAATAATGAGGTTATAATTTTTGGATACAATCTCATTAATTTCACTGCTCGAGAAATGGAAATGGGGATTTGGTTGGATGGTAAAGGGAATGGTTATAATGGAAGATTATGGGTCTGTGCCTCAGAGCAGAGAGGTTAAAGAATGCATCAGCCAGCAGTGAATAAAATTAAAGGATTTGACGAGAAAAGGGGCAGGAAGAGTCTCGCCTCGCAAAGAATCATGAGAAAAAAAGATTATGAACTTTGGAACAATTTTAAGAGCTTAAAGGAGGTTAAATGGAATTCTGACATGATATGGAAGACAGTACTACAAGTGGGTATGGAATCAGAACCAATCACAATGGGAACTGAACACTTGAATAAGAAAATAAAAACATACTTTGAAAAAAAGAGAATGGGCTTGGGAAGCAGTTTTGCTTTCTCTTGCATACTGCTATTAAATGTAGACATGGTTTCCCTCTAATATTGCTCCCTTTGTTCTTTTAATGCTAATTCACTTTTGGTTACAGCTAGCCTGATGAGATGTGTGCCCCACTTTTCAGTTTTACTTTGTCACACAACAATCAGATTCCCGGGAGAAATGGGCTGACTGGTTAAGAATAGCTAAAACCGTTTAAGCCTTTGCTATTAGATTTCAGAAGAACGTGGGGTGATTTTCTTGAAACATACAGATTCTGAAGGGGTTTGACAGAGTAGATGTTTCCACTAGTGGAGGAATCTTGAACTCAGGTACATAGTTACAGAATAAGGGAATACTCATGCAAACCTGGGATGCAAAGGAATTTCTTCTCCCAGAGGGAAGTGAAAAACTAGAATTTTGTCCAAATCACTGAAAGCAATTAAAGTGGATTTGAGATGGCAGAAGGTAAGGCTTAGGACAAATAAGCCATGATCAGATTGAAGGATGGGCGAGTAGAAGGAGCCAAATGGCCTATTCAGTTTCTTACACGGTTAGGAGTGAATAGGATTTGGAATGTATTAACTGATCAAGTGTTGGAAACAAATTCAATAAGAACTTTCAAAAAGGAATTGTTTAAATATTTAAAAAGGAGAAAAAAATTATAGGGCAAGAATGGATGAATGAAACTGTTCAGGTTGCTCTTTGTAAGAACTGATGACATAGACACAATGGCCCGAGTACTGAACGTACACTACTGAGCTGTTGCTACGATTCTAACATTTTTGAACTAAGGCCTGGAATGTTCGTAAGTTATTATATTCCTTCCCACGCATGCCCTGTGAATTCTTATCCCTTACAATTTATTATTCACATTTCAGTCAGGCCAGAAGTCAAATTGTAATTGAGGAATCAGTAGAATTACAACATAGATAAAGACAATTATAAAAACCTTGTTATCGTTGGAAATATGCATATCACGCAGACTAAGCAAGACCCATGCCGATGAAAATTGCTACAAACCAACTACTGGCAAGAAATGATAGAAACATAATAAAGCAAGGTGGAATGGTTATGCCAGGGTTAAAATCTTGTTATGACAGATGGTGAATTTTGAATTCAAGAGTCTAAAGATGACCATGAAAGCATTGTTGATTGGCACAACAACCCATCTAGTTCACCAATGTTCTTAAGGAAATGTAATTTGTTATCTTTATCTGGATTGGCCTAGACGTGACTCCAGATCCACAGCAATATGGATGACTTTGAACTGCACTCTGGGCAATTAGGAATGAGCAATAAATGTTGACCAAGCCGACAACACCTACATCCATTGAAATGAATAGAAAAAAAAACACAAAAGCAAGGGATCACTGTTTCAAATGAAAGGAGCCTCATTGCGAAGTGTGGCTTATTTGTGTTACCTTGTTTGTGCCCATTGCACAGAATCCACTAGAGAAAGTGAGCTAAAGTTCAGGAAAACAGAACAGATAATCAAGTGAAGACAGCTTTTCCATCAAGGTTTCATACCAATAATTAGATTGCTTTGTTCGATGTTACAATCGTACAACAAATCATTCATGAGACAAAAAGTCTTTGGTCAAATGTAAATATGGAGGAAAACAAATGGTTGTGATCAAAATGTACTTGTGAAAGGTTGTTCTGGGAAGTCCTTGAGCATATATATCGTTGGTATATTGCAGGCATCACTGAAATCTGTCCAAAGTAACACCTCTTAGTGACTTTTTTTCATTGTTTCTAAATCTGCACTAAGGTGGTACTTGGGGTCTAAAAGTTGAAGCAGTTTTATAGTTTTAAATTTGATTTGCATTTCAATCCTTTGACATAGAGGAAAAGACCGTTTTTATTTCATTTATATGACGGGATTTCTGGAAATTTATTTATTTACATGCATTTGATAGTAAACAGCTGAAGTAAACTTTTCAGTCATTGGAGGTGTCGGAGGGGTGAAAGTAGAAGTGAATAAAACTGATACCTCACAACAAGGGTCTAGCATCATAAAAAGACAAACATCCAGAAGGTGTGCAGATTTGAATACAGATTCTGTAACAGTTCATTTTCCTTTGGTGCAAAAAAACTTAAAGGAAGAGTACAGTAGCAGGTTCTTGTGGATATGCTTGGTGTACAACCACCGCATTAATTGCAAAAATAAAGACTTACGGTCTAACAAGCCACAGCTCTAGATGGGATCTAACTTGTACAGTATTACCATCAGGTGGGATCATTAAATTTAGAAACACTACTCTTCAGTACTTCGTGATTCCAACACAAGTCTAAGTTACACATTAATTTTTAAAAATGCCCATGTGCAATTTCCATCACTTACCCTTGTTGGCCACACCCTGGATAGCCTTTATTTTGCATACTCAAAAAGGTAGGAATTAGAGACTCTCAATTTGACATTTTAAGAGGTCTTCTGCAATACAGGGGGCAATTAACTTGTCACGCAGTACAGACAAGAGGGAATAAGCCTTAAAATTAAACGTAAAAAACAAAAATCGGTGACGTCAGGAAACGTCATCGCAAAGAATAATGAAAACTCAAATACATCCACAAAGTACTGTGGATTGGGGGGGGGGGTCAAAAGAACATTTCAAAATTGGGCTTAGCAGGCTAAAGAATGAAGGGTTTCAAAACCATGGCAGGCAAGTGGAGTTAAGATGTATATTACCGATGGCCGAATTGATCCTTCAAACAGATTCAAGGGGATGAATGATCTCCTCCAACTCTTTTATTTTACAAGCTTTTGTTTTTCACAATGTCGTGCAGAACAAAACACACTGCTCATAATTACATCGTCACTATCTCTGACTTTTAATGACAAGTCCTGACTTTGTTTCAGTGTGTACATAAAGGTTATTTAACAAAAGAATCACATTTTACAAAATACAGGAAATGTTACATATTTCACCCCTTTCCAACAAACAAAAGTACATTATAATTCAGTGGAAAAAGAGGTTAAAAGGGGAATTTAAAAATCCAACAGCAAATCCAATTTTCCAAGTAGCAGTGCGCTTTAAAACTAAAGGGAAAATAAATCTGCATCTTGGGAATTGTGAGAAACAGTTACATTAGCTGTATGTCCTGAGGAGTTATAGTGCAAAGTGCCATGACATTTCAATTCAAGTTAAATAGTTTCTGCTCCATCCTGAATTTTCAATAGTATCTCTCATCACTGATTTATACTGCTAAACATTTAGAATCTCTTCAATAGACACGTAATATTACAGACGGAAGAGCACGACGTTCTGATTTGTATTACTTTACCAAAAACCACAAATCAGAAGCTGCAAACTGATCAGATACACAGGGTACATATTTTTAAATAAACTCTGCAAAAGCACAGCTCTTGTAGGAAGACAAATTGTACATTAGAAGTCAAAAATCAGAAAAGATCATTTGGGCTGCGTAATGAGAATGTTTTTCTTTCCCCTTCCTTTATTTTAATCCATTGTTAAGGCGTTTGGTGGTAATGCATTAATTCAGTTTCACTCCATACAATCCTACACAACACTTATTTTGAAGTTTAGCCTTAGCAATGGGCTAATGGAAAATAAAATGTAACCCCTTAAAAATGTCCTTGAGGCATTTAAATCCAAGCTTCCTCTACATGTTGGTTACTTACATCAGGAGATACAGACTAGTGACACTTAAGGAACCAGTTCTTTAGATACACAATTGGTATGTCAAATGTTATGTTAATCCAACACATACTAGATGGATCTCTGCTCACACTCCATTATGACTGCAATCTCTCGTAAAGTACTTATAACAAATAATGATTCTATGGTCATGAACACGATCTGTAGAATGTTAGATGGAATGAAAATAGGGCAAAAGTATTAGCAATATTGATGAATAATTTAATTACATTTCTGTTCTTTTTGCAGTTTGCTCCCAAGAAACCTGATCAGGCATAAGATGATTTCCACAAATTCATAATATGCTAGCCTAGACAGTGTCCCTGCAGTAGCCACCCATGAGTTGAATCAATTCAACATCCAATAGCCCCATATACACATACAATTACCAATAGGTGACAGTAATCAAGAGTGCAAATCCTTCCCCATTTTTCCCATTCTGGAGTTCATCGATGACAAAGCTAAATGCAATAGCCAATGCAATACAGAGCTGGAATTTTCCTGGTCCAAATTACTCAAGAGCATAAAAGTTTATTCACTGAGCTAAGGGGTGTCCATAAAGCATTTAACAACATAATAAATTTTTAACTGTTCAACCACTTGTGTATCAAAAATCCAAAACATTGCTGTAAAATAATGGCCAAGTTAAAATCCGCAGAGAAAGGTCACAGTATCACTGCTTTCAAGCAGAATGCCTAGTACAATCAACAACAGATTGTGGTATCTTTGGGTCAGTGATCTGAAATGAACTCAGGAATGGTTCCGGTTGCCAACTGTGCAACCTTTCCCCAAGAATATTCAGCACAATTAGCAACTACACCACACACACAGTACTTTAATCAACGACACCACAACTGCCAAAGGCAGTGGAACTCTTTTCATTGCGAGCAAACACTTAACCATAAACTACATCAATAATAATCTAAATTCAAGCACAGATTTGCCTCAATACTACAGCACTAACTAGCCTGCAATGGCCTCCAAGTGAAACTTTTACATTAAGGGTCCTTGGCATAAAAGTTGTTCTTTTCCAGGAATAGAACTACAAATTTAAAAGGGCATTGAGGCTGTCACATGAGTCATTAGCTGTTAATAACAAGATATTCTGAATCACTAAACTTGAATCCTCATTTTAAAAGTATACATCACTGTCCTCCCCAGGATTTCAGCAGAAACAAAATGAGTGCACACACCAATTCCACTAAAAGACATCACTCCTGAACAAGTAGAACAGACACTGCCAGACAGTTTTTCAGTTCAAGTCCCGGCTAAGCATTCAGTGGGAAAGCGTTGAAGCAAGTTAAAATCGTCGCCATCAAGACTGGAAGACAACCAGTGCTTCCAGTTTGTACTTCCAAGTAGTGACTATGGAAACGCGGGCAGACATGAGGTGCTGGATGTGAACAGGACAGAACAGGCTCTCTTCTAGCTATTCATATTAGGTCTGATGAATCGTCAATTCAGTAAGGGTTACAAAAACAGATGGAACAAAACCCAGGAAAAGCTTACCGAAGGATATATGTGAAAAATCAAGATTCCCATTGGGTTGTATTTGGGGGGAGTGAGTATCTCCAATTACTCAAGTGCTTTTGATTGCAGATCTGTTACTTGTGCTGACCAGCTTGTAGGGATAAATAAAGAATGTCACACAAAATGGATCAAGATTATACAGGTCATTTTGCCACTGAGTTGATGAGGAAAGCAAGAAACAGGAAAATAAAATCACTAACACAAGGGTCAGCTCTAATAATTCAGGCATCAATAAATATTTACTTTTGAAAAAAAATCAAGACAGTTCTACAAACAAAGTCAGAACAATTTCACACCCACCTACTTCTTAATTTTCAGTACAACCATTAGGTTTGTAGCTTTCTCTAAACCAACTGTCTCGAAATTGGTGGCCGTGATTCCATGTAAGAGATGACAAAATTTGTATTTTCTGTCATTTTAGAGGGCTATAGGAGGAAAGCAAAGAACAGGGGAAGAGTATATAACTTGACAGAGCACAGCTGATGAATACCTGCCTGCCACACTGCAAAATTCTACAATCCCAGTACCATGATAGCCCTGTTTCTGCACAGTTTTCCCCATTCTCTTATAAGGAGCTATTCTATGCTACAATTATAGCGGAGGTGCGTTTCGAAGCCAGATGACAAGTTAGAATACCTAAATACTACCATGAAAGTTTGAAAAATCACCAATTAAAAGGCAAAAATTACATACTTGTCAACAGACCAAAATGGGAACAATCCCCTATGTCTTCAAATGTTTTCTAAAAGTTAATGTCCAGCTTTAAAGGCATTATGATTGGGATTGATGAATTAAATTGATAGACAGGGACTTGATTCATTGCTTCTTTTTTCACAATCCCACCCTCCAAAATAACTGCTGAGTTTTTACTCTCAGCATTGCCATTGTTGCAGCTTACTTTAGCCACAAAATTAGCCAAGTAGACAGAATCCCTTGCCTTTCCCTTTTACGTTTTAGTCAACCAGAAATTTAAATGGATCAAGTAACAAAATTTAAAGTGAGACTCTGTCATTGCTTAACTGACAAAAATCTCTCAATTCTGCCCTCCCACTTTAAAAAAACTTCAACCGTCAGTTACAGGATTTCTGATTTTTTTTCTCATATTTCCATTTAAAAGCTAAATTTCCAAACATTAATCTAAACAATAAAATTAATAATTAGAAACAAGCTCAAAAGTGTGATCTGCATTTCTCCTGAGGAACCTTCATCGCTGCTCAAAACCTAGGGACCGAGCACCAGCATGGATGTTGGTAAGCAGAATAATCTGAATTTTGATCACTGTATTTGGATGACAGCGCGCGCAAGCAAGCCAATGCAAGAGTGCAAGACAACAGATGGATTTGACTAAAGCAGCAATAGAATCTGCAAACAAGGCATGATATGGTTTTATTCCACTGGCATTCTGGTTGGGATGGGGGTTATTTTTCTCCATTCCGTTCCATTGATTTAAAGCTTGTAAAATGAGGCAAGGAATCAGACTTACAGGCTCCTGAACATGTGCATTGTGGAACTAATCTCAACCTTCAACATCCAAGTACATATTACACTGAATGTAGATGTTCTCCAATTGCTGCTCCGCCCTATATAAAAGACCTTCACAACCTCATTCATCCCTACGTTCCTTTGTGAGCTATGAACCTTTCACATCTGTGAAATAACAGGAATTTAGAGTCAATATTGTGATAAATACTAAATACATGCTAAATACTAAACCTGCTAACCTGAGATTCACATCCTTGAAGTACTGTCACTATTACATAGAGCAGTTATCAAAGGTAGGGCCATCTGCTGGTATGGCCAGAGTTATACATTTGCTTTATCAACTCGGCCATGACGATGCTAATAAAGCACAATGTAAACACTTATGAACTAAAATAATATATCACAACTTATTAGCAATTCTTATGCTTTATTTTTGCTGAAGCCAATCATTCACACAAGCACAATAAATAGTCAAATTCTACAGCTAATGAAAAATACTGTCAAAAGTTTTCATTTTTAGACTTTGCAGGTTAGAAGATAAACTATAAACCTAACTCAGAAATATAAATTTATGCCCACAGTAAGCCTACCTAAAATCCACAAGTGACAAACAGATAAATATTGAAAGATAATTCACTTCATAGAGGCTTAACATTGCACTGTAGAGTGGTGCCACGTTTGATCCATATTACACATCAGGAAACAGAGTCAACTTTAAGTAGTCTTAGGTAATTTCACTGAAGTATAAATATTTCATATAAAGTTATAAGATAAAACAAGACATGGATCAGACCCTTCACTCTCTTTCATAATTAGTGCTCAGAGGTTTCAATGGTCTACAACAGGAACACAAGGTTTTGGGTTAAAGACTGTCAGTACAGTCAGTACTGGGCTTACACAGCAGTTCAAGCCTCCATTTCACAGTTTGCCAGATTTGAGGTCAGTACCAAGCAGGAAGTTACAAAGTGGACTCGAAATGTAAATTGACCACTTTAAATGGCAAGTGACAATAACTGCTGTATTTCCAACCTGTGTGACGATCAACAAGAGTCTAGCTGCATTAAAAGAATCAGAATTGCTTAAAGTGATGCAAAGAAATGCAGATGCTGGAGATCTGAAACAGAAATTGCTGGCAAAACTCAGCAGGTCTGGCACCACCTGTAGAGAGAAAGCAGAGTTAACTATTTGATTCTGGTGACTAATTTCTGATAAACAGTCACCAGACTCGAACCTTTAACTCTGTTTTCTTTCCACAAAAGCTGCCAGACCAGAGTTGGCTGTTAGCTGACATCAGTGAGGCAATGATTAGGCATTTCAAAAGTAAGGAAAAAGCAAAATAAATTAAAATGGTATTGTCAAGATTTCCCACCTATTAACTACAAAATAAATATATTAAATAAACAAGTTTTCCAGAATGCCAAGATCAATTTTAAAAAACAGAATGTTGGCATTTCTTGCTCTGTTTCAAAATGTTGATAATGTAGAGAAACTGAATCTTGCTTAAGACAAAGACATTGCTCAAACTTTTCAGTGTGCCTCCATCAGGACAAACTTAAAAATGCCAAATTTCAAGCAATTGGTCGGCAAGTCCCATGTTGCTTTCTCCATAGGAACATTTTGGCCAATCGGTATCAAACTGTCAACCATTACAGTCTCACATTCCCATTTGTTTGAAAATATTTCTTGAGGATCCAGACCTTAACTCTGTGCTCATTCTGAGCAACAATAATTTGATTGCAAATTGATCTGAAGAGTTAATGTGCTAACCAGCTTTAATAATTTGACATCATGTTGCAATAACTCCAATGTATTTATTCATCAAGGTTTTTTTTAGTCAAATGGGAAGAAATATTTGAGTGTGGCAGGATAAAGGGAAAATATAGCCCTTTGTGTTCAGGTCACAGGCAGTCTCCCTGAAAATAACAGGCTGGATACATCAAACAGTGTACCCTACAGAACACCTTTGGTTCAAACAGAATTATTAGCCAGGAAAATATACAGACTGTATAAGAACAGAACTCTGGTGTGTTTACAAAAGTGCCTGATTTATGGACAGGTCAGGCATATACATATTTGCAGTACTCATCTTCAGCATCTGAGTAGCTTTCTAGAATCGGTGATACACACTGATCCCTTTTGACATTCGCAACAGTTGTATCTCAAAATCAATAAAATGCTCAATCAAGTGTCAGATTGGAGATCTGGCTGCCCAATTATTTACTGAATAACCTAGCTGCGCCATCACAGGACACATGATAAAGGTACACCATTAAAATTTGTGATCTTACATCTTCTATTTAAAAATGGATCCAGTATTTGAATATAGAAAAAGTGTACTGCCAGTTACTTTGGCTGCACCTGACACGTACCTATCACAGGGCCAGTCAATGAGTTATAAAGCGTTATACTGCATCAATACTTTGCATTTCACTTTTTTTGTACAGAGCTTTCTAACATTTGGCATCCTTACCATCTATTAAAACAACCCACAAAAAGCACAACTCTGACCAAGCCAAATTTTGCTCAGAATACCGTGTTCATTGTTCACTTTGCAGTACAAGCAAAGTCGGAAAGGGAAGGAGTGCCACATTAAAAAGTTACAAGTCCAAACAGTCGATGACAACATTCCATAATTAACTGCAACCAAATCCTTAAATCAGCAGACAATGCTGGAGAAAGAGCAAGCACGTGAGCTCTGATTTGTGACCCTAAACAATAAGACACCAGAAAACAGTTGATTAGAACCTGGCATTATGAAAAATAGGTTTTTAGAAGACAGAGTTAACTCTTAACACATTAAATTAAATCCATTACAAATCAACTTTTGTGACTTATTTTCAGAAGTTTGTTTAAGCCACCCTCCAGAATATCACACCATTGATAGAAGAATTGCATACAATCAGCACAGTAGTGGAAATAAATGAGAATGGTAAGAAAATATACCTAAAAACTGAGCAAATCAATTTGCTAAAGCAATATGTTACAGACATACCTAGTACCAGTTTCATAAAGACTGATCTGAGCTATTGAGAATGTTAATGGATTTCTACAAACTCTTCCAATGCCTGAGGAATCTGGCTTTTATAACTGATGTTATGAACACGGACGGCTCGGGCAGCCAGGCACTTGAGGCTCATTTTCATCTGAGTCTTGAGGAGGATTTCAGACACACCAGTGGTGCTCTTGTCCAGCGGAGTCTTCTTCTGTTTATTGGTCATGTCAGCATGAGCGCCAGCCTCCACCAAGCTGATGATGATGGCGTGCAGTGTGAGGAAATCGCTGATGGGACGGTTGTATTGCACAATAATGTGCAGCGGCCCATTGCCATCCTTATCCACAGCATTCATGTCAGCCCCACAGTCGAGCAGCAGTTTGGTGACCTGTGCGCTGGGGAAGCTACACACATCATTGGTGTGAAAATCGTCTACTGGCGTGCCAGAGTTCACCGCCAGGTGCAGCAGGCTGGAGCCCTCTCGCGTCCGGGGATCTAGGTGGATCAGCTTGTAGATCTGCTTATTGATGCGGGCTCGTTCTTCCTCAGTGCATTGCGTTTTGGTGGAGATGCACACGAGGTACAGGAAGGTAAAAATGTTTGACTCACAATTGTCCATGGCTGCATGGAGGTCTACCTCAGAGGAGTCCTTGATCCGCGACAGTCCTCTTTCTATTTCCAGCACACTGCATTTCAATACTCTCTCCACGTCCTGGGGTTTCACTGGCTCATTCAAGTGTATCATCTGAGAAAAGACCTGAGCAAAACGCAAGAGATCTTTGTGGGTGTTTCGGTTCCCTTTCTGTCGCAAGTGCAAGGCATGGAGCCACAACTTTATGCACTGTTCAAACTCCATGTTGTCCGCATACACTGCCCCCCTGTAAATGATAGGATGTGAAACATCGATATTGTCAGAGCCCAGAATCCGCTCACGGACAATCAGCCCTTCCATGTGGAGGGCGTCCCTGTCCTGTCGGATAGCCTCAAGTTCCGATAGAGTCCTACACTCAGTCCGCCCGCCATAAGCCTCGATGGAAGGCAGGGTGGATTTCTCCATTGGGTCACTGGGTTCACGGTGTCGCTCAAGCATGGCCAGATACAGATAGTGGTAGGTTTTCTCAATGTCATAGTTCTCCCGATCATTGGCAAAAGAGGCACCGAGCAGCTCCAGTGCTTCTATTCTGCTCCTTCGGTCGCAATCCACATGTGACAGCAGCAGCTCCACCACATCTGCCTTGCAGCTCTCTGCCGCCACTTTGAGTGGAGTCATCCCATGGCCGTTCACCACCATAGTCGCATGCCACTTCACCAGCTCCCTCACAATCTCCAGGTGGCCAGCTTCTGCAGCAAAATGCAGTGCAGTAGCTCCACACTGTGCCTTGGCATTGGGATCTGCGTACTGCTCCAACAGGTACCTGAGAAAATAAGACAGACAGAGCTTAGGGCAGCAGCGAAAAAAAAACTGTAGACACTGGCAATCAGAAATATTCTGTTCAGTTGCCATTTGTCAACAGAAACAGTTAACATACCACAGACTGTCAGAGGCCTCAAATCACTTATGCTACAACAAAGACATTCCCTGTAGATAAGGATACAGACTGACGTAATGTAGCATTTTACAGTGAAAAATTCCAGGTTAAGTGTAACTTTAGATGCTCTGTTAAATGATGTCACCCGAAGCATTCATAACATTGCTAACCTCAGAAGCCTTGGAGGGGTCAAGGAAGGGATCTTTTTGCTTTGGACCTTGATTCAGCTTTCTTCTCCTTTCATGCCAATTTTCCATCTTCAATATTTTATGCTTCTCTTCAGAAAGTGCTTACTCCTCAATGGGGTATAGTTATTTTGTACCTGCTGCCAGCAATATACTATGAACGGCCCATGAAAAATCAGCAGTGGAATGAATGATAAATAAACTTGCACTTCTCTATCACAGAATGCAATGGAACTGTGGAAGTTGATTGTATGATAACCAATTTGCCTTGTTTAGCTCAAAGCCATATAAACAGGAAGGTCCTGAGTTTGATCAGTCCACTGCATTAAGCTAATTACAATCTAGATGAGCAGTTCAGCCTAACAGAAGTTAGCTGACTATCATTTCCCAGACACACAGATCAAAATAGGACAAGATCAGGCTAAATTCCTCCAATCCTACAAGCCTCTGAAATATCCTTTTTCCTCTCATTCTGGCTTTTGGGCATCCTCAATTCCTATGCTATAATTGGCAGCTATAATCTTCAACTTCAAGAGTCCAAAGATGTGCAATTTCCACACTAAGCCTCACCCCACCCCATCTCCTTTAAAGACATTCCTCAAAACATACCTTTTTGACCAACTTTCTGGTACCTATCCCAACATTGGATGGATGTGGTTTGGTGTGAAAATTGGAACAACTTTTTTTTTGCTCCATTGAGATGTCTGGGATTTTTCACTCCTTTCAAAAGGGAATGTATTATAAAATATCCGCCAATGTGCATGTCTAAGAGTTCTGCAGGACAAGGATTTGAAGGTGAAGTGCATCATTCAGACTAGCCAACACTCAGAGCTTTGAGAGCTGTGAACATGATATCAGGTGTTTCTTCATGAAAAAGAGAAGATAAAACTCCACGCATGTGAGAAATACATATCCAAATACACAAAAAAGTAAGCATTAATGCTGCATGTACAGATAAAGCTCACCTTAGGAAAAGAGACATTATATATAATGCTTCCCCCCCCCTTGCAAAGTATGCCATTTAAAATAGTTCAAACTATGAATGGTGGTGAAATGGAAAAACACACAAAGGGAACGAATCCAAAACATATGTCTGAAAATATAACTGGTCACATCCCAGCATTCCTGTTATTACAGTAGTAATCTATGGATCTCATTAGTCAGTTTAAAACATCTGCAGGGCATTTTTCTCAAATTTAGGTCACAACTATGAACAACAATTTTAAGTGAATAAATGCACAGTTTACTCATTAGAACATTTTAACTGTGAAATAACCTGTATATATGGTACCTTTTTAGGGCCAGTCACCAAACACTGACGGTCCATATGAACATTATGGATGTAAACAAACAATGGCCTTTTTACAAATCTAAAGATCCAATGACAGAGAGATGAACCTAGTTTTGCAGGTTTTGGTTAAGGAAGAACACTAGCATGGATGCCAGGTGGACTTTCTCCAGCTCTCCTCAAACATAACATGGGATTTTTATATACATTTGGCTTTAACATCCCAAACTTGCCTGGAACAGTGCAGGATTCACTTGGTTTTACATTAGGATGCCAGGACCACAATGATTAGTGTGCATATCCTGACACTGCTGGGCTATGGTACACTCCCACAAGTTGACTAATCAGGAACACTCTGGTTTGGATGCAATTTGTAGAGGTTAACAGAGTTACTTCTCACTCTTGCAACAAACAGAGGATACTGATGCCTTAAAAGTGATATTGAAAAGCAATGTCCATCTTCTGAGAAACAAAAGGTTTCTTTCTCTCACCCTTTTCTCTAGTCCCACAACCTCCAGACCACTGCACTTTGTAATGTTAGAAGAAAAACAACTTGTATTTATATATCACTTTACACAGGCAGATATTAGCAAGTTTTGAGAAGATTTCTAGCTCAGGTTGAGAGTCTGGGTGTAGGTTTGCTCACTGAGCTGGGAGGTTCGTTTTCAGACATTTCATCACCATACCAGGTAATATCTTCAGTGAGCATCCGAATGAAGCACTGGTGGTGTAGCCCGCTTTCTATTTATATGTTTGGGTTTCCTAGGGTTGGTGATGTCATTTCCTGTTTTTTTTTCTCAGGGGGTGGTAAATGGGATCCAAGTGTTTGTTGATAGACTTCCAGTTGGAATGTCATGCTTCCAGGAGTTCTCGTGCAAACCTGCATCCAAGAGGGCATCGGTTTAGGGTGAGAGGGGAAAGATATAAAAGAGACCTAAGAGGCAACTTTTTCATTCAGAGGGTGAATGGACCGAGCTGCCAGAGGAAGTGGTGGAAGCTAGTACAACTGCAACACTTAAGAGACATCTGGATGGGTATATGAATAGGAAGGGTTTGGAGGAATATGGGCCAGGTGCTGGTAAGTGGGACTAGATTGGGTTGGGATATCTGGTCAGCATGGATGAGTTGGACCGAAGGGTCTGTTTCCGTACTGTACACCTCTATGACTCTGTTTGACTTGTCCTAGGATCGATGTGTTGACCCAGTCGATGTGGTGTCTTCCCTCAACCGTATGTAAGAATACTAGTGAAAGTGGGTCATGTCGTTTTGGGCTAGTTGATGTTCATGTATTTTGCAAGGTATTTTGTAAATGACATTAGTTTTGCTTGTTGCCTGTATAGGGTATTCAAGTTCATTAGTTGCTGTTTTAGTGTGATGGTGGGTTTGTGGGCTACCATGATGCCAAGGGGTCTGAGTAGTCTGGCAGTCAGAAATGCAAACAACGCTGCAAGGACTGTAACAAACACTACATTGGACAAACAGGCAGAATACTAGCCAGAAAACGACATGACCCACTCTCACTGGTATCCTTACATACGGATGAGGAAGGACTGGAACAACACATTAATCTCAGGACAAGCCAAAGAGGAAAGCATTAGAATTCCTAGAAGCATGGCGTTCCGACTGGAACTCTATCAACAAACACATTGACTTGGATCCCATTTACCACCCCCAAGAAAATGAATTAGAAATGACATCACCAACCCTAGGAAACTCAAACATAGAAATAGAAAGCGGGCTGGTAACACCACCAGTGCTTCATTCAGGCGCTCACTGAAGATGTTACCTAGTATGGTGATGAAACGTTTGAAAACAAACCTTCCAGCTCAGCGAGCAAACCTACGCCCAGAACAGGCAGATATTTCAAATTACTCTGTAGTGAATTAATTTGTTTTTGAAACATAGTCATTGATGATTCGTAGGCAAGCCATGGAGCCATTGTACAAAAAGCAAGATCCCACATCCAGCAATCGAAGGGAGGACTTTTGATCAGGGGCCTCTTTTAAGATGAGGGACCAATGTCACGCTCCTTTAGACAAGATGTTCATTTGGTTTAATATTTTGTTTGATAAACTCCATTAAATCAGAAGTTCCTTAATTGTAGTTGATGGTCAGTGCTGTCCTGGAGAGAGAGCTGAAGCTGCAGGCTTCTGATTCAGAGACAAGATTGCAGCTAAAGGTAATGTACTCATTGTTACACTAGACAGAAAGATCAATAAATATAGAAAAGCAGATATTAATGCAGGGTACTTTTATGTGGAAAACAAAATGTCCAAGCATTTCACAACTAAACAAATCCTCTGACTAAACAGCTAAATGAACACTAAGGGTCTAACTAAATATCTCACTGACAATATATAGCCTGTAACATGAAGGCAAAAAATAATAAACTGAATAAAACAAGGATGGATCCAAAATTGAATCTTGAGCGCTGACAGAAAACGAATAAAAGGATGTAAACAAGTACAGGAAAAGTTCAGGCATCCAGATTAATGTAATTTACATACATTGATTAACATATTTAAAAGTGTAATTAACTTACAGCTAGATTACTCATGTTTACTATCTATTATTGCTACATTAGTGAATATTTAAGTGCCAAGGTTCCCTGAACTCTCTGACAGCTTCAAGTTTGAAAAAGTGCTGACTTGGAAGCAGTGGGATTTTATATGTGAAAATAATTAATGATTACAAAAATATTTAGCTGACAAGCAATCTCACCCCACTTGGTGCATTGTTTTCAAAACCAAACTACCCCCCAGTGTACAAAATAGCCCATTAATTCAAAATTGTCCTTTTGCACGCAACAGAAAAATGGAATCATGCAGCTGTTTGAAGTCAGCAACTTAATTAGATCAGCATTTACCTCTCCTGAGGTTGCCAAAAGTCAGCAGCTATTAGAAATTAAATGATTTATGAATTAAATAGGGGAGGATTTGAAATTGTGCAGGAACAAGGGAATGCAGTTCTTATTGAGGAGCTTTAATGAAGTGCTGAAAGTTATGGGTAAATACGGGCTATCAATCAGGGTGAAACACAAATGTAACGTAACAGCAAAGAACCAAAAAGGAGCTGAAATGATGGAATGAAGTGAAAGTTACCATTGTCCCAGAAGGTACTCTCTCAGAGAAATATGACTGGTGATGAATTTCACCAGAGGGTCACCATGACTCAGACAGGGTCTTCATGGTGACCTCCGTGAGTACAGGAATTGAACACATGCTTGGTTTCACTCTGTATTACATATCAGACAATTAGCCAAAAAAATTGCAAAGAGATACACCTTTGACAACAAGTCCATCAGGAACTGGTCAGCATGTAATGTTCTGAAGACCCCATGAGAAAAAAGAGATGGTAGATCCAGTCACATTGATCCCTGAACAGTCTGTCAAAGTCATTTGGCAGAATGCCCTATCACGAGACCTTTGCAACAAGCGCCTAGACATAGCTTGGCTGGTGACGCAAAGGGCACTGCTGTCAAATCCCTTCATGCATACCCAGTCTTTGTGCGCCACTACACACTGCCCTCGAAGTAGCTACATAGATGAAGAGACCGTCACTCATATCCTTCTGGTAAGTGTCTTTGCAAAGAAGGTCTGGAAAGGGATGCAGTGGTTTTTGTCAAGTTTGTCCCAAGCAGCTCCATGATGCAGGACTTTGTGCTCTTCGTTCCATGGGTGGCACATCAAGACAAACATTTACTGTGCCTGGAATAGCATCAATTCAGTGGAAGGAACTTGTTGGCCTCGACTAAATGTTGCAGACTAGCACATTCCAAGGTTTAGGCCTCCGTGCTGAGGGATGCACTCAGCTTTGGGGCAGCGGCCACCAAGTGTTAGTGGGGAAAGACTGTCATCTAGTATCCTGTCATCTTGTGGAAAGTATAAGAAGGGTCCAATCAGTTGTCAGACCCTCTTGGAGCCTCAAATGAACATAATTATAGTTACCAGGATAAGTAGAAAATGCCTTTGTTTTTGCAACTGTAGAGAAGCTCTGAGAAATGTCAAATTTCCAATTTTGTTTTGTTTTCCTCTCTGCAAATACAATTAAGAATCTACATATTTATACATGATTTTTATAAATAAATAATATTTCTGAAATTTATAAAAAAATTGGCCAAATGACCTAATGGACACTCAAAAGTTTACATTTCCACATCAAGTTAGAATGATCAACTGATTAAAAGGCTTACTATTAAAAGGACCAAGAGGAAGGAACAAAGTGAGTATGAGGTTCATTGGATAGCTACAACAGCTCAAAATTAGACCAAGCTAAGAATCTCAGGGTTGTGTAACTGGAGTAAACGGTGCCCTTGTATTCTTTGGGTATTCGCTTCTGTTCAGGATGTGTGCATGCGAAGATTTTATTTCACTGTAACCTATGCAATCATGATTCAATAGCCAGAATTTGAAATCATCATGTATTTCAACCCATTTATTATTTGAGTTAATATACTGCTAAACCACACACATGCACAATTCCTTCCTATCCTACCGGTATAATGTTACTCACAGTTCAGGCATCTTTACATATACCTCTGCACACCACATTCTCCACCAATCACAGCAACTTGAATTTTAACGCCCCTAATAAATACTACATGCGCTAACACCCTTTGTAAGTGTCCTCGAGTTGTTACCTCTCCTGGTCAGATTACCATTTCAGCATATTCCCATTTGTTATTAGCCTTCCCTGTCCAAATATAAACCGCCAGGGAAGGGTCTGGCAGGACACGGATAGTGCCCCTACCCTTCAAATGGAAAGTTCAGGTTCAAGGCCCCAACAGAAAACAAATCAGGAGATAATTAGGTGGTGTAAAAAAACACATTAATCCTGGGTTACTTTCACCTTCGTGTAGACTAAGATAGTCAGATTGACAGATGAGGCAAATGAGGAAGAATTCACTGAGCGTATTTGGGACAGTTTTCTAGAACAATATGCAGTGGATTCAACCAATAATCAGGCTATTTTTGGATGCACTGAGGTATAATGAGGCAAGTTTGATAAATGATGGCAGAGTAAAAGATTCCCTCGTGATCAGTGACCACAACATGCTAGAATTTAGCATTAAACATGAGGGAGAACTTGGGTCAGAAACAACAGTTCTGGATATAGGTTTGCTCGCTGAGCTGAAAGGGTCATTTTCAGACGTTTTGTCACCATACTAGGTAACATCTTCAGTGAGCTTCTCGATGAAGCACTGGTGGTGTAGCACGCTTTCTATTTATATGTTTGGGTTTCTTGGGTCGGTGACGTCATTTCCTCTTCTTTTTCTCAGGAGGTGGTAAATGGGATCCAAGTCAATGTGTTTATTGATAGAGTTCCGATTAGAATGCCATGCTTCTCGGAATTCTCCTCCATGTCTGTTTGGCTTGTCTTAGGATGGATGTGTTGTCCCAGTTGAAGTGGTGCCCTTCCTCATCCGTATGTAAGGATACTAGTGAAAGTGGGTTGTCTCTTTTTCTGGCTAGTTGATGTTCATGTATCCTGGTGGATGGTTTTCTGCCTGTTTGTCCAATGTAGTGTTTGTTACAATTCTTGCAAGGTATTTTGTAAATGACAGTAGTTTTGCTTGTTGTCTGTATAGAGTATTCAAGTTCATTAGCTGCTGTTTTAGTGTGTTGGTGGGTTTGTGGGCTACCACAATGCCAAGAGGTCCGAGTAGTCTGGCAGTCATTTCAGAGATGTCTTTGATGTAAGGGAAGAGTGGCTAGGGTTTCTGGATGCATTTTGTCTGCTTGTTTGGGTTTGTTGCTGAGAAATGGATTGTGTTCATTAGGTACCTATTCTTTTTCAAATTACCCATTTAATGGCATCATGATAGCCCACAAACCCACCAACACACTAAAACAGCAGCTAATGAATTTGAAAGACCCTATACAGACAACAAACAAAACTAATGTCATTTACAAAATACCTTGCAAGGAGTGTAACAAACACTACATTGGACAAACAGGCAGAAAACTAGCTACCAGGATACATGAGCATCAACTAGCTACAAAAAGACATGACCCACTCCGTCTAGTGTCCTTACATACAGAGGAGCAAGGACACTACTTCGACTGTGACAACACATCCATCTTAGGACAAGCCAAATAGACACGCACAAAAATTCCTAGAAACATGGCATTCCAACCAGAACGCTATCAACAAACACATTGACTTGGATCCCATTTACCACCCCTGAAAAAAAAACAGGAAATAACATCACCATTGGAAATGACATCATCGACCCAAGGAAACTCAAATATATAAATAGAAAGCGTGCTACACCCACCAGTGATTCTTCCGGAGGCTCACTGAAGATGGTACCTAGTATGGTGCGGAAACATCCGAAAACAAACCTTCCGCTCAGCAAGTAATTCTACATCCAGAACCTCAACCTGAGCTACAAATCTTCTCAAAGATCACTTGAAACAGTGGTGCTAAGCTTAAATAAGGATAATTATAAAGGAATGAGAGGAGAGTTGGCTGGAATGGACCAGGAAAGGAGTTTAGCAGCAAACACAGATGAGGAACTACATTTCAGAAAATAGTTTATAAAGACATAATCGAGTGAGGATGAAGGATTTGAGGAAGGGAATAAGCCTACTATGGTTAGCCAGGGAAGTTAAGACAACATCAGATTGAAAGGAAAAACATACAATGTGACAAAGATTAGCCATAAACCAGTGAATTGAGTACGTTTTAGAAACAAAAGACAACCAAATAAAAAAGGGGGGAAAAAAATCACAATAAATTTGCAATATTATCAAGATTGATAGCCAAAGTTTCTTTAAATATATAAAAAGAGAGATGCCAAAATGAACATAGGTCTCTTAGAGAATGAGACAGGGAGATTAATGATGTGAATTAGGAAATTGCACAGGAGTGGAATAAATATTTTGTTTCTGTCTTCACTGTAAAGACATGAACAGCATTACAAAATTACTAAATATTCAAGGCACAAGAGGCAGAGAGAAACTAAATTGAATAACTAGAAAAAAGCTCCTCTAAAAATACCATTCCTGATGAAGAGTCGAAATGTCGACTCCCCTGCTCCTTCCATGCTGCCTGACTGCCTGTACTTTTCCAGCGCCACACTTGACTTAAAATGCCAGGTTAAATGCAGGTAAATGGGATTAGAGTAGTCTGGTATTTGAAATTTGCATAGACATGGTGGGCCTCTTTCTATGCTGTATGAGATGGTAACGAGCAAGATAGATGAAGGGGAAACAGTGGATGTAATATATTTCAATTTTCAGAAGGTGATTTATAAAATAAAATACATTAGGCTACTTAAGATAAATGCCCCTGGTGTTAGAGTATACCATGGATAGAGGATTGGCTAACTACTAGAAGTCAGAAAGCTGGGAGAAAGTGGGTATTTCAAGATGGCAAATTGTAAAAAGTGGTATGCCACAATGATTTATGACATGTATTAATTGCCTGGAGCCAGAAAGTGAATGTATGTAGCGAAGTTTGCAAATGACTCAAAAATAGGTGGGAAAGAAAGTGATGCAAATGACAGAGCCTCCAAAGAAATATACAGGTTAAAAAATGGGCAAAAACTTCACAAATATGGAATATATAGAGGAAATGTTTTATGTGGGGAGGTGGGGAGATTGGGTTTGTATTCATTGGAGTATAGAAGCAATGTCAGTGAAACATTCAAAATTCCTGGGACTTGACAGGGTAAATGTGGAAAAGTTGTTTCAGCTTTCTGGAATCTCTGAGACCAGAAGAGGTTGCACATTAAGACAGATGAGGAAGAATGTCTTCTCACCCGGGGTAGCGAATCTGTGGAATTTTTTCACTACATGGGCTGGGTCATTAAGTATATTCAAGGCTGAGATGGACAGATTTTTGAATCAGGAGGAAGTGAGGACTGCAGATGCTGGACATCAGAGTCAAAAAGTGTGGTGCTGAAAAATAGTACTGACTTTTTAATCAGTAAAGGAATCAAGGGTTTTGAGCTACATCAGATCAGCCAAGATTTATTGAATGGAGAGCAGACTCAATGGACTACTTTGGCTGCTACATTGTATGGTTTGGCCCAGAGATGGTAAACACTCAGATTGCTCCTGTCTGTCTACTCCAAATTATTTGCAATTCTTTGAGCTGATCGTAGCCAAATCAATGACCCGAATATTTTCAGGTTGAAAGACTGCCCCCACCGCCTCATGCCCAGCCACAAGTTCCTCCCATCCTCACACCAATCCTGAGCAGCCTATCCTAACACCCCCATGCCCTGAATCCTCACACCTCTCTCATTCTCAGACCTCTCCCAATATGTTATTCCATCGTTATGTGCCATTATCCCCACATATCCCTGGAGTGTTAGAGGCTGAGTGGTCACTTTACAGAAGTTTGTAAAATTATGGAGAGGCATGGCTACGATCTTTTCCCCAAGAATAACAGATTCCAAATGAAAAGCCAAGGTCTTTTTCCCCCGGAATACCAGATTCCAAACCAAGGTTTACGGTGAGGATTCCTGAAGAAGGGCTTATGCCTGAAACGTTGAATCTCCTGCTCCTTGGATGCTGCCTGACCTGCTGCACTTTTCCAGCAACACATTTTCAGCTCTGATACTCCAGCATCTGCCGGCCTCACTTTCTCCTTTACGGTGAGGATGTGGCAAGATATAAAAGGCACCCAAGGGGCAACTTTTTGGGTGGTACGTGTGTGGAACGAGCTGCCAGTGGAAGTGGTGGAGGCTGGTACAATTACGGCATTTAAAAGGTACATGAATAGGAAGGGTTTGGAGGGATATGGTCCAAGTGCTGGTTAGTGGGACTGGGTTAGGTTGGGATATCTGGTCTGCAATGGACGGGGTTGGATGGAGGTGTGGTGTTTCTGCGCTGTAGATGCTGCTGGCTCTGTACCAGAGTCGCCCCAGCCCGCGGGGGGAGCCGCTCCTACCTGACCACCTCGGCGTGCCCCTTGTAGGCGGCGATCATCAGGCAGGTGTTGTCGTATTTGTTGGCGATGCGGATGTCCGCGCGGTTCTCCACCAGGTAACGGACAATGTCCAGGCGGCCGTCGAAGCAGGCGGCCCGGAGCGGGGTGGAGTTGGTGGCCGTGGTGTGGTTAACGTTGGCGCCGTTCGCGACCAGGAGCCGGACGACCGGGAGGTGCCCAGCTCCCGCCGCACACCACAGCGCGGTGGCGCCGTCAATGACATAACCGTCAAAGCGGACGGTGCCGGTCTGCTCGGTCTCCACCCGGTAATGTTCCAGCAGCAGCTTCACCACCTTGGCGTGGCCGTTCCGGGCGGCGGCGATCAGCGGGGTGGCTCTCTGCCCGGAGCCGGAGCCGGAGCCAGGGCCGACCCCGACCCCAGGCCCAGCTCCAGGCCCCGGGCTCACCTGCGCCAACAGCCGCCGGCTCTCGGCCTCCGAGCGGTTGAGCAGCAGCGCGGCCAGTGTCAGGACGCGGCCCTCACTCGCCGCCTTGTACACATAGGCCGCCAGCGACTCCATCAGCCGGCGGCTCCTCTCCTCATCGCCGCTGCCTCAGGTCACCCGCCGCCGGCGGACGCACCGCCCGTTCCCGCTCGGTTCCAACCCGTGCACCGCCCCTAAACCTTCCCCACGGCTCTTCCGGCTGAGGAGTGTGCAACCCTGACTGGGTTCCGGGTGGAACAAACACACTGCTTTACAAAGTCTGAATAAATCCCTCACTCTTTCAACAAACCTGTTTTTCCTTCCCTTTTATATTTTAAATATATTTTCTAATCCCTCTTCACACTTTAAACGAGCTTTGTTTATTTTTACTGTTTCAAATACATCTTCTAATTCCGCTTTGCACTTTATACTGTCTACTTTTTTCTTTATGCTTTTAAGTATTCTAATTTCCTCATCAGTTTATTCACTTTGATTCTTGAAATACATTTTTAATTCCCACACTATCTTCCCCCCATGCTTTGAATACATCTAACTTCCCCTTCACACTTTAAAGCAAACTTCCCTAATTTTTCTTTCAAACTTAAAAGCATGTTCAAATATTTCCCCCTTTTACTCTTTAAAAGAAGATTCCTTAAATCCCACTTTCACTTTAAGGCAAGCTTCCCTCAAACCCCCATCCTCACTTACACTTTGAAGCAAACTTCCCTATGTTTTCATTGAACTGGATAGCAAGCTTTCTTTACACTTTACAATAAGCTTTTCTAATTCTCCCTTTCATTTTAATTCAAAATTTTACAAAAGTCCCTCCAATTCTCACTTTAAAACAAGCCTTTCTTTCCTTATAAAAACAAACCGCTGGAGAAATTCAGTAGGGTCTGGCAGCACTTGTGTCGAGAGAAACAGTTAACACTTCCAGTCTAATATGACTTCAGAACAAAAGAAGAACCATTCTAAAAAGTCATACTGGACCCAAAACATCAACTCATTTTCTCTCTCCACTGATGCTACTGCTGGACCTGCTGAGTTTCTCCAACATTTCTGTTTCAGATTTCCAGCATCCACCATCTTCTGCTTTTGTTCACTTTCCTGATTCTTCACTTAGACATTTAACAACCCTTCTGACCTTTTTCCCACCTTGCCAGTTCTGTTATACAGCATATACCTGGAGGAATTATCACATAACCACATCAAGTCCAAGACTTTTCCTCCAGATATGCAATGTTGTTATAGTAAATTATCAAAATCTTTTTAAAGTAAATGAAAGACAACATGATATTTCTGGGTTTTTTTCACCCTCTATTGCTCATAGATGTGTCTGAGTTCTAATTCCTGGAGATTTTCTTTCTTTTGTAGAGTCCCTGCAGTGTGGAAACAGGCCATTCTGCCCAACAAGTCCACACTGATTCTCCAAAGAACATCCCACCCAGACTCACATCCCTGTCCCATCCTTGCATTTTCCATCGCTAATACTCCTAACCTACACATCCATGGATGTTATGGGCAATTTAGTATGGCCAATCTATCTAACTTATACACCTTTGGACTGTGGGAAGAAACCCATACAGACACAGGGAGAATGTGCAAACTCTACACAGTCACCCAAGACTAGAATTGAACCCAAGTCCCAGGCATTGTGAGGGAGCAGTGCTAACCACTGAGCTACCTTGCTGCTTCTTGGACAGTTGGCAACCCATAACTAATACTGGCTGCTCATTTTAAAGTTGTAGCTCATGGAACTAACATGATAGAATGGTGTGGCACAGGAGGCTATTCAACCAAACACGTCTGTGCTGGCCCTTAATAAAAGCTAACCAGCAAATTACAATCTCTGGTTCTTTCCTCACCTGCAAATGCTTTCTCGCCCATCGTCTATAAACGAGTAGGTCAGAAACAGCTGACACCTGTACATATGCCAATCACGGGAGCAACGCTTTCTCTGTAATCATCGGCATATGTAAAACAAAACTACTGCCAAAAATTAGACACTATGTGCAACTGTCAAACAATTCTGGCCAAAATTAGTATTCACTCTCACCTCCTCACCATCCTGCTGGTCCATTAATTTGCAACTTTGGAGAAGGTTTGGAGTTCAGCTTGCAGATCAGGTTGTAAGTTTGCTTGTTGAGCTGGTAGATTTGTGCTCAGACGTTTCATCGCCATGCTAGGGAACATCATCAGTGAGCATTGGTGTTCTGTCCCTCTTGCTATTTATCTGCCTTGGTCTGTTGTGGTGG
Source organism: Hemiscyllium ocellatum (assembly GCF_020745735.1). Lineage (NCBI taxonomy): Eukaryota > Metazoa > Chordata > Chondrichthyes > Orectolobiformes > Hemiscylliidae > Hemiscyllium > Hemiscyllium ocellatum. The sequence continues at coordinate 7,939,977 of NC_083439.1, read as the reverse complement.
GTGATATCACATCTGGTTCTTTTTCTGTGAGGTTGGTAAATGGGGTACAAATCGATATGTTTGTTAATGGAATTTCGGTTAGAATGCCAGGCCTCTAGGAATTCCCGTATGTCTTTAGCCTGTTGCAGGATGGATGTATTGTCCCAGTTGAACTGGTGTCCCTTTCCATCTGTGTGTATGGATTCTAGTGATGTTGGTCATGTCATTTGGTGGCTGCTTGGTGCTCATGTGTCCTAGTGGCTAGTTTCCTGCCCATCTGCCCAATGTAATGTTTGTTGCAGTCCTTGCAGGGTATTTTGTTATATGACGTTTGCTGTGCTGGTTGTTGGTACAGGGTCCTTAAAATTCATCAGGAGCTGGTTCAGTGTAGTGGCAGGTTTGTGGGCTACTGTGATGCCTGGGGGCTGGAGTAGTCCGGTCGTCATCTCCAAGATGTCTTTAATGTGTGGCAGGGTGGCTAGAGTCTTTGGGTGTGTTGTATCTTCTTGTTTAGATCTGTTGTGTAGGAATTGGCGGACTGCACTTATCGGGATACAAGGATACGTGAGCACCAAGCAGCCACCAAAAGACATGACCAACTATCACTAGTATCCATACACACTGATGATGAGGGAAACCAGTTTGACTGAGACAATACATCCATCCTGGGACAGGCTAAACAAAGACACATGGGAATTCCTAGAGGCCTGGTATTCAACCCAGAACTCCATTAACAAACATATCAATTTGGACCCCATTTACCAACTTCTCAGAAAAAGAACTGGAAATGATATCACCCACTACAACAGACCAACACACATAAATAGAAAGCGGGACAGAACACCAGCGCTTCACCGGAGGCTCACTGATGATGTTACCAAGCATGGTGATGAAACGTCTGAGAACAAACCCACCAGCTCGGAAGCAAACTTATCACTTTCATTAATTTATTACGCACCTCCCAGTTTATTGTCTTGCCCCGAATGTCCCCCTCATCATAAACTCTCTCCCATCAATGTTACCATGCACAACTTGCAGAGGCAGCAAACACTTCTGATGCCTGTCACCCTGACACATGACATTCAGGTACTAAATGAAGCTCTCAGCCACCTGGGTACTGTTTCATGAAAGAGGGACATTTTGCAGGTTCAAAACATGTCAATTCCTGCCACGCCCCTGTTAATGATTCAATATGAGAGTTTAGTAATCTATTCCACTAGGAGAGGCGTCACAGCTGAACAGAAACTAATCCTCACTCAATGTCCAGTTAAAGACTATAATAGCAGGAAAGCCAATGGGAAAAAGGTGCTGACTTATTACTTCCAATGGTGAGAAAGATCAAAGGATATGAGTTCACACTAGATTCAAATACTTTCATCTCCAATCTTTGCAGCCCCTCAATCATAGTTCTCTACTGACCTAATGCTGGTCTCTGAGTGGCACTGATTTCAACCAGTTAGCTACTAGCCTAATGTCTCTCCAACTGAGCCTTGTAGTTCTCGGACTTTCTTTTTCTCATTCACTCGATAGGCCAGCTTGTATTACCAATCTCTAGTTGCTCTTGAGAAGGTGATGGTGAGGTGCTTTCTTAAACCTCTGCAGTCCATGTTCTGTAAGTCCAGGATTTTGACCCAGTGACACTGAAGGAAAAGGTGATATTTCCAAGCCAGGATGGTGAGTAATTTGGAGGGGAACTTGCCCTCCAAATATGGGTGTTGTTCCCATATATCTGCTGTCCTTCTCAGTGATATAGTCTTGGGTTGGGAAAGGGACAGTTGATTGAGTTGGTCTCCCAAAAATCTCTTCCCAAGTTGACCTTTTTGGGGCCATCTGTCCAATTACGATCTTAGACATAACCGGGTGCTTCACTTCGTGAAGAGATTTTGGGATGTTTCCTCCTAAAAGTTCAAGGCGCTACAGGAATGCAGGCTGCTGATCAGGATTTGGACGTTCAGAGAGGAGTGTCTCTGGAGTGTGGCCAAACCGGGTTTCTGCTGTTACAAAGCCTTTCTTCATCCCTCTTCCCGAGCCGTGGGAATCAGTAAATGAATGTGGATGTAGACGATGTAAGGCAGGAGGTGCCCAGACCTCCTGCTCCTCCTCCCCGCTGGAGCTGCGCTGCCGCTCGGTCACATTACAGTGACTGGGTCCGGGCTTCTTGATCTGCTGGGAGCTGGAAGCTGGACCGGGACAAAACTCTACCTCTCGGTGGAAGGGCGTCTTTTGCAGAGGAAATAGAGGACACAAAAGGGAAAGAGCAGACAGAGACTCAACCCCCAAAAAACATGCGGAAGCGACAGCAATCTCCTGTGCAAACTCCCCTCTTCGTCCCCAGGTTTGGTCCTTTAATACCAGCTCACGTTGTACTCTTTGCTGTTCTGTTTTGTTTGAAAGGCCACGGCTGTTTGCAGGCCTCCCAACTCTGAGAAATACATGTTTGAATTTGTTTCTTTCTACAATACTTCGCCCTCTCTCTCTCTCTCTCTCTTTAACCCCGTTTTCCCTTGACACCGACGCGACCCCAGGATGTTCCCAACTGTTTTACACTCCGGGAAGTTCTAGAGTGTAACCTCACTGTTGAAAGAAGCGCCAAATAGTGCACAGGAAGCTCCCATAAAATAGCAACAAGCAATCTGTTTTGTGTGTGGTTGGGGGAGGGGGGGATTTGTTGTTTGAGGTGTAAATATTGGCCCAGTGAACGAGACAGATCATCCCAGGTCTGCTTCATAACTGACAGGGGGAAATTCCTTTCTCCACCTCATCTTGGGGATCTTAATATTTACTGCTACTCCTGAAAGGTGGTCCCTCTCCCTGCAGCATTCCCTCACCACTGACCCTCTGACAGTGCGGCACTCCCTCAATACTGCCCTTGATGTACACTGACCAAACCCACATCCAGAACCTCAGCCTGAGCTACAAATCTTCTCGAAACTTTATGTAAGCCTAGTTTTTGTGCTGAAGTGGGTCATGAAATCTCTCTCTGATTTCAAAGAAAGCTGGCCGGTAATGACAATGTTTAATCTTTGTTGCAGAGTTAAACTCCACTAGAATCCTCCAAATGTTAATTCCCATTTTTGGAAAAATAACTCCGTATGGGCTGCTTTCAAAAACAGTGACAGTGACATCAATTCAGCTCAGAAACAGCATTTATTTGTGCTTTTTTAAAAATCAATTTTTCTACTACCATCACAATATGCAACTCTCACATTTGCTAAGAATGGGATAACAGCAGGAATAATGATGCTGGCAATGTTCGTGTTTTTCACTTTTCCTGTGATGTTGGGGATAAAGTTGGCTTTTTCTTGAAAGCAACAGATAATGGCTGTTCAGAGAAACCAAACTGGGCAGGCTGCGTAAAGGGTACTTAGTTAATGCTGTACAGCTCCTGTGGTAATGTCACCTGAGACCGATTCTGCCATCTCCGGTCAGGCAGCATCCCAGGAGCAGGAGAGTCGACGTTTCAAGCATGAACTCTTCATCAGGACTATTCCTGCACCAAACTTTTTTCGTCTCTGATCTTCAGCATCTGTAGTCCCCACTTTCTCCACTTTGCACCTCTGTTCACTCCCTCCCTGGCCCTTTGTGACCGTTGTTTATGGGGAAGTCCAAGTATTTTGTGTCTCAACTGTTCAAGTGTGGGAGCCACTACAGATGCTAGAAATCCTAAATAAATAAAATAATACACTAGGGAAGAAAAATAAGTGTTGATCTCTAGAGGTTAAAGGAATGAGAATTAGCACCTGGTATACCTTAAGTGTCTTTTCAGTGATTCAAAAACATGAAAATTTGCAGGAAGAGACTGGTTGGCCCCCATAAGCCTGATTTTTTTTTTCCCCCAGTCAATAAAACGATGGCTAATCTGATTGTGCTCTTGACTCCTTTCTTGCCTGACTCCCCTGCTTTTTGTAGATCAAAAATCCGTCTAACTCAGCCTTGAATATGTTCTTTGACTGAGCCTTCACTGTTCTCAGGTGGTGAACTCCTAAGATTAATAATCGTCTGAGACCCTCCTCTGTCTGAGATGACATACTCTGAAACTATGCCCCTAATTCTAGATTGCCCCCAACATCAAGGGAAACATCTTCTCAGCATCTACCCTGACAATGTTCTGATGCTTTCACTTCTCTGTGTTAAGCCAGATCAATTATGCTGAGGTTAATTAAGGCTGCTACTGCAAGTATTAGTTATGACCGTTTACCATTGAGTAAATTTGCTCACTATAGTTCAGTTTGCTTTTCCAGCAGAAAACTAGCCAACTGGCACTCACCTGTATCAATCCTCAAGTGGTTTAACAGCCACATAACTACTCGTGTAATAGCCCTAAGGACATTAATCCCACTCGAGTGAAAGCTACTAGTAGAATTATGCTGGTGAATGTATCCAGCTGACTCATGACATAAATGAAGCTCTCCGCACTGTATTGTAATTTTGGAATCCTCTGTCTTGCTAACAATACATTCAAGGTTAAAATGGGTGAATGGCAGCTGGTTTCTCAGCACATATGTTTTGTGTGGATAATATCAGAAGCATTTACAGACCTCTGCAATATTCCTTTCCTGTTGAATGATGTTACATATAATTTTGGGGACTAAAGAGCTCAAAGGGAATGGGTTGAAAGTGGGACTGAGTTGGACGATTAGCCATTTCAATGAAGCAGGCTTGAAGGTTTCAGTGTTTCTAATACCTGGGGGAATGTAGTGACCCGAACATCAAGAATTCTCCTAGCTTGACCACTGACTAAGCAAAGTGTTAACATTTTGTATGATTTACATCCTGACAGCTTTTATATTCCCCTGGAAGAGGGGAATTGGGCTTGATTAACTGCTACACTTTGGGGGTGAAACTTGGCCAGTTGTTCTTGGTCCCTTTGGACAGTTCTGGGGCCAGGAATCTCTCATTGATGATTCACATCGGCTGTTTGGGCTTAGCTCAGCAGTCTGAGGGTGCTCGGGGAATGTAACTATTTGACAGTTTATAGTAATGTTGCCGAATAAGGTGAGCAAGAATCAATTGCAATTTGAAAGGTAGCATGGGAAAAGCATTTTTATTGTTTTGACTTTTTGAAAAGGAGAATGAAGTTCAATGATGTTTTGTTTGTACTCAGTCCTGTTCATTTTAGCTTGTTAGAGTCATTTGTCATTGTAACAATTCGTGAAGAATGCTCCGGTTGTCCCTACAGAGCTTAGCTAATTCAGAACTAAATAAAGAGCCAATTGCAAGGAGTCTATTCTCTTAAGCCACTGGGGAATGAAATAATGTGGAAACCAATGCCAGAAAAGAATATCCAGTCTTTCTCAAATGGCTAAAGCTCACTACTTATTTATAACTTGCATACTACTTATTAATAGGTTTTAAAACTCTTAAATGTGACTTACTTTCAGTGAATGTTTGTGGACAATGAACATGACAGGAATGATAATGATTTAACCTTTGTGATGTAAGCAGTGATGATGAGATTGTCATGTGACTATAAAGATAGAGCAGACAGATTCTTACTCCAGAATTGTTACCGAAAGTGGAAATATGTGACAAAGATCCACTGCACTTATTACCTGGAGTTGTTTCCTTCTTATCTTGAAGGTTGCACTGTGAAATGGCAGTCCTACAGGCCCTTGGAACTCTTTGTCTACATGGTCAGTCTTTATATAAACAGTGATACGGCTAGAGTTTGGCTGCCTTGAAACATGGGTGTGTTGATTTCAAAATTTGCTCAACTCGGTAGGATGGGGAATGATGAGGGATAAAGATTGAGCTGGGGACCACATGGAGATACCACCTGAAACTTTAAAATTAAACCGGTTGCAGTGGAAACAATGCTGACTCACAGCAGTGTGAGTGGAGAATTGACCTATCCCCTTCAGCTCTGCAGTCAACTTTGGCAAATTCTGCAATTGATCTCAGCCCAACCTGTATGCCCACATCCACCTCCACTTCCAGCTGGGGTCTGGTTCCTAATGTTACTGTCCTGGCTGAGATTAGCTAGCCTAATGTGATAAAGAGGTTGGGAAAAGCTCCACTGGCCTTGCAGCATCTTTTTGCAAAGTCATTTTAGATTTGAAACGATGACTTTCTTTCTCTGCAGACCTTGCCAGACCTGTGGAGATTTTCCAGAGCTTTGTTTTTATTTCAGATTTCCAGCATCTGCAGCATTTTCCGTTTATGAATGTGACTTGGAACTGCAAAGCTTCTGATCTGTGTGGACCAGTAGTCGAGTGATTTCTGTAAATACCGGCAACTGAGAGAGTGTCTCAACTAAGTGCTTTGAGCTCTGCTTGGTCACAGTACTTGAGTTGAAAAATTAACAAACCTCAGTGAGATTAGAGGATTCATGTGTATTATTCATGATACAAATGGGCATTGGACACTTTTGAAAATTACAGAACAGATCCATCATTTGTTTCTGATATCTAAAGATTAGCAAACTCCGCATCCCTGGAACGTACCATAGCATGCATCCCGAGGTCGCGATTGTTTAAGTTAATTCCTGAGGCCTCTTGTCCAGATAGTTTAATTTCAAAGCCTATATCAACTTTCCTTTTGAAAGCAGTTGCAGATGTTGCTTCCACCACTGTTAACTTACACTCTTACAAGTCCTAGTGTAATGAGGTTTCCCCTAAATACCCCCTTTGTCCCACAGCTCTCTTCAGTTTATCTCTCATCCCGAAGATAAGACTCTGACACCCCATCTGAAATTGTTAACACAGCACAGGCTGGAGGAGTCAGACACAACACACCCCACAACTGCTTTTCATGTTTTACATCTCTTTATCCTCTGATTCCTCCTCCCAACATATATCACACCATGTCTTGTAAGTGAGATATTGCTGGAGATAAGCACAATTGGTCAGAGCCAAGGGTGGAATGTGTCTCAATGATATTTCAGAAGAGCAGCAGGAAACAGTTTTATTTAAGAGGTTAAGAATAAACTGCTTTGTCATTGTTATTTTGTAGGAATGTAGGAAATGAGTCTGAGGTCCTGGACAAAAAGCCTCAGTTCCACCTGGATCTTTGGTTTTATTTCACAGTGCAAAACTGGATCCTGGATTTTGGCCGTCCAATTGCGATGGTGAGTCCTAAGTTAACGAATTATATTAAACTGAATGTAATCACGAGACTTGGAAAATGTGCCCAGTCACTACCCAGAAACCCAAGGCTGATGCTGTTTCCTCTAGATAAGAGAAGGCTGAGAGGTGCCTTGATAGAGGCCTTACTATTATGAAATGGTTTGGTTCACAATAGATGGAGAGATGATGTTTCCACTTGTTGGGGAGACCAGAGCTGGAGACCGTCAACATTAAACAGTCGCTGATAAAATTAAAAGGGAATTCGGGAGAACTGTCCAGACAGCAGTCAGAATGTGTACCAAGAGTCATAGAACTAAAGAGTGTGAAGAGGGAACTGGAAAATCATGAGGCCAAAGAGGTAGATAGAAATGCTAATGAGTAAGAATAAGGGGTTTGTGTCGAGCAGACACTAGCATGAGGCATGTGGGCTGAATGGTCTGTTTCAATGCTGAAGGTTGTACCTTGTCCTTCAGGAAAGTGTGCACTCTGTCAACACTGGGTGTATTTTCTATAATGATGTTATGAAGGTGTAGAAGTATACTGTACCTTTAAGAGAGTGAAGGACTTGGCAAGCACACTGAGTGTTGGAGAATCGACAACATAACATTTGGTTCAGAACAGATAGCACTTGCTGAGTGAGCTATGCGACAAAAACAAATTTGAATTCACCCAATCAGTTTATATTATACCCCCCCCCAAAAAAGACCAAACTCCAATCAAGCCAATTACTCAATGCGATACTTTGGGTATATAAGTTCATGAAAAATTGAACAATTGGGAGGAGAACTGCCAAGCCACCAGCATGTAAAAACCACCTGAAAAATAGCTTTCTTCAACCTGTGAAGCAAAATCCCCAAGAAGAAGAAAAGAAGACAGCAATACAATGAAGAACCGAAAACTGCCTAGTTTTGAGATAAGTTTTGTTTTGTAAATCTTAATCAGGATTTTTATTGGACCGATATTGTAGAGGAAAAGGAAAAAGATAGGTTAGAGGAAGGAGATGTAAATAGTTGTTAGTTAATTATTCTCTGTTATACTTTAAGAAATAAATTTGTTAATTTTTATTTTAAATAGTTCTTGGCCACTTGAAATTTCACAAATTACTGCATGGGATAAATCTTTTCTGTGTTGCTGTTTGAAGATAAGCAGGAAGGTTTACCCTGTGTTGTAACAGTGGCTCCATGTTAAATGAACACTGTCTAGTTTTACACTGGAGAAGTGTCTTTTGTGACAAGTTGTACTCGAGAGTCCATCAACAGGGGAGGAGAGTCAGGGGGATGGGATTGTGTTGAAGGGTAGGAGGTGTCTCCATTTATACTATCTGTGCCATTTTACCCAATTGAAACTGATCAGGTCTACTGTGTGCTCATCTGTAGATTGTTCTTCCAGTCGAGTGGTTTCCATTGAGTAAACCAAGTGTCGGTGATTATTTTCACATGGCCTACAACATCATCACACCTTTCCTCCTCCTCAAGGTAAGGCCTTTGCTTTTGTCAGTCACAGAGATTGCAATTGCATCTCTTAGTGTCCCCAGTGAATCCATCTCTGTGGCCTCATGGCCAAGTACAGAACGGAGCGTAGAGCTGAGCCCAGAGGAACTCAAAACTTCCAACTTTGATTCCTGATCTTTGCTGTGTTAGATTTTGCATCAAGAGTTGACCCTGGAGTTGCTGTGACTGTTAATGGGTGGCTTTCCCTCGAAAATTTGAGATCCTTGTGTTGGTGGAGAAGGACCAGCAAGCCTGCTAAAAACTTAGCACAATAGAAAGGTAGTGTTTGCCATGTGACCAAACCCTGTGTAGACAAGCAGAAGGCTGGAAGAACCCAGCAAGCCTGGAAGCATCAGGAGATGGAGAGGTTAACATTTCGGGGATAACCGTTCAGGCCCAAACCCTGGCTGTATCGATTTTGCCAATTGGTCTGTTCCGAGGGAGACCACACAGCCGTGTGCTGACTGCCTCCCAATGAATTTAAAGCTCATAGGAGGGTGAGGCCAGTAACAGACTTCCCTGTGTTGCCATACATAGTTGAATAGCTTGCTGATGCCCAGAATTCAGGCTGACACGTGCAGCCTGCAACCATTCTGAATCAAACAGTCTGCCTTTTATCCGGTCCTAATTTCTCAGTAGCAGGTCATGGACTTCCTGTGGACTGGTTTGTACACAAATTACTGCAGTGGTTTGCCATTGCCTTCTGCAAGATGGCTGATTAGGAAACTCTCCTGCTCTTAACAACTTGCCATCGGGCCTATGGGAGGGATTTACAGCCTGCTCCTCAACCTGGTTGGCTGTATCCTGAAAGTGCATTCCATTGCTAACTAGTACTGGAATAGGATCAATCCCAGAGCTCCTGGCACTGAGGTAGGGACCCAACCCCAGGTCCCACAAGGCCTCCTGCCTGGAACTGTAGCCCCTTACAGAAAGAGGAGAGAATAGGAGAAATAGGCATGTTGAAGACCAGAACTGGTGATCAAAATTCATTGAGCTCTCAAGGACTTATTTCCCGAACATTTTAATGTTCACTCAATCTTGAATATCTTTGCAGCTTATTGAACGTTCTCCCAAGACACTCCCTATCTCAGCCGTGTACATCTGTATAATAACATTTGTTATGGGAGCAAGCATTCACCTGGTCGGCGATTCAGTGAATCATCGTCTGATTTTAAGTGGCTACCAACTCCACTTGTCTGTGCGTGAAAACCCAATTATGAAGGACTTGAAGCCAGAAACGTTGGTAAGGACCATCACGTTGAAAAATGCTTTCGCTCTATTGAAACCCATGCAAGTTCAGCTTGGTCAAGGGTATGGGGATATGCAGTGAGTTTGACCTTGTCTTTTTATCACTTTCATGTCCCTGATTTTCATTGCTCCATCATTGACAGGTGTGCTTCAACATTCAGGGTTTGAGGTGTTTGATCATGTGTTCGTTCTTCAGGACTTGTTACCAGCTCAAACCAGACTTCTTAGTAATTGTTAAACTGTTTTATTGTTACGCTGAATAATGACGAGGCTACAGAGCAGCATGCTCTGAGTAGTCCAAGGTCCAACCTCTTAGCAGAAACACTAAGATGTGAGTACTGAGGTCACATCGAGGAGGCTTACCTCCATCATATCCTGTCTTCATTAGATTCAGCAAGCCCTTCCTAAACATATCCAGTTCCCTCCTCCTTTTTGAGGTGCACCTTTTTAAAAATCTATCACTTTGATCAAGCTTTTAATCACCTGTCTGAATAGTTCTCCACATGGCACTCTGACTTTGCTTGGTATCGCTTTGTGAAGGATCTTTGGATAGTTTACTTCTTTAAAGGTGCTACATGAATGCATGTCATTGTTGTTGAACTGGAAGTAGCTTCTAGTCATGGCTCTAAGGCCCCAGTAGGGAAAAAAAGAATGCTAAAAATATCAGGTAGAATCTGTGGTGAAAGGAACAGAGTTAACCCTTCTTAGACTAATCAGAATAATAAAAAATGAGTTCAGTCTCAGTCCAGTTCTGTTGAGTGTCCTGAGTGCACAATTGCATTAATCTAGGTCAGTAATCTCACTCAGGAATGTCTCGGAGTATTTTGTGAAGGACATGAAGAGTGGTGCATCAATGGAGTTGATCTCCTGAGATGGGTACAAGGTCAGGGAAGAGGGATCTTCACAATGCACTGTACCAGGCTGCTCTGGAACAGAGAGATGTGATGTTGAAGGCTAGGTGCATTCTCGGTCAGCAGTCAGCTTGAGTACAAGATTCATACACAACTGCTAGGCATTGGCCTGGCTATGATGCCAAAGAAACACAGATGGGCTGGGTCATTGGTAAAGTTATTGTTTCTTTTGTTTAAATCCACAGATTGACTCGTTTGAGCTGCTGTATTACTATGATGAATCCTTAGGCCACTTGATGTGGTAAGTAAATTGAAAGATATTCTTTTTCTCCATCAGTGTACAGGAGGCAGCCAAGGTCAGCCATGATGGCTCAGTGGCTGAATGTACATCCTATTGTGGTGTTTTCTCTGAGCAGATGCTCAGTCAGTGTTTCCAGCTGTTGACAGGTCCCTCCTGGGTTAGAGAATGGGTAGTGAGTGGATTTCCTCCACCAATGGCATTTGGACCTACTCGAGAATGAAGTTGCTCTCTCTGATCACTCAGTGCCTCAGTCCTATACATGAAGGATGTACAAAAACAGATGTTGCTGGAAAAGCTCAGCAAGTCTGGCTGCATCTGTGAAGAGAAATCAGAGTTAATGTTTCTGGTCTGGTGATTGTTCCTCAGACTGATGGTAGCTAGGAAAATGTTGGTTTATATGAAGAAGATGGGGAGTGCGGGTGGGGTGGGGGGTAAGGAGTAAACGATAGGTGGACATAGAGAGAAAAAAAGGAGTTGAACAGACAAAGAAGTTGGTAGCATTCTGGTTGGGAGGGTGAATAACATTAATGGCAACAGTTAGTGGCTAATGTGTAAAGGCAGACTGTGATAACAAGGAGAAAGTGAGTTCTACAGAGTCAAAAAATGTGGCACTGGAAAAGCACAGCAGGTCAGACACCAGCCAGGGAGCAGGAGAGCTGGCATTTCAGGCATAAGCCCTTCATCAAGGAGTTACGTCTGAAACGTCGACTCTCCTGCTCCTCGGATGCTGCCTGACCTGCTGTGCTTTTCCAGCACTACACCTTATGTGATAACAAGGCATGGTGTTTGCCATTACACACTACCTATTGTTAGCCCCTAACAGTCTCCATTAACAGCTATTCATCCTCCCAACCAGATTATTATTGACTCCTTTGTCTGTCCAACTGTTCTCTCTCTATTCCCACCTATCGGTTATTCCTTATAAACCCCCATTCCACCTTCTTTGTATAAGTTGACATTTTCCCATCAGTTCTGAGGAAGGGTCACTGGACCCGAAACATTAACTCTGATTTCTCTCCACAGATGGTGCCAGGCCTGCTGAGCTTTTCCAGCAACATTTGTTTTAGTTTGAGTTACAGCATCCACAGCTCTTTCAGTTTTTACACGAAGGATGGTAACTGGGTCATTTGGTTCATCTTTGAATCAACTCCTTCAGGACTCCACTAGTCAGCTGCTCGTAACCAGAGAAAAGCTGGGGGTGGGTAAAACTGAGGGGTAATAACAATCCATGCCAGTTGAGCAAGAGACTGTGTGCTCCATATTGAGTTTATCCTCCAATTCTACATTCTCCGCAGTGCAGTCTCTGAAGTGCTGTAACACTAGTTCTAACTGTTTCATTGGAAGCGAGATATTGTTAAAATACCTGATCTCATTTCAATGCAGTATCGCTGCAGGAAGTTGAATAGAGCAAATCTATACAGATTCATTAACTTTTGATGACATTGTATGAAACTTGGGATTAACTATCAAGTGAAGCATTTCATTTAAGCTTATGAGCTGGCACTCAGCCTTCTTCACCCTCCACTAAGCTCATTCTTGCTCTCGGACTGTCTCCCACCCTCTCCCCCCCCCCCCCATCATTATTCCTTTCTTCCTCTGAGATCTAGTTTCACAACAGCAAAACGGCACATCTTGTAATATGGATAAAATTGTGGTGCGCACTGAGATGAACATATATCAACCTAGAGAAATATGATTGCATGCAACATATTACCTTTTTTCTGCTTGAATACAAAGTTCAGGCACAACTGATAGGCAGTGCCCTGGCTATGGTGTCAATGAAACACAGATGGGCTGGGTCATTGACAAAGTTACTGTTTCTCTTGTAGGTGTGTAATCTGTTATTTACCTGGATTTCATTGTTTTATTTGAAGTGGAGTCAGTAATTTAAGTGTTTTTCTTGGAAGCACAGAGTCCTTTTCTTTCCTTAAAAAAAAATAATTGAGTGAAGCTCTTCTCTGAAAGTAAAGGGCAAACACTTTTCTTGTTTTACCTGTAACTTAGCTTTAATAACCCCCTTTGCTCCTCTGTATGCTGCAACATGGTTATTTTGTTATTAGTCACTGCTGGAGTTCAGATGCTCATGAGGGGGTGTCTGGGAAACTGCAGCATTCCTATTAGGTGTTCAGGGAAGGACCCACCTTTGACTCTAGTCTGTGTTAAATGAGTTGATCCCATTGATCTCAAAGAGGAGAAAATAAAATCGTCCAGTATTTATCCTTAATTGTAGGAAAGTTGTGTGTGTCTGTGTCTGTGTCTGTGTGAGAGAGAGATGTTGATCTTGCTTTTTGAGCACCATCTTTGTAACGTAACTTTATATGTCTCACTCTGTTCAATCACCCCATGATCTTTGTTTGCTATGATCTGCATGTACTGCACACAAAACAAAACTTTTCACTGTACTTGGGTGCATGTGGCAACAATTAATCAAATTGTGTGTGTGTATATATGTATTTTAAAAATATATATACACATGTACACAGTTTGTGTGCATTGTTATACAAATAAATTCTCATTTGAGAGCGCATGATTGACAGTGTTTTTTGTGCATACTAAATGAAAATTGGATTAGAGCAGCAAAAATATGCAGTATCCCCATGTTTAAAGATCCTGCCATGACTACCAACTTGTGTGAAAACATTGTCCCTGCCAGGTGATTTCTAACTCCTTCATAAAGCAGCACAGTGCCTTAGTGGTTAGCACTGCTGCCTCATGTCACCAGAGACCTGGGTTCGATTCCAGCCTTGGGTGACTGTCTGTATGGAGTTTGCATGCTCTCCCTGCGTCTGTGTGGGTTTCCTCCGGGTGCTCCACTTTCCTCCCACAGTCCAAAGACACGCAGGTTAGGTAAATTGGCCATGCTAAATTGCCCATAGTGTTAGGTGCATTAGTCAGGGGTGAATATAGGGTATGGGAACAGGTCTGGGTGGGTTACTGTTCGGAGGGTTAGTGTGGATTTGTTGGGCCAAAGGGCCTGTTTTTAGGGATTCTATCGAAAAAGAAAAGCAGTCTGGTGTTGCAAAGAACCTTTTACTACTTCTCAATCCATGATGTCTGATTAATTATTGCGCGTATTTGTGAGACTGCAGTTCAAGCTGTTACTTGGTTCCAGGGGTATGAGGATAAGCTGGGTTGACTAATTCTTGTGTTGTGTTGATTTTTGTGCCTCAGGTATGTTCCCTTCTTCATCATTTTCAGCTTGTATTTCACTGGCTGCTTCACTCGCTGTAGCAGAGACAGCAGAATGCCCCTGTCAGCATGGCTGCTACTTGGACCAAGTAGCCTGTACTACTGGTAAGAGACCAGCAAGTGTTTAACAAAGAATGACCACAACTTGGTCTTTCAGTCTTTTAGTTTCAGGGAACGGCATATTCTGGGGGCAAGTCCCACTCTGGGACTTGAGCACAAAAAACAAGAGTGCTTCATCAGTGCATACCTGAGAAAGTGCTGCACTGTCTGGGGTGACATTAAACCAAGGGCTTCGTCTACCTGCTCAGGTGGATGCAAAATATCCCACGCCATAGTTTCAAAGAAGGGAATATCATACAATATTTACACTTCATTCAAAACATTATTTGATGATTATCCCCTTTGGGATCTTGCTGTGTGCATGTTGGCTGCTGTGTTTCCAACATTAGAACAGTGACTATACCATGAAAGTACCTAATTAGCTGTGAAACCGGAGAAACCCATCTGTCTAGAAAAGCACTACTTTAATTCCAGATTTACTGTAGTCCTAAATACCACCATGATCAGTTCTAGAGATGCCTGTACAGTAATGAGGTGGTTATGGTGCTGCTTAAGTCACTCAAATTTCCAGCCATAGTCTAGAGAATGACAGTTCATAAACTCACGTTTGCAGTTCAAGTTCAGTTTGTTTTGACAAAATAACTATTTCTAGAAAGAAAGTAGCCTCAGTTTAAGAAAAAAACCATAATGGTGTCAACTGTTCACAACCAGTTCAACTTAAAGGCAAATCTATCAGCTCTACCCAGTCTGGCCTATACATGACTTTACTCCCATAGCTTTCATTGTTCGTGGAAATGGCTTGGCAAGCCATTGGCTTGTATCAGCTTTCTAACCTTGTGCCAACCAAACGGTGGGTCACACCACCTTCTCAGGGCATCTGGGAATGGGTGATGAAGGTCAACTTTTCCATTGGTGACCATGTCCCAGCAATAAAGGTGTGGAGGAAAAATATACCTAGTGATCCCCTGATTACACTGTAACTGTA
Organism: Hemiscyllium ocellatum; assembly: GCF_020745735.1. Classification (NCBI taxonomy): domain Eukaryota; kingdom Metazoa; phylum Chordata; class Chondrichthyes; order Orectolobiformes; family Hemiscylliidae; genus Hemiscyllium; species Hemiscyllium ocellatum. The sequence continues at coordinate 7,924,810 of NC_083439.1, read as the reverse complement.
GGACATTGCTTCAGGATGGGCAAGGTGTGATAACCCCTTAGTCAAACTGAGGTTTGCAGTCTTACTATTCAGACCAACAGCATAGTCAATTGACTGAATAATGACAGTGTCACAAGATGACTGCAGAAGATCTATTAAGTCCATCTTGGTTCCCCTGAGGGGTTTTCAGTCTCCCAGTCCCTGCATCCAGTTGACCCTTAAATGATTCCAAGAGCTTTTCTTCACTCGTTTTGTAGGGCTGAAATTTATTCCCAAAGACCATAAGATAGAGGAGCAGAATTAGGCCATTCAGCCCATCGAGTCTGCTTCCCCATTCAATCATGGTTGGTATATTTCTAAACCCCATTCTCCTGCATTCTCCCTTATCTCCTCACTAACCAAGGACCAATCTATTTCTGTCTTAAATACACTCAGTGCCCGGGCCTCCACAGACTTCTGCTGCAATGAGTTCTGTAAATTCCCCACCCTCTGGCTGTAGAAATTGCTCCTCATCCCAGTTCTAAAGGGTCATCCCTAACTGCAAGGCAATGCCCTTGGGCCATAGAGATGTACAGCACAAAAACAGACCCTTCAGTCCAACTCATCCATGCCAACCAGATATGCCAACCCCAATCGAGTCCCACCTACCAGCACCCGGTCCATATCCCTCCAAACCCTTCCTATTCATATACTCATCCAAATGCCTTTTAAATGTTGCAATTGTACCAGCCTCCACTACTTCCTCTGGCAGCTCATTCCATACACGTACCATCCTCTGCATGAAAAATTTGCCCCTTAGGTCTCTTTTATATATTTCCCTTCTCACCCTGAACCTATGTCCTCTATTTCTGGACTCCCCCACCCCAGGGAAATGTCTTTGTCTATTTATCCTATCCATGCCCCTCATCATTTTATAAACCTCTATAATGTCACCCCCTCAGCCTCCGCGCTCTAGGGAAAACAGCCCCAGTCTATTCGACCTCTCCTTATACTTCAAATCCTCCAATACTGGCAACATCCTTGTAAATCTTTTCTAGACCCTTTCAAATTTCACAACATCTTTCCGATAGGAAGGAGACCAGAATTGCACGCAATATTCCAACAGTAACCTAACCAATGTCCTGCACAGCCGCAACATGACCTCCCAACTCCTGTACTCAATGCTCTGACTAATAAAGGAAAGCATACCAATTGCCTCCTTCACTATCCTATCTACCTGCGACTCCACTTTCAAGGAGCATGAACCTGCACTCCAAGGTCTTTGTTCAGCAACACTCCCTAGGACCTTACCATTAAGTGTATAAGTCCTGCTAAGATTTGCTTTCCCAAAATGCAGCACCTCGTATTTATCTAAATTAAATGCCATTTGCCACTCCTCAACCCTTTGGCCCATCTGATCACAATCCTGTTGTAATCTGAGGTAACCTTCTTCGCTGTCCAGTACAGATCCAATTTTGGTGTCATCTGCAACTTTACTAACTATACTCTTATGCTCACATCAAAATCGTTTATGTAAACGATGAAAAGTAGTGGACCCAGCACTGATCCTTTTGGCACTCCACTGGTCACAGGCCTCCAGTCTGAAAAACAACCTAGTGGCAACATCTCCTTCACGTCCACTCTATCCAGGCCCCTCATTATTCTGCAAGTTTCAGGGGCATTCGCCCTCATCCTTCTAAACTCTACTGTGTACAGACCCAGAGTTCTCAACCGCTCCTGAAATGACAAGCCCTTCATCCCTGGGATCATTCTTTTGAACCTCCTCTGGGACCTCTCCAATGCCAGCATATCATTCCTTCGATATGGGGCCCGAAACTCTGCATGGTGTACCAAATGTGGTCTGACCAGCCTCAGCAGGATATCTCTGCACTTGTATTCCAACTCTCTCAAAATGTCACCTGGACAGATGTAGAACCAGCTTAAGTCAGTCTACTGCTATCACTCCTGAGTCACAATAGTCTCCTCCCTTCACTGCAATCCCACCACCTATATAGGAAGAAGAATTCATGGTATCAATCCTAAATGTATCTTCTACTGTTTTTTTTTCCATTTGTCCTAATGTCACAATTGAATTTAAGCCACACCACAATCTACTACCTTCAGGATGGGAAGGTTTAAGTGATGGAGGGTGGAATTGATTTAAAGTTCTTTGTAAGATTCTCAGAGGAACTGGTTTTAAGTGAAGGTTATAGTTTAGCCTTTACCCTTTTTCTCTAGGTATCTGGTGACTGAGGGTCAGATCTTCGTCCTCTATATCTTTACCACCTTTGCTATGATGGCAACGGTCATGCACAAGAAACGTAAAGGACTGGTGATGGACAGTAATGGCCTATTCTTGTTTTACTCTTTCTGCATTGCCCTGGTCCTGATCTCTGCTTGGGTTGCCTTCCTGTGGAATGATAAAATTCTCCGAAAAAAGTACCCTGGAGTCATGTACGTTCCGGAGCCCTGGGCGTATTATACACTGCACATCAAGAAAACACCGTAGCTTCTTTTCTGGGTCATGCTTCTGAAGATGCTTTAGTCAACTTTCCAACTCCCCCCAAGTAACTGATAGTTGAGTGTTTCTCTAGGGTGCCGTTGTGCTCTCCACACTTCAATTCACAGCGGTTTCAGGTAGGCATTGATGCAAATAGTGGCAGTATAGTTTGTGCCAAGTGATGCAAGGCACTCCTATCCCCACCAGGAGGCAGCTTTGTGCTGCTTTCTAGTTTGCACTGAGTGCTGTATAACTCCAGTTTAGCCCAAGTGCTCTGGGAAAGCCACTGGGTCACTCCTCTCCGTCCTCTCACCCCCACCCTTATCAGGCTCACTCGAATTTCCAATGCAGTCTTTCTCAACTCAGAAGAGAGTAGACCCAGCCCCTGCTGCATTTCTGCTAATGGTAAGTGAGATAGGACCAATTCCAGGCTGGATATCATCGAGCATGAGTGAGGCAGTCAGACTCTTGGATACCTCTTCCAAAGAGCCAGCACAAGCTGGAAGGGTCAAATGGTCATTTTTGGTGCTGTGTAATCCTGTGACTGAGGGTCTCTTGTGAAATTAATGCATTCACGCCAGAAGTTGCTGTTGGTGATATTTAGTGACAGAGTCCCTGACCTGTTCAACCATCATTGTCTCTGCCTGCTGATGTTACCAATACAACAGCATGTTTACTCTATTATAGTTTAAAGCAGTCAGTGGAAAGGAGAGCAGACAGCCAGACCTTGACTGTGTGTAATAGTCTGAAAATGGAGGTAGTAATATTGATGAAAGTAAATTTGAGGAGGTAGCAGTTTAGTGGCATTGTCACATACAATCCACAATTCCAGGCTAATAATCTGGGAGCATGGGTTCAAGTCCTACTGTGGCAGATGGTAGAATTTGAATTCAATAGTTTAGAATGAAGCTGGTCTAATGACCATCATGTCACCCACTCAATGTGTCATCTGGTTTTGGGAGGGAAGTCCACCATCCTGAGCTGGTCTGGCCTCCATATGACTCCAGACCCAGAACAGTGACTCTTTGCTGCCCTTTGTATGCTTGAGAATGAACAGTAAATGCTGACCTAGCCAGCAACACCTTCATCCTATGAATGAATGTATGAAGGAAAAATATCAGGAGAGCTGACTCTACCACAATTACACCCAATAAAGATTTACCTGATGTGTTCACTCACTGTATTGTTGGGCTTGTTTGGAAACTAATCTTATGTATTCACATCTTTACTCTGTTACTAGGATTTGTTTTTGCACTTTGTGCTGCTTTTTTCCCCCTAAAAATGTGAACTGCTTGAGAATGTCAAACCTGCGATTTAATACCAAGTGTGCCCCATGGCAATCAGATAAACGATCAGAACGTTAAATTCTGTTCATCCGCAATTCTAATTGAATTCCCAGGACCAGATGCTGAAAGTTGCTAATCTCCGCAATGGGCTGAGACCTCTCAGGGCCTGTTACACCCAGCTAATCCATGTCCCAAAAACAATAAACAGCTGAGACAAAAGTGGAGTTCTTGTCCTGTGTCAAAATACAAAATGGGTCCATCCTTTATGATGTATTATTTTTTAAATGTATCAAAATGGAAGATGTGTATTTATTTACTGAACTTCAAACTGGAGCATGCAATCCCAGAAATAGGCCAGATTGTTTGAGCTGATATCCAAGCAGCTAAGGAGGATTTTCTCCTTGGAAAATTTCAATGTGTAATTTTTTGATGGTATTGATTGATTGTGTGAGAGCCACTACGTATTTGATTGCTCATGACTATGCCATGCAATAATTCTCTAATTTTATTTTGTCGCACAATTGAATCTGACTTTGGAGACCCAGAAATTGAGGACTTCTCTTGAAATTCCTTACTTCACTTGAATTGTGATGCATTGGATCGATTCAGTGCCAGCTGTACTTAAATCTCTTACCAAGGAGTCTTTCCATGACCGTTACATAAAAGTATTCACAAGATCAAACTGAGAGCAATTCCTTCTAAAAGAGGATATTTAAGTCCTGTGGGCTGATTCAGTCTTTAATTTATCTGTTTATTTATATCTTGAATTATTTATTCTTTGTGCTTTTTACTAATTTGTCTCACCAATCAATAAATATAAGCATTAGTTTTTAACCTGACGGTATCAATTATGACATTGCCATCGTTCAGGGTGGAGGATAAACAGAATGGCGGATCTATTTTGAACAAAAAACATTGAAACCGGAGGAGGTGATTCAGCCCTCCCAGCCTGCCATGCCTTTCAACACGTTTATTGGTGATTTGCCCCAGGTTTCAACTTGTATTTCATGCCAGCTCCTCATAGCCCTCTGTTGCCTGATACTTCAAAATTGCATAGACCCTTCTCTTTAAGTACTTTCAGAGATTTAGCATCCGCACCTCCCTGGGGGTAGAGAATTTCAGACTCTCATTAGCGTCTGGGAGAAGAAATTCCTTTGCATCTGAGCTTGAAATGAATGTGGCCCCATAATCACGTCCCAAGTTCAATATTCACCCACTAATGGAAGCACCTACTCTGTCAAGCCCCTTCAGAATCTTGCATGTATCAATAAGGCCATCCCTTATTCTTCGAAACCCTGACGAAAGGCTGTTTAGCCATTCTTAATAAATCAAGCCCTTTGCTCCTAGGAATCGGCCTTGTTAATCTTTCTTCAGCTGCCTCTCATGTCAATAAATCTTTGCTAAACATGAGGATAAAACTGTACACAGTACTTGAGGTGCAGTCTCACCAGCATCCGAGGTGATTGTAGCAAGATTTTTCTATTTTTCGTCTCCAATCTTCTTGCAATAAAGTTCCATTTGCCAGACAGTCACTGGAGGCTGGAATTGAACTGGGTCTCTGGCACCGTGAAGCAGCAGTTCTAGCCTCTGAGCCGCCATGCTGCCTACATTTAAAAGGCATCTGGATGGATACATGAATAGGAAGGGGTTTAGAGGGATATGGGCCAAATGCTGGCAAATGGGATTTGTTCAGGCTAGGATATCTGGTCAGCATGGACAAGTTGGACTGAAAGCTCTGTTTTCATGCCATACAACTCCATGACTCTAATCCAAGTGCCCCATGAAATAACTCTCCAGAGGCTGGTATCCCATCACCAAGTCACCCTGTGTTTACACATGGAGAGTCCTTGACACTGATCCACTTCCATCCGAGCCAACTCCGGGAGTGAACAGAACCCCTGCCATTCCTTTTTTGTTTTTTTCCTCTCTGCTTTTTAAAATTTTATTAAACAGTACACAGTTTACAAACAATTAACATTAACAGCTGTATACAGAGAAATAGCAGCTTACAAGTGGTAAAGTCAAACCCCAAACCCCACCATTCAACCAGTTCCAAGGAAATGAGGACAAACCTCAAATCCCACCTTCAGTCATCACAAAAGTAGCAGTAATAAATACATCCAAGACAGTCCAGTTACCCCTGGCATTACTTATCTGTCAGCCAGGGCTCCCTGATTGGAACAGGTTAACAGCCCCAGTCAGGGCATGTTCTTTGAGGTCCACCTGGCTGACCTCATTGTAATCATTCCATCCTGCTTTGGCTTCTTTAATAATCCCTTCCCAAATTTGCCCTCTGTCAGATGTTAGGCGGACTTGCTTGTAGGTTCCTGCTTTCAGAATCCCTCCTTTTCTGAGCATTTTGTGATTTCAGATGTTGTCACCAAAAGGTGTTACTGAGATAAGAAAATAGGAGTAGGGCAGGGGCAGGGGCAAAGATTGATCTCAGGAGTATACAAGACTTAATGATGCAGCAACAGAAAAATAAGTCATATCAGATGATTCTCTGGCTATGAATGGAAAGGGAAGGTTAGTATTTGGCCATTGCAGTTTCCAGATAGGTGGAGGGGAGTGAGATTGGAGAAGGATAGTATGATTTTTACACTCTCTATCTCTTATTTAAATATACCCATATTCACTTTTCCCTTTTCAAAGTATGTCCTGTCTCTGTGGTAGAGTAACACTCATCAGTTACTAGCAGTCCCTCCACAGACGAAACTGCTCTCTTTCACTGTACAGTCTGATGTGACTACCACAGACTCTGTTACACTTGGGGCAGGTGGTGGTCATGGGAAGGTGTGCATGGGGTATTGAAGTGGCAGCACATTCCTTTTGGTGTTTGCATCTGGCTTCCATTTATTCCCAACGACAAGTGATTGACACCTTCCTGGATGCTCCTCCTCCAGTTTTGATGGTCTCGGGCCACTGTTTGGCAGGTGTCGGTGGGAATGCCACACTTCCCCAGTGAGGCCTTGAGGGTATCCCCAAAGCACTTCCTCTGTCCACATGGGGCTTGCCTGCTGTTTCGGAGCTGGGAGGAGCGCACCTGCTTGGGGAGTCTTGTGTTGGTTATGGGGACAACATGCCCAACCCATCATAGTCGATCAAGGGGTGTCAGTGCGTCAATGCTGGTGATGTTGGTTTTGCAAAGGACGCTGGTATTGCTGTGTCTTTCTTCCCATTGGATTCGCAGACAGCATTGATGGGACTATGGCAGCACCTTGAGGTCCCTGCTGTAGACAGTCCACACCTCAGAGCCATACAGGAGGGCAGGAACCACTACATCTCTGTATGCCTTGATCTTGATGTTGTTGTTCTGATGTTGTTGTTCTTGAAGACTCTTTTCATCAGGAAGCCAACGGCTGTGCTAGCGCACTGGAGGCCATGCTAGATCTCTTTATCAACAGTTGCTTTGGCTGACAGGACACTTAGAGTCACAGAGTTGTGGAGATGTACAGCACAGAAACAGAATCTTTGGTCCAACTTGTCCGTACCAACCAGATATCCTAAGCTAATCTAGTCCTATTTGTCAGCATTCAACACTTCCTATTCATATACCCATCAGATGCCTTTTAAACGTTGGAATTGTACCAGCGTCTACCATTCCTCTGGCAGCTCATTCCATACACGCACCACCCTCTATGTGAAAAGTTGCACCTTGATTTCTTTTTAAGTCTTTCTTTTCTCACTATGCTATCTAGTTTTGGACTCCCGCACCCTGGGGGAGAAACTTTGTCTATTTACCCTATCCATGCCCCTCATAATTTTATAAACTTCTACAAGGTCACCTCTCAGCCTCTGACTCTCCAGGGAAGACAGCCCCAGTCTATTCAAACTCTCCCTGTAGCTCAAATCCTCCAACCCTGGCAACATCCTTGTAAATCTTTTCTGAACCCTTTCAAGTTTCATAACATCCTTCCTTTAGGAAGGAGACCAGAATTGCATGCAATATTCCAAAAGTGGCCTAACCAATGTCATGTCCAGCCGCAATATGACCTCCCAACTCGTGTACTCAATACTCTGACCATTAAAGGAAAGCATACGAAACACCGTCTTCACTATCCTATCTAGCTGTGACTCCACTTTAAAGAAACTTTGAATCTGCACTCCAAGGACTCTGTTCAGCAACCTTACCATTAAGTGCATAAGTCCTGCCCTTTCCAAAATGCAGCATCTCACATCTTTCTAAATTAAACTCCATCTGCCACTCATCAGTCCATTGGCCCATCTGATCAAGATCCTGTTGTACTCTGAGGTAACTCTCTTCCACTACACTTCCAATTTTAGTGTCAAATGCAAACTTAATAATTATACCTCCTATGTTCGCATACATACATTTACACCACTAAGTGTTGGATAATGCCAGCAAAACCCAAGTAATACTATCACTATTTGTTTCACCATAATTCTTCCCCAGATAACTATCACTCTTTGTGCATTGGAAAATTATGAGCATACTGAAATGGAGTTGTTTGGAAGTAGCTTTAATTGTTTCTTTTTCTGAGAAATGGTCAATGTTCTTTAAGCCTCCCTATGGACCTCGATGACACGACATACTTTCTTCCATATGAAGCAGTTATGTACTTTATCAGCAACTAACATAAGACTGTCTGCCTGATCTATAATTTTCTGGCTTATCTCCACCTCTCTATTTGAAGAAACAAGTCACATTTAATTGGATTTAAAACTAGGAGGAGTGATTGCTAACATTGGACTCTATCAAATTTGAAAGATTAGCGGTGGTTTGATCTAATAGGGAACAAACAGGGAGATCGGGATGGGGAGACAGGAATCATTTTCATTATTTGGGAAGTCAGAATCTAGGGACTTTGCTTAAAATTTAAAGCCAAACCATTTCAGCGTGAAGTTTGGAAACATTCTTACAAAGAAGGGGTGTAAGGAATTTGCAACTCTCTTATACATTCAGTAGTTGCTCCCAGAACAATTGTTGAGGTCAAATTATACAGTAGTTGTTTTTTGATATTAAAGCAAAATGAGAGCTGGTAATCTCATGCGTAGTTAGGTCACAGATCAGCCATGATCCCACCAACTAGCAGCGGGTGCTTAATGGGCTGAATGGCCTCCTCCTGTGCTCCTAATTTTGCAAATTCTCTACTCCACAAGTTTTTGCATGTTTGTAGCCAGGTTTCTGCAATGACCCTGTGATTTTAGTGATTGATTCAAATCCTTGACTAAGAGTTTGTCATGTGAACATACCAAATTTGAAAGGATTGTTAATTGTGAGAAGGACCGTATGAAAGTCCGAAAGGATATTGACAGGTTGGTGGAACGGGTGGTTAGCTGGCAGTTGAAGTTCAATAAAGAAAGTGTGAGGTGATGCCCTATGGCCAGAAAAACATTGAAAGGCAACATGAAACAAGGGGGATAATTCTAAAGGGGGTGCAGGAGCAAAGGGACCTGGGTGTGTGTGCACACAGGTCATTGAGGGTGATCAGATATAAGCAGTTAGCAGTTAGTAAAGCATACAGTGTTCTTGGCTTTATTAAAAGAGGCATAGAGTGCAATAGCAAGGAAGTGATGTTGAACGCGTACAAGACTTGTTAAACCTCAGCTGGTGTACTGGGTACAGCTGTGTGTGCCACATTATTGGAAAGATGTGAATGTATTGGACAGAAGTGGCTTACAAGAATGGTTCCAAGAATGAAGAATTCCGATATGAGGATAGATTGAAGAAGGTGGGACTGTTCCTCTTGGGAAGAACACTGAGAGGAAATCTGATAGAGGTTTTCAAAATCACCAGCAGGCTGTGTAGAGAAATAGGCAGAAGTTGTTCCCAGGGAGACAGTGAGGTCTACAGATGCTGGCAATCAGAGAGGTAAAAACAATGACTGCAAATGTTGGAAACCAGATTCTGGATCAGTGGTGCTGGAAGAGCACAGCAGTTCAGGCAGCATCCAAAGTGCGGCAAAATCGACGTTTCGAGCAAAAGCCCTTCATCAGGAATAAAGGCAGTGAGCCTGAAGCATGGAGAGATAAGCTAGAGGAGGGTGGGGGTGGGGAGAAAGTAACATAGACTACTCCCTGAGATTCTTGTAGAGAGAGGAGGAAAACTTCTTCAAGGCAGGCATCCTTGCAAAAGGATTCACAGTAGGGTTAAAATCAACGAGGTTAAAAACAATGACTGCAGATGCTGGAAACCAGATTCTGGAGATGAGTGTGTGTTGCTGGAAAAGCACAGCAGGTCAGACAGCATCCGAGGAGCAGGAAAATCGATGTTTTGGGCTAGAGCCCGAAGTTGTTCCCACTCATAAGAGAAAAATGAACAAGAGGGCTTAACTTTAAATTAATGGGCAAAAGAAGCAAGGGTAACATGAGAAGAAGTTTTTCACACAGAGAGTAGTTAAGGTATGGCCTGGAATGCGCTGCCTGGAAATGTGGTGGCGGGAGTTTCAATGTGGCACCAAAGAAGGGCATTGAATGATTATTTGGATAGAAACAGTGAGCAGGGATATGGGATATGGAGGTTGTACCTGCACTGGATCTATTACCTAGTGCCAATGTGCCAGTCAAATCAGCTTCCCCCTGCCCTGTGATTACCTTTCTCTCAGATCAAATTGAACCATGTTGGCCTCCCTCTGTGCTGTAACAATTCTGTGGTTTTGTGATGACTCTTATGTACATACTGAACCCCTCATTGCAACGTCTATGTTTTAAAATGAGGGCGTACAGCCAAAGACAATGCCTCAGAGTGTAAAATATGAGCAAAGTAATTCAGTAACTGCATGAAAGACCTGTATGGATCATCCCAACCTCGAACATGGAATGTGACACCTGACAGATGTCAAGAAGCTTCAAAGAGACAAACTTCAAAGGGGGAAATGCACTGCAAACTGAACTGTAATCTGTGGGAGTTATCTCAGATTGTGAAAGTGTCCGGGTTATAGACATGTTTGTGGTTTTCCCTTTTGAGAATACCGAAGAACATTGGATTAAAAGCAAGGTTCAAACCTGTTCTGTGTGCGCTCGTGGGTGAAGGTGTCTGCTCTGAGGGCCACAGCTGACAAACCCAGAGTTACCCCTGCAATAAAAAGGGAAGAAGCTTATCATTTTGCCAGAAGTCAGAAAACAAATGAAATCACAGCCCAAAGGAAAGTAAGCCTTTCAGCCAACCTGTGAAGCCAACTATCTCGAAATCAACTGTTGACCTGCCAGCAGCATCTTTAACAGAGACAAATAAAACTGCAGATGCTGGAATCCAAGGAAGACAGGCAGGAGGCTGGAAGAACACAGCAAGCCAGGCAGCATGAGGAGGGACAGGCAGGAGGCTGGAAGAACACAGCAAGCCAGGCAGCATCAGGAGGGACAGGCAGGAGGCTGGAGGAACACAGGAAGCCAGGCAGCATCAGGAGGCAGAGAAGTCAACGTTTCGAGTGTAATCTGGTGAGTCCTGAAGAAGGGTTACACCTGAAATGTTGCCTTGTCCGACTCCTGATGCTGCCTGGCTTGCTGTGTTCTTGCAACATCACCTTTATAGTAGCACCACTAACGTAATAGCCACAGCATCCCGTGGTCTACCCGTTGCTGAATTCAGAAATTGATTCACAATTTTTTAAAACTTTTGTTTTGATTCATTTCTAAACTGTGTGTAATGTGTGTGGCGTTACTGCTTCTTCGTGTGTTTAGTAATTAATAAACTCTCATTAATGCAAGGAAGCCTGTTTAAATTGGCTCCTTCCTAAAGCATGATTTTATGTGACCTGGGAGAACGGGAACCACAAGGGAGGAAGCTGATTTGACTGGTTGAAAAGTGGAGTTCAAAGATTTGAGAAGTAACAGCACATGAAGAGGGCTTTGGAGTGGAAAGTGGAGTTAGAGATGCAGATTCTATTGAATTGCAGAGAGCTATACCATTAGGGAATTTATCAGGTTCTATCTTTTGTATTGACATTAACCAAGGAATGAGTGAGGTATCTTATTGGGACTGAATCACACAGGAGATTCCACAAGCTGTGACCCAGTTGGTAACATTCTCACCTCAGAATCCCAGCTTTTAGAGTTGTACTAGAGGGCCTGGATGCACAACCAAGGCTGACCCTCCCCGGTGATACAGAAAGAATGATGTCCTTTTGGTGAGACATGAAACTGAAGCTTTGTTTGATCTCTCAGGTGAATGTCAGGACATTGAAAAAGAGATCTCACCATTTCCCTTGTTCAACTCCAATAGATTTCAGTTGAATATCACATTGATGTGTGCAATTGGCTGCCACATTGCCTACATTGCGATAGTGCCTACATTGGCTGTAAAGAGACATCCAGTGGTCATGAAAAGCGCTACACAAATGCAGGTCCTTCCTTTTTGGACAAAGATAGGACTGTTGGCTGTGACATTGTTCTCTGTGTTGATTGAAGAGCCTCTCAAAAGCCTGCCGAGTGTTTGTGTGTGAGACTCAGTGGGGTAGTATAGAAATCACAGGCTTCAGAAAAGAAAGGAGAAGGCAGGGAAGAGGAAAATACCTAAAGGAAATGTCACAGAGTAATGAAGGAATTAAAACTCTTCATGATCAGGATTAAAATGAGGATTTGATTTAAAATAAAATTAGAAAATACAATGCATTTCATTACTGAGTTAAGTTTAAACAATTATGAGGGCATCTTAATATTTACCACTTTAATCAGTGAAGTCATGTGATGAGTCAAGCTCTTTATCATTTATTGAATAAATTCTTAAATAGGTTATAGAAAAGAGAGAAATAAGCACTGATTTGCATCTGGCCTCATCCCTTTGTATTAAAACTGAGCTTGACCTATTTTCATTAATCTTCAATTTATAAACAGGGGGGTCAGAGATAGGATCTGTAACGTCCTACTGTGTAAACCTCTGATATAAATCTGCAAATAAATCAGTTTTGACACTGGTGAGATTTCAATTCCAGTTTCTTGAATTTAAGCCCTGAGATGTTACTAATGACGGTGAAAGTTTTAAGGATAATTGTTCAAATGCCAGTGAAATTTCATAGAAACACTGATCGTTTCCAATAAGTATTGCACAGCACAGTTCCAGAAAAAAAAGAATGGTTATCACATTCAAATACCTCACTTGTCTGGTTTGCAATGCAGAGTGAAACCAACAGCATGCATTCGATTCCCATGTTAGTTGAGGTTATCGTGAAGGTCAAAGAAGGAGAGAAGAGTTGAGTGCTGAGCCAAAGAAGGAGACTTTGTAAAAGACGAGTAAACATGTGGTCAAAGAGCTGAGCTTTGTGTAAGGAATTCCACAGACCTCCCACAGTGAGGCAGAAGGAGAGGGAAGCGCAAAACATTATAACTATAAGGAGCTGAAATAGGCCATTCAGTCTATGGAGTCAGTTCCACTGAGATCATGGCTAATCTAATAATCTTCAACTCCACTTTCCTGCCTTACCCCCATAACCCTCGATTCCCTGACTGATTGAAAATCTGTCCATCTCAGCCTTGAAAGACGTAGCCTCTACAGCCCTCTGGGGTTAAAGTAATATCCACAGATTCCCTACCCTCTGAGAGAAATTATTCCTCATTTCTGTTTTAAATGTGTGATTCCTTATTCTGGGAGTATGGCCCTAGAGTCTCTCACAAGGGGAAATAATGTTTTGACATCTATCCTGTCAAACCCCGAAGAATGCCGAGGAAGGGTCACCAGACTCAAAACGTTAATTCTGATTTCTCTCAACAGATGTTGCCCGACCTGCTGAGCTTGTCCAGCAATTTTTGTTTTTGGCACTTAAAATACTTGTTTCCATCAATAAGGTCATTTCCCATTCTTATATATTCCAAACAGAAAGAGCTAGAGATAGAGAAATGTAGAACTTGGAAAGCCAGAGGACAGAGGGAGGGAACAGGACCAGGAAAGATTTACCCAGGAGGGTAAGAATTTTAATGTTCTAGAGAATGTTTTGATTTATGACTAGATTTTCAGTCCATTCCTCCAACCTAGCGTTCGTATGATATAATTATGTTAAGACAGACTTACAAGATAACATCTGTGGAGATAAATTACAGTTAACAGTTTAGGTCAAGCGACCCTTTCTTTGAAGGACCCTGAGGAAGGGTCACGTGACCCGAAATGTCAATTCTGATTTCTCTCCACGGAAGTTGCCAGACCTGCTGAGCTTTTCCAGCAACATCTGGCAACTGAGCAGAAACTGCTTTGTTAAAAGGGCGGCACGGTGGCACAGTGGTTAGCACTGCTGCCTCACAGCGCCTGTAGACCCGGGTTCAATTCCCGACTCAGGCGACTGACTGTGTGGAGTTTGCACGTTCTCCCTGTGTCTGCGTGGGTTTCCTCCGGGTGCTCCGGTTTCCTCCCACAGTCCAAAGATGTGCGGGTCAGGTGAATTGGCCAAGCTAAATTGCCCGTAGTGCTAGGTAAGGGGTATGGGTGGGTTGCGCTTCGGCGGGTCGGTGTGGACTTGTTGGGCCGAAGGGCCTGTTTCCACACTGTAAGTCTAATCTAATCTAAATCTGTTTTTGTCTGTGATTTATAGCATCTGCAGTTCTTTCAGTTTTTAAAAGGTAGCATTTACAATCACACCAATGGCCAAACAAAGTTACTTCTGATTATTATTTCAGACTGATGAAACTTTTAGAAACTCATCTTGAACTTGATTGAAGTGCATGAGATTCTGAACGGCCTGGACATGGTGGATATGGAAAGGATGGTTCCTCTTCTGGGTCAGACCAGGGGCTTTCAGGTAGAGATGAGGAGATCTTTTTTCTTGCAGAGGGTTGTGTGACTTTGGAATTCTCTACCTCAGAAAGTGGTGGAGGCAAGACGTTCATTATGTGTAAGGCAGAGGATGCTGGAAATCAGCGGTGGGGGGAGAGGGGAGTGTGGAATTTGAAACACAAAAACATCAGCCATGATCTTATTGAACAGCTAAGCAGTCTCAAGGAGTCAAATGGTCTACTCTGCTCCTATTTCATATGTTTGTGTATGTTCATGACTGTTAACCTTTAAACATTTCTCTCAACTCAAATATGTGAAAACCCAAACATTTAAGGAAAGTATGACTGTATCGCAAGTTCAAACAGGAATTTCAGAATCAGAAATCCTGAGCCAATTCATAGAGTCAGACAGCTTTTTTTTTGAGAAGATTTGTAGCTCAGATTGAGGTTCTGGATGTAGGTTTGCTCGCTGAGCTGGAAGGTTAATTTCCATACGTTTCCTCACCATATGAGGTAACATCATCAGTGAGCCTCTGGATGAACCACTGGTGGTATAGCATGCTTTCTATTTATATATTTTTGGTTTTCCTTGAGCTGGTGATGTTGTTTCCTGTGTTGATGTCATTTCCCATTCTTTTTCTCAGGAGATGGTAAATGGGATCCAAATCAATATGTTTGTCAATAGAGTTCCAGTGGGAATGCCAAGCTTCTAGGAATGTGTGTGTCTCTGCTTGGCTTGTGCTAGAATTGATGTGTTGTCCCAGTCAAAATGGTATCCTTCCTCCTCTGTATGTAAGGATAATAAGTGAGAGAGGGTCATATCTTTTTGTGGCAAGTTGATGTTCATGATGTTCAAAAATTCACTAAAGAGGAGGAAAACAACAACAAACTGCCATTCCTAGATGTCGCGGTAGAACGGACAGTCAATGGGGAACTTCAAACCAGCGTCTACAGGAAAACAACACATACTGAACAAATACTGAATTACAAGAGCAATCATCCCAACACCCACAAACGAAGCTGCATCAGAACATTATTCCAACGAGCCACCACACACTGCAGCAAAGAGGAACTACGCAGAGCAGAGAAAAACACCTATACCGTGTATTCAATAAGAACAGGTACCCAATGAACACAGCCCACTGATTTCTCAGCAACAAACCCAAACAAGCAGACACAACATGACTAGAAACCCTAGCTACTGTCCCCTACATCAAAGACATCTTGGAAATTACTGCCAGACTACTCAGACCTCTTGGCATCATAGTAGCCCTAAAACCCACCAATACACTAAAACAGCAGCTAATGAACTTAAAAGATACTATACAATAAACATCAACTAGAAATGAAAAGTTATGACCCTCTCTCACTAGTATCCTTACATACAGCTGAGGAAGGACACCACTTCAACTGGGACAACTAATCCATCCTAGGACAAACCAGAGACATGCACGAGAATTCCTAGTATTCCATCCAGAACTTGATCAATAAACACATTGATTTGGATCCCATTTACCATTCTCTGAGAAATAGAACAGGAAATTTTACCACCAACCTGGGGAGGTATCCCTAGGTGTATAGGAAACCCCAAAAAACACATAAATAGAAAGCGGGCCTCACCACCGGTCTTCATCTGAAGACTCACTGATGATGTTACCTAGCATGGTGATGAAGCATCTGAAAACAAACATAACAGCTCAGCGAGGATGCTGCCTGACCTGCTGTGCTTTTCCAGCACCACTCTTATCTTGACTCTAATCTCCAGCATCTGCAGTCCTCGCTTTACCCTGAAAAAATGGACCCTAGTCTTGAAATCCTCCACCCCAGGGAAAAGACACTTGCCTTTCACCTTATCTATACTCCTCACCCTCCTACATTCCAGTGAAAAAGGTCTCAGCCTATCCAACCTCTGCTTATAACTCAAATCATCCATTCCTGGCAACATCTTGGTAAATCTTTTCTGAACCCTCTCCAATTTAATACAATCCTTCCCACACAGTACTCCAGGAGAGGCCTCACCAATGTCCAGTATGACCTCAACCTGATGTCCCAACTCCTATACTCAAAGGCCTGAGCAATGAAGGCAAGTGTGCTAAATTTCTCAAAATAGACAGACCAGAGGCTGGAAGAACAGCAAGCCAGGCAGCATCAGGAGATGGAAAAGGCAATGTTTCAGATGTAACCCTTCTTTGGGACTGGGATGAAGAAGGATTAGACCCGAAACGTCGACTTCTCCATCTCCTGGTGCTGCCTGGCCTGCTGTGTTCTTCCAGCCACCTGCTGCTCTATTTTGGATTCCAGCATCTGCAGTTTTTTTTTGTCTCTAACCAAATTTCTCAGAAAAGAATTTCGATAAGATAAGATGTAGTAAGCTGGGAGGAGGCATAGGGAAAAAGAATCTACTTCTGTTCTGTCGTAACATCTTCATATGAGGAGAATGACTCTAGTTAATGCAAAAACTAAATTCAGTTAGATTTTATGAGAATCTGAATGTAGGTGGTTACAATAACATCAGTTCATAAACTGGGATTGTAAGTAATTTGTTTGTTATCAATAATTTGCTGTGGCATTATGTAATTGCAATGCCTTGTGGCACAGCATGTCGTGTCCCTGCCTCTGAGCTGAGATCTCCAGGTTCAATCCCACTCTAGGACCTGATGACCAAGGAAGCTGTGGTCGTAGTGTGGCCAAACAGCTGGACTTTCAACACACCACCCAGTGGCAGTTGGTAAGTGTGGGGGAGATTCCTGGTCACTTGTATGATGGAATGGAAATTGGAGCCTCTATCATCATTATCTATAGCTCCAGTTACAACCACCATAAGAAAGTGCACATTGCCACAGCAACTGGGACCCCTGAGTGAACTGTAACACACCATCATTAAATATAATTGCTATGTTAAGTGAAACACTTAATTTCCAGTACGCCTTTGATTCTGTACCATCCAGCAACAGCTAATTACCTCCGTCTACACAATCACCGCGAGAAAAGATGTTTTTGTTTTGTAAAACAAACCTTTGTTCTTCCACAATTTATCAGTGTTTACAGCGCCTTGGAACTAAAGCATTGCCAAGAGTTTAATAATGTTACCTCATTAAGGAGCTGATTGTTAGTGCTATTGGACTGCAAGGTCATTTTCAGTTCAAAAGTTCAGGAGTCATTTCTTTGAAATAGAATCATACTTTCCTGGTTAACAATCAAGGATTAAAAGCTGCCATTATTACAACGCAGGTAAGAGTAACATGTTTTAATTTAGCTTCTTTGATGTATTGAGGGCTTCAAATGAGTGCACAGTACAGGAGTAAGGTTAAAACCTGACATCAAAGGCCAAAGAAGGGGTTATAACCATACATATGGTCAAAGGGCAACTTTTGAGAAGAGTCTGAAAGGAGGAAAGTCTTTTGGGCAGAATTCTAGAGTTTAAGAGTCTGACCAACAGAAGGCAATGGTAGCAGAACAAAGGGAGTTTGACCATAAGATGATTTAGGAAGTAGGAACATATCTAAGCCATTCAAGCCCTCATGTCTTCTCCATCATTCGATAGGATCTTGGCTGATCTGACATTCCTCACCTCCAATTTCCTCTCCATTCCCCATAACCCTTGATTTCCCAACTGATCAAGAGTCTATCTATTTCAGCCTAAAATATTCACAAGAACTCTGCCTCTCTCTGTGTCAGGGAGTTCCAAAGACTCACAACCCACTGAAGAAGAAATTCTTTCTCATCTCAGAGTCAAAGAGACGTTAGTCCCGGAAATAGACCCTTTGGTCCAACTAGACCCGAACTAAACTAGTCCCACCTGCCTGCTCTTGGCCCACATCCCTCCAAATCTTTCTTATTCGTGAACTTATCCAAATGTCTTTTAAACATTGTAACTGTACCTGCATCCACCATTTTCTCTGGCAGTTCATTTCACACACTAACCACTCTCTTGTAAAAACATTGCCCCTCATTTTCTGTTGAAATCTTTCCCCCTCATGTTTAAAATATGCCCTTTAGTTTTGAACTCTCCCACCTTCAGGAAAAAAACCCTCTATTCACCTTAACTATGTCCCTCATGATTTTATCAATCTCTGTAAGGTCACTCCTCATCCTCCTACGCGCCAGTGAAAAATATCCCAGCCTATCCAGCTTAGTTTTTATAACTCAAACCATCCAAACCCGGCAACATCCTGGTAAGTCATTTCTGAGCCTTCTCAGTCTTAAATTGGTGTCCCTTTATTCTGAGCCTGTGCCCTCTGGACCTAGCTCTCCCATGAGGGGAAACATCGCCTCAGCATTGCCCCTGTCAAATGCCTTTAGAATCCGATATATTTCAATGAGATCATCTCTCATTCTTCTAAACTGCAGTGAGTATAGTCCCAACCTGGTTAGTTTTTGCTCAGAAGACAATTTGTCTCTACCAGGGATCATCCTAGTCAGCCTTCTCTGAACTGCCTCCAATGAAATGATATCTTTCCTTAAATATACAGCCCAAAACTGCTATGGTACACAAGAAGTGGTCTTACCTGCACTTTGTCCAGTTCCAGTAAGACTTCTCTACTCTTATATTCTGACCTCCTTAGGAATAAGGGTCAACATTCCATTAGCCTTCCTAATTCCCTGCTGCCGCTATTTGCTAGCTTTCTGTGTTTCAGGCACAAGTTGCCCGAAATCCCTTTAAGTTGTAGTTTTCTGCAGATTTTCCCCATTTGAATAATACTCTCTATTTTGATGTCCTTGGCAAATAGGATTAAGGGGAATCTCAGATCCTTTTATATCAGTGATACAAATACCTCAGCAAGAGGCCCAGCAATCACTTCTCTAGCTTCTCACAGAGTCCTAGGGTACACCTGATCAGGTCCTGGGGATTTATCCACTTTATGTGTTCTTGGGTGAGGTGCCGGAAGACTGGAGGTTGGCTAACGTGGTGCCACTATTTGAGAAAGGTGGTAAGGACAAGCCAGGGAACTATAGACCAGTGAGCCTGATGTTGGTGGTGGGCAAGTTGTTGGAGGGAATTCTGAGGGACAGGATGTGCATGTATTTGGAAAGATAAGGACTGATTAGGGATAGTCAACATGGCTTTGTGTGTGGGAAATCATGTCTCACAAACTTGATTGAGTTTTTTGAAGAAGTAACAAAGAGGATTGATGAGGGCAGAGCGTAATCTCATGGACTTCAGTAAGGCATTCAACAAGGTTCCCCATGGGAGACTGATAGGCAAGGTTAGATCTCATGGAATACAGGGAGAAATATCCATTTGGATACAGAACTGGCTCAAAGGTAGAAGATAGAGGATGGTGGTAGAGGGTTGTTTTTCAGACTGGAGGCCTGTGACCAGTGGAGTGCCACAAGGATTGGTGCTGGATCCACTATTTTCTATCATTTACATAATTGATTTGGATGTGAACTTAGGAGGTATAGTTAGTAAGTTTTCAGATGACACCAAAATTGAAGGTGTAGTGGACAGTGAGGAAGGTTATCTCAGATTACAACGGGATCATGATCAAATGAGCCAATGGACTGAAGAGTGGCAGATGGAGTTTAATTCAGATAAATGCAAGGTGCTGCATTTTGGGAAAACAAATCTTAGCAGGACTTATACACTTAATGGTAAGATCCTGGGGAATGTTGCTGAACAAAGAGACCTTGGAGTGCAGGTTCATAGCTCCTTGAAAGTAGAGTCTCAGGTAGATGGGATAGTGAGATAAAAACAAGGACTACAGATGCTGGAAACTAGATTCTAGATTAGAGTGGTGCTGCAAAAGCATAGCAGTTCAAGCAGCATCCGAGGAGCAGGATGAAGGACTTTTGCCCGAAATGTTGATTTTACTGCTCCTCGGATGCTGCCTGAACTGCTGCTTTTCCAGCACCACTCTAATCTAGAAATGGGATAGTGAAGAAGGCATTTGATATGTTATCCTTTATTGGTCAGAGTATTGAGTACAGGAGTTTGGAGGTCATGTTGTGGCTGTACAGGACATTGGTTAGGCCACTGTTGGAATATTGCGTGCAAATCTGGTCTCCTTCCTGTCTGAAAGATATTGTGGAATTGAAAGCGTTCAGGAAAGATTTACAAGGATGTTGTCAGAGTTGGAGGATTTGAGCAATAGGGAGACGTTGAATA
This sequence comes from Hemiscyllium ocellatum, assembly GCF_020745735.1. Taxonomy (NCBI): domain Eukaryota; kingdom Metazoa; phylum Chordata; class Chondrichthyes; order Orectolobiformes; family Hemiscylliidae; genus Hemiscyllium; species Hemiscyllium ocellatum. The sequence continues at coordinate 7,904,298 of NC_083439.1, read as the reverse complement.
GGCTTGGGCTCTTTTCCCTGGAGTGTCAGAGGCTGAGGGGTGACATTATAGAGGTTTATAAAATCATGAGGGGTATGGATAGGGTAAATAGACAAGGTCCTTTCTTTGGGGTGGGGGAGTCCAAAAGTAGAGGGCATAGGTTTAGGTTGAGAGGGGAAAGATATAAAAGAGACCCAAGGGACAACTTCTTCACACAGAGGGTGGTACGTGTATGGAATGAGCTGCCAGAGGAAGTGGTGGAGACTAGAACAATTGCAACATTTAAAAGACATCTGGGATGGCTATATGAATAGGAAGGGTTTGGAGGGATATGAGCCAGGTGCTGGCAGATGGACTAGATTGGGGTGGGATATCTGGTCGGCATGGATGTTTCCCTGCTGTACATCTCTATGACTCGATGAATCTATATGTACAGAGGAAACTCAATTTTCCAGCATTCAATTAACTGAATTTCGGATTATCCGAACAAGATCGCAAAGTCCCGATGCATGGCTAACTATGTTTTCTGGCATCAATTATCCAGCATTCGATTAACTGAACGAAATAATCCCCACCCGTGTCCTTCGGATAATTGAGGTTCCTCTGTATATTAGGAGCAAAAGGGTAACACTAGGGAAAGGTTAAGTCCACTCCTAGGCATGGGAGGGAAGTTTTGATGAAGCCAGAGAGAGAGTAGGCGAGGTTTTTAATGAGTACTTCTCATCAGTATTCATCAAGGAGAAGGACATGAAAGATGGTACGATTAGAGAGGGAAATGTTGATATTCTAGGGCATGTTGACATTAAAAAGGAGAAAGTATTCAGTGTCATGAAAAGATTAAGGTAGATTAGTCCCCAGGGCCTGTTGGGATCTATCTCATGATACTGAAGAAGGCAAGGGACAAGATCTTTGCGGACTTGACAGAGATCTTTGTATTCTCTACAGCCACAGGCAAGGTCCCAGAAGACTTGAGGATTGACAATATTTTTCCTTTGTTTAAGAAGGGCAACAGGGATAATCCTGGAAATTATAGGCCAGTGAGGTTTACATCAGTGGCACAGAGATTATTTGAGAAGATTCTTAGAGGTAGGATTTACTTGTACTGTACTTGGGAAAACAATGGACTTATTAGGGGGAGAGTGAACATAGTTTTGTGCGGGGGAGGTCTTGTCTCACAAATTCAAATGAGTTTTTGTGGAAGGGACAAAGATGAGCATATGGCAGAGAATGTAATACCAAGGCATTTGACATGGTCCTTCATGGTAGGCTGGTCCAGAAGATTAAGTTACATAGGATCCACAAAATTGGCTTGGTCATAGAAGACAGAGGGTAGTTATCAAGTTCAACAATTTTAAGGCTTGAGCAACTTCTCCCATGTCCTTACCCCAACCCCAACACCCCAGATCTTGTCATCACATGGGCTGTCACCATAAATAACTCATTGTCAGCCACTAACATTCCCCATTAGCAGCAATCCATTCTTCCAGGCTGATCGTCACCTATTCCTTTGACTGGAAGGCTCGCTGACCCTTTTGCAAATTAAACAGCCCTTTGGCTGTCCCTAGCAACACTCGTTGCCAGGGAGTAATGAGTCTGCCTCTCTCCAGCAGCTGTTACACAAAAATAATTTTAAACATTTCATTAGAATCCACCACCAGTTCAGGAAGAGCTCCAACAGAAACTCCATCCTTTAATTCATGAGATCACAGCTCAGGACTCGATATTTGGATGAGGCATGTCTGGAAATGCAGCTGCAAGAATCAGGGTTGAAGAGAGAAAGGTGAAACTAGAGACAAAGATGATTAAACGTAACAGAGAAAACACAAAATGAAAAGCACTGACTACAAACATATTTAAAACTTAGGTACGTATGCATGTGTAAGTGTGTGCGTTGGGGTAGATTGTGTGTGTGTACGTGTGTGAGCATGTGTGTGTGCATGTATGTGTGTACGTGTGGGTACACATGTGCATTGTGTCACTGGCATTTGTTGCCACACTTTTTAATTATCCATGAGAAGTTGTTAAAGAACTACTTTCCTGAACTGATGCAACCCATGTGGGTGTGTCATGTTGTTGGAGGAGTGTGTGTGTGTGTGTGTGTGTGTGTGTGTGTGTGTGTATGTTACTTGGTGTGTGAGAGTGTGTGTTTCTTGGTGTGTGAGTATGTGTGCATATATATTTGTTCCTGTGTTCTTGTTTCTATGTGCATGTTTGCATGTATGTCAATGTTCATGCGTGTATTCTGTGTGTGCTTGTCTGTTCCTGTGTGCTCAGTGTGTGTGCCTGTGTGTATATGCTATGTGTGCATTTGTGTGTCTATAGTCCTGTGTACGCCTGTATATGTATCTATCTTCCTCAGTGCATGTGTGTCTACGTTCCTGAGTATGTGTTCATGTGTGTGTATGCATGACTACGTCATGTCCCTCTGTCTTGGTTCCTCTGTGTGTATGTTTATTCTTGTGTGTGTGTGTCCTTCTGTGTTCTGTATGGGTGGATTTGTTCCTGTGTTCTGTATATGTGTGTTCCTCTCTGTGTGTTCCTCAGTCACTGTTCCTGTGTGTGTGTGTGTATGTGTGTGTGTGTGTGTATTCCTCTGTGTGTGTGTGTTCTTGTGTGCATGTGTTCCTGTGTGTGTGTGTGTTCCTGTGGGTGGGTGTGTTCCTGTGGGTGGGTGTGTTCCTGGGTATTTCTTGGTGTGTGCGTTCCTGTGGGGATGTGTTCCTGTGTGTGTGTATATATGTTCCTCGTGTGTATGTCTCCCTGTGGGTGTGTGTTCCTGTGGGTGTTCTGATGGATGCGTGTATTCCTCTGTGTATATGTATTCCTGTATGTGTGTTCCCGTGGGCATGTGTTCCTGTGGGTGCGTGTTCCTGTGTACATGTGTTCCTGTGTGTGTGTCTTCCTGTGGGTGCATCTTCCTATGTGTGTGTGTCTGTGTGTTTATATGTGTGTGTGTTTGTACCTGTTTGTGTGTCTATTCCTGTGTATGTGTGTGTGTGTATGTGTCTGTTCCTGTGGGTGCGTGTTCCTGCGTACATGTGTTTCTGTGTGTGTGTCTTCCTGTGGGTGCATCTTCCTGTGTGTGTGTGTCTGTGTGTTTATATGTGTGTGTGTTTGTACCTGTTTGTGTGTGTCTGTTCCTGTGTATGTGTGTGTGTGTGTATGTGTCTGTTCCTGTGGGTGCGTGTTCCTGCATACATGTGTTCCTGTGTGTGTGTGTTTTCCTGTGGGTGCATCTTCCTGTGTGTGTTCCTGGGTGTGTATCTGTTCCTGTGTGTATGTCTGTTCCTCTGTGTGTGTGTGTGTGTGTGTGTGTGTGTGTCTGTCTGTCTGTTCCTGTGTGTGTCTGTGTGTCTATGTGTGTGTGTGTGTGTCTGTGTGTCTGTTCCTATGTGTGAGTGTATGTTCGTGTGTGTGTGTGAGAGAGAGAGAGAGAGAGAGTGTGTGTGTGTGTTCCTGTGGGTGTGCGCATGTCTGTCAGATGGATTAACAGCTGGTAGCTGGAATCTGACCCTGTGGGATGCCTCATCCTGTAACCATAGTGATCAGGATATTTATTGCATCCACTAAGCAGTATTCATTGTGGACTTTAGCCTATAATCAGATAGGTGGAGGGGTAAGGCGAGCAGTACTGGATTGCGACTAGAGAGACAAACACATCATTAAAGAGGAAGGGAAAACAGGGAGGCAGCAAAAGCAATGGTAAAGACAAAACAAGAGAATCCCAGTGCTTTCAAAATAGTTCTTAATGTGGAAACACAAAGCAATAACTTTTCTTGTTCCAATTGCAGGCTAAATTTTTCACTCAAGATGAAATCCATGGTGAGTATGAGTCTATACATAGTATGGTATGGTATGGTATGGTATGGTATATTTGTTTAGTTATTTCTCACAGGTTATTGGAGTCCCCAGTGCCTAAACTCTATTTCCTTGTTGTGGCGACAATCCCCTCTCACTAAACACCCCTCCAAGCTTTGGTCTCCGATCCTGAAGTCCTGTATGTTATTGCAACAAGCCCCTGGGTGGGATTCCCCAATTTATTGCAGTTCCAGATGGATGTCTAAAATTGTCAAAGACCCTGGTAAGGACAGATGAACTATGTCCCTGTTCATTTGACCTGTCCCTCCATTTGACCTGCCCCACACACAAGGTGACTTTTAGAAAGGACCCCTTCCCTCGTGAATGCCTTTCTTCCAGATGAAAGAAATTTAAGTTTTATAAAAGGCCAGTTTAATAAAGCTTTCTCGAGTTAACAAAAGAGTGAGTTTATTCATTTCTAAATGTAAGGTGATGACATAATAATTGAGTCCAATAAAAGCTGGAAGCTAAAGATATATCGATCAGTCTTTGAGTCATGCACATGAAGTAAATAGTGGATTACTGATTTTGAAATTCTTGGCTTTGCAAGTTGGCCAAAATTCTTTTGTCCTATTTTCCTTTGAATTGGTTTGCTATCTAGCTTTTGGCATTCAGAGAGGGACTTCCTTTACCTGAAATGCACGGGTGACTAATGGAAACTTCTTTGACTGTGATGCACACTGCACCAAGTGTCAAACCCACATCAATTCACACAAATAGCTCAGACATGAGAGTTTCAGACCATTGATACATACAGAACAGGGTGAAACTTGTATATTCTTGAAAGGGGGAAATGCAAACATGCATTTTGCCCCACTCACTGACTTTTATCCCATCAGGTTCACAGTGTAAGATACTCACAAGTTCAATATGTAATCCAGTTCTCCCCTTGAAGCTTCTTTGATACTTTCAGTTGTGACATTTCAGAAATTCTCCCCAGACAGTTATCTTTGTCTATATCAGTCCTCTTTAAAAACAAAGACTTGTTGTAACAAAAACTTGTTGTAATTAAAAGCTTTTTATGCCCATGGGTGACCAGGCTTATGATTCATGATCATGACATTTCCCCTGCAAAAAGACTAAAATAAGATTCATTTTATCTCATTACAAAAAGGTAGGGAAAAAGAAATTAACACAAAACAACGGACACATCCACCCCTCTATTCTTGGTCTAACTGAGTCTCTCTAGGTTATGACAGGGCCTTTGCTATCCAATTTCCTGGTGGTGGATTTTTATATTGAAGGAACAAGCACCAGTGAATAACATCATAAACCTTGCCACAACAGGAAATGGGGTTGTGGTCAGTATAGGCTGTGGTCCCTCTTTATCTATTTCTCACATCGATCTCTATGTGTTTGACAGTCACTGATAAACTCAGGGTTTCCTTCCCCTTCTCATAGAAAAGCACAGCACAGACACAGACCCTTCAGTCTAATTAGCCCATGCTGACCAGACATCCTAATCCCAGTTGCCAGCATTTGGCTCATATCTCTCGAAACCCTTCCTATTCAAGTACCCATCTAGGTGCATTTTAAATGTTGTAATCGTGCCAGCCTCCAGTGCTTCCACTGGCAGCTCGTTCCATACACATGTGACAATGTTACACTATGGGATCCTTCTTAAATCTTTTCCCTTTCACCTTCAACCTATGCCCTCTAGTTTTGGACGTGCCCACCCCTGGGAAAAAGACCTTGCCTATTTACCCTATCCATGCTCCTCATGATTTTATAAACCTCTATAAGGTCATCTCTCAGCCTCTGACGCTCCCATGAAAACAGTCCCAGCCTTTTCAGCCTCTCCCTTTAACTCTAATCTGTCAAACCTAGCAACATCCTAGTAAATCTTTTTTGCACCCTTTCAAGTTTAACAACATCTTTCCAATAGAAGGGCGACCAGAATTGTTTGCAATATTCCAGAAGTGACCTCATCAATGTCCTGTACAGCCACAACATGACATCCTAACTCGTTTATTCAATGTTCTGACCAAGAAGACAAGTGTACCAAATGCCTCCTTCACCACCCTGTCTACCTGCAACTCCACTTTCAAGGAACAATGCACCTGCACCCCTAGATGCAGTATCCTTTTTGATGTGGGTGTAGCTTTATCTCTTCCATTTAGATACCTCTTCCTGAAGGAGGGCAGCCCCTAAACTGATGACACTCACATCAGTGGCTATTTCCAATGCTGAGTTGGGGTTTGGAGTTGCAGGCACAATTGGGAGTGGTGAGTGGCTTGGAGGGGAACTTGCAGGGGCTGGGGTTCCCATGTATCTACTGCCTTTGTAAACTTGTCTTCACAAGTTCATATTCTATATTGTGAGGAAATGACATGAGGATAACCCTGCGGAGGGGGTCAGGGGGAGGGGAGATCAATGGGTAGGAGGTCAGTGGGAGAGGGGACAGTGGAAGAGCTCAAGGGATGGGCCATTGGTGAAGGGGGGGTCAATGGATGGGGGGGGGGTCACTGGGAAGGAGTCAGTGCTAGGGGGGTCAGTGATTGGGGGGGTCAACAGGGAGGGGTCAGGGGGAGCGATTGGGGTATCAACACCTTCAGCAAAATCGTAGACTCTTAAATAAATAGATTTTTGCTAATTACTTCAATTAATGCCTCAGATATCTGCCATTGGTGCTTACTACATTGTATCTGTGTCTTTGACGCTGTCCAACTCTCCCCCCCCTCACTCCCTACCTTCAACTCCCAAAGCAAGAGGGGTGGAGGAGAGGGATGATTGTGTTAGGGAGCTGAGATAATGCTGGACTTTCTGAACTTCCTCCAGACCATGTCCAGAGGATGGGACAGATTCCACCCTCAGTGTCCAGTTCTGCCCACTCTCAGCTTGCTGAGGGAGCTGCTGGGACCCATTGTGTGTGGAGTGGTCAAAACCAAGAGACAATGGGCCAAGTGCTGGCAGGTGGGACTGGATGAGGTTAGGATAGCTGCTCGGCATGGACGAGTTGGACAGAAGGATTTGTTTCCGTGCTGTACATCTCTCTGACTCCAAGCTGGAACCATTCGACAGCTGCTGTCACCTCACCTCAATGTGCTTGTTACACATGGACAATTACCCAGAGTCTCTGGGGAATGTGAGAATCAATTCTCCATGAAGAGAAAAAAGTAGTGTTTCTGAAATAATTTGTACTGAGTTAGGACCACAACAACATTTTGCATTTATGTAGCACCTGAAACATTGTAAAACGCCCCAACAGGATTCACAGGCGTAGGATTAGGCTGTAAAAGGAAACATTAGGAATGCAAACAAACAACGGTTTGGTTAGCGGGTAGGTTGTATCTTAAAGGAAGAGAGGCAGGTATCCAGGTCTTGGGATAGGAATCCCAGAGGTTAGGGCCACAGGCAGCTGAAGGCAGGGCCACCACACGGAGTAATTAAAGTCCAGAAATCAAAGCCAATGACAAGCACAGTCCGTAGGAGGAGCAGAACCCTATAGGGGCTGCAACGATGGCCCAGAATCCCCAAACCTTAAACTGCAGCTAAAGTCCCAGAGCTGTTTAGAACTAAGAACCCATCAGTCAAAAGGTGAAAGAAACAAACAGAACAGCACACACAATGAAAAGATACATAATACGTCGATCGTATTTCATAGAGACACACCCACAGGAATAGAAACTATTAATTCCAAAGATACTTAATCAGGTTGAACGGGGGAACAGTGTTTAGTTCAATCCTGATCAGGTTCGGCTTTGTTCCTCTTTGCTAACTGTCAGAATAAGTCATTTATTATTTAACTCTTTTCACTTGATGCAGTCAGCCAGCTGCAAGGCTGGATTGTCAAACAGATGGAGGTCAGGGTTAAAGTAGGAATGGTAACTTGCCAACTCAGAGGCCACTTATTACCTAAATAGACAAGAGGGTTCTATATGAATGCAGGGAGGTGCCCGGTTTGATCCTAGTCTGGATGGAGTTAGCTAGCCTCAGTGAGTCAGGGGATGTGATGGGATTGCTCAGTGCCTGTTGAGGACGTGGGGAATCATAGCCAAGTGAGAGGCAACACTTCAGGAGAGGAGAGTGAACTAACTCCACAGAGGCCGGTATTCCGTCACCAAGTCATCCTTTATTTAAACATGAACAGTCCTCGCCTATCATACTGCCTCATTCAGAGCCAGCTGTCAGAATCTCTGACTCTCCTGTTTGTATCTGTCAGCTGGGGCTCCCTGGTTGGACCAGGTTAACAGCCCCAGTCAGGAAACACATATTCTATGACATCCATCTGGCTGACCATGTTACAATCACTACAAGGGAAATAGATCAAGAGTGAGACTCATTCACGGATGGACCAAGCCTGCTATTACAGCTTCCCTTTACAAACCATTGACTTCAATTTCCCCAGTATATACTTTACAAAAGCCACATTACAGTAATTTCTTCTATAATGTGACATTGCATTCCTACGCTATATAAAACATCATGCAATACAAATAACACTTAAAGTGTTAGCAATATAATCGTGTTCCAGCCAACACACGTTTTAGATACATCATTCCCTGTTCACCAATCGCATTACAGGCGATTCGCGTTAACAAGAGACGCGTAATAGTTTTTGAGGTACATTTTATTTTAAAAAGAAAACCAGTAATTTCATGCTGGCTTCACCTGAGATGCAATCATAAATCTAGATGAACATTTCAATCTGCAAATATTTGTTCACTCGCAGCAATTAATGACCTAAATGACCTCAGGATTTACAGCAAACTGAATCTGAAGCTTTAAAAACAGCAGGCCTCATTAAACACAGCTCACCTTAGCAGCCGAGTGACACATCACCATTTACACAGTGTAATGCTGCACTGTTATTGCAGTAATGAGTGTGATTCTCACACAAACAACATTTCACAGCAATTGAAGCTGACAGTGATAGTGTGTTCTGTGACATGCCTGATCTGTTTTCTTCAGAATTCAAAGAGTGCTTCTCGCTGTATGACAAGAAGCGCAAAGGCAAGATATCCACTGGAGACCTGATCACAGTGATGCGGTGCCTGGGTACCAGCCCAACCCCAGGAGAGGTGGACAGACACCTGCTGCATCATAAAATCGGTAAATGCAATTGTTATCTAAAATCTGCAACGCATAAACAGGCCATTCAACCCACCTCATCAATGCTGGTATTGATGCTAACTCCTCCAACCCTTCTCCACTTAACCCTATCAACATAACATTTTACTCCTTTCTCCCTCATGTGCATCTCTAAATTCGCCTTAAGTGCATTTGTAGAGTTTACCTTGGGCTAGTGAGTTCTCCTGTTCCAAGCACTCTCTGTGGAAAAGCTTCTCCTGAGTTTCCCACCAGATTTATCAGTGATTATTTCATTGTAATGTTGCCCACTTAAGGTCTCCCCTACAAATCACAAGATTGTGATGAAGTAGAAAGCAGCTATCAGACTAATGAAATATCTTCTCTACCTTTACCCCATCAAGATCCTTACACATTTCACAGGAAACACCTCAGCCTTCTGGCTTCCAAAGAAAATACCCTTGGCCTGTTCAATATTTGGTTATAATTAACTCCTCTCAGTTCTCTGGTCTCTTTGCTAGTAAATCTTTTATGTATCTGTGCTGTGCCTCTATTTGTGGTTTGTAATTATAGAGACCAGAACTGTGGACAGCACTCCAACTGAGGTCTAACCAAGTTTCTGTATGTGATACAGTGTCTCTGCTTTTCCATTGTATTCCTTTAGAAATAAACCTCAGAGCTTTGTTTGCAATTTTCTCTGCCTTAACACAGAATCGCAGCTTTGTTACAATGAGAAGGAGGCTTCTCAGCCCATTGAAGCCATGAGTAAGCATCTCATTTAGTGCCATTCCCCTTCTCCATATACATTCTTTCTTTTAAGATAAGCTTCCATTCCATTTTGAAAGCCTCAATTGAACATTCCTCCACCACTCTCTCAGGCTGTGTGTTGCACATCCCACTGCATGAAAAGAAATTCTTCATTCCACTCTTGCTTCTTCTACTAATTATGTCAAATCTATGTCTTTTTGTTCTTGATCCGTTCACAAGTGGAAATATTTTCTCCCAATTGACTCTGTGCAGACCCCTCATGATTGAAGCCCTTTAATTATATTAAATTACTTACAGTGTGGAAACAGGCCCTTCGGCCCAACAAGTCCACACCGAAGCGCACCCCACCCATACCCCTAACCTAACACTACGGCAATTTAGCATGGCCAATTCACCTGACCTGCACATCTTTGGACAGTGGGAGGAAACCGGAGCACCCTGAGGAAACCCACGCAGACTCGGGGAGAACGTGCAAACTCCACACAGTCTGTCGCCTGAGTCGGGAATTGAACCCAGGTCTCAGGTGCTGTAAGGCAGCAGTGCTAACCACTGTGCTACCGTGCCGCCCTCTCAGCCTTCATGTTTCCACAGAGTTATGTCTCAGCTTCTCCAATCTATCCTCATAACCAAAGTTTCTCATCCCCAGAACCGCTCCCATAAAATCTTTCTGCACTCGCTCCAAATCCTTGACATCATTGCTAAAATATAGTGGCCAGAACAGGACAAAAACACCCAATTATTAAAGTACAGAAGCAGCACATTCAACCCAACAGAAAATAGAACTACTATCAACCAACTGTTGAATTTTGTTAAATTTTACTCAATATTCAACACTTGTGAGGGTTTTCATGAAAGAGTATATCTTGGCAGCTGCCACAGTGATCCAATGGGACTGAATTTTATCTAGTGTTGCACAGAGTGATGGAGGCTTGAAGACACTTCACTAAACACCTCTTCTGTGCCAAATTAGCTGATTTCAACAAGTGGAGCAAATGAATCCAGACTGGCCTTCATTATGGGAGGTGGTGTATTGGTAATGTCACTGGGCCAAGATAAGGCTTTGGGGACATGAGTTCAAATCCCACCTTTGCAGTTGCTGGAGTTTATCTTCAACTAATTATACTGGAGTTTGTGTCTGTAAAGATAACCATGCAACCATTGTTGATTATTCTTTAAATAAAACTCAGGTTTACTGATGGACAGAAACCTCTCCTTACCTCTTCTGATCTATGGGTGACTCCAGACCACAGAAATATAGTTGACGCTTCATGGCTCTATCTCCAGCATCTGCAGACCTCATTTTTTACTCTATGTTAAATGAGCCAGCAAGCCACTCAGTTCAAGGGAAATTGGGAATGGGCAATAAATGGCCCTGCCAGCAATACCCTCCTCTCATGAAAGAACACAAGAAAAACAAAATGGCAAAACATCAGCTTGCATCCCCTGTTCCACTGCCACTTGGAAATTGTGAATGGATTAAACAGTGAAGTCTCAATGGTGGAATAGTCCATTGACGAACAGGCAGGATTCTTGGTGTGAAGGAATACTGGGAAAATTATGAGAAGGATGTCAGTATGGCTCACCATCTCATTGCCTCACTAGCAATGTTTCCTGGAATGGGCCTACATGGATTTAGGGACAAAAGCAGAGATTGTTTTGGTGCCAACTGGCATTTGGCAGGGGTGGAGTTTTTTCTTCCTCTAGAGGGTATCACTGGCTGGGTCAGCATTTATTGCCCATCCCTAATTTGCCCAGAAGGTAGTTAAGAGTCAATCGTATTGATGTAGGTCTGGAGTCACATGTGGCCAGACCAGGTAAGGCTGGCAGATTTCTCTCCCTAAAGGACATTAGTGACCCAGCTAATTTTTCCTGACAATCAACAATAGATTTGTGGTTATCATTAGACTCTTAGTTCCAGATATTTATTGAATTCAAATTCCACCATCTGCTGTAGTGGGATTTGAACCTGGCTCCCCAGGATATTACCTGGATCTACAGTTCAGCAATAATACCATTAGGCCATCGCTTACCCTAATTAATTCTCCCCTAATTTATTTCCCCAGTCGGCAGGACACTGCTGCTCGTCATGTCCATGAAGCAAGTTTAACTGGAATTGGATTCCTTGGCTTTATACCATGAGATGTAAAATACTAACACAAGAAATTTAGTTGAAAACTGTTTTCCCGGAGCGTCGGAGGCTGAGGGGTGACTGTATAGAGGTTTATAAAATCATGAGGGGCATAAATAGGATAAATAGATAAGGCCATTTCCCTGGGGTGGGGGAGTCCTGAACTAGAGGACATAGGTTTAGGGTGAGAGGGGAAAGGGACCTAAGGGGCAATTTTTTTCACACAGAGGGTGGTGCATGTATGGAATGAGCTGCCAGAGGAATTGGTGGAGGCTGGTACAATTATACCATTTAAAAGGCATCTGGATGGGTATATGAATAGGAAGGGTTTGGAGAGTTATGGGCCAAGTGTTGGCAAATGGGACTAGATTAAGTTAGGATATCTGGTCAGCATGGACATGTAGGACCAATGGGTCTGTTTCTGTGCTGTACATCTCTATGACTCTATGACCTCGAAGAAAGATCATTGATCAGAAATGTTAACTCCGTTTTCCACACTCCACAGATACTGCCAGACCTGTTGAGTTTCTCCAGCTTTCATTTGTTCCTACCCACACAAGCAGGTTGGTTACACTCAACCATGATGAAGCCACTAGCTAGACCCCAGTTGGATGATTGTGCACCAGACTGTAGGAATGTTGTCTGGAACATGTTTGGATTTCACTGACACACGATCGGGAAGAAGGGGGGTGTCAAGCAACATGACTGGCTCGTGCAGGAAGACGGAGATGAGGGTGGTGGTGGTGGGGAAGGGGAGCTCGGAGGGGTTGGTGGGTGTTGGGGTCTTCAGTAACAGAGCCGGGGGAAATGAAACCGTGGAACTTTAATCTTTTTTTAACCAGAGAGAAATGGTGAACTGGATTTCTCGACGTTCCTTGCCATCATCCACCAGCAGAAGCAGCAGGAGAATCCACAAAAGGAGATTCTGGAAGCTATGTTGATGACAGACAAGCAAAAGCGAGGCTTCATTACAGCCACTGAGCTGAGGACCAAACTGACCCAACTTGGTGAGAAACTGACAAACCAGGAAGGTGAGAACCCAGAGCACAAACTCTCTTTTTAAAGTCTTTCTACCGACATTTATATGGTACCTTTCAAAGACACTTGTGATGTATGGATTTTGAACTAGTGGCATGTCAGTTATGGTCTATGAGTGTGTCAAGGTATTTAGTTATTAACTTGTAAGTCTTTCCAAATTCATTTTTAAAATAAGTGTCAAATATAGCTTTTGGCAATTAAATGAATTTGTTGACATGGGTGGGTTTTACAACTGAACCAAGTAAAGTGCAAAGCATTAGGCTTTGATAAGAAGGATTTGGAATGGGTTTTTTTTTTGGTTTAAGTGAAACACCCAAAGCTTGAAGAAATCTTTTGGTCAAAAGTTCTTGTTGAAGATGGATGTGTAGAACAGTTTTGTCTGAAAAAAGAAGAGAGTTTATAACTGTTAAGAAGTAGATTTCTTCAACGTAAGGATTTAACTGAAGATTCCAAACTAGAAATGTTTAGTTAAAAGCCTGTAAAAATGGAGATTAAAATAAGAAAATATAAGCGGTTAACTAAACTGTGTACATCTATCTTACAGTTGATGACCTCCTGCAAGAAGCAAATATCCCCCCGAACGGCATTGTAAAATACGAGGACTTCATCCAGAGCATCACCCTCCCACTCGCAGATTACTGAACTTCCATCAAATGATACACCAAGGAATTGGAATACCTCAACGCACTCTCTCCAGGTTAAACCACCCAAATTATCTACTGATTGACTCCAATGCTACCCAAGTGAAGATCAGTTGTTACCCCATGCACCAAGATAAATACCGTTGAAAGAGTTCATTTGGTCTCCCTTAAACGTGCAACTCTTTCTTCTGCATTGCAGTATCCACCTGTCTCTTAAACAACTCAAAGGCTCCTCCTCTCTACTACTCTTCTCAGATTACATTCCTAAGTGTTGGGCACACAATGTGTGAAGCTGAATTTATTTTGTCTTCATTCATTGGATTGTAGGCACCACAGCATTTAATACCCACCCTAACTGCCCTTGCAAAGGTGTTAGTGAATAACCTTCTTGCCAACTAGGTGGCTATTAGGATATTTCAGAGGGTACATAAGTATCAACGGCTTTGCTGTGGGTCCGGAGCTATATATGACTCTAGGAGGTACAAGCTCATCACAATTAACTTCCTGATAGCAACCATAGCTTAGTCTTTCTTGTTGCTATGTGTACAAGCCTTGCCCTCCTGTCATGGTTAAATCTGAAGTGGCCTTCTCAGTCCTCAGTTTTCTGATACTATTTAATTAATATCTTTGATGGTCTGACAGACTGATGCCTCTCAGTCACCTCTCATCAAGACAGGGATGCTTGACCTTTGTAGCTACAATGAAAATCTGTAATTATGTCGCACTATTAAATTAGTAACATCTCCCAAGATACTTCATAGAAAAATTATCACCCAAATGTGATAGCGACCTACTGAAGGTGACATTAGGACAGGTGAGAGGTAGGTTTTAGGATGTTTCTTAAAGGGAAGAGAGAAATAAAGAAGGAGGGAGGATTAGGAAGAATGTCTAATACCTTGGCAGCTAAGGACACAACTGTTTCTGAAAGCGCAGGAACAGACTATTCAGACCAACTAGTCCACTTTGATCCAACTTTAGCCAAACTGATCCATGACTTCGTCCCACTCTACTTCATGTCATTGTTATAGAGGCCTTGTTTGTATGTACTGTCCCCACACTGACCAGACTGATAGGTGTCAGCATTCCCAAAGAAATCACTGAGTCTATCAACTCAAAACAATGACAGGGATCTTCTTGATTAGAGCTTTCTGCAAATTCCCAGACTTGGGGCTTCACGATGAGCTGCTGGGATTGCCCTACAGGAGGAGACAAACTCGTTGTGTAAATGGATATTGGAAGTCTGCAATCTAAAGAGACACAGTAAGAGTGTGTGTGTGTGTGTGTGTGTGTGTGTGTGTGTGTGTGTGTGTGTGTGTGTGTGTGTGTGTGTGTGTGTGTGTGTGTGTGTGTGTTGGTGGGGGTGGGGGGGTCCCATAGATGATCACACACAGAATGTCCCCTCAGCTTTGAGTTATGGGTTGCTCCAGTGCCTGAGAATTTTGATTCTCCTCAAACTCATGACTTTAGTTATGTTCAAAACATCAAACATAAATTTATACATTTTGTGTGTCACTGTAATTTGAGATAGGTTGAAACATATAAAAATAAAGGTGATTTATCTGAAGTGTGTGCGTCATTTCGATCAAGTCTCCCCTGAATCCCCAGGACCTGCTTGTGAAAGGTTTCACTCCCTGTACCTGCCAAAGGGTTAGGTAGTGAGAGACTGTTCAATAATCTGCTTCGCGATATGTTCACATTATTCAGGTACGGTCCCTCAACATCTTTGCTATTATTCATGGTACTGCAAGTCAACAATTTCAGGAGCAAATTAGGACAAAAGATTTTCACAATGTAGTATTTACAGCACAGAAAAAAGCCACTTGACTCATTTGGCCCTTTCAGGCACTTAGAGACACATAGTAATGATCCGTCTAAGTATAGGTCCCCACTTAATTTCTCCCCACCTCGAGTCTGTACTTCAGTTATTCGTAAGAACCTACTCATTTCAATTTCATTGATCAATCCAACCAGGGAAAAGTTTACAAGAGATGGTTGCCCATTGCCTTCCAACTGTGTCGTTAAAAGAAAATCAACTTTTCTTCTGAAAGGAGCTGCATCCTGTAAGCAGTCATTATTTCTCAAGGAGGTCATCACCACCAAAACTTTATTAGTTCTGTCATTGGCTATGATCACTAAGTCGGAGGATGGGACCCTTATCTCTCCTGAGGCAAATCAAAAACAACTTGCTTCACTAGTCACTGATTTCTCAAACCTTTGAGAGAGAGGTCACATGAAACCTGTTTGTGGGTGCAATAAAGTTATTCGATCAGACTTCGGATCATCTGGGAGATAACATCTGCTGAGCTGTCTTTCTCTTCTCTGAAACACCTCTTATCAAAATTCCTGAGTTGAAAACCTACTGGAAAATCTGATCACTACTGGTAGAGGATTCTTTGAGGAGAATTTCGAATCTTTGACCACAGACCCCAGAAATGAGACTTCAGCCAGCCATGACTGATCAAGGGAGGTGATCTAGTGCCAACAGCTTGTGTGCAAAGAGACTTCAGCTACTGATCAACATTTGGACAATCTGTAATTAAAGCTATTTCATGAATTTAACTGTTACTTGGCCAAGGAATATTTAAGGTAACATTCTATATTTGTTTGTGTGTGTGTGCTTTCTCAAGAAGGGTGCTTGTGTATACATTTACAGAATTTTAACCTCTTGTTGATAATCTTTACATCTCCACTAAATCATAAAATGATTACTCTGCAGCAGAGGCGAATCAGTTCATCGTCTCTGCACCAGCATTTTCACTTCAAGCCAAACTCCTCCCTTTTCCACATAACCCTGCTCTCTGCTTGAGTAAGTTCTGTTTGCAACAAATTGGTTCTTTATTTGGTATTTAGTGAACGTGTCTGACGTGTTTCCAAAACCGAGCGCTGTCTTGTTTGTTGTACAATTTAATTTCAAATTTTGTGGTGACCAGAGAGGAACTGGGATAGGGAAGGGATCGATTCATCACAAATGTACTGGATTTGAACAACATTACTCTCATTTTCTCTGAACTAGATTAATATTATTCATTTCATCCCATCCCTGTGTTAGCAAATTCCACATTTTCTGGGTAAAAAGGTTTCTTCTGAATCCCTTTGATGTATCATTAGAGTCCCTGATTATAAATTCCCTAGCCCCTTTCACCAGGAAAAAGGTAACCAAAGGTTAAGATTGATGTGTGGTGTTGAGTCACAGATCAGCGATTGAATGCTTCGGTGTACCATGGTACAGCAGGTCTCAAAGGGCCGAATGGCTTATTCAGTTCCTGAGGCACCAGAAGAATTGCCTCAATACTGGATTCACCTCATCAAATTGATTGAAAACTCAAACCTGCGTCCAAGCATTAATCAGATTCTTAAACCTTGGCTTGATTCTGAATTCTACAACATTCACCAGATCAGCGACTGCTCACAGGAACACAAACTAGTCATCAGCTTCAATGAAAGATCCCCGATCTGAAATGATCTAAATCTGCTTTTCTCTCTCCACAGGCACTGCCAAACCTCCCTGGGTACTTCCAGAATTTACTGCTTTTAGGTCAGATTTCCAGCAGCCACAGTATTGTGTTTTACCAAACTGTCTAATCCATTGACAGGACAGGTTAATCTGCTCTTGACAGCATCATCAAACGGAATGTTAGAAACAAGGTAGAATACGATAATAGTTACTGAAGTAGAACCCAACAATTTTAAGCATATCATCCAGAGACTGTGAGTTCAAAGCTCCCCCTGATAATTTTAGAATTATAACTCTGTTAAAAATATCCATGAATAAAGAGGCGGAATCAGTGATTTTAGAAAATGAAATAATTGTGAACACTGTAAATCAGGAACAAAAACAGAAATTGCTGGAAAAGCTCAGCAGGTCTGGCAGCATCTGTGGAGAGAAACCAAAGTTATCGTTTCAGATCCAGTGACCCTTCCTCAGAGTTCAGCATTCCAAGCTGCTAACAGACCTGTTGAGTTTTTCCAGCAATTTCTCTTTAGGTTCCTGATTTTTCTTTCCCTTTTCAGGAGCCCAGAGTTACATACCCTGCAAGTGTTTTAAATGTATGATTTTTTTTAAGACTCCATGTGATGAGATGTGGGTGGGTGGGGTCAGTGGGCTGTTCTCCCCCTCTGATCAGAAGCTCAGGGCTTTGCTGTCCCCCTCCTTGAGTAGCCAGTCTGGGCTGGATCAAAGCCGCGCTGAACTGTCAAAGAAAGCCAAGGTGCTGTCTGCCCTCTCAGGTGGATGTAAAAATGCTAAGGAGCTATATCAAAGAAAAGCTACAGCATCTGCCCTATTGTTCTGACCAATAACTATCCATTCTTCAAACAGATGATCTGGTTATTGGATAAAGCATCAGAAATTATTGGAGAAACTCAGAAGGTCTGGCAGCATCTGTGGAGAGAGAAACAGAGTTAATGTGTTGAGTCCGATACTTCCAATTAATCAATTGAGTTCTGAAGAAAAATCATACTGAATATCAAACATTAAGTTTGCTTCTCTCTTCACAGCTGCTGCCAGATCTGGTGAGTTTCTCCAGCAATTTCTGCTTTATTTCAGAACTCCAGCATCCACAGTGTTTTGCTTTTACCTTGTTAAAGGAACTCATTGTTTCCAAATTAGCTTCTGTGCTCCCCACAATAAGAATACTGCACAATTACTTCATTAATTGTTAGTCTGCTCGAACGACACAAGATTGTTAGACACAATTAAATTGCGAATCTTTCATTTAATTCTTTTAGCCTTTTTAAAATCTGTGCATTTGGGCAAATTCCCCAAACACCTTCTTATTCAGTTCAAGTGCCTTTTCTATGTTTGATCACCAACAGTAAGAACTACTTTTCTCATGTTGTGTGACCAACCAACAGTCGCACATACTCTGAATAGAAACGCACCCAGAAAACACCACAAACATCTTGTTATTAACTTGTGGAAAAGTCAGAACTTGAATGTGTACTCAATTTGCTCCTTTCACCTCAGTTTCAGACCTGCTAGTGAAAGATAAGATGCTATCCAGACAAGGCAGTCATTCATCCAGTGACCCTCACTGTCTATATAGCTATGGTCTTACGATGAAAGAGCCCTTTGTTCTTTCGAGCTGGTTGACTAAAATTCCCAGGGTTCAAAGTTTAACCTCTGGGCTTTCCCAGGATTCAGCTTGGTTCATAATGTGACCTTACTCAGGCCACTTATACATCATCATCTTTCCTTGTTCTTCCTTTTGCAATTCCAATGTGCTGCCTTTCATGAGAGCTCAGGAACAAAGCCTATTCAGTTACTATCCTGGGAAATATTGGTGAACAACAGGTCTCAGGAAGCTGGGTTAAGTGAGCCATTTTCACAAAATGCCAAAGCACAGGAGACCATTCAGCCCATCATATCTGTGCCAGGACCTTGAAAAAGTTATTCAATTAATCCCATACCTCTGTCCTTTCACCAGAGGCCTGTACAATTTCTTTCTTCAAGTTTTTAATGAACCCCCTTGCCACTGAATTCTGCCTCCTCAATCCTTTCAGGCAGTGCACACCAGATCATAATAACTTGGCATGCTCTAACAAAGATTTCTCATCTCCCCTCTCATTCTTGTGCAATGTAATGGAAATGTGTCTCTCAGTTACTGATTCTCCCGTCAATGGAGACAGTTTCCACTGGTTCATTTTATAAAAACTATTCGAAATGTTCACATCCCCCAATTTCACAAGGTTGTCTCATCCCAGATTATCCATTCAGAAAGGCAACATGACCCCTGTTGGTGGAACAAAGGAACAGCAGGAGGCCATTCAACCCCTCAACCTCTATCTAAATGGATTGCGACCGACCTGTATTTTAGTGTCACAGCCTAACCTTGTAACCTTTCAAACGCTTGCCTAACAGTATCTCTCAGCCTCAGTTTTGAAGATTTCATTTGACCAATTCCCCCTCGCCTCCCCAGCCTCAATGATTTGTTGGGGGGAAGAGAATATCAGATTCCTGCTACCCATCTGAGTGAAGAAATCTCTCTGGACATCACCGTTGAATGACCAAGAACAATTTTTCATCCATCCCACCACTTTTTTGATTATCTTAAATACCTCCATTGGTTAACTTTTTGATCTACTGTACTCAAAGATGTCTGAGCCCATTTTATGCAAGATGTGTTGGCAATTTTTTTATAATATATTTTTATTAAGAAAAAATAGATTTTTAAATATTACAACAAATACAAAACAATGCAATTCAAAACAGTACAAAAATAGTACAAAGCTAAACCCAAATAATAAAACATTTCCCCAACCCACCCTCCTATACAAATGTATAAACATATATAGAGAAGTATAAAATTTAAAAAAAACCTAAACTAGCTATTTAATTAACTAAATAAATACCTAACAACAAACAAATAAATAGTAATAACTCAGCCCAGCCAAACAAAACACTTATACATTCACAGTTCCTCCTCCCTGGATATTGGACTCATGAAACACAATCGTTACAGCCATATAAAAGCTCTTGTTAGTGTGGCAGATAAATCTGTGCCCAGGTATTTCAAAAAGGGTTGCCATGTCTTGTAAAAATTCTCGGTTTTGTGGTGTACCATATTTGTGAGAAAATCCAGGGGAATATGCTCCATAACAATCTTCCGCCAACTCGACAGGCCTGGGGGGTTTTCGGATATCCACCCTAGCAAGATATTCTTCCCTGTACAGAATATAAGAATATTGAAAAGTTTTGCCTTATGCGAGTCTGCAGGAAATACAATGGGTAGGCCCAAAAGGAGAGAAATAGGATCCTTCTCCACCCCTACACCTAAAATCCTCTCCACTGCACCCACCACAGCGCTCCAATATGTTTGAAGCCCCTGTCACAAGACCAAAGGTAAGAGTACCCGTACAGACCTTGCACTTGGGGCATGCTGAAAATACCCTGGTTTAAATTTTGACGAACAGTCTGGGGCTAAGTGGACCCTGTGGAGAATCTCCAACTGTAAAGCATGGGTCCTTTTGCAAATTGATATCTTCCTTGCATTCTCCCAAATATCCTCCCATGCCTCTGAAGAAACTTCAACACCCAGCTCTCTTTATCACATCTTGCAGAGTCGATCAGACTCATCTGAGGTGGCGCCCCCCAATTGGTGATATAGAGTACTGACAGAGTGTACTCTTAGCCCTGAGCCTCTTTCTATGTCAGATTTGTAGGGATCAGTCAAAAGTGTGGTCTTTCTTTGAATAAAATCCCTAACATGAATAAAACGAAAGAGGTCTCTATTAGGTAACTCGTACTTCTGTACTAACTGATCGAAGGACATCATTACATCTCCCTCAAATAAATCACCCATGCAAGATATACCCCTAGCTGCCCAACGTTTAAATCCTGATTCTATCATACCTGGTTGAAAACTCGGCATACCCACTAAAGGTGTAAACAAAGATGTTTTGCCAATATTACCTTCCCCTCTGTCGAATTGCCCTCCATGCTTTAACAGTATTGATGACTATTGGGTTATGGCAATATTCCCTAACTGTCCTCACCTTGTCCAAAAACAGCAAACTGGTAAGGGGCACCTTGCCTGGGAGACTTCGATATCTAGCCATATTGAAAAAGGGTCCCCACAAACCCAATCACTTACGTAGGTCAAAAGTGAGCTTAATTGGTAATTTTTAATGTCCAGAAGGTCTACTCCCCCCAATCTGTGAGGCAACTGCAGTTTGGCTAATTTAATGAGGGGCCGTTTACGGTGCCAGATAAAGGAGCTGAACCAACTGTTCAGTCTCCTGAGTGTTTGTTTATTGAAAATCAGGGGGAGCATCCGTATAGGGTATAGCAAACGAGGGAGAATATTCATCTTAATAAGCGCTATCCGACCCAACCATGAGACTGGAAGTGCCTCCCATTTTTGGAGATCTTGTTTAATTTTTTCAAATAATTGAGTAAATTTGGCTTTGAACAGCCAATCCAGAACTGGAGTAATGAATATGCCCAAATACACAAAACCCCCCATGTGACCACCTAAATGGGAGTCTATAGTCACTCTCAAGAGCCAACTCTTTTGTAAGACCACCCATAGGCATAGCCTCTGATTTAGCAAAATTAATCTTATACCCTGAAAAAGCGCCAAACGCATGAATGCATTGTATCAGGCAAGGCACTGAGACTGCTGGATTTGTCAAGAAAATTAGAACGTCATCTGCATACAGCAAGATCTTATGTAATTTTGACCCCACTTCTGAAGCTGATATATTGAGATCCCCACGAATGGCCTCTGCCAATGGTTCAATCACCAACGTAAAAAGTAATGGTGAAAGGGGACAGCCCTGCTGGGTGCCCCTAGAAATATTAAAGTACCCCGTTGGTAATGGCTGCAGCGAGAGGTACACTGTAGAGAACCTTTACCCATCTTATGAAAACTTCGCCCAGACCAAACCGGTCTAGAGTATAGAAAAGGTTACAGCCTCTCAATTCGGTCAAATGCCTTCTCTGCATCTAAGGAAATCACCAAATCCTGTATTGACTGCTTGAATTACGTTAAGCAGCCTCCTAATGTTATTGGAGGATCTGCGACCCTTTATGAAGCCCGTCTGATCCTCTTTAATAATAGAGGGTAACACAGTCTCTAGCCTTAATGCAAAAGCCTTAGAGAGGATCTTAAAGTCCACATTTAAGAGCGAGATGGGCCTGTATGAACCACAGTCTTCCGAATCCTTCCCTTTTTTAAGGATAAGTGAAATATTGGCCTCTCTCAGAGATGGTGGGAGACAAACATGACTGTATGAATCATTAAACATATTCAGCATCAGGCCTGACAGTATACTTATAAATTCCTTATCGAATTCACTGGGAAGTCCATCAGGACCGGGCGCCTTTCCACTCTGAAGCTGCCTCACAGCTTCCTGCACTTCTTGCTCTGATAATGGGGCATTGAGAAAGGACTGTTGTTCAGGAGTTACATCCGGGAGCTTCAGATCTCTAACAAAGGATTCCATTTTGGCCTGCCCCTCCTCACAATTCTCAGACTGAAATAACTTAGAGTAGAATCTCTGGAACGCCACATTAATCTTTTTAGAATCACATGTTAGGTTCCCAGACCCTTCCCTAATCGCTGTAATGGTTTGTGGGGCACATCTCTTTCTGGCAAGGTATGCTCAGTATTTGCCTGGCTTGTCACCATGCTCGTATAACCTTTGCTTTGCAAAAGCCAGCTCCTTCTTTGCTGTCTGTGTGAGCACGGAATTTAGTGCAGACCGCAGTGCCGTAATCCTCTGTAGTTTGACCAACCAGGGTCTGTCAAAATAGGCCTTCTCGGCTGCCTTCAACCATGCTTCGAGGAGACGTTGCTGCTCACCCTTCTGCCGCTTCCTACTGGTGGAATATGAAATAACTAACCCTCTGGCATAAGCTTTGGCAGTTTCCCAGAGAACAGATGAGCTATCAACCGAGCCTATGTTGATGTCTAGAAATGCCCGAAATTCCCTAGAGAAATACTCCACAAACTTGCTGTCCATGAGAATAAAGGGGCCCATTCGCCAGTACCTTGAATCCACTGTAACATCCTTAATTTTAACTATGTGGTACACTGGAGCATGGTCAGAGATGGCAATATTACCAATCGTACAGGCTGTCACCAAATCCAGAGTTACCGCAGGGGTCAGAAAAAAATCAATCCTCGTGTGATATCAATGCAGATTGGAGAAAAACGTGAAATCCCTACCTGTAGGGTAGAGACACCCTCCAGACGTTCACCAATCCTAATTCCCCACACAAACCCAATAACTGTTTAGTTTGTGCAGAGGGTATCGAGGGACCTTTAGGCAACCTGTCTACTGTGGGGTCCATGAGGCAGTTAAAATCTCCCCCTATAATGATGTGCCAAGACTTGAGACTTATCAGTTTAGAAAAAGCATCTATCAAGAATTTAAGAGGATGAGCTGGGGGACAATAAACATTTAAAATGCCATATTCTTCCCCATTTATCAAGGCTTTAAGTATTACAAACCTCCCGTATGTGTCTTTAACACGTTCCACCAATTAAATAAGAGATTTTTCCTAACCAATATAGCCACTCTCCTACTTCTGGTATTAAATGATGAAAAATAAACTCGGTCAAAGCCATTCTGCTGTAACTTCAGATGCTCCTTGTCATCCAAATGTGTCTCTTGTAACAAAGCAATATCCACCTTCTCCTTTCTAAGACTCAAGAGTACCTTCTTCCTCTTAATTGGTGAGTGACTTCCCTTGATATTCCAGGTAAACCATTTAATCAAATCATTAGCCATAATCTTCTGCAATTACATTTAAATTCCAGAGAGGAGGAACCCGAACCATAAATTGTTGAGCCTTAGAGTCGCATAATCCACCAAATATAAAAACTACATAAACTAAAACCACTACATTTAACAAACATACAAAATTATTAAAAATAAAAAACAACAAAAACCAGAAAACAAACCAACATATAAAGTGTCAATAGCACTAAGTAGGGGAACTCACCTCCTGTCCGGAGGGGACAACTACCCGTCCCGAACTGCCCATAAAAAGGCATCTAACCATCTCAACCACCTTCACTTCTCCCAGCTAGAGCCGCATCGCAAGCACAAGCTAAAAAGAATAAACACCCCATAGAATATCAATATGAATAAAAAAAATTATTTCATTAAAAAAAGGGAATAAATACCCCACCCATCCTTTAGTATGTCCTAACTTAGAAATTAAAAATGTACATCTTCACCACCACCAGACATAGTTTGAATCAAATTATTATCAATAGAGGAAAAAAAGGGGGAAAACAAAGCTCCAACTGGATTTCCTCCATTTCTTTTACAGAATGATAAACGCATACCCCAGCAACAATATTTATACATACTACAATTGTTTAACTTAGGTTAGTTTGTCCACAAAGTCTCTTACCTTCTCCGATGTGTCAAAGAGATGCATGGATCCATCTAAGGTGATCCGAAGCACTGCCGGATATCTCGGGGAGTATTGAATCCCAAGCTCCTTCAATCTTCTCTTGACACCATCATACGATTTTCGTTTCTGGATCACCACCGCTGAAAAGTCCTGAAAAAACATGATCTTAGACCCCTCGTAAATTAGGGCCTTTGGATCCCTCCCCTGGAATGTGGAAGCCTCCATGACTCTCTCCTTATCCTGGTAATGATGGAACCGCACCAGGAAAGGATGAGGGCGTTGACCCAGACCTGACTGCGACCCGGTGAGCCCTCTCTATCTTCAATCCTCTCATGCCAGTCTCCAAGTCAAGGAATTTCGGAAGTCAATCTTCAACAAATTCCGCAGGCCGCTCACCTTCCTTACCCTCAGGCAGACCGATGATCTGTATGTTTTTTCTCCTGCCCCTGTTTTCAAGATCATCCACTTGGTCACGCAAATTACGAACCTGTGTCTTCAGGGCTTGGATCTCTTCCTTGAATGAACTGGCATCAGCTTCCACCACTGTGACCCTGTGCTTCACCTCATCCGTCCTCTTCTCCAGGTCTCCCAGCTGCTGCTCATGCTTCTGCAGCATGAGAGAGACTGGAGCCAGCTTCTCTTCAATCTGTTTCCCCAACATTTCGCGAGATTTCGAGAGCTGGTCCACCAGGACCTGGAGAGTAATCTGCTCTGAGGCTGCTGCAGGCTGAGCTGCAGGCCCGGCCTCAGATGCTCCTCCTCCCTTTTTAGGCATTTCTGGACAGCTGAAAATACAGGTAAGTCAATTTTTAAATGTTTCTTGGGGCTCCACAATCTTTCCAACACCCCAAGAAATCCTGATGACCTGGGTTGGGTGGGTTTAAGGACCGTCCTGCTCCTGCTGCGATGAGAAGCTCTGCAGTGTGATCTTCTCAGATCGCCGCCATCTTAGATCCCCCGTGTTTGCAATTTAACACCTTTCAGAAGGGCATCACAGGGTGCTGTATGAGACTGGAGCAGGAGGACTGAGGGCTTTGAGAATGTGGGACAGGAGAAGGTTACGGAGCTGGGAAGGTACTGTTGGAATGTATACCTCTAAGGTCAAGGTCAGCAAGAACTTTCAGAACATGGGTCTAATCCACATATTGATCACCATCATATCTCATGTGATTGGCAATCCCTTGGTGAAAGGGCAGTATAATTGTTGAGGGTGGGAGGGGTTGGAGTTTAAAATGGTTATGGGATTTGATAGGATAAAATCATCTGGTGGGGACCATTCAAAACAAGGAGGCATGACCTCAAAGTTGGCACAGGCAGTTCAGGGGCACTGCTTCACCCAGAGGGCAGTTACAATCTCTCCCCCTGAAAGGCTGCCAACAGGAACAGTCATTCTGAGATTGACTTCTGTTCAGTTACAACCTCAGAGACAATCGAGTGAAGGCACAAGAGGTGGAGTCATGGTGCAAGTCAGCCATGATCTGATTCAATGGTGAAATGGGCTTGAGGGCTGAATGACATCCTCTCGTTCTTAAAATTTCCAGCACCTGCCCTAAATTTGCCTTTGACTAGATTGGACACGTATCCTCTACCCCCACAATATGTCAGCCTTCCACTTTTTTCAGAATATTTATTTATATATGCAAGCCCCGCACAGACGACAGGAAGAGACAGATTTATGAAAAAGCCTTGCTTCATCATACCACACAAATTCCTGTATAGAAGGAGCTTTGCCTTTTTAGTGGGAAATGAGCTGGATAAGCACAGCATCGCAATGCATGTCCAGTAGGATGCGGGCTATGCACACAAAATAATATACAGAACTAGGAGGGATGTTATGTTGGCCATAGAATGTTTCGACAATGTTAATTCCTGGGGTTGCAGTTAATGAACATCACCACTCGGTGGCAGCATAATGGAAAACACCAAATAGGACCAGATTAGACTAAGACTAAAAGAGACTGTTGGAGCGATCAGTGTGTCAGCTTTCCTCTGTCTGTTTATGTTCCATTCCTTATTGATTGAGAAAAATAAAAGTTATTGTGAAATTCTGAGATTTGTCACTGTAACCACAGAGCTGACCACGTTGCCTGGGTGCTTTCCCACAGCTGAGTTGGTAAATTGCCCCCAAAGAGTGGTACAGATCTTCACAGATACCACCTCCCCCATCCCATCTCTAATTTGTGATCCTCAGTCCATTAGCATTGGAGCTGGGAGTCAGAGTTGGACACTGTGCGGCAAATAGTCTCAATGTCTCTGGAAAGGAGATTCTTTTTCTGGGAAAGGATGTCCTAGCTACAGAGGGAATGCACTGACGGTTTACCAGACTGATTCCTGGGAAGGTGTACGAGGATTGATTAGGTCAGTTAGGACTAAATTCACTGCAGCTTAGAGCAACAAGGAGGGATCTCAAAGAAAACAGTAAAATTCTAACAGGAGCACACAGGGTAAACCCAGGGGGGGAATGTTCCAGAAGATCAGGGAGTTCACAGCCAGAGGTCACAGTTTCAGAATACGGGGCAGGTCATATAGAACTGAGATGAGGAGAAATGTCTTCACCCAGAGAGTGGGGAGCCTGTGGAATTCACTGCCACGGGAAGCAGTTGAGGCAAAAAAACATTAAGTGTTTTCAAGAAGGAATTAGATGTAGTCCTGAGGGCTAAAGTGATCAAAGGGTAGGGGGAGAAAGCAGGAACAGGTTTTTGAGGATCAGTCATGATCTTAATGAATGGGTGAGCAGGCTTGAGGGACTGAATGGTCTACCTCTGCTCCTATTTTCGATGTTACTGTGTCTAACAGGGACACTGATCGAGTGTGCCAGTGTATTTTTTGATTGTGAATGTTCTCAATTT
Organism: Hemiscyllium ocellatum; assembly: GCF_020745735.1. Lineage (NCBI taxonomy): Eukaryota > Metazoa > Chordata > Chondrichthyes > Orectolobiformes > Hemiscylliidae > Hemiscyllium > Hemiscyllium ocellatum. Next base: position 7,877,139 of record NC_083439.1, on the reverse strand, counting down.
TCTGTTCAAGTACATCTAGGCAGCTCGGTATACCTCTCCCTGTATGTGTCCCGAAGATAAGATTTCCCGAAGTGGAGGTCAGGACCCCATGGAGGCTCGAAGCTGACATTTTGGGGTCTGGAGATCTGAGCCAGCTCTGGCTGAGTTCGACAGCCACAGTCCCACACAAACATCTGGCCAGCTCTCTCTGATGGGTCACAAGCCTTTGGTGAGAAAATGTTTGGGAAGCACTGCTGTTTGTCATTTGTCCCAATCAATTGTCATAACAGACTGTTTCGCTCTCCACGGATGGTGCAAGACAATAGAACTGTAGAAAGGTTACAATGCAGAAAGAGGCCATTCAGCCATTCTGTCTATACTGGCCAAATGAACTAGCTTCCCATTGTACTGGCACTCACCAGTACCTGCTCTGTTACTTTACTGCTTCCAGCACTTCAGATCCAAGTCCCCACCTCAGCCAGCAAACGCTGGCAGTGAATGCTAGAATTTCCTCAAGGTGAAAAGGTTTTCCACATGTCCCATATAATCCTTCTATGAATCACCATAAATCTTAATCTGGAAATGGTCTTTTCCCCTAGGAGAAACAGGAATCTCCTGTCCACTCTGTGCAAACTTGTCATTATTTTGTACACTTAAGTTCAGTTCTCCATCAATCTCCTCTATTCGAACTTTCTAATCTTTCCTCAATCCCGCCATTTTCAAGCCCTGGTAACATTATGGTAAATCTCCTCTACACTCTCACCAGAGCGGTGATGCCCTTCCTGTATTGTGGTGACCAGAACTGTACATAAAATCCCAACTGCTGTGTAACTGACATCCTTTAAGCATTCTGGGTAATCCAAGATGGAGGGGGGGAAAAGTTTGTGGCTGTAAGAGCTGCTCCTTTTTTGACGTATTTTTTTGCTGCTGGAACTGATTTCCTCAAATACCAGAGCAGTAATTACTGCTTTATAAGCTGTTGCATTGTTTTGGAACTTTGGAGAAAAAAATCAAAACAATGGCATTTTAAATGGGAGGAAGACAGACAAGGGTAGTAACCACATGGGAAGTGATTCAAACAGAGAAATAAACCTACACAGCTGTCTGACCCAACAGTGAATCTGCACAGCTGACTGTCTCTGATGTTTGATTTCAAGTTTCTCTGGACTTTGGAGTCTGTCTAAGAAAAATCAACAAACAGAGAAACTCACAGCTGACCTTGGATTAACCTGTGTGTAGGAGCTCAAAGCAGGAGAGCAGCTAAGTGGCTAGTTTTAAAGTGTAACCCAACTGTTTTATGTTGTAAGTCTACGATAGTGAGTAGAGTGGGTTCTTTTTTGATTATATATTTTTATTGAATCTGTCTCTTGATGTAAAATTTAAAAACATAGGTACTAAGCCATCCTGGAGCAATGTTTTAGAGCTATGTTCTGGGTCTGTAGATTGTGAAGGAGCAAAGATGGCCTTTAGTAGAGTGATGTACTCTTCCTGTCAGATGTGGGAGTTTAGAGAGAGTTTCCACGTTACTGATGATTACGTCTGCAGGAAGTGTCTTTAGTTGTGAATCCTATCGGATCGAATGGATTGGTTGGAGCAACAGTTAGAGGCAATGAGGAATTTATGAGAGCTAGGTGGTGTAATGGATGACAGTTGCAGGCAGGGAGAAAATCTGCAGATACAGTCAGGTAGGTGGGTTAACTCCAGGAAAGGTAGCAGGGGATAGGAAGGTAGTGCAGGAGTCTCCTGTGGCTATCCCATCTCAAACAAGTATGCTGTTTTAGAAAATTTAGGGAGTGATGGACTTTCAGGAGAACATAGCACTGACAGCCAAGTTTCTGGTACCAAGAATGGCTCTAATGTTGGGTTCCAAATAATCGATTGTGATAGGGGACTCTCTAGTCAGAGGCACAGACAAATATTTCTGTGGCCAGCAGGGAGAAATCAGAATGGTGTGTTGCCTCCCTGGTGCCAGGATCAAGGATGTCTAAGAAAGGGTACAGAATGTTCTCAAAAGGGTAAGGGTCCTGCAGGTCATTGTACACACTGGAACTAACAACATAGGAAGACAAAAGGATGAGATTCTAGGAGAGAATGTGGGAAGTTAGGCAGGAATTTAAAAAGGAGGTCCTCGAGAGTAGTAATATCTGGATTACCCCTGATGCCACAAGCTCATGAGGGTAGGAATAGGAGGATAGAGCAGATGAATGCATGGCTGAGGAGCTGGTGCAGGGGAGACAGTTCACATTTTTGGATCATTGCAATCTCACCTGGGGTAGAAGTGACCTGTACAAGAAGGACGGATTGCACCTGAATTGGAAGGGGATTATTATACTGGCAGGGAGCTTTGCTAGAGCTGCTTGGAACGATTTAAACCAGGAAGGTGGGGTGGAGGCTTGGGATCCAGGGAAATAGTGAGGAAACCTGAGACTGTTCCTGTCGGGAAAAGGAGCAAGTCAAACAGTCAGTGCAGGCAGGAACAAAGCAGAGAACAAGGTAGAACTGATAAACTGCATTTATTTCAATGCAAGAGACCAAACAGGTAGGGCAGATGAAGTCAGGACAGCTTGGGAACATCAACCTGGGATATCATGGCAATGACAGGGAAGTGGCTCAGGGATGGACAGGACTGGCAGCTTAAAGTTCCAGGGCATAGATACTATATAAAGAATAGAAAGGGAGGTGGGGAGGGGGGGGGCAACAGAGTAGGGGAATTGATTTTGATTAGGGATAACATTATGGCTGTACTTAGGAAAGATATTCCTGGGAATATATCCAGGAAGATTATTGGGTGGTACTGAGAAATAAGAAAGGAAAGACCACCTTCTTGGGATTGTACTATAGACCCCTCCAATAGCCAGAGGGAAATTGAGAAACAAATTTGTAAGGTGATCTTAGTTATTTGTAAGATTAATAAGGTTGTTATGGTAGGGGATTTTAACTTTCCAAACATAGACTGCCATACTGTTAAGGGTTTGAATGGAGAGAAATTTATTAAGTGTGTACAAGGACATTTTCTGATTCAGTATATAGATGTACCTACTACAGAAGGTGCAAAACCTGACTTATACTTGGGAAATAAGGTAGGGCAGGTGACTGAGGTGTCAGTGGCACTTTGGGGCCAGTGACCATAATTTTATTGGCTTTAAAATTGTGATGAAAAAGGATAGACTGGGACTAAAAGTTAAAGTTCTAAATTGGAGAAAGGCCAATTTTGATTATACTAGGCAAAAACTTTCCTGAAGAAGGGTTCATGCCCGAAACATCGATTCTCCTGCTCCTTGGATGCTGCCTGAACCTGCTGCGCTTTTCCAGCAACACATTTTCAGCTCTGATCTCCAGCATCCGCAGTCCTCACTTTCTCCAAAAACTTTCAAAAGCTGATTGGGGCCAGATGTTTGCAAGTAAAGGGACGGCTGGAAAATGGGATGCCTTCAGAAATGAGATAACGAAAGTCCAGAGACAGTTTATTGCTGTGAGGGTGAAAGGCAAGGCTGGTAGGTGTAGGGAATGCTGGATGACTAGAGAAATTGAGGTTTTGTTTAAGAAAAAGGAAATATAAGTCAAGTTTAGACAGCAGAGAATGAAAGAATCCTTGGAAGAGTATAAAGGCAGTAGGAGTATACTTAAGAGGGAAATCAGGAGGGCAAAAAGAGGATATGAGATACCTTTGGCAAATAGAGTTAAGGAGAATTCAGTGGGATTATACAAATACATTAAAGACAGAAGAGTAACTGTGGAGAGAATAGGGCCATTTAAAGATCAGCAAGGCAGCCTATGTGTGGAACCTCAGGAGATGAGGGAGATAATAAATGAGTATTTTGCATCAATATTTATGTGGAGAATGTGGACAAAGTGATGGAAGATGTAGAAGTAAATAGCGATATCTTGAAAACGGTCCGTATTACAGAGGAAGAGGTGCTGGATGTCTTAAAATGCATAAAGGTAGATAAATCCCCAGGACCTGATCAGGCGTACCTTAGAACAACATACGAGGAACGGCTGAGGATCCTGGGATTGTATTCATTGGAGTTTAGAAGATTGAGGGGACACTTAATAGAAACTTACAAGATAATACATGGCTTGGAAAAGGTGGACGCTAGGAAATTGTTTCCGTTAGGCGAGGAGACTAGGACCCGTGGACACAACCTTAGAATTAGAGGGGGTCAATTCAGAACAGAAATGCGGAGACACTTCTTCAGCCAGAGAGTGGTTGGCCTGTGGAATTCATTGCCGCAGAGTGCAGTGGAGGCCGGGACGCTAAATGTCTTCAAGGCAGAGATTGATGGATTCTTGATGTCACGAGGAATTAAGGGCTATGGGGAGAATGCGGGTAAGTGAAGTTGAAATGCCCATCAGCCATGATTGAATGGCGGAGAGGACTCTATGGGCCGAATGGCCTTACTTCCACTCCTATGTCTTATGGTCTTATGGTCTTACATATTGTCCCAAAGTTTTTGTACCCAAAACTCTGTGGGAAGCTAGGGAGATCATTGCTGGGCCCCTTGCTGAGATACTTGTATCATCGATAGTCACGGGTGAGGTGACTAGAGGTTGGCTAACGTGGTGCCACTATTTTAGAAAGGTAGTAAGGAAAGCCAGGGAACTGTAGACTAGTAAGCCTGACATCGGTGGTGTGCACATTATTGGAGGGAATTCTGAGGGACAGGATGTATATTTGGAAAGGCAAGGAATGATTAGGGATGGTAAACATAGCTTTGTGCGTGGGAAATCATGACCTATGAACTTGGTTGAGTGTTTTGAAGAAGTATAAAAGAGGATTGTTGAGGTCAGATTGGTGGACGTGATTATTATGGACTTCAGAAAGGTGTTTGGCAAGGTTCCTCACAGTAGACTGGTTAGCAAGGTTAGATCACATGGTATACAGGGCAAACTAGCTATTCAATGCATTGAATACAATAGCAGGGAGCTGGAGCTGTGATGGAACTGTATATACTGTTAGTTAGGCCACAGCTGGAATACTATGTGCAGGTCTGGTTACCACACCATGGGAAGGATGGGATTGCATGGAAGAAGGTATTTCAGAAGAGATCCACCAAGATGTTGTCTGGGCAATAACCACGGGCACAATTTTAAGGTAGGGAGCAAAAGGTTTTGCGTGGGTTTGTGGCTCAGATGGTGGTAGGTATCTGGTACTCATTGCCTAAAAAAAGCTCAACCCTCAAAACATTTAAGAGCTATTTAGATGAACACTTGAAACCCCATAGTGTAGAAGGCAATGGATCAAGTACTGGGAAAAAGTACTAGCTGGATAGGGATAACAAGGATGGACAAAATGGGCTGAAGGGTCTTTTTCTGTGTTGCAACAACTCACTGACACTAAACACAGCTGCTCTCTCTTGTTCTGTGCAGACATTCCAGGGGAGCTGGTGAAGTTTCTAACCACCTAAAAGGTTGAACTTTCCAAAGACTCTGATTCAGGATGACTACAATCCAGAATTGAAGGTTTCCATTTGCTTACAGTATTCACCAATTCAATTTTGAGAACAGGAAACTCGTGAGGATTCATCACATTCTATCCGTTGGTTTCAGACACTAGGCCAGGACGGGTGTAGCTCCCCTTTGCACTATTTCATTTTAAAATCATCATCTCTGCAGAGACGGTTATCTTTTCATGTTGTGTGAGTCTGTCTATGCTTGGGGTAAGGAGATATGGTTTTAATTTCAGATTTTAGCTGTGATATTACCCAGTGTTTGCCATGTGTTTTAGGAATAAGATTTATGTTATAATGAACAAATATATCTTTAGTTCTTTACAGATGCCCCATGAATGATTGTTTTATTCTGGATTTTTGCTCAAAGGGGTATCAATTGGCCACTTTGTTGGTTGAATTGACACCCTTATGCTGATGTGGGATTGACAGAGTTTTGAGGGCTAGGTATCAATGAACTTCTCCAGTCACACTCAAACAATAACCTTCCTCATTCTTCCTCCTAGAATGTAATGTGAAAGATACAATACTGAAGAGCATCCAGGAGAAGAGGGAAGTGGAGGGATGTGGGTAGGGAGATGGTGGTGAGGGCATATGCCCACCAATCATTGATGATGGCAGGGCAGATTGAGAAAGTGGGGGATAAAGCGTTTGGGATCCTGGCCTTTAAAATGTAGCAGAAAGTACAAAAGCAAGAACTAGTTAGGCTTCAGCAGGAGAGTATTGCTGTGGACACCACACAGTGTGAAGGGTGTGAAGGCATCAGAGAGGGTGCGAGAAAGGTTGACAGGAATGGTTCCGCACTAGAGAGATTTTAGCAAAGTGGATAGATCTGTGAAGCTGGGGCTGTACTCTTTGGTGAAAATTGGGAGATTTGTTGAGGTGTTCAAAGATCAGGAGAGTAGAGTGGATAGAAACGTCTCATTGGCAGAAAGATCGAAGCCAAAGGGGGCAGGTCTCAAACAATTAACAAATACATCGTGTGACACTTGGAAGACCTCTGATGCAGAGAAGGATTAGGATTAGGTTAGGAAAGGATTGAAGCGTGAGGATGTGAATTTTACATTTGAGGCTGTAAGAAGCCAAAGCCATTGTAAATGCAGGGCAGAGGGATAGAGCAGCTATAGATTCAGGAAGAATCTTTGGAATTCTTTACCCCAGAGAGTAATGGATACTCACTCATCGAGTATTCCGGACTGAGGGGGTAAGAGTTTCAGATACAAAGGGATAAAGAGGAAGATAGGGCAGGAAACACAGCTGAAATGGATGCGTCATGATCTTCTTCAATGACAGAGTGGACTTGGAAGCCAAACAGTCAACTCGAAATTGTATTTCTTTTGTTCTTATCTGTCAGTGCAGATGCAGGGCAGGGTACAAGCCACAGAATTTTGAATGAGCTGTAGTGTTCAGGGGATGGACCTGAGCCAAGAAATCACAAGAGGAGGCCAGGAAAAGTGTCTGGAATTTCTCAGCAAGCCCATCCCTTCCTGTCAAGTGATGTTATAACAAAAGCCTTTTCCCTCCTTGACTGAGAAACCTGGGTAAGGAGACAAGGCCTGGAGACCAAAGTTAAAGTGTAAAAGAAAGCAAGATGGACCCGCGAGAGAAGGAGAAGGGTGAGTGAGAGGTGGAGGAGAAGGGAGAGAGGGGAGTTAAAGGAGAGGTGGACTGAGAGAAAGCAAGAGAGTGCAAAACATAAGGAGGAAGATGGACCAGGAAAGGGAGGATCTGGGGAAAGAAAAGCAATGAAAAATGGAAGAGAATGAGATGGGGAAGAAAAGGATAGCAAGGGAGGCAGGGAGAAAAGAGAAGAGTGAGTGAAAGCAGGGTGGGGGGAAGACTAGAGAGAGAGAGATGGAGAAGGGGGGAAGGAAACAATGAAGGGAGAGGAAGAGAGGGAAGGCAGAATGCGAAGAAGACATCGTGTAAAAGGGGGAGGGAGAGAGGGTGACAATCGCTGCAGAACCCTGGAATAGTCTTGTATAAATGCTTTCCTATAAAAAGCTTTCCCTGTTACACGTTGATTAATTTACAGGTTCCTGTCAAGTGATGTCATTTTAACTGTTAGTGTCTGGAAGAAATTCTCAGAAGTTGGATATTAATCTCTATTTTAAAAAAATGACATTTCCCCATCACTCTGAATCCTGAGACATTCCTTTACATCGAATGCGTCAGTTCTGATGCAGCAGTGAATCCTAGCAAGCATCATCGTCTGTAACAACAGGGTTGGTACAGTATTTGAAAATTGAAATGAGCTTTCTGCATTATTGCAAGGTTCTAGCCATGCACGAGCTGCCCCCAGTCCTTAACTGAGGATCAGCAGAATCAAGGTCAGAGGCAGCTAAACAGAAAGTGCTGGAGAAACTCAGCAGGCCTGGCAGCATCTGGAGAGAAAACAGAGTTAACATTTCAAGTCCAGTATGACGTATAGAGTCATCGAGATATACATCATAGAAACAGACCCTTTGGTCCAACTCATCCATGCTGTTCAGATATCCAAAATTAATCTAGCCCCATTTATCAGCCTTTGGTCCATACCTCTCTCAACCTTTCTTATTCATGTATCCATCAAAATGCCTTCTAAATGTTGTTTCTTCAAAACAGACCCTGTTCTTGTTTCAGATTTTCAGCATCTGCAGTTCTGAGTTCTATTTCAGGTTCAGAGCTTGCTGCTTCCTACAGGATAAAACTCAATAAGCAGAGGCTCATTCAAATATCGGAGGAATGGTGAAAAGTCAAATTGTTGAAAGGAGAAATTGAAATCAAACTCCAAAGAAATCCTTAGGGATCAGTAACAGTTACAGTAACACATGATAGGGGCCAGTGTGATTGAATCGATGCATAACAGGAAAAGGTTTCTATAGGATTGCAATTCTACAAGAATGTTACAAGGCTTTTCAGTAATTACTAGCTATATCTGATCCTTTACTCCACTGTCGGAGGTCTGATCTCAAGGGGTGCTCTGAATATTCTGAGGGGGAATTAGCGAGGTCATTTGCCAACTGGAAATCTCATTAATCTTTTATAGAAACATCTTCATCAGGCATCCCCCCCTTGCATACAGACTGACACACACCCACCCACACAATCACCATCATTTCTGCACAGATATACACAGCCGAAACGAGGGTGAAACGCAGCCTGCTGGAGAAGAGAAAGAGAAGGTTTTCTGGATCTGTGAGACAGCGCAGCATTAAAACAGTGGAGCCAATGTAACATAAACATGTCCTGGCACAGGGAGCAGAATGCGGTTACTGAGAGCTGCCATTAACTGAGCCTGAATTTACATCAAGTAAGCACAAGAGGACAGTCCTGTTGGCTTGCTGTTTCATCCAGGAGCCCTGATCCACACAAAGGATTGCAATTTCATTTGCTCTACAAGAACACTTCTTTTCAAAAGTACGCTCTTGTGTGAATTCAAAGGAGTTCCTGGAAAATGTTGATTTTGTTCAGAACAAAGCTTGAACAGGGAACAAATTCTCTCCCTGCCCATCTCAGCCGGATCTGTTCCAATTAGTGACCGGGGAGAAAGGTTACTGCAGGCTTGGGTCAGCTCCAGACTCTGGCACATGTTGTTAGTTCAGTCTTTGATCTTTTCAGGCATCCTGATTTAATTTTACTCCTGCTGCTGCTGATTGACTGCTAACCTGTCACTTCGTATTTATCATTCATAGCAAGAAATCACACAACAGTTACACTATAGCACACAGACATCAGAGCTCTGTGTGGGTATGTGTGTGTGTGTGTGTGCTAGGGGGAGGGGATTGGGAAACAAGGGGCAAGGGCAAGATTGGGAATAGGGCACAGAAAGGATCATATACCCCAGCCCCTCTCTGACCAGAGCTCTCTGACAGATAGGTCTCTCTGGCTGTTCCTTCTTACATTGGAAAAAGGCAAACAGTAGACAGTCCTAGGCAGCTCGCAATGCATCTTGTCCAACAACAACTCGCATTATATTTGTATTGTTAACCAGCCAGGATTGGCTTCCAGGAGCTGAAGATTAATTCCAGACACTAATAGGATAGACCCAGGAGAAAAATAGGGCGTATTAAAAAGGAGAGATTGAATAAAAGGCTGTGGGACAGTCAGTGAACCATCATCTTAATAGGGAATAAAGTGTCATTACAGATAAAAAAAGATCTGTTTGTGGGAAGGAAGTGCAATGTGATAGGAGGAATATCAGGTGCTCAACGGCAGCGATATTGGGCTAGGGCAAATCTCACTGAAATCATCAGGAATCTGTGGAACCGTCTTCAACGCAATAAAATGACCAAACCTTCTTCACAGGAGAGAATCTGTCAAAAATTGGCACTGAACCAATGGAAATGTTGGCTCAGATTATCAAAAGCTTATCCAAAACTGGTGGATTTGAAGGACAGTCTTAGGGGAAGAGAGAGAAGGAGAGGTGCAGATGCTTGTGGAAGGAATTCCAGAACGGAGAGTTGAGGGAGGTAAAGATACTCAACATGACACATGAGAATAGATCCCAGTCAGACTGGCTAGAGGATCTGAAGAATTTTTTTGCTGAAAGCACTCACTGGAGTACAAACCCATAATTCCAGTTGGACTCTGTAACTTTTACAAGTTATCATTGAACAAGTGTTGTTCCCAGTAGGGAGTGCATACTCCCATCCATGGAAGGATGACTGGAAGTGAGCTTTGCACCAGAACCTCACCCAAACTTCAGCCAGCATCCAACAGCGGTCATCAGGACCAGGAGCCCAGGATGATTTCACCCCTTCGTTAGCCCAACTGAGGAACAGCAGGAGCTTTTACTGCACAAAGTCTGGATTTGTCCATGTGGCAGAGCCAAGGCAAAGATCAACAAGGTCAGCCACAGAGGTTTGGCATAATCTCAGAAGGAAAATCTTTTGGCCCATCTCACTGTCTGGGAACACATCATGAAGCAGTTAGTCTCTGCAGGTTCAGCCAGTTCAATTGCTAACATTGCAACTGTACCCACTTTCCAACCCAAACCATGGCTAACATCCCACAAGACAGCTTCCTGCACCTGGATCTCCTTCATCAACAGTGCTGCAGCCAAAACAATGTGGCTGCTCTGATATTACCAGATCCAGCCTCCTTATAGAAATCAAGGCAGGACGCTCAAAAAAGCTGATCAATCCTCCGTCACCGGAGTCCGAAGGCTCTAGGTTCAAGTGTCACTGTAGGGACACGATCTAATGAATCAAGCCTGACACTCCCACTGGACACCTGAAGGAATTCTCTACTATCATAGGTGCTGAATTTCAGATAGTGTGTGAAATCAAAGCCCAGTGTGTCCCCTCACGGTAATATAAAGATCCCCTCACACAACTACTTACAGCAAGGGTCTGGTCTATTGATCAATGCTCATCCCTAAATTAGTAGCACTAAAACCAGATGATTTAGTCATTCTAACTATGATCACTGCAGACGCCCATCTAAGAATTAAATGAGGCATTCTGCCCTATTGCCACATGGGGGTAAGTTTGCAACCACCATCCTCTTTTAGGGTACATCGCGACAGGGTGCATGATAAGAAAACCCACGTGCTGTGAGAGAAGAGAAGATTTGCTTTATTGTCCCTGCATAAAGTTACACTGAAGTGATAGCCTGTGGAGCAACATCTATGGATGTTGGGTGTCACTCCCTCAAGATCCTAACCTTCTGCCTCACCGGTTATGTTAGACATTGCAGTGTTTGATTCTTAGAACACTCCTCAGTACCAACTCTTTCAGAACCTAATATCCCCCCAGAAAAACTATTTTCACATTGCTCTTTGTAGGAGCTTGCTTGTATATAAATTGGCTGACACATTTTCTACATTCTGACAGTAATTACAAATCAAAAGTACTTCACTGGATAGAAAATGCTTTGAATACTGAAGTCATAAATGGTGCTATATAAATGCAGGTAAGTCCTTTCCCTTCTGGTCCCTAAGTTCTCCATTTGGGTTGGACTACCCTACAGTGCTGTTAGTGAGCAATGCAGCTTCTCGGTCTTTGGGGGATTGTTATGGGCTGGTACACAAGGAAAATACCTGGAATTAAAAACATCAACTGGACACTACAAGTAGCACTTATTCCCATCCTCAACACACAAGGCGGAAGTGTTTGTCATCCTGGACTAGTATCAACAAACCACGGGAAAAGAAATGACAACTCTCTTCCCAAACTTCTCCTGCTGAGATTTAAATTAGTGAACAGGGACAATTCCACTTTGTCTCTGATCTGCAAAAGAAACAGGTGGAGCGAGGGATGAGACTCTCTCTCGCTCTCTCTAAAAATAGCCAAACCACAAGAAACCAAAAGGCAGCTATTTTAGGTACCGAGCCACCAAGTGTACACACTGCTCCCTGGTGTCTGGGAGACAAGCCGCTGTGAGATGCACCAGCTGTATTATTACAGAAAACTGTCTGGAGCCCTGCCTCCTTCGTCTTCATTGCCAGCCTAATCTGATGCCAGTGATTCTCATGTCCTGAGGGAACTATTACACACAGATGGTTTGCAAATCAATATATCATACTGACCCTCCGTCCTGATCATAGCATATTTATACAGTCATGATGTGGAGGTACTGGTGTTGGGCTGGGGTGTACAAAGATAATAATCACACAACACCAGGTTATAGTCCAACTGGTTTATTTGCGAGCACTGACTTTTGGAGCACCATTCCTACATCAGGATGGAGGAGCAGCACTCGAGGCTAGTACTTCCAAATAAACCTATTAGACTATAATGTGGTATTTATATAGTGTCATTAATAAGATGTCGGAGGCATTTCATAGGAGCAGTGTAAAACACAGTTTGACACCACCTCCCGTAGGAGATACTAGGTCAGGTGGTGAAATTCTTGGTCAAAGAATTTTGTTTTAAGGATTGTATGAAAGGGAGAAACGTACAATTGAGAGATGGAGAGGATTAAGGAGGGAATTCTAGGGATTAGGGGCTAGGAAACTCAAGGCACGGCCATATGTTACAGCAATTAAAATTAAAGATGCCTGAGCAGATCAGAATTAACGAAACACCAATATCTTGGAACACTGTGGGGCTAGAGAAGATTACACAGATAGGAAGGGGCAAGATCATGAAGGGATTGACAAATAAGTTTCATAACATGGAAATCAAGATTGCTTGACTGGGGCCAATGCAAGAGCAGGAGCGATAGGGCAACAATGTCAGTTTACGTCCAGGGCATTTAGTGAGACAGAGACCAATTGGCTGGTTTTTGTGCACCTGGTTTATTAGCTACTCTGTCTTAGGCAATTTCAATCAAACTATTCAGATACATTATGACACCCCTTGGAAGGGATTGTGTGGTTCAGTGGTTGTGTCCCTACCTCTGAGTCAGGAGGCCTGGATCCAAGTCCCACCAGCTCCTGAGGTATATAATAATATCTCTGAACAGGTTAATTAGAGAATAAACCACCACCAAGGCACCCGTGTCACTTGTTAAAATAATAATTTGCAAATTCAACCCACCAGTGCAGTTATAGCAAAGTATAAGAGGGTAGGAAGAGAGGCAGGGGATTACATTAAATGGGGTTGGAGATGGAAAATGGAGTGCACTCCAACTTCTGCAGTGTCCATCTCTCACCAAATGCATGTGTTCCCTATTAATAGCTAACAGTTAATTAATCCAGATTCTCTTTGAAACCTCAAGCTGCTACCTAGCCCAGCTTTAAGTTTAAATGTTCCATCAGGGAGCACTGCTTCTGTGCATATGTATCCCCTATTCCCAGTTTATTTCAGAGTATTTATTCTTATCAAACCACAATCTCTACTCACCTTCTCCCCTATTCGTTCCTGTAAAATGTTCCCCTCCCCCCAGTCAAAACTCCTTTGCATCCAGCCATGCTCATTTCCAGGTCCATTTTTGGAACTCTCACCTTCCACATTTGAATCTTATTTTGCCAATCCATTGATCCTCGCCTCTGTCTGTCATTGCATACATTTAGCCAATGTTTGTATTTGCCTAGCTAAAAATCACACAATACCAGATTATAGTCCAACAGGTTTATTTGGAAGCACTAGCTTTCAGAGCACTGCTCCTTCATCAGGTAGTTGCCAGTATCTTTTGCTGGTCTCCCTGTAATGGTGGCATTTGTTCACTCACTGACCCCTTGTGTGTTGCATTGGTTCCAACTTTTGATTGCTGTTATCTGAAGTGCAATGCCTTATCCTGTGTCTCTATATCATTTCGCCTGTACTCAACCAGCCCTTCATCTGTCATAGTCTGGTTCTCATAACTGTCTGATACGAGTATGTGAAAGGAAGTGAGTGCCACACTGCAAATTTTGATTCTTCTCTTGCCCACACCATTCCAAGCTGCCCTTTTCGAATACCCAACATCCACTGGAAGAGCATTTGTTTCTAATGGCCTTGCTTGATGCTGTAAGGCTCAGCAGATTTTTTCAGAAGCCTCAGTCTTAATGAATTTCCTTCTCCTTGCCTGCAGTGAATTCAAATACTCAAAGAAAAAGGAGGGGAGCTAAGATGAACCATTTTATATACTGTGGGTGGAAAAAGAAAACAGACAGGGTAAACAAAATTCCAAAAAAAAGCAGCAGTTCCCACACGGTGGAAAGGTATTTTCTCAGTGCTTTTAATATTGGCTGTAGGGCAATGGCCATTCCTCAATTCGAAGATTAATTAGATGGGTCTTGGTCTCATCAGAATTCTTTCTTTCTCGATTGTCTTGCCTTTGCACATGGGGAGGAGAGCACGAGAGCAGGAGCCAGAGTCAGAGTCAGATGCTTTCTGGCTGCAGACTCTGGACGTTCCTTCTCCTCCACTGCTCCTGGCACTTTAGCAGCTTTATAACATTGGTAGGTTTTAGAATGATACAGTGGTGGTACCAATTAGGCAGAGGGTGTCATTTTTAAATCCATCTGTTGAGAGATGTTATGACACATCTCTACTGACTCAGAGGTAGGGACACCACAGCAGTCTTCAAGGAATTGTATTAGCTACATGGAGCCTTAGCTGTGCTAGATTGTGCATGCACATCCACACTGCCTTCAGTATCAACTTTATGAGTGTGAAATGAAAGCTTCGTTAGTGATTAGGACATTGATGTAAAAGACCAAATAAAGCTGGATATGGAACACACCAAAGCAACCATTTTTAGGTCATCAGTGGATTTACAGTTTATGAAATCCTGACATTTTTGTATTCCTTTAACAAGACTTAACTTGTCCATTTAAAATGTTGAGCAGATGTTATTGGCATCAAGTGATAGAAATTTAAAGAAAATACTAAGCAGCGTAAAGTTACATTGGCAGATCCATCATCTAACACATTCAAAGGTCTACTGAAGGTTGGAGGAGTAAAAGACAATTTCTTAGTGACATCCTTACGCAAAATAAAAGAACTTCATCAGGGGCCACAGTGAGTCTACCATTAGTAAGAGATTTAATCAATGGACTCGGAAGTATAAGGAAATTTATTAATTTTTGTACTCCTGTAGATGTGGCAACTTGATTTAGTCAATGCACAATATGCCATTACCTGTGAGCCAAGAGACATCAATTCAGGTTCCACCTAGTCCAGAGCAGTATATTAACATCACTGAACAGATTAATTCAAAAATATCTATGATAATATATGGCAAAGAGTAATAATGGATAAAGTAATTTCTCATTGACTGATTCTGTAGTTGACCACTTCAAAATTATCACAGTTGCAGGAATTACTCAGGGTAGTGTCCTTGGTCCCTACCATTGTCAGCTGCCTAATCAATAAACTTCCTTCCATCACAAGGTCAGAGGAGGGAATGTTTTCGGATTACTGTATAAAGTTCAATGTCATTCACAGCACCTCAGATACTGAAGCAATAAATGCCCAAATGCATCAAGACGTGGATAATATTGAGGCTTGGCCTGACAAGTGGCAAGTGACATTCACACCACACAAATGTCAAGCAATTGCCCCTTGACAGTCAATGGCAATAGCATCACTGAATCCCCCAGTACTAATATTCTGAGGATTACCATTTACCAGTGACTGAACTGGACCAACTGAATAAATACAGCAGCTGCAAGAGCAAGTCAGAAGCTAGAAAATGTGAGGTGCTGCATTTTGGAAGAGCAAATCAGAACAGGACTTATACATTTAATAGTAAGGTCCTTAGAGAGCAGGTTTATAGTTCTTTGAAAGTAGAGATACAGGTAGATAGGATAGTAATGAAGGCATTTGGTATGCTTTCCTTCATTGGTCAGAGCACTGAGTATAGGAGTTGGGAGATCATATTGCAGCTGGACAGGCTATTTGTTGGACCACTTTTGGAATATTGCATGCAATTCTGGTCTCCTGCCTGTCAGAAGGATGTTGTGAAACTTGAAAGGGTTCAGGAAAGATTTACAAGGATGTTGCCATGGTTGGAGGATTTGAGCTATAGGGAGAGGCTGAACAGGCCAGGGCTGTTTTCCCTGGACCATCAGAGGCTAGAGGGGTGACCTTATAGAGATTTTAAAAATCATGAGGAGCATGTATAGGATAAATAGACAAGTTCTTTTCCCTGGGGTGGAGAACTACAGGCTTATGGTGAGAGGGGAAAAATATAAAAGGAACCTAAAGGGGCAACCTTTACAGATAGAGGGTGGTGTGTGTATGGAATGAGCTGCTAGAGGAAGTGGTGGAGGCTGATACAATTACAGCATTTAAAAGGCATCTGGATGGGTATATGAATAGGAAGGGTTTAGAGAGATATGGGCCAAGTGCTGGCAAATGGGATTAGATTAGGATATCTGGTTGATATGGAAGAGTTGGATCGAGGAGTCTGGATTTGAGTAACTAATCTCCTGACTCCCCAAAGCCTATCCATCATTTACAAGACATAAGTCAGGAGTGTAATGGAATATTCCCCACTTGCCTGATGGCACAGCGCTACAACACTCAAGTCGTTTCACACCAAGACAAAGCAGCCTACTTGATTGGCATACATGCATGAACTTTCACTTGACCCACCACTGACTCTCAGCTGCAGCATGTACTATCTACAAGATGCACAGCAAAAGTTCACCAAAGATCCTTAGACAGTACCATGACCACTTCCATCTAGAAATAGAAGGGCAGCAGACATACGGGAACACAACACCCTGCAAGTTTCCCTTAAAGCCACTCAACATCCTTATTTGGAAATATATCACTGCTCCTTCAGTGTTGCTGGGTCACAAACTTGGAATTCCCTCCTGCACGGCATTCTGGGTCAAGCTACATTGGGTGGTCTGCTGCAGTTTAAGAAGGCAATTCACCGCCATGTTCTCGAGGGCAATAGGTGCTGGCCCAGCTAGTGATGCCCACATCCTAGGAGTGAATAAGAAATACTCCACCTTTGGTCTCGACATGGGCAGAGTCAGATTACTGTTACCATTGGATCCTCCTTCTTCTGGTGCTACTGCCAAATGCCCTATCCAAAAGATGAACGTTGCTATAACTAACGATTTGAGAACATTTAGGTTTCTGAGAGCTTTTCTAAAAATATGTATCCTTTTGAAAATCTAATTCTAGTCAATTGTAGAGTTTATTCATGTTTGGAATCTTAGCAGAGACCAATAACTTTTAAAAGAGCACTGAATTAGGAATCCCCAAGTAGCATTGTTGCAATCTGGTAATTAGATTCACAGAATGCCTACAGTGCAGAAAGACGACATTTGGCACATCAAGTCTGTACTGACCCTCCAAAAAATTCCCACCCAGCTGTTTACTCTATCCCCATAGGGAAAGAGAAAATAATCCATCTGGATGCTCAATCCTTGTTGTTATCCAGTGCCTCCCTCTTAACATGATGAGACCGAGACAGAACCAAGGTTGGACTCGCCTTTGGTGATTCTGTAGTGCAATAGATTCAAATGGATAAAGTAATTGGAAAGGAAACCCCTCAAGAGGTTGTCAATTAAAAAAAAACTCATGTGGAGATCAAGGGCATTTGAGAAGTAGTTCAGTGCCTGGATTTGAATATGGTTTTCTACAGCCGCATTTGCAAAAGAGAAGTTAAAGGCAGAAGTAGATGCATTAAATATTTACATTAACTAAGGCAGGAAATTCTTTGTAGGAGATAGAATTAAATTACGGAAGGACAAGGTGGAAGGAAGAATGACTATTTGGTTTCAAAACAAAGATTTGCAGGCCATCACTGGTTGCCATTGGTTTCAGTTCCTATGGCGTTGTTATGCCAATCGTAGGATTTACGCACATCAGTGAGGCTGAATGTTTACTGCAATCAAATGAATGTGTTTAAGGAAACTCAGCATTCTACTTGAGCTATTGACTGACACAATACCACTTAACAGCTTGTGAACGTTTGATCTAATTTCTCAACTCATGAGCTAGAATTGCAAAATTGCAGCTACAAGAAATATTTACAAGGTTATTGTCCAAGTTAAAAGGGTTCACTGTTGACAAAGTGCAAGTTATTTTGTCAGCCTTATCTGAATCACAATTTCAGATTACACTCGCTAACATTCGTCCCTCAGGAGACTGACACAGAATACATTGGTTTCATTGCTGTTTCAGGGAACCTTGTGAGGAAATTGGTTGTCACGTCTATCTACATTAGGATGCGACCATTTCTCCCTCTCTATTACACTCTGGCAATCATACCTTTTCATTCACTTCCAATTTTCCACCTTTAAAAGATGCTGTTAAGCCCTAAACATTTTCTGCCAAAGAGTTCAGGTAGCTCAAGCAATTATTTCACACTGGACCGCCAAATTAGCAGGAACAATAGAACAACATTGACATCAAGGACAGTTGACCAAAAACTTATCTTAATGTAGGTAAGCAAGGTAGAAGGGGGCAGAAAATGTTTAGGAGTGAATTTGAGAGCATGCGTTGAGGCATGCACAAGAGACCAAAATGAGAGAAAAGCAGAAATCTTGAAAGATTTTCAACGTTTGCATAAAGATTTGTAGCTCGGGTGCTGGCTGTTGTGGTTATGTGTTCACCAAGCTGGGAAGTTGATTTGCAGACGTTTCATCCCCTGCCTAGGTGACATCCTCAGTGCTTTGGAACCTCCTGTGAAGTGCTACTATACTGTCTCTTCTATGATTTATTTGGTTCTGTTCCTGCTGCTTCCAGTTGCTGGTTCCAGTACTTTGTTGTAGTGGTCAGTATGTTGGTGGAGGCCGTGGAGGAAAGCCATGCTTCTAGAAATTCTCTAGCAGTTTTCTATTTGACTTGTTGTATGATTGTTACGTTGTCCCAGTCAAGTTAGTGGTCCTTGAAAGATTGTGGTGATTGAAGAGACTAAGATCAGTTGGCGAATACCTCAGATGAAATTGAAAACAAGGATGAAAATTTTAAATCTAGGTGTTGCTCAGCACCCTGCTGTTACTAAACTGAGTCTTCTAACTCAACTGAGACTAAACATTGATTTTAAGATTGTCCTGGTCAGAATAGGACATCTGGCAACGTATGTGTGAGAGAGAAATAGGATCAACATTTCAGGCTAATGACTTTTAATCAAAGCTTCATTAATTACTAAGTGGATTTGTCAGTAGGGAACCTCAATTTTTAAGTGCTTTTTTGTGCAAAAAGAAACACTCAAATAAAGAACGACAAAGTATTATCCACCCAGAAAACACTCTTCATCACCAATCAATAAATCCACCATCGAAGAACGTTATTCTAAAATAAATACTATCCGAGGAAACAACTAAAGCCCATCTAACTGAGATAGAGGGACTGTCCATATGCACACAATACTCTTGCTTGTAGGCAAGGCTGGAGGTATTGAGTTAACAATGCACAAAGCAGAGATCACATTATATCCTCTAGAGAGGATTCAGGAGTCCAATGTTCAATTAGCAGCTTGCAGTATCCTTGCTAATGTTGTCCCCTTGTTTAAGAAGGGTAGCAAGGATACTCCAGGTAATTATAGACTGGTGAGCCTGACGTCAGTAGTAGGGAGAAGATACTGAGGAATAGGGTCTATTCCCAATTGGAAGAAAATGGGCTTATCAGTAATGGGCAGCATGGTGTTATGCAGAGAAGGTCATGTCTTACAAACCTAAGAGAATTCTTTAAGGAGGTGACAAAGTTGATTGATGGGGCGAAGGGCTGTAGATGTCATATACATGGACTTTAGTAAGGCGTTTGATAAGGTTCCCCATGGTAGGCTAATGGAGAAAGTGAAGTCGCATGGGGTCCAGGGTGTTCTAACTAGATGGATAGAGAACTGGCTAGGCAACAGGAGACAGAGAGTAGGAGTGGAAGGGAGTTTCTCAAAATGGAGAACTGCGACCAGTGGTGTTCCACAGGGATCAGTGCTGGGACCACTGTTTGAGATATTTATAAGTGATCTGGAGGAAGATATCGGTTGCCTGATTAGCAAGTTTACAGATGACACAAAGATTTCTGAAGTAGCAGATAGTGAATCGGACTGTCCGAGAATACTGCAAAATATATAGTTTGGAGAGATGGGCAGAGAAATGGCAGATGGGAGTTCAATCTAGGCAAATGTGAGGTGATGCATTTTGGAGAGTCCAATTCAAGAGCGTCCAATACAGTAAATGGAAATGTCCTGGGGAAAACTGATGTACAGAGAGATCTGGGTGTTCAGGTCCATTGTACCTTGAAGATGGCAATGCAGATCAATAGAGTGGTCAATAAAACATACGGCACGCTTTCCTTCATTGGACGGGGTTTTGAGTACAGGAATTGGCAGGCAGTTGTGGTTCGGCAGCATTTGTGCAGTTCTAGTTACCACGTTACCAATAGGATAAAAGGATGTGGATGCTTTGGGGAGAGAGGGGAGGGGAAAAGAGAGAGGGAGAGAAGGAAGGGGGAGGGAGGAAGGGGGAAGGGAAGGGAGGGGAGGGGGGAGAGAGGGGGAGGGGAAGGGAGGGGGCGGGAGAGAGAGAGGGAGGGGGAGAGAGAGAGAAAGTCTTAGCTGAGCAAAGAGAGAGAGAAGAAAGAAAGGGAGAGAGATTTTGAACTTCAGAAGTTGTGAATTAGTCAGGATCCTACACTACAAAACAGAGTAGATCACACTGGGAATAATTTACCACAGGTGATAAAAGAAGCCCAAGAGGGTGAAGACGTGGTGAAAGGCCTCAGATGTTTCCACTGTGGTAAGATGGGACACGTAAAGTCATAGTGCTGGTCACTGAAGAAAAGCACTATGGGAAAGATGTGGTAACAGAGACAAAGCCAGTGGAATTAATGAAAGTAGTAAAGGAAACCCCAAGAAAAGTAAGAGTAAACAGCCTAGGCAGGGACTGCGTATTCAGTTAGTGTCTGATCTCTATAAAGTCTTCGCCTATGTGCTTAAAGTGTCCTCAGGAAGAACAGAGGGGGATAGGCAAGAAGTTATGATTTTGAGAGATACTGGATCTAATCAGTCTCTAATAGTAAGAGATGAATGTTTCTGACATTACCCAAGAGAGTGGTAATTTGTGGAATAGATGAACAGAAATTTAGCGTTCCCCTGTGAAAGCCAAATCTTGACTGGGGAAGTAACAGTGGGAGTGATTGACAGTGTCAGTTCCAGGAATAGAGTTTGTTCTTGGGAAAGATTGAGTAGGATCCAAGGTGAGAGTGACACCCCAAGTTGTGGAGAAGCCAAAGAAAGACCAGGGAACTGAGGAGTTAAAAGGAAAATACTCGGGAACTTTTCCAGACTGTGTAGTAACAAGATCTCACTATCATAAATCACTACAAGAAGCAAAAACGAAAGAGAAAGACGAAGGAGTTGAGGTTCACCCTGTTGGATGTGATGCTGCAAGAAAAACCTAAACAGGCATAAATGTTTAGTGCTGAAAGGCTAATGGACTTACAACAGAAAGACGAGACTACACACACACCCAGGAAAACAGTCAGAATGTATTCCTGAGGGTTATTATCGTAAAGATAGAATCTTAAGACAAAAATGGAGACCACGGCAAGTCAGTGCAGAGGAGAAATGGGCAGAAGTGCACCAGATTGCATTGCCAGTGCAGTACAGATAGCCAGAATTACTAGTAAGAGGTTGTGGGGTTGTGAGGAAAACTCAGGCTAAGGTCCAAAAGCACTGCTATTGGCCGGGACTACACAAAGATGAGGTTAAATTTTGTCATACTACATGCCAAATGATAGGTAAGCCACAGGCAATAATAAAATCAGCACCTTTGTTGCCAATTTCCACATTCGAATAACCTTTCACATGAGTTATGATTGATCGTGCCCACCGTAAAACTAAAAGTGGGAACCAGTACTTGCTAACCATAATGGATGTGTCTACCAAATTTCCAGAGGCAATTCCATTATGGAGTTTCAAGGCAAAAAGGGTGGTGGTGGAGGAGTTAGTAGCTTTCTTACCACAGTACTGGCTACCCAGAGAGATCCAGTTAGACCAAGGGTCTAATTTTAATGCTAGGCAGTTTAAAGAAATCATGGACACAACATTTTAAATCAAGTGCGTACCATCCTGAATCGCAGGGAGCTTTGGAAAGGTGGTATCAGACCCTGAAGCCCATACTGTCAAGATTACCTGAATGATTGGGATAAAGGTATCCTATTCGTATTGTTTTGCCATTAGAGATGCCCCAAACAAATCTACTCAGTTTACTCCCTTTAATATTTGGATATGAAGTGAGAGGACCTTTGAAACTAATTAAAGAAAAGTTGACAGGACTGAATTAGATTAGATTACTTAGTGTGGAAACAGGCCCTTCGGCCCAACAAGTCCACACCGACCCGCCGAAGCGCAACCCACCTATACCCCTACATTTACCCCTTACCTAACACTACGGGCAATTTAGCATGGCCAATTCACCTGACCCGCACGTCTTTGGTCTGTGGGAGGAAACCCACACAGACACGGGGAGAACATGCAAACTCCACACAGTCAGTCGCCTGAGTCGGGAATTGAACACGGGTCTCAGGCGCTGTGAGACAGCAGTGCTAACCACTGTGCCACCGTGTCGCCCATAAAGTTGGAGATCTCACAACTGGATTATGTATCTGGGGTGAGGGAGAGATTAAATCAGGTAGGTGAGTTAGCTGAACAGCACCTGAAGAGAGCACAGCATAGAATGAAGCAGGTGGCAGATAAAAACTCTAAAATTCTGACTTTTCCCATTAGTTAGTATTGTTACCAGTGATAGGAGATCCCTTCAAAGCCAGGTTTAGTGGTCCCTGTCGAATTGAGAAGAGGAGGATTCAGGTAAACTATCTGGTAAAGGTGCCAGATAGAAAAAACGTTATCAGGTACCTCCTCTGAATATGTTGAAACCTTACTATAATAAAGACAGATAACTGGAGAAACAAGTGTTAGTTACTGCCCTGCAACATGAGGAATCAAACCCAGATGTCATTGAGGTTGATGTGCCTCAAAAGACGTTAAACAACGAGGAAGTCCTTGACAAGTGGGATAGGTTAGTGAACCATCTATCTTGGGAGCAAAGAATCCTGTTGAGAGGTTTGTTGCAGTTGGATGGGGACATATGCAGGAAGATGACGGGGAGGACTAATACTGTTGCGCGAGAGGTAGAAGGAATGCTGTTCTGACAAAACAACATGCCTACAGGCTTAATCCTCTCAAAGCCACACAGATCAGAGAGAAGTACAGCATGGAAACAGACCCTTCAGTCCAAACTCATCCATGCCGACCAGATAGCTCACTCCAATCTAGTCCCACCCTGGCCCATATCCCTCTAAACCCTTCCTATTCATATACCCATCCAGATGCCTTTTAAATGTTGCAATTATACCAGCCTCCAGTACTTCCTCTGGCAGCCCGTTCCTCACATGCGCCATCCTGTACATGAAAAGGTTGCCCCTTAGGTCTCTTTTACATCTTTCTCCTCTCACCCTAAACCTATACCCTCTAGTTCTGGACTCCCGCACTGCAGGGAAATACTGTTTATTTATCCTACCCATGCCCCTCATGATTTATACAGTGAATGGGAAAGTCCAGGGGAGTGTTGCTGAACAAAGAGACCTTGGAGTGCAGGTTCATTACTTTCAACGAACAGAGTCACATGTCGATGGGATAGTGAAGGCATTTGGAATGTTTTCCTTTATTGGTCAGAGCATTGATTATAGGAGTTGGGAGATCATGCTGCAGCTATACAGGGCAATGGTTAGGCCACTTTTGGAATATTGTGTGCAATTCTGATCACCCTTCTAATGGAAGGATGTTATGAAATTTGAAAGGGTTCAGAAAAGATTTACAAAGGTGTTGCCAGGGTTGGAGGATTTGAGCTACATGGAGAGGCTGAACAGGCTGGGGCTATTTTCCCTGGAGCGTCAGATATTGAGGGATGACCTTATGGAGGTTTATAAAATCATGAGGGGCACAGATAGGGTAAATAGACAAGTGACTTCTCCCCCAGGTGGGGGAGTCCAAAACCAGATGGCACACATTTAAAGTAAGAGGGAAAGAATTAAAAGGGACCTTAGGGGCAACTTTTTCACACAGAAGGTGGTGCATGTATGGAATGAGCTGCCAGAGGAAGTGGTGGAGGCTGGTACAGTTACAACATTTAAAAGGATGAGTATGTGAAT
This sequence comes from Hemiscyllium ocellatum, assembly GCF_020745735.1. Taxonomy (NCBI): domain Eukaryota; kingdom Metazoa; phylum Chordata; class Chondrichthyes; order Orectolobiformes; family Hemiscylliidae; genus Hemiscyllium; species Hemiscyllium ocellatum. Next base: position 7,853,240 of record NC_083439.1, on the reverse strand, counting down.
AGGAAGGGTTGAGAGAGATATGAGTTAAATGCTGGCAAATGGGACTGGATTAAGTTAAGATAGCTGGTTGGCGTGGACGAGTTGGATCGCAAGGTCTGGTTCCGTGCCGGATATCTCTGACTCAAAGTACTGGCCCAGCCAGTGACACCTACACCTCACAAAATATATCAAAAAAATTGGCAGATTTACAGAACACTTTTCCACAAACAGCAATTAATTAATGGGGAAAATGCAGGTCCACAGTAAGGTCACTGATCAACTACGATCTCACAATGATACAATTAAACGGCAGAGTCCTAAATTCACGTTCACGCTAACTTGGAAGAACTCATTCAATCCTGAACCATCCTGAAATAAATGATCTCTGTTTAAATTAGGAAGGAAAACAAAATTAGCAGCCTAGTTTCTTGCTCACAATCACTATCCAATAATTAACTCCTCACCGCCAAAGTGCATACGCTCAGATATCTGGAGAGAAGGAAGTTATAATGTCACAGGTAGATAGACAAACACATGCCCTAGTGTCTCAGAAGCTGCAACAAGAAGTACCACGCCTTCAGCGGAGAGTGGCATACCTGAAGATTTTTAAAACCTCTGCTAATTATGTGAAAGCCCTTCAATGCAGTTGTAGTGTTGCATTCTTCTTTCAGGTTAGTAGGTTGTACAAGAATTCATGAGTTGACACATTACCCCAACATCCTAAAAGAAATATCCAGCCCTCTGATGAACCAACTTTAGAACCAAATTAGAGTGTTTACTACAAATTAGTGGAAAAAAAACAACAGTAGCCACATAAAAAATATATCCTATTAAGGCTGGTAAGACAGTGCATTACCTATGTTGCAGACAGGATTTGGCAAAGATAAAGTATCAAGACAATGAGTTGGTGTAAATGTAAAATTTCTGTCAGATACTGAATGATACAAGATAATATCTTAGACACTGATTTCCACATGCTGAAAAAGCCCCAATCAGCACCAAACCATCAACTAAAACCTAACTTAAAAACAATGAGTTGGCAAACTCAGCAGGTCCGGCAATATAGGAGAAAGTGAGGACTGCAGATGCTGGAGATCAGAGCTGAAAATGTGTTGCTGGAAAAGCACAGCAGGAATTCCTGAAGAGCTCATGCTCGAAACGTTGACTCTCCTGCTCCTTGGATGCTGCCTGACCTGCTGCATTTTTCCAGCAACACATTTTCAGGTCCGGCAATATCTGTGGACAGAGAAACTGAGTTAACATTTTGACTCCAAGTATTCTTCTTTGGAACACCTCAGTAGATGTTAGCTTACTGCACACATGCAAGTACATTTAAAATAAACCAGTGACGTTAGCCCAAGATGACTCAACTTCCTTTTCAGAATCTGAACCACCTCAACAAACCTTCCCTTGACCATTAACGTCAGTAATGTGGTGATTAATGCTTCAATGTTGATTCTTCTGTACCTGAAGTAAAAAATGACATGGTACTACTATCCAGTTGATAAATTACCTTAAATAACCACCTTTTCTATTTGTGTTTTTTACCCAAGGGAAGGTAAGGTAAGGTAAGGTATACATGGGCCAAAAAAATACAACCGTAATATTTGTTTCATTAACAGAAAAACTTCCAAAAAGCTTACAAAAGGAAACAACACAAGTGGAAGTTGAAAAGGAGAATACCCAAATCTATTGCTGGGATGTTTTTGCTGTTTTATTACATCTAAAAGATCTCTACATTAACAAGTAACATTCATTGGGTAAACAATTGCTTTCAATGCATGAAATAAATATTTTCACGTGGTACTTTATACAAACCAACACTGGTCTACTATACTCAATTATAAAAAAAAAGCCATTTCTCTGGTTTGGCATGCGGTCACGGGAACCAGCACTGTGAAAGATTTAAGGCAGTAGAAGTATTAGAGCTGTCTTTGATACCCTCAGAGAGGACTGATTACAGAATTTACAAATTCACTGAAGAGGTGGAGTTTCATGCTTGTGACAATTCTACTTACAGAAACACTTCCAGTATAAATACACTCAACACAGCCCATTCCAGCATAATTTCACAATAGGTGTCAATTAAATTATGTTGCACATAAGCTAGCTTTCTCCTTTAAAAATTCATTTCGCTTGTCAAAATGCAGCACATGACCTGAAAGATCCAGCCCTGTATTCCAGACAGGCCCATAACCAAATTACATCCAAGTATTGGAGTCCAATAAACCAACTGCACTTCACAATCAGCCTCTTTAAAACTGGAATTTGTGAAACAAACAGTATGCTGGAAATAAGTTTGGTTAGAGCATAACATATATTCCTGCTGTTTCAACATCCAGCCTGTCCATTGCTAGAACAGACCTGATACAGTAATGCATTTTTACAAACCAGATACAACTCCCTTAAGTATGTCTCACTTAATCATTTTCACTGAGCTATTAATCAATTGATCCTATGGACAGTGATACCGATTAGATTACATAATCTTCAATTGACAGAAATCAGCATGGCACCTACCGCAGCCCAATTATATTTTTATTACTCAGGTTTCATTCATTTGCATTCTTTGGTTATAACTTCCTCATCTCTCAAATGTGTCCTCTTGCTGCTGGTGTACAGTTTCACTGGGCAGATCACTTTCCAATATCTTATTTGAATTAGCTATTGTTCATCTCTATTGAGTGTGTCTCCAAAGGACTTTTCAACTATAGGGGGTACAAGATCTCAAAGTAGAAGTAATTTGGACGTTGGCCTAATTCAAGACCTACATATATTTTAAACAGAGTCACTAGTCAGTAATCAGAAGCAGAAACCCCAACTAAAACTTCAACTCAAAGAGGTGGCAATTTTTCGTGCCCCACTATACCAAGCTTGGATCCACTAACACCACAAACTTAAATGGAACTTTGAGTTGTACAGCTTAAAGTTACATTGATGGGATCTGTACTCAGCTGGTGTCTTTCCAACATAAATCTAAGTAGATCACTGCATACAAAAACCAGTCTTCTCTCCAGTGAACAGATTGAATTATCACACAACAGTAACAATGGAGGTGTATGATTTAGATGCAGATTATTAAATTAGTGGGTTTTATTTGTAGCCAATCTGCGTTCCAAATATTTGTCTGCCAATCCTGTTTTATTGTATTCAAGCCACTGAATGTAAATGAAAGACGAAACTGAATTCACCTGGAAAACAACCACTTCATTTGAGGCTGTCATACAAAGCAAAGATCTCAGTGCCAAATTTATGGAACATGAATTAAAACAAAGGTCATATAATAGACAGTATGATTAACTGATAAGTCAATAATGTGCCCATGAATCTCCAAATTCTAGCAGTCAAATTTCAGCTGGGGATGTATCATGTAGAAGTAGAAGGTTTGTGACATGGGACTTCAGATATGTGCACACTGAAGCTGGTGGCCTCCTTGGGATGTTGGTTATAAAACTTAAAATACTATTTCATGATCAGTGCTGTGCATACAATGGAAAAATAGCTTTTAAAATAGAAGTACACAAACTGGAGACATTCTGCAGTTAGGGTTGTTCATGTAACATTGAAAGCGAAATTAATTGCTGATGTCTCTGAAGGAGGAAAGGTGTGACACAACTCACTCCTCTCTGTTAACTTAAAAATTCCTTAATGCTTGAAAAAAAATGCTACTTTGTAATATGAAGCACAAATCAAAATATTGAGGAGACAGGTAACACCCAATTTAAAATTAAAACAGAAATGGCCTTTTTTTTTGTGTGAGAAAATTGTACGATACTGTGCATTCTCCAAAGCTACTTCCTGCAGATGCAGAGGGAATGATATGGGAAACAATTCAGATTCTTTACATAACTTAAAAAGTATAATAAAATTATTTTGCACAAAAAAAAGAAAATACTATTGTTGTCAACCATCGACATCGCAGTTCTTTCGGAAAGAAAGAATATTCTACAATGAAGCACATGAATGGAAAATTCCTAATTAAAATAATGACAACGGTGAAGGAAATAATGCCATCGAACAACAAATACAAAAAAGTAATATCACAGAACAGACAAATACATCGTAAAAACTCTGCTTTCACAAAGTGAACTGAAATAACCTTAAAAGACAGACAGTTCGGAATTTATATACAAAAGTTAACTGAAAATATAGTATTTTGTTCTCTGTACATGGTGTATTTTTTTTAAATTTTTTTGTTTATTTAAAAAAAAGGGTCTCTACACTTCTAAATTTGTTTTTAAAAGATGAAACAAACCAGATTTTCTTGTCCTCTTTCTGCCCCCACCCCCTGCCCCCACCACCCCAACCACACAAAAAAAAACACACTATATCCATTGTTTTAAATCTTAGTCCAATGAAATAACATCTGGCATGGTGCCAAAGATGGGGCCACTTTCCACACTGCTCCGGTTAGCCCCAGGATGCCCAAGGTTTTCCCGCAAGCTGCTAGAAGAGACGAGACTGCTGTTACTTCCGCTGCTGCTGCCGTTCGTCACTGCCAGCGTGTTGGCAGGTGCAGAGTTTGGCTGCTCCAGGAACATTTGCGAAGAGCCATATGGGAAGAATCTATTGAGCGAGGAGTGAATGAGGTCCTGATCCTCTGAAGCACTGGCTGCAGCAGCTGCAGCAGCAAGGAGGGAGGTGTTGTAATGCTGTAGTAGCAAGAAGAGAGCACTGAACATTACTATCAGTATATTAATACTGGTTTTTGAGAGCCTGTGCAAGATTACAATTCTTCCACTGTAGTCTCAAAGCCACTGACTAATTATAACATGCAAGCATTCAAATATTGACATTTATTAGACTATGTCTGCATATAAAACAGCTTCCATTTCTCAAAGTTAAAGTAAATACACTTAACCTTTCATTCACTGAAACATTTATCAAAACCTACTATTTGATACAACTTGCAACGGCATTGCACCTTTCACATAATTTCCAAATAATTTTTCTAAAAGTACTTACTTCATATATTTAAACTTATTCTATCCTGGGTTTACAATTCTTATTCACATGATGTCTTCCTCTTACGCTATCCCTTCCTCACACTTTCACCTCACCAAGACAATGGATAAGTGACCCCTTCTCTTTGATTTCTCTTCTTTGATCATTCGGGGCATATGCAAGGTCGGCATTCATTGCTAGTGGGGAGCTATCTTCTTGATTGAGGAATGTTTCCTTGACCATTTCAGAGGGGAGGGAAGAGTCAGGCAGTTGTGGTGGACCTAATGTTACACAAAGGCCAGACACAGTGAGGATGGGAGGTTTTCTTTCCTAAAAATGATAACAGTGAGTGATACCCTAATAGTAACATGGTCATTACTGATGTAATATTTTATTCCATATTTATTAAGTGAACTGAATTTGAATTCCTAAGCCGCTGTGGTGAGACCAATGTCTTTGGATCAATAGCTTGAATATGCTGGTGTTGGACTGGGGTGGACAAAGTCAGAAGTCACACGATACCAAGTTATCGTCCAACAAGTTTATTTGAAATCACAGGCTTTCAAAGCGCTGCCGCTTGGTCAGGTGAAGTCACATTTCATCGGCCGAAGAGGCACTGCTCTGAAAGCTTGTGATTTCAAATAAACTTGTTGGACGATAACCTGGTGTCATGTGATGTCTAACCTTGTCCGATTGAATAGATCAGATCTCTGGATTATTAGTCCCAAGACATAACATGATGTCGTACTTTAACATATTGACAGAATTTTTTAAATATAGAATCCCTAGAGTACAGAAGGAGGCCATGTGTCGGCACCGAAGAGCATCCCACCCAGACCTATCCCATCTCCATAACACCACACATGTCATTTTTACCACGGCCAATCCACCTATCGTGCATATTCCCTCAAATACTACAGTATAGTTTAGCACGACCAATTCACCTAATCTGCACATCTTTGGACAGTGGGAGGAAATCAGAGCACCTGGAGGAAACCCACGTAGACACGGGGAGAATGTGTAAACTGCACACAGTCACCCAAAGTTGGAATCAAACCCAGGCCCCTGGCACTGTGAGGCAGGGGTGTTAACCACTGTGCCGCCCTGAAGGAGCATTTAATTGAAGTATGATGGATCCTGAACTTCAAACATATGTTTGGGGTGAACTGTCAATGTAAGGCCAAGCTACAGTAAACTATCATGGCCTGTACACTTTCCAAATGATAGTTTCCATGAAGCCGAGTTGATAAATGCAGCATATAATTCAACACTGAACCATAGGTACCAGAGGCTCCAGTTTCAACAGCTATTCTGTGCACATTTTATCAAACTGGGGGACAAAGATATTGCAAATCACTTCCCAGACCCTCAGCTATATTTTGGAGGGAGGATGGAAAAGGTGAAAGAAAGTTTAAACAAAGTGTAACTACAGGCAAGTGATAATCAGAGCTAAGTACATATCTCAAAATTTGACTGCCATACAGTCTATGGAAGAATAAAACACCTTGTATTTGGGACGATTATCAGACGGCACTATAGGTAACAAAATCTTTGTCCTCTGCTATTCAATGTTTTGTTAGTATTCTATTCATAACTTACTTGAGATTGTGCTGTAAAATGTGATTTTGGAAGGAAAACAATTTCCACTGACATCACAACGCCTGAGGTCTTTACACGAATAATCACATGGAAACCACATATACATTCTTGATATAATAAAAAAATCAAAATTTCAATTGCAAAAGTGCATGGATGTTTTGCCTACCTGATTATCTCCTTGTAAAAAGGGGAATAGGTCTAAACCTGTTCAAACAAAGGAATAGTGAAATATTATGATAAAATATATGTCCCAAATGTGTCCAAATTTTATAATAGTAAAAATCTTAGAGCAATCAGACTTTGGATACAGGGCTTCATTTGTATTCTTATTGCAAAGATCAGGGAACAAGGTCAAGTAACTACAGGGTTTTATATCTGTTTGTTTAGCTTGGATCACTGCACAGCAAAACCCATGAGACAGCTTCTCCATGTTTACACTGTTAATAACACCTTATCCTGACAGTATTAAGAGCCTGGACTATAAATATGCTACCAGGATAAGAAAGGTGGGATTGACAATGTTGATGTCTTGTACTGGTTCCTAAGTGCAGACTTCTCCAATTTAAATGAAGCAAGTGACAAGAAGCTTGTCTTAGAACATGGGAAATGATCATTAATAGCACATTGAAAAATATGATGCTGCTTATATGATTAGATTTGTGTGGTTTCAAAGTGATCAATCCATTATAGGAGAGTTTACGCTTTGCTGTTTAACTTTATGCGAAAAAATAGAGATAGGATTACATTAGCCACAAATGCAAGGTCCCAGATTTGAAACCCGGTCTGTTAATTTACCTTTCAGCCAGAGGTGGCATTTAAGAGACGACTTTGCAGATCACAGAACTACTAAACTTGGGAAATGGGAAAAAAACAAATCACGCAAGATTCTGACGCCTCATACCTATCCTCAAGGTCCATCAGAAACGGAATCAGGCAAGAACACAAAAAGGAGCCTGCTCTGATGATTCCACAGACCAAGAGCTTGACTACATCTAATATTTTGTCCTCCATAATGCTAAATATTAGACTGAGTGAGGCAAGCCAACTACTCAGAAACTGAAATGACCCTTATCAGTGCCTTTAGGGAACACTGCATATCTGACATCTACATAATAGACAGTCAAAAAACACATATCAAAGAATCAGACTTCCAAAATCAAACCAGATGGATCCAAAACACCATGCTACTATGGATTACCAAAAATACACAAACTAGGGGCCCCGCTCAGACCCACAGTCTCCCTATCTGGTATACCAACATACAGACTAGCCAAAAATCGCCACCAAAAATAAAACACCTAACTGAAGATTCACGCCACTCCATTCACTCCACCCAAGAATTCCTGAACACCAAAGAAAGAAAGATAGAAGAGGATGAAATAATGGTCTCCACTGACGTCACAGCCCTTTTCACATCAATTAACATCGACCTGGCCAAAGAAACACTGGCATCACTACTGGGAAAACCAGGACCACAAACACCAGACAGTACCAACTTCATCAGCAAAGACAACATCCTCAAGCTAATGGACCTTTGTTACTGAATGTGAAGTGGGTGGTGAGGCAAAACCTTTATACAAGTCAACGGAACACCTGTAGGACACCACCAATACCAGGGCTCACAGCAGAAGCAGTAATGCAAAGATGTGAACAAGCTGCCCTCCCATCTAACTAACCCAGACTTTGGGTCTGCTACATCGATGACACCTTTGTCATCACAAAACAGAACAAATTAGAGGAAACATACAACACCATCAACAATATCCTGACAGGCATAAAATTCACACACAAAAAAAAGAGGAGAATGACAACAGACTCCCATTCCGAGGCGTGACAGTTGAACATGCAAGTAGCGGAGAGCTTCAAACCAGCATCTACAGAAAAACACTACACGGACCTGATACTTAACTTTAGAAGCAATCATTCCAACACCCACAAATGGAGCTACATCAAGACATTAGTTCAATGAGCTACATCACACTGCAGCACCCAAAAACTACCAAAAAATAGAAAACAGCTATACAATGTTTGAGAAAAACAGGTATCCAATAAACACAATCCGCCAATTCCTCAGAAACAAACTCAAATAACAGACACAACACAACCAAAAACCACAGCCACATTACCTTACATCAAAGACACATCAGAAATGACTTCCAGACTACTCAGACCCCTTGGCATCATGGTAGCCTCCAAACGTAACAACACATTTAAACAATGACTAATGAACCTAAAGAATCCAATAGATCCCACAAGCAAAACTAACGTCACTTACAAGATGCCATGCAAGCACTGTAAAAAACACTACGTTGGACAAACTAGCAGGAAACATGCCACCAGGTTACATGAACACCAAGTGGCCATCAAAAGACATGACCAACTATCACTAGTTTCTATACCTACAGACAAAGAAGGACACCACTTTGACTGGGACAACACACAGATCCTAGGACAAGTGAAACAAAGACATGCAAGAGAATTCTTACAGGCATAGCATTCTAACTAGAACTCCATCAATAAATACATCAATTTAGATCCCATCTACCTTCCCTTGAAAAATGGAAACAGAAATGACATCACCCACCTTAAGAAACTAAGACCTATAAATAGAGAGGCGGTACATACCACCAGCGCTTCACCAGAGACACTCACTGATGATTTTACCTAGTATGATGACGAAACATCTGAAAACAAACGTTCAGGCTGAGCAAGCTAACTTACATACTTATCATCAATCTGAGCTACAAATCTTCGCAAAGATCATAAATCTCACCAACTTTTAATAACCAAATATGAAACTCTCATTTTTAAACCTTTTTTTTGCTAACTTTACTTTACTCCATGAGGTTGAGGGGACTCAAAAGTGACAAAGTTAACACAGAGTTGTCGAACTTTGAATGTGGATTTAGGATTGTATTGCTAATAATGTTTTGGTTAAATGGTATAACTCCATTCTTAGGGTACAACATCTCAAATATATAATTTCTCAGCATCAAAGCCACAGTTGAAGACACGCCCTATTGTAAATAGCTTACCTTGCAGTTCATACGGCAGAGTTGGTAAGTGGTATGAATGACGGTAGTCTTGAAAAGGAGCAGAGATAAAGTTGGTATCCAGAGTTGGTATGCTCGGAGTTCTTGTTACTGGTGATGTCTGATGGTGGAGATTTAGAACCCTGTATACAAGACAGACATGAAAAGTTTAAACTTAGTTGTAACAGACCAAAAAGAAGTAATTTTGATTTCTGTTCTCTGATGAATTAGCAGCTGTCAGCATGAGCGATGTTTCTGCTCACCTGCAACAACCCGCCCTCAGCAGATGTTAAACTGGGATCAGATCTGGTACTGTTCAATATAGCGTAACAATTAAAGCAAAGCGTGGTCACTCAGACAAAGCACCAAACGTGTATGATGCTAACTTAAGTTTACAAGTAATGGCACTGTCTCCAGAAAATGTTAAGTGGTCGCAAGAGAAGAAAACAAAGAAATGAAAAAAGAAATAACAAATTAAAATCATGAACAAGAAAAGTGCCGGATTTATTTGATAATGTATACACTCCTGCCTTTGATTTCAAAGTTCCACTAGTCCAACCTATTCAAGACAGAAGAGGAATTTTGTGGCCATCGTAACCGATTAGAATCGACCTTGAGAACCATCATTGATCACTTTTAAGTTCACACAGCAAAAGCGAAAGCAGACAACTAAATATTCAACTGGTTATTTGGATAATTTAAAAGTTTGATTTTAAAATGAAGTTCCAACGTGCACATATTGAGAGAGAATCTCACTGCAGTTAAATTAAAAAATACAAACAGCATTTTCCAGAGACGTTAACTCTGCAATTTCTGCCCAGATTTGCATGAAGAGTAGCCATTTGAGCAGGAGATAGGGAGCGGTGCTTTAGCATTAACAATCCTCAAGATCAGAGAAAACTATAACAGTGTTCGAGGTTGGCTTTAAAAAATGACTGTTATTTCAACAATTGAAGAGTAGCATCCAACAATTGTTTTGCAAACCTGATGCTCAAGTGAAGTAACAAACTGCCACTGTCATTTAAATACAGCTTTTTAGACATGAAATGACCCAAGACACTCTACAAATAGAAATTAGCCAAACGAAACTAAGAGCAAAGTTTAAATTTTGCAAAGCCTCTTGAAGGTAGAGAAAAAGACAAGACTGGAAATGAATCCAGGATTGCAGGAACATAGCAATTAATTGACATACCAACAAAGAATGATTTGGGACAAGTACATTTTATTCTGCATGCAATATCAGCTTTGAAATGACGGTGGACAGAAATTGTTTGAAGTCCATCAAATTGTGAATTTTGTTTTCACTGTATCCAACAAACTCTTTGCAAACACAAAAACCAGTTCAAAGAGACCAGCTGTAACTCAAAGCCTACCCTTTGTTGATAGGTGGTGATGGAGAAGATATTGAAGGGTACCGCTTTGCAGGTGGCTCCTCTTCCTCCTCTTCCGATGAACTATCGATCGTCAGATCAATCACTTCAACCTTTCTATTATCTTGAGAAGAATGCCTGTGCTCAGTCAAACTTTTACAAGCACCTAGTAAACAATTTGAACCTAATGGTCAGTATTTCTGGGGAAAAAAAGGCATATGCAAAGCAAGCTCAAAGGCATAAATTGGGACATTTGTGCTGGTGATCTTTCAGCCATGAACAGTCTATTTTGTCTTGAACTCTTTCAGCAAAGCTTACAATGGATTTTTATGTAACCTTCACTTGAAAGAACATCGTAACAAACTGGTGGAATGCAGGTTAAGGGTTTGGTGACTGTAGGACTTGGTATTCACTTATGGTGGAAAACAACAGAACCAAAGATTTTATACTACTCTTCCACTTCCAGGATTTAGAAAGAGTGCATGCCTAGCTTATTATAGCATTCCCTTTCTTTTCTAATTCCCACACTACCCACTCTGATGTTTATATTTAACATGTGGATTTATTGTCAATAATATTTTTACCTCATCAAAGCACTATGATTTTGACGCAAGAGATTGAAGGAACATTATTATCCAAATTTCACTAACCACAGGTATTTTGGGTTAAATAGCTATCAGTCTAATCTGATCTTTCTGCTCAGTCCCTATGTAACAAAAGGCATACCTTCAACACCATTATAAGCAGAATTCACCTCCTGGACCTCCTTCTTCATTCTCATTGGTGACCATGCTCCATCTTCCTTAAACTGAATTTCGTCACAATCTGTACAGCAATTGAGGATTTCCATAAATAATCTGCATTTTTTTTTAAAAGAGAGAAAGCAAGGGTGTACAAGTTAATTCATTCTACAAAAACATTAAACACTGGTTAGCAAACATTGTGGAACAAAGTAACTATTAAAGTTGCTTCAGAGTACACTTTGTTTTGAGGGAATAAGAGTTCACCAACACAAAAAATGAAAATACTATAACTCAGGCACAGTAAAATTATTGAACATTTCTCAGTTACTTAAACGTACTTAATTACGGCAGACATCATACCCATTTATAAACTACACTGCTGCCAAGTTCTTTCTGTACACGATGTCTTACAAGTCCTTGAATTTTAAATATATAGAATCCCAAAATGCTCGCAAAGACACAATGTTACTGATGGCATAGCAATACACTACGGAGATTAGAAAGACCTCACATTAGTTTCCAATTTGCACTAAGTTATTGAGTCAGCCCACCATGCACAAGGAAGGGTGGCAATAGTACCCTCTTCTGAACTGATAACCCGTTGATTCTTGTCATCTTTGCAGACAAGGTAACCCATCTTCCACTTTTGAATACCTCATTAACAACCATCATCTTGAATCATACAACAGGCTTTCACCTCGGGAATAAGATGTCAAAGAGAAGTGGCAGAAAACCTGGAACAGCCAATGCATTGAAAATGTTCCAAAGAAGAGCCATAACAGACTCAAAATGTCAATTTGGTTTCCTTTCTCACAAATGCTGCCAGGCCTGAAGGTCTCAAGCACTTTCTGTTTTTATTATAGTGAAAGCATGATTGGTCAGAACAAAATTGTGTGTTTTAATGGTAATGCATCAGTAATCAGAGATTTAAACATGGCATCTTTTTTATAACACAACTCAGTAGAGAGCCAAACGAAACAAAGTGTCAGAAGCAATTACACCGTTCATTTACATTGTAGAATCAACTGCAGAACTCAAAGTGTTAGCCATTTTAAGACAACTCTCAGTCTGCTGCATTGAGAAGAATTTTATTTCAGAATTTTAGCATTTCAACTTCTAAGTGAATACTCTGACTGATTTTTGTCTCCTGCTCTTCTGTACCCATGGGTAGAGAGCTGTAAAATTTTAATGCCAGCTCTATTGATTTAAGCTGCCAACAACTAATACGCTAAGTACGACAATGAAAGAAAAAGCAAACAAACTGTCCTACAGATGGTAAAACCAAAAGGTCAAATGTGCATTGTACAAAATTAATTTCCTCGCATTTCAGCATGAGCATTAACTTGCTGTAAAAGACCTGCCACTGTCACAGGCAGTTAACAGGATTTAAACACACTATTACAAAAGCAACATTATAATAATTTGGTGAATTTACTTTGTGCCAAAGCATAGCTCAACTAATCTTTGAAATTTAAGGGAGATGCCCTTTATTTGGGACAGCCAGCACGTGGGGGGTTCGGGGGAAACAAAGAAGGCGAAACATTGCTACTCCTGCAAATTAACTGTGTTAAATGCACTTATTTATAACTCTCAATGGAACAGTCAGCATAATGTCACAAATGTAATTCTCAATTTTTTTTAATGGTAACTGAGATGTGGAGATGCCAGTGTCGGGCTGTGGTGGACAAAATCAGAAATCACATGACATCAAGAAGAAAATGCCATCGACGTATCTGGCGCATTGTGCTAGTTGGAGGTCCTGTGCAGCAAAGAAATCTTGCTCAAACTTGTGCATGAAAATGTTGGTGTATTGGGTTGTAGGTCCTGTGTATCTGTTGAATTGGATCATAGGTCATCTCTTCACTAGCTATTCAGCTACTGACACTTGTGATCACCAGCAAACCTGCAACCTGTCAACTCCACTCACATCATTAATACTACCTTTGACACTCTTAATTACATGGAACTATCTTGCACTGATCTCTACCTATAAATTGTGTGCGCGTGCACTTCCCTCCACTTCATCTGACGAAGGAGCAGTGCTCCAAAAGCTTTTGATTTCAAATTAACCTGCTGAACTATAATCTGGTGCCATGTGACTTCTGATTTTTTTTTAAAAAACAAACAATGAATTCAAGATAAAGTTGTGCAATTTATGTGATATTGAGATTTGAAAAGTAATGTCAATGCAGATCCACTCCACTTTCAATTTAAGGCTCAATGCCAGAGGCATGTGTGAATGGTGTCTATACATAGTTCCTCAATCACCATGTTGTACAAATAGAAAAGCGTTGCAGGCTTGTGGTGATTTTTGAAGCTACATGTTGGAAGAACCTCAGCCAAGCTACAATACAGGTTCTACTATTTGTATACCAAACAACATAAGTAGAGTCAAGAGTGTGGTGCTGGAAAAGCACAGCAGGTCAGACAGCATCAGAGGAGCAGGAGCATGGACATTTCAGGCATTTGCCCTTCATCAGGAATGAGGCTTGTGAGTTGGGGCTGAGAGATAAATGGGAGGTGGGGGGGGGGGAAGAGAGAGAGAGAGAGAGAGTGGATGGACAGGTCCAGAGAGTGGAGCCGAGTTGGAGGCTTGGGACTGAACAGCATGGGGAGAGGGGAAATGAGGAAACTGTTGAAATTCACATTTATCCCGTGTGGTTGCAGGGTCCCAAGGCGGAATATGAGGCATTCCTCCTTCAGGCATCGGGTGGTAATGGTTCGGAGATGGAGGCAGCCCAGAACCAGCATGTCCTTGACGGAGTGGGAGGGGAGTTAAAATGTTCAACCACATGGCAGTGAGGTTGGTGGGTGCAGGTACCCCAGAGATGTTCTCTGAAACGGTCCGCAAGGAAGCATCCTGTCTCCCCGATTTAGAGGAGGCCACACCGGTGCAATGGATGCAGTAGATGACATTGGCAGAGGTACAGGTAAATTTCTGATGGATGTGGATGGATCCAGTGGAACCTTGGACAGAGGTGAGGGGAGTGGTGTGGGTGCAGGTTTTGCACTTCCTGCGGTGGCAGGAAAAGGTGCCAGAAGTGGAGTGTGCGCTGGTGAAAGGGGTGGACCTGACGAGGAAATCACAGAGGGAATGGTCTTTCCGGAACACTGATAGGGGTGGGGAGAGAAATATATCTTTGCTGGTGGGAAGTGGAGGAGGATGATACGATGAATATGGAGGTTGATGGGGTGGAAGGTGAGGACCGGGGGTTTCTGTCCTTGTTGTGTTGGGAGGAGTGGGGTTCAAGGGCGGTGGTGCGTGAAGTGGAGGAGATACGCTGGAGGGCATCGTCAACCACATGGGAAGGGAAGTTGCGATTGCGGAAGGTGGTGGCCACCTGGGACTTTCTGAGGTGGAACTGGTCATCCTGGGAACAGATGAGATGGAGGCGGAGGAATTGGGAATAAGCCCTGACCAACAAGCCTCATTCCTGATGAAAGGCATATGCCTGAAATGTCGATTCTCCTGTTGCTCGGATGTGCCTGTTCTGCTGTGCTTTTCCAGCAACACACATTCAATTCTGATCTCCAGCATCTGCAGTCCTCACTTTCTCCTAACATAAGCAGGCAGGGCTAGGCAATTCCACAACCAGATCTAAGCTGTGCAGTCCCACCACATCCAATTGAGAGAGCCAGTGGACAATTAAACAATTGACAGGAAACAGTGGCTCCACAAATCTCATTACTTTCGATAATGGGCAGCACAACATATCAGTACAAAAAGACAAGGATGTGCAACAGACTTCAGTCAGGTCAGTCAGGAGGGAGAGATTCAGATACCTGGATAATTGGGGGTCATTCTGGGGTTGATGGGGCCTCTACAAATGGGATAGTCTACACATGAACCAGAGGGGTATCAATAACCTGGGGTGTGTAGAATTTGCTAATACTCTTTGAGAGGGTTTAAACCAATTCAGTAGGGGGATGGGAACCGAAATTATAATGCCAGTGTACAGGAAGTTGAGTGTAGTGAGGTCATGAAAACGGTTTCAAGGTTGCAGGACTGTACTGGCAGGCAGGAAGGTAGTTTGAAACATTTCTACTTCAATGCCAAAATTAGGCGAATGAACTGGCAGAATGGGTTGGTACCTGGGACTTCAATGTTGTGGCCATTTAAGGGACATGGATAGAGCAGGGACAGGAATGGTTGCTGCAAGTTCTGGGGTTGAGATGTTCCAGTAAGATCAAGGAAGGTGGCAAAGGGGGTGGGGAGGTTGGTGGTGGTGGTGTTGTTAGTCAAAGACAGTGGCTGACAAGGGAAGTTAAGAAACATATAAAGTTAAAAGAGAAAAAGTATAACATAGCAAAGATAAGTGGGAAAACAGAGGACTGGGAAGCATTTAAAGAACAACAGAGGATTACTAAGAAGGAAATACGCAGAAGAAAAATGAGGTACGAAGGTAAACTGGCCAATAATATAAAGGAGGATAGTAAAAGCTTTTTTAAGTATGTGAAAGAGAAAAAAATGGTTAGGACTAAAATTGGGCCCTTGAAGACAGAAACAGGGGTATATATTACACGGAACAAAGAAATGGCAGAAGAATTAAATTGGGTACTTCAGATCTGTGTTCACTGGGGAAGACACAAGCAATCTCCCTGAGGTAACAGTGACTGAAGGACCTGAACTTAAGGGAATCTGTATTTGCCAGGATTTGGTGTTGGAGAGACTGTTAGATCTGAAGGTTGATAAGTCCCCGGGGCCTGATGGTCTACATCCCAGGGTACTGAAGGAGGTGGCTCGGGAAATTGTGGATGCGTTGGAGATTATTTTCCAGAATTCGATAGACGCGGGATCGGTACCTGAGGATTGGAAAGTGGCTAATGTTATACCACTTTTTAAGAAAGGTGGGAAAGAGAAAGCAGGAAATTATAGACCAGTTAGTTTGACCTCAGTGGTGGGAAAGATGCTGGAGTCTATTATAAAGGATGAGATTACGGCACATCTGGATAGTAGTAACAGGATAGGACAGAGTCAGCATGGATTTAAGAAGGGGAAATCGTGCTTGACTAATCTTCTGGAGTTTTTTTGAGGATGTAACTCTGAAGATGGACGAGGGAGATCCAGTAGATGTAGCGTACCTGGACATTCAGAAAGCTTTTGATAAAGTTCCACATAGGAGGTTAGTGAGTAAACTTAGGGCGCATGGTACTGGGGGCAAAGTACTAGATTGGATTGAAAATTGGTTGGCTGATAGGAAACAAAGGGTAGTGATAAATGGCTCCATTTCGGAATGGCAGACAGTGACCAGTGGGGTACCGCAGGGATCCGTGCTGGGACCGCAGCTTTTTACAATATATGTTAATGATATAGAAGATGGTATCAGCAATAACATTAGCAAATTTGCTGATGATACAAAGCTGGGTGGCAGGATGAAATGTGATGAGGATGTTAGGAGATTACAGGGTGACCTGGACAAGTTAGGTGAGTGGTCAGATGCAGTTTAATGTGGATAAATGGATGGTTATCCACTTTGGTGGCAAGAACAGGAAGGCAGATTACTACCTCAATGGAATTAATTTAGGTAAAGGGGCAGTATAGAGAGATCTGGGTGTTCTTGTACACCAGTCAATGAAGGCAAGCATGCAGGTACAGCAGGTAGTGAAAAAGGCTAATAGCATGCTGGCCTTCATAACAAGAGAGATTGAGTATAGAAGCAAAGAGGTGCTTCTGCAGCTGTACAGGGCCCTGGTGAGACCTCACCTGGAGTACTGTGTGCAGTTCTGGTCACCAAATTTGAGGAAAGACATTCTGGCTATTGAGAGAGTGCAGCATAGGCTCACGAGGTCAATTCCTGGAATGGAGGGATTACCTTACACTGAAAGACTGAAGCGACTGGGCTTGTATACCCTTGAGTTTAGAAGACTGAGAGGGGATATGATTGAGACATATAAGATTACGAAAGGATTGGACACTCTGGCAGCAGGAAACATGTTTCCGCTGATGGGTGAGTGCCGAACCAGAGGACACAGCTTAAAAATACGGGGTAGACCATTTAGGACAGAGATGAGGAGAAACTTCTTCACCCAGAGAGTGGTGGCTATGTGGAATGCTCTGCCCCAGAGGGCAGGGGAGGCCCAGTCTCTGGATTAATTTAAGAAAGAGTTGGATAGAGCTCTCAAAGATAGTGGAATCAAGGGTAATGGAGATAAGGCAGGAAGCGGATACTGATTAGGAATGATCAGCCATGATCATATTGAATGGCGGTGCAGGCTCGAAGGGCTGAATGGCCTACTCCTGCACCTATTGTCTATTGTCTACTGAAAGGGTGTTTGATGAGGACTCATCTACTGATGTAGCATGGTCTGAGGTTAGAAACAGGAAAGGAGAGGTCACCCTGTTGGGAGTTTGCTATAGGCCTCCGAAAAGTTCCAGAAATGTTGAGGAAAGAATTACCAAGATAATTCTGGTTATGAACGAAAGTAGTTGTTATGGGAGTCTTTCCAAATATTGACTGGAAACGCTATACTTAGAGTACTTGACATGGGTCAGTTTTTGTCCAATGTGCGCAGAAGGGTTTCCTGACACAGTACATAGACAGGCCAACAAGAGGTGAGGCCACGTTAGATTTGGTACTGTGTAATGAACCAGGCCAGGTGCTAGATTTGGAGGTAGGTGAGCACTTTCATGATAGTGACCACAATTTGGTTAGGTTTACTTTCGCGATGGAAAGGGATAGGTATACAGGAGGTCCTTGGGTTACGAACAAGTTCCGTTTTTAAGTCTGTTCATAAGTCGAATTTGTATTTAAGTTGGAATAGTTACATACAGTTCATAGCTAGCGTCAGTTAATCAAATGTTTGTCTTCGTATATAGTATACATTAAACCTAAAACATCGTAATAACAAATATAACTACAATACAGTATTTATAATTAAGAGAGAGAGAACGTGTGGATTGGTATAAAAAACATGAAAGAAATATTTCTTGAACTGTCTAGATAGAAAAGAAAGGATGATTAAAGGTTAATACTCTTGTTCCGCTCAATGTCCTGCATACCGGAACGGGCCTTAATTATTAATTAAGATGATGGGCCTGGTGTTGAAGAGGATGGGTTTGATACTGCTATTCGAGAGTCAGGGTTTGCTTCTGCTGCTGGAGAGTGGAGGTTCCCTTCTGAAGTCAATTTCCTAAAGTAAGCATCAAGGGTTGTAGCAGCTGAGGCCATTGGTAACTATCCAGTTAACTTTGGTAAATCTCTCTGCATTAGAATCTTGCTCCTCTAACTTTGCCATCCCTGTTTCAATAAGACAAAAGGCTTCATCTAACTCCTTCGTCAAAAACTTCTTGGGTTCTGCTGTTGAGGCCCTGGCCTTCTACCTCAAATGCTACCAGCCACCACTCCAGCTCCATAAGGTCCTCATTGGTCAGTTCTTCAGCACAGGATTCAAGCAAGTCTAAGACACCATCTTCATTGATGACTAACTGCAATTGATTATTACTAATATCAACCACAGCTTGCCTGGCTTCGACGTGGTGTTGCCCCCCCTTGGGCTGACGAACCACTGAAAACGCGCAGTGTTTTGAGCGTTGCGCAAAGTAGTCTGCCCGTTTGTTAGTACAGACTGTTTTAGGTAACTCAATTTTTAAAAATAATAGTCTTTACGGAGGTTGGTCCGTAAGTTCAGGCATTTGTAACCCGGGGTAAGCCTGTATACCGCAGGGCAAGAGTTATAGCTGGGGGGAAAGGCAATTATAACACTATTCGATGAAATTTAGGATGCATAGGCTGGGGAAGAAAACTGCAGGAGATGGCATAATTGAAATGTGGAGCTTGTTCAAGGAACAGCTATTACGTGTCCTTGATAAGTAGGTACCTGTCAGGCAGGGAGGAAGTTGTCGAGTGAGGGAACCATGGTTTACTAAAGGAGTTGAATTTCGTCAAGATGAAGAAGGAAGCTTATGTAAGGCTCAGTTCAGGCACTGGAGAGTTACAGGTTAGCCAGGAAGGACCTAAAGAGAGAGCTTAGAACAGCCAGGAGGAGACATGAGAAGTCTCTGGCAGATAGGATCAAGGAAAACCCTAAAGCGTTCTATAGGCATGCCAGGAATAAGAAAATGACTAGGGTAAGATTAAGGGCAGTCAAGGATAGTAGTGGGAAGTTGTGCGTGGAATCCAAAGAGATAAGAGAGGAGCTATGTGAATATTTTTCATCAGTATTCATGCAGGAAAAAGACATTGCTGTTGAGGAGAATACGGAGATACAGGCTATTAGACTAGACGGGACTGATGCTCATAAGGAAGAGATGTTAGCAATTCTGGAAAGTGTGAAATTGGGTAAATCCCCTGGGCCAGATGGGATTTATCCTCTGATTCTATGGGAAGCCGTGGCCGAGGTTGCCGAGCTTCTGGCTTTGATCTTTATATCATTATTGTCTACAGGAATAGTGCCAGAAGACTGGAGGATAGCAAATGTGGTCCCCTTGTTCAAGAAGGGGAGTTTAGACCAGTGAGCCTTACTTCTGTTGTGGGCAAAGTTTTGTACAGGATTATAAAAGATAGGACTTATAATTTGATTAGGGTTAGTCAACATGGTTTTGTGAAGGGTAGGTCATGGCTCACAAACCTTATTGAGTTCTTTGAGAAGGTGATCAAACAGGTCGATGAGGATAAAGTAGTTGATGTAATGTAATGTATCGAGATTTCAGTAAACCCATGTGATAAGGTTCCCCATTGTAGGCTATTGCAGAAAATATAGAGACATGGGATTGAGGGTGATTTGGGTGCTTGGATCAGAAATTGGCTAGCTGTAAGACTAGGGTGGTGGCTGATGGGAAATGTTCATCCTGGAGTTCAGTTACTAGTGGTGTACTGCAAGGATCTGTTTTGGGGCCACTGCTGTTTGTCATTTTTATAAATGACCTGGATGAGAGTGTAGAAGGATGGGTTAGAAAATTTGTGGATGACACTAGAGTTGGTGGACTTGTGGACAGTGCAGAAGCATGTTGCAGGTTACAGAGGGATATAAATAAGCTGCACAGCTGGGCTGAGAGGTGGCAAATGGAGTTTAATACGGAAAAAAGTGAGAGAGGTGATTCACTTTGGAAGGAATAACAGGAACACAGGGTACTGGGTTAATGGTAAGATTCTTGGTAGTGTGGATGAGCAGAGAGATCTCTGTGTCCATGTGCATAGATCCCTGAAAGTTGCCATCCAGGTTGATAGGGTTGTTAAAAAGGCATACAGTGAGTTAGCTTTTATTGATAGAGGGATTGATTTTTGGAGCCATGATGTTATGTTGCAGCTGTACAAAAATCTGGTGGGGCCGCACTTGGAGTATTGCCGCATTATAGGAAGTGTGTGGAAGCACTGGAAAGGATGCAGAGGAGATTTCCCAGGATGTTGTCTGGTATGGAGGGAAGGTCTTATGAGGAAAAGCTGAGGGACTTGAGGTAGAGAGAAGGTTAATAGATGACTTAATAGAGGCATACAAGATAAACAGAGGATTAGCTGGGGGGGGGGGGAAAACAGTGAGAGCCTTTTTCCTCAGATGGTGGTGATGGCTAGCATGAGGGGACATTGCTATAAATTGAACGGTAATAGATTTAGGACAGAATTTAGAGGTCAGTTCTTTACTCAGAGTAGAAAGGGTGTGGAAAGCCTTGCTTGCAACTGTAGTGGACTTGCCATCACAAGGACATTTAAATGGTCATTGGATAAACATAAGGATGATATTGGAATAGCATAGGTTAGATGGGTTTTTGATTGGTTTCACAGGTCGGCACAACATCGACGGCTGAAGGGCCTATACTGCACTGTAATGTTCTCTGTTCTACAGAGTGCTGAGTGGTTGATCCTTCTCTGTCTCCTTCCAAGGTCCCAGCATCACAGATGCCAATCTTAAGTATATTCAAAGTGATATCAAGGAATGGCTGAAAGCATTAGATACTGCAAAAGCTATGGGCCGTGACAACATTTTGGCAATAGCACTGAAGACTTGTTCTTGGGAACTTGCCGACCCACTGACCAAGTTGCTCCAGATCAGCAATAGCACTGGCATCTACTCAGCAACACAAAACATTCAGGTCAGGCAGCATCCGAGGAGCATGAAAATCAACGTTTCGGTCAAAAGCCCTTAATCAGGAATGAAGGCAGGGAGCCCCCAGGGTGGAGAGATAAATGGGAGGGGGATGGGACTGGGGAGAAGGTAATCAAGAGTACAATAGGTGGATGGAGGTGGGGACGGAGGTGATAGGTCAGAGAGGAGGGTGGAGCGGATAGGTGGGAAGGAAGATTGGCAGGAAGGACAGGTCATGAGGATGGTGCTGAGCTGGAAGGTTGGAATTGGGGGAAGGTGGGAGAAGGGGAAATGAGGAAACTGGTGAAGTCCACATTGATGCCCTGGGATTGAAGTGTTCCAAGGCGGAAGAGGAGGCGTTCTTCGTCCAGGCGTCAGGTGGTGAGGGAGCAGCAGTGGAGGCGGCCCAGGACCTGCATGCCCTCGGCGGAGTGGGAGGGGGAGTTGAAATATTGGGCCACGGGGAGGTGGGGTTGATTGGTGCGGGTATCCCAGGCTGTTCAAGGTCTAACCATCTTCAGCTTCTTGACCTTCTTCCATCATAACATCAAAAGTGAGAAGGTTCATAGATAGTTACACAATGTTCAGCACCACTACAGCATACTCCAATACTGAAGCAGCCCATGTCCAAACATGCAAGATCTGGAATGCATCTAGGTTTGGGCTGACAAATGACAAATGTCAGGTAATGACCATCTCCAATAAAGGAGACTCAAAACATTGCCCCTTGACATTCAATGACTTTATCACTGTAGTATCCCGAACTATCAGCGTTTCGGTAGTTATCATTGACCAGAAACTGAAATGGACTTGCTCATTCAATACTGAAGCAGCTCAGCTCACCGGGTCAAAGCAGCCCATTTAACTGGCACTATGTCCACAAACATTCACACGTTCCACCACCGACACACCATTTACATTATGTACCATTTACAAGATGCAATGCAGAAATTCAACATGGCTCCTTAGTCATCAAACCCATGATCACGACCATGTTGAAGTTCAACAGCAGCAGGCACACTGAATCTCCATGATCTGCAGACTCCCCTCCAAGTTGTCAGCCATCCTGACTTAGAAATGTATTGACATTCCTTCAGTGTCTCTAAGTTAAAATCTTGCAACTCCCTCCCTGAATCGTGGGTTTACTACAATGAACTGCAGTGATTCAAGAAGGTAGCTCATCACCAGCACCTCTCAAAAGGCAATTAAGGATGAGCAATAAACGTTTTCCCACCAGTAAAGCACACATCCTGTGAATGAATGAAAAAAAAATCAAGTTGGATGATGAGTTGAAGCACAAAGACCCTTGCAGGTAGACTGCAGATATAGCTGTTTGAACTACAGCAATAGCTTTGACAGCAATTAGACAAAAACTGAATTCTTGATGTCAGTAAGTGGGCTGTGTCCTTGCTGAAAGAATGTATACACTCTACTATCAAAACAGATTCTGGGATGAAAAATTCCAGAAATGAGTGATTGGAAAGGTCATCAATTTTTTCCTTGGAAAGGAAATCTGATAGCAGTGCTCAAAATCATGAACCTCTGGATGGAGTAGATAGGGAGGAAGTGTTCCTGCTCATAAGAGGAGGATTGAGAATTGCAGGATACAAATTTAAAGTGATTTGCGAGCACAGCAAAGGTAATGTGAATATTTGAATAGAAACAACATTGAATTGGATAGGGAAAAGGCAGGCCATAACATTCAGTGGGGGCAGGGGTGGAGGGGGCAATACAGACATGAGGGATTGAATGACCACCTTCTGAGACATAACAATTGTAATTTTGAAAACTTTTGATCAAGCCATCCAGCAGCCATCTAACTGAATGCCAAAGGCTAAGAGGCAGAATGGCTCACTCACATTCCAGTGTTTCTAAAACCTGCCTGCTTTGCACAACACTTTTAGTTTGTTACACAAGTTGTTCCATCCTTCTGGAATGCAGATTGATAAGAATTCAGGTGAGAATTATAACTGCTTTCTTTCAGATGAAATAGCTGATTGTACAGTTTATGAAATTTAATCTATTACCATTTATTTGTCAAAAATTTAGAATCCTTTGTAAAATTTTAAAAGTTTAGCCCTGATACAGACGCAGCTCAATTTTGTAATATGGTACTTCCTTAACAGACTGGCTCCACAAGTTAGAAAATAGTCTTCCATGTGACCAGTACAAATTCAAAGTTAATTAGACTGTCAGTTTTTTTGGAGGCAGCCAGACAAAGTTCAGCTCTGATCCTATTTCAGCTCTGCACAAGGAATGGACTCCAAACTGGCAAAGCTACCAATCTTAGTCATGGTCAACTATTTTCTGGCACCAAGGATATTTGCCAAGGTCAAAATTTGGAAGCTATTGGAAATTATACCAAATTGTATTAAATGAAGATGTCACCAAATTATATAAAACACAAGCAAAAAAAAAATTCACCCTTTTGTTCAATCACACTAATGGATCAAAATCAAAATCCAGGCAGAAATTACACCCTGGAAGTCCACTTGTGTACACTCAAGGAAAGTCTCAAGAAGCTAAAAGCCAAGATCCATATGGCGTTTTTTAACCAAAAAAATAAGAGTGCGTATAGTACAGGAACCCACCATATGGTCAGTCAAACCCATATCCATCTTAAGAAAACCATCTTTAAGACAATCCGTAATAGGCAATGCTTTTAAATATAAATTGAGAAACTGCAAAACTGTAGAGCTGAATGGTATTAGAACTATAACCAACCTATGGATGCAAGTTTAATAATTCAGATTTAGTTTTGTTGCTGTGCAAACAATTATGACAATTTGAAAGCAGAGGTCATCCAAAATTTACAACCACTAGAAAAACAATGGACTAAAATTTTACTGATTTTTTCCAGAATCTAAAGTAGTTTTTGCTTCAGGCAACTAATTTCATTAATGTAGACCATGTGAGTAAACTGGAAATTCAATGTTTAGTTATAGGTTTGTAACAATGATTAGTAAGTAATTTTTTTGAAAATGGTTTATTTTCACCAGAATATACTCAGTCCCAAGTCTTCCAGTCTCTTTCATCACTCTCTTTCTGATCCAGTTTTGTTTTCTGAAATACCCTTCACTGCATATTTGGTCCTGGAACCATCAAAACTCATTACAACATTAGAAAGACATGTGGAAGAGGAATATCTGACTAGAGAAGCTCCGCCCATGACCTTTCTCACCAACAACACCCCTCACATCATCAGTAAAATATGCTCTTGTTTTGCTATAACTTTACTAGAACATGAGAAATCACCTTCTGTACAAATCCCCATTTCTGTGCTATCTCCCAGTAGCACAAAGGCCTTGGCCTTTATACTACGTTGTCAGAAATAGCTTTTTGTCAAACTGGATAACTGTGCCGACTTTTTATTAGCTTTTGTATGAGATTTGGCAGGATATAAGAAAACAATGATTTAGTTTAAACAAGTGATTTTCTGATCAATTAACTTGGCACATCACTAATTGTTATTTTTAATGTGAATTGTTAATTCAGTTAGATTTTTGGCCTGCATACTCCACAGGTACTCAGTCCTAAAAATAAGTAGTTTCATCTTTTTTTCAATTTTTAGCTTTCTTGAAGGAACTTATACTACGGCACAGATTTCATTGCAGACACCAAATCTCTGAAATCTGACCAAGTCCATTTTTACAATGCTGAGGATACGTGTACATGTAAAAAATTTTTTCTTAAAAAAAGCTCACAGAAAAATGTGATCTTACATCTCGTGTACCACTCACTAGCAGGTGCCTTTCGTTATTTTCACCACAGCCGAGTGACTGGATAAAGCAGAGCACTGACATGCTGTTGATTAAAATAAATTCCACAACTGAGCTTGAGCGAAACTGCTCCTTATCAAAAGGCAACATAAAAATCATTTTCTCACTTCAAGGAATGCAATGGGCAAGTGTTTTGTAAAATAATTCCTGAATTCCTGACTTGACAAATCAACTTGTAACCAGAATTTTAAACCAGAGGAGACGGAGCCTGAAAGAATTTAGAAACAGGTAAGCAGACTTGGTTGAGGGGCTACTTGGTGGTGAGGGGGGGGGGGGGAGAGAGGAGAAGAGATAGAGAGATGAGGCTAGCAAGAGGAAAATCAGTGCAAAAAGTTTCAAATAAAAACAATGAGAAAACAGAGAGAATTTTCTAAAAAATACAAATTAGAATGAAAAACAGACACAAACATCACTTGCAAGATGGCAGACTGCTTAGGATTTCAACTTCTAATAAAATTGTTCCTTTCCCCTCCAAGCTTCCTCCCTCCAGCACTATTTTTTTATCAACAGGTTATTTTTAACCATCAGCTTATTTGTTAATTTGCTCCCTTTCTTTCCGTGAGAAACCACTTTTGCATGTGTGATGACAGGCCTCCTATCTCCATCAATGGCCATCATTTATAGAAGACTGCACGCAACAATTACAGGAAACAATGGTGGCCCTGTGGTCATTCAGAATATTTTCAACCAATGTCAGCAAGTGTTAACTACCAGTGTATCACTATTTTCAAGCTTGGAGTAGCAATTCTGGCTGATTCTTCCCCTTTGCTAACACAGAAACAGAGATCACTTGTACTGTCTAGCTACTGTACTGGTGAAGATCACCTGGGAGCTTATAGTTTCTATCTCAGCTTTATGCATGCTATCTAATCACTCTGCAGGATAACGGGCAGCACTTCATCCATATTGTAAACCACATGGTGAACAGAAGGGTTCAAATTTCGATAATAAAGACAAGCTTCTTGCTAGACAAAAGTTTCCATTTTAAGATCATTTGATAAAATAGACACAGTACCTGGGAAGGTTACAGAACAAGTTGAACATTTGAGGAGAAATAAACTTGCTAGTCACAATGCAAGACATTATTTGTGACATTAAGCATTGCATACAAGGTAATGACTGTTGCTAGAAAAACAAATCTTCAAATGTATAACGATGCTCAAATCTGCTGCGTAAATGGTGGGGACATCTGAACAACTCATGTTAGTTTGTAATGTAATCACTTTGAAACTCTCAATAAATTTAACCATTTTATTTTAAAATGCAAACTGAATTTTACTGCAGTTGACAAATTATTGCATCTTCCAAAGGTAGCAATTTGGATATTCAGGATAAACCATTTTATATTTGAGGGTCTGCTAAAAATAAAAACTCAAGACTTATACTTTACAATCAAAAATATCTTTTAAACCATATCGACAAATAATGAGATGGAAAGAACAGTATTTTTCCCTTGACTGAAATTCCAATATTTGCTTACCCATCAATAATTAGATGCTCATAAGGACCTTTCTTATCACAGACTGGACAAACCCACGTAGGCTTTTTCTCATTCATCTGAATGTAAAGAGTTGCATCAAAGCACTGCAAATGTGAGCAGGTTACTGCACGACATGGGATTGTCAACCTCATTTTGCCCAGCTAGAAAAAAAGAAACATGAGATTGTCGTCATATTATTTTGAATACAAATACACTCATCTTTTACTTTAAACAAATGCTGAACTGCATCTTCACTATCATAACAAGGTGTGAAATGGACCCAGATACTATTTTATTTGTGTTTTAGAATAAGCGAACAAGTAACAGCTGGCCTGATGATTATAAATCTTTTTAAGTTGTTAAAAAAACACAAGAGAAGGCATTACTTTTTTCAAAGATAAAAGTGGCACATTATTATTAAATTCCCAATGCCAATGTACAATAACCCGAAGGAAAGCCCCACCCAAAATTAAATCTGTCTCTTGCATGTTGACTCATCTGCAGTACATACATTTTCTTTTTGCGTATGGTTAGAATCAGGTTGTAAACACAAACCTATGGTTTCTATGACAGCTGCCGAATTGGAAATACACAGTGAGGGAGGGAGTCAACTGATAATGCCTGAAAGCAAAAGCTAACCCATGCCAATAGGTGAATAAATCAGAGAGAGACTAATGCAAATGATTAGGCTCTGCATTAACATTAACCGGTCCAATGAATAGTTACTACTTACTTGGAACAAGTATTAGTTGTTCACTATGAAACAATATTGAAATGAATAAGTACAAAGAACACAACTGGGGGCAAAAGACAGCCATTTATTACTTATATTCATTTTCTAGGAAAGTCCTAGTTATAGTATTATACAGCATGGAAACAGACCGTTTGGTCCAACTCACCTGCACTATTCAGACCTAGTCTCATTTGCCAGCAGTTGGCCCACATTCCTTTAAACCCTTCCTATTCATATACCCATCCAGATGCCTTTCAAATGTTGCAATTGTACCAACTTCTCCGGCAGCGTATTCCAAACACGCACCATCCCTACACAAAAACGTTACCTCTCAGGTCCTTTTCAAAACTTTCCCAGCTCACCTTAAACTTATGCCCTCCAGTTTTGGACTCCAATATCCTAGGAAAGAAATCTTGGCTATTCACCCTATGCATGCCCCTCATGATTTTGTAAACCTCTATAATATCACACCTAAGCTTCCAACACGCCAGGTAAAAAAATCTAACCTAATCAGTTTCTCCTTATAAATCTTTCTGCACCGCTAAAGTTTATCATCGTTCCTAAGGAAGGGTAACCAGAATTATAAGCATTATGCCAAAAGTGGCATCACCAATGTCAGTACAGCCGCAACATGAGTCCCCAACTCGTGCAATCAATCTTCTGGCCAATGAAGGCAAGCATGTCAAACGCTTTCTTCATCATCCAATCTACCTGCAACTCCAATTTTAAGAAATTATGCAGCCACTTGGTCTCTTTGTTGGGTAACACTCCCTAATTCTGCCCTGGTTTGCCTTCCAAAACATAACAAATTGAATTCAGAATTTATCTGAATTCAACTCCATCTGTCACTCCTCGGCCCACTGGCCCATCTGATCATCTCGGAGATAATCTTCTTCACTGTCCACTACACCACTTAATTCTGGTGTCATCTGCGAACTTACTAACCATACCTCCTATATTCTCACGGAAATCATTTATATAAATGACAAAAAACAGTGGACCCAGCACTGATCCTTGTGGTATACTGTTGGTCACAGACCTCCAGTCCGAAAAGCAACTCTCTACCACCACGCTCAAGCCAATTTTGTGCTAAATTGGCTAGCGCCTCTGGGTCTCATGCGATCTAACCTTACTATCCAATCTACCAAGCGGAACATTGTTGAACTTTTGTCCAAGTCTGTACGGCCAACTTCGACCATGCTGCCTTTATCAATATTCTTTGTTGCCTCTTTCAAAAACTCAATCAAGTTAGTGAGATTTTTCACTCCCAAAGCCATGTTGACTATCCCTAGTCAGTTCCTGCCTTTCCAAATGCATGTAAATCCTGTCCCACAGAATCACCTCTAACAAGTTAACCACCAGTGACATAATGCTCATTGGTCTAAAGTTCCCTGGCTTTTCTCGACAGCCTCTCTCAAATATTGGCGTAACATTAGCCAACCTTTAATCTTACGGCACCTCACCTGTGGCTGTCAATGACACAAAGACTCAGCAAGGGGTCCAGCAATCTCTTCCTAGTTTCCCACGAAGTTCTGGGAAACACCAGGTCAGATCCTGGGGATTTATCAACCTTTATGCATTTTAAGACCTTCAGCACCTCTCTTCTGTAATACAAACTCTTCTCACGACATCACTATTTATTTCCCCAAATTCCCTACCTTCCATGTCCTTTGCCACAGTAAATACTGACATAAAATATTTGTTTAGTATCTCACCCACCTATCATTGGCAAACCTGAATTTTATTTACTTTGAGCTTTCTAATGAATAAAGGCACCATTCATTGTAACAGTAATGCCAAATTATACAGAACAGCAGGTGTCAGAGTCTGTACAATGTTAATACTTCGCAGATAACAACTAGCCTTACTGCCTCCGGACTAAAGCAATGATAAGAGCTGTGCAGTGACACATGTCAGAAAGTGAGAGTGTGCAGATGCTGAGGGTAAGTACAGTCATTAGCTGTGTGATGTTCCCATGAAATCAAATTATGTAAGAGAACACAACTACTTAGATTCATGTGAAGAACAACTACTTCGGTTCTTGCACTCATGGAGCGGTCCTGCACAGGAAGTCAGCTCCTTTGGAAAGGAGGGAAAAAAACTGACATAAGGATGCTGTGGAGAGGAGAGACTAATTTCAGTTGTGAACAATTTATATCTTTTTTTATTCCTGGGAAAACTTGGCACAGAATTCTTGATAGTGTAGTGAGCAGAGAGATCTTGGTGTCCAGGTACGTAGACCCTTGGAAGTTTCCACCCAGGTTGATAGGGTTGTTCAGAAGGCACACAGTGTGTTAACTTTTACTGGCAAAAGGACTGA
The DNA here is from genome assembly GCF_020745735.1 of Hemiscyllium ocellatum. Classification (NCBI taxonomy): domain Eukaryota; kingdom Metazoa; phylum Chordata; class Chondrichthyes; order Orectolobiformes; family Hemiscylliidae; genus Hemiscyllium; species Hemiscyllium ocellatum. Next base: position 7,823,241 of record NC_083439.1, on the reverse strand, counting down.
GTTTCAGAACCATGAGGTCATGCTGCAGCTGTATAAAACTCTGATGTAGTCACCTTTGGAGTATTGTGTAGTTCTAGTCACTGCATTATAGGAAGGATGTGGAAGCTTTGTAAAGGGTTCAGAGGGGATTTACTTGGAAGGTACCTGGCATGGAGGGAAGGTCTTATGAGGAAAGGCTAAGGGACTTGAGGCAGCTTGCATTAGAGAGAAGGTGGTTGACAGGTGACTTGAGACACATAGGATAGTCAGAGGGTTAGATTGGGTGGACAGTGACAGCCAAGGGAACACAGCTTTAAACTGAGGGGAGATAGATATAGGAAAGATGTCAGAGGTAGTTTTTTTTTTAAACTCAGTAGTAGGGGTGTGGAATGCACTGCCTGCAACAGTAGTGGGTTTGCCAACTTTGAGGGCATTTAAATGGTCATCGGATAGGCATATGGACTAGAATGGAATAGTGTTGGTTAGATGGACTTCAGATTGGTTTCACAGGTCGGCGCAACAGAGGGCCAAAGGGCCTGTTCTGTGCTGTTATGCTCTATGCTTCAGAATTGCTGATGAAGATACATTCTAAACCTTTTTGTTGTATTTTCTGGTGGACTCATGCCAAGGAAGAGAGGCAAAATAGTTTGAGGAAAGGGGCAAACAGGAAGATCAAAACAAGAAAATTAATTCTATCAATGTTAGCTGCCACAGATACTTTGTCACCAAGATACATTATTTTCAGAAGTAATCATCTGAGAAAATGTTTACATAATGGGCCCATACAGTATTTCTAATTTCAACTAAGAAATTAACAGTTGAACAATGTCACCACCAAACAGGAACCAGTATTTTCTGCATTTCTTATTTACATACATTTGGGTACAAAAATAAATGTAAATTTGTGAAATAGATCTGTACTTCTACATCAGAAAACTAACTGAAACAGCTTTGCAAAACTGTCAAACTCAAAATACGAATTATTATAAACAGTGAGAATTTATCAAAACCAATTCATAGCAGTTATGAAATCAGCTATGAATAAATCAAATTGTTTAAAAATGCTTCCATCTCCAAACAGTAAAAAACTGCAACTCTGTGCAAGAGGAAGACAAGACAATTTAAACATCAATAATTCAAATCAGGTTGTACTCACAGGACACAACAGAGACACTCTCAAACTTGTCGTGGCAATTTCACTGTCTGGATCTGCTGTTAATTTCTCTTTGACTGAGGACAGAAAAAAAGCGCATTTAATATTAATTTAACACCTCCCACAAATGTTATTCTTCACGTGTAAGGTTAGATAGTGACTTCCAATAAGTTTTGCAACACAAAAACAACACATCCAAATTCTATTGGCTATTTTTGTGGACACCATCACTACCAGGCACAGCATTGCAGTCCACAATTGCAACAGGTGAGAGTGTCCCACCTTACCGAATGTGGCAAAATTTATTTCAAGCTGGAAACAAGTAACCAAATAGCAGCAATTTATTCCAATAAGTTTTAAACTAAGATCCAGAAAGACATTCCAAATGGCCTGCAAATGTCTTGGCAATTCGCACTGCTGTTGACTGCTATATAGCCTGGTCTCTATGCTGGTACAGTACAACATTTGAATAAAGATGTTATTTATATACTATTTATATATAATAAAATACTGCAGTCCTGGAAATCTGAAACATGCGCTAAGAATGCTGGAGAAACTCAGCATGTCTAGCGCCATATTGGAAAGAGAAACAAAGTTAATATTTTGTGTCCAGAATTAGTCTTCTTCAGAACAGTTCACAACAGCCATATCAGACTCAAACATGAACTGTTTCATTCCCCACAGATGCTGCCAGAGTTTCTCTAGCATTGTGTGCTTGGGACAGCACGACAACTGTCTGACAGTTAGCCTTTGCATTGGAACCAGGGGCTCTCCTAACAAAAGAATTCAGAAACAGATTATAATTATTGCTGTGATTTCCTGAATCTTACAACTAGTTTAACGTTTAATGCTAACGTACGCACATAGATAAATTATATTTGCCATTTTTGTGTAGGGAATATACACTCTGAATTCCATATTGCGCTCATCAAGTGTCCACACATACACTTTCTTGCATGAGTTACTGACCAACTGTAATGGGGAACAGCAACATAATAGTTATGCTGTGAAGTGCAAGTTCATATCCCTCTGAAGCTGCTGGGGGAGTTTAAATTCAGTTAAATAAATAAAAAAATCCAGGATAGAAGCCAAGATGAAATAGGTGGTTATAAAACCCATCTGGTTCTCCAATATCTGCTGGGAAGGAAACCCAACATTCTTACACTTAGTCGGGTTATGGGCAATAAATGCTGGCCTTTGAGGAATCGTCCACATGTTGAAAATGAGTAAAACAAAAGTATGGCTACTAGCTCATTTTCCTTTCCTTCCCCTGCAAAATTGTGGCATCCCATATAACAACACTTATAGCAGAGATCAGGAATCAAACTGAACCTTTCTGATCCATACAGTTTAATCTTTCGCTGTAGTGTCTATTAGTTTAAAGGGAAGGTTTATCTGAATAGAAGGGAACAAGATCAAAACTATGCATCCTACTATTGCAAATGAGGTTTGCTTGTTGACAGATACAGTGACTGCTGGTTTGTTTCACTACAGTCTAATTTTCATCATTATGCTCACACTGTTGCCAAGTTTTCAGATGACAAAATCAAGTGGGCAGGTAAGTGGTGAGGATAAAACAGGAACCTTCAGAGGGATATAGATAAGTTAAGCGAGTGGTCTGGGTATATGAATAGGAGGGGTTTGGAGGGACATGGGCCAGGTGCTGGCAGGTGGAGCTAGATTGGGTTGGGATATCTGGTCGGCATGGACGAGTTGGACTGAACAGTCTGTTTCCGTGCTGTACATCTCTGACTCTATGACGCTAAAACATGGCAGATGGAATGTGAGAAAACATGATAGAAATAAAATGAGATCAAAAGCCATAACAGTTGAGAAGAGTACAGGAGCTGAATATTATTACATAGAGAAAAACTGCAGAAAGCTACAGCAGAAAAGAATTTGGGAGTCCTTGCGCATGGATCACAAAAAGTTAACTAAGACATTCAGCTGGTTTGGGAGAAGGAATGGAATGAACGTTAGTCTTAATTTCAAAGGGAACACAATTTAAAACTAAAGAGATTTTGTTAAATCTATGCAAGCAACTGGTCAGACCACAGCTAGAATACCATGAACAGCTTAAGGCCTCTTATCTATGGAAACGTATACTAGCATTGGGGGCAGTTCAGAAAATGCTGACTAGGCTGATACTGGGTACGAAGGAACTATCTTATCAGAAGAGGGTTAGTACATTTGGTCTGTATTCATTGGAGACCACAAGAATGAGAGATAGCTTTATAAAAACAGTAAAAGGGTCATGGGAACTTGACAGGGTAGATGCAGAGAAATTATTTCCCTTGTACAACAGTTTAGGATCAGAGGGCATAATCTCCGAAAATAGGGTCACCCATTTAAGACAGAGGTGAGGAGAAATTTCTTCTCTTAGAGGGTAACATATCTGTAAAATTCTTCACCAAAAAAGTGCTGGTGAGGCTGGGTTGTTAAGTATATTCAAGACTAAATAAACAGGTTTTTAAAATCAATAAGGGATTTAAGGACCATGAGGAAAAATGCTGGGAAGTAGGGTTGTGGGTTATCAGATCAGCCAAAATCTGATTGAATGGGACCAGACTCAATGGGCTGAATGGCCTACTTCTGCTCCTCGGTCTTAATTCTTACCTTAACGTCAGAAACTAGGGTAGATTTTTCACAGTGTTGAGGTCAAGACAGCACAAAACCACTAGATTTGATCTAGCTACACAGGATAAGCTCTGTGGGGCTGAGGGGGAATGGGAAGCTTCTGGCTACAAGGAACTTAAGTGACAGGCATTCTCTTGCTAACCAAGCATTTTGCTTCACTTCTACATATTACTTTAGTACAGCAAAAAGCTCTTGTTTCTCCCCCAAACCCACTCTTTTCTTTTTCCAGTCGTTTAGAGATCTTACCTTGTACAAAGTCAACTACACTTTCAAAATGTACAGTATTGGAAATTAAAGTGCTCTCAGTAAAAGAGCTGCTACTGAGGAGCAGCCATTGTCTTATTGTTTTCACACCATCAGTGCTTGGCATTCCAGACTTAGCTGCCAAAAGCATGATGAATCTTTGTCAAACATATCACTGTACAGCTTTCCTATCTTTCCCTCTGGAGGGAATCGGAAGGGCTGGAGGGTAGAGGCAGGTAAGGGGAGAGCACAGATCATTAGTTCACCCTTTATCTGAACCTGCCTAAGGGAAGAAACACATTTCATTAGCTGGAGTTGATTTCTAGCGACTAGTTGCTATAGCACTATTACCAACCACCCTCCCCCGCTCACATTTATTGTGCGGAGACAATTTTGGCAACAGCTTCCCAGCTAAGCAAAGGCAACTAAAAAGTGCTGATTTTCCAAAAATATATATCAAACAAAATCACCATTTATAGCAACAAATGGGAGACAAATTATGGGTTAACGCAGCTTTTATTTGCTAAAATAGATTAAAGAATTAAAAATTGCAGTAGGAGACAGAGACTTCTTGACTACTTTTAATGAGCAGGTTTCATTCGATTCTGGGCAGAGTACATTAACTTGCTTTAGCATTGCATTAAGACGCTCTTCCACGACTTGCACCAAAACTGGAAACCTAAAGTATACTTCAGAGTATTTGCTAAGGCTAGCAAGTTTACATTTAGGTTTCTGCCAGTCTCATGTCAGGAATGGCCCACAAGCAGCAAACACAAAGATCTTAATGTATAGATAATAGAACAGTATTCTTGTCGGGGGGAGGGGAGTTTTAGTGAGAGAGCACATGAAAAAAAATCATTAAAACAGTGATCAGAAATTTGCTGAAAAGGTACAATTTCCTTGCTATAAGCTAACTATCACACTTTCAATGAATTAGTTCCTTGGATAAAAGGAATTAGGAGAACCATGCGTAGTACAATGTCTCGAGTGGTTTGCAATGTTGCTACTCAAGATTTCTGATTCGGTGAGGGTATTTCACTTGGGTATTTTACAATTGGCTCTGGCCTGTGTCGAAAAGATTCAGAAGAAGGAAAAATTTATGATTCTCATTCCTAATTGCTTTTAGATTGGGGTTAGTAAATGGCAGTGTATGGATAATAGAGGAAAACAGACAAGCTCAGTTGCAATGCAGCTGACAAACGAATACCCACATATACTCGTTGAGGTTCAAATGTCAAATTTTCCCTTCTACTAGCAAAACACTAGCTCATCATAGGTATTTGTGGATCCAGCACCTTCAGGGGGGAGGTGACGATGTAGTGGCATTGTTGCTGGGCGAATATTTCAGATACCCAGGTAATGCTCTCAGCATGGTAGATTTTTGGAATAAGCTTTACACACAAGCGAATTAGAGATAACACGTCCTAACTGAGAGGCAGTGGGAACTCAATGCAGAAGTGCTCTTTGCTTTTATTTTGATTGATAGTTTGTAATGAGAACCAGGGAATAAAGGCCCTAGGGTAGCTGATATTAAACATTTTCCAAAATGTTTAATTTAGAACAGTAAGCCATGTCAAGAGAGCTCAAAACCATGGTATGCTTTTCCTGCTTGATGCGGGATGTCGGGAACATTTCCAATGCCTGGGGCCAGCTTCTGTGCAGAAACTGTCTCCAACTTCAGTGCAGCAGCAAGGGACACTGTGGAGCATCCACGAGGCAGAGTATCATGAAAAGTACATACAGAGAGGCGGTCGCAACACAAGATCAGACACCATAGGCAGGAAGGCAATGGGTAACCACCTGGCAGAGCAAGTGGACTAGGTAAGCAGCGCAGACTTCTTTTGCAGCTATTTCCTTGTAAAATTACTATACCACTTTGGATACTGCTGAGGGAAATTGCCTTTTAGGGGGAAGCAGCAACAGCCAAATTCATCGCACCACAGTTGGCTCTGCTGCATAGAGGAGTTTTAAAAAGTACAGGAATGCAATACTTACAGGGGATTCTATTGTAAGGACACTAGACAGGTATTTTGCATCTGTAAACAAGACTCCAGAATGATATGTTGCCTCCCTAGTGCTACAGTCAAGGATGGCTCAGAGTGGTTACAAGGCCTTCTAGATGGGGAGGATAAACAGCCGCTAATAATCATGATAAACATTGGTTCAAATGACAAAATGTTTTGAAAAAGGGTTGATGTCCTAAGAGCAGGAGAGAGAGAGTTTGGAAGTCAGTTGGAAAGTAGGACCTCAAAGGTAACAATTTTAGGATTGAAACAAGTGCTATGTATTAACCAGAGCAAAAATAGCAAGGTATGTCAGATAAATAAATGACTGAAGAGATAGTGCAAGGGGGAGGGTTTCAAATTCCTGGGGCACAGGAACAGGTTCTGTGGAAGGTGGAACCAGAGTAAACTGGGCTGGTTACAGCTGAACAGGACTGGGACTGATGGCCGAAGGATGAAAATAAGTATGGCATAGTCAGGATTACAGAGCTGCATGGTGACCAGGAATGCGAAAATGCCAAAATGCAAAAAGCATTGGTAGGAATTGCATACTGAACAGTAGGGGTGATGCTGGGAATTGTGTTAAACAGGAAATTAGAGATACATGCAATAAAGAACATGTAATTATTCTGCATATAGATTGAGCAATTCAAATTAGCAACAGTACTATAGAAGAGTAATACCTGGAGTGTATACAAGATAGTTCTCTGAACCAATATGTTGAGGAACCAACAAGAAAACAGGTCATCCTCAACTGGTATTGTGTAACGAGAAAGGAATAACTGGCAATCTAGTTATGCAAGGAGCCATGGGGATTAGTGACCATAGTACGACAGAACAGTTGGAAAATAATGCTCATTCTGTGATTGGAGTCCTAAATTTAAATACAGGTAACTACACTGGTATGAGGTGTGAGATGGGAACATTTTTTTAAAGGATGACAAAACACTCAAAAAGCACACGAGTGAGCCGCAACAATTGTTCATTCCTGTCTGGCGCAAAAAGTAAAACAGGAAAGGTGACCAAACTGCTTCATATAAGGGAAATTAAAGATTTCATTAGATCCAAGGAAGAGGCACTCAAACTAGCCAGAAAGGAAACAACAGACCTGAGAAACACATAACAGAAAACAGGAGGCATAGGCCAATCAGCCATTTGAGCTTGTCTTCCATTCATTATGATCATGGCTGATCATCCAACTCAATAGCCCATTTCTGCTTTTCCCTCACATCCTTTGATCCATTTAGCCCCAAATGCTATGCTTTTATGACAAAAGTAAAGAACGGACCTCATTCATTGGTTTCAGAAATTGCTACTTCTGACAGGCCTAACTATAAGAGACACAGGGTGGTATCCATCATTCTATCACATCTTGGATCTAGAATAGTCAAAACCATGCTTTGGAAGGTGGTGTTGTAGAAATCAAATATGTGCAAGAGGCAGCAGTAAAGATCTTTGTCCTTTTTTGTTAAGATTGCATCCAGTCAAGTTGAGAAGCTCTGAAGAGTTTGTTACAAGCACAAACTACTAAAACGATTGCAATTATATTAGTGAATCCATTCGTGCGTAAAAAAGGTCAGGCAGAAAAACATCGAGGGCCAAAAGGCCTGTACTGCGCTGTATTTTTTTTCTATTTGAAGTAAACTTAACTGTGATGCTGGAAAGTCTGTTTAACTTGGTTCAGGATCTAAATCAAAAGGTAACACTGGTGTAGATTCTGTTTCGTGATCATGAGGATATGGAACTTGCATCTAAGTTGCTAAATCTTGGCTATATTAATTGGAGATTTTCTTTTGATCGGTTATGTGCTGGAACCTTCACAGCGTTTGGGCAGGAGTGATTTCTAACTTGAACAGCTGAACAATGATTAGATGCTTATTCTGTCCCACCAACACACTCCCACTATGATGATGCTCTGAATGTTACTTATAATTATAGCTGAAATGCAGTGTAAACAGAAATTCCTTAACCTGATCAATCAATTAGTGATTACTTTGGCCAGTTCTCAAATAACTTCAGATAGATTGTACCATGACATCACTGTAGAGTCAGAAGGACAGTTAAATGCTGAATTGCATATATCACTCTGGCATATGCTAATACCGAAACACTTCAGAAAACGAAGCTGTGTGTCAATTGAGATGGTTTCAACATTTTCAATTTGGTCTGATTCTAGAAACACAAGCAATGATTTCCATGCTTTAGCACGACATAGACCAAGAAAGAGGTAAAAATACCCAGGTAAATCTTCTAAATTAAGGTAGAGTAAAGGCAAAATGGTCTCAGATTCTGACCTTTATTATAATTAATCTAGATCTCCTTTTAGCTTGCGGGGGTAAGACAGAGAAATCAGGCAACCTCTGATCATCATCATTCAGCAAATGCAATTCTTAACATCGGGTGAGGACAGAGTTGCTGTCACAAGTAGGCGCTACACAAATAAACAGCCACTTGGGCAGGTACTGCACAAAACCTGGCACCCGTGGAAGCATGCCACATGAGGAATAAACACACAAAAAAACTCGCAAGAAAATGACAAACTAAAAATTGAATTTAAAAAGCAGTACTGCATCTCCCACAGGTTGACGATCATCTCATACTTATATGTTTGACAATCCTGGAAATTATGCTAATTAAAGCAATTTATCACCGCAGAATGTAAGCTGTGGTTTCTATGAGGATACTCTCCAAAAATCTCGCTCAGTGATATATTGTAAAAGCGGTGGTAAAATGCAGTATAGCCAATGGTTGAAAGGCCAATTGATCAGTGCCAAAATAGGCAGCTACCAAATTCTGCTAAAATGAATATAGAGCTTTCATAACTAGTCTCAGTAGTGCAGTTTAGAGAAAAAAGAAAAATCCACCTTGGGTTCCTGCAGCAATCATTTGCCAATCAACTGTATTGGAAAGAGAGTGTGCAGATAAACTGATACTAACTGAATCAAACTTAGCAATAGTAGCCAACTCTTACTGTCAAAATGGTCTCACTATCTAACCTCACAATGCAAACTTAGTGACACATGAGAAAGATAATCACCCACAAAGCTATACTCTCTTCTGCCCATCCTCTTACAATTAGCTAGACTCAGAATAAATTCTTTGATGAAATGGTTGCAACTGATAATGAACAGAAAGGAAACAAGGGTTGGAATTTTGTCATGGGTTTTTAATCATTCAAATGAATTGAAAAATTTGCCAACACAAAGTACCCACTTTGTACTTGTACTTACTTAGAGCTCTGGAATGGTCCGGGTTCCTTATTCCTTTAGCCCGCAATCTTTGAAGTAATACTGCAGATGACAGCTGTTTTACAAGATAAACTGCCATGGAATAACTCTGAAAAAAAAAATGCAGTGGTCGATCATGATGTCAACATTCAACCACATCTCCAAACACTGCAGTTAAACTGTATACTTATTGTCAAATTTAAATTATCATATTGAGGGCTGCATCTAGTTTTTTTAAAAATTGTATGCATCTTTCAGGCAGCTTTCCAGAGCAAATACACCCAATGTATATCCAATGATGGAAATGTAATTTTCCCACATCAGAGAAAGGAGTTTGCAGCTTTCACTCTTACTTCTTCTCAGCTGGCAAGTGGGACACTATATGTACCAATGTGGTACTCCTCATTTGTTGGGGGAAGCAAACTCAGCCAAGCTGTTACCTAGCAGCTCCTGCCAGACAGCAAGCAAGTGTGAAGAGGGTTGAGATTGATTGTAGTGACCTGACCGCTCAAGTTGTTTATCTGCACTGGTTAGATGCAGACAAGAGAAATGGTCAACTGGATGTGACACAGCTGCCCTGGACAAATCCTAAACCATGGAATCCAAATTCAGTCAGGATCTTCAAGAGAGCACAAGTTGGAAATAAAATCTCAGAGAGCACATTGTGAAGAAAGTTCCTACATTGAATAATTATTTTTAGATCCTCCTTTTGTACTAAAACTTATGAAACTTAATGAATAGAAAATCCATGGCCATTTCAAATTAATATGCAGTCCATTACTGATTTATATTTGTTGAACCTTGTTGATCTGCAGCAGTTATTTCACAGGATGTGGCTAGACCAGCAGTTGTTGCACATTCTAATTGCCCTTGAGGTAGTGGTGGTAAGCAGGCTTCTTGAATGGCTGCAGTTCATGTAGTACACACACACGCGCATACCCGTGATATTAAATATAACACCTTCCAAAACTTCCTGTGTGGGGACCCCCTTTTAAATATTCATAAAAACTTTTGAACTATCCAAAGAAAAATACAAAAGCTAAATACTGCAGATGAAACTCAAGCAAAAGCAGTTTCTAATGAAACAATAAATGTTAAATGTTCCTCTCTCCATAGATGTTGCCTGACTTGCTGAGTATTTCCGACAGCGCATTATTTTTCAAGTAATATGTTTTGCAACTGTGCCACAACAGCCTTTAAACTCTGTTGAACTGAGTCCACTAAGTTCTGTAGCCGTTCTGCTGAGTCTGACCAGATGCCGCTTATTTCTAAATATTTTTAATCAACCTAGCGGTGGATGCCCCAACAGTGAGTAAATTTAAGGAGTAGCTAGATAGATTTTTAGTTGGTAACGGGTTGAAGGGTTATGGGGAGAAGGTAAGAAAATGGGGGTGAGGAGCATATCAGCCATGATCAAATGGCAGAGCAGACTCGATGGGCCAAATGGCCTAATTCTGCTCTGATATCTTATGAACTGAACATTTTATGACACAACTTTGGGACATATGAGATTTGAACATAGATCTTCTGACCCAGGGCTGGGGTCTCTATACACACAAGAGTTTTTCGAGTTCAATTGTAGTTAGATGCAGGAACAGCAGATGTGACAAAGAGGATATCCAGACCTTGCCCCAGGTAATTAATTATCTTTGGGTTTGCAATCTGTATGATCCCTTAAGTATTTACACCAAATTATAGGAACCAATTTGAACAGAATTATACTTCTTTCTTGAACACACATTTCACCTTGGGGTCTTATACAAAATATAGGTCTATTGGTTGAAGTGGTTAACAAAATAATGTTCTAGCCACAATTAATAAAAGGAGATGCTACTTTTCCAAAAATCCTAAACATGCAAAAGTGAGATATGAAGCAATTGAAGTGTTGTTTATTTACCCATTACTTAAAACTATTAATCTTGGAATTATTTTGTTTTAATCCCAAACCAAAAAGCAGAAACCAAATTCTAAAATCTCAAATTACATCACCTTCCTAAGGACAACAATTAAGATTCCCTACAATGTGTAAACAGGCCCTTCAGCCCAATAAGTCTGCGTTGACCCTCCAAAGAGTAACCCACCCAGACCCATTTCCCTCTGACTAATGCACCTAACACCATGGGCAATTTAGCATGGCCAATTCACCTGACCTGCACATCTTTGGAATGTTTATATGACAACCAGCAAAACGCTGCAGTCTAACCCATCAGTACTAACAGCTGCAGTAAAATATCTACTCAAACACCACAGCAGAGATGGTCAAAGATAACTTATGATCTTTCTTGACTCCACTTTGCTGCACTAAGTTATCATACAAGTTAAATTAGTAATCAGAAGTGTTCCACATTCCATGTCACAATTTCAAAGTGGAAATGGCATAAACTTTTACTACCACATCTGTCAACAACATTATTATTTGTGAATAACAGACAGTGCCAAGTTGCAATCTTAGATCAGACTTGTATTCTTACACAGTGACTAAGAGATGAAACATAGCAGCAATGGGTTTTAGTGCCAAGTAGCATCCTGCCCATTATCATTGAAGTTCTCCCCAACCAAGTCACTTCAGTTTGAAACTGAAATGCAAGAAATAGTTTCCAGTTCAAGGTAAAAGGGGTTTCCAACATAACTCTCTCTCGTAGAAAGATCAATAAACTAGATTTCAGGATTGGCTTCACCAAAACAAGCAAATTAGTTCAAGAAATGAATCGACCCAAGGGATATATGTATTCATTTCCCAACATCCTTCAGTTGTAAAGAACAGTTATATCAGACTCGAAGCATTAACTCTCGTCTCTCTTGCTCTCTTCCTTCTCAGATGCTGCCAGAACTGCTGAGTCTCTCCAGCATTCTATCTGCTTACCTTTATGAAGAAAAGCATTATTCACATGGCAATTTCTTTTCTCAATTCATCCACATCTGTACTCTCTTCACGCTACATAATTTCCTCCAATTATAACAAAATGTGGGATATCATCTTGCGGGGTTGCAGTCATTTGATACATGGCTGTCAGAGGACATCGTACAGCAGCTAAATCTAGCTAGTCCTTACTTAGGACCATACTTGATCTCCATTTAGCCCTTCCAAAAGTCACCAATTAAGAACAGGTTGAAGATAGAGATTACAAAAAATTTAAAGCTTCATCTTTAGATTATCATGTAACTGCCACTTTACACCATTTTGCAGATGCTTATACATATTGATTTCAGCAAGTTAATAATTACCTCTTTATACAAGATACCTTCCTCTCCCACCTATGACACAGGTTTTTCAGAAGCATGCCTTTTGATTAAGCACGTGACTGCCTAGCTGCTGCGTGTTGGCAAACCATTCTGATTCACGTGCCCCCTCACCCATATAGGAGCATTGGACAGGAGCAAGGAATGGTAACCAAAATAGAATATTTCCTTCCCTGGCCCCAGGGCAACTGTTGCTATTCTAGCTGAAAACAGCATTCTTGGCAGATACTTGTAATTGAACTCTACATTTTTGCATGGATTACATCCATTCTGTGCTGTATTATTAAAAGAGGAGTTAACAAAGTGCAGCTACCTCCCCTTACGCTTTTGCTTATTGCTGGTGTTAGCTCATATGTTTTTGCTGCAGTTTGGGTTACGTCATCAGTTTTCTTCATGGGGGATACTTGGGGCCCAGAAATCTAGACAAAAGTATTGCACAGCATTCACCACTGCTGGTACAATTAAGAACAAATGTCATACACAAAACAATGAACATTTCTTTTGAAATACCTTTCATTAACCACTAAAATTGCTGCCACAACAATGTGAAACAAGCAACAATTTACTCGAGGAGAAAGTGAGGACTGCAGATGATGGAGATCAGTCAAAACTTGTGGTGCTGGAAAAGCGCTGCAGGTGAGGCAGCATCTGAGGAGCAGGACAGTCGATGTTTTGAGCATGTGCTCTTCATCAGGGATCGGAGGGTGTGCGTGCGGGGCCCCAAGGGGTCACCTCCCTTCCCACGTATCCACTCCACTCTCCTCTCTGACCTATCACCATCACTCCCCTGCCCTTCATCTACCTATCACATTCCCTGCTACCTCCCTCAAGCTCCACCCCCCTCCCATTTCTCTCTCTCATCGTCTGGGAACCCTGCACTGCCCAGTTCTACCTCCTACCCAAAATTCACAAACCTGACTGCCTGGGTCGACCCATCGTCTCAGCTTGCTTTTGTCCACCAAACTTATCTCTGCATACCTTGACACCGTCCTGTCCCCTTTGGTCCAGGATCGCCCCATATACATTCAGGACGACGCCTAAGCCCTCCACCTCCTCTGTGACTTTCGCTTCCCTGGACTCCAATGCCTCACCTTCACCATGGACCTCCAAGCCCTGCACACATCTATCCGCCATGGCAAAGGCCTCCAAGCCCTCAGTTTCTTCCTCTCCCGCCGACCTATCCAGTACCCTTCCAGTGACACAATCATTTGATTGGCTGAACTGGTCCTCACCCTCAACAATTTCTCATTCAAATCCTCCTAATTTCTCCAGACCATTGCGGTAGCCATGGGCACCTGCATGGGCCCCAGCTATGTCTGCCTCTTTGTTGGGTACGTGGAACAGTCTCTATGCCGGCACCACTCCCTACCTTTTCCTCCGCTATATCATTACTGTATCTATGCCATCCGATGAGGTTGAACAATTCACCAACTTCACGAACACCCTGACCTCAAGTTCATCTGTTGAAAAATATGGTGCTGGAAAAACAAGGCAGGCCAGGCAGCATCCGAGGAACAGGAGAATCGACGTTTTGGGCATAGGCCCTACTCCAGGAATGAGGCTGGTGTGCCAAGCTGGCTGAGATAAAAGGTAGGGGGGAGGGACGCTGGGAATACGAGAAGTGGAAGGAGTTGAGGGTGAGGGTGATAGGCCGGAGAGGTTGGGAAGAAGAGGGCGGTGCTGAATCCAAGGGTTGGGACTGAGATAAAGTGGGGGTTTCAGAGTTCCTGAAACCCTACACAGAATGATTTTTTTAAAAACCCAGCCATAATGCATTGTGCTGTTACAATTAATTACTTTGAAAAGATGAAGAAAAGCTTACTCTTCCGATTTCTGCTGACCACGAAACCACAATAGTGTTCGGCACTGTCGTGGACAATCTGACTAGTGAGGTAATATTGATTGGCCGGCTAGGTCGCTTTGGTTCAACACCATTTTTGGTTGGTGGTAGGTAACCCTAGAATAAAATTTAAAAGTTACTTAAAAAGTTCCAAGAGGACTGAGTCAAATAAAATCTCGCAGACCAATTACTTTATACTTACTGGCAAGTTACAGGTTTTCCCATTTACTTTCACGCAAAGATTTGGTGGAAAATGATCTTCTTGTGGACAGCTTGTTTCTGATAAACAAAACCTTGAAAATAAAAAAAAATCAATTACAAACTTAAAATGATCTCCATTAAATCAGATCTACGATTAATATGGTCTAATTATAGTGAGTTTTGAGAAGATTTGTAGCTCCGGCTGAGGTTTTGGATATAGGTTTGCTCGCTGAGCTGAAAGGTTCATTTCTAGACGTTTCGTTACCTTACTAGGCAACATCTTCAGTACCCAAAATTCACAAACCAGGAGCCCCCCCCTCAGACCCATAGTCTCGCTACTTGGAACACCAACTTACAGATTGGCCAAGGAGCTACACCAAAGACTAAAACACTTAGTAGAAGGCTCACGCCACTCCACCCAAGAATTCCTGAAGACCAAAGACACTAAGATAGAAGAGGATGAAATAATGGCCAAGTAATAACCTGGCCAAGGAAACACTGACTACACTATTAGAAGACCCAAGACACATACACCAACCACCACTAATGTCATCAACAAGGAGAATATCATCAAGCTAGTGGACCTATGCCTTACCACCCACTTCACTTTCAAGAACAGAACTTACACACAAACCAATGGAACACCCATGGGATCTCCGATATCAGGGCTCTCAGCAGAGGCAGTAATGCACAGACTTGAGCAAACAGCTCTGCCAACCATCCAACCCAAACTCCAGGTCCGCTACGTGGATGACATCTTTGTCAACACTGAATGAAACTTTCAAGACCATCAAAAATACCCTTACTGGCATAAAATTCACTAAAGAGGAGGAAAACAACAACAAACTGCCATTCCTAGATGTCTCAGTATAGCGAACAGCCAATGGGGAACATCAAACCAGCGCCTACAGAAACACAAAACATACAGTCCAAATATGGAACTACAGAAGCAATCATCCCAACACCCACAAATGAAGCTGCATCAGGACATTATTTCAACAAGCCAACACACTCTGCAGCACAGAGGAACTATGCAGAGCAGAGGAAAATCACCTATACACAGTGTATTCAAAAAGAATGGGTACCCAATGAACACAGCCCGCCAATTTCTCAGCAACAAACCCAAACAAGCAGACAAAACACGTCCAGAAACCCTAGCCACTTTCCCCTACATCAAAGAGATCTCGGAAAAGACTGCCAGACTACTCAGACCCCTTGACATCATGGTAACCCACAAACCCATCAACACAATAAAACAGCAGCTCATGAATTTGAAAGACTCTATACAGACAATGAGCAAAACTAATGTCATTTACAAAAAAACTTGCAAGGACTGTAACAAACACTACATTGGACAAACAGGCAGAAAACTAGCCACCAGGATACATGAACATCAACTAGCCACAAAAAGACATGACCCTCTTTCACAAATATCTTCACATACGAATGAGGAAGGCCACCATTTCGACTGGGACAATACATCCATCCTAGGACATGCGAACAAAAGACACACATGAGAATTCCTAGAAGGATGGCATTGCAACTGAACGCATATCAACAAACACATTGAGTTAGACTCCATCTACCATCCCCTGAGAAAATGAACAGGAAGTGACTTCACCACAGGAAATAACATCACCAATCCAAAGAAACATATAAATAGAAAGCAGGAACTTTCAGCATTACTTTGCATGAGGTCCACTGAAGATGTTACCTAGTAAGGTAACAAAACGTCTGGAAATGAACCTTTTAGCTCAGCGAGCAAACCTATATCCACGATCTAATTATACTTAGGATTGCATGGATTACTTGAATAGGAAGTTCCTTTCTTGATATTCAGCATCTCAATATACACTGCATCCAGCATTAGGTGATTCTAAACAGTTTCTTGGTCCAATTATCTCTGAATACATTTAGCTTTTGCAATGGATCAATCACTGAGTAACAAATAAACAACACAACTTTACAATTACAATACTGAATTATAAATCATGATTTCAGTTACTGCCGATACTGGACAAGTCACATCCAAGATTGAAACATTGTTTGATAAACCACAAGTTTTACTTTTGCTACTCATTTACCATAATCGCATTAGGTCAATGTATTTGTGACAAAAATAAGTGAAAATTTATGACACAAAGAGATTTAAAAAAACTAATTACATTACACTTTACAAGAACAGTCTCATTACGAAACAGATTCAACTATTTTACCCTTGACCACGTCCTTACAGAACCCCGTAACAAATTTAAAGTTCTGGCTCTTGGCATGGCTTTAACTGATTTCTGAAGCTTTCTTCTGACTGACTTCTCAGCACTTCCAGAGGAAACACATGGTTCTCCAAATACTCAAATGCCAACAGTTTTCTGTTCCTAGATGTTTTTCTCAGGTCATTCAGGACATTTTCCTGTGGTCCAGACTTTCTGCAGACCGTGAAACTGCACTGCTGCTGTTTCAGGCCTTTTCTCCTGCTTCCCTCTGATAGAAGCATACACACATGCCTGACCTTATGGACAGTTCTGTTTTCTGTGATAGTCAATTCCTATTGCCATGCAAAAGTATCTTTTTCCTCTTTCTTCTGCTGTTAAGAGTGCAATGAATTACTGACCTTAAAGATATTGAAGAATTCATTTAGATGCATGTGAACAGAACTTCAGACATTTGGTACAACTGTCAGAACTCAAAATTGAAACCAAAACCATGTTTTCCTATTCTTAATATGTGTACACACACACACATATAGAAATACAAGTCATACGTAAAGCCAAACATTGGAAATTTGGTTTCATACATTGAAGAACAAACAATATTGTATCACATATTGTCAACAAAAAAAAAATTCATATCACCAAATGTATTTTAAAACTTGCTACATAAGGCAATCAACATTCTAGGACTAGGTTGATATAGGAAGAATTTATAGAATTCTCCAATTCCTCACCAACTGCACCTCGTGAAGTGCTGTCTGGCCTTGAATCACTGTGAAGAGCTCAGAATAAAGTAGAACTTGAAATGTTCAGACAGAGCCTTTACAATTATTTTTCTTAAAACTGCTGATTCTCTCTCTCAGACAAGTACAACGTGGGGGGGGGGGGGGGGGGGGGGGGAAGGAGAGAGAGAGAGAGAGAGAGAGAGAGAGAAGGCGGCGAAAGAGGGGAATGGGAAGGAGAAGGTGGGGGAGGGGGCATAGACGAGAGAGAACAGAAAGGGAAACAGAACAGCAAGTGAAAGACAAACCACAAACAAGCACTTACCTTAACTGAACCTGAACTGTGAAGTCACACTTGGTCCCAGATATGTCCCTACATAAAAGTGAAACATTTTTCACAGATTTAACATTAGTATTCATGAAGGAAATTGCACAGCATAATTGAAAACCTTCTTTACGTATTCTGAATTAGGATAATTTATACAATTTGTTTCATGATGATCAAGAAGCTTTGTAAACCAAACTAGTTTTTATAAAACTAATAAAAGGATGGTGATGCTACCAAATATTTTTCCTAGTTCTATTATTAATTGAGTTGTAACTAACAAATTGAAAAACAGCATTTATTTTTAACTTTCTACCAGAAAACTTCATTCACCAACATTCCTTAGATACCTTACAGTATATGATAAGCAGAACTGGGAGATTAATGATATGAATAATTATTTTTTGATGCTCAAAACTTGTGATAAAAGGCAGCTGTCAATGTTACAGAGTTGCAAACATCTGGGATTGATAAAGGATTCAGGGCATTACTGCATTCAGGGCAACATTGAATTAGTTTTATAAATTATGTCTTCACATCATGGTCAACTGACCAGAATGTTTGAAATATATTGAGACTATTAAAGCAGGAAAGGCTACAGCTCATACAATGTGGGTAAGCCTCACTTGCCCTATCGCGTTTAATCCTCCTCCAATAACGTAGTAAGGTCTTGGAGAAAGTATGGTGATGATTCACTTGGTTAATACTTGGATAAAGGGTTGAGCGGTGTGTGGAAAAGAGTGGTTAAATTGCCTGGAGATTAAGAGCTTGACAGACTCGAGTGCATCAAATAACAAGACGGCTGGTGAATCATTCTTTCCAAAACAAGGAAACACAATAATAGAATTCAAGCTAAACTGGTTCAAAGCAAATCCAGAGAAGGTATGGATTACACAAAATATGGAATGATTCCTCTCAAGGTTGATGGATGTAAAAATAAATACAAGCATTTAAGAGAAGATGGGTATTTGCACCAAGGCATACAGAAAATGGACAGCACTGGTGGACAGAACAGATGCCATGGCAAATGAAATAGCACAGCAGAAAATGCTAGAGAAACCCTGCAGATCTAGCAGCATCGGTAGAGAGAGAAACAAAGCCAACATTTTGAGTCAAGACACGATTTCTTCATAATTGCAGACTCAAAATGTTAGCTTTGTTTCTCTCTCCACAGATACCGCCAAGACCTGCTGAGTCTTCACAGAATTTTCTGTTTTTATTTATTTCCAAATCTTTAGCATTTTGCTTTTATTAAAATTGCAGAGCAGGTGCCTTACTTTTGTTCTTAGTGATCTTTGTGCATCGAGAGCAAAGGTGAGAGGGTGGAGGGGAATTGATTTATCAGCAAATTGCATCTTGCTATACGATTTCATAAACTGAATTTTAATTTCCAAATAGATCTATTTATGAAAATACATTGAAGCAATTCAAATCAAAACTTAATTAAATTGAATTAAAAATTTAGCCTCACTGGAAACTAGTAAATTGGGTAATAATGATATTTTCCTTCTTTTTCATAAAGCACAGAGACCAATCATAGAAGACAAGTAATGCACAGCATTTTGAATACTTCAGTGGAGAAATTAAAAAGACAAGACTTTTAAGTTTTAAAGTGTATAGATAAACCTAAAGCATCCTTGCTAAGCCAATCAGGCCTACTAAAACCAAAACAGAAAGACAACAAATTACTTACATTGAGTTGCTAATCTGTTGAACTTGCTGAGGTGTCAATGCAAATGCGAAACAAGTCTCCTGAAACCTCTGACCATTGTCTGAAGCTTAAGAGAAAAAGAAATCCCAAATTTATATTTTTCAAATCTGGATGCAATTTATAATTGCAAATGAAACAAATACAAGATATGGTGAAATGAGTCATTTCAGTCAGTTGATCTAATCTCATTGGAATTATTTCTAACAAGGAGAAAGATCCAAAGTAAATTTATTGTCATTATTCACATGTTCAGAAACCTTTTCTCTCGATAAGATGTCTGTCCACGTGAATTGAAGAATTATCTTCGTCATGCTTCCCTCTTCAGCCCCAATGTGGTAACCATATTTATTTAAAACAGTGGTGACAAACACATTTTGGAGAAATCCAATTCTGTACAACACACTTCGTTTGGTATTCTCCTCAATGATCTCCTGAACTTGCCTCCAAATTCAAAGTGGCTGCCAGAGGAAGTGGTGGAGGCTGGTACAATTGCAACATTTAAGAGGCATTTGAATGGGTATATGAATAGGAAGGGTTTGGAGGGATATGGGCCAGGTGGTGGCAGGTGGGACTAGATTGTGTTGGGATATCTGGTCGGCATGGAGAGGTTGGACTGAAGGATCTGTTTCCATGCGGACATCTCTATGACTATGATTCCATCGTAGACCCTGTGCTTTATCCTGTTATTGCACAATTCAAGGACTCTTGCAGACAATAATTCAACTTTAGTAGACAAAATTTCGAACTTTTTGCTTGGTATTTCAGAATTAAAAAGGAAAATAATTTAGCACATTTGTTATTGAAATTCTGACAGCAATCAGCAATTAATACCAGATCATATTCCAATAAATTTTTAGCATAGCATTTTCCAAATACATAGTCTGGTACTGCATCACATAAATGTCAACTTGCCAGGTGACCCACACAGATGGTCACAAGACATGCAAGAACAGGATCAAAAACTGAATAATCCCAATGCAAAATTAAAACCTATACAATGTATAATTAATTAACATAGTATGACAATTTAAATGCTGAAATATGACATTACTTTGAAGGTATTTAAAAACAGTACAAGCCTAATCAATTAGTTACCCTATTCAGTTTCCTTCAATTGAGTTATTGCCCTGCAAGCAATGCTTTTGGAGGGGTGGCTTGCAAAGAAAGAGGGTACATTTTTAAGTCTGACATTAATGCTCACAGGGCTGGGTTTGTTAACTTTACATATTAAATCAGACATGGCACAAATTAGAGAGTCAAGGTTTTTTTTAAATTTGGTGTTAAAATCAAGAAGCGAGTTATTCCATTTCTGTCATCCATGTGACCTGAACATGATCATTGTGGTTGCGATGATCTAATGCCGAGGATTCATATCTACTTGAAAGTCAAAAGGTGAAGCTCAATGAGAATTGCATTGCCTGGCATGGCCCAAAGACAAGCAGCAGCTTCATTTAAGAGGAAAATATGTTCTAATTTATTTAATACGAATGCCACACGGTTCAAAGCAGATTTGGCTCAGACAGGTGCGGTGGCATTTCAAATACAACATTTTGATTTAACAGTTATCCAAATGTGTTTGGTTTTGATTACATTTTGAAGGTATTATTTCGCAGTTGATGAAAGAATCGCCCTTGTGCCTGCAGAGGTATAGTCAGGCAAGACTACTTTAGGTAGGAGGAGAATAAAATTCTATTATTAAAAGTTTATCATAATTTAGTGCAATAACCTACTTAACTTCTAGTCCCCAAGGTAAAACTTAATAATTCTGTTGGCATTTACTCATTTTTCCAAACTCAATAAGTTTGTTTGGCAGGTTAAAGGTTATGTCAGTTTCTAGCAAATATTGTCAGAATCAAGGTAGATCATGCGAAGGCACGGAGGAATATCCAGCCAAGGGAGATCTCTCAATTCTGAAAGTTTCTGAAAACAAACCGTGAAAGGTAAACCAGTAACAGCAGGAAAGGAGGAGCAACTTAAAAGATATTCATTACATAGAACAATTTTAGAACATGTAATTTAATGCAAGTGGCTATTGGGCAAGAAAAATCATTTAAACGGCATATCTATTTGGAACTTATTAGCACAGGGCAGAGGCTGGAATAGTTATAGATAGAGAACCATAGAATATCCAAAACCAGCAGCACAAAAGGCATTTGAACTGCACTGTAATTCAAAAATATAAGGATTGTCAAAATCAGAGTTTATCAGAGCTTATGATTTGTAAGAATTATTAGCACTTCCCAACTAGGGTTGCGAACTGAGTTTTAGTGTCCAAGACTTGAATTGTAACTGTGTACTTCATCAAATATTCAAGACAACAAATAAATTTCAATTAATTTTCACCATATGTACTGATATATCTAATACGTAATAAAAACAAAATAATTTTCTGGTAACTCTTTAAAGATCTCAAATATTAGCTAACTTTATCTTTAGATGTTCACTGCATACTTCCAGCATTTTGACTTTCTCTATGTAGTACATCCTGTGACATATTGACATTTATTGCAAAAAACGAAGTAAACTCTGATTTCAATTCCTAATATCGTTTGTTATCATTTCCATTGCATTATACTTTATTCTAGTCCCTTGCCAAGGAAATATAGCAATAGAAGGTTTCCATAAGGAAACAGATTATAAACTCACCTATTTGAAAAGACTGATATGGACATTAACTGGAGAAAAAAGTAAATGGTTTTAAAATATTTGGGAGGAATGGCTCATAACAGCCAACATATTTTTCCTATCACGGTTGAGGCAATTTCCTAGTTCTTATAAGGATCCTACAAATAATTATTTTGGACGGTTCAACCTGTCAGCCAGTAGCTAAGTGTATATAACAATTTGAGGAAAAAGTGAGGTCTGCAGATGCTGGAGATCAGAGCTGAAAATGTGTTGCTGGAAAAGCACAGCAGGTCAGGCAGCATCCAAGGAACAGGAAATTCGATGTTTCGGGCATAAGCCCTGATGAAGGGCTTATGCCCGAAACATCGAATTTCCTGTTCCTTGGATGCTGCCTGACCTGCTGCGCTTTTCCAGCAACACATTTTCAGCTGTATATAACAATTGCATGGCATTAATTGCATGGAAGTTTCAGAAAAGCTGCTACATGGCGATACTAGTTGTTATGGACCAGACCAAACTCTCTGCAAATATAGCATGGGAGATAGATCAGGCCCCAAAGTGTAAAGGTATTGTGTTCCAAATGTAATTCAATTGGTCACACTTATTAGCTTCAAGCAAAACCAAGATTTATTCTTACCCTTTAGTTAAAATACAAACTAAAAAGAATAAGTATAACTTTATCTCTATTAGAAAACTTAACAGAATAAATTTAGCTACTAAACAGCAACTGTTCCAATATAGTAACAATACATCCTTGGCAAAGACGAATTCAATAAAACAGACCATCTCACATTCAATGTTTTTCCAATCCAGGAAGAAAGAACAAAGAGAAAATTCTGGCAGTGAGAACTCAAGCTTTTAGCCGTAGCTGATAGAGATGTTACAGCTTCCACAGCAAACTTCGAAACCCCAACTGCTAAAAGCTAAACTAAAACTTTGGTTCTGTGGGAGTCTGAATCCACCTATTCACACTGCTTCTACTGTTCCTACTTTCATAAAAAAAACCAAAGGCATCACAGGCTTCAAACAGACAGTAGTATACCTATGGTTCACAACCTCTCTTTCAAAATAGAAAGGATAAACTACACCTCTTCAGGATATTGTTGTCACACCAAACATTGAAAAAATACAAGCTGATGGATTATTTGCTCTTCAAATATTGTTAGGATGCTTCCTTTACAGGCAACCAATCTAAAATTAACAATTCTGTGTTTCCACAATGGGAAAGCATTCTGTTTGTTAGCAGAAAGATCACAACAGATTAGGTGGATTGGCCATGCTAAATTGTGAAATAATGCCTAGGGATTTGCTGGCTAAGTGGATTCGCCACGGGAAATGCAAGAGATTGTGGGATGCTCTTAGGAGGGTCGATGTGGACTCGATGGGCCAAATGGACTGCTTCCACACTGTAGGAATTCTATAATTCTATGGGAAACAGCATTCTGAATCATACAAGTCACTTCAGCAACTTTTGTGAACAGACATCATTGAACTACTTATAAGGGGGGGTTTAAAGGAATTAGTTTTAATTTGAAGAGTTATATGTCAATAGTTCATAACTTGCAATACCTCAGAATACAACAGAATCTTGATCAGATGAGCCAAGGGGCTGAGGAGGGCAGATGGAGTTAAATTTAGATAAATGTGAGGTGTTGCATTTTGGGAAAGCAAACCTTAGCAAGACTTGTACACTTAAAGGTGGGGTCCTAGGGAGTGTTGCTGAACAGAGACCTTGAAGTGCAGGTTCACAGCTCCTTAAAAGTAGAGTCACAGGTAGACAGGATGGTGAAGGCAGCATTTGGTATGCTTTCCTTTATTGATCAGAGTATTGAGTACAGGAGTTGGGAGGTCATGTTGCAGCTGTACAGAACATTGTTAGGCCACTTCTGAAATATTGAGTGCAATTCTAGTCTCCTTCCTATCGGAAAGATGCTGTGAAACTTGAAAGGGTTCAGAAAAGATTTACAAGGATGTTGCCAGGGTTGCAGGATTTGAGCTATACAGAGAGGCTGAATAGGGTAGGGCTGTTTTCCCTAGAGCGTCGGAGGCTGAGGGGTGACCTTACAGAGATTTATAAAATCTTGAGGGGCATGGATAGGGCAAATAGACAAAGTCTTTTCCCTGGGGTGGGGGAGTCCAGAACTAGTGGATATAGGTTTAGGGTGAGGGGGAAAAGATATAAAAGGCACCTAAGGGGTAACTTTTTCATGCAGAAGGTGGTACGTGTATGCAATGAGCAGACAGAGGAAGTGGTGCAGGCTAGCACAATTGCAACATTTAAAAGACATCTGAATGAGTATGAGAATAGAAAGGGTTTAGAGGGATAGGGGCCAGTTGCTGACAGGTGGGAATAGATTGGATTGGGATATTAGGTCGGCATGGAAGAATTGGACCAAAGGGTCTTTGCCGTGCTGTCCATCTCTATGACATAATAGTTTTGTTTAATACTGAAACCTGGTACGAACTTTGTCAATCTAGGTCTGCAAGACAGGTAAGCTGGGGAAGTTTGGTATGCTTTTGAAAATCTTTAATTTTTATGAAGACTGAGAATAGTGGGTTTTGATTCCTAGCATGCTAGTTCAGACATTGTATTGTTATGAAGGTGTAGCAGTGTACTGTACCTTTAAGAAAGTTAAAAGCTAGCAGAACTACCTGACAGCACCAGGTGTTCTCAACAAGATACAATGTAACCTTTTGGTCCAGCAGCTAGAGTAGCTGGTTGCCTGGAGACAGAAACAAATTTGAATTAGGCCAATCAGTTTAAAGTATACCCAAAAAAATACCAAACTCCAATCAAGTTTGAATTTAGCATATTGACAATATTAAAAACCAATGACACAATCCGATCCTTTGAGGATATAAGATTGGGAAAACATGAACAGTTGAGGGAGAACTGCCAAGCCCTTAGCATGTACAGATTGCACGAAACACAGCTCTCTTATCTATCAATGACCTGTGAAAGAGACGTCCTAAGAAGAAAATCTCCAGACGACAATCCAAGTAGAAGATTCGACAGCTGTCTGGCTTTGAAATTTGAATTTTCGGTAAATCTTAATTGGGTATTTTATCAGACTGGTTTTATAGAAGGGAAAGTGAAAGATAGGTGGGAGGAAGGAGTTGTAAGTTAATTGTGCTGTTCTACGTGAAGAAATAAAGTTGGTAATTTTTACTTTAAATGGTGACCTTTGGGATAGGTCTTGGCCTCTCAAATTTTAACAGATTACTGCACAGGGTAAATCTTTTCTGAATTGCTGGTTTAAATTAGCAATGGGGACTTACTCTGTGTCGTAACATATGTCCATTATTGTCCATTTTCAATCTAATTAGTTGAGGAGGTATATGTTTGATTTTTCTTTTCATACCGCTTCAAGATATTCTGTAGATGATGTGCCACTTTAGGCCCTTTAATTTGCAATTAATTTCAATGTAAAATCAATACTGTTCATGGGCGAATTCAAGTGCAGTGAAAAAAACTCAATCTATTCTCACAACATTGTCAAAAAATAAATATTGCACACCCAATTCTATGTTTTTTTGTTGTTTAGAAAACATCTGCTTTCTGAGTTAAACAGATAATTAGTTGTAATTTTCTCCTAACAACCCCTCTTTCAAAGGTACAGCTACTTGCTTGGTTAAAATTCCAGAAGCAGTTCTCTTGTATCCTAGACAATATTCTTCATGTGAAAACCAAGAAAATGAACACAAGTTGTTTGCCTGACGAAACATCACAGTCTGGTGTGATCCTATCCTCTTCCAACATTCAATTTCCTTTAGCCATTGTAAGATACAACCAGAAAGGTGAACTTTGTTCATGTTGTTATCTAGTCAAAGCGACATAAATGGTAAACAGGGAAAAATTGTGCCAAGGTCCATCATAAAAAACACACCTGCAGTTGTATTTTTTTCACAAAAAATCTATGTACTTTTCATTCTATTAGTCACTGATGCCATTTATTGAAGAGTCATTACCTAAGTATACATTCAGCCAACAAAGCAATACCATTCATATGTAACATTTGATTCAAGGATACAAAAACAACACATGCAACACAGAACATAAAGACAATCAAATCTCACATTTGCCTTTGGAATCACTGAAGAAAATTGTGACTGTACAGCAGTCTTTGTGGAAGGATCATCCCTGTTTTGTTAGTTCATATACATGCAGAGACCATCAGGCCCAAACATCTTTTTCAAATTTCCATGAGCCACCGCTCACATACTTCAAAAGACAGTTATCGCCAGAAATATATCCAATTATCTTGAACTTTCGTCAATTCAAAAGCATTCTTGGTAATGTATTCTACAATTTTTCTGTGACACTGTATAAAATCAATTCTGACTTCGTTCCTCAATTTTAATCTTTAGTGTAGTCTCTCAGGTTGGCCGATTCTACACAAGTCAGAGGAGAACCATTCACACCAATGATACATAAAATAACCTGGCAACAAGTGTTAACCAACAGGAGTAGCAGAGCATTGCCTTACCTATCCCCTCATCTGCAGAAACCAACACTAAGCCAGTTATCTCACGTCGAGATTTACACTCGTCCCAAGTAAACAGTCAGACTAAGAATTCTGGTATCAATGTACACCTAATGCAAGTATCAATCAAACTGCACACTCACTCTGTAAACAAATATGTCAGCATATTTGCGAACTCAATTGAAAGTCTGTACTCTCTACAATTGTGAATGGGTAGTTAAAATGAGGGACATGCCTAGAGTGAAAGAAAATCACCTTCAGCATTGTATTTTATTTATGCAATAAAAATAACAATCTGCAACTAAATAATTTTTTGTGATCTTCCCCCCGAAAAAAGAGCTAAGTGTTTAATGTTTAAGCTTTACAGGGTGGAGTACACATAACTAAACTCTTTCCAAGGCACCAGAAAATCTCTAAATTACAGTGGAGACCAACCTGCTAAGTTGGCCCATCCGAGATAAGAAACATTAATCAAAATACAAATGCTGGGAAACTATTATGCAAGTCATAAATGGAGAGGATTAAATAACAGTTTTTGTGAGCTGACTGAGCTTCAAATATCAATGACACAACTTTTAAAATCTCTTTCCTTCCCTCTCCTGAGCCTGATGAGCATGGTACACTTTCATAGGTACCAACAGCCCCTATGTTTCCTTACTCTTCACATGAATTATAGGAGGGTGTCAGCAGACCATACAAGTAGATTGCACCACTGCTAGCCACAATGCTTCCAGTCAACATTCACAACCCACAATTTCCAGCTGAGCTCCTCTAACCTACAATGCATCAGGATACCCTCCCTTTTATACACTCAAAGGGAATGACTGCTGAAAAGGTCATGCATGTGGATTCTGTTTGGCTCCCATTGGGACAGCAGCAGGTGTAGACCTATTCATCCAAAAAGATCGCTGAGGCCAAATAGAACTACACATGAAAAATAGTCATCTTGAGGTACCCCAAAAAAAATGCCAGTCTCCATTTGCCTTAACCCTCAGTATGTCAGCATTTATGGATAAAGGAAATATTGATTTGGTTGCAGAATGGGAAGGAACCCTGTCTATGGAACAAACTGCATATAAGTTTTGTTCAGATCCAAACTTGCATTTCTAACCTGATAGATGTGATCAATCACATTTTTAAAAACAAAATAGTATTGAAGTTATGCTTTCATTTCAACAAAGCCTTTTATGCAAAGACATCTTGCAAAAACCCAAGTCTTTTGCCAGTCATTGTTGAAAATGTTATAATGATTTCTTCTAGCAGCATGTATTTTCAGTAAACTTGCTGGCAGGATTCCATGCAGAAACATGGAGACAGAGTTTCGGGTTACTGCTGATAGCAACATATTTTGTAATCTACCCATTCGCTATAAATAACTTGGGTGTTTAGTATCTTAACTCTTAAGATCATTGCTATCAGTAGTGACATGTTTCCAGAGTATAAAGTCCTTGAAGTGCACTTGAGCCTTCTGCTTTCTCTCAAATTCTGACTGCAAACTAATAAAATGCAGCAAGGAGGCACTTTATTTGCCTCAGTACCCAAATGTAACCTAGATTACAGAACTGAAAATTTGTTTTGAAAAAAAAACTTATGGTGGGAAAAATACTGTATTTTGTGAAACAAAAATGAAAATAGTACAATACATTACTAACACTGAATTACAAGACCAATTACTTTGACAAGAATTTTCCAACAAGTTAGTAGATTGATGCAAAAGGTTTATATAGTTTGAAAAAATGTAAACATGTTTCATTCTAGCAAACCTTTGACACTATAGCTAAACATAGATAGCACCATCAAGGCAGGGAGCTGAACTCCTAAGCTGCAGTGAAAAGTCAAGTGACTAAATGCACAGCTTGGTTCATTTACATTCCTCCACAGAAAAAGATAGCAATGTTAAACAACTTTGTTGATCAAGACTCAATTATTGTGAAAAATGCAAAAAAAAGAGCAAAATGAAGTTTTCGAAACAGGAACTTCAACTCCCAAAAAAACCTGAGAATTGGGTGTGTGACTAGGGATGGGATCAGGAACGAAGAAATGGAAGAGAAAGAACATACAAGTGTGAATAAATGTATCTCTGAAAAAGTCAACATTTGCTTCATATTTTCCATATTTACAATGAATGAAACTAACAATTGTGACTTCAATATAAAGTACATATAAAGTACATGAAAACTAACTTAGAAGAGGTCACCATTCAGTCAACCCAGAAGATATCCATGATAGAAGCTATACATTTTCTTATGGAGGGATCTATCTTTTATAAGTAAAAAGGAACATGCCCCAAAATTGCACCTTTTTGTATTATACAAAAGCATTGGGACAACAGGGAATCCTCCACAGCAACACATTGACAAATCAGACTCCATTCAGCAACCAAACCTTTCCTCGTGTAGCATAAATCATTGCTCCCTTTGAAATGTGGCATCTTTGCATCTGTCTTGATGAATGTTAGACAAAGATCTTCAACAACATGTTACTTTGTCAAAATTGCAAAACAAGTATCTAAATGAGGCAAAGAGCAAAGGGTTCTAGACCGCAAATATGCAAAATGCTGCAGGTTACATAAAGACAGTACTTCTGGAATTAAAACTAGAAAGATTTTGCTAGAGTGCATTGACCACTGGTTAGACCACAGGTGAAGTTCTAGTTAATATTTTATTAAAACCAGTAGAGGCACTGGACAGATTGCAAGGATGATTTGAAGGATTTTTTTTGGAAGTGGTGTAGGTCAGAGTGCAAGATAACTACATAAGAGGGTATAACATTTTCAAAATAAGCCACTGTGTTGGATTGCCTGACATAATGCAACTTCTTTATCCACCAGCCTCCAAAAAAAATCAACAAAAGCTGTATTTTAATATATTGTCCTAAGATTTGTTCCATTCTTTTGGCAGTCAGTCAGTACACTCATGGAGACACAATGCAAAATCCAAAGAACATGGAATTTGCGGACCAATCTCAGTGTTAGAAAAGCACTCCGTGCCTCTTCAGTAGAAAGCTGAATTCAATTCAACGTATGATTTGTGTGATAAAAGAAAGTGTAACATTCAAATAGGTCCAAAATTGGTCACTGCTCATGGGTGAACATACAAGTATGGACACAGAATTAAATTTATCATTTCTTTTAACAGTTAACAACAGATAAACTTACGAAGTAAAAACAACATAGATTATGAATCATCCAACTACTTATATCTTAAAATAGTCTAACTGTCATGGTTTCAAGAAATATTTCAGCTACCGAAAACAAATCACGACACAGGTATTCTCAGATAGAATAATACTGGTTTATTGAACTGGGTTTCTTATGTTCATCTCAAGCACTATAGAAATGGCAACAAAATAAGTCTACTTTGGGCACATGTTTCTTACCTAGACTAGTTGGTTTTATCAGTTCATCAAGAATGTCATAAAAGGGCAATTTCTGCAGTTTTACATCCGGATGGACAGGATGGAGCGATGATGTTAGGTGTGGCAGGTCTAGTTCGTGTTTAGGTCCCAACAGAGAAACAGCAAGCAGTGGAGATGTTGTTGCATGCCCATCGTAGGGGAGCTGTGGGATAGCAGCTGGTGACAATGGTGTAGTCATGGAAGTTGAAGTTGAATGAACAGAAGAAAGGGTCAGGTCAGCGGGTGTCACAATCTTCTGTGGGAATCTCCGCCTATATAGTTCCTTAATTTTCATCTGAACAGCTGGGCTGCAGCCAGCTTTCAACAAATGCAGTGCTTTTGTCAGGAGTTCGTGTTTACGACCGTGTTTGTTCCGTCCTGCATAGCCCAGTAACACTTGGAGCTCCGACACTCTAAGGCTCATAACCATTTGCTTTAAAGGGATTGGGAAAATAAAGGAGAGAGAAAAATCATTAATAGGAAAATGTGTCTTGTGATTAATTAATACAATGTTTTTGTATTCACAGATCTTGTGCCACAAAAATATTACACCTCATTCACGGCATTATAAATCAATTAAAGTTGTCAAATTAGGACCCAGTCTAAGCGGTACATAAAGCAAAATCCAATAGCCTTCAACAAGCCTAATATGGAAGCAACAGACAACCTCACTTAAATATTTTTTTCCAAAGTCAAATTCAAAAAGCTGTACAGATATAAATATGGAGGACCTTATCATGGATGAAGTAAGGCTATTTGCCAATCTGACTTCAATTGTTGGCATCTTGGTTGAGTTAACATGCCATTAGCACATCATCTGACTGTTTCAATTCAAAATTAATACTCATACTGGGATCTTCTTTATCATTGGATTGCATTAGAAAAATTACCCATCTACTTGTCCAAATTTTACAAGTTTACCAGTTTAAACTGCTGAAGGATACAATTTTGGAAGCAAGACTCAACAACTTTTAGAATCTATTTGCACATTATATTGTAGATGATGGTTCAACTTCTCATTACTTTTCCAGATTACTTCCATTAAATTATTTTTGAAAGCCCTTAAATAAACTTCAATTTGATGCTGCAAAAAAGTGTGCACTTGCAGGTTTCCAGGTACACCGTGGCAGCACTTACCAGAAGTTTTATTTAAACATACCACACATAAGCTACCATGCAGCTGGAAAGGAGTAACAGCATTAATGGAACAATTAATGCTGATACAATACTTTTTTCATTTCTTTCCACAGGCAAAATAATATAGTTCAATGTTGAATTATCTTTAAAGATGATAATGCGGATTTTTTAAATCAACATGTTCAGAAATGCTATAACACACCTTTAGAGCAGATGGTACTGCAACCCAGGCCTCCAGGTCTAGAGGGAGGGATAAGTTAGTTATCTCCACATTCAACAGACCTGTAACCACTGCAGATTTGGCAAAGCAATGTTTATAACAGAAGTGCATGCAGTTTGCAGTATTTATCAGCTCTGAAAGCTGCAGAATGATGTTTTTGCAACATTGCTATTTGTCTCCTATGTTACCAGCAACTCCATGAGGCTCTGTACACAAAGTTGATTTTGGTTGTCAAAACAAATTCAAACTGCTGAATGATTTAAGTAACATATGCCTTTAAAAAAAATTCAAAGCATCACACACAATACAAAATGCGGTTTCTGCTATTACTTTTAAAATGTGTAAGATTCAGCCAAAGTACACCAGTCATTTTTCTCTATTACATAGATAAAAGCGGTTGTGTAGCTTCAGGGGGCCACTCTGCCACTGCGGGGCAAGGTGAGAAGGCAGGCTTCAGTGAATTACCACAGTCTATACTCATCACACTTTAACCAAAATTTGTTAACTAGCCTAAAAAAAGGTAGCATTTTGGACAGATTATTAGCTAGTGTTACTTTTTTGCAATCCATCAGTGAAATGGAATAATTTACATGGGCATTGAACAATCAGGATTTTGCACCACCGACAGCCAGTAATTTCAGGTAGGTATTCGCCAAGTTTGAGTTTATGATGTAACAACTTGTGCAAATACTCATAAATCCAAAGCCAAACCTGTCAGACTCAAAACTATAATGAACTTCAGTGTTTAATACTGTGTCCCCTTCTTTACTTTGTCAGAAGCCCAGAGTTGCAGGCCAATAAACATCATTGAACGATTCCGGAGAAACTGCTGTTACTGCTCGTGATTGGTGAGGTCGAACCTAACCGCGATGCAACAAAATAATTTTTTTTAAAAACGTGTATCTACCTCCATCTCAATCAAAATAGAAGGTGATACTGCAGCACATTCAACATATAGTGGTGGCAGCTTTGATGCAGAAATGCTGTGAAGGAGTACAATCCATTTCAGTCACGTTAGTGGCACAGTTTAATGGCACAAGCAGCACACTAGTATTTAAGTATGATGTAAAAGGAGGGTCTGAAGACATTTTTACCTTTCAATTAGTATTGCAGCTATCCAAATTATAACAATTAACCAATTTATTTCAAATAGAAACAGCTTAATACTTCATCAAGATCCCCGCAATGAATGGAAAAGGAAGAATATGAAACCACCAGTCTGGTTCATGGTCAGCTTTCTGTAGACTTGGACAATGGGCAACACAATCCATTTTGTTAACTCTGTAGGGTTAAATGAAAAGTTGAGTATTTATTTTCCCATCCAGTCAAACTAAAAAGCAAATCAGGGCAGGACTTATACACTTAAATGGTAAGGTCCTGGGGAATGTTGCTGAACAAAGAGACTTTAGAGTGAAAGCTCATAGTTCTTTGAAAGTGCAGTCGCAGCTAGATAGGATAGTGAAAGCGATTTTTGGTATGCTTTCCTTTATTGGTCAGAGCTTCCAGTATAGGAGCTGTAAAGTCATGTTGCAGCTGTACAGGACATTGGATAGGCCACTTTTGGAATATTGTGTGCAATTCTGGTCTCCCTCCTATCGGAAAGACATTGTCAAACTTGCAGTAATTCAGAAAATGTTTGCAAAGCGTGTTGCCAGGATTGCAGGGTTTGAGCTGAAAAGGCTGTTTTCCATGGAGTGCCGGAGGCTGAGGGGTGATCTTAGAGGTTTATAAAATCATGAGGGGCTTGGTTAGGGTAAAGAGACAAGGTTTTTACTTTGGGGTGGGTGACTCCAGAACTAGAGGGTGTAGGTTTGGGGTGAGAGGGGAAAGATTGAAAAGAGACCTAAGGGGCAATTTGTTCATGCAGAGGGTGGTGAGTGTACGGAATGAGCTGCCAGAGGAAGTGGAGGAGGCTGGGACAATTACAACATTTAAAAAGCATCTGGATTAATAAATCAATAGGAAGGGTTTAGAGGGATATAGGCTAAGTACTGGCAAATGAGACTAGATTAGTTTAGGATTTTTAGTCAGCATGGACAAGGTGGACTGAAGGGTCTGTTTCCATGCTGTACTTCTCTATGACTCTAACTATTCGTAAATTTAAGAGCTTGTTGCAGAATTCAGTCTTCAATTTTTCCAAAAGTGTCAGCTGTGGTTCAGTTGTTAGCACTTTCACCTCTGGAGTCAGAAGTTTGGGAATTCAAGTGCCACACAAGTAACTGAACAGGAAGAAAATCTAGCTTGGTTATTGCGGTGCACTGAGAGAATGCTGCCATGTTTGGAGATACTGTTTTCAAATTAGACATTAAGACAAGGTCTTGTGTTCTTTCTCACAGGGTTGTGAAAACCATTTGGCACTACTTCAAAAAGAGAGCGAGTTCTCCCCAACCCCTTGGCTAATAGTTTTCCCTTTAACAACGAATAGTTTATTTTAAAGTAATGGTCATCATTACACTGGCATTTGTGGAAGTTTGCTGCGTGCCCAGTTCTCCAACATTACAACAGTGACTACAGTTCAAAACTACTTTGTTAATTGTGCAGCATTGCAGTTAGTCCTGAAGTCACCATTCAACCCAAATGGTCCTTGTTCCACAGACCCCGCCTACCACACTATCTCCATCTGCACATCTTTCGAACCTAGCCTTCCACGGGTATTTGCCTTGATCGCCCTTAAATGCATTATTTCCATTTTGCAAAACAGTGTGTGCATGGTCACAGCTAGCAATATGCATTTCTCATTTATAATTTTTAATTCTATTCGTTAATGCGCAATCATTTCTGATGTAAACATACTGAACTAACTTTCTTAGTATTAGATTGAACCTGTTCATACTGAGACTTTGTACAGGCAGGTACAACCATTGCACTGCAAGTGCCTTTTACCAACAGGAAGGAAGACAGACATTCTAAGCCCAACTTTCATTTTAAAACGATAATGAAACCTGCTTAGAGTAGTGCTCCTCTTCATCATTCTAAATTCACCCTGAAGAGACAAGCAAAGATCAAAGCAATTGCTTGTTCTGTACCTTAAATAAAACGGTGGTTTTTGTTCACAATGTAAGGAAGATTCAAACATTGCAGTTGCATGCCTTTCTAGCCACTTCAAAAAAAGTGATCAGAACAGGAAATAGGAGTTGGCAGTGAGACTTCACTGCTACAAATCTGACTGGGAGCTCGAGGCACAAGTTTGGGAAGTACTCTACATTTACAGAATGCAGAAGAATAAAAGTAATAAGCCCATTCTGATGATAAAGAGGAATTGTTTCAGTACTGAAGTGTGAGAAATGTAACATTCCCTAGAATCAGTACAGCTTAGGGGATAATCAAAAAGGTATTAAGTTTTATTGGATCACCTACAGCACTTTTAAAAAATGGTTAGGCTCATACAGAGTGCTGGAAGCATAGAATGCTGATAGAGGCAGAACTTCAACTTTTTGTCAATTTGGTGCTCAGAATGAAAGATATTAATACATTCCCAAGTTAGGTACATCACAAACAACCTGAAAGAAGCTCCTTTCACTTTGTTGATCAATTTGCTATAGTCCAAACACAACCTCCAGCCTACATTTCTCTCACTGGCAATCTCACACAAGCTCAGTATGTCAATTATGCTACCCTTCAATTGTATTTTATTATAGGTGGAAGTATACAAATGCTTCTTCCACTCTGTCCTCAACTCTTCTAATGCTGCAAATCAGTTAACTGAAGCAAAGATTTTCGCCACAGTTCAATGCAAGAGAGTTCAAAATTGCATTTATCCAATTCACCTTTCAAAGTCTCATAGTGTGAAATGTAAAATCCAGCACATCTTTTCAGCTTAACTCTACACACTCCCAACTATACAAAATCAATAACATTGCTGACATTTAACTAGCAATCAGTACTTTTGCAAAGCACAACTTAAATTACACCAATGTATAGAAGTTTGCAAGGCAATAAACAAATAAACTGAATTGCATTCTAAAACAATGCTCAGTTTAATCAGGATGAAAATCTCTGTTACCTCAATAACAGCTGCTAATTCCTAGTAGAACCATTCCTTTACCTTCCTTCTCCATATTGCAGTTCTTATTAAAAATGCAAAGAATAGCAAGTGGACCATACAATCATAGCTCACTTAAATTGGGCTGTTATCATTATAAAACATCCCAAGACACTTAGCACAAAAATCAAACATTTGACAATGGTGTCTGGATCAGAATTTGGTATTCCTACAGGGCCGGGGAGAGTAGGGATCTTGAAGGATTGTAGTTCTACTGGAGAAGGTAAGATAAATGGTCTAAGACAAAAAGAGATTGGAAAACAATGATTAGAAATTTTAATTAAGGCATTAACAGATTAGTTCTTCTTTGGTTGTGTGTAACATATTGTCACCATCTGATACCAAGTATTGTTCTGAATCCTGCATATTGCATTGGATTCAAAACTCGAACTGTCACACTGGCATGCTCCAGAGGTGAACAGGTTAATTGAAAATATCTGCAGCACATTTCTGAAGACTCTTGTAGCACAGTGGCAGTGTCTCTACCTCTGACTGAGAAGACCACGGTCAGGTCCCACCTGGGTCTAGAAATGTGTAATAGCACTGCTGAACAGAATGATTAGAAAATACCTAAAGGTATGAACCACTTTGGTGAACTATTGTGCTGTCACACAAAATTTGGAATCCATTTAAATCCCACTCATATTTTCCCACAGCCACCACAGTGAAGTGAAAGAGCATGCAAGATTTGAGAGAAAAATTAGTTGGTGTAAAGTGAATAGTCAACAGTACTTCACGTATTAAACAAATTATGGAGGCGTCCACCTCAATTCTTGCAATCATTTATTGGTTTTGTATTCATTATATAGGAGAAAGTCCAGTGTACTTCCACAGTTATATCAGACAGGGCGCTGCAGCTGTGCATATAATTTGGCCTCCTGCAACGGACAACAAGGATGCATTTGCACGTGATTTCACCAAGTTTAATCACGGTCACTTTTAACAAAATGGGAACATTTCAAGTCAAATCTTTGAACTATGCTCTTCATATATTTTTTGCCAAGGCAATCCCCATCAGCAAAGAAGAATCCCTGCCCGAAAGCAGACCTTGATAACTGACTCAAGATGGACCAAGCATAGAATAATTTGTTGAAATTGTCTAAACTTGTTCACATTTGTTTGCAACAAACAAATGATATTTTTTACTGCAGAGTATACAAAAAAATTTTTGTACTGTTGGTAAGTCAGATGAAAGCAAGAAAGTATCTTAGTGAAATTACCATCACGAGGGAAGTGGTACAAAGCAAGCTGATAGAGCTGGGAGAACGTGAGGACAGAGTCATGAGTGTGGTGCTGGAAAGGCACAGCCAGTCAGGCAGCATCTGAGGAGCAGGAGAATCGACATTTCGAGCATAAGCTCTCATTCCTTAGGATCTTAAAAGAGGTGATCTATGAGTTAGCAAGTGTTAATTTTCCAAACTTCCTTTGATTCAAGAAACATTCAAATAAACTTAAAAGTAGCAAATATTATCACCCTATTCAAGAGTAAGGGAGTCAGCAAACAGGAAATTAAGGCCTGTTAGCGTGAGTTCTGAGGAAGGATCATTGGACCCAAAACATTAAGTCTGATTTCTCTCTACAGACACTGCCAGACCTGCTGAGCTTTTCGCACAATTTTTTACTTTTGTTTCCAGTTAGCTTGATGTCATGAGGAAGGTGTTAAAATTAATCATCAAGAGATCACAGACACACAGTTAAGAAAGCTCAAAGGTTAATTGGTAAGAATCATCAAGGAAAATTACATTTAACCAAGTTATTGGAGTTCTTTCAAAGAGTTACATGCATTATGGATAAAGATGAGGCTGTAGAGAGACTTAGATATTCTAGTGTGTGCATCAGAGAATGTTTAGTTAATCATGTAACCAAAAATGCTATAGCATCATCATTCTTTATTTCAAGAGGAACTGAATAGAAAAGAAAGAACTATATGCTGCAGTCACTCAAGGCATTGGTAAGACCACATCTTGAAAGACAATTTTGGTCTTCATATTTAAGGAGGATGCAAATACATTGGCAGCGGTTCAGAGGTGGTTTGTTAGACCTATAGTTGGGATGAAAAGGCTGTCTCATGGGAATAGTTGGACAAGCTTGGATTATTTTCCACTGAAGTTTAGACAAGTAAGGAGTGAATTGATGGAGTGCACAGGATTCTGAATGGTG
Source organism: Hemiscyllium ocellatum (assembly GCF_020745735.1). Taxonomy (NCBI): domain Eukaryota; kingdom Metazoa; phylum Chordata; class Chondrichthyes; order Orectolobiformes; family Hemiscylliidae; genus Hemiscyllium; species Hemiscyllium ocellatum. The sequence continues at coordinate 7,785,686 of NC_083439.1, read as the reverse complement.
AATGTGGGAAGGGCGCTTCCCCTCGTGAATCAAACCAGAACTAGAATCATAGAATCCCTTGCAAATAGCAGCCATTCAGCTCATTGAGTCTGCATGAACCCTCTGAAAACATTCCACCGTGACCCACCCCCTACACCCTTTCCCAGTAACCCGACATTTACCCTGCTAACCCACCCAACCTACACATCCTGAACACTATAGAACAAATTAGCATGGCCAATTCACCTAACCTGCACAGTTAGAGATACTTTTAAAATTAGTGAACACACTTTGAGTATGGAATTTCTTTTTCCCCTCAATGGCTAAGGATACTGAAACTCTGCCTCAGAAGACAGTAAGGTCATTAAATACTTTTACAGCAGAGGTAAATGCTTGCTGGAAAAAAGGAATGAAAGGCTATTGGGGATACATCAAAATATGGAATTCAAAACTCAAACATATCTGCCATCATTTTACTGAATGCAAGTTCAAAGGAAAATGGTGTACTTTTGCTCCGATTTTGGATGTTTGTATTTTGAAAGAGAGGACAAAAAAATTTAAAGTATTTGTAGATTAATACAGAGGAACCTCGATTATCCAAAGGACACGGGCAGGGAATTATTTCGTTCAGTTAACTCAATTCCAGATAATCGAATGCCAGATATCACAGTGCAGCCCAGCATCGGGACCTTGTGATCTAGCCAGATAATCAGATATTTGGATAATCAAATGTCAGATAATTCAGGTTTCTCCATATTGCAAAATATATACGCCTTTTAAAAAAACTCCCACGTAAATAGATGCAACCAAATAGAACCTTCCTGAAATAATTACCAGGATTATTCAAGGCAGTACCAAAGACAAAGGGAATCAAATCTCTTTGGGACAGTCACCAGCATTAAAATTACTGAATGTTTAAAGGTAAAGTAGAATAACTGCATGACTATAGTTGAAACAACAGAACCAGCTTACCGCTACGACATTTTTTGACAAAATATAATTGCTATCGTAACCCAGAAAATCCCATTTATGAACCCTGTTCTTTGCAGTATGACCTGATCTCAACAAATTCAGCATTATAGTGAACTGATGTTAATAACATTGAATTATGTAAGAGACTAGTCAATTTTGGTGTACTGGTCCTATTTGGTGTCTTCTGCTGGTTTGTTGCAATGACATGAATGCACTTTTCCACACTTTATCTTTTATTATTTAATATCTATATCACTAGAACAAGAATGGTAGCCATGCAAATACGATCCAGCAAGGTTAGGGTTCAAAGGGAAACAAGATAATTAGACAAAAAGATCTTAAATAGATTTTAAAAATCAGTAAAATCATTTTAATACATCGGCTCTAAAGCTAACTTGTATTTACAATCTACTCTTATCACTCTTTGCTACTACTGACAAGGTTTAAGCATGCATGCACCTGGAAACTTGCCAAAACAAAAATTACAGACAAACTAACCTGAAAAGGTAAATATTAAAATAATATAAAGCCATTTTCTAAAAAAGGAAGGCAATCCTGCATAACGAGACCAGTGATAAATAAATTTGAAGAAACCATGTGATCTACTTTGACAAGTGTAGCAAGACATATTGAAATTGGTCTTGAAATAATCCAATTCCTTCCCCACACCTTTGCCAGTTAGAAAGGATATGACATCTTGGCAAAACTTTGACATTTTTAAAATAGAAAAGATAATATCACTCCTTCATGCACTTTAGTCTAAAATCACAAATCGTTTCAAAACAAATGTGGACTAGCTTAATAAAATTACAGAACTAGTTTTGTTCTAACCAACTTCACAAATCAAGTCAAATAATATAATTATGCAGGAAATATTATAAACATTGATAAAGAATGTCAGCAGAAACAGTACACCTTGTGCACATTTTCTACCTAAACTTTTAGCTATCTCGTCAGTCACACACATTTTATTTTTATAAAGGCCAGAGTTCTTACGATTTAGAAAACTCGGAGTAGACTCAGAATTCATTTAACAGCAATTAGATTGCGCCTTAAGGGGACAAAGAGCCACAGTATCAGCAAATTAATGCAATTTGTATCATAGAATATACAATACAGTCCTTATAAAATCATCATCAAACGTTCCATGCATGTCACAGGAAATCTAGTAACCTAAAACTCTCAAGGCGGGAAATCAGTATTACACCAAATAAATCTACTTACTTTGAACAAAGTGAAGAAAGATTACTATATTTATTAACTAAAATTGAACAGAAATATGTATGGCTTGCACATTTTAATTAAAGCTAAGATGAGCTAGCTTTCATCCTGAAAAGCTGAATTAAGATTGATAATGCCTGAAGGATGACTGACAGGCCAGTGACACTGAGCCTTGGGATTGCCATCAGCCAACTGGATCACAAAGGGTGGATGAGCGGTTATCTGGAGTGTTTTCAGTGTTACAGTGCACACTAAACCATTACTGTTCACCCATGAAATAAAAGAATATCACAGCTAGAATATGCAGGTTCAATATTTGGTCTGTGTTGCAGTCCACAGTTCAGGAGCAACAGGGAACCAACTGAAGAAATTGCTACTCAATGATTGCTTGTTGAATGTGCAAGCCATTGAACATTGAAGACGATATTTGTCTCCAGTATCACATCATCCACAGTTGATTCATATCATTAAAATTTTTCAGAAATGAAGAACGCCTGAAGAACTGGACGAATTTCACTTGGTAGCCAGGAAAGAAGAAGAAATAGACTGGGTGACAAGAGAACAAAACGGTTGGGCTGTTTGAACTATACAAGAAGGTAAAATGAGTAACAAAACAAAAAGCAAGATTTAAAGCACATATATTCAAAACCAACTTAGCGTTAATAAGCTAAGAGATTGCGACAATGGGATATGTTTTAAGGGGAACTAGCATAATGCCTATTTTTATAAAAATAATTTGAAGCAGAGCAAGACTCCAGTATAAACATACAGGACATGGAGTCTCATTCTTCTCCAATTTGAGCTCAATTTTTTTTTGGAGGATGGCAAGGTCAGCAAATAATCCTGCACCAACTATAATTTTCTTCTCCTCCCACTGCACTGATGCTCATTAGGATATGGATTTATACTTATTAACATTCTATTATTTCACTTTTTTTGTGCTAGCTAGGAAAATGAGCAATTTCTTCAAATCTCAATTTTCTCACTTTGAAAACCGAAGATTGCCACTGCTTAATCACAACTTTCTCAATCATCCAGCCTCTTCTGTGCCCTTCAAATTGTAGCTTTTCAGTAAATACTATCCAATAATCACAACACACCTAACAATAATTATAGTTTTGTCATCCCATTCCACACCACCCCAGTCGAAGCAAAATGCTCAGAGTTTTACCTCCTTCATCTTTATTGTGGGCCCTGGAGGGAGAAAAAACGATCATGCATGTGCACAGAGACACGAGTTCTCGATCTTCTCTGGAAGAGCCGTTTCTTAATTAATTATATAGTCATTTACAGGGAGGAGCACCCAGATAAGACAACATACATATTGATTGGGTGACCACTACAAATCAGTGAACATCATCAGTAAAGTTTAAGCCATCTGCTGTTACACAATCACTGTCCTTAACCTTAAATGGCTTCACATCATGAGTACTTTTCACCTTGTTAACAGACCTTACATACTGAATGCTTCTAATATTGTTAAATGGCTCTACGTAATGAATGCTTTTACACCTTGTTAACCCATAATGCTTGCCTCCAACAGCCCATTATTAACTGCAAGTTCTTATGTGATCTGAGTCATACTCAGCTGAACCTCTTATTTAACAAAACTCAAAAAACTTAACTCTTTCCCTACCTGCTTATACCCTGTACACACTCTCAGCTTTACCTATGCATCTCCTGTCTGGGCTCTCTTCCACATGTTACAGCAGGTTAAATTGAAAAATGTTTTGTAGTACCCATTAATTCAGTAAGCAGTTTAAAAACGATACAGCAACAGCTTTAAAGTCTGCTCAGATTGCTATAGTCAAAATTGGGCTCCTGAGGAACAAGAGGCAAAGGAATAGAATAGACAGCACCAACCACCTTCATCAACTAACTCCAAACATTAACCCTCAAGCAGCATTCATGGTGGAACTCTAACTCTGGCAAGTAAATATTTTTGTTTCTTTAAAATACAAGCTTCAAAACACTTAAAACCTGTAAACACTGTGTCACACTTACATTGCAAGGATCTCCCATCAAAGTTCACTGACTTTTCCACTTCGATAAAACCTGGTCACCAACCAGGCTTCGTGTATGGGCATGGACGACAGAGAAATTACCGAAACCTCACAAGCAGACCACCTCGATTCCAAAAGGTGCGTGTGGTTTCATGCAAGGGCTAAAGGTAAAGGCAACAAAAAATGTCTTTCAGGCAGAAACATACATATAAAGCACTTTCTCTGTCAGTATGTCTTCCATGCTTTCCTGGATGGGAAGTTAATTCTGGACCAAGCCCTACCGCACTGTTCTCTCAAGCAAAAGTCGGTGTTAGTCCAATGACATCATAATGGTCCATGTGTAGCATGGTATTCACCTCACAATGTGGAAATGGGTACATGTGGAACAGATGGAAAAGAATAACCGTGAATATTCAGCCACGTGGCATTTTAGTTCTCTACTCCTGACTTCTACTCTCCTCAGCCTCAAATGAAGCTAAAGGAACACCAGCTTATCACTTGACTGCTGGAACACAAAATAGTCTTCTGGACTCAACACTGGGTTCAATAATTCGAGATCATATTCATCACTAATTTTTTTTGTATTTGTGCTATTTACAGCTTCACTAGACATATTTTTGTTTCATTATTTTTCCATTACTAATCAATTTTGCTTGGCACTACTATCCCTTTTGTTATTTAATCTCTGTCTTTCAGCTTTCATTTTCTTTTGACTTTAACACCCCATTCTTTGCACCTATACTTAAAATCTGTTAAACATCTGTAACTGTTTTTTTTTTGAGTCTGACCCTTTTATCAGTACAAAGATGGTGCTCCCCCAACAGATGACGCCTGACTTGCTAAGTAATTTCAGCATTTTTTGGTTTTAGATTAGAAAAACTAATATTTATTTCAGTATCTTGAGATCTTAGGGCATACAAGATTAAGCAATTAGGAAATGTCCTTTAAGATGCCTGGTCCGCAACCATTACGGACGTCACTTTCAAGTTACATCAGGTTATTAAATTTGGAACAAATCACGAGAAATAATGAAGCAAATTAAATCAAAGCAGTTTCAATACATTTCTTTAGGTTAGAAAAATCTTGTAAAAATTAATTATAAATAGAATATGCAACTGACATACTTGATAAATAGCTGTTTGTTAGACAAACATAGCCATTAATTAGGTAATTCACACAAATGTATCATAGGCATGACAAGTACTTGTTCTTCCCAAATGCCTTCTTATTCTGCCTATTGACTCATAATGGGTTAGAGTTCCATCAGCCTTGCAGCACCTTAAAGCACTCTTCATGCATGAGATCATTTGAATGTCAGGTTATTTGACCACTAGTACCATTCCAGTTAAATGCATTCTATCGCTGTCCATCATCCAGATACATTACTTCCCAGGAGTAGGAATATTGCTTGATTTCCCAGTGGTGCAGAAGCTAATCATAGCACTCCTATTACCCTAGCTAAGATCAGCCAACTCAACATGAAACAGAGATCGAGTGCAGGATCTTTCCAGTCTGTTGAGTTTACTATCACATAGGAACGTGCAAGCACAAGTTCAGGAGAAATAATAAAAGGTGATTTTCAGGAATATCTTAAACAAAAGGCATGGATTTAGAGAGTTGAAGCCAATAATATTTGTAACAGGCAATACTGAAACCTTTGAATCTGAATGGAACTTGTTCTGACCAGCAAGGAAAATCTACATAGCCGCATTATATTACTACAGTCATGGCATACCGTTGTTTTATATGAAGTATATTTAAAGGAAAGTTTTGACAGTAGGAGATAGCAACCATCAAGTCTGGATGTCACACTGCAGCACCACCTGCTAGGAACGTGTCTAGGTTCAAACTAGTTTTTACTTGGCAATAGAAATATTCTACAGTCTTAACCATTGCAGCAAAAGATTTGATGAAACTCCTATTTTCACAAGTACAATTATTCTATTTCAGTATTTCTCTTCACAAAGATATTTCTGCTGCATATTAAACATAAGCAAAACAATCATCTCAACTCAAGTGTAAACATGCAACGCAAGGTTGCTGACTAATAGATGCCAGAAATGGAACTGACTGGAAACGTGAGTGTGTCCTACTGGACCTTGCAGTATAACATCCCAGACCCAGATAACAAATTATACCATGAAATCTCACCCATAATTCAGATCCTTGAGTTCAATGGATTAACATACCACTGGTTCAGTATTCAATATCAATGGGTGTATGCATTTCAGTTTAGCTAGCACCTGACATGAAAATGAAGCAGTAAACTGATGCTTAAAGATCACTGGAAGAAAATCACTGATTAACAGAAAAAGCATTTGAGAGGAGAGCCAGCATATATTTGTACTAGCCAAACAAATGTACTTAAAATCAATATATTAAATTGATTTCCTTATCATTATTTCAAACTAGCGTTGCACAACTCAATGTTTTCTCTAGACACAACTGATGCTTAAAGAGATGAATTCTATACCTAGGTGCTTTCCCTCAAGTACACACAGCTTGGAAATTTCACACAATGTTGATATCAATTTATTACCATGCTCAACTGTTTTCAAACTACATAAAAGACATATAAGAATCACAAATACATGATACGAATACCTGCTCTATTTCCTGTTGAAAACATGTTTCTGCATCACTCGGTTTCTGTAAACTTGGCAACACTCTATCGTACAGCAATTGTGGCTTTAAATTTGAGAGATTTCCGCCAAGATTTTGAATTTCTCAACATCAGACAATCGAGAGCTTAGAAACAACATACTAATTTGGCAGAAGCCAACAGCCATTTTGAAAGATCAAACATGGAATCTGCAGTATGGAGAATCTGATATGGTTCAGAAACAAATGGTGGCTCTTAGCATTTGATCTTTCAATTATGAAGAAAAACAAATGAAAAAAGAAGTCTGTATTTTTTTTAATAAAAAAGAACCCCATTCCTTCCACACTCCATTCAAACATTAAAGGTTCATAAAAGACCTTCTGCTTTATAGTGCAACACCCACCAACCTCTGCATACATCGTATCATCCTCTGCCACTTCCGCCAACTACAAACTGACTCCAAAATCAGAGACATATTTCCCTGTCAACACCTATCAGCGTTCCGGAGAGACCATTCCCTCCTCAACTCCCGCGTCCCCCCACCAGCCCACACTCGACTCCCAGCACCCTCCCCTGCCATCTAAGGAAGTGCAAAACCTGAGACCCTCACACCACACCCCTCACCTCCAAAAGGATCCTTTCACATCAGACAGAAATTTACTTGTACCATCACCAATGTCATCGGCTGCATCCATTGCACCCGATGTGGTCTCTCTACATTGAGGAGACAGGACGCCTACTTGCGGATCATTTCAGAGAACATTTCTAGGACACCCGCACCAATCACCGCCCCGTGGCTGAACACTGCAACTCCCCCCTCCCACTCCATCAAGGACATGCAGGTTCTGGGCTTCCTCCATCACCAAACCCCTACCACCTGACGCCTAAGGAAGAACGCCTCATATTCCACCTTGGGACCCTGCAACCACACAGAATCAATGTGGATTTCATTAATTTCCTCATTTCCCCTTCCCCCACATTATCCCAGTCCCAAGCCACCAACTCGGCACCGCCCTCCTGACCTGTTGATCACCTTTCCCATCTATCTGTTCCACCTTCCTCTCCAACCTGTCACCTTTGCCCTCACCTTCATCTACCTATCGTTTTCTCAACTATCTCTTCCCGCCAATCCCACTCCACTCCCATTTATCTCTCGACCACCCAGGCCACAAGCCTCATTCCTGATGAAGGGCTTATGCCCAAAATGTCAATTCTCCTCCTCGGATGCTGCCTGACATGCTGTGCTTTCCTAGCACCACACTCTAACCTGATCTCCAGCATCTGCAGTCTTCACTTACTCCAACATTCTGTTGTGACTACATCAACTACAATTTATTGACTGAAATTATCTTCTTGCAATTTGATTTCATTTTTTACTGATTTTACATTCAAAGTAAATATCTGATTTTCAACAAAATTTACAGAATTCAATCTTTTTGCAGCACTGCGCATTGCTTCTAAGTAGAGAATGTTTCAGAAAGTTTTTTTGGCAGCTTTTGGAATGTACCAAGTTGCTATTTTTCCAAACAACAATTACTATCTAAATTCTGTAGCAAAAAACCTGCGAGGCAGGAGCACAAGATATCTAGTTTACAACTTGAGGGGCATCAATGCTTAAACATAAAGACGCATGTACATTTGATGAATCTCGCCAATCAAGGACAACTTTAGTGTCATAAATGGGTGAAGCTTGAGGCTCCAAATGATTACGTGCAGCAAAAGACAAAGCTACTTCAAAACATGACATACAATTTCCTTTTTAAAGTAGTCTTCTACTTGCCCACAGCAATCTAAACTTGCACCAGAGGATTAGATATTTGCGCACTTAGGAAACGAGATTGCACCAGCAGATTGCTGCACCTTCAGCTCTCAAGCTTCATGTTCCGATGTTCCCTCCCTAAACCCCCCACAACTCTTCAGTACTTCTTCCTGTCTTAAAAGCTCCCTTAAAATCCATCTGTTTGGTCTAATACCTCAATGTGCCTGGATATCAAATTTTGCTTCATATCACTGGTGAAGCATTTTGAAGCATTTCACTATGTTAAAGAGACTATCAATTCTGGTTACATTTACCTCTTCCTCTGCATTTGATCTTTCAATTATGAAGGGAAAAACAAATGTTACCTATTCTCTTCCTTTGTCCTCAACCTTTAAAACAAACAAATTTTCCCTTTTCAATCCATCTTTGACCAAATAATTTAGACTCCGAACATCCCATTCATCTCCCAAGGCCTTTGAAGAAATCACTGATACTCAAACATCACAAATCCAAACACCAAATTGGTTCCACACAATGGTTAATGACTTCTTCTATATCTATGATACATCAAGCCCATCGTATTTCCCTTAATCTCTAAAGCAAGCAATACAATTGGTCACCTTCATCACCTCACCTTCCACATCCAGTTCTTTGCTTCCACCCTATTGAAATGCAGCCACCAACAGTTTCCCTATCCTTGCCATTCTGTCTTCACATTATCAATGATGTATCTTAATCTTCTCCAAATTCCTACCTCTGACATTTCTTTGATGGAGACTAATTCCATACATATGATGAAGACCACGAACTTAACCTCTGGACATTCAAATACTATTCATCGTAAATTGCCATGGTTAAATCACTACTTCATCCAAAAAAGAGACTTATTCATGCTGACTAGTTCTGAACGGTATAGTCAAGTTTTGATAATTTACTGGAAACCAGTTACCAAAATAAAATATTTACTTAAATGCTTACATGAACTAACAAATGGGTTAATACAAGCCGCAATAGCATTGTATACAAGCAAGTAAAAGCATAAAAAGGAAATACATGGATGCCCCTTTTTAAGCTAGGACTAGTTATGTTTCAATGAAAACCCAGAGGCAAGTGGAATTTTCTAGCCCTATGTACAATCAACTTAAAATATTGTGCTGCAGCTTTAAAGTACAGTAAGCAAGAAGGGTTTTTTTTAGAAACTTAGGTCATCACTCGCACTGGGTTATTTTCACATTGAACTCTTTGAATCTCCTATTGGAACTCCAGCATCCCCCTTGTATCTAGTACTAGAAGTTTTGTGGTCATTGTTGTGAAACAAATTAATAATAGTAATTGCCTTTGTTACATCAGTTGTCAGAATCATCCCACATTATAAAGTGGCTTCTACAATTCCTGGAGCCTGAAACATTGCAAATAATTTCCTCACAAATCTTTGATGTCATCCAAACAAATGCTTCGATATTCAAGACAAATAAATCCAGGGAGCAACACTAGAGAGTACTTTTCTTGAAAACAAAACTATTCTTGGGATTTTGATATTATTGGTAAAGCCAGGCAGTTTGATATGATCGGGTTTGTAATTCCACCTCAGTATGAAATTAAAATTCATTGGTATATGACTGAAATAATGGCCAGGTCAAGCTAAGAATCAGACGTGTTTCCTTCCTATAAATAGTTAATAAACGATGCAAACCCATTGGATTGACTATCTACAACTCATTCTCTGGATTATTAATCAGGATAATTGAATTACAGAATGTAGTGACCCAAGTGACTTTCCACAGGTTTGCCCAGCATACCTCCCAAATCATATACTAAACAGTAAGACAGCCAATGGAACCAGGATGTTGCCTAGGCTGGAATGTTTTAGTAGTGAAGAGATTGGATAGACTGGGGTTGTTTTCCTTGGAGTACAGGCTGGAACAGGACTGGGATGTATAAAATTAAGAGCGGCATAGAAGCATAAACAGGAAGAAATTTTTCCCCTGGGTGGAGGGTTCAATGACCAGGGGGCATAAATTTAAAGTAAGGGATGGGAAGTTTAGAGGGGGGAAAAAAAAGGAAAATTCTTTTCACTCAGAGGATGATAGAAATCTCGAACTCACTGCCTACATGAATGGTAGAGGCAGAAAGCCTCCTTTAAGTAGTATTCAGATGTACACTTATGCCAAGGCATACAAAACTATTGGCCAACTGCTAGAAAACAGAATTAGGATAGTTAGCTGATTGTGTTTGAACTGCACAGACTTGATGGGTCAAAGGGCCTTTTTTGTGTGCTGTGTCTATGGCTCTAACAATCCGAACATTGACTGTCTAGAAAACAAAATTACTGTTTATTTGATGGAACTAAACCCATAATTAACCCCTAAAACAGCACTGCAAAGTTTAAAAACAAACCTTCTAAAATAACATATTGGGGAGGACCCTAAAGCTCGGAAATTACATTAAATCTTCTCCTTTATTAACAGCCATATATGATGAGCTTAATACTGTGCAAATATATTACAACTGAGAGATTATAACACACAAGAGGCTGCTTTGGGATAGTAGGGAAGAAATACCTCTTTGAAGACCAACCTACTCAACAGAACATCACTAGAAATGATGACCTTTACAGAGCTTATGCAAAATCATATATCCCATGATCAGTTAGTTACTTTGAAAGGAAGGGGAGGGCAACAGATTATACATACCACACACGCGTAACTTAGTACTATGTTTGAAGCTGCAGTGGGAGAAATTTAAAAAGTTTATATTATTTTTAACCAAAATTGGGAAGAATGAGAAGTTGAAGTTTCAACTAGTCCTTCATCAATCCATCAGTGAAACATATGATTACTAATCAATATGATGTGGTGGTGCCGGTGTTGGACTGGGTGGACAAACTTAAAAATCAACTAAAAATCTCCTGCTCTTTGGATGCTGCCTGACCTGCTGTGCTTTGCCAGCGCCACACTCTCAAAGTTAAAAATCACACAAATCAAGTTATAGTCCAACAGGTTTATTTGAAAGTACAAATTTTCGTTAGCTAGCTAGTTGGGCAGGATCATAGAAGGCATAATTTATGGCAAAAGATCAAAGCGTCATACAATTGATGCAATGTACTGAATAAACCTAGATTGCTGTTAAGTCTTTAATCAAATGGGGATGCAGTTTTCGATCGATTATTTTGCAAATGTCAGAACTGTTTTCAAGTCACAGTCTTGAGATAGCTTAAAATTTTATAAAACAATGTGAATGCTGGCACAACGAAGGCACAACTTCAACACACCTGGACAACAGAAACTGGGTCTGTACAACTAAAAATCACTCAGAGCTTTCTCCTTTCTCATTCTAAAGTATTTTTTAAGTCAACCTGTTTAGAGGTGTTTTATCCAAGCAGATCACTGAATTTCGACAGTGCTGAAAAAGCCCATTGAATAGGCCTTCTGGCTCAAAAGTAGGATTCTATTAATGCACCACAAGACCCCAACCATTCTCATTCTATTCTCAAATTTGTAAAGTAACTGAGGGAACATCAATAAGCAAAGCAAACAAGCTCCCACTATGTAATTAAGGTCCCAGCATTATCTTGACCACCAACTCAGCATTGTACACAGTCTAGTTCACACTTAAAAAAATTGTTAATTCATTTTTAGAACAAAATTGATAATAACTACTTCTGAAATACGAAAACAAAGGGAAGAAAAGATATGCTAACTCTTCCGTCAAATATTGTTTTACTCAAAATGTCAGAAAATATACTAAAACATCACTCAAATCAAAGTTTCTGTTCAATTCATCCCTCTATCCCATCAAGCTAAATACCATAATACACATTGTCACAAGTCTTATCACAGGGTTGACTTGAGGGAACATTCACAACACTAAGTTACAATCGGTATAGGTATCCTTGGGATCCCAAGACCTAATCATGGCACTACCTTAGGGGACAATCTCACTGGATTTGTAGCCTAGATCAAAAAATACACTTGAAACTAAGCACCATCATCTTCCTGAGTTTAATCCCTTTTTGACAAATTGGCAATACAACATGTTGACACAAAGGGAGCCTACCCAACAAACCCCATGACCTCATTCAACGCAAGGATACATCCAGCAGCATCTATCCATTTCCCTTACAATACAAACAACTGCAACTCTCGTCGTCTCCTGCGCAGAGTGGGCACATGGACCACTATAATAATGTTGACTAGAACAAAACTGTTTCAAAAAAATTTAATACTGATGACAAAACTTAATTCTTAGGTCCATAAAACTTCATCAAAATGCTCTTAAACTGTTCCCAGTGTTTGAAATTCAAGTCCAAAAGTAATCACTTGTTCAACCATTATTGCAGTTGCATGCTTCCAGCTACACCTGCAACTTTTGTTGGTAGTGCTCCAGTAGAAGTTCTTTTGCATTCCTGATACCACACTGGTGAAATTTATAAACCATCTGTCCAAAGGATGGCTACAGCTGCATCCTGTTATGCCATGTAATAACTAAAAATATATTCATAACAACCCTCGACAAACTATGAGGAACAAACTATTTCCACATCGTTTTAGTTTAGATGTAACCTTTAACCATGGGCAGATTAAGTAAAACAGACTAAGGTACTTGTGCGACTGATTCCATGCTTTCACCATGAATTTTGCTAATCAGCCTAAAGACAACTGCAGAAAATAGGCTAATTACCTTAATTTAAAACACTTCAGATAGAAGTTAATGTATTTTGGAAACAAATGTCAATAGTTCTTTTGATACTTGGATATTTGTTGCAAAGATTCCAACTTTAGTTTCCAATTTTGAATGAGTTAGCTCATTTCAGCCATGTCACAGATCAGTAGGACCACATGCTGTAATGAAGGGCCTTAAATGATTAAAATAGTTTAGGCCCCCACTGTTGATCCCCATCAGACATTTGTGAAGAATATATACAAGTGGGACTCATCAGATAGGAGTATCAACTGGGTTATTGAACTGATGTGCTATAATCCTAGTTTTGATTAGATTAGATTACTTACAGTGTGGAAACAGGCCCTTTGGCCCAACAAGTCCACACCAACTCTCCGAAGCAAACCCACCCAGACCCATTCCCCTACCCTAACACTACGGGCAATTTAGCACGACAAATTTACCTAACCTGCACATTTCTGGATTGTGGGAGGAAACCGGAGCACCCGGTGGAAACCCACACAGACACGGTGAGAATGTGCAACCTCCACACAGAGTGTCACCAGAGGAGGGAATAGTTGATATTGTTACTGGATAAGTTAGATCTCAGATCAAAATTTGATTTGATAGATCTCTTGATTTTTTTTTTCTTAGTAGTAACAAGGTGGTATCACTGAAACAAGTGCAAATTATTATAGATTCTGGTCTAACAACAAACAAAGTATATTTCGTAGAAGAAATAAAGGTAAAATAGAATAAACCATTATTTACAATAATGTAATTTTAAAGGTTTCTGAAATGCACAGTAAAAATATAATTCCAAAATATTTCTTCACAGATTTCAAAAGCAGTCCTTCAGATACTCACACCAGACATAATCTCCTCCATTGTCACCTCAATAAGCTTAAGTTAACTGACTTCAACTGTCAGTCTTCTTGTAACTTTGCCAGCTTTAAGTAACCACTTCAGGGTTGGCTCAAATAATTCTGGTCTGGAATTATTACTAAATTCCTTAATCAGAAGTAATCAATCTTTTAAATCAATCTTCTCCCCTTCTTAGGTGCAATTATCGACATCAGAAATCCTGCAGAACTGACCCAAAGAAAATTAAAATGTAAAGGTTTCAGCCTAAGATATGGATGCTTCCCTCATAACCTTAAAACAATTAAGTCCAGAATTTTCTGTCAGAAAGCCTAATGCACTATACTGTATTTTGATCACTCCAAATGTAAACACAAACCCATTCGTTTTTGAAGGCTCTTTTAATAGAAATCACCATGACTGCAAAATATTTAAAAGTTAACTACTAAATTCCTTCAGGCACACAGATAACCCCCATATGCCACTAGTTCATAGTTTAAAAATCCAATGTCATAATAAGTTATTTCAAAAAATATATATATATATAAATAACCTATCCTATATATATCAATGAGGTCAACACAAGTTTTCAATCATGAAAGGAAAACAGAAAACTTGGGAAAAAAAAAACAAATTGAAAGAGCAGAGGATAAAATACAGCTATAAATATGATTTTGAAAAAAACTTGCCCCATGATCACCGCTGTCATATATGGATTATTACTGACTCAGCCATGAACTTTTCTCTACATCAAGAACAAAAAAATCATAGAAAAAGGAGAAATATGCCATTTGGTCTTTCAATCCTGCTCTACTATTCAATATGATCATGGCTGATTATCCTATTCAATAGCTTTTCCCTGTAATTCTTTAGCCCCAAGAACCATAGTTAATTCTTTATTTTGAAAACATTCAACTTTTTGGTCTCAATAACTTTCTGTGGTAATGAATTCCACAGGCTCACCACTCTCTGGGTAAAGAAATTTCTCTTCCTCTCAACCCTGAATGGCGTACTCCACATACTTAGATGGTGACCCCCGGTTCTCAACTCCACTGTCATCGGGAACGTCTTCCAGCACTTAACTGTAATTGATTGATTGTCTCCTGCACGGAGATGCAATGAAGAGAGTTGTTTTGCATGTAATATAGGCAGATACGTAGCAGAACAGAATGCAGAATATATTGTTATAGTCGCAGAGACAATACAAGAGAGAGATCAGATTTAACATTTCAGATGTTTATTCCAGTTAGAATTTTATAAGTCATGATATCACCCTCATTGTTCTAAATTCCAGTGAATATAGTCCTAGCTAATCCACGTTCTCTTCGTACATCAGTTCTGTCATCCTAGAAACCAGGCTGGCAAACTTTTGCTGCGCTCCCAGAATAGCCAGAAAATCTTTCCTTCGATAAAGAGATGAAAACTGCATATAATACTCCAAGTGTGGTCTCACCATGGTCCTGTACAATTGCAACATGACATCCTCATCCCCGTGGAGAAAGTGAGGTCTGCAGATGCTGGAGATCAGAGCTGAAAATGTGTTGCTGGAAAAGCTCAGCAGGTGAGGCAGCATCCATGGAACAGGAGATTCGACGTTTCGGGCATAAGCCCTTCATCAGGAATGAGGAAAGTGTGTCCAGCAGGCTAAGAATAAAGGTAGGGAGGAGGGACTTGGGGGAGGGGCGATGGACGCATCTCCATCACCCCTCCCCCAAGTCCCTCCTCCCTACCTTTTATCTTAGCCTGCTGGACACACTTTCCTCATTCCTAATGAAGGGCTTCTGCCCGAAACGTCAAATCTCCTGTTCCTTGGATGCTGCCTCACCTGCTGAGCTTTTCCAGCAACACATTTTCAGATCCTCATCCCCGTACTCAGATCCGCTCGCTATGAACGCCAACATAGCATTTGCCTTCTTCACCACCTGCTGAACCTATGCTTACTTTCAACAACTGATATATAAAGGACACAAAATCTCATTGCACTTCCCCCTTCCCAGTATCCTAATTTTGGGCTGGAAATCTGCACCGTTACATACAGAATACCAATGTTGAAGTGCCAAATGAGAATGCCATGACAGTGAAAAATTGATAACTGTACAATGGGAAAAACCATAAACCATTGCTTTCATACCCTAAAGCCACAGATAAACAATGAAAAATTAGTTTGATTGTCACTTCATTTAAGAGTACAATCTTCTCAAAGATATCTCAACACAAAAAGCGTTGACTTCTTCCCTAGAAGAAAAACAATTCTAAGATTTATCCCAATTTCTCCTTCCCTTCACATGTCAACTTCAAAGTTGGCCATTGATATTAGTCTTATCAATCAATTAGTAAATATATCAGAAGGAAGCACTTGTTGACTGCTCAGTACAGGCTTTTGATAAGTCACTTCAGATGCTGACAACAACACTTCTTTTGTATTAAAACACTACTCACTGCTCATTCTGTACTGCATGTTTGTCACCTAACCTTCTGAAAATGAAGCAACTCTTCAGCATTCAAGATCACATTTTCCAAAATTTCACGATACAATTACACTAATTCTAACCAACTAGAAAGACACCATCTGTAATTTTTATTACATACGAAAGGTGGGACCATTTTTTAAAAAGATTTTTCATATATAATTTAGAATATGAAAATGGACATGCATTAATATTGCAGTTTTTCACTACGAATTGATTGGAAATGCTGCCAACAAAATGGAATTAAATAGGAATCTTCTTGTGCCAATTTTGATATTAGCTTTGTTCTAAAGGCTAACCAACTGAACTAAAACAAGGCTGGCTCCATTCATTTTACAGTCGATAAGAACACTTCATCCCATCTGTCTTGGCAAATTTCTGGGCCAAAACAGAAGCCACATTTTGCAAGCACTGCGCATTTACCATTCTCCTTTGCATTAACTTCGAGCTAACTATTTCATTCACTGCAACAGGTAAATCTTAACCTCAATAAATTGCACAAAGAAAAATCATGGTGCTTACAGGATGTATTTTTAATGCAAATATGGGCAATTGTAATCTGGATAACAATCTTTTATTCTGACTTATACCGTATTAGTTGCATTCAACAATGAAATAGGCTCAGTCAGCAACCAATTTGCAAAATTCTGTTGCAGTTTGTAGATATAAGCGCATACATATAAACAGGTTGAAAAGTGTTATGTTTCTGTAAAAACCTACTGTCTGTAGCAACTGGTCTGCTATCCAACACAAGGTCTACCTGCAAGAAGTTAAAGTGCTGGTCAAGTTGCCTGCCTTAGAAAAAACAGTTCCATCATTAAACACATTTGAAACTTACAGGAATTGTTCTAGCTTGGATACAAAATTTAATGATAAATCTCTCTCAGATTTAAGCAGTTCCGTTTCAGCCCTGAATCCAAATGGAAGCAAGCGAAATGATTAAAGCAAAACAAAAAGTCGTCATGCCATAGAACATTTTAACATACTCCATCTGCAAATACTTCATTTTTCTCAAATAGACACATGCAATGTCACTACTACAGTGCATTAAGATAGTGTTTCCAATTTGGATATAAAATTGCCATGTACTGAACGTGTTTCAAATCATTCTCATCTGTTCTCTGGTTACATTTTCAAGATTCAATAGCCATCCTTTGAATCATCTGCTACAACCCAATATCACTTGGCATTCCCTATGCATTTTTATACCCAGTCAACCATATCATTCCTGGCCTTGGATTGGAAGCACAGATGTTGCCTAAGTTCATCAGCTCTTGCTTAACTTCAACTGCATCAGTTGACATACGATGTGTGGCAGCAATGGATTTGCAAGAAGATAACATGAAGCTACCAGAAGACTCAGTTGTCAGTGCTACTTGCAACTCAGACAGATCAGAGGGTTTGAGATTTAATTCCCAGTGTGATTCCTTAGCAGTAGATGCAACAATTAGGACCATCTAGTAAAAAGTAACTCATTTGGTGAACAATGTCAAATGAACTCAACACCCATTTCCTACAACCTGGTGAATTCTGGCCCCTTTGTTGGGACATGAATTCAAACCCCACTCTTGGAAGTATACTTCATAGCTTTCGGGTGCAGTGGTAATATTCTTATCTCTGAACCAGAAGGCTCAAGTCCAATCTGTCTGTAGATGACTTACAACTTCTCTGAACAAGTTGATGAGAAAACAGTTCCAATTCCTCCATAACTAAGGGCCCCAAGTTCCACTGCAGCAACTCTCAAAGAATATTTAAACAACAACTTTTCCCCACCCTGGTGGCAAAGACACAATACAGAGTGAGCTTTCAATGCCCATCAGGACTATTGTACAAGTTAGCAAAGGCCTAAAGAATATTGGTGCTAAACTGGGTATGTGCCAGGTTGTGAAGAAAACAAGTTGGAAAAAGATAGTTGATATCATTATCACTAATCTGCCTGCTCTGCAACTGTCAATGACAATAATGATACAAGTGTTCCACAGTTCTTGTGGAGTCAGTGTCCTACAGCATGCAGACAACCCTTTGGCCCAAATGGTCCATGCCAACCAAATCGTCCATCCACACTTGAGAATGTGTATAGAATATGAACAGGAAGGGAAAGAGTTATGTTTTGAGTTTTGCAAAACAAGAGGTTCAGCTAAGCATGATTCAGATCAGATAAGAACATCCAGTTAACAATGGGGTGCTGGAGGCAAGGGTAATAGGTCAACAAGGTGGAAAAGCATTCATTATGTAAAGCCATTTATCAAGCTGAGATAGCACTCAGTTTGTGAAGTCAGTTTAACAAGGTGAAAAGTATTCATTATATAAGGCAGTTATTCACTGTGTAATAGCAGATGGCTTAATCTTTCCTACTGACACTCGCAATATGTATGTTGCCTTATCTGGATGCTCCTCCCTGTAAAATGACTACATAGTTCATTAAGAAGCTGCTGCACCAGAGAAGACCATGAACTCATGTCTCTGTGCACACGGGCGATCGTTCTCGCTCCCTCCAGGGCCCGGAATAAAAATGAAGGAAGTAAAGTATCTCTAAGTGTTTTGCTTTGACAGAGGGGGGGAAAATGGGACAACGAGGGAACACCCCAGAGGACAGTGGAAACATCTTGGGATGTCCTCCATGCATCCCTCATGGTCTAATATACCCGTTGTCACATAGGAGACCTGGCTTGTCACCAAGCAAAGTGAAAGTTCATTGAGGAAGCTGCCTTTGGGAACTTTGGGATCATGCAGAAACTAAGTTGAAACATCAGAGGGAGCACACAAACCCCTAAACAACTCATCTATTAAACCATTCAAGAACCACCTTCTCTGTATGCGACAGATCACACACTGAACTTCTCAGTTGTTCCGGAATCTATTGAATCAGAATGGAAGCAAATCATCCACTACTCAAAGTACCATCTAAAAATATGATATCCTTAACATCACTTACTTTTTTTTAAATGAGTTAACTGCAGTTTCCAAAGAGAAAGAGAATTTTTTTGCTTGGTTCACTTAGTGCAGCATGCAGTTCGACTGTTCCAGTCTTAAAAACATTCAAAGATGCATCTTGGAGATTTGGTCAAAGCACAATCGACAGGCAGTTTTGCAACTTTATTGTGTTGAATTGGATCATGTTATGTTATATGATTTCCACATTTGTTACAACTCATTGGGGTATCTGCAAATCAAGCTCTGCTACTTCTAGAATTTTCATAAAAGTTGAAGGTTTTATAGACTATACAAATTTCCCAATTTACTTGACTTTCAGACCCAGATTGATAGAAAGCACGGACCAGGTCTCTGTACTGAACAAAAATTCTTATTCGCTACAAGTATTTAGACTTTATAACTTGAATTTACGTGTTGCTAAACTGTCAACATTAAACACTACTAATTAAAACTTTGAACCCCCATATAAACTTTATACATACATACACATACACACACAGTCAATGAATAGGATTAAATACATTATGGACAGAGGGGAAAAATTAGAAAGGCGGTTCACTTATCCTTCTTACAAGGTTCTGTTGTTGAGATCACATTTGAGACTCTTTTGGCCAGCACACTGCTTCAATAATCTTTCTTTGGCTGCTTCTGCTAATTGATAAGGGACACAGGATAACCGGTTTCAGAATGTGTATAAGGTATGAGCAGGTAGGGACAGAGTTAAGTTTTGAGTTTTGTGAAACATGCTGAACACTCAGATCAGATAAGAACTTTCAGTTAACAATGGGGTGCTGGAAGCAAAGGTAATGGGTTAACAAGGTGTAAAAGCATTCATTATGTAGAGCCATTTAACAATATTAGAAGAATTCAGTATGTAAGGTCAGTTAACAAAGGGAAAGTATCCATTATGTGAAGTCAGTTAACAAGATTAAGAATATACGCTGTATAACAGCAGCAGGCTTAATCTCTACCAGTCACAATAGCTGATTTTAATGGTCATCCATTATTGTAATGTTGCCTTACCTGGATGCTCCTCCCTGTAAATGACTATATTTCATTAAGAAACTGCTATTCCAGAGAAGACCGAGAACTCATGTCTCTGTGCACATGGGCCCTCCAGGGCCCTGAATAAAAATGAAGGAGGTAAAACTATATTATGTCTGAGTATTTTGCTTCAATGGGTGGGGACGGGGGAATGGGACAACAGGTTTACTTATGAAAATGTCTCCAACTGAAAAGTTGCAAGAAAGATAGCATAGTTTTCTTTAGGCTAACAGCGATTTTTGATTGCAGAGAACAAACAGTCCTCCTGATTTGGGGAAGAACTGAACACTCGCCCCTCTCCAGGAAAGCCTCTCAGATCCAAGATGTTCAGTTACCTGAGAACCACTATTGGATGTTGGCAGGCAAAAAGATCCCTGTCATTGATAATTGGTCCTGATGAAGGGCTTATGCCCGAAACGTCGAATTTCCTATTCCTTGGATGCTGCCTGACCTGCTGTGCTTTAACCGTGGGCGGCACGGTAGCACAGTGGTTAGCACTGCTGCCTCACAGCGCCTGAGACCCGGGTTCAATTCCCGACTCAGGCGACTGACTGTGTGGAGTTTGCACATTCTCCCCGTGTCTGCGTGGGTTTCCTCCGGGTGCTCCGGTTTCCTTCCACAGTCCAAAGATGTGCGGGTCAGGTGAATTGGCCATGCTAAATTGTCCGTAGTGTTAGGTAAGGGGTAAATGCAGGGGTTTGGGTGGGTTGCGCTTCGGCGGGTCAGTGTGGACTTGTTGGGTCGAAGGGCCTGTTTCCACACTGTAAGTAATCTAAAAAAAACATGTTCAACAATTCATGGACTAATCTAGTTCATGTTGCCAGCAAAAAGAAATCTGTATAGTTTCTCAAATCAAAATAGTCTATTGTCAAACATCAGTTACTGCTTGTTCAAACAGTTGTTTAACCAATTGCTGTAATAGGTGTCAGGTTATTGATTCTGAAAACTGCAGCCAGTCTTTCAAACATTTGGTATAAAAACAGCTTGCTCTGAATTTAGGTTGTACATTTTTAAAACACAAAATAAAAAGATATTTTCCTGACAGCACAAATACTTTTTCCCAACACTTATCTGGATAACTAGTAGCATTGGAAACATTGGTTATTGTTTCTCTTCTCTCCATTATCCACCTAACTCTTCACTTTTTATTTCTGCTGTTTCTTTGCCATTTTTAGAAAAGGTATCCTTTTAACGTATAATACCATTTCACAGAATGGAAGGGCAGATTCATTATTTGCTGGTTTTGGTCCACATGCCGCTGTAATATTAATATGATTTCAATAAGTTCCACACTATCTTTTGCTGATAATCGTGACAGACTTTTTCTTGTTGCTTGGCAGTTGACTCAGTGACTGAAGCATGATGAATCTGATTGATACGCAAGTTAGTTGGTGTATATTTAAAATTTGCTCATGAGATGTAAATATTGTTGGTTCAGCTAGAATTTATTGCCCTTGGAGAAAGTGGAGGAGAGCTACATTCTTAAACTGCTGCAGTCCTTAAGGATAGGAGTTCAAGGATTTTGACTCAGCAATAGTGAAACAATGGCAATATAGTTTCAGGTCAGGTTGGTCTGTGATTTGGAAGAGAATATGCAAGGGGTAATGTTCCCATGTATTTGCTGGTCTTTCCTTCTAGGTGGTAAACTTTATGGGGTTGGGGAGTTGCTGTTGGAGGAACAAGGAGTTATTGCAGAGCCTCTCGTGTATCGTTTATGATGCTGCTAGTTTGTGACTGAAGTGAAGGGAGGACAGGTTGAAGGTGGAGCGGCCATCAAGTGAGCTACTTTGTCTTAGATAGCATCAAGCTCCTTGAGTGTTTTTGGAGTTGCACCCATCCAGGTAAGTGGAAAGCATTTTATCATCTCTAACTTTGCATGATGGATGGTGAACAGATATTAGGGGAGGAGTTGGTGGGAGTCACTCACCATAGAAGTCCTAGCTACTGGTCTGCTCTTCTAGGCACACAGTATTTGTAAAGCTGATCCGGTTCTGCTTCTAGTCAATGATGACCTCCAGAATATTGATAAGAGGATTTAGCGATGGCAATGCCACTGATGTTTCAAGTGGTGATGTTTGTTCTCTGGCAGTTAAATGGTGCACATGTTACTTGTTACATATCAACCAAAGGATGGACTTTGTTTAGGTCTTGGTGCATATGGGGCAAGGTTTCACAAAACTTTATTTTGATCTGAATCATGTTCAGCTGAACCTCTTGTTTCACAAAACTCAGAACCTAACTCTTTCCCTGCCTGCTTATATCCTACACACATTCTCACCCTGATGCAACTAAGTCCTGAGTAAAGCAATTGTTTCAGGGTATGCAAAGTACTTCAGGATATACATGTCATTGCATGTCAATTTCAAGGAACAAAAAATGTTTTCAAAAAATAATTTCAGGTTTGTTACTCCAATACAGATTTTTTTTTCATATAAAGGATAGATCAAATTTAGCACAAGAAAGCAACACATTTCAAAAATGTAATAATAAAGAATTCAGCTCTGCATGCAGGCAAATGAGTTAATGATGTTAGATTAATCTCTCTGGTCTCATTTATAGTCACAAGGTTTATCCCTAACGAGATTCATCAATTCTGTCAAATTACACTGTTATGCATTGTGGTTCAATTCCAAAAAAGTAATCAATAACCAATGTAAAAAGAGAACGCATTGTATAAATTCACACATGGCTACCTGTAGGATATCTCATCAAATAATGAACTTAGCACCCTCAGAATAACAGATTACAATGGGTTTCAAAGATTTTTGATAAGATGAAAGCTTTACATAGATAACTTGTTCTTTGGAAAATCGAGAACAGAAACCCCTTAAGAAAACTACAGATTGATGAAAATGATTTTTTAAAAATTTTCTTTTTTTCACATAAAATGAGTCCAAAACTAATTCCATCTTTTCTCCACACCTTTCCTGAAAGTGCAAACTTGCAATCAACACACCAAGCAGTAATCACAGGCAGGAAATCCAGCAGCTAGCAGAAACTATTATGCATGTGCAGGTTTGTGCAGCGCTTTGTTTTGAAAGGTGGGTCATGCCTCACAAACCTTACTGAATTCTTTAAAAAGGTGACCAAAACAGATGGATGAGGGTAAAGTCGCTGACGTGGTGTGTACTGATTTCAGTAAGGTGTTTGATAAGGTTCCCCGTGGTAGGCTACCATACGGAGGCATGGTATTGAGGGCAATTTAGCGGTTTGGATTGGCTAGCTGAAAGAAGACAGAGGGTATTGGTTAATGGGAAATGTTCACCCTGGAGTTTAGTTACTAGTGGTGCACCGAAAGGATCAATTTGGGTCCACTGCTATTTGTTATTTTTATAAATGACCTGGATGAGGGCGTAGAACGATGGGTTAGTAACTTTGCAGATGACACCAAGGTCAGTACAGTTGTGGATAGTGCTGAAGGATGCTGTAGGTTACAAAGGGACATAGATAAGCTGCAGAGCTGGGCCATGAGGTGGCAAAGGGAGTTTAATGCAGAAAAGTGAGAGGTGATTCACTTTGGAAGGAGTAACAGGAATGCAGACTACTGGGTGAATGGTAAGATTCTTGGTAGTGAAGATGAGCAGAGAGATTTCAGTGTTCATGTATACAGATCCCTCAAAGTTGCCACCCAGGTTGATAGGGCAATTAAGATGGCATATGGTAGGTTAGCTTTTATTAGTAGAGGGAGCGTGTTTCAGAGCCATGAGGTCATGCTGGTGTGGCTGCATTTGGAATACTGCATGCAGTTCTGGTCATCGCATTATAGTAAGGATGTGGAAGTTTTGGAAAGGGCTCAGAAGAGATTTACTAGGATGTTGCCTGGTATGGAGGGAAAGTTTTATGGAAAGGTTGAAGGACTTGAGGCTGTTTTCGTTAGAGAAGGTGGTTGAGAGGTGATTTAATTGAGACTTACAAGATAATCAGAAAGTGAGATCGGGTGGACAGTGAGAACCTTTTTCCGAGGATGGTGATGGCTAGTATGAGAGGGCATAGCTTCAAATTGAGGGGTGATAGATGTAGGACAGATGTCAGAGGTAGATTCTTTACTCAGAGTAGTAGGGACATGGAACGCACTGCTTGCAACAGTTGTAGACTCGCCAAATTCAAATGCATTTAAACGGTCATTGGATAGGCATACGGACAAGAATGGAACAGTGTAGGTTTAATGGGCTTCAGATTGGTTTCACAGGGCAGCGCAACATCGAGTGCTGGAGGGCCTGTACTGCGCTGTATTGTTCTATGTTCTACGTGATGTCATATTGAGGTTGTACAGGAATTGGTGAGGCGTCTTCTGAAGTACAGTGTTCAGTTCTGGTTGCCCTGTTATTGGAAAGATTAAATTGGAGAGGGTTCATAAAAGATTTACAGGATGTTGCCGGGTATGGAGGGTTTGAGTTATCAAAATAAGTTGGATAAGCTGGGAGCTTTTCGATTGGAGCATAGGAGGTTGAGGGGTGACCATATATATGTTTATAAAGATGTGGGGGGCACTGGTAAGGTGAATAGCAAGGGACATTTCCCTCGGATGGAGGAAATCAAAACTGGGGGATATTTTTGAAGGTGAGAGGAGAAAGATTGAAAAAGGTCACGAGGGCAACCTTTTTACACAGAGAGAGTGGTTATGTGGAATAAACTGCCAGCGGAAGTGGTGGATGCAAGTAGAGTTACAACATTTAAATGACATTTGGATATGTTCATGAATAGGAAAGGTTTTGAGCGATGGGCCAAACACAGGCAAGTGGGACTAGCTTAGTTTAGAGATACAGTCGGCGTGGATTAGTTGGACCCAAGGGTCTGTTTCCATGCTATATGATTCTATGACCCTAAGTGTCTATTTATTCTTAACAGGTTTTTTTCCAAGACTTCTCATTGTAGAGGAAACTTAATCAAATAGCAGTGCAAGCTGTGACAACCTGTTCAGAAATTAAGATACACAATCTTTACTGTGAGTAAATGAAAAAAATGGCATTTTGAGACATGAGTTAAGGTCTTTATTTAGAAACCACAGGAAGAGCTTAATCAAACAACTATGCTTTTCTTTGCTTTCCTTGGTGCTTAATCCGGATACTTCATCATTTTGTTTTGTTCTGACAACATATTGCACCATGTACAGACTTCTCTGTTTACTCTTCCCTTGCAACATTTCTTAGCAGAACGGTACTGATTTACCTCTCTTAATTTTCTCTGGAGTCCTGCAATTGCCATAAGCTAAAACCAATGCTTTCTTCAGATCATGGGCTGAAAAAATAATTTTGCAATCTTGTAGAAAAAAATTTTGCAAGATTACCATCAATGTAGAAACAATTTAAACACCAAAGCTTTAAACATGAAGTTTATTTTCCTTCTTCCATTACATTATATTGTTTTCCTAACCTTACATCTCTTATTTCTATCCCATCAAACTCTATGCTTGATCCTCATCAGTACAGAGAAGTTTGAAAAAACTCAACACAAAGCTCAACTTTGCGAAGATGCATCAAACTCACCTAGTTGTGCACAACGCCCACGCATGAATAAAGAGCAATACAGGATAGCAACAAGCACTTTGACTCTCCAAGCCTATACGGACACATTTTGCCCTTCTGTACTAAAACTGTCTTCATTTACAGGATCTGTATCCCTCTATTCCCTTCCTATTCATCCAGATGCTTCTTGAATCCTGCTATTGTGTCTGCTTCCACCATCTCTGCTGGCAGCATGCTTCAGACACTCATCACCCTTTGTGTGAGAAAAATGTACCTCACACATCGCTTTTAAATTTTCCTTATCGCATCTCAAACCTACGTCCACTAGTAATTAACCCCTCTACATTGAGATAAAACTTCATACTTTCCACTCTGTCCATGCTATTCACAATCTTATAAACTTCTATCAGGTTGCCCAACAACCTCCTGCATGAAAACAAACACAGTCTATCCATTGCTAAAATCCCCCAAATCAGGCAACATTTTGGTAAACCTTTTCTATACCCTCTCCAAAGCACCCTTCTGGTCACGTGGTGACTGGAACTATACACAATATTCCAAGTGTGGCCTAACTAAAGTTTTGTAAAGCTGCAGCATAACTTGTATATAAGCCTTTTTTACTACCTTAACTATCTGCACTACCACCTTCAGTGATCTGTAAACCTGCACACCCAGATTCCTCTGCATATCAATATTCCTAAGGACACTGCCATTCACTGTATTTGACCTTTCAAAATGCATCACTTCACGTTTGTCCAGATTAAACTCCATTTGCCATTTTTCTGCCCACTCCTCTAACTGATCTATATCCTGCTGATAAACCTCCTCACTGCCTACAACTTCACCAATCTTTGTATCGTCCGCAAACCTACTAATTAGACCAGCTATAATTTCCTCCAAATCATTTATGTAGATCACAAACAATAGAAGTCCCAGCATGATCCCTGTGGAAAACCACTAGTCACAGCCCTCCATTCCAAAGAGCATCCTTCCACCGTTACCCACTGTCTCCTATGATTGAACCAGCTCTGCATCCATTTTAGCAGCTCACCCCTGATATCATAAGACTTCCCCTTTTGTACCAGTGTGCCATGATGGACCTTGTGGAAGGTTGTATTGATGTTCATATAGACAACATTAACTGTTTTTCCCTTAACCATCTTCGTGACCTCCTCAAAACACTGGTGAGGCATGACCTGCTCTGCACAAAACCATGCTGTCTATTGCTGATAAGTCCATTTGCTTCAAAATTCCTATAGATCTTGTCCCTGAGAATCTTTTCCAATATTTCTCGACCACCAAAGTGAGACTCACAGGTCTGTAATTTCCAGGATGGTCTTTGCTACCCTTCTTAAACAATGGGACACATTGACTCTGGGATCTCACCTGTAGCCAAAGAGAATACAAAGATGTCTGTCAATGTTCCAGCAGTTTGTTCCAATGCCTCCTCAACATTCTGAGATAGACCCCATCAGGACCCAGGACTTAAGTACTTTAAGACATTTTAATACAGACAACACTTCTTCCTTTTTAATAAGAACTTCACACTCCCTTCCCTGTGATCATCCTCCACCAATTCCTTTTCTTTGGTGAATACCAACAAAAAGTATTCATTCAGGATTTTCACCTACTTTTTTTGTCTCCACACAGATTCCTTCCTTTGTTCTGGATGTAAGTTGGCTCACTGAGCTGGAAGGTTAGTTTTCAGACTTTTTGTCACCATACTAGGTGACATTATCAGTGAGCTTCCGGTGAAGCACCGGTGGTATGGCCCGCTTTTTGTGTGTTTAGGTTTCTTTTGAGTTGGTGATGTCATTTCCTGTTTTTTTTCTCAGGGGTCAATAAATGGGATCCAAGCCAATGTGTTTGCTGATAGAGTTCTGGTTGGAGTGCCGTGCTTCTGGGAATTCTTGTGCATGTCTCTGTTTGGGTTTGTCCTAGGATGGATGTGTTGTCCCAGTCAAAGTGGTGTTAACTGGCCGGGCTCATTTCCCAAAACCAGGCCTACTTTAACCCCTTCCCTGATTGGACTGTTTACATATTGTGCAAAGAATCCCTCCTGAATGGTGAAAGTCTGTCCCATCAAAGCCTCTAGCACACAGTGAGTTCAGGGAAGTTAAAAACAGTTGTAGTGGATGATTTTATCTCTCGCTGGCTGGTGGAAGACCTGCAGTATACCCCCAACGTTGTGATTTCACCCTTCCTATTCCTGAGTTCCACCCATATTGCTTCATTCCACAAGCTCGTATCGTCCCTCAGTACAGCTGCAAGATACTCCTTTACCGGTAATAGAACTCACTCAACCTCTTTACCTACCTTGCTATCACACCTGAAACATCTAAACCTTGGGACAGTCAGCTGCCAGTTCTGTCCCTCTTTCAGCCAATTCTCTGCAATCACACTAATGGCATTTCCCAGTATGAACCAAAACTCTAAGTTGAAAAAAAAGCAAATAACGGGTACTCCATAAATAGGTTTGAAGCAGTTGAGGACAAAGCTGGAAGAAATCCAAGGAATGCATATGTGTTATTTAACATATGGTTAAATCATCAACTTGTAATAATTCAATTAACCTGGTGAAAGTTGCAAACGTGTGTTTTACAAAGTGGTAACTAAAGACCTTTAAAACGTCAGATGACATACCACTTGCCACTGGTAGATAAAATACATGGGGAAATAAGTATCTGCATAAGGACTTTGCAAAGAAAATTCTCTGCCAGTGAAAAAAAATTAAATGAAACAAGACTTCAGCAATAACTATGTCAACTCTTCTGGGAGACAGAAAACAGTAAAATTTCTTATTTTTCCACGCATATCAGTTTTCAATATTACATCATGCTATTTCAGGAGATTGCCAATCTTTCAGAAGCATTTAATACTGCTATTCTGGATCATTTGTAAACATTTTAAAATTAATGTTTCTTTGCAATACGCTTGACTTCTACTCACAATTGGTTTCCATAAAGAAACCAATCTTCCATACCAAAAAAAAAGCTTCCTTTAGACTGACAATTAATGAGCTAACATAACACTGAATTTAAAAACAACTTTTAAGTGCAGCATAACACACCAGATCTCTCAGGTTACATTCCATGTTGTCTACATAAAAGAAAAAACATATCCACAAGGAACATTTCCTATAGTTACAATTGACTTGTATATTTTAAAGTTCAATAATCTGCAAGACACTTGGAGGAGTTAGAGTCAAAAAGTGTGGTGCTGGAAAAGCACACCTAGTCAGGCAGCATCCAAGGATCAGGAGAGTCAATGTTTCGAACATAAGTTCTGCATCAGGAGACAGACTTTCATAAACTTTGCTACAACATTATACATAAAATAGCCCATGGTATGTAAGCGTTTTCCCCCGGAAATTAGGCCAAAATAATTTGTAGTTCATTAATAGCATTAAAGTGTATAACAAGCTGTGTTAATAAAGTTAGTTCATAAGTAGAGCAGTGCTACATCATGAAACAACCAATTTCCTCTCCAAGCATTCCTCAAAGATAAATTCAATCATCATTCGAGACCCTCTGTACTCCATTTTAAAAACTATCAACATGAACAACAAAGAAAATCACTAACAAACAAACAAGTTGACCAAATTAGTTTAAAAATACAGAGCATAATCAACAAGAAAATCAAATGACTCAGGGTAATTGCACGTACTGGCTTCACTGACTCGCATTCTCATCATCTGTGCTAGTCACCCCCGATTTTCTCCCCTTCACGTTAAAGTGGAAAATTAAAATTCAGCAACAGAAAGACCCAGCAAGGATTTTTTTTTATATAGATCTAGGTGTCAGAAGACAGATTACTTCATGTTTTCTCCAAAGATATTAATAATATAAACATTTTATCTATTTTACACAGGTTAAAAACTGCTTTGGTGACAATGACTTGCAACCTTTCAATACTAAGATGATCAGAGATGCAGTTCTAAGATCAGGCTCATCATCCACACAAAGACCCGCAGATTCTAAAACCAGTATCACAGAATTTCTTAGGTGGACAATTTTATTTTTTATTGAGTGACTACTGACAATGACAACAACTAAGGAGTAATTTCAGAAGTTAATATGGCTTTCAAGTGCATCTCACTTCATGTCAATCTTTAACCAAATTTTCCTTTCAAATTCTCAATCTTGAATTCAAAACAGGTATTACATTTTGTGAAACAAAGAATCTTTTTCCCTAATATGCATTCTGCATCTGAATTTCTGTGAAATTGAGAAACAAATTTGTACGGAAATCTCAGTTATCTGTAAGAATATGCAAAACTTGACCTACTCTTGGGGAATAAGGCAGGGCAGGTGACTGAGGTGTCAGTGAGGGAGCACTTTGGGGCCAGCGACCATAATTCTATTAGTTTTAAAATAGTGACGCAAAAGGATAGACCAGATCTAAAAGGTGAAGTTCTAAATTGGAGGAAGGCCAATTTTTACAGTATTAGGCAAGAACTTTCAAAAGCTGACTGAGGGGGATGTTGGCAGGTAAAGGGACAGCTGTAAAATGGGAAGCCTTCAGAAATTAGATAACAGGTGTCCAGAGAAAGTATATTCTTGTCAGGGTGAAAGGAAAGGCTGGTGGGTATAGGGAATGCTGAATGATTAAAGAAATGGAGGGTTTGGTTAAGAAAACGAAGGAAGTACGTGTCAGGTATAGACAAGACAGATCAAGTGAATCCTTAGAAGAGTATAAAGGCAGTAGGAGTATACTTAACAGAGAAATCAGGAGGGCAAAAAGGGGACATGAGATAGCTTTGGCAAATAGAGTTAAGGAGAATCCAAAGGGATTTTATAAATACATTAAGGACAAAAGGGTAACTAGGGAGAGAATAGGGCACCTCAAACATGAGCAAGGCGGCCTTTGTGTGGAGTCGTAGGAGATGGGGCAGATATTTAACGAGTAAGAGGACATGGAAGACACAGAAGATGCAGAATGTAGGGAAATAGATGGTAACAACTTGAGAAATGTCAATATTACAGAGGAAAAAGTGCTGGATGTCTTGAAACGCATAAAAATGGATCTGATCAGGTGTACCCTAGAGCTCTGTGGGAAGCCAGGGAAGTGATTGCTGGGCCTCTTACTGAGATATTTGTATCATCGATAGTCAAAGGTGAGGTGCCGGAAGACTGGAGGTTGGCAAAGTGGTGCCACTGTTTAAGAAAGGTGGTAAGGACATGCCAGGGAACAACAGACCAGTGAGCCTGCTATCGCTGGTGGGCAAGTTGTTGGAGGGAATCCTGAGGGACAGGATTTACATGTATTTGGAAAGGCAAGGACTGATTAAAGATAGTCAACATGGCTTTGTGCGTGGGAAATCATGTCTCACAAACTTGATTGAGTTTTTTGAAGTAACAAAGAGGATTGATGAGGGCAGAGCAGTAGATTGGATCTATATGGACTTCAGTAAGGCATTCAACAAGGTTCCCCATGGGAGACTGGTGAGCAAGGTTACATCTCATGGAATAAAGGGAGAACTCACCATTTGGACACAGAACTGGCTCACAGGTAGAAGACAAAGGGTGGTGGAGGAGAGTTGTTTTTCAGACTGGAGGGCTGTGACCAATGGGAGTGCCACAAGGAAAGATGCTGGGTCCACTACTTTTCATCATTTATATAAATGATTTGGATGTGAGCATAAGAGGTATATAGTTAGTAAGTTTGCAATGACACCAAAATTGGAGGTGTAGTGGACAGGGAAGGAGGTTACCTCAGATTACAATGGTCAGATGGGCCATGGGCTAAGAAGTGGCAGATGGAGTTTAATTTAAGATAAAGGCAAGGTTTTGCATTTTGGGAAAGCAAATCTTAGCAGGACTTATACACTTAATGGTAAGGTCCATGGGATTGTGCTGACCAAAAACCTTGGAATGCAGGTTCATAGCTCCTTGAAAGTGGAGTCACAGGTAGATAGGATAGGGAAGAAGGCGTATGGTATGCTTTCCTTTATTGGTCAGAGTATTGAGTATAGGAGTTGGGAGGTCATGTTGTGGCTGTACAGGACATTGATTAGGCCACTGTTGGAATATTGCGTACAACTCTGACCTCCTTCCTATCGGAAAGATGTTGCGAAACTTGAAAGGGTTCAGAAAAGATTTACAAGGATGTTGCCAGGGTTGGAGGATTTGAGCCAAAGGGAGAAACAAGCTGGGGCTGTTTTCCCTGGAGCATCAGAGGCTGAAGGGCGACCTTATAGAGGTTTATAAAATCATGAGGGACATGGATGGGATAAATAGACGAAGTCTTTTCCCTGGGGTGAGGGAGTCCAGAACTAGAGGACAAAGGTTTAGGCTGAGAGGGGAAAGATATAAGAGACCTAAGAGGCAACTTTTTCACGCAGAGGGTGCTACATGTATGGAATGAGCCGCCAGAGGAAGTGGTGGAGGTGAGTACAATTGCAACATTTAAAAGGCATCTGGATGGGTATATGAATAAGAAGGGTTTGGAGGGATATGGGCCAGGTGCTGGCAGGTGGGACTACATTGGTTTGGGGTATCGGGTCAGCATGGACAAGTTGGACTGAAGGGTCTGTTTCCATGACTCTACCTCCATATACTGTATCTGCCTTTGGCCCATATCCTTTAATATCTAAATCCAGTGATCTCAGATTTAAAATTAACTTATCCAGCATCCACTGGCTTTGTGATGAGTTCCAAATACTTGTGTGTGTAGTAGTCCTTCCTCTCTCCTGAATCATCTGACCCCAATTTTTAGCTGACGCCTCCTACTTGTAGAATCCCCAACCAAGGCAAATAGTTTATTATCTACCCTGCCTCTTCCTAGCAACATCCTGGCATTAGAGTAACAGTATTTCAACTTTCTGGGACTTTTTTTTAAAGAATCCATGGATCCCTTTAAGATTGCTATCACCGCTACCAATCACCATCGCTGGAGCTACCTTCTTTAATCTCCTAGGATTCATCGCAAATCCATGGAATATATTGATCTTTAGTCACTTTTATTTCCTGGCACTTTTTCTTGAGTGATAGTTATTGTATTTGTTTCCTCTCCTCCTTTTGATCTGTGATTATATGGTAATTTTGAAATGCTATTAGTATTTTCTGGTGTCTGTGAAAACTAAAGCAATATTCAACTCCTCCGCCATTTTCTGGTTCTCTATTATTATTTCCCCAGGAAAGGAGAGATGCTCACTTTAGCTTCTCTCCCCTATTTTAAAAATTTAAGGAAGCTCTTGCTGTCCATCATAATATAACTTGCAAGATTACCTTCAAAGTTATTATCACCTCTATTGGTCATCTTTTGGTGTTTTCAAAAGAAAACTTTCCCAATTCTCTGGATTAGCACTTATCTTTGCCAAATTGCATTTTTTTTCCTTTAATTTAACTTTACTGATTAATCAGGGATGCCTGATCACCTTCCTAAAATACTTCATCCTCAATGGGATATGTCTTTGTTCTGAACCATGCAGTAGTTTCTTGAACGTCTAATGTGGTTCCTCAACAGTCTTTGTTGTTAAACTCCCTTCCTCATCCACTCCAGCCAGCTCAGCCATCATTCCTTTGTAACTGCCTTAAGTTTAGCACACAACCCAAGCTTAATACCAAATTCTAAGACGTTTTGATCACTGCTTCTGAAGAAATCTTTTACTCTGATATCAGTTATTAAACCTGCCTCATTACACATCACTAGATCCATTTTTGCAGCAGAAGCGATGACAGCAAGGACTAGGGAGCTACCGGGAAGGTAAGTAAATCCTAAAAAATACTTACTTCATGAATAGGCGGAGCATACACTGAGCAAGAGCAGACACGGGATAGCTGGGTAACCAAAGTTATGTATTTGGGTGGGTGTTTCACCAAAAATACTACTTATGTAGTGTCCTCTACACATCCTCCTCCTCTAACCCAAAGAAAAAGGTTGTGCGCACCAATTTGGTAAGGTTACTAATTCTTTTTTTCCCCCCAATATTCTCTTTGGGAATTCCAAACAGTGGGAATGGATGTTAGGGCAGTTGAATGCTCCTCCTGTAGAATGTGGGAGGCAATGATCACCACTAATGTCCCTGCTAACTTCACCTGTGGGAAGTGCACTCAACTACAGCTCCTCCGAGACAGCGTTAGGGAACTGGAGCTGGATGAACTGCGGATCATTCGGGAGACTGAGGAGGTAACTGAGAGAAGTTACAGGGAGGTTGGCACACATCAGGTACAGGAAAAAAGTAGACGGGTTACAATCAGGGGACAGAAAGGGAACAGGCAGACAGTACAGGGATCCACTATGGTTGTTCCCCTCAATAACAAGTACAGAGGAACCTCGATTATATGAATATGAATTTTGGATTATCTGGCAAGATTGCCAGATCCCAATGCTCAGCTAAACTATGCTATCTGGAATTCGACTAACCGAACAAAAAACATACGTGTGTATGTGCGAGCGTGTGAGTGAGCGTGAGTGAGCGGAGAGGGTGTGAGAACGAGAGAGAGATTTCCAGGGGTAAACCATGGGGTATAACACAGTCTGTCCAGGTTGCTCAGAAAGGAAGAGGGAGAGGAGTAGAGCATTAGTCACTGGAGACTCCACAGTTAGGGGGACAGATAGAAAATTCTGTGGGAACAAGACAGACTCGTGGTTGGTGTGCTGCCTCCCAGGTGCCAGGAGTCTGTGATGTCTCAGATTGTGTTTCCAGGATGATTAAGGGGAGAAGGGGAGCAGCCCCAAGTCATGACACCCTAGGCACTAACAACATAGGTAGAAAAAGGGATGGGGATGTAAGGCAGAAATTCAAGGAGCTAGGTGGAAGCTTAGAGGAAGAACAGAGTTGTTGTCTCTGGTTTGTAAACCATGCCATGTGCTAGCGGGGCGAGGAATAGGGGGAAGAGTGAGAGCAGTTAAACATGTGGCTGCAGGGTTGGCGCCGGAGGGAGGGATTCAGATACCTGAATTATTGGCCCCTGAGGGCAGTGGAGGCCCAGTCTCTGGATTCATTTAAGAAAGAGTTGGATAGAGTTCTCAAGGATAGTGGAATGAAGGGTTATGAAGATAAGGCAGGAACAGGATACTGATTAAGGATGACCAGCCATGATCATATTGAATGATGATGCAGGCTCGAAGAACAGAATGGCCTACTCCTGCACCTATTGTCAATCTGGGATTTTGGACGTCTACAAACAGGATGGCCTTCACCTGAACCAGAGGGGTATCAATATCCTGGGGTGAGGATGGGGGGGTGGAAGCGTGTCTAATTC
This sequence comes from Hemiscyllium ocellatum, assembly GCF_020745735.1. NCBI lineage: Eukaryota > Metazoa > Chordata > Chondrichthyes > Orectolobiformes > Hemiscylliidae > Hemiscyllium > Hemiscyllium ocellatum. Next base: position 7,750,510 of record NC_083439.1, on the reverse strand, counting down.
AATGCCAAGAACATCCAGAATAAGGTGGGTAAAGTTGTGTTGGTACCTGGGACTTCCATGTTGTGGCCATTTCGGAGACATGGATAGAGCAGGGACAGGAATGGTTGTTGCAGGTTCCGGGGTTAAGATGTTTCAGTAAGAATAGGGAAGGTGGTAAAAGAGGGGAAGGTGGTAAAAGAGGGGGAGGTGTGACATTGTTAGTCAAGGACAGTGGCAGAAAGGGCGTTTGATGAGGACTCGTCTACTGATGTAGTATGGGCTGAGGTTAGAAACAGGAAAGGAGAGGTCACCCTGTTTGGAGTTTTCTATAGGCCTCTGAAAGGTTCCACAGATGTAGAGGAAAGGATTGCAAAGATGATTCTGGATCGAAGCAAAAATAACAGGGTAGTTTGCATGGGTTTTTTAACTTTCCTAATATTGACTGGAAGCTCTATAGTTCAAGTACCTTGGATGGGTCAGTTTTTGTCCAATGTGGATTAGTGGTGCTGGAAGAGCATAGCAGTTCAGGCAGCATCCAAGGAGCAGTAAAATCGACATTTCAGGAATAAAGGCAGTGAGCCTGAAGCATGAAGAGATAAGCTAGAGGAGGGTGGGGGTGGGGAGAAAGTAGCATGGAGTACAATGGGTGAGTGGGGGAGGGGATAAAGGCGATAGATCAGGGAGGAGTGTGTGCAGCAGTATGTCCTGACATAGAATGTAGACAGGCCAACAGGAGGTAAGGCCACATTGGATTTGGTACTGGTTAATGAACCTGGCCAGGTGTTAAGTGTGGAAGTAGGTGAGCATTTTGGCGATAGTGACCACAATTCAGTTACATTTACTTTAGCGATGGAAAGGGGCAGGTATATACTGCAGGGCAAGAGTTATAGTTGAGGAAAAGGTAATTCTGATGCAATTAGGCAAGATTAAGGATGTCTAGGATAGGAAAGGAAACTACAGGGGATGGGCACAATTGAACTGTGGAGCTTGTTCAAGCAACAGCTACTGCGTGTTCTTGACAAGTAGGTACCCATCAGGCAGGGAGGAAGAGGTCGAGCAAGGGAACTTTGCTGACTTCCAAAGACCTAAAGAGAGCGCTAAGAAAAGCCAGGAGGGACATGAGAAGACTTTGGCAGGTAGGATCAAGGAAAATCCTAAAGTTTTCGACAGCTATGTCAGGAATAAAAGAATGACTAGAGTAAGATTACAGCCTGTCAAGAACAATAGTGGGAAGTTGTGCTTGGAGTCAAAAGAGATGGGAAAGGCACTAAATTAATATTTTTTGTCAGTGCGCATGCAGGTAAAGGACAATTTTGACAATACTGAAATACATGCTATGAGACTAGATGAGGCTGGAGCTCATAAAGAGGTGGTGTTAGCAATTCTGGAAAGTTTTAAAATAGATAAGTTCCCTGGGCCAGATGGGATTTATCCTAAGATTCTCTGCAAAGCTAGGGAGGAGATTGCACAGCCTTTGGTTTTGACCTTTATATCATCATTGTCTACAGGAAGAATGCCAGAAGACTGGAGGACAGCAAATGTTGCCCCCTTGTTCAAGAAGAGTAGAGACAACCTTGATAATTATAGACCTGTGAGCTTTACTTCGGTTGTGGGTAAAGTGTTGGAAAGGATTATAACAGAGAGGATTTATAATCATCTAGAGAGAAATAAGTTGATTAGGGATAGTCAACATGGTTTTTGTGAAGGGTAGGTCGTGCCTCACAAACCTTAGAGTTCTTTGAGAAGGTGACCAACCTAGGTGGATGAGGGCAAAGTGGTTGATGTCGTGTATATGGATTTCAGTAAAGCTTTTGATGAGGTTCCCCACAGTAGGCTACTGCAGAAAATACGGAGGCTTGGGACTGAGGATGATTTAGCAGTTTGGATCAGAGGGTGGGAAATATTCATCCTGGAGTTCAGTTACTAGTGGTGTACCACAAAGATCAGTTTTGAGGCCACTGCTGCTTTTCATTTTTATAAATGACCTGGATGAGGGCATAGAAGGATGGGTTAGTACTTTTGCAGATGACACTAAAGTCAATGGACTTGTGGACAGTGTGGAAGGATGTTGCAGATTCCAGAGGGACATAGATAAGCTGCAGAGCTGGGCTGAGAGGTAGCAAATGGAGTTTAATGCAGAAAAGTGTGAGGTGATTCACTTTAGAAGGAGGAACAGGAATACAGAGTACTGGACTAATGGTAAGATTCTTGGTAGTGTGGATAAGGAGATCTTGGTGTCCATGTACATAGATCCCTGAAAGTTGTTACCCAGGTTGATAGGGTTGTTAAGGCAGCATACAATGTGTTAGCTTTTATTAGTAGAGGGATTGAGTTTTGGTGTCATGAGGTCATGTTGCAGCTGTACACAACTCTGGTGCAGCAGCACTTGGAGTACTGCATACAGTTCTGGTCGCTGCATTATAGAAAGGACATGAAAGAATTGGAAAGTGTGCAGAGGAGATTTACCAGGACGTTGTCTGGTATGGAGGGAAGGTCTTATCAGGAAAGGCTGAGAGGTTTGAGGCTGTTTTTGCTAGAGAGAAGGTTATGGGGTGACTTAACAGAGGCATACAAGATGATCAGAGGGTTAGATAGGGTGGACAGTGAGAGTCTTTTTCCTCAGATAGTGATGGCTAGCACATAGGGACATAGCTATAAATTGAGAGGTGATAGATATAGGACTGTTGTCAGAGGTAAGTCCTTTACTCAAAGAGTAGCAAGGGCGTGGAATGCCCTGCCCGCACAGTAGTAGACTCACTAACTTGAAGGGCATTTAAATGGTCATTGGATAACTATATGAATGATAATCTAATAGTGAAGGTTAGATGGGCTTCAGATCAGTTTCACAGGTTGACGCAACAGATGGCCAAAGGGCTTGTACTGTGCTGTATTCTATGCTCTAAAATACCTGATCACTGGTTGGATTCACAACACATTGTTCCAGGAAACCATCACAAATAGACTATGAATTCTTCCTCTGCCAATTTGATTCTCCCAATCTATACAAAGATTAAAATCCATGATTAATATATTAACCTTGTTACTTCATTACCTCCTGACTTAATTTCTGTCCTATTGTGCAGCTAGTAGGAGGCCTATAGACTAGTCTTACCAGAGTCATCTTCCCTTTTTTTAAAGCTATTACCTGTTCGGATTCTACATCTTCCAGTCCGAGATCATTTCTTTCTGTCATACGTATTCCATCCCATACCAACAATTCTACCCTTCCCTTTCTGCCTGTTCCTTCAACAGTCACATTTGTCTAAATATTTAATTACCAGCTTTGATCTCCTATATGCATGTCTCTGAATGGCTATATGAATGTACTTATTAACAGTATTTGTGTCATTAATTCATTAACTTTTGTTCCAAATGACACATACGCTCAAGTAAAGAGCTATTTCTCCCTCTCCCCCCACCATCCAAATACAGCAAAGGGGATAAGAGATCATTCCACATTAGATTAGTTTAACATTTGATTATTCATCAATTTGTCAACCAGCGAACCTTACATTCCACCATCAAAATTAGGTGTAATAGAAATCTTAAAGAAAAACAATCAGATAAAGTAACATGCGGCAATAATTTTACATTTGAATGTAAGTTGCATTAACCAAAAAGGTGTACAAACAAATTAGATACTCAAACTGAAGAAGAATGTGGTTTGAAGTTTCTGGAAACAACAGTTTCCAGTATCCCCACATACCAACATAAGCCACAGCAAACTAACCTCGTTAGACAGGTGATCAGAATTGTGATGTTCCCAACAACTCAAGCACAAAAATCTATATTTGGCTCAATGTCATTGTCTGCATAGGAACACCTTAATGTTGACCTTTTAGATAATCCTAATTGATAAATTCTCACTAATCATCTACATTTAATTCTTAGAATCCCTGCAGTGTGGAAACAGGCGATTGAGCCCAACCCTCTGAAGAGTAAGCCATCGAGACCTATTCGCCTACCCTATATTTCCCGACTAATGCACCCGACCTATACATCCCTGAGCACGATGGGGAATTTAGCATGGCCAGTTCACCTAACCTGCACATCTTTGGACTTTTAACACATATATTCCCTTGATACAAATCTATTTAATTGTTGTATTTCGATGATTGGTGCATCGTTTATTTTCAAGTATGGTCTGTCACTGAGGTCCCAACTATTCCAGGAAACAAAGTAAAATTTATGCAAATCAACAAATCTGGCAATGAAAAAGGCTAAAGTAGAATCTCTAATGTGTAGTTTACAGGTAACGAGCCAAGAGATGAAGATTTCTTGGGTTAATTTAAACTGCATAAATCAGCTTTGAATTTGTGCAATGCTGTGAATTTCACCGAGGTTTTGACAACAGTAAGAGTCATAGAGATGTACTTTAACAACATTTGCAGTTATCAACTTGCAGAGGCTGCAGTGAGATTACTGCACTAGTCTGATTAACCAAAAGCCTTTTCAACCCACACTATTCAAAAGAATTTGGATTTCTGCCCAATATTAAAATAAAAATGCTGGCTCCAAGCCTCACAGAATGACTTTTGCAGAACTGTGTACATTTTTTGGTGATGGAGCAAACCGCAGTGTTAAAAAAAATTCCAACATAAAATGCACAGCCAAACAGAAAACAGGAAATTTAATATTTGAAAATAAACACAGCATCTTTTCACCCAAGAACAATCAGGTATATTTTAAAAAATAAAACACAAACAGGTTGCGGGTGAATAGAATTAGTCACCACAGTAAATGAATTTGAGGCCAGCCTGATATGCTGATGGGTACTAGACAGACTTATGCCCAGAGAATCTCTCACATCATTTGCAATCACAGTGGTGATTACCCAGTAGTGGGCGAGCACCCCTCCCACGGGAAATTTAATCCACAGCTTTTCTTCACTTTTTTTTTAAAAATGAGCAACATCTCCAAAGCAGCACTCCTAGTTTCAGCTTGGTCATAAACCACGGAAAGCTGCAAAGCTACAGCAATACATTTCTAAAACAGGAACAAAATAAAATAAAAGCTACTTTAAAAATTCTAAGCCTATATCAACAGTATCCTCCGTCACTCCGCACAGCAGCAACTAACTGCAAGCTTAAGAGGAAGATTATATGGAGCACAGCCATTTTCCATGACACAAATAGTTCCTGCGTAATGTGGTCCAGATTAACTCTTGGTTATACAGGTCTTAAATAATTGTCATTTGATATTTTGCCTAGAATTTCATTTGATTCCACACAAACAAAAATGGAACGTTAAAGAAATCACTAACCAAAGATACATTTATATTTTCAAAACTGGAGGCTTGCAATTTAACAGAGAAATTAGGGTTATCTTCTACTTTTTTTGCTAAATTGCATGACTCAACTAACAAACACAGATGGCTACGTGAATTTCATCGACTCCCACTCAATCTCAAATACTTCATTATTACATTTATTCCTTCTAATCAGATGTAACTTTCTCTATTCAGCCAACTCATCATGATTTAAGGTTTAGAAAGAAAATAGCAAGTAAACCAATTCAAAAAAAGCCACGCAAAACAACTTTGTTTTTATGAAAAGATTCTGCCATTGATTTAACACTGATTTCTCATCCATAAATGTCAATGGTCTGTTAATATTAATGGTACATTTGCACATACTCTTTTTTGCAGCATTCCCTTTTCAGCAACTGCAGAGGTACCCCTTTAGAGTTTAAAATATAAATGGGTTAGGAGTTTACCATTCCAAATATGTAACAAGCTTCAGTTCATGTACTAGTTTCCAATTTCTAACAAAATCAGTAAACTATTGCAAAGCCAACCAAATTACATTTCCAAAAACTGTTTCCAGATCAATTCTGGGACTGCATATTCTTCCACACCCAAGCTAAATCAGCCAAGGAAGACAAATCATTTTCTGATGCACATTATGGAATGTGTTAGGAAGTCCATAAATGTTATAAAACAAAAAACATTGCTATCATTTAGAAGTGCTGTTACAATCTCACCAGCACTTTTTTTTAAACAAAATATTTGGGAATGCGCTGCAAGATCTCCTACTCCAAAAGTAAAGAACATTTTCAGTTCTTTTGTAATATTAAGAGATCAAATGGGAATATCTCTCTGATTATTAATGCAATAGTGCAGTTTAACCTTTAATGTCTTTGGGCAGGGACGACAATCATGAAGAATGCGGATGACTATCCATTATAATTTACACTCGACTGTCATTTGCTATTACTGCCCTGCTATTGTCAAGTTAAATAGTAATTCAATCTCTTCCATCCAGAAATGCTTTCTGGGCAGAGGTATGTCACACCTGCATTATCTTAGGGAATCAATGAGTCAGGAAATTATCTGCATAACAATTCCCCAGGATTAAGGCATTAGCATTTGCATGATCTCAGAGGATGACCTCAGCCTACCACTGTACAGGGAGTAACATGCGACTAAGCGATTGAGGGTTATCTTGAGTGGCATGTGACTGGGAGGGACTGGCCAGAGCATCTGTAGGCATGACCAACTGACCAGCATAAAAAGGTGTGTTTCTTTGTTCAGGGCCTCACTTTGAATCAACCTATGGACGACACGGTGGCACAGTGGTTAGCACTGCTGCCTCACAGCGCCCGAGACCCAGGTTCAATTCCCGACTCAGGCGACTGCCTGTGTGGAGTTTGCACGTTCTCCCCGTGTCTGCGTGGGTTTCCTCCGGGTGCTCCGGTTTCCTCCCACAGTCCAAAGATGTGCGGGTCAGGTGAATTGGCCATGCTAAATTGCCCGTAGTGTTAGGTATGGGGTAAATGTAGGGGTATGGGTGGGTTGCGCTTTGGCGGGTCGGTGTGGACTTGTTGGGCCGAAGGGCCTGTTTCCACACTAAGTAATCTAAAAAAAAAGTGGTTAGCACTGCTGCCTCACAGCGCCGGAGACCGGGGTTCAATTCCCGCCTCAGGCGACCAACTGTGTGGAGTTTGCACATTCTCCCCATGTCTGTGTGGGTTTCCTCCGGGTGCTCCGGTTTCCTCCCACAGTCCAAAGATGTGCAGGTTAGGTGAATTGGCCAAGCTAAATTGCCCATAGTGTTAGGTGAAGGGGTAAATGTAGGGGTATGGGTGGGTTGCACTTCGGCAGGTCAATGTGGACTTGTTGGGCCGAAGGGCCTGTTTCCACACCATAAGTAATCTAACCTAATCTAAACCTTGTACAACTGCAGATTTTGGGGGTTGGGGGGACGAAGGAAGGTCACCTAGCTTATGCAAGTTCTAATAAACTTTAACTGTTTGCAGAAGTTGGTGTGTGCACATTGCATCCCGTGTGCAAAATCTCAGAAGAGCCTAATACTATTAAGTTCTGAGATATAACAGTAGGCTTGTGGAAAGTGGCAGAAACAAAAGACATACTTCTGTGGTGGTGGTGAAACAAGTATTTGACAAGGCTAATATGGCCACGGAACGAAAAGGTTAGACACTAAAAAGCTAAGGATGTTCATGTTAATGTAACAAAATATAACCTTACAACCTTGCCATCAACACTGCTGGAGTAATGCACCTACTCAACAGAAACTTTACACAGCAGTTTCAACAGCTACCTGAAGCCTCAATTAGCCTTCAAAATGAGTTGATTACTACTTGATATTTCTTCCAAAATCTCAACATCAACTTAACTGATTCAAAAAATTATGCAGAGGCAATTAGCATGTTTTGATAAATTACAGCACTAAAGCAATCCAACTGAGTATTCTATAATTTAACATTAAATTCAAAAATTAATATGTGGATAAATTAACTAATCTCAGGTCAGCAGATGGGAGTTAATATATTCTAGTTACACTTAGTTCTCTGCACATTCTTGCAGTATTTTGTATTTATTTTAATTTCATCTAAACAAATTTCCCTCAATGTAACTTTGTTATAAAGTTTCAGAAATACTGTCATATGTTCAATTCCCATTCTTAAAAATGCATGACATTTGAAAGACATTTATTCCCCTTTTCAAAGTTCAACTGGTAATGAGGGATCAGATAAGTGCTTAGAAGTCTAATTTCGATTACACGAGTTTTAAACTTCATTTTGGATAGCTTTATGCCTTTATACGTAACTCCACAGTTGCTTTCAGAGCCTTCAATACTACGTAGAAGGTAGTTTTCAGTGTGTCTTGACTCCGAATAGAATTATGTACCTGCAGCAAATAAATGCAACACTCTACAGAAAGGTGGGCCTCTGATTTTAACTTTGAGAAAAAACACTGCTTTTGGAAATGAACATTAGAAAAAGCAAAAGCCAGAAAAGGCCACCAAACTCTCTGCTGGCTAATGGCCTTCAACACATTAATGCCACTAATCACTCTACCTTTATCTACTTCTTCTCCCCCACCCTCATCCTCAGCTCCTGGTCCCAACAGATGTCAAATGCGTTTGGAGTCATCATCCAGGATAACTGTTCCTCAACCTCCAATCACAGTTTCTCCCTCTTCACATTTGCTGTTCCTCCTGTCAAAGATTCTGTCTCCGAGGATCAGCAAGAGCAGAAGGCAAGAAAACTATTATAGGAGCTGGAACAGCAAACATGGGAGAGACAGAATCTGTGACTGAATGTGACACTCAGATTCTCTCTCACTCATTTTTTAATTACAATCATCTACTTTATTCATATAAATATCTTTATATACATAGTGACTTGTTCCTCTATTCAAACCTGTGCATTGTTTTCCCACATGCAACCATTCAGATATAATGTATAGTGGGGGGGCATTTTTGTTTTCTTTGCCACCATCTTTAATTTTTCACAGCCCAGTTGTGAACTTTCCATGGCAAATATGTCCATCACACTGCATTTTGAACTCTGACATTCCTTCTGCGAACTAAACCACATAACAATTAATGCAAAAAAGACAAAAATCACAAAACACCAGGTTATAGTCCAACAGGTTTAATTAGAAGCACTAGCATTCGGAGCGCTGCTCCTTCATCAGGTGGTTGTGAAGTACACAATTGTAAGACAGAATTTATAGCAAAAGTTTACAGTGTGATATAACTGAAATTGTACATTGAAAAATACTTTAATTGGTTAAGTGTCATCTGTTAGAATGACCATGTTAGTTTCTCTTTTTTCATACAAAAAAAGACAAGTACCTTAAAGAAGCATTTGACCACACTAGCATTCTAATAATTACCCTGAAATAAACATCGCATGTGATTTTTCTTTTGCAAGCACCAACCTATCATGTAATTTAAAATTTAACATAGTCCAAATTCCTTTAAAACAAAATATTTCAAATTATCAGTGTTATTTAGAACAGTTGTACCTTTAATCCTTTCCATAAAGATACCAATTACCAGATGCCAGCTATGCCTTAATACCCAATTCCAAGACATTAATCTTCATAAGCAAACCAAGATAATAATCATTAGCAAACTATTAGAGAGAGAGAGAGAGAGAGAGAGAGAGAGAGAGAGAGAGAGAGAGAGAGAGAAAGAGAGACTCTCTGTATATATGTGCATGCACGTGCCCATCTTTGCCAAATCTGATCCTCATCACATCTGCATTCATAAATTTCTACAAACCACTGAGCAGTTTTCCCTTCCAAGCACTGGAATAGATGCGCCTTTAAAGCTCTAACAATGAAAATTTGTTAATAGCACAGAGCAGCAATCTAATCGAAGATCTTTTGCTCTTTATAGAATATTCACAGACTGTCTTTACCAACTGAGTTAGCAAAGTAGTAATATTTGTGTTCAAATTAACATTTGCTGTGGAAGACTTTACAGATGAAAGACCAGATTCTACCTATACTATTACTTATTCAGCAGAGTACTTTGCCATTTTGTGAAGTCAGCAAAAAGAACACAACAATAATCCTGGTAACATTGTACAATTTACTTTTACATAACGTGTTTTTTTTTTGACAGACCCACTAGAAATAATTTACTACTGAAACCTCCAAGGAGGTGAGAAAATATTTTAGAAAAGGTATTAATCAAGTTCATCCCACTTCACTTGAATCAATGTATTTAGTTACCATGGGGTGACAGTTGAGATCTCAGACTTGTACCAACTGTCTAATTCTCATTACTAGCAATGCTGGGAGAATGCAGAACAAATAGTTTGCAGAACTTAGTTTGAAGTTCTGCTAACAAAACAAAATTTATAAAAGTTCTGTAGTGCTTTCTGAACTATAAATGTAATGATTTTAAGTTTCAAATAATGCTCAAGAGAAACTGGAAAGATGGTACTGAAAGATGTTAGTCTCTTATTTCAAGGCATTCCACAAAGCTTTGGCCAAAAACAGAACAGGAAACACCAAGCTTGAGTTTTAAAGTTGAACGCTCCAACAGAAAGGAAAGGAAAGGAAAGATGGAAGGAACAAGACACACTAAGAAATCCATAGTTTTAAGCTCCAGAAAATCACAAGAATTTGGTTTGGTAAGTCTTGTTTCTGAACATTAAAAGTCATATTTGTAATTGCATGTAACTATTACAAGCCTGGCTACCTCCTTGGAACTACTTGAACGATTCAATCTTCCCCAACCATAGACTCTCTAACTAACCACATAGCTTTTAACTACTGTTAAGCCCATTCTTTTGGCTATGCTGCAGTTTCGCTCAATTGCCGAAGAATAAATGCCTCTGATTCTGGTGTATCTAACTTAGGAACTCTTGATAAAAACAAGACATTGTGAAAGGAGGCTACAGTCAACTTGTACTTGATCAGAACTACAAATTACTAAAATGATTCATAACACTGATAGACAGCAACAAAACTTCACCTAAAGACTTCTGGGGAACGGGGTATCAGCAATGAAATAAGGGTAGCGAGAAAAGAAAATAAGTGGAGAAGTGCTTTTTAAACCCTCTGAAAAGGGAAAACTAGAGAGACAAAATGCTTAATCTTTTCAAGAATGTGGCTTACATTAGCGGAGTTATTCAGTCTACGAGAATCCCCATGTCCTTACAATTTTCTTTGAAGGGGGCAGATTACATTTGTTTGTCTGTGCCCAGTGCTGCAGACTAATGGCAACGGATTTATTGAAGCTGGTAAAAAGAAAAAAAAGACAAACCAATTTATTTTCCAGGACTGTATCCAGATGATCTAAATAAAAATTAAAAATTAATGTTTGAATTTTGTTTGCAAGCCCATTGAAAAAAACCAAACAAAAATAATTTAATTTTTTGTAACAAGTATTGGCAAAAATAATAAAATAATTAAGAATACTAAGGATTTACATATGAAATGATGGCTGTGCATTATGATTGACACAAACTCCATGGGGCTTCATCACATCCTAAAACTCTACATTTTCCCCTAATTCTATTGGGAAAGCATTTTTCAGAAAATTATATTCAAGTTTTGAGATAAGCTGATCATGCACAAGTCTGTCTCATTTTGGTTTTGAAAAAACTCTTCAAAACCATCAGTCCTAATTTTCCCTTCCTTACATGGGCTCCAGAATCTGCTAGTGAGCAGCTAGCCTCAAAATTGATCTCAGAAAGGTCTTTGTAAGGACTTGTGGTCTCAAAGAAAGTGGCTTCCATGCAGCTCCACCTCAAAAGAACCCTCTGTCATATATTATCTAGTAAAATGCTGTAATCAAAAATGGCTTTAGCACTGCCGAAGACTTGCTAGCATTTATCAATGCAATTCAAACTATGCACAAATTTCAGATCTTTCAATATTTGTATCCCTGATTGGGAGTTGACTTCAACTGACTGCCAGGTTTATGCAAAAGTACAAGACAAACATATCTGCAGATCAACTTCTGATTCAATTTAATGGACAAATTTTTCTCCTTTCACAAGGATCTCTTCACTTCTTGAAGGCACAAGTTCACGTTGGGCAAGTTAGAAACAAAAACACCAACCAACCTCCAGTAACTTCCCAAGAGGTCAGTCCTCATATGCAAACCCAGTTGGGGGATTTTGCATGCAATTCAACATCCATCACATAGATAAATCCAATGCTGTCCTCATTTGCCATCCACAGATAAGCAACCTCCAAGTGAAATCAGTGGACAGTTATCAAAATGAAGCATTGCTGAATTTTCAAAGGACAAATTGGGCTGAAATGTCTCAAAATACTTATTCCCTTAGTCTAGCCCATTACTTGACCTTGCTAGCCTTTAGCCCGAGAATTGGCCAGTTAAATCCTGTTCTAACCTTCACTTCTTAAAGAATCCATGCCACTTTTCTTCACTGACCCCAAGTGCCAACATTAATCATAGTCCCTCTAAGTTTCAGAACAGTTATCTGCAAACAACAGGCATCAAACTGTGGATTCTCTTGGGCTGTATTGCACAAAGACAGATATTATCTCAACCAGCAAAACAACCTTGCTTTTCTACACTATTAATAGCACAAAGTTTGAAATTCAGAACAAAGCCAGTTTCTTCAGCAAATAAGTTCCAGATTGAACATTTTGTTTATGTAAAATAATAAATATAAACATTTGTAAGGTTTGTTTCTAAATCATTTTTACGACTGAAAACAGGCAAAGACATAAAAAAGTTAACTGACAAATATGGAATATCAATTGCCAATTTACTAATGGCAAGGATGGTATTGTAAAGAAATGTAATACAGTTCTGATATTCATGAGAAGCTGGAAAGCAGCAATTTCCCAACCTACCGTGCTGCCACTAGTTATTCAGAGATCTATTTTAAGCTACCATTAAAAAAATCTGGAGTGCCTGCTCTGTTTTACAGTTGCCATTTCCATGACAACATGGAGTGAAACATGATTTTACAGCAAATGTACACTACACAGATTAAATCTGATATGGCTCGAGAAAAACGAAGCTCGCTCAAATTTAAGTATTAAGCTTCTCCCTGCAGCTTGAAGAGATAGAGAAGGTTACCACATGCTTCACAGACTACTGCCTATCCTCACTGCTTCCACTAATCCTAAATATTTGCATTTATATAATACCAAATGCCTATTGATCAGGGAACTTTCTGATATGCAACAGAAAACCAATGCAAAAGCCAAACCTAATCAGAGCTTGTGGGTAGCAATGAGCAGATAAAAAGTTAGACAAAGCAAATGTGAGATGGCATGAACAAACAGTAAAAGGACAAAAATAAACAAATGACTTAAAAGAAAAGGCAGAGACTCGAAGCAAATATTTGAACTGGACCACCACAAATTCAGGAACCACCTAAAATATGGAATGGGAATATTCATGGAGCCTCTTGGTGCTCATTTCCATCATCACACCCTACTATATCTGGACAAGTACAATGCTGGACAATGAGGTCATTATGAGGACAATATCCTTAATCTCAAACATGATGGAGCTCAGCATATGCAAAATAAAAGGCTATAATGCCTGCAAGTATCATGAGTCAAAAATATAAAGATGATCATTATATATAAACCTTTGCAGATATTCCTGGGATGCAGATATCAAGTCAATTCTGTTAGTGCCAAATGATATTCAAGAACAACTGACTTTACAGGGAAGAAAAGATTGACATTGACAATACCCCAGCATTAGGGCAACTCAGTGGTCAGCACTGCTGCCTCACAGTGCCAGGGACCCGCGTTTGATTCCCACCTTGGGTAACCTTCTATGTGGAGTTTGCACATTCTCCCTGTGTCTATGTGGGTTTCCTCCGGGTGCTCCGGTTTCCTCCCACAAGCCATAGATGTACAAGTCAGGTGAATTGGCCATGCTAAATTGCTCATAGCATTCAGGGGTGTGTAGATTAGATGCATTAGTCAGGTGTAAATGTAGGGTAATAGGGAATGGGTCTGGTGGGTTACTCTTCAGGAGGTCGGGAAATGGCCCGCTTCCATACTGTAGGGATTCTATGATAGTACAAAGGACTGGTGCACCTGAGCTAATCAAGCCTTTGCAGTACAGATGATAAAGGCATCTGAGAACATGAAAGATTTCCCAATGCAAATATAACTCCAACAATTAAAAGGTAAAGTCACTACAGTACTTTCAGGTTAAAGGGATGCTCTCTCATTAGGGAGATATGATTAGTGATGATTTAACCTTGCTTCAAGTGTGGGAGAGGTTGAGAAGGAGAGCCCTTTGAATCCATGCCAGTGGCACCACTCTGCATGACAAAACAGCCATCCAGCAACTGAGCTAACCGATCCCCTTCTCCAAAAAGTCTCTTCCCAATCATCAGTAAAAGCCGTAACAGGTATCGTCAATACTTTCAAAAGCATGGATCGGAATTAAATGGTTCATTATGCTGGGTGGGCAATGAGCAAAATTTAAAATATGAAACTTTTGCATTCCCTAGCATAAAATTTAAATTTGCACAGTTGCATTCACAACAGACAATAACTGACAAGCATGTTGAGACCCACAATTCTGATATTCTGGTCTTAATATGAATAAATAAAATGATGCTTTGGGGAATACTGGTGAGTGGTTAGCTTTCAATGTCTATCCCGCACCACCACAGATTGGTACAATCATGATAAGCTGTAACCAATGCTGTCTTATCATAGGAAGGCATCAGAGGCCACGCACAGTAACTTTTCTTGTAGGAGTTACTGAATTGCAATTCGGATCAGCACTTTCGATGCAACCTTTGTAGTCTAAAGTTAGGAATAGAAGCAAGGCATCACCACCCTTGCTAAACCCAATTAAATCCAAGACCCAAGTTCAGAATTTTTTTTTTAAAAACTCCTATTACTCAACATTAAATCAGGCAATTGATCTACAACTATTGCCCTTTTCTTAAAGGCGAGTATAAGTCTTCTATATTCAAGATTTAAAGTAAATACATACCCTGCTCTAAGAAAATTGCCAAACAGCAAACATAGTCTCCTTCCTTTCCATTGTGAAACATTTCTGATCTAAACAAAAACATTTCAATTATCCACTTGTTTATGCCCATCGTGCTAACAGTCTAGTGTCAATTTTCCGTTATATACACAAGCATAAAAATGATCAACAGTTTTCCATTTCCATGCAGATTAAATTTCTGAATGAATCTAATGAGCAGCAGTAGAAATATTTATAAACATGCGGAGTCTATAAAAATTTGGTCAAGTACAACATTGCCTGGCATACAGTTGCAAATTGACGTTATCTGTTCCTTAAAGTAAAAAAGTTGAATAGGTTCCAAAAGGAAAAATTTAACTTGGGTGTCGGGCAGCATTCGTACACACCAGGGTACTGCACAATAAGTCAACAAATCTAAGTTCCCACACAACATCCTGGGCTGTTTAAAAAGAGTAGCTGCACCAAATGATGTGTAAACCGAGTCATATAAAACAAAGTATCAGGTTCAGTCTCACTTCGTGTGGAGTTAACTAATGGCAAGATACATAGTAACTAGATATGCTAACCTCGATGCTTTTGGGTTAAAAAAGAAAAAGGGGAAATATCACAGTTACGGCTCTTGAGCACAAGTTAGTGATTCTTAGATTAGATTAGATTTCCTACTAAATGAAACAGGCCCTTCGGCCCAATAAGTCCACACCAACCCTCAGAACAGCAACCCACCCTATTCCCTTACACTTATGTGCCCAACACTGTGGGCAATTTAGTATAACCAATTCACCTAACCTGCACATCTTTGGACCATGGGAGGAAACTGGAGCAGCCGGAGGAAACCCAAGCAGACACAGGGAGAATGTGCAAACTCCACACGGACAGTCGTCCGAAGTGTAAATTGAATCCAGGTCGCTCTTATAGATTGATTTTAAGGAGGTGTAAATGTACACATTATTGGAGACCAATTGTCATATTCTTGGTGTCACCTCACGGACCAACCAAACTGTCCCCAACCCCTCTATTGCTGTCTTCATTAAGGTCAGCAACAAAAACAGAAATTTGTATATTATTTATTTGTGGGTTGGAGGGGAACTTGCAGGTAGTGGTACTCCCATGTATCTGCTGCCCTTATCTTCTAGATGGAAGTGGTCATGGATTTGAAAGATACCATCTAAGGATCTTTGGTTAATTTCTTCAGTGCATCTTGCAAATAGTACACAATTCTGTTACTTAACATGGGTGATGAAGGATGTGGTGCCAAACAGGTTGCTTTATCCTACCTGGCATCAAGCTTTTGGAGTGTTGTTGAAGATGTACTCACCCAGGCAAACCTAGGTGAGTACTGCCTAGTAGACTGGGGACAGGGGAGTCAGGAGTTTAGTTAATGGTTGCAGCATTGTGTTTATGTGGCAATTCCAGATTAATTTCAACTCAATGGTAACATTAAGGATGCTGATAGTGAGGGATTCGATGTGGTGGTGGTGGTTAGATTCACTCTTATTGGAGATGGTCCCTGCCTGGCAGTTGTGTGGTGCAAATGTTAGTTGCCCCTTGTCAGCCCAAAAGTAGATATTGTCCAGAAATTCTTTTATTTGAAGGTGGACTGCTTCAGTATCTGAAGAGCCATGAATGGTGATGCTGTGCAATCAATCAGCGGACATCCTTATTTCTGACCTTATAATGGAAGGAAGTTATTGATGAAGTAGCTGAAGATGGCTGAGCCTCGGACACAACTCTGAGAAACTCCTGCAGAAATGTTGTGGAGCAGAGATGACTGTCCTCCAACAACCACAGTCATCTTGCTACGTACAAGGTATGATTCTAAACAGCAGAGTTTACCCCCCGATACTCAGTGATTTGAGTTTTATTAGGGCCCCTGATGTGCACACAATTGAATGTGGCCTTGAAGTCAAGGTCTGTCATACTCACCTCACCTCTGGAATTCAATTATCTTGTCTATGTTTAAGCCAAGGCTACAATGAGGTCAGGAACAGAGTGGCACTGGCAGAACCCAAACTGGATTTCAGGCTTTTTCTGAGCAGGTGCTACTTTATAGCATTTTACTGATGATCGAGATTAGACCGATGTGGCGGTAATTAGCCGGGCTGGATTTGTCTCGCTTTTTGCGTATAGTACATACTTGGGCAATGTTCCACATTGTTGGGTAGACTCCCTCAACAACTGCTGCAGACCCAGTCTAGCAGCAACGCCACTTGACCAGCTCAATCAATCAATAATGCTGCTGTTGGAAACACTTGCTGATGGACATGAATCCCCTATTCAAAATACATTGTGCAGCCTTGCCACGCTCAGTCCTTCCTCCAAGTATTGTTCAACATGCATGAACTGTGGCAGATACAAAACGTAAATAAAAAATGTTCACCTAATGAAGCAGACTTCAGTACGAGCACATTACTTGAGCATGCAGTATCTCACTTACATGAGGTAACTATCAAAGCACCAGTGCCAGAAGTGAATTGCACTAAACATCAACCCAGCAGGGACAACACCGCGATCACTCCTAGAATCACTAAGTAGGGCCATGCACAATCCCAATCACCATCAACATTAACCACATACACAATATCATGAAAGTTCAATTATAGTCAACAATGTTAATAGCTTTGCAACCAGTCTGAACATCCTTCCTGATGAAGGGCTTATGCTCGAAACGTCGAATTCTCTATTCCTGAGATGCTGCCTAACCTGCTGTGCTTTGACCAGCAACACATTTGCAGCTGTGATCTCCAGCATCTGCAGACCTCATTTTTTACTTGAACAAATTAAAGGCATTATATACACAGACAATTTGACATCTATAACTTTTTTTAAAAATCAATTTAAGGATATTTGTCTAATCATATGCAGCTGAATGTTAGCCATACAGCATGCAGCACAGAAAACTGACCCTTTAGTCCAACTCATCCATGCTAACCAAGCTACCCAAAATCAAATTAGTCCCACTTGCTTGCATTTTGCCCATTTTTCTCTCAAGCTTTCCTATTCATGTATCTTATCAAATGTCTTTTAAGTATTGTAACTGTACCGGCATCTGGCAGATTATTCCACATATGAACCATGCTGTGAAAAAGCTGCCCCTCAGATCCCTTCTAAATCTTTCTCCTCTCACCTTAAAAATATGCCCTCTAGGTTTGAACTTTCCTACACTAGGGAAAAGACATTTGCTATTCACCTTATTTATGCCCCTCCTGATTTTACAAACCTCTATAAGCTCATCCCTTAACTTCCTACATTCGATGTAATTTCAATGTACTACTACTTCTTTACCCGATTCATATTGTAGCAAAAAAGGAAACAGCTGCTGGACTTTTATAAAATAATCCCACAAGTACATCCAGGGGTTTAGTTACATATTGGATCACAAAAACATGCTGCTCACCATCTATGCCTAAAAATAAAGTGAAGTTAAGCAACTACCTTTTTCAATTAAGCAATCAGAATGATCAAAATCTGAGAGTTAATGAAATACTGTGCCGGCACTGCTCAGCAGTTCTACAAAGGTTACACAGATCAGCCATGTAGTTTATTGTTGTACCGTGGGAATTTCTTGCAAAGTCCACAACACCAAGCCACTCATTATTATGTTTGTATCTCAGGTCCTCTGAAGGTTATTGCATCTCAAGAAAACCTGACATTCAGTCCAAATGCGCTTCATAGCTCAACCAAAATATAAACTTCAAGGCCTGAAAAATTAAACATTTGAATTAATTTTCCCATCTCAAAGTCAATCTCACATCATCTTTATAATTTATAAAAAAATTTCCCAAGCAAATTAGTAATATTTCACCTGTTGTAGTTTGAAACATTTCAACACTTACAAAAGGTGTTGCAAATGTTAATGCACCACTAATAATCAGCACGCGGAAGAGAGAGAGTTAAATAGAAAGGAAAGTGTCATTTGTATTCAAGGAAAGGATTTGAAACAGCGAGGTAAAGAAGGTGTTATATGATTACCACCACAAAGCCAGAATAACTTTTAATTAGTTGATTTCAAATAACTCATTTAAGTGGTTAACCTTTTGCCCATATTACAAAATACCTCTGTTGTAAAAACTATAAAATAGGTGCCAGAGGTATTTGCAGTTACTACAAATTCAATTTCAACAGCACAAAGCTAAAATGTTCTTAACACTGCAGCTCACATTTTGTATGAAAAATGCAATTCACAAAAGGTAAGTTTAAGCTCATGGAACATATCCTGATTTTTTTTCAACTTCATCACAGATGTAAACATTATACCTCAAACACAAATTGGTAAATTTCAACGAAGTGCAGTACACAGATAGTGCATAGCCAAAGAAAGAACAGTTTGTGGTTTGGTGAAGATGAGAATTTTGATTTTGGAATTTTTTTTAAAAATTGGACATAGAATTAATTGAGTTTTAAAATAACAATATTATTAGGTTGTTTTGTTTAGAATGCTGTTGGTTATTTTAGAATGTCATGGATCTCACTTGCTGTGGCAGAATTTGTTGCAAACGTCAACATGTGAGCTGAGATTTCAGTGTAGGATTTTGAATGCAAATTGGACTGAAACATCCTTCATGAGATGGAAGCTCTTAATCAAAAGATTCCATTTTTAACGGTGATTACAAATCATCAATTAGACGAGAAAAGGCCTCAGAAGAAATGCGTCATTGTATAATGTTAAGCTAATACAGTATAGCAGACTATATCAGTACAGTACAAGTACTACTGATTGCCATTTTTACTTGTACCTTTGTTCAGGGCTCCCCTCTCCAAAAAGAGTCATCTCTTATCAGATCATAATTTTCTACTACTGTAAAGTGATTTCCCATCCACATTTCTTTTCTTGTACATTAAAAGGTGGTTATTTCATCCTGAGCAACACTTCTCAGCACAGTACTGAGAATATGCAGGCAGGGAACGAGTTAAGATCTGAATTTTGTGAAACATGAGGTTCAGCTGAGTATCACTCAGATCAGATCAGAACTTGGGGAGCTAGAGTCAAGGATAATGGGTTAACAGGATGGAAAAGCAGTCATTATGTAGAGCCATTTGACGATTTTGGAAGCATTCAGCATGCAGGTCAGTTAACATGGGGAAAACATATCCATTGTATGAATCCAGTTAACAAGGTTAAGAACAACCATTGTATAACAGTAAAGTGCTTGGTTTCTGCTATTGATATTCATTGATTGCAACGATCAACCAATTAATATGTATGTTGCCATATCTGGATGCTCCTCCCTGTAAAATAACTAAATAGTTCATTGAGAAACTGCTGTTCCAGAGAAGACCGTGAACTCATGTCTCTGAGCACATGAGGCGATCATTTGCTCTCCCTACAGGGCCTGGAATAAAGATGAAGAAGGTAAAACTCTTCTGTGTCTGAGCACCTTGCTCTGACTGAGGGGGGAAAACGGGACGACAATACACATCAGGTCAGGATCTTGATGGAATAAGAGATGAAAAATGGTTCCTTGCAATCCATCAATACTTCACATAGGCACTCCAATGCCACAGACTCAGCTACTTTATTGATCTGAGATAATGAGCTCAAAATTACTCGAGTTTTGTGGAAATTAATTGCATAAAAATCATGCCACTTAAGACAGTGGACCATCTACAGAAATAAAACAAGATATGGAGCAAATAGTTGACAATTAAATGTTGTAATTCCATTTCAATTTAATGTTCATTTCATGCTCTCCTGAAGACAGCTACTAGGGGTCTTGATAGAGAACAGTTCCACTGGCACTGGCTATGTCAAGAGGTTTAGATGCTTTTCGTCACTACCTCACTTCTTCCTTGATTGTCTTCAACATCTCAAGACAGGAGTAACTGTTTTGTATATCCAGCATCAGTCTAGACTTCGGCAAACTGTCCCAAACTGAAAACAAAAACCTACTTTCCAAGATAAGCACAAAGGATTTCTGGAATCTCCTATTCAAAGTCTAACACATTATTTACTTTGTTCACTTAAACTTCTCCAATGCAAACAAAACCCTATTATATCCAGTCTATAACACTGCTTTAAAATAAATCACTATGGCTACAGAAATACTCAAAATATTAGTCAAAAACCCTTTTCAGCCATACAGATCAAAACCCATATGTCACTAGCTCACTTAATATCACCTAGTATTCTCTCTTGGTTTGAGCAAAGCATAATAGTTGTGCAAATTATTTCTACAACTGTGCAAAAAAAGCACCTCATACATTTATAGACAGGTTTGTGTAATAACAGAGAAAAATACCAGTTGTTGAAGATGCGAGAAACTAAAGTTAGTAAACACGTCATATTGAGTGTACCAAGCTCTAAAAAAATCTTAATTCAATCCATTAACCTGCCTCATTCAAATCCACGTATAATTATTATTTAATGAAAGGAAATTGCTACATAAAAGAACATAGGAAATAACAGGAAGAGAAGGTCATTCAGACCCCAGAGCCTGCTCTGCCAATCAATTAGATCACCGCTGATTTCCTACCTGAACACTACTTTCCTTCAATGTCTTCAATATCTAGAATTCTATCGATCTATCGTGAACCTCGATGATTAAACTCAATCCTGTGGGGTAAAAAATTCCAAAAGATTTAACACTGAGCAAATAAATTCCTCATCTCAGTCCTAAATGAATACCCCCTTATGCTGAGACTGTTCCCTGGTTCAAGACTCACTAGGCAGGGGAAATATCTAGTTTGATCTAGTCTGTCAAGGTCTTTAAGAATTTTGTACATTTCAATAAGATCACTTTTTATTTTTCCAAACTCTAGAGAATACAGGCAGGACTGCTGCAATCGCTCATATCCTGCCAGCCCAGCAATCAGTCTGATGAATCTTCTTTGTACACTCCTATGGCAAGTATACCCTTCCTTAGCTCCCATCAAAATCTCCTTGAAGACACTTTACACCCATCTCACATATCTTTAAGAGATCAGTGAACCGGGAATTAAGATATTGGTCTTCACATCCAAATCACTAACATGCATTGTGAACAGCTGGAGTCTAACCAGTGATCTTTGCCATATCCCACTAATCAAAGCCGGTCAACCCAAGAATGTACTATCTACTTTCGCTTCATCAAACAAATCTCAATCTATGTCAGTAACATCCCCCCACAATTTCACACACGTTAATTGTGTTTACTAATCTTTTGAGCAGATCCTTATCAAAGGCCTTCTGAAAATCCAAATGCACCACATCCACAAGTTTTCCTCTATCTATTCTGCGAATATCCGCAAAACTCCAACAGGTTTGTCAAACATATTTATGCAAGGAAAACGTACTGACTCTGCCCAATCCTACCATTATTATTTACCAAACTGATAAGAACAGTTGCTGGTCTTTGTAACAGATTTTAGCACTTCACCAAACACAGATGTCAGACTAATTGGTGTAATGAAACAATTCCCAGTTTTCCATATCCTTCCCTTCTTAAAAAGCGGGTTCTGCCTTCCAATCTGCAGGAGGTTTTAAAGAAACTATGAAATAGCAATAATGACCACATAATGCAACCATGTATCTCCACAGTCACTTCTCTTGACATGCTGGGGTATAATGTGTGTTTTAGATGGAGGTTTACCCAGTAAAATTCACAATTAGATTATTTAAATATTTTAAAATCCCTCATTGAGGGGATCTATCACCTTTTTGGCCTCGAGTTTTGAGAAGATTTGTAGCTCAGGTTGAGGTTTTGGATGTAGGTTTGCTCACTGAGCTGGAAGGTTCATTTTCAGACGTTTCATCACCATACTAGGTAACAGCTTCAATGAACCTCTGGACGAAGCACTGCTGGTGTCTCCTGCTTTCTATTTAGATGTTTGGGCTTCCTTGGAGTCTGTGATGTCATTTCTTGTAGTGAGATCATTTCCTATAGTGATGCCATTTCATATGGTGACATCATTTCCTGTTCTTTTTCTCATGGGATGGTAAACGGGATCCACGTCAATATGTTTATTGATAGAGTTCCGGTTGGAATGCCATGATTCTCGGAATTATCGTGCATGTTTCTGTTTGGTTTGTCCTAGGATGGATTTGTTGTCCCAGTCAAAGTGGTGTCCTTCCTTATCTGTATGTAAGGATACTAGTGACAGGGCCATTACCAATACAGATCCTCCTGCCTCTCTCTGTAACGGGCACACATTTGTCTCTGACGATCTTTTACTTTTTATATGATTATAGAAGCCTTTATAGTATTTTTTTCCTCGGTTTCTCACTAATTTATTCTGCCAACTTCTTTTTAGACAATTTATTACGATTGTATCCTCTCTGGATTGACAGGTTCCAATCTGCAGGTTCTGCTACACAAAAGCCAGTGGTGCACGAGGAAAAGTTAGATGAATTATTTGAAGGTTTGTTCATTCTTTTCAATTTGTCGACTTTATACTTGCATGTTCTCAACAACCACTTGATGTGTTGGGTGTCAACTTGAACTCACCACCATTTTTGATAGCCACAAGCCAAAGATTCAGTTGCATTGTTTTGAAACTACAGAGATACTGAGCACATCCCTAAACTGAATCCACTCCTGAATATCACCTGCTACAGTGCAGTATCTGCTACGGGTCTGGTCAGGAAAGCGGGAAAAAGAGATATAGTTTACTTTTCTCACCACTAAAATTAGAGGATTGCTGATCTGATGATTAAATCCCAAAAATGAAGTACTGAGGTGTTTATTGTAAGCACTTGATTCTATAATAAATATACAGCTAGACCTTTCCCTGCATTCCAGTAAAATCTGACCTAGTCAAACTTTGTTGCACATGCTAATTTAATACAATATTGTGCATACACCTTTTCACCAAAAACAAATACATGTTTAACTTAGTCCAATCAAATCCTCAAAATGTAATTATGAGAATTTCCTGAGGCAACATTTTAATTATCCTCCAGGCTAATTTAGTCCATCCATATTTTGTAAACATTCTTTTCTAAGTTATTTTGAAAAGAATATTTTAAAACTTATTCACCTTTTTCTTCTCTTCTGATAACGCCAAATCTAGCCATAGTTTCACAAGCAATTAACAGACCAACAATGCCTCATTCACATGGTCATTATTCACACAAAGAGACAGTACGAGTCGGCAGACTATTAAACTGTGTGCAGCACAACCAAGCACATTTTTTATCCAAATGCACACCTTCCGGCAGAGGATAGTAATTAGCAGTAGGAACCAAGGCTGGTGTTCTCACTTCCTAGCCTAGAGGTGCAAAGGCCCATTGCAATAACTCCTATTGCATAAGCTCATCTTAGTCACCAGCGACCAGGGATCAACCTCTGACCTTCTGTAACCTTGAGGTTTAAACATATGGTGCATCTGCCTAGCATCTCCCAAGCAGCTCATTCAGATATTCATTGTAAATTTTAGAAACTGTGAACTTCAAAGCTGAGGTCTTACTTTTGTCCCAGACATCTCCAAACTGAAAAGGAAGAGCCAACATCATGGCAATAGTTTAAATACTGCTAAGTTCTAGTAAAGTGACTCGTAACAATGTTGAGCTGTACAAGCTGTCTAGCACATTTCCTGAGCAACTTCATTGCTCAGACCTGAATATAGGTGTTGGGACGTCATGTTGAGGTTATACAGGATATTGGTGAGGCCTTTTCTGGAGTACAGTGTGCAGTCATGCTCCATTTGTTATAGTAAGGATATTACTAAACTGGAGGTGTTCAGAAAAGATTTAACAGGATATTGCCAGAGATAGAGGATAGGAGTTATAAAAATAGGCTGGAGCGGCTGGGACATTTTTCAATTGAGCGTTGGATATTGAGGGATGAATTTATGGAGGTTTATACACCATAAGGGGTATTGATAAAGTGAATAGCAACGGTCTTTTCTATAAGACGTATAAGTTTCAAACTAGAAGGCACAATTTTAAGGTGAGGAGAAAGATTTAAAAAGGACATGAGGAGCAACTTTTTTTTTACACACATCGTGTGGTTTGTGTGGGGAATGGACTGCCAGTGATAGTGGTGAATGCAGGTACAGTTACAACATTTAAAAGACGTCTGGATGAGTACATGAATAGGAAAAGTTTGGAAGGATCTGGGCCATGCACAGGCAAGTGGGACAAGTTTGGTTTGAGAACATGTCAGTGTGGATTAGTTAGACTGAAGGGTCACCACCTCAATAACCAAATTATAAAAACAAAATTAAGAAACCAAGCAGTTAAGGTAAGATTAATAATTATCTAGGATTGAGCATCTGAAAAGGATATTGCTGGGAAAGGCCGAATCTAGGCTTTTGTTGTTTATGTGAAGATTATTTCATATTGACAAACAGTTTGAGGTTTTTTTTCCCCTTTTAAGCAACAAAACGTGCATTTTTGTGTTAAATAACACTTGCAATTTCGTGTGAATATATTCAGTGATAAACCACCAGGATAACCAACTACAGAACTAAAATTTATGATCAATCAAGCCATGTTTTACTTTGGAATATGACTTGTCCAGTGTTACCATTAGCTGGGATCACAACTGTCTCCAAAGTTTTCCTTACTTACTTTATCAAACCTGCCAGGATTTTGGAAAAAAACCGTTAAACTCTGTCTTAGCCTTCTTCATTAAAAGCCTGCAGCCATCGAGGATGTTGAGCATCTCGCCAAGATTTTCCCTCCGCCTCCACTTATCACTTTCAAACAACCGCCAAACCTTAAACAGACCACTGTTCGCAGCAAACTGCCCAGCCTTCAGGACAACATCAACCACAACACCATACAACTCTGGTCATGGCAACCACTGAAAAACAGAGCATTGGCATGGGTACTATCATTACATGTGGGGACACCACCCACCACAACACATAGACACACACCATCTCTCACATGCGCGCGCGCGCGCGCGCGCGCGCGCGCACACACACACACAAATATGCAAATCCACCCTGTAGATTTGTATGTGCAGATAAATTCTATTTTGTTCAAAAAGCACACAACTTGTACACTGTCAGCCAATGTTGCATTTTATAAATTCCCACTTTGGGAAATCAAACCAGTCTGACTCCAGGTTAAGACAAAGACATACTCTAAACAAGGCCTCACACCTGAAACACATTGTCTGACTTGAGATGTCATCTCTTTTACACTGATAAATCTCAAGTTACCTCAGGACAGTGACTTGAAAGAAATTCTGGGATTCACATATTAATCAATCGAAACATGCATCTCCACTCTAACTGATTAAAAACTTAACCACCATCTGGGTTTGTTCAATACATTTGCATAAGTTGTATGTTCTTTCATCTTTTACCTATATGTCCACCCCAACCCGACAAAGACATCTTCACATCTTTAAAAGGAGAACAATCCTAGTTTATCAGCAAACTGAATTCTTTCGTAGCAAGTTAATCCCTACTGCATCCTCTAACACCTTGACCTCATTTCTAAATCATTATAAAGTCAGATGCCTGTATAGGAAATTTATACTTATTTATTCTGCTACAGTGGAATGTCTTTTGAGGCAGGAAGATAGTTGCATGCTTTCCCAGTGATCTGATTCTTAGTATTTTCCATTTTATTAGAAAATTGGGTCCCAATCTTCCTTCGAACTTAATTGTACTGTTTTTTTTCTCCCTTGTTCGACTGCTGCTGTCATTTGTCGCATTGGCTATATCTTAACTTCTGAGACAACAGCTGACCACAAAAATAACCATATAATGAACTTGCACAAGATACACACACAATACCAAGCAGAGGAAGCAGTCAGATTTAAGGAGAGAAAATTGACTTCTAGGCAGTAGCTCTAGCAGGGTAAATACACATGAGGGCTTTCCAAAAGGTTGAAGGAGAGAAAGAAAATCAAATTGCATGGCAAAACTCAGGTGTGGCAGCATTTGTGGACAGAAAGCAGCATTATCATTTCAGATCCATGTCCCTTCTTCAGAACAGCAATTCCAATTTTGTTTGATTTTCAGCATCTGCAGTTCTTCGGTTTTTTTTGTTTGAAGAAGAAAAAAGGGTGGAAGAGTTAAACAACGCAAAAAAAAGGGAATCAAACCAAAAGAAAACGATGGCAAGGGAGCCATGGATGTTGTAGTCTGATAGACGTTAAAGCTAATGTCCCAAAATAAAATTAAGAGTAAATGAAGGGGTTGTGTGACGTATTCTTGAGTCTGCCTGACGGCGGGTCTGGATGATTCAAATCGAGAGACCAAACGAAGGTTTGGATTGTGTTACTAGGAAGAAGGTGCAAGATATTTATACTTGGAGGCAACAACAGAATTCTGAGTTTAAAGTGAGCAGGCTAAAGAATATCACAAAGTCTGAGAAAGGTGTAAAATAAACCAGATTGTAAACAGTTGTGCTGTAAACAATCCAGTTACTTCCAAGGTAGAGAAGAATTGGACTCTCAAGTAGACAATTAGTATTTCTACTGACAAGGTTAAAGTGTAGCACAGTGGTATTGCCCCTACATCCAGGCCAGAAAGCCTGACTTCAAGTCCTAACAGCTCCAGAAGTGTGTCATAACATCACTGAATGGGTTGATTAAAAATACCTACAAGGTTAATTTGTTTCATGTTGCCATGGAGAAGAGGGCAGAAGAAGTCCTTTTTGAGTGGAGATTACAGATTTTCCCACAAATCGATGAGTATTACAAATGGCAGCTCGTACCTCTACCACCTCGTTCCATACACAACCACACTCTACACGAAAAAGTTACCCCCTTGGGTCCTTTTATAAATCTTTCCCTTTTCTCCTACTGTCTCAGACAATATACCAACCAACACAACCATATTAGATCACCTCTCACACGTAAGGCCAAAGCTAAGTACATTTGCCCTCATTGTGTGTTATCCATCACTGAAACAAAAAAGAGCAGCCAAAATGGTTTAAAATTGTATGGCAGAAAAAGGCATGAAAATTTACACTGCAGTTGGTTTAAAATCTTATAGTTAAAATATACCATTGATCTTAAGTAGAAAAGCCTTGAGTTATCAGGCTGCAAATCAGTCTCATGCACATGAGAGACTATAGCATGCATTAAAGCTTGAGTTGCACAGCTATAAATAACACTGTTTTAAAACAAAACTTTTCAAAAAGGTTTAGAACACTACAACTAAGTTTTGAGTAATTTTCTGATGGCAGTCTTATCGGTAAGCTCGCGTTACTGCTTTCTTCAGTTCAATTATATGCCATTCTAAATAGTCAAACTGAATTCATCTTTTGAGATAACCAGCTGGAAGAAAATTCAAATGCAAGCACGTATGAAACAGGTCTGATAAATATGTACACAATTAAAACATGACAAAAGCTGGATGCAACATAACAGAGAATTGGTAGAGCTTCTCAATGTTTCTACAATACCACATCTTGCTGAACGCAAGTAAATTTTAAGTGCAATGCCACAAAACAATTTAGCATTAACGTCATGGGGACACTTAACAAATAATCATTTTCACTTCTTTAGTATTGAAGCGATTTTCCCAATTCAATCTTTCTTTTAAAAAAATGAACACTAATTTAGCATTGATGATTATGTGTCTTCATTAACATGCTGAACTTTTATGATCTGGGATCAGTTTTCAGTTCTGAGACACACAATAAAACACAAATCAGATAGGACAAAGGTGCTCAGTTGAGGAAGTCTGAGGGCTAATGAAAGACACTGAAGTGACTGAAAACTAGGAACTCAAGGGAAGGCAACTTTAGTTACATAGTATGCAGGAAGTGCTGCAATTTTAAGTGAAATTATTTGCCTAGAGATGTGCAAGATTTATGCAATCATCCTTCTTTGGAACAGGCACAGAATTTATTTTATTTAGTTCCTGAAAATGGTTTGCTTCAAACATTATCTGCATAAATATGAATATAGTTGAACTCTCAGTTCAAACAAACCACAGATTCTAGATTCATCTTCCACCCAAGCAATAAAATATATTTGAAGCTCAAAATTTCCAAAAACAACTTCAACAGTTTGTTTTCAAATTAATTAAGAAATGAAACGGCCGAATAGAAGGACAAGTATGACATTTAGTTTAAAACAAAAACTTGCATTTAAACAGTACATTCACAATAAAATCACTTTGCAGTCTTTAAAATACATCTGAAATCTGCTCATTCTAACAATTTCGGAAAGCCAATTTACACACAGCAAGATTCCATAAAAAGCATGTAATCTATTTTGTGACACTGATTATTTATGCATCCATGGCCAGGACGTTGGGAATAACACTCATTCTTCCCCAAGACAGTGGCATGACATAGTTTATATGTGACAGAGAGAGTACATGATGTTTCAACTTAACTTCTCATCTGAAAGACAGCACATCCTTCAGTACAGTAAAGGATTATGAGCCTAATTTTTTTTTATATAATAAACTCATTCAGCACAGAAACAGACCCTTCAGTCCAACTTATACATGCCGACCAGACATCCCAATCTGACCTAAACCCTTTAGCCAAGATTTGGCCCACATCCCTCTAAATCTTTCCTATTCATATACCTATTCAGGTACCTTTTAAAATATTATATTTGCACCTACTACCACTATTTCCTCTAGCAGCTCATTCCATACACGCACCACACTCTACATGAAAAAGTTACCCACCTTGAGTCCTTTTTAAATCTTTCTCCTTTCACCTACTGACTCAGAGACAATATACCAACCGACACAGCCACATTAGATCACCTCTAATACTTAGCTTTGGCCTTACTTAAGTACATATGCCCTCATTGTGTGTTATCCCTCACTGAAAGAAAAAAAAGAGCAGCCAAAATGGTTTAAAATTGTATGGCAGAAAAAGGCATGAAAATTTACATTGCAGTTGGTTTTAAAATCTTATATAATTAAAATATACCATTGATCTTAAGTAGAAAAGCTTCGAGTTATCAGTCTCATGCACATTGTATATGCTAAGATTGAAACATCCCAGGAAAGCTACAATGGTTACACAGCAGGTCATCTTCTTCAGGTTGACAGAATGATAGCTCTGCACAGAATAACAAAGGACAATTTAGGAGATGTGCTTTTAGAATGGAGGCACACGAGATGCCTGACCATAAACAACGGTATATAAGTTTCATCTCAATTGGAACAAATAAATAAATTTCCAAAGGGTTTTCAGAAGAACTAAGAGGAAGAAAATTAGACTAACCAAACAGATGGTTGAAGGCTGGTGCAGGCTCATTGAACAAAATAGCATCATTCTGTGCAACATTGTTTTGTAATCCACGTAGACAAGGAGCAAGAGAAAGACTGGCGCAACATGACACCTTTCTACAAATAGTTCAAATGGAGCTGCATCAAAACATTATTTCAACAAGCTACATCACACTACAACACCCAAAAACTACAAAAAGCAGAAGAAAAATACCTATACAATGTTTTCAAGAAAAACGGATATCCAATAAACACAATTCATTTATTCCTCAGAAATGAACCCAAACAAGCAGAGACAACCAAACCAAAAACTATAGACGCATTACCTTACATCAAAAACACATCAGAAATGACTTCCAGACTACTCAGGCCCCTTGACATCATAGCAGCCCACAAATCTACCAACACACTTAAACAGTGACTAATGAACCTAAAGGATCCAATAGATACCACCAGCAAAACTAATGTCACTTATAAGATGCCATGCAAGAACTGTAAAAATAAACACTAAATCAGACAAACTAGCAGGAAACTTGCCACCAAGATACATGACCACCAACTGGCCAGCAAAAGACATGACCCAGTATCATTAGTTTTTATAGATACAGACAAAGAAAGACACCATTTGGGACTGGGACAACACACACACCCTAGGACATCAAACAAAGACACACGCGAGAATTCTTAAGAGGCATGGCATTCTAACCAGAACTCCATCAATAAGCACAATCGATTTAGATCCCATCTCCTTTCCCTTGGGGGAAAAAAAGCAGAAATTACATCACCCACCTTAAGAAACCAAGACCTGTAAAATAGATTTGGGACATATCACCAGCGCTTCACCAGAGACTCTCAGTGATGATGTTACCTAGTAATGGTGACTAAATGTCTGTAAACAAATGTTCAAGCTCAGCGAGCTAACTTACATACTTACCATCAACCTGAGCTACAAATTTTGTCAAAAATCGCGAAGACAGACCATTTGTTTACAACAGCATTAGATCACTCTAGTTAGCACATGATTAGTTGAAATTCAAGTTAGATTGTTATGATTCTTCAAAGCAATTTTAACAATCTTAAAATTAAAACCAGTCAGTCAGCCATCTTCAATGTCATGGCTGTGGTTATGTTCGCCAAGCTGGAAAGTTGATTTGCAGATGGTTCGTCCCCTGTCTAGGTGACATCTTCAATGCTTAGGAGCCTCCTGTGAATTGCTGCTATACTGCGTCTTCTGGAATTTATCTGGGTTCATTCCTGCTGCTTCCAGTCACTCATTGTAGTGGCCAGTATACTGGGTCTAGATCAACCTGTTTGTTGATAAAGTCCATAGATGACTGCCTTGCTTCTAGAAATTCTCTGGCTGCCTGTTTAGCTTCTCCTATTATCGTTGCGTTGTCCCAATCGAATTTGTGGCACTTGTGTATGGATACTAGGAACAAGTGGTCACGTTCAATGCCTAGTTGGTATTCATAGATACAGATTGCTAGTTGTCTGCCTGTTTATCCTATGTAGGGTTTCATGCAGTTTTTGCGTGAAATCTTGCAAATTACTTTGGTGGTGGACACGATGGGTATAGGGTCTACAACATACCGAGCACTCTCAACCTACAAAGAGAACACCTCTACAAAATGTTCACCAAAAAAGGATATCCCCGCAACTTCATTCACAGATGCCTACCAGACAAACAACACGACGAAGACATGCCATAACCTAACTCACTGGGCACTCTATCTTACACAAAAAAATCTCAGAACAGCTACACTTCTCCAACCCCTCAGATGATTCATGACAGCCCATAATGTGACAGCCATGCTCAGACAACTCACCAGAACAAAAGACTCTACACCCATCATGTGCAAGATCAACATAATTTACGAGATTCCGTGCAAAGACTGCATGAAACACTACATAGGACAAACAGGCAGACAACTAGCAATCCACATCCATGAACACCAACTAACCACTAAATGCCATGACCAGCTGTCCCTAGTATCCATACACAACAATAATAGGACAAGCCAAATAGAGGACAGCCAGAGAATTTCTAGAAGCATGGCACTCATCAATGGACTCCAAGCACATACACCTAGACTCAATATACCAACCACTGCAATGAACAATCGGAACTGGCAACTGGAAGCAGCAGAAACGGAACCAAATAAATTCCAGAAGATGCAGCACTTCACAGGAAGCTCCAAGCACTGATACAGTAACCTAGACAAGAGATGAAACACTTGCAAATCAATTTCCCAGCTTGGCGAATATACCTGCAACCACAGCAACCAGCATCAGAGTTACAAATCTTTATGTAAAGTCTTCTTCAATCTTTATTTCATTCTATAGTGGTTGATAGCCAATTATACTATGAAAAAAAAACACTGGTTCTCATAAAAATACAGATAGCAATCTAGTAGCATATTCTAGTTATACAGCCATCAACACAAAAGCTGCTGTTTGTATACAGTTCACTTTCTCCTCACCTTCAAAAAATTGAAGCCATTAATCAATGCAGTAACAACTGGTTTTGTCTGCAGTCTAAGCTAAGGCCTTGCTTTAACACTCTCCAGTACACTCCAAGTACTTCATTGTTGTATAGCAATAGCTGTGGTTTGAATGTATGCTAAAAGCTGCTACCATTAATCCAAGCAGCAGATGCCAAATGCGGAAATGGAGAGGGAAGAGACACAAATGCATAACTGGCTAACTTCTATTCCAGTTTTAGACAAACTGTCAGATTAATTGAAAAAGTGCACAATTTTACGAATCATCAGAGAATGGGATCAATTTCTCACCCAAACTTAAATATAAAATATGAACATTAAGCACTAAATGTCTATAAAGCAAATCAATAACCAATGGCCATTTTATGTTTTTTTTATATAAACATCACGTCAGGGCTTATGTGAAATCTACACCCATAATGTTAATTAAAATGCTGCACATGAAGATGACCAAAAAGCTAAGTGTTTCACTAATCATGCCAGTTATTGGTCTGTGAATAAACAATAAACTCTTTCATACAGGCCCTGGGAATCATGCTGGAAATAAAAAGGGGAGGACAAGGCACAGATAAGATCAACAAACCATCATCCCCTGCCATATTGGGCATTATCTTGTGAAGGACTCTATTTAAAACTACAGAGGTACACCATCCATACACTAGCACCACACACCCAACAATACCAAAAATGCTTCCCTTATATCAGTGGTACAATAAAAATATAGGAAATAGACACAGGAGACTGCCATAGAACAGCTGTAATAGCTGATTCTACAAGTCTACTGACAGACTCATGAAGATGCTTAAAATCTGATTGAAGATTTGTAGCTCGGGTATCCGTTGTTGTGGTTCTGCTCGCCGAGCTGGAAGTTTTTGCTGCAAACGTTTCGTTCCCTGGCTAGGGAACATCATCAGTGCTGTTGGAGCCTCGTGTGAAGCGCTGCTTTGATGTTTCTTCCGGTATTTATATTGGTTTGTTCTTGCCGCTTCCGGGTGTCAGTTTCAGCTGCAGTGATTTGTATGTGGGGTCCAGGTCGATGTATCTGTTGATGTATGCTCTTGCCGTTTCCGGGTGTCAGTTTCAGCTGTAGTGGTTTGTATATGCTTTTAGCAGGTTTAATACAATAGGCTAAAGCAAAAAAAAATGTATTACCAACATGAACTAAACCATAATGCCAAGGCAATGCCCTCAATAAACTAAACACTTCTTGGACCAATATCTAATTGAACTAGCCTGATGTCAATTACAGCAGCAAGTGGCAACACAAATTACCTGGGCTGCTCTTGAAAGAGAAGGTAAAGACAGCTGGACTGCTGCCCATTCACACATGTGCAAAGGAAAACCGACAGGATTAGGCTCAGTTATTATCTGTTGAAAATGTGTTGCTGGTTAAAGCACAGCAGGTCAGGCAGCATCCAAGGAATAGGAAATTCGACGTTTTGGGCATAAGCCCTTCATCAGGAATGAAGGGCTTATGCCCGAAAGAAGGACTTATGCCCGAAACGTCGAATTTCCTATTCCTTGGATGCTGCCTGACCTGCTGTGCTTTAACCAGCAACACATTTTCAACTGTGATCTCCAGCATCTGCAGACCTCATTTTTTACCCTCAGTTATTATCTGTCCAATCATCACAGAACTCAACAACATTAACTAAGCCACATGTCAAGGACTGCAAGATGTATAGGGTGGCTCCCACCTGCAAAATCAGACACAAGCGAAAGACCTCCAGAAGAGTGGAGGAAGAAGAAAATTAAAACTGGATATAGTTCTAAGGAAAGTTTAAGTTCAGATTTATGTCTTATAGTATTTTAAATACACATTAGGTGCATAAGTCAGGGGTAAAGGAATGGGTCTGGGTGGGTTACTCTTCTGCGGATCAGTGTGGACTTGTTGGGCTAACGGGGTTGTTTCCATAATGTAGGGAATCTTAAAAAAAGAACAATAGAAGATAATAAATCAAATATAGTTTCACATTCCAATAGAAACCTCACTAAGTAACACTTACAACTAGGAACAAATTCCAAATCTGAAAAAAAAATTGCAGAAAATAGGAGCATATTCTAAAGAGATTATTACAGTGAACTAAAGGCAGATACAGGGGTTGTTCTTAAAACCTCCATAGGTAAGAGCTTAATAAAACTAAGTTAAGATAATTAAACACCACGGGGCGGCACGGTGGCTCAGTGGTTAGCACTGCTGACTCACAGCACTAGGGCCCCAGGTTCAATTCCAGCCTTGGGCGACTGTCTGTGTGGAGTTTGCACATTCTCCCTATGTCTGTGGGGGTTTCCTCCGGGTGCTCCGGTTTCCTCCCACAGTCCAAAGATTTGCAGGTCAGGTGAATTGGCAGTGCTAAATTGTCCACAGCATTAGTCAGAGGGAAATGGGTCTGGATGGGTTACTCTTCGGAGGGTCGGTGCGGACTGGCTGGGCCGAAGAGCCTGTTTCCACACTGTAGGGAATCTAATCTAATTAAAAAAAAAAGAGTTGGGTGAGAAGTGCACTCAAAACAGTGATATAATTTTCAAAAGCCAACATGGCTAAGTTCATCTCTCAGAATTATGACTAGGAAATGGCATTTAAGGCAATGTGTGTGGAAAACCACCATGAGGAAAAGCAAATTAAAGACCAAACGTGAGAACAGTCCCAATAGTGCAAGATACCAGTTACCAAGAAACAGGAAGACTGGATAAATTATCAGGTGCATATGTACCATGCTATATTAAAATTTCAAAAGGGTTGCAAGAAAAAATTTAGCTCATAGGAATAACATCTCTGGAATGCTAAAATAGAGGTTAATTCTCAGATACACTTGGAGAAGAGATTAAGATTAATATTTTCAAATCATTAACAACAGCCATTGAACGTTCATGTTCCCTGTACAGTTTACTTAATATAATGATGGACACTCAATGTTCTACATTCAGGGGTACGTCAAAGTCAAAGCACTACATTACATGCAATGTTCACCCTGCATTGAGAGAACAGATTTGCTTGTGGACCCTTTGTATTACTGTGCTGTCACTAATAGCAACCCCAACATCTCAAACAGAAATGTAATTTAAATGTGGCAAAGCAACTAGAGAATCAACAAACTCAAGGGGTGATTTTCCCAGACTCCAAAATAGAGCTGTTAAAAATAAATACTGGTCTGTTTTCACCAACATATTTTCTAGCTACAGGCAGGCAATCTGCCCATAAAGGACTAACCCAGACATGAGGGAAGATTCACAGCCAAGAAATTAAACTTATAATTATAACTCTGTTTCAAATGTATATCAAGTCGATTGTACACTCCTGATATCCCTAGTATAGTACAAAACAATTCAAGTAGAAGCTGTTCCAGAATATAAAGCATGCCTTAGTAAAAGCATTTTAATTACTACATTCTTTGTTGGCAACTTTAAGTCCACAAAAGTACAAAAAGGAAACCCAAATATAAACAGGCTTGATATAAAAGCAATTCTTCATTTAAATTCACATAAAAGGCCAGGTGGAAAAGTACTGAATTATCTAAATTAATTTAAAAAGGTCTCAAAAATTAGAAATCTACAAGCTAAACAAGAATGTATATTTCCCAACGTACTGAAGCAAATTTTTAGTTTAGATTCTTTGGAGAATGAAGGAGCTCAGATTTCAATTGCAGAAAAGCTTTACATCTTGTAGAAGACCAAATTGATCAAAAGGAAATTCAAAAGTCTTGAGATTAAAAGAAACCCAAGTAATAGAGCAAGATGTTACATTTCCAGTACTATATTGCTGGCTGCAATATCCACACCACAATTAAATAGACCAGTTTCACAACCATCTATCCATTCAAATGGTCTTTTTCTGTATAATTTATAATAAAAAAACCTTAAAATTTTAAAGTTTGTCTCAGATGACATAACATCAAAATTTCATCAGAATCTGTTGCCTTTCAAGTACAATAAGTGGTCATCGACACCTAAAAATTTGAGTTACTTCAAAAACAGAATACCTTGATGCTCCACATCAAGATAGAGTCATAGAGATGTATAGTATAGAAGCTGACCCTTCAGTCCAACTCGTCCGTCTGACCAGATATCCCAAACCAATCTAGTCCCACCGACCAGCACCTGACCCACATCCCTCAAAATCCTTCCTATTCATATACCCATTCAAATGCCTTTTAAATGTTGCAATTGTACCAGCCTCCACCACTTCCTCTGGCAACTCATTTCATACATGTACCACACTCCGTGTGAAAAGGTTGCCCGTAGGTCTCTTTTATATCTTTTTCCTCTCACCCTAAACCTACGCCTCTAGTTCTGGACTTCCCCACCCAGGGGAAAAGGTCCTGTCTACTTATCCTATCCATGCTGCTCATGATTTTGTAAACCTCTATAAGGTCACCAATCAGCCTCCGAAGCTCCAGGGAAATCAGCCACAGCTTATTCAGCCTCTCCCTATAACTCAAATCCTCCAATCCTTGTAAATCTTTTCTGAACCCTTTCAAGTTTCACAACATCCTTCCAAGAGGAATGAGACCAGAATTGCACGCAATATTCCAACAGTGGCCTAACCAATGTCCTGTACAGCCACAAGATGACCT
The DNA here is from genome assembly GCF_020745735.1 of Hemiscyllium ocellatum. Classification (NCBI taxonomy): domain Eukaryota; kingdom Metazoa; phylum Chordata; class Chondrichthyes; order Orectolobiformes; family Hemiscylliidae; genus Hemiscyllium; species Hemiscyllium ocellatum. The sequence goes on along the minus strand of NC_083439.1, from coordinate 7,713,661 downwards.
CCCAACTCCTGTACTCAATACTCTGACGAGTAAAGGAAAGCATACAAAATGCCTTCATCACTATCCTATCTACCTGCGACTCTACTTCCAAGGATTATGAACCTGCACTCCAAGATCTCTCTGTTCAGCAACACTCCCTCGGATCTTACATGTGAATATTGGCTCAGGTTACATGTGCTGGCTGACATGTTGTGGACTTCACTCATTTATACTACAGGTTTTCCATTCTTTTCAACTTTTTTTTCATCTTATTATGCGAAATACCAATTTTTCTTCCCTTATATATTCTTCTACTGCAATCTCAACAAGTTGATAGATCATCAGCATTGTCTCAATAGAAGTTACCTAGATAGCTCAATTTCATTTCTGCTAAGTAAATTCCACCTTTTGTAGCATGACACTAATTCTCTCAGCTTGCAATGATACACAACAGAGTTGCATGGACTTACTTTCACTGTCTTAAGCTTCTCTAATCTTTATTTGTAGCTCATCTCCTTGACAATTGGGATCAAGCTCATCACTATTTCCTGTAACATGTTTTCATTTTCTGCTTGTGGTATGCTGACCTAAATTGAACAAAGTGCAGTAAGCATAGCCTGATCAGTGTGTGTTACAAAACCTTAGCACAACTTCAGTAGACTACTGTATATTGTATGCCCAATATTCCATCAACAATAATTACTTTATCACACTGTCTGATTATGAAAGCGACATACATTATTCTTAGATATCTTTTTCAATCTCACTACACTGTTTCAATAAACAATCATACATCACACATTTAAATTCCACATTTTCTCCTTTAATATTCAAGCATTTAATTTGTAGTGCTAGTATGCCATCATGCTTTGCAGTGAAATAGTGTACATTTGAAAAGGTAACACTTCAAAATTATTTCTAAGCCAATTTAAGAAATTATTTTTCAAAATTTTTTTTAAAATTGAGAATAATGGGTAAAAATAAAGTATATTCAATGCCTAAAAAGCCTTGCCCTTTCTCATTCTAACATAATGCATTAAAGTTAACAGGCAACACATTAACCTTGAGCTCAGGCACCATATTTAACAAACCTCATCATCACTTTATTGCTAACATCACAATTCAATTCAGTCCATACTGTGTCCCAAAGCAACCACTTTTGTCGGAGAAGAATATTCTTGGTCAACATGGCCAGATAGGCAAAAACAAGCCTCTGTCTGAGAGATTAACAGCTCTGATTTATTATTTGAAGATGCCGGTGTTGGACTGGGATGTACAAAGTTAAAAATCACACATCGCCAGGTTATAGTCCAACAGGTTTAATTGGAAGCACCAGCTTTCAGAGTGCTCAGTGATTGGCGTTGTGTGATTTTTAACTTAGTTCTGATTTAGGCAGTTGAGGGTCTAACACAGCATAGAGAATAGTGATGCAGGATTTCTCCCTTCTCCGCCAACCAGTAGCTCCAGTTGGAAACAGTGAGAAGGAACATAATCAGGCTTAGCTATAACACACTTTAACAATAAAATAGCTTTCTGGTCAGGCAATCACACAAAGATATCTGGTGGGTAAGAAATGGAGGGCTACTGGCACTTATATTGTCAAATATTTAGAGTTTGATTTTGTCCTTCTAGTCATTCTCTGCTTCATCAAAGGATTCGGCCTGAAGGATGTATTCTAAAAATGGCTTTCGGAATATCTGTAGCTGAACTGATCAGACCCGTTTTTGTAGTAGTGGTTAGTTTCCACAACAAACGTTTGCTTTACTCAGTACAAACCTCTATTTTTCATTTGTAATCTCCTGACAATCAGTGAACCATAAGATTAGGGTCAGAGGTTAGCAGCATGAGTATATAAACTGCATTCCTGAGAATTGGTACCAAGAACACAATGCTTGAATATATCAGGAGTCAGTCAAAATCAATCTTTAAATATGAGGCAGCAATTTTATTTCTACTTTCCTCTCAAATAAAAAGACATAAATTCTATGGAAATAGTGCAAAGATATTCATGTAAAACAGGCTACTCGTGCATAGGTAACATGCATATCATTCTTTACTGCTCTAGATTAAGGTGAAGACACTGCTCAACTGCTTGCTGTCTCCTTTCTTATGCAAATCAAACTAAGATTGGGAACAAAATATGAAGCGTTCAAATCTGAACAATAGGTTGTTATCCAAAAGATGACATATGAGAAAAACAAATTGTGCTAAAAACCAGGTACAATTCCAATGCATGATGGAATGTCTTGAGGAACTAAATGCCGCCTTCTTGTTTCTGAAATCAGGCTCTGATCATGTCACAAATGTGACACTGTACATTTGTGGAATATGCTGGTCAACCCTATACCTCAATATCTGCATCTTTAGCTTCAATTTCAAATGCAATTCCAAAGCTATAAAAAAGACTAAGTACTATGCATGTTTGAAATCCGAAATAAAAAAAGATGCTGGAAATACTCAGCAGGCCAGGCAACACCGAAAGAGAAAAACAGAGCTAATGTTAACAAACCTTCATCAAGTCAGCAAACTGAAATATTAAAACTTCATTAATGCTGCCTCACCTCGTGGGTATTTTGAGCATTTTCTTCTTTTACTCTTACGTTATATAAACACATGGAAAAAGGTGCAGGAGTACACCATTTGACCTTTCAAACCTGCACCACCATTGAATACGCCCATGGCTGATCTCTTCCGATTTTTGCCCTTTCCTAAAGCCTACTTTTCGCCTTAATTATTCAGATGTCTTCTGATGACTAGCATGGTTTTCCACTTCTTTAAAGTGGTGATTCTTTCAGGTAAACAAAAATCAGTACAGTGCACAGTGGCTAGCACTACTGCCTCACAGCACCAGGACCTGAGTTTGATTCCAGCCTTGGATGTGGAGTTTACACATTCTCCCCGTGCCTGCATGGGTTTCCTCCGGGTGCTCTGGTTTCCTCCCACAATCCAAAGATGTGCAGCTTCTGTGAATTGGCCATTCTAAACTGCCCATAGTGTTCAGGGATGTGTAGGTTAGGTGCAGTGGCTTAATGAACACCTTCAGAACAATAAAAGAAACCTAATTGAGTAGGGATAAAAAAACATGTTTCTACTTATAGGTGAAGGCCATAACTATAATTATAGGGCCATCACCAAGAAACTCAATGAAAAATTCAGGAGTAAACAGGTGCGAAAAGGCCATTTCTGAGGGGAAATCTGGCATCTGTTAACCAGTACCAGAGTAGAACAGCCACTGACCTATTCAACCAACTTTGGTAAGTTACAAACACACGAGGAAGATGTATTGTGGAAACAACAAATCTGTCCAGTTTCCAAAAGGTTCTAACATGAGTAATATTGTACAACTTTCTGCCACAAACAGATTGCTAAGGCAAAAGAAGCACTTGATGCACTTAAAGGGAAGCTAGATAAACAAATGAAGGAGAAAGACAGAATTATGCTCACAGGACAAAGCAACATAGGAAATAGGAAAAGGAATAGGCATAGGCCATTCAACCCCTCAAGCCTGCTGTGTCATTCAAGTAAATCATGGCTGACATTCTACTTCAATACCACTTTCCAACACTATCCTCAAATCCCTTGACACTTTTAAAGTCTACATCCCGACCTTCCCTATGAGAGCAGCAATTTATATTCTTCAAATATTTACAACAGAATTTTTAGAAAGCCAGTTTCACATGTACTGAAGCCAAATGAAAGTTGGACAGATATTGACAAAGGCTTGCAGGATTACAAGAATCCCCAGTACCACAGATATCTGCTATTAGTTAAGAAAAGGTGGAAACAGTCCTTAGAACATAAACACAGACTTGGACCAAATCAGTTGTACAGCCTATTTCTTTGTTGTAAATTCCGTACATCCTCTACATTTGTGTTTTTCCTGTAACCCATTTTCTGACTATTAATATGTCGTGTTCATTTTCCAATTTTGAACAGCAAACACCAAAACGTCAACAGTCTGCTCTCGCTGCAGATGATGATTTACCTTCATTTTACCAGTTGTTTTCTCTTTCAACATACTTAACTGTCAGCATGGCAAGATGACCAGTACTGCATTTTAAAGTGCAATATACAGACTGACAATACTATTTGGTCATGTCAGTTTTATTCTCAACATTATTTTTACAGTACAGCTCTTAGCAGTGTTAACCATGAACTTCCACATTATTTAGTTCAAGTTGATTGCATCAAGTGGACGAAAAACTACCACTATCCACAATCCTGAATAGTATTTTAAATTTGTGTACTTTTTGCTTTCTTCACCTATCAAAATTTCAGAGTAGAACTGCATTACCCCATACAGAACACCTGAAAAGCTGCCAGAACTCTGCTTTCAGAGACATGAATAAGTTGCATAGTCAAGCACCATTAATTGTGGTAAATAGATGGCAAAGGCCATTTCTGAGGGAAAATCTGGCATCTGTTGACCAGCACAAGAGTAGAACAGCCACTGAGCTAGTCAACTGACCTTGATAAGTTACATCTTCCTAGTGTCTTAGCGTAAAATATATTGTGGAAATATGAAATCTGCCAGGCTTCCAACAGGTTCTTTCAGCAGGGTATCTTTTCAAGTCCAATCACTATACAACAGGTAGGCTTTGCACTCCATAAACACGGATTGATTTGATTGCACACATTACACTATTCTATCAAACAAAACACTAGAATTAATAAACACTCAATTCCAACTTTTTTTTTAAAAAATCAAGAAGTATTCAAAAAGACATTTAACAACAAGGCTATGACAGTTTTCAGACTGAGAACAAAATCAGGACCATGCAGTTTACGTTGATTGTATTAATGCTGCAAAATTTACAGTTTTTCTCAAATTCAGCCAAACAGCTATTGTGCATATATCAAGAACTCAGATAGAGGGCAAAAAAAATCAAATTTTCTTCAGGAGCTGCACATGATAAAATTACAGGATTGTACCTAGTAAACAGATCTTTCCATTTGCAGTACTGCTACTTTACCGTACTGTCCATAGCTATGGAAGCATGGTTTTAAAAAATGTAAAATGCCAACTTTTCTCCACATTCCAATTTTTTGTTAAGATGTTCCAAATCACAAAATTACTACAATAAATGTAAATGCACAAAGAATAAAAAGATGTAAATTGAAGGATTACAAAAACAAGTTTTAACATCTACACATTATAATATTGTGTTTGAGTAAGACCAGGAATATTAATGATTTAGTGCTGTTTTTTCCATTTTTGACAAGTAACATGGAGATACTAGTGTTGAAAGAAATTATTTTGTTTCCCAGTTTCTGGGAGCCTAAATCATATAGTCCCAGATTAGACACAAACATCAGAGAAAATGGAGTTCATTTTTAACCACAATGATCTTCACCTCATCAAGCCCAGTATCAGTAAGAACATGAATTTCCATATCCAAGTTACGTTTGTGTTTTGTAATCACAGAATCCCTACACTGTGGATGCATCCTCAGTTTTAAAGCAGCCTAAACTCACTTGCATATGATGGTTTCAGCTGAGTGTTTCAGCAATTGCTTAATGTGAATTAACAACTTCACAGAGATAAGTGGATAACATGGTAATCTACTGCCACACAAAACACAATAAAGGCTGTTGATTCTCCCTTTACCTTCTGTCCCTACAGATACAACCAGAATCTCTTAAATGAGATTTTTGACCCACATCTTTGCTCACTTTCCATCATCCTCACTGAAAACCGAGACCAAAATAGTATATGACCCATTTACTTACGTACATACACAAAAAGCCCCCAAAGCATTACAACGATCACTTGCAACGGAATACCATTAAGCTACTGAGGCTCAAAGACAAACAAGTAGTCAACTAGTGGAAACACTTTGATACACACATACTCCACTTAACTTTTGAAACTGGTTATTTTATGGATTGCATCGATTCTGTTGTGTATCTAATATCAAGCCGCACTTTCTCCTAATTACAGCGATACAAATAGCGGCGTCATATTTAACAATTGCAATATTTCACAATTTAAAAACGTACAGGGCACCGAATGATCTGAATCTCGGGAGTATAATTTGATAGATCATATTAATGCTTGTATCACTATTTACAAAACACGCAAATATACCATCCTGTTTTAATCAATACAGCACATCATATGGGAAATATTCAATCTAATCAGCATATTAAGCAAACTTATTAAATCGCTGATCATAAAGAAACCACATCAAATAGATGCGCATAGAAAACGCGATCAGGAAAGTAAACTCCGACACGCTGTTTCCGGAGGCGCAATGTTTATTTCTAGGCGAACTTAAAAAGAGACTGCCTCCGACACGGATAGATTAAAACACCACAACATGTTAACACAGATGGGCTTAAACAGGAGAGAAGAAACGGGTTGCAGCATTTTTTAAAAAAATATAAAAAACATTTGGAAAGCGCAGCTATAAAAACGGACGGTGTACTTCTGAAATTTTAAGTAAGGATGCGATTTTTAAAATCGAGGTGGTGGTGCAAAAATAAAGTGGCTCAAGTTAAAAAAAAACAATAGCAGGATACAAAAGCAAAGCGCACAGATCGCCATCATCCTTCTGTCTTGAAGTGGCGGCGGCGCTGCCCAGGGTCAAAGCTTTCTGGATACCAGAGAGTGTGGGGGGGGGGGGGGGGGAGGAAATCGCCGCTCAGGTACACAAAAAATTGTCCTGAAGGTTGCCGCTTGAAAGAAATGAGAATTCTCTTTTATTCGTTATTTGATAAATCAGGTTGCAGAAGGCGAGAGGGCAAGAGATCGCTCACCATCATCACCCTCATGAGGCACTAGTGTCCTGGCCTCCTGCACTGTTTGTTGCTTCAACTTCAAACCCACGACGGCGCGGAGGAGGAGAGATTATGGGGAAACTACAACTTGTCAACAGCCGCCAGATTAGAAAAACAGCAAAGTTCCGCGCCTTTTTCCCACGCTCTGCCCGGGGGATCCGGTACCTCAGTTTTATTCTCTCTCGGTATGATCGAAAAGCGCGGCCTATTCCCTCCTCCACGGCCGCCGCTTCCTGCTCTTTCCACCCTCTCACTCACTCCCACATACGCACACCGCTCTCCGTCCATCCTCCCACAGGAAAGGGTACAGTGAACGGCCCGAACTCCAGCCGCAATCCGTCTGCGAAATTACCTTCAGTTCCGCACTGTCCGCCATCTTCTCACGCTTGTCCGCGCAAGCGCGGGGGGGAACAGTCACGTGGTGCACAGGGGCGGGGCCTGCCCGCGCAGTGACATCAACCGCCGACCGTTTGAATCTTTCCCGCCACTCCGCCCCCAAAGCGTGCAACGAGGAGGTGCATTTGTATAGTACCTTTCACGGCATTGTTATGCCCCTCTCCGACCGATGTGCAGCACACGAGGCGCTTCTTGAAGCGGTCATTTCGTCGCATACAACTCCAGTGTTGCCGTAAAAATGGACACATTTAGTCCGAGATTTCCAACTCCTCCTCATCAGGACAATTCGCAAGAATAAAACTGGAATACTGTACATAAGGAGAGTAATGGTTGGTTATAAAGTGGACTGCTGATCAAAGGACAATGCAGCAGTTAATTATGATTGATTGTTAACCATCATCTTGGAAATATATCTCTGTTCCTTCATTGTTGCTGGGTCAAAACCTGGAATTCCTTTCCTAATAGTATTGTGGGTGTACCTACAGTACATGGACTGCAGCAATTCAAGAAGGCAGATCATCACCACCTTCTCAAGGGCAGTACGGAACCAGCAAAACATGTGACCCCTCCATACCCCACGAGTGACTAAAAAAAAGGTCAGATTTCAAATGTGGTGCCAAGGCAATATTCCCACCTATGAGCCAGGAGGCCTGGTTCAAGTCCTATGTGTTCCAGAGATGCGTAATAATATTTTTGAACAGGTCGATGAGGAAAATATCCAGATGTCGAACAGGAGAACTTTCCCCTGCCACCGCAGGAACTGTAAAACCTGCACCCACACCTCCTCCCTCACCTCTATCCAAGGCCCTAAAGGAGCCTTCCACATCCATCAAAGTTTTACCTGCACATCCACTAATATCATTTATTGTATCCGTTGCTCCCGATGCGGTCTCCTCTACATTGGGGAGACTGGGCGCCTCCTAGCAGAGCGCTTTAGGGAACATCTCCGAGATACCCGCACCAATCAACCACACTGCCCCGTGGCCCAACATTTCAACTCCCCCTCCCACTCTGTCGAGGACATGGAGGTCCTGGGCCTCCTTCACCGCTGCTCCCTCACCACCATACGCCTGGAGGAAGAACGCTTCATCTTCCGCCTCGGAACGCTTCAACCCCAGGACATCAATGTGGACTTCAACAGCTTCCTCATTTCCCCTTTCCCCCACCTCATCCTAGTTCAAACTTCCAGTTCAGCACTCTCCCTATGACTTGTCCGGACTTGTCCAACCGGCTTATCTTCTTTTCCACCTATCCACTCCATCGTCTCCTCCCTGACCTATCACCTTCATCTCCTCCTCCACTCACCCATTGTACTCTATGCTACTCTCTCCCCACCCCACCCTGCTCTAGCTTATCTCTCCATGCTTCCAGCTCACTGCCTTTAATCCTGATGAAGGGCTTTTACCCGAAACGTCGATTTCGCTGCTCGTTGGATGCTGCCTGAACTGCTGTGCTCTTCCAGAACCACTGATCCAGAATGTGATAGAGTCCCTACTTCTGGACCAGGAGGCCTGGATTCATGACCTCACCTGTTTCAGAGATTTGTAATAACATCTCTGTTCAGGCTGTTTAGGAAAAATCTAGATTTCAAACAGCTGGACCATAAGACATAGGAGTGGAAGTAAGGCCATTCGGCCCATTGAGTCCACTCCGACATTTAATCATGGCTGATGGGCATTTCAACTCCACTTATCTGCACTCTCCCCGTAGCCCTTAATTCCTTCTGAGATCAAGAATTTATCAATCACTGCCTTGAAGACATTTAGCGTCCCGGCCTCCACTGCGCTCTGTGGCAAAGTATTCCATAGGTCCATCATTCTCTGGCTGAAGAAATGTCTCCTCATTTCCATTCTAAATTGACCCCCTCTAATTCTAATGTTGTGCCCATGGGTCCTAGTTTCCCCGCCTACTGGAAACAAATTCCCAGCGTCCACCCTTTCTAAGCCATTAGCTTGTAAGTTTCTTTAGATCTCCCTTCATCCTTGTAAACTCTAATAAATACAATCCCAGGATCCTCAGCCGTTCATCATATGTTAGGCCTAACATTCCAGGGCTCATCCGTGTGAATCTCTGCTGGACATGCTCCAGTGCCAGTATGTCCTTCCTGAGGTCTAGCGCCCAAAATTGGACACACTGTTCTAAATGGGGCCTAACTAGAGCTTTATAAAATCTCAGAAGTACATTTCTGCTTTTATATTTCAACCCACTTGAGATAAATGACAACATTACATTTGCTTTCTCAACGTGCAAGTCAACCTTTAGAGAACCAGCACTCCCAGATCCCTTCGTACTTCAGCTTTATGAATTTTCTCACTGTTTATAAAATAGTCCATGCCTGTTTTCTTTTCTCCAAGACCTCACATTTGCTCACATTGAATTTCTTCAGCTATTTCCTGGATTACTCTCCTAAACTGGCTAAATCTTTCTGCAGCCTCCCCACCTCCTCAGTACTACCTGCCTGTCCACCTAACTTCGTATCATTGGCGAACTTTGCCAGTATGCCCCCAGGCCCTTCATCCAGATCATTAATATATAAAGTGAACAGTTGCTGACCCCTGCGGGACACCAGCTGCATTCCGAGAAAGAACCTTTTATCCCAACTCTCAGCCTTCTGTCAGACAGCCAATCCCCAATCCATACCAGTAGCTCACCTCGAACACCATGGGCCCTCACCTTACTCAGCTGTCTCCCATGAGGCACCTTATCAAAGGCCTTTTGGAAGTCTACATAGATAATATCTACTAGGTTACCCTTGTCGAACTTACTTGTTGCCTCTTCAAAGAATTCTAACAGATTTGACAGGCACGACCTCCCCTTACTAAATCAAACAGATAAGTTGAAACTGACTAGTCAGGGCACTGTCCTGAGAAATCCATCAGCAAATGGCTGGCACCTAGTTCGTTGAGTTGAAACAAGCACAGTGCATGTACATTTTCCTTTTTCTCTAAAGATATATTTGCCTGATGTATTATTATGTATCTTCAAGCACACATGAGTGAGCCACACAGTAAACCCAAGCGACAATCCTAAATTGGTTGTCCGTGTAATTCTTGTTACACCATTCCTCATAGCCTTGCATATTTCTGATTTTTAGATGATATGCTTGTTTTATTAGAATCTGCAGCTGCATGTAAAGAAATTCAGGCTAAATGCAGGCAAATGCAATAAGTTCAGTGTAGGAAACCTTACCGGAAGGGACGAGTTGGGCTGAAGAGCCTGTTTCCATGCTGTATGTCTCTATGTCCAAATTCATAACTCAAATCCATCTTTGAAATTGAACAGTAACATAAGCTTCATTTGTTTGATATTGTGGTTGAGAAATTAACCATAGGCTTCTCTGCGACTGTCTATCACGAAACTACCAACGTTCTAAAACCGATGAATCTTATCAAATAGCATGTTCCTTCAGCTGTTCACAACAAGCAAGGTACTTACTATACACAACTAGCCCAACCTGGCAAAACTCACAACAATGTTCAACGTTAGATATGATTTTACAATTCAACAATATTTACTAGATAATCCTGAGTGCCCAAAGAATGAGAGGATTGTTTGTGAGGTTTGCAGTGTAATGCGCTTGAAGTTACATTTTAATACGAAGGCCATGCTCTTTACAGACAGAAAGACAATGTAGGTAAAAACGAGGACTGCAGATGCTGGAAACCCGAGTCTGGATTAGAGTGGTGCTGGAAAATTTCCTGATGAAGGGCTTTTGCCTGAAACGTCGATTTTCCTGCTCCTTGGATGCTGCCTGACCTGCTGTGCTTTTCCAGCACCACTCTAATCCAGAAAGAAAATGTATAGACACTGCTTAAATTCGACAAAATAAGTAACAGCCATTTGCTGATTCATTTCACAAGGCAATACCCTGACCCAGCCAGATACAACCTATCTGGTTTGAAATGTGAACAAAATCCTGGCCACTAATTCAATCAGTGTATTGTGGAATATTTCACAGCCAATCCCTTTGAAAGCCTTGGTAAACAGGCCATCCCATCCTGGCAACTTATTTGTCTTTCCTCTCAACATCACCTTGCTTATCGTGTTATTTTTGGAAGGTGTATAGTGTCCTCCACCGTGAAGAATAGTGCAAAATATTGGTTTAAATTAGCTGCCATTCCCCTGTTCCTAATTATTAATTCCCCAGTTACATCCTCCACAGATTTCACGCTGAATTTAGTTACTCTCTTTTTATTTACCCATGGTAGCATTTGCTGTTTTTATATTCCTTCCCAATTCACTTTCATAATCTATTTTCTCCCTCTTTGTTAGTTTTTTTGTTTGCCAACTAAAGCATTATCTCCTCATATAGTATAAATATTTGTTTTCCCTCAACTGGTGTTCTTGCAAACTGCCCTGATGAGTGCAAGATGAACAGCTTCATCAAACAGTTTTCTTTCAGCAGTACATTATAAAATGTAGCCATGATTAAATACGAAAAAGTCAATGTGCAAACAGCATTATCCCACAAAAAGCAATTTCATAATGACCAGATAACCTTGTTTTCGTATTGAGGAATAAATTTTGACCAGGAGTTAACTCAACTGCTCTTCTCTTGAAACAGTCAGCTGGGATCTTTAATGTAACCTAATTCCACATCTAAATCTCAGCATCTCCACCAGTACAGCCCTCATATAGTTGCATTGGATTGTCAACTGAAATTTGTTGCTCAAGTACTGGCATAGGACTTGAGTCTTCAACCTAATACCTCAGAGATGAGAATTCTTCAACTGCAGCATACCTGAGATGGTTGCCTCTAAACTTTACATCTAGGCAAAATCAAGCAATCATCACCTCATTATGTGTTACCTACTTTACTGAAGCTTTGATTTAACATTTCATGTGAAAGGTTGCACCTCTGACAGTGCACCACTCCCTCACAACTGTATTGGAGTCTCGGCCTTGGTTCTGTACTCAAGTTCTGGAGTGGGATTTGAACTCCCTTAACTGCTTGACTCAGATGCAAGAAGGTAGTGTGTCAGTGCTGTTGCCTAGATGAAGGAAAGAAGGAACCCATCTGATAGCCAATTAAGTACCTTTTGAAGGGTGGTTGTTGTGTAGGATATTTAAGGACCATAATGGATGGGCAATAAATCCTAGCCTTGCCAGTGACACTTATAACCATGAATAGACAAAAACAAACATTTCTGAAGCAATTGAAGCTTATATATATAAAAATATATATTTTTCATTTGGTTTTGGGATCAGGTAAATCATTTCTAAACAAGCAGCATGGTGAAAGGTTATTGTGAGTTGGCAAGCATATGGAATAATCAGATCAACCCTAATTGTACAGACTCAAAGAACTGTCTGTCTCCTAATCATATGTGCTTGCGTATATTTCAGTGAATTGTCACATAATAGTGAAAATGTTATTATTTAGGATTTATAAGCTTCCTTTGGTTTTTGTGGTTGAGTTGTTTATTAGTTGTGCCCAAATGAAACACAGGAGACACTTCTGTTTGATTTTCAGTTCACTAGTGCAAACCAGAATCTCCCTATGGGTTAGCATATAAAGGACTGATAATTAGAAGCAGACTTGTCAACAAGTGACATTCATCTGTGATACATTAGACTTGTTCTATGTGTCCCATATTCATGATTTGGACATTGCTATTCACTCCAAACTCCTGCTATTTGCTGCAATGTGTAAAACAATGGATACATTCTGAGGGAAATTTGCTTTGACTTCATTTTGTAAGTGATTGATGAAAGCCAAAGGAGCCAGACCGACAAGAAGCCTCTAGTGAAGTTATCGAGGTCTCCTGGCCTCAGCACGGACTCACGGCCTCAGTGTGGACTCCCAGCCTTGAGAGCCCCGAGACAAAGCCAGCATGGACTCTTGGCTTTGAGAGCCTCAAGGTGAAGTCTGACACAATCTGGAAGCGAGGACTGGTGTGGACTGGGTTGGAAGGTCTGTTATTCTGAACTTTTTCTTTCTTTACCTTTCTAATTTCTCCTAAGAATTTGTCCTTAGAATCTGCACCTAGATACATTTGAATTAAGTGGTGCCATAAGTAAACTTTTCACTGTGCTCATGCGAGCACATGTGATAATAAAACTAATTCTAATTCTAAGATCTTAATAATGAGATAACAGGAATAAAAATATAAGTAGGAGCAGCAGGTGGCCATTTCGCCAATACGTCTGCTCCATTCATTGTTAGATAGGTTCATGGCCAACCTTCCATCTGAACTCTACTTTCCTGTACTGTTTCAATATTCCTTGATTCCATTAGCAAGAGAAAATTTGCATAAATGCAACTGCTGACAAGGAAACTTGCAGAAATTCCAATCTAGAAAATTTGAAAAACTTTTAGAATTGTTGATACAACTTCAATGCAGTGTAATAGCGATAGTTCAATTTTAGAAACTCTTTTATAGGATTGGCATTGCTGGCTAGGCAAACGTTTTTTACCTATCCCTAATTACCCTTGACATATGTTGGTGAGTTACCTTCTTGAAATGCTGTAATCATTCAGTAAGGCTCACCCATGATGCTGTTATGGTGGGAGGTCTGAAATTTGATCCACTTACAGTGAAGGAATAGCAATAAATTTCCTAGTCGGGATGATATGTAGTTTGGAGGAGAGTTTTCAGGTGACGGTGTTCCCATGCACCAGCTGACCTTGTCTTTCTAGGTGATAAAGGTTGTGTGTGCGTTTAGAAGGTGTTATAGATTGTATGCATTGTGGCCACCTGTGGATCTGTAGTGGAAAGAGTGAATATTGAAGGTGGTGAATTGGTACCAGTCAAGCAGACTGCTTTGTCCTGGATGGTATCAAGCTTCATGAATATTTTTGAAACTGCAATGATCCAGGCAAGTGAAGAGTGTTCCATTATATTCCTGACTTGTGACGAATAAATGCTTTGGGGAGACAGGAGCGGAGTTAGCTGCTACAGGATTCTTAGCCTTGACCTGCTTGTGTAGCCACAGTATTTATATAGTTGGTTCAATTCAATTTCTAGTAAACAGTCATCCTCAGCATGTTAATATTGAGAGATTCAGTCATAGAGTCATAGAGATGTACAGTATGGAAACAGACCCTTCGGTCCAACCCATCCATGCCAACCAGATATCCCAATCCAATCTAGTCCCACCTGCCAGCACCCGGCCCATATCCCTCCAAACCCTTCATATTCATATATTCATCCAAATACCTCCTAAATGTTGCAATTGTACCAGCCTCCACCACATCCCCTGGCAGCTCATTCCATACATGTACCACCCTCTGCATGAAAATGTTGCCCCTTGGGTTTCTTTTATATCTTTCCCCTCTCACCCTAAACCTATGCCCTCTAGTTCGGGACTCCCCGATCTCAAGGAAAATACTTTGTCTATTTATCCTATCCATGCCCCTCATAATTTTGTAAACCTCTATAAGGTCACCTTTCAGCCTCCGATGTTCCAGGGAAAACAGCCCCAGCTTGTTCGGCCTCTCCCTGAGCTCAGATCCTCCAACCCTGGCAGCATCCTTGTAAATCTTTTCTGAACCCTTTCAAGTTTCACATCTTTCCGATAGAAAGGAGACCAGAATTGCATGCAATATTCCAACAGTGGCCTAACCAACCGCAACATGACCTCCCAACTCCTGTACTGAATACCCTGACCAATAAAGGCAAGCATACCAAATGCCTTGTTCACTATCCTATCTACCTGCGACTCCACTTTCAAGGAGCTATGAACCTGCACTCCAAGGTCTCTTTGTTCAGCAACACTCCCTAGGACCTTACCATTAAGTGTGTAAGTCCTGCTAAGATTTGCTTTCCCAAAATGCAGCACCTCGCATTTATCTGAATTAAACTCTATCTGCCACTTCTCAGCCCATTGGCCCATCTGGTCCAGATCCTGTTGTAATCTGAGATAACCCTCTTCGCTGTCCACTACACCTCCAATTTTGGTGTCATCTGCAAACTTACTAACTGTACCTCTTATGCTCGCATCCAAATTATTTATGTAAATGACAAAAAGTAGAGGACCCAGCACCGATCCTAGCGACACTCCACTGGTCACAGGCCTCCAGTCTGAAAAACCACCCTCCACCACCACCTTTGAGCCAGTTCTGTATCCAAATGGCTAGTTCTCCCTTTATTCCATGAGATCTAACCTTGCTAATCAATCTCCCTGGGGAACCTTGTCAAACGCCTTACTGAAGTCCATATAGATCACATCTACTGCTCATCAATCTTCTTTGTTACTTCTTCAAAAACTCAATGAAGTTTGTGAGACATGATTTCCCACACACAAAGCCATGTTGACTATCCCGAATCAGTCCTTGCCTTTCCAAATACATGTACATCCTGTCCCTCAGAATTCCCTCCAATAACCAGCCCACCACCTAGGTCAGGCTGACCGGTCTATAGTTCCCTGGCTTGTCTTTACTGCCCTTCTTTTTAAGTGGCACCACTTTGCCAAGTCATGGCAATGTCATTGAATGTCGAGGGAAGATAGTCAATTCTGTCTTTTTGGAAATGATCATTGCTTAACAAGCATATAACACAAATACTATTTGCCACTTAATTTCCCAACCATGAATGTTGTCCAGGTTTTGCTGCATATGGGCACAGACTGATTTAGTATCCAAATAATTGCAAATGCTACTGAACATTGTGCAATCTTCAGCAAACATCTCCATTTGTGAAATTATGATGGAGGAAAGGTCATTGATAAAGTAGCTGAAGGTAATCGAGACGAGTAAAATGTCCTGTGAAACTCCTGCAGTGATGTTTTACAATTGAAGTGATGAATTGATTTGATAAAGATATATAAGATATATAAGAAATAATACTACATGGAGTTGAAAAATGACTTGTTAATTCATATCAGTCAGTGTAAACTGAACAAAAGTATAAACATTAAAAAGATTAGTATGAGTATCCACAACAAAGTCATCTTTTTCAATTTGATATTTAATTTGCTGATTAGTGAGGTATTTCCATTCATAGAATCCCTACTCTCCCTTAAAATAGCATCCCACCCTGACTCGCCCTCTACCCCTATAACCCTGCATTCCTTATGTCTAATACACCTTGTATACATATCCTTGGACACTATGAGCAATTTAGCGTGGCCAATCACCTAATTTGTACATCATTGGACTGTGGGAGGGAACCCACCCACAAATGGAGAGAATGTGCAAATTCCATGCAGCTAGTCACTCAAGTGCCACATCATTTGCCCTGTGAGGCAGCAGTGCTAACCACTGAGTCACCATACCACCCGCTCCTTTGCCTCCCTCTGTGTGCTTTGTACTCACACAAAAGTTAGGTGTAACAAAGAGATTGGAGGCTTCTCCTTTGGTTGGAAACTGCTTTAGATGTTCCCGTTTCAACCTCCATTTGGTGAAGAGAAAGCCAGTCTATTTTTTTATCTTGTCTTGCTAGTAATCAACAATAATCACTAAGGAACACAATTAATATAGCCATCAAAACCATGGCTGCAAACTCTAAGTCAAGAGAAGCTTCACCAACACCCAGTTTCTGCTCAGCCTTGAAAACAACTGACCACGTCTTCCATTTCTTGGAAAAGAGTCACACTGCACCATGCAACAAAATCCCAAAGTCTTATACCACCTGTAACGGTACATTTAATCAGAGCAGTGGTGGATAATGAAAAGAAGGGTACTAAAGTTTCAGTTCTGATTTTATATTGAAAGCAGTGATTCTTGGTCTTTAGTTCCAAATGTTCTTCTTTAAATACAGGCAGTTACCTTGCTTATTAGAATTGTTATTAGAATTTCAACATAGAATTATCTTTTATTGCAAATAGTAAGTGAGAACACCTAAAGGTATTGAATATTCGAAGAATTTAAACGAATAAAGGTGAAACATTGGAAAGCTTGAATTTAGTCTATCTTGTATCAAACCTCTAATGATTCTTTGAAAATTGTGAAGAATACTGAATCCCTCAAGAAATTCAACATTAGAGTCATAGAGCTGTACAGCATGTAAACTGGCCCTTCGGTCCAACTCGCACATGCCGACCAGATATCCTAAATTAATCTAATCCCATTTGCCAGCATTTGGCCCATATCTCTCTAAACCCTTCCTATTCATATACCCATCCAGATGCCTTTTTGTGAAGAGTAAAACTGAGGTATATAAAAACTTTACAGAAGGATGAACAACAGCAACTTGAATTTATGTAACAGCCTTAACATAGTAAACATGCCAAGTGACTTCACAGCAGCATTATCAGATTAACAGTTACACTGAGATATTCGAACAGGAGGTGGGACCATGAAGGCAATTAATAAACACTTGCCAGCAATTAGTGCTTTTTCAGTGTGAGTTCCGGGGAGAATAAGATGGTAGAATTTGACTAATGTTGGGTGAAAGGGCCGCAATGGAGATGCAGTGGGTAGTTACTGAGAGTTTGGAATAATACAGTGAGAAATCTCACTAGGCCTAACAGAGACAAACCTTCCATTCAATTTGACAAAATTAACACAGCCAAGATATTCAAAGTTTGGGAGAAGATTTGTAGCTCGGATGCACGTTGTGGCTCTGTTTGCCGAGCTGGGAGTTTTTGTTGCAAACGTTTCGTCCCCTTTCTAGATGACATCCTCAGTGCTTGGGAGCCTCCTGTAAAGCGCTTCTGTGATGTTTCCTTCAGCATTTATAGTGGCTTGTCTCTGCCGCTTCCGGTTGTCAGTTGCTGTCCGCTGCAGTGGCCGGTATATTGGGTTCAGGTCGATGCGTTTGTTGATAGAATCTGTGGATGAGTGCCATGCCTCTTGGAATTCCCTGGCTGATCTCTGTTTGGCTCGCGCTATAGTAGTAGTGTTGTCCCAGTTGAATTCATGTTGTTTGTCGTCTGTGTGCGTGGCTACTAGAGATAGCTGGTCGTGTCGTTTCGTGGCTAGTTGGTGTTTGTGTATGCGGGTTGTTAGTTGTCTTCATGTTTGTCCTATGTAGTGTTTTGTGCAGTCCTTGCATAGGATTTTGTACACTACGTTGGTTTTGCTCATGCTGGGTGTCGGATCCTTTGTCCTGGTGAGTTGTTGTCTGACAGTGGCTGTTGGTTTGTGTGCTGTTATGAGTCCTAGTGGTCGCAGCAGTCTGGCTGTCAGTTCGGAAATGCTCCTGATGTATGGTAGTGTGGCTAGTCCTTTGGGTTGCGGCATGTCCTCGTTCCGTTGTCTTTCCCTTAGGCATCTGTTGATGAAATTGCGCGGGTATCCGTTTTTGGTGAATACCTTGTATAGGTGTTCTTCTTCCTCTTTTTGCAGTTCTGGTGTACTGCAGTGTGTTGTGGCCCTTTTGAATAGTGTCCTGATCCAACTTCATTTGTGTGTTGGGGTGGTTGCTTTCATAGTTCAGGACTTGGTCTGTGTGTGTGGCTTTTCTGTATACCTTCATGCTGAATTCGGTGTTCCCTGTACCATCACGTCTAGGAATGGGAGTTGGTTGTCCTTTTCTTCCTCTCTCGTGAATCGGATTCCTGTGAGTGTGACGTTGATGATCCAGTGTGTGTTCTCTATTTCTGTGTTTTTGATGATTACAAAGTTGTCGTCCACATATCTGACCCAGAGTTTGGGTTGTATTTGCGGTAAGACTGTTTGTTCTAACCTTTGCATTACTGCTTCTGCTATGAATCCAGAGATGGGTGAGCCCATGGGTGTTCCGTTGATTTGTTCATATATCTGGTTGTTGAATGTGAAGTGTGTTGTGAGGCACAGGTCCAGTAGTTTAAGTATGCCGTCTTTGTTAATAGGTTCAACGTCCTGTTGTCTGTTCTGTATGTCCAGCAGGTTGGATATTGTTTCTCTGGCTAGGGTTTTGTCGATAGAGATGAACAGTGCCGTTACATCGAATGAGACCATGGTTTCTTCCTTGTCTATGTGTATATTTCTGATGATGTCCAAGAATTCTTGTGTTGACTGTATAGAGTGTCTGGATCCGCTGATCAGGTGTTTCGGTTTCTGTTGTAGCTCTTTAGCCAGTTTGTGTGATGGTGTCCCTGGTAGTGATACTATGGGTCTGAGTGGGATGTCTGGTTTGTGTACTTTAGGTAGTCCATAGAATCTGGGGGTGTTGTTGCTTTCAGGTTTCATTCTTTGTAGGTCAGACCTGGTTATCTGTCCGTTTTTTTTGTAGATTCCTCAGTGTGTTGTTTATCCTATTGGTGAGCTGTGGGGTGGGGTCAGACTCCCTCTTTTGGTAGGTGTTGGTATCTGCAAGTAGTTGTTGTGCCTTTTGGATGTAGTCTGCTTTGTCCAGTATGACCGTCATTCTGCCTTTATCTGCTGGTAGTATGATTATGTTCTTATCGTAGTGTACAAAATCCCATGCAAGGACTGCACAAAACACTACATAGGACAAACAAGAAGACAGCTAACAACCCGCATCCACGAATACCAACTAGCCACGAATCGACACGACCAGCTATCCCTAGTAGCCACACACACACACAGACGACAAACAACATGAATTCGACTGGGACAACACTACTATTATAGCGCAAGCCAAACAGAGAACAGCCAGGGAATTCCTAGAGGCATGGCACTCATCCACTGATTCTATCAACAAACACATCGACCTGGACCCAATATACCGGCCACTGTAGCGGACAGCAAGTGACAACCGGAAGCGGCAGAGACAAGCCACTATAAATGCCAAAGGAAACATGATAGAAGCGCTTCACAGGAGGCTCCCAAGCACTGAGGATGTCACCTAGAAAGGGGACGAAACGTTTGCAACAAAAACTCCCAGCTCGGCGAACAGAACCACAACAACAGTCAAGATATGTTAAGATTCAATCCATTAAATGTAGCACAAAATACAGTTTCAAAATTATGGTTCAGCAAGTTTATCCAATTGGTAGCTGAGCTACTAGGCAAGAAGGTGTAAAGAATTAACCCCAAATCTTTGACATTAAATCAGCCAATTTAGCAAACAGCTGTGATGGAAACAATAAAAGTTTATTACAAGTACAACCATAATGATGCCTGATAATTTTTCATCTAGAAATTATGAGTTCAGCTCGCAACATGAGCACCACTATTAAGCCATGTGCCAGCACCAGCGCATGCAGCAAATGCTACCTTTCGCCTCTTTACCTCGTTTCACAGCCATATGTCTCCAGTCCCATACTAGGTGGCTGATCTTCAAGTACTCTCAAGACAATCCATCTAGGGCAGTAAATACTGTCTTGCCAAAGTCATCCAAATATCAAGAACAAGTACTAACTGAAGTAGAATCTCCAACACTTTTATTGCCTTTCCTACAGGTTGATAACAATTATCCAATCCCTGTCAGCTAACACAACAATGTGCAGAAATTTAATCCAGAACCTGCTAACCTGGTACCTTAATTATTAAATGGGAGGCATAAGTAATGTCCTGGGGTCCTAGGTTTGAATCCTGCCACGACAGATGGTGGAATTTGGATTCAATAAAATTCTGGAAGTTAAAGTCTAATGATGACCATGAGACCATTGCTGATTGTCAGGAAAATCCCCTGTGGCCGTAAGAGCAGTTCCTTTTTTGAGGTATTTCAAGTGTTAGAGGTGATTTCCTCAAATTCCAGGAGCATCAATTATTATTTTATATACTGTCGCTTTGTTTTGGAACTTTGGGGTAAAAAGATCAAAACAAAGGTACCTTTAAAAGGAGGGAGACAGACAAAGGCAGCGACCACATGTTCAGAGAAGGAAACCTATACTGCTGTCTGACACCGCAGTAGATTTGCACAGTTACTGCCTTTGCTGCTTGAGTTCATGTATCTCTGGACATCGGAGTGCATCGAGGAAAAATTAACAAACAGCGAAATCCACAGCTGACCTTGGAGAAACCTGTGTGGGAGAGCTCAAAGCACCGGAACAGATAAGTGCATAGATTTTCCGTGTAACCTTGCTGTAAATCTACAGTCGTGATGAGTGGGTTCTTTCTTGATTGTATGTTTTTTTTGAGATCTGTCTCTTGATTAAATTTTAAAAATATAAACCATAATATTAAGTTGGCCTGGACCAGTGTTTTTTTTAAGAGCAATAAGATAGTGCTATTTTCTGAGTCTGTAGATTTTGAAGGAACAAAGATGGTCTTTAGTAGAGTAACGTGCTCTTTCTGTTGGATGTGGGAGTTTAGGGAGGGTTTCCATGTTTCTGATGATTATGTCTGCAAGAAGTGTCTTTGGTTGCAAATCCTATCAGATTGCATGGATCAGTTAGAGCGGCAGTTAGATACAATGAGGAATTTACAAGAGCTAGGGGTTGTGATGGGTGGCAGTTATAGGAAGGGAGAAAACCCACAGATACAGTCAAGAAAAGGGGTTACTCCAGGAAAGGTAGGAGGGGTAGGAAGGTAGTGTGGCTATCCCCATCTTAAACAAGTACGCTGTTTTGGAAAATGTAAGGAGTGATGGACTCTCAGGGGAATGTAGCACAAACAGCCAAGTTTCTGGTACCAAAAATAGTTCTAATGTAATGAGGGTTATGTCGGGTTCCGAGCAATCAATTGTGATAGGGGACTCTCTAGTTAGAGGCACAGGGAGAAGTTTCTGTAGCCAGCAGCAAGAAATCAGAAGGGTGTGTTGCCTCCTTGGTGTCAGTTTCAAGGATATCTTGGAGAGGGTGCAGAATGTTCTCAGAGGAGAGAGGGACCAACAGAAGGTCATTGTACACATTGGAACTAACAGCATAGGAAGGGAAAAATGTGAGATTCTGAAGAGAGATTATAGAAAGTTAGGCAGGAATTTAAAAAGGAGGTCCTCAAGGGTAGTAATAGCTGGATTCCTCCTAGTGCTACGAATAGTGAGGGTAGGAGTAGAAGAATAGAGGTGATGAATACATGGTGTGGAGCTGGTGCCGGGGAGAAGGGTTCACATTTTTAGATCATTGGAATCTCTTCTGGGGTAGAAGTGACCTGTACAAGGACAGATTGCACCTAAATTGGAAGGGATTAATATACTGACAGGGAGATTTGCTAGAGCTGCTCAGGAGGATTTAAACTAGTAAGGTGGTGGTGGTGGTGGTGTTGGGGGTGGGGGGGGGTGGGGGGAAGGTGCAGGGAAATAATGAGGAAAGCGATCAATCTGAGACTGGTATAGTTGGGAAGAGGATCGAGTCAAACAGTCAGGAACAAAGCAGGGAACAAGATAGGAATGATCAATTTAACTGCCTTTATTTCAATGCAAGAGGCCTAACAGGGAAGGCAGATGAAATCAGGGCATAGACTGGGATTTCATAGCAATTACAGAAACATGGCTCGGGGATGGGCAGGACTAGCAACTTAGTGTTGCAGAATAAAAATGCTACAGGAAGGATAGAAAGGGGGGGCAAGACGGATGGGGAAATTGCATTTTTGGTAAGGGTTAGCATTACTGCTATACTTAGGGAGGATATTCCTGGGAATACATTCAGGGAAGTTATTTGGGTGGAACTGAGAAATAAGAAAGGAATGATCACCTAATTGGGATTGTATTATAGACTCCACCCCCATCATCAGCAGGAAATTGAGAAAGAAATTTGTATGGAGATTTCAGCTGTCTGTAAGAATACAAGAGTTGTTATGGTAGGGAATTTTAACTTTCCAAACAGAGACTGGAACTGGCATTGTGTTAAGGGTTTAGATGGAGAGAAATTTATTAAGTGTGTACAAGAAAATTTTCTGATTCAGTATGTGGATGTACCTACTAGAGAAAGTGCAAAACTTGACCTACTCTTGTGAAATAAGGCAGAGCAGGTGACTGAGATGTCAGTGGGGGAGCACTTTGGGGCCAATGACCATAATTCTACTAGTTTTAAAATAGTGATGGAAAAGGATAGACCAGATCTAAAAGTTAAAGTTCTAAATTGGTGGAAGGCCAATTTTGACAGTATTAGGGAAGAACTTTCAAAAGCTGATTGAGGACAGATGTTCACAAGTAAAGGGACAGCTGGAGAATGGGAAGCCTTCAAAAGTGAGATAACCAGAGTCCAGAGACAGTATATTCCTGTTAGGGTGAAAGGAAAGGCTGGTTGGTGTAGAGAATGCTGGATGACTAGAGAAATTGAGGTTTTGTTTAGGAAAAAGAAGTAAGCATATTTCAGGTATAGACAGTAGAGATCAAGTGAATCCTTAGAAGAGGAACAAGGCAGTAGGAGTACTTTTAAGGGGGAAATCAGGAGTACAAAAAGGAGACATGAGATATCTTTGGCAAATAGGGTTAAGCAAAATCCAAAGAGATTTTATAAATACATTAAGGACAAAAGGGTAACTAGGGAGAGACTAGGGTTCCTCAAAGGTCAGCAAGGCAGCCTATGTGTCGAGCCACAGGAGATGGGGGAGATACTAAACGAGTTTCTTGCATCAGTTTTTACTGTGGAGAAGGACATGAAAGATATAGAATGTGGGGAAATAGATAGTGACACCTTGCCAAATGTCCATATTACAGAGGAGGAAGTGCCGGATGTCTTGAAGTACATAAAATTGGATAAATCTGCAGGACCTGATCAGATGTACCCAAGAACTCTGTGGGAAGCTAGGAAAGTGATTTCTGGGTCCCTTGCTGAGATCTTTGTATCATCGATAGTCACAGGTGAGGAGCCAGAAGACTGGAGATTGGCTAACGTGGTGCCAATATTTAAGAAAGATGGTAAGAAAAAGCCAGGGAACTATAGACTGGTGAGCCTGACATCGGTGGAAGGCAAGTTGGTGGAGGGAATCCTGGGGGACAGGATTTACATGTATTTGGAAAGGCAAGGACCGAGTAGGATAGTCAGCATGGCTTTGTACGTGGGAAATCATGTCTTACAAACTTGATTGAATTTTTTGAAGACGTAATGAAGAGGATTGCTGAAGGCAGAGCAGTGGACATGATCTATCTGGATTTTAGTAAGGCATTCAACAAGATTCCTCATGGTAGGTTGGTTGGCAAAGTTAGATCTCATGGGATACAGGGAGAACTGGCCATTTGGATACAGAATTGGCTCAAAGGTCGAAGACAGAGGCGGGTGGTGGAAGTTTGCTTTTCAGACCGTGGCCTGTGACCAGTGGTGTGCCACAGGATTAGTGCTGGGTTCACTGCTTTTCATCATTTACATAAATGTTTTGGATGTGAACATAGAAGGTAGAGTTAATAGGTTTGCAGATGATACCAAAATTGGAGGTATAGTGGACAGTGAAGAGGTTACCTCAAAGTACAATGGGATCTTGATCAGATGGGCCAATGGGCCAAGTAGCGGCAGATGGAGTTTCATTTTGATAAATGTAAGGGCTGCATTTTGGAAAGGCAAATCAAAGCAGGACTTATACATTTGATGGGAAGGTCCTGGGCAGGATTGCTGAACAAAGAGACCTGGGAGTGCAGATTCATAGTTTCTTGAAAGTAGAGTTGCAAATAGATAGGATAGTGAAGAAGGCATTTGGTGTGCTTTCCTTTGTTGGTCAGAGCACTGAGGATAGAAGTTGGGAGGACATGTTGTGGCTGTACAGGACTTTGGTTAGGCCACTTTGGAATATTGCATGCATTTCTGGTCTCCCTCCTATTGGAAGGATGTTATGAAACTTGAAAAAGTTCAAAAGAGATTTACAATGATATTGCCAGGGTTGGAGGATTTGAGCTAAAGGGAGTGGCTGAATAGGCTGGGACTGTTTTTCCTGGAGCAGCGGAGACCAATTGTAGAGGTGTATAAAATCTTCAAGGGCATGGATACAGTAAATAGACGAGGTCTTTTCCTGGGGTGGGTCCAGAACTAGAGGGCATGGGTTTATGGTGAGATGGGAAAAATTTAGAAGGAACCTAAGGGGCAACATTTTTACACAAAGCGTTGTGCATGTATGGAATGAACTGCCAGAGGAAGTGATGGAGGTTGATATAATTACAATATTTAAAAGGCATCTGGATGGGTATATGAATAGGAAGGGTTTAGAGGGATACGGGCCAAGTGCTGGCAAATGGGACTAGATTAGGTTAGGATATCTAGTCGACATGGATGAATTGGATTGAAAGATCTGTTTCTGTGCTATACGTCTCTATGACTCTATGACTAATGTCCTTTAGGGAAGTAAACTGCCATCCTCATCTGGTCTGGCCTACATGTGATTCCAGACCCACAAAGTGGTTGACTCTTAAACTGCCCTCTGGGCAATTAGGAATGAGTAATAAATGCCAGTCTAGCCAATGACACCTTATCCCTTGAATGAATAAAAAAAGTGCCAAAACATCAGTAGAGCCATCTTAAATTTTTATATTATATTCCATCAAATCTTTTAACTTACAAGTTTAGTGACTGAAATGATTAAGTTGTATCACCAAATAAATCTGCATATCTTGGCTTTGTATAAATGTGCATTAGTGTCAACTATGTCTGAAGTGGTAGCACACTCCCCTCTAAGTCAGAAGATTGTTTGTTCAAACCCCAATCTAGGACATGACCACGAAAATAATATTGATACTCTAGTGAAATGTTAAGGTGCGCTGCACTGTCACAGCTGTTGCCTCTTAGATAAGATGTTAAATCAAGTATATGCCGCGTACCTTCTAGACACAAAAGCCCCAATGGCGCAGTTTCATAAAAATGCAGTGGAGGTGTGTCCTGATCAATACCAAAGACTCTCAACAAAATGGATTATCTGGTTACTTCATATTGCTTTTTGTGGCTGTTGCATTTCCTGCATTAGAATAGCCACATGTCCACAAAAGTACTTCACTGACTGCAAAGCATTTTTGTGTATGTAATGTTCATTCATGGCACTACAGAAATGCAAGCCTACTTTTCTTTACTAATAATTTACATTTTAACACTTTATTAATCCAGACTCTTTTAAACCAAAAGTATAACTCACCTTTTGTTATTGTGTTGCTGATACGTGGCAGACAGCTTGGAGAGGGGAGATGGTTAGGAGAGGAGTGGAACTGGTTGAATGTGGTAGCAACACTCAGAATCTAGGATAAGGACAAGGCATCGTTTGGGGCAAAAGCCTGGAGCTCAATGCAGTTGCATGGCAGTGACACTGACACTCAGCAAGGGCCTGTCATACTCAGTGCTTGGCAGTCGTTAGCTCTACATCTGATGGTTCAGTCTGCTTGTTCCCATAGCAGCCACCACATGACAGCTGTAAGCTATTTGCACTTGCCCCATGGGAGATAAAGGTATAGTACTTGTTCCTTACCAATTGTGAAGTGTACAATGGGGAATAACACCCATGATCCTGAAGAAAACATTTCAATAATAATTGAAAACATTATATATCCAAGCCTGTAATCTGACTCCCATTAATGTTAATGAAAACAATAAAGCACATTTCAAGCAACATAGAATGATACAGGTTTATACTACTTAAAAATGACTGGAAATAGAAAATAAATTTTTTATATATATAGCTTTGCCATTCTGAGAAATCTTAGGAAACAAATGAATAATCCAGAAACCAGACAATCATCTCTCTAAACTATCTCATTAGTATCTGAAGACAAATGCTGTCTGATAATGCAATGGTTAAGTGCAAAATTCAGTGTTCATCTGAGCTATATAGTCAGGGGAAGTCTGACAAACAGTCTGCACTGGGACAACAGCAGAAATGCTCCAATTACCCATAAGATGTCTGAGTTTGGCAGAGACTGAAGTCAGACAGATGTCCTGTTTTAAATTACGATCAGTGATGCCTGTGTATAGGTGAAAAGAAAACAGTTCTCTGAAAATGGTTTCTGCTATGCAGCCCAGTATTTTTTTCTTCTGCTTCGCACTAGCCAACCAACAGTTTTCTTTCCTTATTTCCTTACTGAGGTGATTCAAGCAGGAGTACAGTGCTACAGGCACTAAATTCTCATTCTAAGTGACCATTCATGGCCACATTCCAGCATGATTGCTGGATAATAATCAAGAGCATGAATTCTGCCAGATTCCATCGACTCCAATCCTAGACATGGAAGGCAATTAGATTGCCCCTACTGTTACCCCAACAGATACCAGTTAATTCAGCAACTGATAGAATTGCGCCTGGGGCCTTGTGACTTACCCAGTGGTATTGTGTTTACCCAGGGAGCTCATTAATGTTTTCTTTGAAAGTTGTAATTTATGCTACACCATGTGATATTTCCCTGGGACATCGCGATGCACACTGCCTGAACCCTCTGGCTGGGTGGAGTGAAGTAAACTGCTATATCAGATGACACTGTAGGAATTACAGACACACCTACTAACTGTGTTAAACACTTCACAGGGGAAAACAACTTATTCCTAATTCTCATATTGAAAGAAAATTAAACATTTTTGCTGTTACTTTTCACATGAATGTAATTACTTCTTGGGAAATGATACAGTGGAATTCCTTTTGCATAGGTGGCTTCTATAATTTATCACAAAAAATGTAGGTTGTCACACTTACGAAATAAAAATCTGATTGTCATAGAGATGTACAGCACACAAACAGACCCTTTGGTCCAATTCATCCATGCCGACCAGATATCCAAAATAATATAGTCCCATTTGCTAGCATTTGGCCCATATCCCTCTGAACCTTTCCTATTTGTATGCCCATCCAAATGCCTTTTAAATGTAATAATTGTAACAGCCTCCACCACTTTCTCTGACAGTTCATTCTATACACCTACTACCCTCTGCGTGAAAACGTTGCCCCTTCGGTCCCTTTTAAATCTTTCCCCTCTCACCTAAACCTATGCCGTTTACTTTTGGACTCCCCCAACCCAGGGAAAAGACATCGTTTATTTACCCTATGCATGAACCTCATTTTATAAAGCTCTAAAAGTCTGCTCTCAGCTTCCAAATCTCCAAGGAAAATAGCCCTAACTTATTCAGTCTCTCCCTACAGCTCCAACCCTGGCAACATCCTTGTAAGTCTTTGCTGAACCCTTTTGAGTTTCACAACATCCTTCCAATAGCAGGGAGACCAGAATTGCACGTGGTATTCCAAAACTGGTTTCATCAATGTCCTGTACAGCCACAACATGACCTCCCAACTCATACAGTCAATGTATTGACCAATAAAAGGAAGCATACCAAATACTTTCTTCACTATTCTACCTACCCGTGACTCCACTTTCAAGGAACTACATACCTGTACTCCAAGGTCTCTTTGTTCAGCAACCACCAACACTTACCATTAAGTGTATAAGTCCTGCCTTGATTTGCTTTTCCAAAATGCAGCACTTCACATTTATCTAAATTAAACTGCTTGAATTATTGTTGACTGCCTGCTAACCAGTCACAAGACAGTGTCCTCAAATTTCTGAATCATTTTTAAATCAAAGTACAACCATTTAAGTCTTCTCCTGGTGTCCTAGATTGGATGGTAGGAAATGAGGAATGTTTAATTTGCCTTCTATCTACTGTCATGGAATGAAGATCAGTAACACCCCTCAGAAGCTCTTATGGTTTTAGAATCAGAATAAAGTTAAATTTGCATCCAATTTGAATTTGCTTAAAGTAAACTTTTGTTTGCTTAATTCATGGCAAGATCCACCTCTTGGAACTGAGCCACTTTACCCATTAGAAATCTTCCAGATTCTGTTCTTGTGTGCGTTATTAACTGGCCTCAGTAGCCGTGGTAAAAAAAGGTGCTATAGTTTATGAACATGTGAATTTAGGCTCCTTACATAACACCTTCCAAAACAACAAACACTACCATTCAGAAGGAGCAAGGCAGCAGACACAGGAAAACACTGTCACCTGAAAATTCCTCTCCAAACTACACATCACCCTGAATCGGAACTGTATCACCATTCCTTCCCTGTTGCAAAGTCAAAATTCTGGAACTCATTCCCAAACACCATTGTGGATGTATCTACACCAAATAGACTGCAGTGTTTAAAGAAGGCAGCTCACCTACACCTTCTCAAAGGGCAGTTAGAGATGGGCTACAAATCTGCCCCACCCAGTGAAGCTCACATCCCCGAATGAACAAAAGAAATAAGAAGTCATTCAGCCCTTTGAACTTGCTCAGTTATCCAATAAAATCATAGCTAATCTGTATCCATAACTCCACAGCCCAACTATGCCGATAACCTTAGATTCTTGACTAACAAGGAAGTCGATCTACCTCCATCTTAAAAACATTCACTGCCTTTATCTCAACCATTGTCTGGGGAAGGGAATTGCAAATATTCACGATCCTCTGAGACAAACTATTTTTCCTAATTTCCATCTGAATCATTATTTTTAAATCGTGTCCCTTTTTCTAGTCTCTATCATAAGGAGAAACATCCTTTCAACATCCACCCTGTAAACTTCTCTCAGGATTTCAGTATGATCACCTCCTACTCTTTTAAAGTCCAATGGTTAAAGGACAGCCTCTTGAGCATTTCCTCATAAGAAAAGCCTCTCATCTCAAGAATCAATTGACTGAACGTTCTCGGAGTTGTTTTTAACATACTTATATCCTGTCTTAAGTAAAAAGATCAAAACTGTACCCCAGATGTGGTCTCACCGATGCTCTGCACATGTCTAGCAAAATATCCTTATGTTTATATTCCATTTCCATGGCAATAAAAAACTACATTCCCTTTTTAATTACATGCTGTTTCTGCAAATTAACTTTATGTGATTCATGTAAAAGAAGCCTGGATTCCTCTGTACTTCAGTGTTCTGCACACTCTCTCTCCCAATTAAAATAATATGCTGTTTTTCCATTCTTCCTGTCAAAATGGACGAGTTCACATTTTCCCACTTGGCAATTTTCTGTCCCCTTATGTTACCTATATTACTTAGTAGATGGCTTACATTCTCCTCACAACTTGTCTCCTTGTCTATTTTGTATCAACATCAAATTTAGTCATCAGACATTTGGTTTGTTCATACAGATCATTAATATGAACTGTAATTAGTTACATCAGATGCCCCACCCTAATTAGTTGGCCAGCACAGATCCCTGTAGCATTCTATTTGTCACATCTTGCCCACTTGAAACTGACTTTTATGCCTGTTTTCTATTACCTATTAGTGCACCAATCATTCATCCTTGCTAATATTATCCTCTAGCTACAAGCTCATATTTTGTGTCGTAACTTTTGATGTGATATTATCAAATGCCCTTTGGTAGTGTAAGTATTGGTAATTGACAGGTTTCTCTTTCTCCACATTGTTTGCTACTTGCTCGAAAATCTCCAATAAACCAATCCAAATAATTCCCCTTTCACACAACCATGTTGTCTCTGCCTGAATGCACTAAGTTTTTTAAAGTACTCCTCCTCCTAAGCAACTGATTCCATTGCCTTCTCCACTATGTAAGGAAACAAAATCAGCTAGAGGTTCTCACACTTTATCATTTTCCATTGACTACCTGCTGTAGGCTTGTGCAAATTGAATATCAGGAGAGGACAGTTTTGGCCTCTGATGACAATTCCAAAACTACAATTCCCTTCAGCTTCTTGCTGTCATTTCCTAAATTTCTCAAATGAAACATGTGTTCTGATGCAAAAGATAAGAAGAGAAATTGATGTCCATGAAACTAGAACAGCATGAGTCTAAACCTTTGGGAAGGCGAAAGTGAGGACTGCAGATGCTGGAGATTAGCGTTAAGAGTGTGGTGCTGGAAAAGCACAGCAGATCAGGCAGCATCCAAGGAGCAGGAGAGTCAAAGTTTCTGAATGAATCCCTGATTCATCAGGAATTCCTGATGAAAGGCTTTTACCCGAAACATTGACTGTCATGCTCCTCGGATGCTGCATGAACCTTTGGAAAGTTAAGAGGAGACACTGAAAGAGAAAACATCATAAAAAGCAATGAAAATGGTATGTTGTGGCAAGCCCAAAGAAATTGCTAGAGAGATTCAGCAGGTCTGGCAGCATCTGTGGAGAGGGAAATAGAGTTAATGCTTCAAAACGTGCTGCCAGTCTAGCTGAATTTCTCTAGCAATTTCTGTTGCTTTGGCAAACAGCTTTGTGCCATCATTGCCAACATCAGCAGTCCCTTGCAGACAATGATGACTCTTTTCCACTCTCAACATGAGCCTGTAGATGGCTGTACAAACTGATACGGCTACTGCAGGCTCTGTTATACTTGGGGCAGATGGTGGAGTGAGAAGGAGTGGGTGGGGCATCAGTGTGGCATCCTTTTGCTGTCTTCGTCTGATTTCCATTTTTTTCCCGATGGCAAGTCTCGAGGTACTCAATGTCTTCCTGGATGCTGCTTCTCCATGTTGGATGGTCTCGGGCCGGTGATTTCCAGGTGTCTGTGGGAATGCTGCACTTTGCCAGTGAGACCTTGAGGGTATCACTGAAGGATTTTGTGTACTTGACACTTGGATACCTTATTAAATACATGTTGCTATCAAATTCATGTTAATTGAATGTAATTTCGGAAATCATCAGGAATTTCTGAGACTATTATACAACTGAACAATTGAAATATATTTGTAATTTGGTGGGGGTGAGGGGGTGGTTGTGTGTGTGTGTGTGTGTGTGTGTGTGTGTGTGTGTGTGTGTGTGTGTGTGTGTGTGTGTGTGTGTCTTTAATTTAATTGCTTCCATGAATAAAAAAAGCTGTTTATTTCATCAGTTTTTGACAGTGTGAGATGTGATATCAAGCAGATGGTATTGTACTGAAGGAAACATTTCAAGGGACTATCTGCCAATTACTTATCTCAAAGACAATACAGAACAAACAAAAACAAGCAAAAAGTTACCTAACACCATCCTTCAGAAAGAACAATTGCAGATTAACCTCATTTAAATATTATGATTTCAATGCAATGGCTTTATTTTATTCTATTGTATTTAATATTATTTGTACATAATACAGTGAAAAACAACACAGATTAAAATAAATTTGGAAATGATCCAATATTAACAGCTTCAATGTTTTGATTAACTAGAAGTGAAGGAGATTGAAGAGGAACAAGGTAACGTAGAACATATGCACAGACAAAGTAACAGACAGTGTAGCTTGCCTTGTGCTGGAATGTCAAGTGTGTGAGAGAAAGAAGATGGAAGAATAAAGATCAACAAACGAACAGCTGGAGGATGGAGTAGATGACTATATTGTTGAAATGCAGCACAAGATGCTTCTAGAGAGTGGCATCCTGCAATTGTGATTCAATTATGCTTCGGCATTCTTCTGATGTAACATATGGAAATCCTAACTTTTAACTGTATTTCTGCTCAACATGGCGAAGAATATTAGTACAACTGAAAAGGTTTTTTGATACAATTTCTTTGGTCTTGTATATTTAGTAGGTGTTCCCTGTCATGTGGAGAAGATTTGTTTTTCCAAAGAGCTGAAATTTAAAAATTCTGGAATTACACGACATTCATCAAAGAGAAAAGAAAATTAATGTTCTTGGCAGTCAACAGGTTGAGGTGAGAGGAAACAACTGAAGCAAAACACGTCTATACTTTCTGAACATAGCAACATACTACAGTCAATATTTTTCTATATCTTGATGGTATTTGAGAAATGCCCACAGCAAGTCCAGACTACTGCATAACTTCTGTTCAGGACAGTACATGTAAAAATCAGAGCACATGTTTGGAAGCCTATATTAACCCTTGAATGCCTCTAAAGGTAGATTTAAACTTTAGTTTATTAAATGGTAATCGACAATTTTTTCTGTGCAGACATCAGATTATATTCAACAATCTACCTCCAATGCTCTCTGGGTAGAAAATTCCAAAGATTAATGATCTTCTGAGAGAAACATTTCCACCTGACCTCAGTCCAAGATGAGGGATCCTTTATTTTGAATTTATGCCCCCAAGTCTAAATTCCCCACGAGGGAATTCATTCTCAGCATCTAACCTGTCAAGCACCATCAGAATATTATTTATAACAATAGGATCACCTCTAATTCTTCTAAACTCCAATGAGTAAGTGTCCAATCTGCTCAACCCATTACTCATTATAACAATCCTTTCATCCCAGGAATCAATCCAATGATTTCACTGAATTATCTCCAATGCATGAATATCCCTCCTTAAATAAAGACCAAATGTGTACTCTGTACATTTGTTCTCTAATCCTGTCCCATTGCAGTAAGATTTCCCCACTTTTGTACCCCATCTGCCTTGCAATAAAAGACAACATTCGATTTGCCTTTCTAATTGGCTGTATTTTCTGATTCATCTACAGGACACATTGGACAACCTCATTCTGTAGTCTTTCTCCACAATAATATTCTATTTTTCTTTAAATAGTTAATATCAAACTGTTCTACATATGTCCACTTATTATATATACTCCTAACATCTTTGTAGATCCTTCATGTCTTCCTCACAACTTGTTTTTCTATCCAGTTTTGTATTGTCAACAAATTTAATTTTAAGTCATTTCATCCAGATCATTAACATAAATTGTGGTAGTCAGATACATTAGCAACATGTAAGCAACTCTTGGATAGGCACATGGATGATAGTAAAATGTAGGCTAGTTTGATCTTAGAGTAGGATAAAATGTCAGCACAACATCAAGGGCCAAAGGGCTTGTACTGTGCTGTACTATTCCATGATCTATGTTCTATCTGAAGAACCCTCTATGGCACCCCACTAGTCACACTTTGCCAATCTGATAATTAATCTGATACCCCATTCTCTTTGTTTCTTGTCCAAACGAATATATTACCCTGATACCTTGATCACTTACCTTGTGCAGTAATCTTTTATGTGGAGTCTGATTAACTGCCTTTTTAAAAATTCAAATACATAATGTTTACAGCTTCCCCTTTGTCCATGCTGCTTGTTACATTGTCAAATAAATTTGTCAAACACAATTTCCCTTTCAAAAAAATTATGTTCACTCTGCTTGATTGTATTATGATTCTCAAGATGCCTCTTTAAAGGACAAAAATTTACAGACTAGTGAGTCCAAGATTCAGAAAAGCCCAGACAGTGGATAGATTAATGAGACAAACAAGAATGGGATAGGCCAATAGGTCTGGGAAGGTACAAATGTAAATATATCAACTGCAGATTAGAGATATGAATCTAATGATTTACTGCATCAATGAACTACCTCTTGTAGTTCTCAAAAATATTTATCAAATAAAAGCTCAGGTTTGATTCCTCCTCTGGGATGAGTCCATCAACTGCCAATGGAGCAACACAGGTTTTACCAGTGGTGTGGGCAAGGGATCCCATTCTGCATTGCTTTCCAGTGAGTCTGCTGATGTATTGAAGATGGCTGAGGAAAGAATCAAGTTTTGCTGTGATTTTCTGTGCCCCACTCCCACCAACATTGTCAAATCAATTGTCTGAGCAAAGTTATTGAAGAATGAATATTTAGAATGACTGATACTTGCGGATCCAGATCACAGGAGTCAAGGAAAAACATTGGAGTCAGGAAGCATTTAAAAAATAAGATGGAATACAATATTTAGTCCTGCAATGCAGGGAGCTGGAAATGAAACATTGTTCACTATTCCTTTGATGCAGCAATACTCCTGCAGGAATCTAATGGGTAATCATGGGTTTGTAATGCAACACTGCTCCTCATGGAGATCTTTCCATGTACTTAAGCATTAACAGATACACAGGAGTGCAATATGTTGAAAGTGAGCCAAGGCAGTTTGATTAAAAAATGAAATTAAACACATTGCACACAGATAATTTCATTAACAATTTCTTGATTTTCATAATTCTTGAACAATAGTTCTTGGTGCATTATTAAAACAACAGGGTAAATTAGTAACAACATCATAAATGTTGCCAATTCTACTGCTATATGCGTACAAATTTGTTGCAGTGATTTAATAATATATTTCATATTGCAGAGCTGGAGAAGACAGGGTGGATTTTCCCATCTGCAGTTGAAGTAAGATGGTGAGTGAAGTTAATGTGAAATAAAATCCCGACTAGAAAGGTATATGCCTGGACTCTGTCAGACCAGCATTTATCCTCTAGTGTTTAACAGTCCATTTCCCTGCGAACAGCCACATGAGAAAATCACCAGATCCAGTGTGCCTGGCCCCAAATTGCAGCAAAAGTTAGTGCTGTATCCTGAGTGAAATGGGAAGCCCAGCAGTGCAAGAAGAAGGTCAATGATCTTCTGAGCTCTGCAAGGGTAGGTTGCCTTCATCCTCTTTCTCCTATCTCAAACTCACAGGGCAAGGACTCCTCTGCCATTGCACATGCATCTCAGAAAGGCTCATGAAATATAACCTTCACAATTATACTTCCTTTTCTTCATTCTTCTACTGGCATCAATAGTCCTTTATCTCCCCTCACAAATAACCAATTAATATTTGCCACGGATAATTTGTTTCTGTCTCCCTGCATCATAGGAACACCTTATTACCACATAGAAGCCTAATTTCTTTTTTCTCACTGCTATTCCTTGACTTCTAAAGCACAGAATTATTCATCTCAAAGTTCTTTTTAAACAACTTATATAATGCATAAAGAATAACATTCCATACAAGTCAGTATCCCTCACAAAACTCAAAAATTAAACAAAAACTATTTCTCCACTTCTTGACACCCATTTTTAAAATCAAATTTAAAGCAGTATGTGGTCATGTCCACGTTAGAATCCAAGTTTCCAAAATAATTTAAATTATATGTTATGAACCATCATCACAGATGTCCTGTATAATTGAGGCATAACTTCCCTACTTTTGTATTCATTTGCACTCACAATAAAATACAGCATTCTATCAGCTCTCTTAATTACTTGTTGTACATATATACTAAAAATTTCAATCGCAATTCATGCTGTAGTATACCTAGATCCCTCTGTGTCTAAAAGCTCTGCAATCTCTCACCATTGAGATACATGGTTCTTTGTCATTTTTCCAAAATGGACAATTTCACATCTTCAGACAATATACTCCACTTGCCAAATGTTTACTAACACACTTAACCAATCTAAAACTCATTGTATCCACATAATAGCCTCCTCACAACTTATCCTTACTTTTCTTTGTGTTACCATTAATTTTAGCAATTATATCTGCAGTCTTTTCACCAAAATCATTTGTATAAATTTTTATAAAGGTTGCTGATTCAGCATTAATCCTTGTGGTGCATCACTCGCTACAATTTACCAACAGGAAATGACCCTTTATGCATACTGTCTGCTTCCTGTTCGCTAGCCAATCTTCTTTCCATACGAATGCAGTACACTTGACACCATGAGGTTTCTTTTCTGTAATAGTCTTTAACATGGCTCTTTATTAAAATATGTTCTGGCAATCTCAGTACATTGACTGGTTACCCACAATACATTTTACCTAGAGTCATAGAGATATACAGCATGGAAACAGACCCGTCGGTCCAACTTGTTCATGCTGACCAAATATCCAAAATAAATCTAGTCCAATTTGCCAGCATTTGGCCTACATCCCTCTAAACCCTTCTTATTCATATACCCATACAGATGCCTTTTAAATTTTGTAATTGTACCAGCCTCCACTACTTCCTCTGGCAGCTTCCTCCATACATGCACCATCCTCTGCATGAAAATATTGCTCCTTAGGTCCCCTTTACATTTTTCCCCTCTCACCCTAAACCTATGCCCTCTAGTATTGGATTTCCCCACCCCAGGGAAAAGACTTTGTCTATTTCTCCTATCCATGCCCCTCATGATTTTATAAACCTCGGTAAGGTCACCTCTCAGCCTCAGGGAAAATAGCACCAACCTACTCAGCCTCTCCATGTAGCTCAAACCTTCCAACTCTGGCAATATCCTTCTAATTTTTTTCTGATCCCTTTCAAGTTTCACGACATTCTTTCTATAGCAGGGAGACCAGAATTGCATGCAGTATTCCAAAAGTGGTGCAATCAATGTCCTCTACAGCTGCAACATGACCTTTCAACTCCTATACTCAATGCTCTAACCAATAAAGGAAAGCATTCCAAATGCCTTCTTTACTATCCTGTCTATCTGGGATTCCACTTTTAAAGAACTATGAACCTGCACCACAAGGTCTCTTTGCTCAGCAACACTCCCCAGGACCTTACCATTAAGTGTATAAGTCCTGCCTTTACAAAATGCAGCACCTCACATTTATCTAAATTAAACTCCATTTGCCACTCCTTGGTCCATTGGCCTATCTGATCAAGATCCCTTTGTACTCCAAGGTAATCATTTTTGCTGACAATTTCACCTCCAATGTTGGTGTCATCTGCAAACTTATTAACTGTACCTCCCATGTTCACATCCAAGTCATTTACATAGATGACGAAAAGCAGTGGACCCAACACCAATCCTTGTGGCACACCGCTGATCACAGGCTCCCAGTCGGAAAAGCAACCTTCCAACTTCATCCTCTTCAAAGAACTCAAAAGATTGATCAAACATAATTTCCTTTCCACGAAACCACATAGAGTCCCCACTGTTGCATGAACTCAGATCAAACACAGATTAGGGATCAAAATGAAGATAGGCCAAATGCCCCAAAGACACTTACTGCCTATGACTGCAAACAAAAAATGGGTCAATACTTGTCAATAACTTTCCACTTTCCATAAATATTAAGCTAACTAGCCTGTAGTTACCTAGTTTCAGACTCCCTCCCTTTTAAAATAGAGGAGTTATATTTGCTTTTCTCCAAACTAATGGGACCATTTCCAAATCAAGGATGTTTGGAAAATGAGAGCCATTGTAACAATTCTATAACCAGTCACTTCTTTTAAGACTCTAGGATGAAATCTATCAGGTACCAGGGGTCTGTCAGCCTGTAGCACAAACACTTTGTTCAGTACTACTTTCCTGTGATTATAATTTTCCTGACCTCTTCCATCTCTTCTACTTACCACCTTATGGCTGTTTCTAGGCTGTGTCCTTATCATGAAGCCTGAAACTGAGGGGATTTTGATTATCACTATCTGTTACTAGAGACGTCAGTTACAGCTGCTGACTAAACTAGTTCAGTGAACACACCACGGATTGGGAATCAACAGATAAGTACATATCAGACAATACATTTACTAATCAAGGAAACTTATCTTGGATATATGTATAGTGCATATTGTATGTAGTAGTAATCAAATGTAACCATCAATTTCTACTGACTTAGCCTGAAAATGCTTGCATTCTGATTTATCCATTTCCCTCATCTATTATTTTTCCAAAAAGCAATTAATACAATTGACACTCAAGATGACCTTTGTCCTTTCTCTCGTAATGGCTGGACACCAAGGAGCAGTGATAATCTTGATGAATTTCCCCTTCCTAGAATTGAGTGGTGAGTCCAATTGTAGAGTCCCCACTGTTGCCTGAACTCAGATCAAACACAGATTAGGGATCAAAATGAAGATAGGCCAAATGCCCCAAAGACACTTACTGCCTATGATTACACACAAAAATGGGTCAATACATGTCAATAACGTTCCACTTTCCATAAACTCGAGGTCACTGACATCTCTGACACCAGTATCCTATCTTGCAGCAAGTTTTATACACTCTATAACTACTCCCAGATGAACAACACCTCAATTTAAAACACTTATTCTTACTCATACTTGCTGTTCTGTAGCTTTGTCTAGCCATACCATGTGCCTTTCCAATTCTGGCCCCTTGAATACCCCTGTTACAACAAGGTAAACCCTCCTGCTTAATTTACAGTAGCAACACAGAAAAGATTTATCCCGTGCAGTAATCTGTGAAAATCCAAAAGGACAAGAACTATTTAAAGTAAACATTAATAACTTTTTTTCTTAAAGTCTAACGGAGAATAATTAACTCACAACTATTTACAACTCCTTCCTCTAACCTATGTTTTACTTTTTCTTCTATAAGTCTAGTCCGATAAAACCCCTGATTAAGATTTACCAAAAATTCAAGTTTTCAAAACAAGCCAGCTGTTGAATCTTCTATTTGGATTTTTCTGTGTCTTCTTTTCATCTTCTTAGGGATTTCTGTTTCATAGATTACTGATCAATAGAGGTATGTTTAAGAGAGCTATTTTTGGGCAGTCTCTACATGCTGGTGGAGTGGCAGTTCTCCTCCCAACTGTTCATCGTTCCCTGGTCTTATACCCTCAAAGCATCAAATTGTGTCATTAGCGTTTAAGATTGTCAGTATACTAAATTCAAATTTGATTGGAATTTGATATTTTTCGGGGTATAATTTAGACTGATTGACCTATTTCAAATCTGTTTTTGTCTCCAGGCAACCAGCAACACTAACTGCTGGACCACATCTATGATGTATCTTGTTGAGAACACTTGGTACTGTTAGGTAGTTCTGCTAGCTTTTAACTTTCTTAAAGGTACAGTACACCCACATCTTCATAACACCCGTGCTTCTAACCATTTCACTGGTGATAGCTGTGTTTTCAGCTCCCAAAGTCCTTCCCTGGAGTTTTCTGTCTGTAATGCTGTTCTCTCCTAAAGTCCTTCCCTGGGGTTTTCTGACTGTAATGCTGTTCTCTCCTATAAGACATACTACCATACTATCTCTTCAATCAAACTTTCGGTCATCTGCACTAATACCTCCATATATGAACAGATGTCAAATTTAATTTGATAATGGCCCCATGAAGTGCCTTGGAATATCTTACTACTTTAAAGGTGCTGCTCAGATTCCCTAGAATAAGTTATTATTGATTAAAATAGAGAAATTGTTCCCAGCAAAGTAATTAAGTTTAGCCATGCGTGCTGCATATTCATAGAACCTGCCCGACAGTCAGAGAGGAACTCTACATTCCACATAGCACTTAAAAAAGAAGGGTTCAGGATGAGAACACACAAAAAGAACTCTTCCAAAATTCAGCAGCAAAATCCAACAAGCCTGAGCAAGTAATCAGCAAGGACACCTGGAAACAAGACAACAAATTCAATAACCTCAGATGGACTCTCAACAAGCCCAGGATGAGACTTAGTAGCAAATCCAAGAGGCTTAATTAAAAACACTGAAGCTAGTGTATTAAATTGTAGAGGGAAGTGCATGCCAAAAGGCTTAGCACCACAGGCATGTTAGGGCAATGCATTGATAGCCTGGAGGTATAAAAGTGTCCAACAGGTGAAGATGATCAGATATGCTGAGCTCAGGCCAAGAACAAGTAAGTAATGTTTTGAGTTAGAGAGAACAAGAAATTGGTAATGTGTAGAGTTAGCAGACTCATAGAATCCCTGCAGTGCAGAGCAGGCCATTTGACCCATCGAGTTCTGAGCAACACTCTGAAGAGCATCTCACCCAGACCCACCTATCCCTGTGACCCTGCATTTCCCATGACTAATTTACTTAACTTGCACATCCCCGGACACTATGGGCAATTTACCCCAACCAATCCACCTATCCTTTACACCTTTGGACTGTGGAAAGAAACCAGAGCACCCTGCAGACTCAGGGAGAATGTGCAAACTCCATATGGACAGTTGCTCAAGGCTGGAATCAAACCTGGGTCCCTGGTGCTGCGAAGCAGCAGTGCTAACCACTGAGCCACTGTGCCAACCTAAAAGGAGAGAAAGGAAGCAAAGAGGCAGTAATCTAAATAAAGGAGGAACGATGCAAAAACAGTGAGAGGGACTGTATGTCAAAATGTTGTTTTCTTAGTCACTTAATGTTAAAGATTCAGAGGTTCAGAGACCACAGAGTAGTCCAGCCATTGCAAATGGTACAGCACAACATGGTCAGATTCAGTTAGAGATCCCAGGAATGTGATAGGTTATCAGTAACCCCAGAGTTGAAGAATGGGCCACATTTACAGCAACAATTGCAAAGCCTTCGGACAATAAAACCTATCTTAACACATTACCCCATCCCTATGATGTAATGACAAGCAATGTATATCCAACAGCCAATCTATGGACTGATATAATGCTATCTTGAAGGGATTGAGTCCATAGA
The DNA here is from genome assembly GCF_020745735.1 of Hemiscyllium ocellatum. NCBI lineage: Eukaryota > Metazoa > Chordata > Chondrichthyes > Orectolobiformes > Hemiscylliidae > Hemiscyllium > Hemiscyllium ocellatum. The sequence continues at coordinate 7,672,846 of NC_083439.1, read as the reverse complement.
AGCAATAGTCTAGGTCTTTAGCCACTATTCAGAAAGAAAATTGATATCATCAAAGCCATGCACGGCTGGATTGGGGTAAATGCAAGTTATAAGATAAAGAGAACCTCACTGTTGAACTTGAATCAATGATGTGACTGTCAGAATTTTTGATTTGGAACAGAGAATGATAACTATCATTGGTTTAAAATCATTTTACCCATTATACCATTGGGGATAAGAGAGCAGAAAAATAGCAATTGTCCTAAATAAACAATTTATCAGTATTTTGACATACCATTTCAATTAAATAAAGCAGTTTCATAAGTTCTTGATGAACGAATATCGCTATCAGATGGTATTCACCTCTCACTTTTCAATGCAACGTTATGAAAGACCTTCTTCGATTATTCAGATATTCGAGTATTTGAAATATTCAACTGTTGCACTTGGCAGGGATTGAATGAATGAATGAATATTCTTATTGTCAAGTGTACTCCAGCACAGAAATACAGGAGTGCAGTGAAAAGTTTTTAAAACACAAAAGAACAATCTGTAGAGTTTATCTTTCAAGAAATAGGCAGGAAATATGGAATTGAGAACATTGCAATTACTGTCTCTGCCAGGCACCAGAGCCCCATAGTCTGGCATTGTCAGTTGAAACCAACCCACCTTATCATGGACTCTATAAAGGCCACTCAATGGCCCTCCTGTAACAGATTCAGGGTGAATGAGACTTCAACATAATATTGTTCACAATTCAGTGATGTGATATCAGAAAAGCAGCATAATGGAATTGAGTAAGGAGACTGAAGGAAATATCAAATCCTAAGTGCTGAGTATTCTGGCAATGAGCTTAGGGTCCTGCCAGCAATAGACAAATTCTTGCAAAGCAAGAGAGAGAGTAAGCAATTTAGATCTATGCTGTCTGGAGTTTAGAGAATGAGAGGAGATCTCATTGAGGTATATGAGATGCTAAAAAGGATTGACAAAGTAGACATGGAAAGGATTTTTCCTTACGTGGGGCAATCCAGAATGAGAGATCATAAGTTTAGATCAGCAGATTTAAAAGAGAGTTGAAAAAAAAATTCTCACAAAGGGTCATGAATTTGTGGAATTCACTACCCCAGAGCACAGTGGATACCAGGACATTGAGTAAATTTAAGGAAGAGACAGGCAGATTTTTATTAAGTAATGGGTTGAAGGGTTATAAAGAGAAAGCAGGGAAGTGAAGTTGAGATCGAGATGAGATCAGTCATTATCACATCAAATCGTAAAGCAGTCTCGAGGGACTGAATGACCTACTCCTGCTATAGTTCTTATGTTCACCAATTGCAACAACGATGGCAGACTTCAATGTCATCCATGAAAAGGTTTCTCTACAATGAATAGCATACCGGAGCAAGCCAGTTCAGGAATTTCTCCATATGTGCCTTGGGACACAAAGGCTTCATATACAAATTGAGATGTGCTGTAAATTATTTTTTGGCCAAGATCTTGTTGAAGCTTCAAAACTACCCAACTGATTAGAGAATCAGTGAAAGACTCAAGCTGCCTTCTTCCAGGAAGGTCTGCTAAACAGTAGGTCAGGAAAGCAGCATGAAACAGCGAGTAAGGATAAGGGGGTCTTTTATAGGTTGCTGACTGGTGACCAGTGGGGTTGCACAGGGATCAGTCCTGGGACAGCAACCGTTTACAATATATAGTAATGACTTGGAGAAAGGAAATGAAGATACAGCAGCCAAATTTGCAGACATCACAAAAGTTGGTAGAAATGTAGGTTGCGAGAGGGATACAGTTTACGGAGAGATGTTGATAGGTTAAGTGAGTGGGTAAGAAGTTGGGCAAATAAAGTATAATGTGGGTAAATGTAAACTTGTTCATTTTGGAAGGGAGAACAAAAGGTCATAATATTCTTCAAAGGAAGAAAATCTGCAGAAAGCTGCAACACAAGGGGTTTGGTGGGATTTGTGATGAAGCACAGAATGTTAGCACACAGGTGCAATAGCGAATCAGGAAGGCTAATGAAATAGAACATAGAACATGATAGTCCGGTACAGGCCCTTCGGCCTTGATGTTGTGCTGACCTGTGGAACCAATCTGAAGCCCATCTAACCTATGCTATTCCGTTTTCATCCATGTGCCTATCAAATGACCACTTAAATACCCTTAAAATTGGCAGGCAGTGTGTTCCATGCCCCTACCACTCTCTGAGTAAAGAAACTATTTCTGACATCTGAGCTGTATCTATCACTATGTGGGCCCTTATTTTAAGGGGCTTGGAGTATAAGGGACGGGAAGACTTACGTAACTGTACAAAGTCCTGGTGACAGCACAGCTGAAGTACTGTAAGCAGTTTTAGTCCTTTATTTAAGGAAAGATATTGCTTTAATGGAGACAGTTCAGCAAAGGTTCAATTTGGAGGGATTGTCTTATGGGCAAAGGTTAAACTGGTTGAGATTCTATTCACCGGACTTTAGAAGAATGAAAGATCATAGGGGTTTGACACAGTAAATGCTGTGAGGATGTTTCCCCTCATGGGAGAGTCTAGGACCAGGAGACACAGTCTCAGAATAAAAGTGCACCAATTTAATGCTGAGTTGAGGAGGAATTTCTTCTCTCAGAAGGTTGTGTCCTCGGAACTCCTTGTTATGGAGAGCCTTTGGGACAGAATCCTTGTGTATATTTAAGTCAGAGATAGATTCTTGATCAATAGGAGAATCAAGGGTTATGGGGAAAGGGCAGGAAAGTGGACATGAGGAGTGTTGAATGAGCCATAATCCTACTGAATAGTAGAGCAGGCTTGAGGGGCCAAATGGCCTCCTTCTGTCCCTATTTATTTTGGTGTTATAAAATCAAGCTGTGGAAAGGTCACCAGTGAATCACCTCCTCCAGCCAAATGCTGGTGACAGACATCTGCCTACTGAGAGCTGTTAGCCAATTAGAGACCAACAGATCTTGTGCTCAGGAGTGAATCAGATGAGGCAGTGACTGCAGCAGGGAAAACACTGACCAGACTCCCAGGATCACAGGCCTTAAATAATGTGGAGGGTTAGCTGTCCTGACCAGATTGGTATAAAGATGGCAGTAATTGTGAGGATTTTATGTCTCAAATAGCACCACTTTCTTGATCTGGCAATGAGGGTCACTGACACTGAGGGCAACTGGGAATGAAACCATTGGCCAATATTTGCCCACTCAAGGGTCCAAATTGGCAGTGGGGCAGGAAGATTGACTCTGGGAATTTAATCCTGGCAGTGTTGGGAAGGATCCAATTATACCACCAATGCCTCCATCACCCACCACCGCACCCCCCACCCTTACATTTCCAGTCATGCCACCAGAGTCTAAATAACAATCATCAAGTGATACCTGTCTTGTTCTGTCAGTCTGGATTTCAAACTGTGTTACACAATGAGCCTGACTTTCAGACTACTTCCCCCTCCAATAAACAAGTGAAGAAAAGGGAGTTCCCATGAATACAACATACTGGAAAAAATACCCAAACAAGGACCAGTCGCAAGGGAGAATTCTGACTGAAGTTGAGAGTCTTCAAAATAAAGAAAACAAAAAATATAATTGCATTTGAGAGTGAAGTCATGAGCCTTTAACAGAGCATTGAAATGCAGCAGTGCACCTTAATGATTGCACCATAAGTTTGGTTAGACCAGATGGTGTCAGTGGTGGCTCAGTGACTTGTACTCTCACCACTGTATAAGAAGGCTGTGGGCTCCATTTCAGAGCTTCGAACATAAAATCTGGCACACCAAAGCGGCACTGAGGGAGTGCTCAGGCACTCTCCTCAATTAAATGTTAACTTTTAAACCAAGGATTCAATAGGTCTCTCAAGTGAACATTAAAAGTTCCCATGATAGTGTTTTGGCTAAGAGTAGATATCCACACCAATATTTATCTTTCGATCAACATACTTTAAAAAAAGAGTTTCCACTCATTATGCTACTGCTGTTTGTGGGACCCTGTTGTTTACAAAATAGTTGTGTTTGCTACACAAATATAGTGACTGCATTTCAAAAATACTTCATTGGCTGCATAACACCAAGGGGCATCTTAAAATCATGAAAGGCACAATGTGAAATACACATTGTTTTATTTTGTTTAAATAAAATTTACATTTGTTTTAATGTTAAATTAACCACAATGAGAAATTGCATATTATGACCAGCATTTAAATTAATGGTATAAATTTAACTACTAGAGTATCGCTATTTCTGGGACCTTCCTACTTGGAAATTACCAAACTGTGTTTCTAAATAATTTATTGCTTGTGAATCATCTTGAGATGTTTACGAGAGATACAATGAGGTTTTGTAGAAACACCCTTTTCTTTCCCTTCCACTGATCACTCCATTACTTTTGTTGGCATTTCCACAATCTATACTAATCTGTTGTTCTCAATTTTTTTCACCCTTTGACCAGTCAAAAGGACCAAAAGAACCAAAGACCAGCTACCAATCCTATCTTTCACTTTAAGCGCTGCAAATTACTCACTAGAATTATCAAGAATAATTTTTTTTTAATTCACTGGTTGGACATGGGAGTCACTGACTGGGCCAGCATTTATTGTCCGTCCCGAGTTGCCCTTCAGAAGGTAGTGGTGAGCTGCCACCTCGAACTGCTGCATCCACATACTGTGGGTTGACCCACAATGCCCTTAGGTAGGGAATTCCAAGATTTTGACCCAACAACACTATAGGAATGCTGATATATTTCCAAGACACTGATGCTGCTTTTTTTTTTTCCTTTTTTTTCCCTTTTTTTTCCCCCCACACTACCGCCTAACTGCGGTAGTGCTTATTATTTTTAACCCCAGCACCCATGGTGTGAGACACAGTGAGAGACACAAGTCTCATGGTTATATTTTTTTTTCTTTTTTTTTCTTTTTTTTTTCTTTTTTTTGTGCAGGTGCTGATGCTGCTTTTAGCAGTGAGGTGATAGCTAGTAAATTGGAGATCGTTAGCCCCACAAGCTGTGCTCACAGGAGCCAATCTGGTTGGGTGACATCACACAAATGGTTAAAAATCACACAACACCAGTTTATAGTCCAACAGGTTTATTTGGAAGCACTAGCTTTCAGAGTGCTGATCCTTCATCAGGTGGTTGTGGAGAATAAGATTGTAAGACACAGAATTTATAGCTAAAGTTTACAGCGTGATGTAACTAAAATTATATATTGAAAAAGACCTGGATTGTTTATTAAGTCTCTCATCTTTTAGAATGACCGTGTTAGTTTCAGTTCTTTCATACATAAATCGCAGAATTTTTTTTAAGAGTTATATTCTCAAGTGAACTTTAACAACTGGTGTCATGTTGGCCCTGATAATGTATTGAAGGTGTTAGCTCCCTGTGTGAGGCTGTCTGTGCCCCAATGTTCAGACTGATTCTAATCTAAAAAATGGATTTACAGAATCTTACATGGATTCATGCAGTTTTTGAGAAAAGTAAAATCTAATCTGCAAGTATAAATTCACCCCACAAACTTATATGTGTATGTGTGCACGTGAGTGTGTGTGTGTGTGGGGGGGGGGGGGGAGGTGGGGGCAGTTGAAAGTGTCAGTGAGAGGGTGTGTGTATGTGTGTGAGTGTGAGTGTATAGGGGTTTAAGACTGTGAGAGAGTGTGTGTGGGAGTATATGTGTGAGTGTACAAGAGAGGGTCTGCATGAATGTGTGTGTGTGTGTGTTTGTGTCTGTCTGTGTCCGTCTGTCTGTGTATAGTGCAATGGGTTCACCTGTAGTGTGACATGAACCCAAGGTCTCGGCTGAGGCCATCCCCAAGGGTACTGAACTTGGCTATCAGCCTCTGCTCGGCCACTTTACATCACACTGTAAACTTTTGCTATAAATTCTGTGCCTTACAATCTTATTCTCCACAATCAGTGATCAAGGAGCGGCACTCTGAAAGCTAGTGCTTCCAAATAAATCTGTTGGACTATAACCTAGTGTTGTTTAATTTTTAACTTTGTACACCCCAGTCCAACACTGATGTCTCCAGATCACACAAATGATGGCAACAAAGCTTCTTGAATATGTTCTCTGATGCCTTTAGCCATTGTAATACACCTCTGTGATTTGTATTTAGACCAACTGATGGACCAGATTTTGAGAAGGTCCAAAGTTGAGTTTACTGTTGGCCATGTGAGCACATGAATGCATTGTGTACATTGACACGCTGTTCACTCTTTTAATGGAGGACTTTGCAATTGAGCCCAATTACATGGACATCTGCCTTGCACCCATTCACACTTTCTAACAAGAGTCCATGGTTAATGATCAGGAAATTGGCTGATAACCTCATCCTAATCCAGGACAGCAGTGATTTTGTGCACTGCTATCTTCCCTTCTCACTTAATCTAAATGCAGCACCATCCTGACCAGTATTGTTCAGAGCAATGTCTTTGGCCACATTTTCATGTATACATTTCAACGCTGTTTCATTAGCTAGACAGTTTATGGACATCTTTAGTTACCACATTCCTTAAACATTTGCCAACAAATTTGTTGCAATTCAATGTCTACAGTTTCAGTCAGTTGTCATAGCAGTGAAGTTCTAAGTCCCCCTAAAGTTTAATTTCCCTGAAACACACACAGCAAAAAGTCCCCAAGTCATTGACATGATCTGTGCTGGTTCTGATTGTTGATTGGATAAAGATTAGCAAAGACTTAGCTAATGTTAGCCATGTTATCTGTAGAAATGTTGTGCTTCACCTTAGTATCCCTGAACTCAGGAATATTAATGAGGAGGCCAGACTATTGAAATCTGGAAAGGAACAAGAGGCTCAAATGGTCTTCATTCTCTGTTGAACCAAGTGAGTCAACAATCTCTTCTATTGCAATGATTCCAGTTCCTATTATTATTAGGATTTGGCTAATTCTGTTGGTTAGATAGCTGAGTTGTCATGCAAATTGATGCCAACAGCATGGGTTCAATCCCTGCACCAGCCAAGGTTACCATGAAGGACTTTTCTTCTCAACCGAGGCAAGTTGACCCTCAATTTAAAATTGCCACCAGTTATTTCTGTAGTGAGGCAATGGGGCTATGGTGACTTTACCTTTATATAACTGGACAAGTCAGATCCCAGATTGCTGTCTAGCTTGATATATAATCTATTTTGGATTTAATGAGGTGGTCTTTCACCAAAACACAAGTACACAATGCTGCAGATCTGTATTGACCAATAATGCAAAAGTTTATTATGTACAAGAAATGATGAAAAAATAGAATAAACCAAACTATCTACATGTAATCAAAGTTTAAATATTTCAAAAACACAATAGAATTCAATCCCATTAATCCCAAAAAGGCCTTATTTAACTGTAGTTTTGATTCCCGAATTTTGAGAATCTGATGGCTTTATAGGAGACTTTCATATGACTGAATGTAGACATTGTCAGATTCGAACAACCCCTCAGAGTTTTAACCAAACGCTTCTGGTCTAGAATTTTTAACCTAAACTCCTAACACTGAGCTAAACTATTTATTAACAGTCCTACACTAACTCCTTTTCTCATGAGCAAATGCTTTACGCCTTTAGCATCAGCCAACACTTGCAAAGCTGCCAAACAAACTAAAAAAAGCTTTCTTCAAGCTGTGGGTGTTACCCCAAATCAAAAAAGAAAAACCAATCCCTGACATTTTAAACTAAAATCCTACAGCAAAACTCTTTATTTTTTGGCTGAGAAAAGCTTCCTAATGTAAACAAAGACCCATTAGCCTCAGCAAACTATTTCTTTCGGACTTTTAAAAATACAAATCACTATGGCTTCAGAAATTCCTACAAGTCAATCATGAGACCCATGAAATCACACAGAAAAATCCATATGTCACAAGCTTAAAATTCAAAACTGCAAAATAAATGTTGTTACGATATAGATATAAATCACATACCTTACGTCAACTTATCATGAGATTGGATGTATCACAGCTATGTCCATTCCATGTCTTCATTCATAGATAGTAGTGAGGAATGAGAATTCTGGGTAAACTCCCCCTTCCTGATGCTGATTGTAATCCCAGATAATTGAACCAGGGACTACCTGATCTTTGTGATTCACCTACACACTGGATAACAGAATTGCTAAACTTTTATGCAATTCATATTATAACAGTTGCATGCTTAATGGTTATTTGAGCATTTTGCCCACGGAATTGTATACAAATACATCGTCAGTGACCTAGCAGAGAAGGGAAGAAAATAGGAGAAAGTAAATAAAAAAAGAATTTATTTTACTCCATGTAAATTTTAATGTTACTCTGATGCTTAAATTTTCCTGATCCATGAGTGTTCAAGGAAGAGGTGCTGTCTTGTGACAATGTTGTTGGACTAATAATCCAGCTGTCCTGGGGACGTAGGTTCAAATCCCATGATAAAAGCTTTGAATGCAATGAATAAATCTGGAAACTGGGTGGCACAGTGGCTCAATGGTTAGCACTGCTGCCTCACAGCACCAGGAACTCTAATTCAATTCCACCCTAGGGCAACTGGGTGCTCCAGTTTCCTATCCAAAAATGTGCAATTTAGGTGGATTGACCACGCTAAATTTTCGACAGTGTCAAGGGATGTTTGAGTTAGCTGGATCAACCATGGGAAATGTAGGGTCATAGGGATGAGTTGGGTCTGGGTGGGATGCTCTTTGTAGGGTTGTTGTGGATTTGATGGAATGGTTGGCCTGTTTCCAAACTGTAGGGATTCTATTATAAAGCTAATCTCAGTAATGATGATCATGAAAGTACCATCAACTGTTGTTCGCCAATGTCCTTATCTGATCTGGTGTACACGTGACTGTAGAGTCACAGTAATGTAGTTAACTTTCAACTGCCTTATAAGGAATGGACAAAAAATACTGGCTTTGCCACTGATACCCACATCTCAAGAAAGAAAAGAAAATTTAGATGGAAACCATGGAGATGGAGATATGAAACCTTATATTCTCTTGCCAGATCATAGCTTAAATGTTGTACCCAGACCTGAATACTGTTTCGTGCAACTGGAAAGTTTGTCTGCTACTGGTGTTGACAGTTTCCTGACCTGGTGTCATATCACAAATGTGTCACCCTTGACTACAATTTTAACTGATAAGCACTGAGGTTTCAGCCAAAGCTTGGCAACAACGGAGTCAAGGTCCAGAAGAGGGCCATCAAGGCAGATGGCTGTTTTGAGATTTTAATTTCTTGCAGGCTACGAGGAGCTGAGACAATGCCTCCACAGATTGCAAGAAAATATCAGGCATCCCTAAGTTCAGATTTCTCCTCACCTTGATTTCAAGTTCCTGTTGTGATTCTCCACTGCCTCCCACTCTTCCCCAACTCCCTCCCCCCACCCCTACACACACACACACACACACACACAAAAAACCACTTGCTTGAGCACTATGGACCCATTCCACAGAATGAAATACTGAGATTACGTATCTGACATGGACAGACTGGCAGTTGATCAAGGGACTATGGAATTGCTGACACTGTAGAACCTTACAGCAGCAGGAGGAAGCACTATCTGGAAACAAAGACAGAAGCTTGATGGAAAAATAAGCAAAAAATCAGTCTCTCTATTTTTCTTGATACTTTCTTGCCTTTGATCCACTGTCAAAACTATAGCACTCCTGAAATTTAAGTTCAAGAGGGTATTGTTTTAATAAATGACTTTGAACTGTGAGCGGAACCCTATTGACTCCATATTGATGTAGCCAGGCCAAGTATAACTCTGATCCAACAGCAGAATTCCAATCCACCAAATCACTTCCTACTCATTCCAGTTACAAAGAAACCCTGATTCAAAAATACCACAAATGGATAATCCTGATGTGATTGCTAAATCACCTCCCAATCCTTCACACTTCAGCACTCGATATATTGTCAATCAGTCACCAGGGGACACCAACAGATGTTTCAAGTCAAACTGGCACATGTGATCACCAGCTCATCAAGATGATGTTTCTTAATATCTTGTGGAATAACAAATATGTGCAGCATATTGCTTTAATTTAGATTCTGCCACAGGCTAAACATTGAACTGCAGGTACAACTAGTGTTAGTTCATTTCACATATGCACTTTCAGTGGGATCCAAGCATAATATTGACCTTTTTTTTTGGAAAGTTTGACACATAGCAGGATTCAGTTGCCCTGGATGAAGCCTCCTTTAGACAGCTATGGCAATGTGATTTGTTTTGATTAGTTGGTAGAATGATACATACTCTGCCATATGGGATTGACCTAAAGGTCGCCAATGACATCATGGGTCCACCCAATATAGTATTGAGTCATACTCAGTATAGAAAGGTCCCTGAGTGAATTAATGACTGTGATTGGAATTGTCAATTCATGTTGGACATATTCCTGGACAAGTCAGCACAAAATATGCTTTCCCAATACATTCACATTCGAGTCATGCTGGTTCCCAGTCCAATCCAAAGCTAAATACACCCTTCATTATCCAATTGGGTGAGTCTAGACTGTCAGTCAAACAACTCTTTTCCTATTTTGGATATACTTATTGATAACAACCAAAGTGTTCAAAGAAACCCCTTTATAAATGAGAAGCAACAATTGTTTTTTCACTCTCATTTTGCTTGTCGGAGTGTTAATTTAGTTTTTAATTCCTGCAGTCTCCAGGATAATCCGAGAGAGAGTTGGCACCCACTGTGCCCTCTGATTTATTTTTGTAATACACAGCCAATTAGTTTAAGCATTTGGGCCGTACAAACATTTCTTTTATGCATCTGCTCCTGTGTGTTTGTGTAAAAGGGTGGACCTGTGCATAGCTGGCTCATATTAAGCTATGTAATCTGTATTTTGGACAATTTGCTGCCTCCAATCCCCCTTTCTACATTTCTAAAACAAAAATGTAATCAGGTTAAACACCCCTGGTGAAGCATATAACAAATTCAAAATCAATTGGTCAATGGAAACACACAGAACTGGAAAAAATACCTATTAAAATCAAATCAAGATAACATTATTTGGAGTGAAGATACATCTGAGTCCTTGGGGTGAGCAAATCATCCTTTCTATACTAAATCTAAATGCTTGTCTAATGATCAGTGGTAGAAGATGGACCACTAGGGAGTCTTAACAAGACAAAGCACTTACCTTACAGAACAAAGTATAGTTTATCACAAAATATTAATAGGTACAGTTAACCTGAACTCGTTAGACATAAAATACAACTATCCACAGATATATCACATCTTTCTTCATCAGGATTTTGTGCAAGCTTAACTATTGCTTCACCCAAAGACATCATCAGATTGGGTGAGCTTCTGGAACATCAGCATTAACACATTCCAAAACCAATATCTTACACAACAGCCCAAATGTAATTTTTCAGGGTTCTGAGGAAGGGTCACTGAACCTGAAACATTAACTCTGATTTCTCTCCAGACCTGCTGAGCTTTTACAGCAATTTTTGTGTTTGTTACTTTTTGGTTTGCTGCATGATCCAAATGTGTTTGGTAATCCTAGTGGAAGTTAGTAGCAAGAAGTTCTGTAATTGACCTCAGTGTCTTTGAACATGGGCAGAGGGAGGGAATGACAGGCAATGTTCCCATTCTTGATTGATGGCTAGTATTCCTACTCTATCCTCTTCACTGTCAAGTGCCCATTAGAACAGAATCAGCAGCAGTGTGATTGTTAGTGAACAGCTGGCATCCATCATGCGGCAAAGAATGATGACTTTAACAAAGTATTAGAACATTGGCAGCATCTGTGCCATTCTTTTCCAGTAGCAGCTGATTTATAGGCATGGCAAAAGCCAAGACAATCAAACAAACACATTTTGTTGATCCAAAACTCTTGACCTATTCACTTAATTCTGACAGGTCAGTCAGGTGGACATTATAGAATATGTGTTCCCTGAATGGGGCTGTTAATCTGGCTGGGAGCTCTGGCTAGAGATAAAAAAAAGACTGCAGATGCTGGAATCCAAGGTAGACAAGCATAAGGCTGGATGAACACAGCAAGCCAGGCAGCATCAGGATGTGGAGAAGTCAATGTTTTGGGTGTAGCCTTTCTTCAGGACTGGGAGCTCTGGCTGACAGATATAAATAGGAGTGACAGACATCCTGTTCACTCTGAGATCTGGCTCTGAGGAAGCTGGACTGGGGGTCAAGGACTCTCCAAGCGTAAATAAAGGGTGACTTAGCAATGGGATACAGTCCTCTGTGAAGTTATTTCAGTAGAGATAAGAGTAAAGCACACTCCTAAAGAAATTCACTTGCAGCACTTGTCTTTGAGTTGGAATAAACATTTCTGGCCTCAAGCCATTATTTGGGAAGTTTGATTTGTTTGATCCTGCTGTTGAAGACTGAGACCCGTATGTGGAAAGAATGCAGTATTTTTTCAGGTAAATGACTTTGGGGCAGATGAAAAGAAACGAGTAATTCTGGCAGTTTGTAGACGCACAGCATTTTTGGGTATTCGGAGCCTAACCTTCCCAGAGGCACCAGATGCTAAAATTTTCAAAAGTTGACAGATTTAGTTAAGGAATACAGTGGAACCTGGGCTATCCAAAGAACGTGGGCAGGCAGTATTTTGTTTGGTTAAGCGAATTCCAGATAACCGAATGCTGGATAACATAGTTTAACCGAGCATTGGGACCTTGCGATCTTGCTGGATAATCCAATATTCAGATAGTTGAATGCCAGATAATCGAGGTTCCTTGTATTGTGACCCCATGCCTCTAATTCTAAGATGCAATCGGCTTTAACTAAGCAATCCGAGAACCGGGGGAATTCATATCGGGATTTTTGATGAGGTTCAGATGACTACTAGAGTTATGTGACTTTGGTTTAACCCTTAATGAGATGCTGAGAGATCATTTGCTAAGTGGGAGTAATAAAAAGCACCTACTAGCTGAAGCCCAATTGGACTTCAAACAGAAACAATTGGTTTTATCACTGGAAAATACAGCAAATGGAGCATATGACTTGTTGGGTATTCCAATGAAAGTGGACACTCTCACCAATCTGACTGAGCTTGGGGAACACCACTTGAGTGAAGGCAACTGCATAGTCTCACATAGGATTTATCCTGAACAGAGGGACTCCAGGTCAAACCACAGCAAAACCCCAAAACAAAGCTGAACCTTGGCCAAATAGTTATAATTTCCTCAAGGATCCGAGCCAGCAAGCCATTGTGGCTGCTGACATGAGACAGCAAAAGTATCCTACTAGACAAAAATTGAGTAAGAGAACTCAAAGACAGCTATCCAGAAGAGTGCACATCCTGGAAAGTCCACCTATGTCTGGTTTGGAACAATCAAATTGATTAGCTCCAAAGCAGAACCAATCAAAACAAATATCTGGTTAAATGGCCACCCGATTCTAATGAAGATTGATACCAGAGTGGTCATTTCTGTGATTGCAGAATCAGTCTTTAACAAAATTCACTCTGGATTCCAACCCTTAAGTTTGTGCAAGACCTCAGCTCGACCAGGGAATCTTTACAGATTAAGGATACGATTTTCATCCTGATGTCTTATGAGAAGTGGTTGGTTCAGTTACCACTGACTGTAGTAAAAGGTTCAGGCCCAAACCTGATGGGGCAAAATTGATTGAGAAACATTCACATAGGTTGGCTCACATTTTTCCATTAGAAAATGGCTCCCTGAGTAAAGTCCTAAATAAATACCTGGATGTTTTTCAGGTAGATCTAGGGAATATCAAAGGGCCAAGTCCATCTTGCATGTTGACCAGGAAGCAATTCCTAAATTCTGTAAGGTCCATCCAATGCCATTCTCCTTATGGCAGAATGTTGGAAAATGAAAGAATCATCAAACCAGACCACGGCACGGTGGCACAGTGGTAGCACTGCTGCCTCACAGCGCCTGAGACCCGGGTTCAATTCCCGACTCAGGCGACTGACTGTGTGGAGTTTGCACGTTCTCCCCGTGTCTGTGTGGGTTTCCTCCGGGTGCTCCGGTTTCCTCCCACAGTCCAAAGATGTGCGGGTCAGGTGAATTGGCCATGCTAAATTGCCCGTAGTGTTAGGTAAGGGGTAAATGTAGGGGTCTGGGTGGGTTGCGCTTCGGCGGGTCGGTGTGGACTTGTTGGGCTGAAGGGCCTGTTTCCACACTGTAAGTAAACTAATCTAATCTAGACCAGTTTGCGGAATGGGCAGCACCAGTCGTACCAACTATGAAGCCTGACTGGTCAGTTCACCTTTGTGCATGATAAACTGCTTTTCGCAGCTGGATAAATACCCAGTCCCTCACAAACAGGAGATAATCTGCAAAGCTGGCAGGGGGCTGTCCTTCACAAAACTGGACATGAGCCATTCATATGTGCAATTGTGATTAGATGAGGATTCCCTGAAGTATGCTGCAATTAATACCAATAAGGGTTCATATCAATATATGTGATTGTCATATGCCATATTGTCAGCCTGTGCAGTTTTTCAGCAGACATTGGAAAACATTTTACAAGGTCTATTCCAGATTGCCATTTATTTAAATGACATGCTAATAACAAGGAAGATGAGGATCACTTAGAGAACTTGGACATAGTACTTTGCCATTTCTCTCAGGCAGGCATATGCCCTAGAAGGGAAAAAATGTGTGTTCCAGGCACCCCAAGTGACCTACCTGGGCTACAGAGTCAACAAAGTGGGGTTACACTTGATGGAAGATAAAGTGAGGGTGACCAAAGATACCCCAGCTCCTACATCTGTACCAGAGCTTAGGTCTTTCCTTGCGCTGGTGAATCATTATGGAAAGTTCATACATAATCTGGCCTCCATCCTGGTACCTTTACAATCCACTCTTCAAAAGGGATCAGCCTTGGAAATGGTTGCATCACCAAGCCACAGGTTAGGAAGGTGAAGAAACAGCTTTCATGGTCGATGGTTTTGGCACACTATGATCCCAAGTGAGATCTGGTATTGACGTGCGATGCCTCCCCATAAGGCATCAGGGTAGTATTAGTTCATAGGTGTCCCAATGGAGAGAAACACCCAATAGCATATGCATCCAGGACTTTAGCTAATACAGACCGTAAATATGCCAAGTTAGAGAAAGAAGATTTGGCAGTCATACTTGGAGCTGAAAATGTGTTGCTGGAAAAGCACAGCAGGTCAGGCAGCATCCAAGGAACAGGAAATTTGACTTTTCGGGCATAAGCCCTTCATCAGGAATCAAGAAATTTCCTGTTCCTTGGATGCTGCCTGACCTGCTGCGCTTTTCCAGCAACACATTTTCGGCTCTGATCTCCAGCATCTGCAGACCTCACTTTCTCCTCCAGTCATACTTGGAGTCAGGTAGTTCCATCAATACCTTTATGGATGTAAATTTGTAATAATAACAGACCACAAATCCTTGCTAGGTCTTCTTAAAGTGGGCAAGGCAGTGCTGCCCATTGCTTTAGTCCGAGTTCAGCAGTGGGCTGTAATACTCAGTGCTTTTAATTATAAGTTGTAACACTCTCTGGGAGGCCAAGCAACAAATGCAGATGCATTGAAACACCTCCAGCTGGCAGATACACCACCAGGGGTATCACCACTGGAACAGTCCATACAGGTCCTGAAGTTCCTGGACACACAGTCATAGCTGACAATATAAGACCTTGGATGCAGAAAAATCCAGTCCTGGCAAAACTGAAAGAGCTGGTGTGATGGAGGAAAACAAAATGTCATCACAACCAGAATTGAAACCTTTTTGGATCCAGAGAGACCAGATTGCAGTCGAGGATGGCATATTATTGTGGGGAGCAAGAGTGATTGTCCCGAGCAAAGGTCACCACCAGATACTGGCTGAACTGCACCGGTCATCCAGGAGTTTCCAAAATGAAGATGTTGGTAAGAAGTTATGTCTGGTGGCCAGCATTGGCTGCAGACATAGCTGCATTGGTGGAGCAGTGTCCAGAGAGCCAGCAAAGACAAACTTTACTGCCAGCAGCTCCCCTACATTTGTGGGAATGGCTGGGTAAACCCTGGACTTGGTTGAATGTTGACTATGCTAGTCCTTTCTTGGGCTCAATGTTCTTAGCCATTGTGGATAAACACTCAAAGTGGTTGGATGTGCATAGAGTTCATTTGTCAAACATGGGGACATCAACAGATAAACTGCGCGCATCGTTTGCAACACACAGATTCCCAGAAGTGCTTGTCATAGATAACAGGCCATCATTTACTAGCAGGAAATTAGCAGGGAAGTTGGGTTCATCATATAAGGACAGTTCCATACTATCCATCATCCAATGGTCTGGGAGAAAGAGCCATCTAAACTTTGAAGGCAGACTCAAAGAAACAGCCTACAGCTTCACTACATATCAAACGCTCCTGGATCCTATATGATGACAGGACCACCCCTCACACAACTACAGGGATAGCTCCAGCAGAGTTGCTAACGGGGACTAGACTCTGCATCAGGTTAAATTTGATCTTCCCAGACCTGGCAGGGGGAGGGTGAAATGGCATTAGGAACACCAATGCCAGACTCAAGACACCTCTAAGTGAGAGAGATAGTTTACTTCATGAGATGAATTTTGGTGGATGGACCATGGGAATTTCCCTGCATGTGTAAGAAGTCCAGTCGACACAGGTCCATTGATGTATAAAATTTGGATAGGTGTGACAGTCCTGTACAAACATATGGACCATATGAAAGCTGCAAACTCACAAACGGTGCATGAGGCACATCATGGCTGGCTCCCCACCAGCCTTTCCAACTGTTCCAGAACCTGTGGGTTCTCCCGCTCCATCAAGAGTTGAAGTTACCTTGAATTCTGAGATGGACATGGCAGATGTTGCCTGAAGAAGAGAATGAATTTCTTCTGAGATGTTCCATGTGTAAGAGGCAAGCTGCTGTGCATTACACGCTGCTCGTATCAGAGACAGAGTTGGTGGAACCTGACCTGGTTCTAAAACTCTCCAGGAGGAGCTACAAAAAAAATGAACTGGCCTATGTCCTTGGAGTCAGAGGGTGAGGTATGCAGTGATTGTAATGAGATCCGTCGGTGGACCCTTATAGAATATGAGTTCCCTGATTCGGGCTGTTAATCAGGAAGCCCTGATATAAATAGAAGTGTCAGAGGTTCTGTTCATTCTGAGAGCTAGCTCTGAGGGAGCTGGATCAGTTTCATGGACTTTCCATGTGTAAATAAAGAGTGACCTGTTGATGATATCAGCTGCTATGGAATAATTTCAATCTAGTAATTCTAAATAGTCAGGGATCAAATTATAGTTTCTAATAATTAACTGAATCTTTGTAGATGAGTAAGAGTCGAAAAGTGTCGAGCTGGAAAAGCACAACAGGTCAGGCAGCATTGAGGAGCAGGAGAATAAACCCTTCATCAGGAATGTCCTGATGATCTGCTATGCTTTTCCAGCATCATACTTTTTGACTCTGATCTCCAACATCTGCAGCCCTCACTTTTTCCAAGGTGACTGAGACACTAACTTGAGCACTTTGTGCTGCTGCTATCCTCTGTTTTAGGATAGGCAGAAAGGATGGGGGCAAGGAAAAGATGATTGTGTGAGTCGCACCCTAAATTGAAAGATATCTCTATTATCAGCCAGTGTCAGTTCTAGCCTGATCTTCCAATTTGTACATTTCTGTACCTGACTAAGCATGGCATATGCCACTTGGCCATGATTATGACTCGTTGTGTTACCTTTAAGGTTCTGTGAACATATAATCCAATACCCTTTCCTCCACATTACTCTGTATTCTCCCTTTGACTATTTGATTGTATTGTTGCACATTTCAAAATACATTATGTTATTTCATGTATTGATTCTACTTTACATTTCTGCCCTACTGATCAGACTATTCTTCAGTCTAAAACATCCTTCCTCACAGTTAACCACGCATCCAATTTTGAAACACCTGCAAATTCCCCTAATTGTTCCTATAAATTCAAGTCTAAATCATTTATAGAAACTACACAAAATAAGGGATCAAATACTCCTCATTGACATGGAATATCGAACAGTACGGCACAGAAACAGGCTCTTCAGTCCACCATGTCCATGCCAACCATGTCTGTGCTGGCAACAGCCTTTCAGTTAAAAAAATGCATGTCATCCATAATTTTTCTTTCCTTCCACAAAGCCAATTTTGGGTTGAATTTACACTCGAGCAAAAATGACACTGTCAAGTGCACAGAGAATAATGTTCATATTCCAGTTTAACTACAGTAACTTATGACATATTTTGTAGATGAACTTTGCAGCCTCCCCTTCAATACTCTCAATGTCAATGTTTTCAGCTCATTTCCTTGACCATACATATTCCATATAGTCACAACAGGTTAAGCAGGGTCTAAAGGTTAATTGTCAAAACGCATTTAAACATTTAATAAGGTCATGAATTCTACTAAATTCATCAATGAATTCAACTAAGTCCAACAATGTCCTACAAACATCAATGATCTTTACATAATTAAGACAAAGACAAAGGAGATTTTTTGCAGAGTATGATATAGACTGAAGGTAGAGGGTGCAATTGTTTAAGCCTAGGAACTAAAACTTGGAGGGTTCATCAAAGTGATAAAGGAGCAGTGCTCCGAACGCTTGTGATTTCAAGTAAGCATATTGGACTACAACCAGGTGTTGAGTGACTTCAGATCTTGTCCACCCAACTCTAACACTGGCACCACCACATCATATTAAATCTTGCACCTTAAGGTTTTCTTTGATTCATTCATGACATACTGGCATCTCTGGTTGGGCCAGCAATTATTAGTCACCCCGAGTTGCTCTTGAGAAGGGGAGAGTTAGCAGTCTTGCTTCTTGATCTTTTTTGTATTAGACTCTCTCCCTAACTACCTGTATAAAGGCAAATACTGTGGATGCTGGAATCTGAAACAACACAGAAAATGTTGGAGAAATTCAGCAGGTCTGGCAGCATCTGTGGAGAGAGAAACAGATTTTTCATTTTAAGTTTGCTATTACTCTTCTTCAGAACTCTACAGATTCTGCCAGATATGCTAAGTTTCTCCAGCGTTAATACCTGTGTTTGTGTAAGATTATTTGATGTTGTGTTTCTTTTTATATTTCTTGGCATTAGTACATAATAAGAGTCTTCTTTATTTCACTGAAAAACATAATAATTAACTTCCAGTTTGATTCTGGTCTACGAATGAGCTACATTTTTATTGAAGTGTGATATAACTGCATGCTAAAAAGTATTAAAAACTTTGTTGGGACTAATTGAGCAGTTAAAAAGAGGGGAATTGATGCATCCCTTTTCACCTGATTGTAGGCCACTTAGGTTTATTAATAGAACTATTGAAGACACCCATGCAATTCACATAACATGATTCACTGGCTTCCAGAGAAGAGAGGACCATGTTGAAAAGGATTTGCAGGTACTTTTGATGAAGTATGCAAGATTCCAGTATGGTTATAGCTTGACAAAAGTACTAACAAAATGCAGCTCATCATATCTGCAAATGTGTTGCTGGTCAAAGCACAGCAGGTTAGGCAGCATCTCAGGAATAGAGAATTCGACGTTTCGAGCATAAGCCCTTCATCAGGAATCATATGCAAACAACATTATATTTTAAATTTGATTAATCCTGACATTCTCTGACACAACTAACTTTACTGACAGTCACATAGCCATTGGTTGGAATTTGGGATGTTAAAAATGTATTATTGGGCAGTGATGTTGTTAGAACGGCCAACATTTATTGCCCATTCCTCATTGCACTGAGAAATTGGTATATCAACTCTTTCTTGAACCAAAGCATCTATCATTCTACAGAATTGTTTGATACAGCTGAGTGCTTTTCTGGCCACTTCAGTGGATAGTTAATATATTAATGGATTATGTGAAAGGTTGAAACATCATAAAGAAATATTGTACTGAGTTTAGAGTTACACTTAGAGAAGATTTGGCTAAGGACAGTAGGTTTATTTCTCTACAGCATGAGTCAATCACTTACATTTTCATGACAGTCTAATAGCTGTAGGGTCATTTACACTAGCACCAGGTCAGCCAATGTGATTCAGCATCATCACCAATAGGAATATCACCGGGAGCCATCAGAGATTTAGATGATGATACATTAAACTGGCTGCATATAATACTAGGTATTTGCCAGGCTGTGCTGACAGATAGCAGGGGATTCAGAAAGATTTCAGAATTATTTTCATTAAGTGGAATACCTATTACCTGTTATTTTCCAGATGTTTCCCTAGAAGTGTACAGAATTGATTTAAGTCCCATTGAAATAAATACATAGAAAGTGTCACTCCGTGGCCCCATGAGTTGTTTCAAGGTGTACTGTCAATGTTTAAGATACTTGTCCATTCAGGATTTTTGTTTTGCTACATTTTGTTACATTTTGTTCATTTGTGTTTGCTTTTTAATTTTTCTTTTCTCAGAGACATCAGGTGCACTAACACTCAAGTTTGGTACTGCACCATCTACAGTGACACCTTTCAAAAGTGAAATTAATCTGAGGTTTTGTTTGCCATCACATGCAAGAAAATGTGAAGAAATATCCTTTCCATTGGATGTAAGTAATCCCATGATACTATTTTGAAGAATGCAAGGACGATTATTCACATTGATTGATATTCATCCTTCAATTAACATCACCATTCAGATTATCTAATCCAACTGAGACAGTTGAGGTGAGGGTGTGTAGAGGAGATGGTGGTAGTATTTTTACAACTAGCGACTGCGCCAAACATCTGCTCCATTGATTAAGATCAACAGCCAGATCCTAGAAAATGTGGCAGCCTTCTGTCATAGACATAAACAAGAACATATCTAGTGGTCTATCACTAAACTAGTAATCTGGAGACACCAATAATGTTCTGGGGACTTGGGTTCAGATCCCACCATAGCAGATGGTAGAAATTGAATTCAATAAAAATCTGGAATTAAAGTTTAGTAATGCCCATGAAACCATTGTAAATTACAGGAAAAGTTCCGTTTGGTTCACTTCTGTCCTTCAGGGAAGGAAAATGCATTCTTGAGAGCAATGTGGTTGACTCTCAACTGCCCTCTGGGCAATTAGGGTGAGCAATGAATACTGGCCTAGCCAACGATGACCATATCCTGTGAATGAGTAAACATGAAATCAGGCATTGGACTGAACAATTATCTCAGAAGTCAGAAAGCTGGAGTGGGAACAAGCCTTCCTCGATTTTGAGGGAGTGCCTAAAAAGAGGAGACTTATGAGAGCTTGCTTGCTAAAATTAGCCACTTCATTTCTACAATGACTATACTTCAAAAGTATTTCATTGTTGTAAAGCATTTCTTGACATTTTCTGTCCATCAAAGGCACTATATAAACAGAAATCTTTTTTTCTTAAAATTAAAAAGTTACCTTTTATATAAAACTCTCAACAGACCCATCTGAATCGAAGAGATTTACTTTTATCATCTGGACTTGACTGGAGAAACATTTTCCTAAACTACCATCTCTTTCAATATGAGATACAGCAACACCAAGGTCAGAGTAACTATGATAGCTAAAGTGGCTAGTATATTGCAAGTTACCTTGATTGACTTAATCAACTAATGTGCTATGTGTCATTGGATACATCAGCCAATGATATTTGGCTTGTCAGGGCTAATGATTTCATAATTTTTCCAATGGAAAACTGCCAGCAAGAAGTTGTGGCCAGTTTTCCAAGAGCACTAGACCCCATCTATGAAAACCATGTTACTGTTGTGGCAACTTTCTGGCTTCACAGAACAGAGGCGTCTTTCATTCCAGCAATGTGCAGGTGGTCTAGGACTGGCAATGTCTAAATCTGGAAAATGCAGCTGGAAAAATCAGAGCACTTTCCTTTCACAGCACCCTTCTGAGCTGTTAAAATTTGAAGTACTGACAGAGCCGATGAGCAGGATGAGCATCTTTTCACTTAACGCTGTGACTGAGAAACTCTGAACCATAGCTCAATGAATCTTATATATACTGCCTTTCATTGTATTCTGGGTTCTGGCAGCTGACTATGATGGTCTACAATGGCCACTTACTAACTTCACTTGTGCTTCGTACAGAAGCCAGGTAGCATTCAATCATCTCAATAGTCCTGGAAGTGGAAGGTGTTGGGCTGATGCTTGTGTTAGGAGTAGTGTGTGGGGCACTGCTGTGCTGTTTCGTCCATCATCTACTAGCTTGGTTGTTCCCTTCTCCTGCACATGAAGAAGATGTGCTACATATACAGAGTTTTTAAAGAGAGTTGAATCAACAATCCTGTTGAGATCCATAAACTGTTTGGAAATGCAAAAATGACAATGTGCGAGTGACAAAGTTATTATTATTCCGTATTATGTACACCTTGTTCCACTATGGACTCGAGGCCCAAGTTCTCAAGTATCAAATCTTCAATTTGATGGGTCATTTGGTAGTCTTCCATTGGTTATGTATTACTCCCATCCATTATGGGTTGCCTTCTTCTGAAAATAGACATAATGTGATGAACTGCTGTGTGTTTGAAGTGCACAGATGCAATTACTCTGCATTCAAGTCTATGTGAGAATCAATGAACCAAGAGCTGATACATCACTGTTCGTAGAAGCGTTAACAATGGTCTTGATTCCTCCAGTTATCAGCTAAAGATACCTTTGGCAGCAAGAAAGAACAACTTGCATCAATAAAATCTGCAATGTTTTAAAGTATTCACAAAAGCTGGACACCTTGCTGCATTTCAAAAGTCAAATGGCAGAAGTAGATTTTGTGTTAAATCTTTTATTTCTGTATCTGAGGCTTGAAATAGATTCCTAGCTGGTCAAACGTCCCCAAATTGGAAAATGTCTTTTTCATATAAAATTTTATTCCTCCTCCCTAGAAGAATACACAACTGGTACAAGGTTTCCTTCAACCTATGCAATTGCACAGACTATGGATTAATGGATGATTTCAAATATTATTGTAGAGTCATAAAGCACAGAACCAAACCCTCCAGTCCAACTTGTCCATGCCAACCAGGTATCCATTGGTGATTAAGAAATTTGACAGCATGGATAAAAGTGGGCGAATCTTGTTGCAACAATTTTACGGCCGCTCTCCGTGCTGCTGTTTATGAGGAAGTTTCTGCCTCATTAAATGTAGGAAACAGCAGAACCTGCTTGGTCAAATGTGGAAAAGGAAACCACTTCCTGTCTAACTAGAACAGCCTCTTGCAGTTAACAAGAGATAAATAAGTGTATGAATTTCTTCAGCGGAGGGTAGTTAATCTGTGGAACTCATTGCTGCAGGGGGCTATGACAGCCACGTCATTGAGTGTATTTAAGACAGAGATAGATAGGTTCTTTATCAGTAAGGGGATCAAAAGTTACAGAATGAAGGCAGGAGAATGGGGTTAAGAAACATATCATCATGATCATATGGTGGACCCAATTCGATAGGCTGAATGGCCTAATTCTGCTCCTATATCTTATACTCTTATGTCAGCAAATGAAAAGGTCCAGATGTCAGGTTTTACTCCTTCAAGTTCCAAGTTGGAACAGATTTAGTTGATTGGTAGACATGAGACATGAGGAAAAACTTTTCACTCAGTGGTTAATGGGTATCTGGAATTCGCTGTCCAGTTTAGTGCATGAAGCAGAAACCCTTTAATAGAAACCTGGATCTACATTTGATGTGCTGCAACCAATAAGGCTATAGGTCAGCTGCTGGAAAGTGGGGTTAGAATGGGCATAAGAAATAGGAGAAGGAGTAGGCTATCTGCCCCATTGAGCCTACTCTGCCATTCAATAAGATTATAGATGATCTTTTTGTGGACTCAGCTCCACTTACCGGCCCACTCATCATAACCCTTCATTCCTTTACTGTTCGAAAATCTATCTTACTTTGCCTTAAAAACATTCAACAAGGTGGCCTCAACTGCTTCAATGGGCAGGGAATTCCACCGATAGGCAGCTAGGTTATTCAGCCAGCACAAGTATCTTGGGCTGAATGGTGTCTATCTGAGCTGTGTCTTTTTCTGTAGTTCTACTTTTTCGCGCAGGGGGTGGTGCTTGTGTGGGGTGGGCTGCCAGAGAAAGTGATGGAGGTTAGTACAAATGCAATATTTAAAAGGCATCTGGACGGGTTTATGAATAGGAAGGGTTTGGAGGGATATGGGCAGAATGCTGGCAGGTGGGACTAGATTGGGTTGAGATATCTAGTCGGCATAGACGAGTTGGACTCTATGATTCTATGACTCTAAGTCTGCACGACATCATCATAATGGGTGGTGCATATGGCTCTCCTTAGTGTTAACCTGTACAGACTGTCCTACAACAGTTTGGCTGTGTAGGTGTCTCAAAACAGGACTCGATGCCTTATGAAGAGGAAGGGGAAAAATAGATAGAAAAGACTCTCAATTTGTTTTTGCTAACACTAGCAACAGAGGTATACCCACACGTATTTCATCTCAGCATTGCAAAGCTCAATATATCCTCGTAGACCCCATCCAAATTTGGATGACCAAAACCTACAACTCACATTCACTTTTTCTTGATTGTAGAAGATGAAGAAATGATTTTATTGAGATGTTTAGATGATTGAAGAAGTTAATTAGGTGTGACGAGAGGTAGAAAT
Source organism: Hemiscyllium ocellatum (assembly GCF_020745735.1). Classification (NCBI taxonomy): domain Eukaryota; kingdom Metazoa; phylum Chordata; class Chondrichthyes; order Orectolobiformes; family Hemiscylliidae; genus Hemiscyllium; species Hemiscyllium ocellatum. The sequence goes on along the minus strand of NC_083439.1, from coordinate 7,648,369 downwards.
TGTTTGCTTTGTTGGGAGAATCCAGAACAGGGAGACATAAACATAAAAAGAGAGCTAGGCTGTTTGGGGAGATGTCAGTTTGAAGCATTTCCTCACATGGAAAACTGGAATTCTCACAACTAAACACAGTCAAGTCATGGGTCATTTGAAGATTGATAGATATTTGTTAGGCAGGGACATTAAGGGATTTGGAGGTGCATAGACAGTTAAGATCAACTTTAAATTATTTGAATGATGGAACAGATTTGAGAGGACAAAATGATTTATAATTCAGACACCACAATTCATCCAGGAAAACTTACCATGCTCAAACTGTAAGGGGGCTTACATTTTTCTTGATTTTTGGCTTATCGCCATCTGAATCCACTTTTATTTTCCCCATTGCAACAAATAAAAGCAGCTATTCCTCATTGCATCTTGATCTTCTGTGATCTAAAAAGCTGCCACACAGGATTCCAGATCCATAAACAAATATGAATAATTAGTTCATTTCAAAATGCTGCAAGAAATTGGATGAGGCTAAAGGTGCTTTTAAATCACATTTGAATACAATAGATTTATTAAGTTATCAGCTCAGAAGATGACCATTCAGTTCATCATGTTTCTTTCATAGGACAATTCATGACTGACTTTTGTTGCAATTTGCAGATGTGATTACAAGCCACAATAAATGTTGTCACCAAAAAGGTTAATAGTGAATAACCAGGGATGAGACACTTTGAACCAGCAAATCTGCCAGGATGACTATCTAATCTTTCCAGAGTCTCTGACATTCCATTAGAAAGGGAGACATGTATTGGAATTAGTTGAGTCAACAGATTTATTAGGCGAAAGTAAGGACTGCAGATGCTGGAGATTAGAGTTGAGAGTGTAGTACTGGAAAAGCATAGCAGGTCAGGCAGCATCTGAAGAGGAGGAGAATCGATGTTCTGGGCAAAAACCCTTCATCAGCTCTGAATTACTCCTCATTCCTTGGTGTTGTTGACAGTCCAGAGAAAATTATTGCTTCTTTTTCCTTCTGAATGGACTGTTTTGAGGTCCCTGCTATTCATATACCCTTTAGACCTGCAACATGTTACAATCATAGCCCCATCCCCTCATGGCAAGAGACTGGCAGATCAGCCAGCTCTGCTGTGATTAAGTCCATTGTGGGAGGGCCTGTAGCCAGCCTTCCCAATCAGTCATTAAGTGAGAATCCAGGTTAGGGTGCCATCTTACTGCTGGTGTTTGGTCTTTGAAATCCAGAGCTTTCCAATTTGATCTTACATCACATCTTCATGACATTACTGACCCTCTGTCAATGCCCCACCCTCCACCATCTGGCCTAAAACTGCCTGCCAAAGATTTGAAGACGTTTGGATTTTTCTTTCTTCAAATACTTAATTGTATGTGTTGGGCAATTGGATCTTTCAAAACTTCACCTCTTCAAAGTGTCAGTAAAGAGGTAGGCCACTGCCCGAAGCTTTGCTTCGTTCTGTCTTACTAAACGTAAGGTTACTTCTGGTATGACAACTCTGTCGCTCGAGGAAATCCTCTCCACCCCCAACAAATCCTGATGACACACTTCAGATTCTTCGGATCAGTTACAGTGAGTGGGTTCCCATGGTGACAGCAGAAACTGTGCACATTCAGAGCCGACTCTCAGGTGCTTGTTTTATTTTTAAACTCTGTGTGGCTTGTGGGAGAATTACTGTGGTCAAGACACGATATACATTGACATTTCTTATTCCATGTAAATGGTATTGTAAACATTTATTTGAATTTATGTTGGATTGTACACATTGGAGATTCTCAGAATAATGAGGAAGTTTTGTGTATGTGACATAACTGATGGAATGTCCATGTGTGTGACAGGAATGTTATCCCAACCCCCATTATTTAATGGCCTATTGCCATTCACTCCTCATACTCAGAGCTTCTGAGGTCAAACTGCAAGTGAGACAGGCGGGACAGCGAGAGGATTTTGGTTTTAAAATTACAGTGCAGTGAATTACGTAACACGTGCCAGAAAAACTTAAAAAGGGGGTCAGACTGTTACACCCCATCATCTTCTTACTGTCTCCCACCCCCACATTTGGATAAGATTTGTACCCAACAAATCAAGAGAGACTTGCATTTATATAGTTCCTTTTATGACCAAGTGGTGTTCCAAAGTCAATGAAGTGCTCTTGCAGCGGAGTCATACTTGTGATTTTATTTCAATATTTATCCATGGAATGTGGGCACACTGGCTGGGCCAGCATTTGTCACCCTTCACTAATTGCCCCTTGAATTGAGTGATTCATCAGGGCCATTTTCACAGAGCAGTTACATTGCTGTGAGTCTGGAGTCACATGTAAGCCAGACCAGATAAGAATGGCAAATTTCCTCCCCTAAAGAACATGAATAAACCAAATAGGCTTTTACAATTATGACAATAGGTTAGTTTATTTTTCATATTCCAGATTTTTACAGAATTCAATGTTCACTGTCTGAATATTTGAAGACATGTCCCCAGAGCGTTGGGCTAGAGGTTCAGGATTACTAATCCAGTGATGTTACAACTGCGCCATTGCTTCCATGGTTTCTGCACAGTAAGAGGCCATTCAGCCTGATCAGTCCATGCCAGCACAATTCCACTGGTCCCACTATCACTTCCTTTCCCTGTGAACCTATAAAAGGTGCCTAACAAAAAAAACAGAGCAGCCACGTAGCACAAGTAAAGATCTAACAATGTGATAATGAGCAGTGAAATGTTTCAATGACGCTGATCGAAAATGTAGCCCTGAAATCTTTCACATCCACCCAACAGGGCAGATGGGATCCTGGTTTTGCATCTTATCTGTGAAACAGAAACTCCAACAGTGCAACTCTCCATCTTTACTGAACTGGTGCATCACCTTAGATATCTGTACTCAAACCTTGGAGTGGAATTATGATACAAACCAATATCTCCTCACAGACAGGAGAGTATGCTCACAAGCTGACACTTACTGTCTGTGTTACCATGGGACTCAGTCCCTCCAAGAACAGGCAGCTCAATAAGGTTGAAATGGAAGGACGATTGAGCTGTGTATGAGGCTATTCAAAACTACCACTATAGGAGTGACCTCAATCAGTCAATGCTTTTCTGAAATGACCCATTTGCCGTCTTAACAAAGCTCCTGGTTCTCAGCAGGAGGTTCCATATTAATAGATAAAGGAATAATGAATTATGAAAGAATCCGTCTATGGCGATCAGTAAACAGGACTCGAAGCTAAATTCCCATATATTGTGGCAAACACCATCAAACTCTTTGTCAAATATTTTACCCACTTAAATACTGAACATTTATATCATAAAATGCACAAGTTTGTACAAACTATTCAATTTGTGCCAAAAATCTTAATAAATTTGTTCGAAACAATTGTTTGTAACTTAAAGAACTACCAACTCATGAGTGCCCTCTTTCTGTGAGATAATTAAAGTATGAGAGATTTCAAAAGCTAATGCAATTATTTTTAAAATAGTTTAATTTGACACCACATCCTCCAGTTCTCCTCATTCCCTCTGGAGCACTCTTCCTGAGGTGCATATTCACAGGCACCTGTCAGCCAGTGAATATGCCCTATTTACTGTTCTCCATATATGAGTCTGTGCTTAGAGCATCATTAAACCATGTGACTTTCTGTCGGAACACAACCAACTAATGTCCACATACTTGGGTAGTTCATCTTAGTTGAGGGTAATGTTGCAAAACTGAGTGACATCAAATTGACTGCTTGATTTACTGTATGGCCAAGATTGTTTTCCACTCACTGATAGAAAGGACATTTGTGTGTCATGTATTGATGGGTGTTTAAATAGGCACGTAGGGTGAAATCTTCTTAAGAATTGTTGCTGAAGATTGCAAGATCTACTGGGTTCAAATCCGAAACCAAACCCTTGCTTTCTTAACAAGAAAAAAAACTTGCATTTATATGGTGCCTTTCACAAACACCAAACACCACATAATGCTTTACAAGTAATGAAATACTTTTGAAGTATAGATTCAGTTGCAATGCAAGAAACATGGCAGTCAATTTACACTCAGCAAGCAAACAGAATTGTGACAATAATAAGATAATCTTTTTGTGAAGTTGATTAAAGCATAAATATCGGTCTGGACACCAGGGATACCTCTCTTCCTCAAAAAGATTCACAGGATCTTTTGTACCCATCCTAACAATACCATCATTTAACATTTCATCTGAAAAACAGTACCTCCAACGATGCACTCTCCCTCAATATTACACTGGTCTGTCTGCTTTGATTGGATGTCTCCCCAATGGCCTCCTCTACATTGGGCAGACAGGTCACCTACTTGAGGAACGTTTCAGAGAACACTTCTGAGACACCCCACCAACCAACCCAACCGCCCCATGGCTGAACACTTTAACTCCCCCTCCCACTCCGCCAAGGACATGCAGGTCCTTGGCCTCCTCCATCGCCAGACCATGGCAACACGACGCCTGGAGGAATCCTCCAACCACATCTTCCGCCTAGGAACCCTCCAACCACAAGGGATGAATGCAGATTTCGCCAGCTTTCTCATTTCCCCTCCGCACCCCCCCCCCACCTTATCTCAGTCCCAACCCAACCCTTCTTGACCTGCAATCTTCTTCCCGACCTCTCCGCCCCCACCCCCTCTCCAGCCTATCACCCTCACCTTAACCTCCTGCCACCTATCGCATTCCCAATGCCCCTCCCCCAAGTCCCTCCTCCCTACCTTTTATCTTAGCCTGCTTGGCACACCCTCCTCATTCCTGAAGAAGGGCTTATGCCTGAAACGTCGATTCTCCTGCTCCTTGGATGCTGCCTGACCTGCTGCGCCTTTCCAGTATCTCCAGTTTTAATCCAACATCAACAACCACAGCTAACATAAACCATCTTGTATTCTGCAGCAAAAAAAACTCTGGGGAAGAATCAGGAAAGAGAGCACTTGCTGGTTTACAGTGTCACTGAACATCCTTTTGTTAAGATTCAGTGCACACCAGAGCAGTGCCTTAACCCACAAATTTATTGAGTGAATTGAAGTTTCAAATCTGTTACCAGATAAAATTACTGTAACTGATAGACTAACAAGAAAATTGACTGGAGTAAATCTTTAAACTAAGGAACCAATGGGCTGTTTCAGATTAAAATGATAAACACAATATTCACAAAGGAGAATGTTTGAGAGGGAGGTTGAATTACCAAATTAAATACAAGCTTCCCCCATGGTTTACTGGATTCATAATGTGGTACTGAGCCTGCAGATGAGAGATCTGAGACTTGATTTCTGGTCCACAGCCACTGAAGCCAATTGCAATTCCTCTACTGTAGCTCCAACCAAATCAACAAGCTCCCAACAGACCAGAGGGTTGAATTCAGCTCCACACTCATAGCAGTTACAAATGCCTTAGTGTTTAGCTTCTCCTTTGCACAACGGTTTCTCCCTTCATGAGAATTAACTCAGATTAGAAAGTGTGGACAGCAACTTTCAAAAATACATAGGTCACTTCATCAGGTGAGTGATGGAAGGCCTGTAAATGAATCAAAGAACTTACTGTATTATCTCACTGCCATACGATTCTGCCATACTAAAATGTGATTCCAACTTATATTCTGCAATTGTCTTTCTTCTCACTCACCACTCCAGATTCTCCCCTTTCCTCCACTCTTCAAAAGTAATGAAATACTTCAAGACATTGTCATGATCATGGATCATAATCCCAGATTCCACACAGACACAATGAATTCCAACTTGTGTTTTTATTTAAAAGATGTCAAAATTGCTGCAGGTATAAATTCAATGGCTGTCTAGAGAGACAGAGAACTGGAGTGTCATACCTGATACGGTGTCAAGGAAACTTCAAAAAGATGAATTTAAAAAGGGGGAGATGCACCTGATCATTAATTTCCAGAGAGTGAACAAAGAATAATAGTGCAGAAAAGGACAATCGGCCCTCCTAGCCTGTGCCAACACATTTTGCCCTTTCTTGCTAACCCTGTCTTCACCTATAGGCTACATACCCCTCTATTTCCTTCCTTTCATGCATTCGTCCAGGTGCTTCTTCAATGCTGCTTTTGTATCTGTTTCCACCACTTCCTCTGGCAATGCATTCCAGGCACTCAGACAACCTTTGAGGGAAAAATCTTGCCTAACATATCTCCTTTAAACTTCCCCCTCCCACTTTGAACTTGTGTCCCCTAGTAATTGACCCCTTCACCCTGGGAAAAAGCCTGGTACTTTCCACTGTATCTATGCCATTCATAATCTTATAAACTTCTATTCGGTCACCCCTCAACTTCCTGTCTTCCAGTGAAAACAAACCCAGTCTATCCAACTTTTCCTCATAGCTAAAAAGCTCCATAACTGGCAATATTCTGGGAAACCTTTTCTGTACCCTCTCCAAAGCATATACATTCTTCTGGTAGTGTGGTGACCAGAACTGTACACAATATTGTGAGTGTGGCCGAACTAAAGTACTATAAAGCTGCAGCAGAGCTTGTCTATCCTTATACTCAATGCCCCTTCCAGTTAAGGCAATCTTAGACTGTAAGCATAGTTGGAGGAATGACCCCATACTGGGTAAGAGGCATTGTTTGTGTCTTCGCCTTTAAGTATAAGAACTGGGGTTAAAAACCATTCAACGCTTCAGGCCATGTCAAGTCATAGTTCAACTATGTGTGCTAGTGAGAGAAGATCTTCGTGAGCTCAGGTGCTTGTGTGTGCCAGCTGTATATACTAATTTGGGTTCTAGTGTGCTGTGAAGGGTCACAGTCAGAGAGTAACAACAGGTCACCCTGCATCGAGAGCATTCTGTCTGGATGTATCACTACCTGGTATGGCAGCTGTACCATTCAAGATTGGAAACGGTTACAAAGAGTGGTGAACCCAGCCCGGACAATCACAAAGGCCACCCTCCCATCTATAAAATCCATCTAGCAAGCCCGCTGTCAAGGAAAGGCCACCAGCATTCTCAAAGATCCATCCCACCCTGGCAATGTTTTTCTACAACCTCTACCATTGAAGAGAAGGTACAGAAGCCTGAACACATCCACCAGCCAGTTTTGAAACAGTTTCTACTCTACTGTTGCTAGAATACTGAATGGACTCACAAACTCTTAACATTTGCCTGTACCTATGTTTTTGTTTCTGCTGCTGTTACCTATTAATTACTTATCTCTGCTACTTAACTCTGTGATCTGCCTGTATTGCTCACAAGACAAAGCTTTTCACTGTGCCTCAGTACACGTGACAATAAATTCAAATTCAATTCAATTCAATTCATCGCAGGTTAACAAACTTCTTGCTCTGAGTTAACCAGCCCAAAGGAAACGTAACAAAAGAAGGACTCTCTCACTCTGAGTGCTGCCATCTAACCACCATCAAAAGGACTCAGGAATTAAAGTTTCTACTAGCCTGCAAATCCTTATGAATAACTGATAGAGACTGACCAGTAATTTTTTAAAACTTTTACCTTCCTTTACACTCACTTCTCATTTGTAATCCGTATTTTTTCGGTGTTGCTTAATTATTTCTTTTCACGTTAATTAACTATTTCTCTCATTTGTTAATTCGTGAAAGCCTGTTTAAATCAGTTCACTTAAAACATAAGTTCATATAATCTGGAAGAAAGAGAGGAGATCCTTTGTAAATTAACCATGTTTCTTCAACCAAAGAGTGGACTGAATAAAGGAGGGGAGCCAGTTTATTAAGAAGGGTTTCAGAGCTGAGGTATGTTGATTGAGTTAATATTTGGGACATCCATGAATGCCTTGAATGATAGAAGAAGCTTGAGGGATTGAATGGTCTACTCATGTTTCTATTAGAAACAAAGGTGCTTTATTTGGCCTCATTATACTAGGTTTGGGAAATGTAAAAACTAGACAGCGTTTCAGTTTCTCAGTGCAGTCCAGGAACCCACAATGGAAAACATTTACTTGGATGCTGGATGAGAAAGCAAAGCATCAATTTACATTTCTATAGGCAAGAACAGAATTCATGTACGGTCAACAGATTGTTTTAATACCTAGGCTTAAAACTAGGAATAGCTGCTTGTATGTGTGGCCTGTGCTAAACGACAGCATGATCTAGCAACCTTAAGAGAGAAGGGGAGAAAGTTAGAAAGCAAAATTCAGGGAAGTGGCTGCAAATTCATTAATGGTTCCAATGATCGCTGCCTGATTGAGTTTCATAAGTACAGACTTTGTTAGCTATAAACATTCTGCATGCCAGAGATAAAGCAAAATGGCCAATCCCTAATAGCGAAGTCAGTGAGAGGTTGTACTTTGGCAGTACCATTATGGCCTGGGACAGAATGAGGAAAGCCTGTTCTGTTCCGCTGGCTCTCTGTGTGCCAAAGTGACAGGCACTACAGCTACATAATTCCTGAGAGATCTTGATTTCTCTTTCTGTAACCTTTATACTGGGTGATGGAAAGAGAGAGAGAGAAAAAATAGAAATTTGAATTTCTGTAGCATTTTCAAGGCATTGAGATAACCAGAAATATTTTACAGCAAATTTAGTTTGAGGAATAGTCACTGTTGTAAATAATAAGTGCAGGGGAACATCATGTTGAGAGTTCCACCATTGGGAGCAAAGCTGGAACGCTGCTATATCAGACTAAATTCCTTTGTGTTGTGTTACTAGACTACACAGGCCAGGACAGTCTCAGAATGAAGTTGTCTGCCCCTGACCTCCCATTTCCATTCTTGTACCTCTTCAAATAGTTTTAACATGATCTATAATTGGGAGAAAACTTCCACGCATACCTATGGTTGAACTCTCACACACATGTGGGGGTAATGTGCTGGCACATGTATCATTTGTTACTCCCTTGAGTCCAATGGGAGCCACAGGTGAGGCAAATAACTGGTAGAATTAAGTCTTTAACATTTGTCTCATTAGCTCCATGCTAATATTTCGCATTCTTTATATCATTTAACAATCAGCAGTTCCGTGATTAAAAAGGAAATCCATTCACAGATTAGGAAAACCCCTTGTATCTATAATTCATTTGCTTTTTGTTCTCCTGTCACTACCTCTCTTTAGATTTGTGCACTCCTATAAGGGGTAAAATTCATGTATATTTTCAGAACGTAAACTTTAACTCGTTTGTCTTTTTTAAACATAAAAGACATGTGCCAGATTTACTGTTTCTCTGTTTCCAAACTCCTTACCCAAGTGAGAATGAAGTGCAAAATTGCTCCCTCAACCTGACACTAATGCTGTTGTGCTTTGAGTCGATATCATGGGGGTGGCAGTATGAGGCCAGTGAATTCAATACTGGCTTTTGATCAGATATCCCCAGATAATGTATGAACAACCTCAATCCAATTCCAACAGCCTCAAGCTACCCCCAAGTTAGAATTTACATAAGCACTAAATTAGCAAGAGGCCACCAGCAGGGCCTATGAAAATTGGATAGATTAACTGAGCAGCAATTTTCTCAAGCTGGTTTGATCCTTTCCCCAGTACCAACAATTTTTATGCAACAGAGATCAAAAGGGAGAAAATATGTTGCAAATCTGAAAACAGAAACTTCAGGGTATGCACAGCAGGTTATCAGTATCTATCAATGGAGAAGAAGGGGTAACATCTTGAGGGTAGATTACTTTGGAATAAAATAACTGAAAGCACCTATGTATTCTTGCTCATTTCAAACATCCCTTTAACTTGCCTCTACATGCACACTAATTTGGTCTGATATATAATTTCTAATGATCTTTTTGCCATGAGGTGACCCATGTAACTCATTCTCACTTTTCAGGATTCATAGTTTTTAATAAAAGGACTTCACAGATGATTAAACACAAAGCTGCCTTCTTTGTGATCAGACTCACTATCCTTACTCTCTCCTTCTCTATATACACTGTTGCCTTCTCAATCTAATAAAACTAACCACTCTTGCTAATAAACGCAAATTACTGCGGATGCTGGAAATCAGAAGCAAATCGAGAGAATACTGGAGATATTCAGTAGATCTGGCAGCATCTGTGGAGAGAGAAACAGAGTTATTTTTCAGGTCTAGTATGTGTCCTCTTCAGAACTGCAGAAGTTGTAGTGAACTGAAGAGTTCTGCTTTTATTAGCAAGAATGATTAGTTTAATCAGATTGGGAGGGTATGTGGTTTCCTGATGAAGGTCTTATGCCTGAAATGTCGATTCTCCTGCTTCTCGGATGCTGCCTGACCTGCTGTGCTTTTCCAACAGCACACTCTCGACTCTGATCTCCACCATCTGCAGTCCTCACTTTCTCTAGGATATGTGGTGTGTGTTTATAATCACTGTTGCTTTCCTGTTCCAACAAGGGTTCTATACTGGGTTGCCAACTCTGGTTTTGCGTATTCCTTTTGTCACAACATTTTGTCACAAACCCAACTTCTAACTGTCTCACCTGGTTAAATTGGTGTCCCTTGCTCCACCCAAAACTGTCTCCACCTTCTCTCCACACACACCACCAATATTTCCATAACCAAAGCACTTACTGGTGAAGGAAAATTAATAAGTTGTACTTTGGTGAATTCAATCCCATTCTTAACTGATGACATTTTTCAATAGGACTCAATGGGGTGATTTTGATATTAGGTGTCAGTAGGAAATGGACAAAATGTGGAAACAGGTTGGCAGCTGGTCTTCAGGTCTTTTCTAAGGGCGGCACGGTGGCACAGTGGTTAGCACTGCTGCCTCACAGCGCCTGAGACCCGGGTTCAATTCCCGACTCAGGCAACTGACTGTGGGGAGTTTGCACATTCTCCCCGAGTCTGCGTGGGTTTCCTCCGGGTGCTCCGGTTTCCTCCCACAGTCCAAAGATGTGCGGGTCAGGTGAATTGGCCATGCTAAATTGCCCGTAGTGTTAGGTAAGGGGTAAATGTAGGGGTCTGGGTGGGTTGCGCTTCGGCGGGTCGGTGTGGACTTGTTGGGCCGAAGGGCCTGTTTCCACACTGTAAGTAATCTAATCTAATCTGTAAGTAATCTAATCTAAGCTGCAGCTCAACCAAAGCTCTGCTGCTGATATCCTAACTTGCACAAAGTCCTGCTCACCCATCACCTCTGTGCTTGCTGAACTGGTTTGGCTCATGGTCTGGGAATACTATGATTTTAAAATTTGCATCCTTTATTTCAAAAGTGTCCATTCATCATTCCTCTTGAACTTTGCAATCAGGCTGCCTGCTGTCCATGATCTCAATCCTCTTCCAGTTCAGACCTCTTGCCAACCCTAAATTTTGTTATGCTCTACCTTTAGTGGCTGTGTCTTCAGCTGCCCTGCCTCCTAAGACCTGGAACTCCCTCCACAAAATCTCTTTGCCTCACTTTCTTCATTTAAGCTCCTTAAAATGTATCTCTTTGAGAATGATTTTGGTCACCCGTCATGATACCAGGCAGATTTGGTTAATAATTACTCTTCTGCTGTGTCCTTTACCATATTCAAAGCATTAAATAAATGCATTGATTGATCAGATAAATGTAAAACTTTTCTTTGTGGGGTTGAGGGGAGGAGCAGTGATTCCTCTGGAGTTCCAGGAGCAAAGTTGCATTTTGGCCTGGCCTTATGATCCCACTGGGATCACGTAGGACTCATCCCAATGAATGTTCTCAGAACTCTGTTCGAAGCTGGCAGGCACCTGGTCAAGGGCAACCTCGGTCTTCTCCTGTCTGGGCTATTTTACACTTGCAGCATTCCCACTGCAGAGTGGGAAGTGAACGGACAGTGGTCTCCTGCTGCCTCTGATGGGCAAGCAGTGATTTAGCTTGCAGTTAAAATCTGCTCTCTTGCTTCTCATAGAAATACAGAATTTGCAGAGGCTGGACAGGCAAGGGATCTCATTCCAGGATATCTGCAAAGTGTGATGTGGAGAGTAGTGCCTGGCTCTGCTGTCCCATCAGTCGTCTCCCTCTTTTTCTTAGAATTAGAAATTGTTCATTTATTCTGATTGGTAAGGCTTCAGGCCGGTTTTGAAACATTTCAAAATATCATATTTTTTTGAATCCAGCTTGAATGAGGTCATTACCTCCCTGCAGCGAAAATTAGATCTAATGCTCTATGTTCATTCCACTGGGACTAACCTCCATTTCATCTTTTCATCCCAATTGTTTAGATAAGTGCTGGGTTATTACGAATTGCACTGATTTACTATGATGTTTGCATATATGGTTATGCACTGATGCGGAGACAGAGAGAGACGTTTGACATTATCAGAGATTTCTGCGATGATTTTCATTTCAAGCTTAACACCTTGAGAGCTAAAAGTCATTGCTCCCAATAGTGAGTGAAGGAAGTTGAGTTACTGAAGTGATTCAAATTGAAGGAATCCTGAATTCCACAGGCATGCAAGGTTGAAGGGGTTTATAGAGGTAGGGAAGTGGGGTGGTGGTGGGGGGGGTAGTGGGGGGAGGTCATGGAGTAATTGGTAAACAGGAAGTGGAATCTTAAAATCAAGACATCTCTGAGCCAATAATAAGAGACATTTCAGCAACTGACAGGACTTTCCAAATCCATGACCTCTACCACCTAAAACAAAAGGAACACTGCCACCTGCAAGTGCTCCTCCAAACCACACACCATCCTGACTTAGATATAAATCATCATTCTTTCAATGGTCACTGGATCAAATCCCTACAGCATTGAGGATATCCTTACACTCCAAGGACTGCAATGGACTAAGAAGGCAGCTCAGCATCACCTTCAAGAACCAATAGGGATGGGCAATAAATGCTGACACACTCTGCTTTGCTCACATCCCATTAAAGATAAATTTCCAAAAAGTTCTGCAAGCGCACAGTTGAATATAACTTACTGCAAATGCACACTGAAGCATCAGAGATTCAGTTAGGCTCAGGTTTATAGGGCAAGGAAGATGGGAATCTGGCCAAAGCAGCATTATAATAGATAACAAAGACATGGCTGAGGTTTTCAGCATCAAATGGGCTTGAATGTAAACCTGGATTATTTTTGCTCAAAACTCTGTAATGGATAGTGTCAGTGAAATACTTGATCATGGTTGTGTAGCTCCCTCTAGCCATTGGGCTTCTGATACGTGTGAGGAGTTTCTGCATTTAGCTACTGGTTGCACTTTCTCCAATACATGGTGTGGAGGCTGTCCTAGGAGATTGGGACATCTCTAGGATTATTGACAGAGCAAGGGGTCACCCACCCTTTGTCAAACAGCTAACTAATAGAAATAACATTCAGATGTTCTACCCAGCCTTAGTTATCCCTGCTCGTACTCATTCTTGAGAAGATACAGCATGATGCCTCTGAAGTCAAATAGTCCAACATGGCTCTGCACTCACTCCTCAAGTGTGAACTATAGTGCAAAGTACAACTGGGATGTGGATGCCCATGGAACTATATCTAACTAAGTGTGGAGAAAACTGAACAAAGAAACACCTTACACATTAAACAAACTCACATCTTCCTTCAGCATGATAAAGTAAACCACACCCACAAACTGCTATCCAATTAGGTTTTGCTTGGGGCTTCCAACAAACAATTTAATTATAAAAACTAAGTATGATGTGCGTGAATTTGGCAATGTGCCATTGCCAACCCTCAAGGTGCATCTGCTTGTTTGCAAAGCATTCAAGTATTTGACATTACAAATGCATTATAGACTTAATTGGATGTGTATAATACAACAATAGTGCAAACCATGAGCTTGCTAATTTACAATATGATTCCAAACACTGGTAGCCTGCAGCCTGCTAAACCTTGAGGCAATAAAGTCCAGCTGAAAAAGAGAGAAGACTTCAGCTAATTACCACTCGCAACCTTGTTTCTCTAGCATCACCAACTCATTTATTGTCTTCAGGAAGCTGCAAAGTTTGAGATATTGGAGGTAAATATTTTAATGTTCGGCAATTGACTATTACTCTTTATGTCATTGTCAGTTTTGCATATAAGACTGAGATAATTTAGCACATGTGACAGTATAACAACAGGAGGTTATTCAGCTCCTCAAGCCTGCTCCACCATTTAATAGGATCATGGCTGAGTTAGGTGTAACCCACATTCCCATCCTCTTCTAAAAACTTTTATCCCCTTCCTTGCCAAGAATCTATTCATCGCTGCCTTAAAATGTTCGAAGACTCTGTTTCACCCTACGTTTTAAGAAGACAGTTCCAAAGGTTTCAATCTTGTGTAGGAAAAATAAATTTTCCTCATACCTGTCTCAATGCTCCTTTTGTGCAAACAGTGACCCACCTCCCCTGCCAACCCCCTCACCCCCACCCCGTTATGGATTCACTTACTAGAGAACAGCCTTTCCACATTCACCCTATTAAGATCCATCAAGAATTTATATGTTTCTAACGAGTATGTCAAAAAGCGATTGCTTCAGGATCGATACCTCATCCCTGTTAATTTGCTTGTTAAAATAAGTGTTGACGATAGCTGCATCACTATTGACAAATTGTTGCCAAGTGTTTTTTCCCATCACCAAATCAGCTGTGGTTTTTTTAAACATTAACCATCACCAGTAAATTGTTGTCATTTATTAAGCAATTAGGAACATAAGAGAGAGAGGTAGGCACTGTAGGGGGTGTAGTGCTTTCTTTCTGCCTCCAACTCCATTCTGATTCAGCCCCTTTCCTATTGCCACCTCACTTTTGATGGTTTGTATTGCCTATACTAGGCGTTGTATGTAGATATTTAATTGGTTATGTGGGTGATAGGTGGTGGTCAACAGTTTTTTTTAAAAAAGGCAAAAAAATAGTCATGGTGATTTGATGGTGGGTAAGTTGTTCATTTGTGTGTGTGAGCGCTTCTGAGAATGGAAAAAAATATAAAAGATATCTGGATTGAGAGCTATCTAAATGTTTCTGCTAGATTTATTGGTAGTGGTTGATAGATTGAAAAAAGTACCACAGGTGATTTGATGAGGGAGGGAAAATAAATGTTTAGTTGTGTGCAAGAGCACTTCTGGGGGATAAAAGACGACAACTTTTGTTAACGGTTGTTGTGCACAGGTTTTGTGTCCCATTCTCTGGGACAGGTAGCCAGGGTTCAAGTCCCAATGAAGGGCTCCTGCCTGAAACATCAATTTTCCTGCTGTTCGGATGCTGCCTGACCTGCTGTGCTTTTCCAGCATCACTCTAATCTTGACTGGGTTCAAGTCCACCTGGTTCAGAGGTGTGTTATAACAACAAAAATTAAAATATCAATTAAAATTCTGCTGTTCATTCAGAAAATGCAACTTTTATTGGTTTAAGAAAGAGAGAGATACATAGCCAAAACATTCCCTCATGCCTTTTTCAGGAAAATGACAATGACCTAGTGGTATTGTTACTAGACAATTACTCCGGGTTCAACTACTACCATGGCAATTGATGAAATTTGAATTTGATTAAAAAGTCTGGATTTAGAAGTCTAATAATGACCACGTTGCCAGTTGTCTTGAAAATCCCATTTGGTTCACTAATATAATTACTCCTTTTCCTTTCTACATGTAGCTCTAGACCCACAGTAATGTAGTTGACTCTTAATGCCTGCTGGGCATTTAGGAATGAGCAATAAATGCTGGCCTAGCCATCCTTTTAATTAATCTTTGAATGAATGAATGAAAGTCAAAAAGAAGAATACCAAATTTGAAACAATCACAACAATTTTTCTACAGGATTCATTAACAAGTTGATTCACGACTGACCAAACTTTTATCCAAACCAATTCTACTTTTTGATCTAATATTCAATAACATTAAATTCCAATACACCAAAGGATACAATAAAGATATTAAATATTCATCTATTCAAAACCTTACAGTTATAGAATCCCTACAGCATAGAAGCAGGCCATTCAACCAATCAAAACTGCATTGACCCTCCGAAGAGAATCCCATGCAGACTCATCCCGTTACTGTATCCCCCGTTAACCATGGCAAATCCACCTAGCTCATTGTCCTGGACCTACGAGCAATTCAGCTTAGCCAATCCACCTCTGGACTGTGGGAGGAAACCAGAGCACTAAGAGGAAACCCATACAGACACGGGGACAATGTGCAAACTCTCCACACAGATAGTCGCCTGGCACTGTGAGGCATCAGTAGTAACCACTGAGCCACTGTACTGATATATTCCAGTGATTCTATTACCATAGTTATATGGTCTCTTTAATCAAATTTCTGCTGTAAACAATGGCCAAACAACATGGTCCAGATCCTCAAGCCATAAATGAGCAATCTTCCCATTATGACAGCCCCTCAATCTTGCCTTAGGCCTGATTTGCAATGCATTCCTATTCAGTGGAACTGAAAGGTTTTTTAACACATGATGTGCTGAATCCACAACAAACCTAACCAGTGTGAATCCATTTTCCTGCTTTCACTGCATATACCAGGTACAAAAGTCAGAGAAAAGAAAACTGCTTCATAAATTATTTTGTGGGGTCTGTTTTGTCCCTTCATTTGCGATCTTAAATATAAATTACCTGTCCAGCTGATTTGGGGTGTCTTCATGATAAAACTATATGATAACATGCCTGGATTTTTCCAAAGAGATTTTGCTTGACAGCAAATAAGCTCTGAACATTCAGTGGTAAGATTTGGAGAACTGTCCTGAGTCCATAAACCAGAGGGTTGCTCAATTTTGAGACTGGTTGTTTTGGCAGACTGAGATTCCTCTACAGAACTATTTAAAAACCCTTTTCTTTTCTCTTATAATTCAGCTTTCTGGTAGGATGGTTTGTTTCCTCAGGGGCACCAACTGGGTACTGACAGGAGGTGTGAGATGGAAACCAGATTCTTGTGACAAACCTCATTGGTAGGTTTTTTACTAGCATAGAGAGTATAATCCTTCCTAATTTGATTTAGGTCTAGTCAAGGTCCTCATTTAGCCAAGCTCCTCCGCTGGGGCCTCACTACAAGCCTCAGGCGGCATTATAAATAATGCTAGCCATTACTGAGCAATGTCCACTCCAGACCAAGTGGTGAGTTATACACCTTAAATCCAGCAAACCTGCTTGGCTCTAGAGATTTGCATTCACTAAATATAAACTGGATTTACAATGTGGTGATAAATGATAATGAGATTGCAAGTTCAATTTAAACCATAACAATTAAAAAATATTAATCTATTTGAACTCTGACAGTAAAAGGCTGGCATTGGTAGAAGTGACCACAACACCACTGGATTGAGAAAAGAACACAACGGGTTCAATAGTGTTTTTATAAGAAAGGAAATGCGCTGTCCTTACCTAGTCTAATTCCAATCCCACAATGTGTTGATTCATAGCTGACCTCTGCAGTGATCCAGCAAATCATTCAATTGCATCACCACTCTCTCAGGTCAATTAGGAATGGGTAATTAATGTTGGTTTTGCCAATGGTGCACATTGCTTGAGGATAAACATAAAACATGTAGTTTACTTCTATAAATATATATTTTTTTAATGGGCTAACGCCCAACTAACCTCAGCAGACAGAGAAATGTGGCAAAGTCACAAACAGTGTTTAAATCAGAAATGCATCAATCCAAAAGATTATCCCAGGGCTGGATTTTCAATCTGGGATTGAGAACTCCTGGAGGCCAGATCATTGCTAGGCTCTGACATACAGCCTTGTCATGTTGCAAACTGGCCCAGAAGTAACGTTCCCTACACTATTAAGGTCACAAGGCATGGAAAGAAGATGGGAAGTGGTTACAGGAGATGGTTTTTAAATTGAAAATGACATCCTTCACTTGGCTTGTCATTGTGTGGGGAATGAAGCAAAAGGAGAAAAAATGTCTGCCATCATTATGGGTCTTAGTTTAGATTATGTCCTGATTGTTAGAAGAACTACAGGAGATGCTTTTGTTAGTAGGGTTACACTTTTATTGAAAATCATCTGCTAGCTATATCTAGGACAAAACTGAGCATGAGGCTCATTTCTCAGCAATTGATTAGGAGTAAAAAAATTTAAACCTTACTAAAAGGAGACAAGTAGTCAAAGCTTTTCATCATGTATTTGTCAGAATTAGGACACAAGAAATAGGCTAGAAAACAATGACACCATTTTATCCAGCAGAGGATGCTGATTGGTTGGACCAATTATCAACACAGAGATGCGCAACAGCGGTTAACTGTCAATCTGAGTTCCCAGGCCATTATTTTCATGAACAGCCGGAGCAGCATTGGACTGATAGTTATTGGTCCAGAACGCCTTAATTCGCATCCAAGCTGCTGTGTCCTAATATGTGGGAACGGTTGACATAAAGGTCTACAAATCTGTCATAGAGGGGTTCTTGTAGGGGCTCCTGTGGTGCAGTGGTAGTGCCACTATCTCTGAACCAGGAGACTTGGGATCAAGTTCCACCTGGTTCACAGGTGGCGGTAAGGGTGATGGAGACAGAAACCCTCAACAAGGCATTGGTCAGGCCACTTTTGGAATATTGTGTGCAATTCTGGTCTCCTTCCTATCGGAAAGATGTGAAACTTGAAAGGGTTCAGAAAAGATTTACAAAGATGTTGCCAGAGTTGGAGGGCTTGAGCTATAGGGAGAGGCTGAATAAGTTGAGACTGTTTTCCCTGGAGTGTCAGAGGCTGAGGAGTGATCTTACAGAGGTTTATAAAATCATGAGGGGCACAGATAGGATAAACAGACAAAGTCTTTTCCCTGGGGTGGGGGAGTCCAGAATTAGAGGGCATGGGTTCAGTGTGAGAGGAGAAAGGTTTAAAAGGAACCTAAGGGGCAACTTTTTCATACAGAGGCCAGTGCATGTATGCAATGAGCTGCCAAGGGAAGTGGTGGAGGCTAGTACAATTACAACATTTAAAAGGCATCTTGATGGGTATATGAATAGGAAGAGTTTAAAGGGATATGGGCCAGGTGCTGGCAAATGGGACTAGGATAGGATATCTGGTTGGCATGGATGAGTTGGACCAAAGGGTCTGTTTCCGTGCTGTCCATCTCTATGACCATGCAGGCAGATTCTGATTGGTCAGGGTGTTGCCATGGGAATGTAGTAAGATGATTGGCTATCTTCTTGATCCCATTTCTCATGAAAAATTACAATATATGTGCAAATTCCTTTTGCCTACATAAAACAGGGTCCTATATATTAATATATGTAGCTTTTAGCATGTGTAAATACATCTAACTGCGAGCTCAAATTATGATCTTAAATTGATTTGGGGTGTAATTCTTCGCACAGTTCAGAATATATAACAATTGATTTCCAGTGGTAGAATCATCTCTAAAGATAGAAATACTTTTCTGAGATTTGCAAGCATAAGGTGACTGAGTATGATGGTTTACTGCCCACTGTGAATGGTCAATTGGACACATTGTTTCAAACAACACAGTAGATTAAGAAAAAACTGAAAGAATTGCAGAGGCTAGAAATCAGAAACAAAAACAGAAATTGCTGAAAAAATCTCAGCAGGTTTGGCAGCATCTGTGGAGAGAAAACAGAATTAACATTTTGGTTCCAGTGACCCTTCCTCAGAACTGTAGGTTATAGTAAAATCTGTAGATTCTGTTATCATGTGCTCTTCAATCACTGTGGATGTTGACTGTCCTATTTACAAGTTTAACATAAACCCTTTATTGCACAACCCAAACATGCACTTCTCTGTTCTGTTCAAGTAATGCCAATTGTTGACACTTCCTAAACACCTCAGTTTGATTGTCCTTTAATCTTACACAAGAATATTCATCTGACACTTGTTAAACTCAGCTGGAGAATTATGTACATTTCTGGTTGCCACATTACAGGAAGGATGTGAATGCACTGGACAGTGCAGAAGTTTTTACAAGAATAGTTCCAGGGATGAGGATAGAATCTAGAAGTTGGGATTGTTTTCCTTGGAGAGAAGAAAGCTGAAAGACAATCTGATAGAGGTTTTCAAACTCTTCAGTGAACTGGATAGAGTAGATAGGGAAAGATGGATAAAGGAACAAGAACAAGAGGGCATAGTGTTATGAAGATGTGGATGTACTGTACTTTTAAGAGAGTTAAAGCAGAACTACCTGTCAGTATCAAGTGTTCTCAACAAGATACAATGTAACATGTGGTCCAGCTACTGGAGTAGCTAGGGTAACTGGGTTTCCTAAGAGACAAAAACAGATTCAAATTAGGTCAATTAGTTTAAATTATACCCCAACCAAGTTTGAATTTAGTAGATTGACAATCTTAAAAGCCAATGACACAATCTGAAGCTTTGAGGGTTTAAGACTGGGAAAAATTGAACAGCTGAGAGGAGAACTGCTGTGCCACTAGTATGTAGGGACTGTCTGAAAAATAGCTTTCTTAAAGTTACCTTTAAGCACCTTTAAGCATGACCTCTGAAGCATAACCCCTAAGAAGAAAAGAAGACACAGGAAGATCCAAATAGAAGATTTGACAGCTGGCTGGTTTTGAAAACTTGAAATTTTAGTAAATCTTAATTGGAAGGTTTTATCGAACTAGTATTATAGAAAGGAAAGTAAAAGATAGGTTAGAGGAAGGCGTTGTAAATAGTTGTTAGTTAATTATTCTCTGTTAAACTTTAAGAAATAAAGTTGTTAATTTTTACTTTAAATAGTTCTTGGCCTCTCAAATTTTCACAGATTACTGCATGGGCTAAATATTTTCTGCATTGCAGATGTAAATTAAGCAGGGGGGTTTACCCTGTTTATAACAATAGATTTAAAGTGATCTGCAAAGGAAGCAAAGGTGATGTAAGAAAAATCTTCGTTGCTCAGCAAGTCATTAAGTTCTGGAATGCATTGCCTGGAAATGTAGGGGAGACAGGTTCAATTGAGGCATTCAAGAGGGGCTTTGGATGATTATTTGGATAAAAGTAATGTGCAAGGGCGTAGAGAAATATCAAATGATTAGTACTAGGTAATGATGTTTGTTTAATGATCTAGTATAGGTACAATTTGTGGAATGGCCTCTATTTGGGTCATCACACTTGTTTGATTCTGTGTTCTTGATAGCATGTCTGAGATCCTCACTCTTTCCATTATATACTCTAAATATTTGATACTGTCGCAAGGGGGTAGGTTTTCAAAACCAGCCAGCTGTCAAATCTTCTATTTGAATCTTCCTGTGTCTTCTTTTCTTCTTAGGGGTTATGCATCACAGATCACAGATTGATAAAGGTACCATTAAAAAAGCTATTTTTCAGACAGTCTCTACATGCTGGTAGCATGGCAGTTCTCCTACCAACTATTCATTTTTTCCTACTCTTCCAAAGGGAATAAAGGATTGGATGGCACTCATGGAAGCCATTGAGAAGTCTCATAAAAGTAATTGATACCTCTAGGAGAGGGTAAGGAGGAGAAAAGCTAAAGGAAAATAAACAGCAGCTCAGGTGCCTTCTATCGTTGATGCCTATGGCAGGCCTGATCCCAAGAGTACTTCACTTGAGAGGGAAGTGCGGCACAGAATCACTGTGTGAAGATATCAGAGTTGAAAGAGCTAAATTATGAGTATTATGTGTAGACAAACCTTATATTCCATTGACTATGGACCATTAAGGAGTGATCTAGTTGAGGTTCTTAGGAGGGACAGGCAAGTTAAAATCTGCTTCTTTGATTAGACAATTATCTTTCTGATACTCACTGCAGTCTCATTTTCCAACAATGGGTTAATATTTAGCAGTCCATTTTAAGGGTTTCCCATTTGCCCACACCAGGTCCTGCTGGTGATATTGTTGACCCCTATTGAATCTTCCTACCTTCCAGCCAATCTCAGATAATTTTCAGCAATGTTGTTGAGCAGGCATATTTCACATTCCATTTCTGCCTGTTTGTGTTTGTTTGTTAATTTTGATACGCTGTACTAAATTAAACTCAACTGAGTTCACAACAGTTTTGCTCTGCAGCCTATTTGGGAAGCATTCTCATAACATTGACCAGACCTGGGAACTGACTTATGTCATGCTTCCCCTGAGACAGATACACCCCAAGTCTCACATTAACATGATCCCAGCAGCAGTGCCTAGCCTACAATGGCAATTACTACTACCACTATTACCAGCACCACAATTTAATCTGCCATCTCACACTCTGCCAAGCTAAGCTGACCAAATTCATACATAGCTCACTACTGCAACTCAATGCATACTATGCCTGATTGCGTAAACTCCTTTATCAGGTTAAGTGAATAATTCCATGCTTTTTTTTTCCTAACCTTCTCTCCTTGAGACACTGCCATATCATAGAATCTTGGAGTAGTCCAAAAATAATTCCACAGAGACCAAGTCACCTTTCATTTACACATAGAGAATCCTTGACACTAGTCTGGCTTCCCCATATCCAGATCTGAGTGAATAGACCTCCCGACATTCCTGTTTATATCTGTCAGCCAGGGCTCCCTGATTGAGCCTGTTAATCTGGACCAATCAGGGAATTTATATTCTATGAGGCCCACCTGGCTGACCTCATGACAGTCACTACACACACAGCTCAGGCAAAAGTCATCATGCCTGTACTGGCTCTGTTGTGAACGTGTCCAGTTAATTCTACACCCCCATGTTTTCCCCCTAATTTTGTATTATTATCTTTCTGCACTTTGAATATTTATACAATTTTCTTTCTAAATTTTACCATGTGACTGTGCTTTCAGACATTATATACTGAATCCCAACAACTGTGTGTAAAACGGTTTTCCCCACATTGCCAATCTTTTACTAATTATCATTGTTGCTTGCAAAGTCAAACTTCTGATATGTTACAATCTCTCTTTGATCCAATACAGGATTTTACAATCTCTCTCGTTCAATCTGATGCAAAAGCAGTTTTCAAATCTGAATTTCACATATCCTCACACTGTCCCACTGGACAACTGTTTTCTCTATGTCCTTTAGTTCTGTATGAGTATATCATCTCAGTTAGCTTTCTCAGCAGATAGCAATCCCATGTTGCAATGTCTATTAGTAATACTATTCAGAAAAGCTTTTTTTATTAACTGGTACACAGTTTCTGTTTAGTTTCCTTAAAACTGATATTGACAGCTGCAGGCATCTTCGGGAGAGGGAAACTCAAATGTGTTTCATTTTCACTGAAGGACTGACTGCACTATGCTCAGCTTGCTCCAATTGCAACCAATCCCTCAGCAAGGACTGAGGATTAAATCTAAGACCTTCTGGCCCACTTAACTAACTTATCAACTGTCCGGTCTGAGTCACAAAAAGTGCCCTGTCCACCCTCTGTTGGTTTATGGGGAACAGACATGAGAGATGGAGTGAAGTTGCTGTCCTGTCATTTACAATCTAGTGGTAATAGATGCTTATTGTCCTTAAGGTTCACTTCGCCAAATAAACCAAAACAACAGACATTCTATAACCGATAATATCACAGAGTCACCCAGGCCATGATGATAGGTCACCAACCTAAAAGGCTAACTCTGTATCTGTCTTCATAAATTCAGTCTAACCTATGATGCAGGGGGATCTGGGTGTCCTGGAGTATGAATCACAAAGATTGGGATGTAGGTACGCAAGTAATTAGGAAAGCTAATAGAAGATTATCGTATATTGCTAAGACTATTAAATGCAAAAGTAGAGAAGTAATTATGTACAATGTTGGTCTTACTTAAGAAAGAATGTTAATGCATTGGAAGCAATTAAAAAATGCTTATTAGATTAATGCCTGGAATGAAGCGGTTGTCTTGAGGGAAGATTGGACAGGCTGGGTTTGTATCCACTGAAGTTTAAAAGAACAACAAATGACTAGATTGATACAAATAAGATACTGTCTTGTCTATTGGAGAATTGAGAATTAGATGACTTTTAAGATGTCATCCACTTAAGACAGAGATGAGGAAAGTTATTTTCTCACAGCGGATCATGAGTCTTTGGAACTGTCTTTCTTAAAAGGCAGAATCTCTCCGTATTTTCAAGGCAGAGACAGATAGATGTTTGATAAGCTGGGGTGAAAGGGTGAAAGCTGTGGGTCAGAACGTGGAGGAATCATATCAATCATGATCTTATTGAATGGTGGAACAAGATCGATGGGCTCCTAACTCATATGCTTCTATGACTATAGACCTGCCAAGTTTTTCCAATATTACCTTATGTTTCATTACAAATCCTATGCTACCATCTAATCTCATGGAATAATACAGAAGGAGGTTAGGTCCATTGCAACTGTGTTGACTCTTGAGAGATTTTGAAGAAACATTTCAAGATCTGCCGCAGCAAAATCTCCAAATAAGCATCTGTTCTCAAGCCTGCACTGATGCTGTGATTGAAAATCTTCCTCCATAGACATGTGTTCATGCCGTGCTCTTGGTCGGCTTGTTTTCTGGTTGAGGTCTGTAGCCCTTTGGGAATGATATCATTATAGCACTGAGAAACCACTAGTTTGGTGTCACAACCAATAATCGAATGTGATGGTAAGATATTTGCAGTTAAACATGAAAGCAGTGGAAGATTCCGCCTTTGGCATATTTCTGTAACCCTGCACTGCCTTATTTTCCTCTTCTAATTATTGAGATTGAATAATTTACAACCAGTCATTAAAGGGAAATCCAGAATGTTATTACAATTATAATTGTACAGTAGTAAGTTCTAATTAGGAAGTCAAAATAAAATGGGAATTATAATTTTGTTCCTCTCACTAATGAGTGCTGGTAGGTTTCTGGTCGACTTAAGAAATCTTTTATTCAGGGATTTGCCCCAGCATTTAAAATAAATAATTATGGGGTAATTTCTGACAATATCACAGAATCAAAGAATTGTCATGATGCAGCTGGAGACCATTCAGTCCATCGTGTTTTCCTCAGCTTTCTGAGCTTTTGACTTGTTGTCTGCTCCTTCCCTAAAGGCAGCAGGTTCTGTCAATCCTTGAACCAGCCAAACTGGTTAAGGAGCTGAGTGTTTTTAAATAGAAGTAGATCAGCTAAACACTTTGTTCATACTTTGAAAAGATTCTCTGCATCATTAAATGGAAAAGTAGAGAAACAAAGTTCAGCTTTGTTTTTCAAAAGATCCATATTAGTCTCAAGTTGGATACAACTATTGGCCTTCGTGCCATTGTGTAAGTGCTCACTCGAATACTCTGGCCTCTTGTCAGAAGCTGATGTCTTTAAGGACATGAGGTGTCCAAGACTTGTTTGCAAAAACTGAAGTCTGAGACACCAGTGCAGTACTGAGGGAGTGCTGCACAGTCAGAGGCACTGGCTTTTGGATGAGATATTAAACCAAAGCACCATCTGCCCTCTCAAATGGCAACGAAAGATTCCACATTGCTTGTTGAAGAACAGTGGAGGGTGTGTTCTCCCCTGTGCATTGGACAATATTTGTCACTCAATCAATGTGACAGTAAAACAGATAATTGGGTCATTATCACATTACTGTTTGTGAGAACTTGTTGTGTGTAGATTGATTGCCATTGTTCCTAAATTACAACAGTGATGACACGACCAAAAGGTAAAGTACCTCATGCCATCCAGTGGCTGTGCACACAATGTAAGTGGAAGCCTGGCTGGCTAGGCACAGCATGCTCTCCCAGTCTGATACTGAGCATGCTAAGAGCAATTGGAAGCAGAGAACAAAAATAAAGGTAAAGTTTCTTCTAAAATACACTGAGCAGTAACAATGGATTCCAGATGCGGTCTGCATAATGCCAGAGAAACAGTGGTATGTCTCTTCAATAGACAGCCAGACGCAAAAGGCTGAATGCCCTACTTCTGTGCCTATGACCCTTAGCTCCCAGTTTAGACAGATCCAATTAGCGAAGACTGAAAACTGGAACAAATAATTATTTCACTCAGGGGACGTACTGATTTAGCAACCTGAGTTACTGCCTTAACCATTTCAGGTAAAGCTAGGCCAAAGAAACTGTTGGAATAATAGCATGAAGCTGACACTGTTTCAGCATAACTGTCCAATGAAATACTGATGCTGATCCCCTGAAGGCTCTCAGTTTCACCTGCAGTGAATTCCCATGGTGGCCATTTTCCATGATCAGCATTGCCAAAACAAAAGCTTGCGTTTGCATAGCAACTTAGCTCAATTGGCTGTGCAGTCAATTTGCAGCGTAGAGTGCCATTAGTGCAAGTTCAATTCTCAGACTGGTTGAGATCACTCTAAAGGGCCTATCTTCTCAACCTCATCCCCTCACCTGAGAAATGGTAACCCTCAGGTTAACCTACCCCCAGCTGTCTTTCTCTCATGAGGGAGCAGAATATGGCAACTTTCATTTTTCACCTTTTTAGAATCTCAGCATGTCCTAAATTAGTACAGGGGGAACACTACACTGGCATTGGTCCAATCTTTCAGCTAACACATTAAACCGGTGTATCATCTGCTCCCTCATTTAGATGTAAACAATCCTGTGACACCATAGAGGGCGGCACGGTGGCACAGTGGTTAGCACTGCTGCCTCACAGCGCCTGAGATCCGGGTTCAATTCCTGACTCAGGCGACTGACACGTTCTCCCCGTGTCTGCGTGGGTTTCATCCGGGTGCTCCGGTTTCCTCCCACAGTCCAAAGATGTGCGGGTCAGGTGAATTGGCCATGCTAAATTGCCCGTAGTGTTAGGTAAGGGGTAAATGTAGGGGTATGGGTGGGTTGCGCTTCGGTGGGTCAGTGTGGACTTGTTGGGCCGAAGGGCCTGTTTCCACACTGTAAGTAATCTAATCTAACCATCTCAAAGCAATGTCAATGAGTTCTCCATAGTGACCTGGCTGAATATTTATTCCAACGCCACCAGAACAAAAGTTTGTTGTATCCTTATATAGGATGTGAGCATTGCTGACAATGCCAGCGATTGTGGCCCAAGCTTAGTTGCCCAGAAACTGAGTGACTGTCCCGGCCATTTCAGAGATCAGTTAAGAGTCGTCAACATTGCTATGGTTTGTCGTCACTCCTAGGTCAGACCAAATAAAGGTGGCTGATTACTTTCCCTTAAGAGGACATTAGTGAATCAGATGGGTTTTTACAACAGTCATCAGTGAGTCATTTTCTCATTGCTGTCTGTGGGAAGTTGATGTGTGAGATTAACCTTACTTTTCATCTATGACAACAGAGACTATGCTTCAAAAGCATATAAATATTCTGAAGGCGTGATATAAATGTAATTTTTCAGTTTCATTTTCAATGTCAGTCCATGAAGATCTTTGAAGTGATGCTCCTGTTCTAACGAATGCTATGTCTTCCTCCTTTACGATTAAATCCTACATTCAGTGATGCATCCAGTATGTGAGTCGCTGTGACTTGTCTCCGATGGCCAATTCAATGCACCACACATTACAGCAGGAGTTTGCTAATTGAAGGTTATGTTGGACAGAGCAGCACTGGGACTAGCACATTTGCCAGACATGAAGCAGTTCTGTCTGCACTGAGCTGTCCTTTGATGTTATGGCGACCAGGCAACTGAAGCAGCCTCCGGGTACTTAACAAGCACTTTCTGGATTACATGGCACCTGGAGAACGGAACAAGGGCCTTTTCATCAAATAAACATTGGCAAGGAGGCAGTGAACTTCTGCAAGAAAGCCCATCTTTTAACTCCATTGTTGAGGATCTGTGGTCATTCTCACTCCAAATTCAGATGAGAACTGTTATTAATCCCCGAATAAGAGGCAAGTATTTTTCTAAATAACTTTTTAAAATTCAAAGATGGTGAAGATTCCACTTGTCTCTTGTCCAGGAACGATTTTCCTCTGCACACTGGAAGTAGCAACTTTAGGAACAGTGTGTCGTAGGCCATTCAGCCCATTAGGCCAAGTCTTCCATTGACTTGGATTACAGCAGATTAGCACCTCAGCTCCAGTTGCCTGCTCTTACTCCACATCCCCTACCCACCGCGAACAATCCCAGGCTTCACATTGTTGTGGCCACATTTATAAAGGAAAACAGCTTGCATTTATTCAGCACCTTTCCTATATTCTGTATCACATTTTACAATGAGTAAAATTTCTTGAAGTGCAGCCATCATTGCATTGCCAGGTTTAGCAGCCAATTTTATACACAGCAAGATTCCACAAATCACATTTGGATGAATGACTAAATAAACTTTTGGATGGGCAAAGCTGCTTGATGAAGGAATCAGGCCCAGGGAGAATTCACTGCTTTTTCTCTGAATAGGATCAAACGATCCATCTGAATATGCAAACAGTGTCAGTTAACAAAGTTGGCATCTCCTATGCTCCCTCAACACCACAATGAAGTGTCAGCCTAGATTATGTGCTTAAGGATTGAGCTCACAGCCTTCTGACTCAAGGGTGAGCATGCCAAGTTAAGAAAGGCTACACCCGCTGCACAAAGTGAAAGAACAGCCTTTTGCCATATTTTCTTTTTACTATTTTTCTCCTGTCTAGCCCTGAATTACTCTGAGTCCTACTTCAGTGCCTCAACCACTTGCCACCCATGATTCCAGAGACTGCGAGCTGAAGCGAAGTGTAGGCTCCAAGGATGTTGGAACATTCTTTTATGCAGAGCGTCACTGTCTGAAAGATCTAACCTCGATTAGCTCAGGATCACTGAGACCTATTCGAAAGGTTCAGCCTCCACTTTGGCTGCAATCCTGAGGCTTGGCACAGATCGGACCCTCCTGGAGAGCTGGAGCCATCATTACCAAATGAGCTCTTTTGAAAAGGCTTGGCTCGTTCTGAGAATCTTATCAGAATGTCACTACAAAGCGTGGCGACACAATTTTAAAATAGTTTTCCACGTTGCTCATGTGGACAATAAATTTAAAAATCTTCTCAGAACCCTAGACATTAAGAGGCTCTGGCAACAATGTCACCTTAGAATGTATTAACTGTTCGCTGAAAGGCAATGTTAAAGTAAGCTGCATACTCTGCATTTCTGTTCCTCTCCGACCCCATAACAAACTGTTGGCATTTTTCCAGAATCTTCTCAGAATGCTGGTTCCACATCTGCATGTATTTATTTTAAATGTTAAAATGTTACGGCACAAAAAGTGCCCCCGATGATTCGTTGAGTAGCTGAGTAATAAAGGAATGGCTCAGTCTCAAAGTTCTGATGAGCGGAATGGGTCTAAACTGGGGCAATGTTAAGAACATTGCTGCTTGTCCTAGTTTTAGGAATGGAAAAAGTAGGCCTTCATTCTGATCTCTCTTGTCCCCCTGTTTCTTTCCCCCTCTGTCTGTTTTTCTTTCATGATAAGATCATAACATACAAGAGCAGAATTAGGCCATTTAGCCCATCAAGTCTGCTCTACCATTCTATCATGGCTGATATGCTTCCTTTTCCTCAAAACCATTGATCCTGTTACTAATCAAGAATCTCTCTGTGTCTTAAAAACACTCAATGACTTTGCCGCAGAAGACTATGGAGGCCATGAGTTCCACAAATTCTCAACCCTCTGTCTGAAGAAATTCCATCTCATCTCACTTCTAAAGGGTCATCCCTTTACTCTGAGGCTGTACCCTGGAGTCCTGATCTCTCCTACAAATGGTAACACTTTCTCCACATCCACTGCATCCAGACCTTGCAGTATTCTGCTATCTGTTGTTTTCTTTTTTTATTCATTTCCCACTCTCCCTATACTGTCTTCCTGTCATCCCATTCTGAATCACAGTTGGCATCAGGCATTGAGGTCTTGGCCCTATTTTCTCTGGTCCACAGCCCAGGCAAGATGCCACCAAGTCTGATATTTTATGAACAGAGACTTCCTGGGCAGTAGAATCCTGGTCAAGACTCTGAAAAGATGGAAGGGCAGAAAATCCTGGTGCCCGTCCTGTCTCTGCTGGTTTCATTGCGTACATTGGGGGATGTGTACCCTCAGACTGCTAGCTTTATGTTGTCCTTTGACTTTGTTTTAAATCACAAGGCAACAACCACTAGTGCTGGCAAGGGTGTGGGGGTTGAGGGGTGTGGAGGCTGGGGAAGAGAATGAGCACCTTGTCCTCTACTTGTGTTACTGGAAAGTTCACTTTAAGGGAAAGAGGGCCAGAGTTTCAAAGTCATAGAGGCCAGCCATAGAGCCACGAGATCACCATTCTGGTGCATTATGGTTGGCATATTGTCCATATGGGGAGTAAATTTGAATACTATCTTCTCAGAACCCTAAACATGAAGAGGCTCTAACAATAATATCACCTTATAACTTAAAAACTGTTCATGGAATGTCATTGGGGTAGAGCTGGGGCAAAGAGAGGTGCATCCAATAAGACAAGATGCCAATAATATCACCCCATCAGTCCTACCACTTGAAGCAGACCAAAGCGAATTATGCCCAATCCCACTGGTAGAACAAAGCAATGCTGTGACAGGAGATAGAGACTAATTGTGCTTCCATTAATTGCTCCCTGTCGCCCACCAAGCAGGATGCTGACTCTGAGCTTCTGCTGTGACTAAGCACACGAGCAAAGGAAGATCCCGCAGGCGAGTCACAGTTGGCTCAATCCTTCACTCTTCTCTATTTATGGAACCGTTTTTGCAACAATGATTTCACATAACATCAGGCCATTGTCTTGCTGCCAAGTTTTCCTTTAATCTCCTTCTGTTTACACATTGGAAGATTGACTTCCCCAAAACCAAAATTATCTTCCTGCTTAACTAAATACATAAATCATAGAAAAATAACACTTCAATTTTGGTGTTTGAAGTTCTGAAGAGTAATGTTACCTGACCATCTTTATTGTAAAATTAGTTTCCAGCTCCAGTTTCCTCATAAACATGGCTATTTCTTTTCTCACATTCTTTATTTGAATCAGATTTTCCAATTCTTGAAATTTGATTCTACCCATTTGAAATGTGCTAAAAATACAAATGGAGGTCTAGGTTTTGGAGACTGTGCAGAGATTTACCAGAATAGTACAAAGTATGAGGGAGTCAGTTTTGTGGAGAGATTGGATAAGTTAGTGTTGATCACCTGAGAGGAGAGCAGGTTAAAGCGATATTTGAAAGTAAATATCCATTTCCAGCCACGGGAGGATTGGTAAGCAGTGGTCACTAAGTTAAGCGAACAAGCAAAAGAACTGGGGAGGGATACAAAAGTATAGATTTTTTTTTACTTAATGAGCTATTATAACCTGTTATTCTAATATAAAAGTTTCTTATTGGACAAGGGTCAGTTTGGTTCCTTGATACCAAAATCAGTGAGTCCTCCATTTCTCTTAACATTAAGAGTTCTGTACTTCTTCAATTCTATTTCCAAAGTGCCAGTTAATTACAGAGAGCAGGTTCACAGACAGCATCTCCAGTAATCACCAGCATAAAGATGATTCTAAATCTTAAATGATAAATCCAACCCTCCAACTTGGCACCACCCTCTTGACCTATCCTACTTGTCCATCTTCCTTCCCACCTATCTGCTCTACCCTCCCCACCCACCTATCACAATTACCTCCCACCTGCAACCACCTATCACCTTCCCCCCCACCCCAGCCCTAACCCAACCCTTCTATTTATTTCTCAGCTCCTTTCCCTCCCACCCTAACTCCAACATTCCCGATGAAAGGCTTATTCCGCAAACATTGACTCTCTTGCTCCTCTGGATGCTGCCTGTTTTGCCGTGCTTTTTCAGCACCACACTTCTCGACTGAACCTTTCTAGCATCTGTAATCTTCACTATCTCTAAATCTTAAACGATGCCATTTAAGCCAGATAAGGACAACTGTCTTGAGTTGCCGTATCTGGTTGGGAGTATCCCTAGAATATGACAACCCACTGGGGAAATCCATCATAAATTGAGCCTGGCAGCCCCCGATGCCGTATACACCATACCCCAACTTATCTCACTTTCAGACTCGGGCTGATGGAAAGCATGGAAAACACGTCTGTACTAACCAAGCATAATTCTTTATTATAGATAATTAGACTATAGCTGTGGGTGAACAGATATAAACCACTGGTGCATAACACTACTAAAAAGATTATAATCCCCTGATAAACTCCCCCTTATACCCAGTCACACAGATAAACAATAGGGAAAATTGATTATGGGCAGGTTGGAGAAAACTGTAACATCAGTTCAGTGTTCTTTCCTTTCCAATTCTGACGTTGAAACGATCCTCGTTCAGCTCTGGCCAGACACCTATTGCTCAGATGTTTTTCTCTGGAAGCTTCCACTGGCTTGTAAGAAGTATAGAGTCACTGACTCACTTGTAAATGTCTCTGATTCATCAGTTCAAAAGTCACAGCAATTGCTGTCGGAAAGGTAACTGGTAATCTTCAGGTTTAAAGTGAGGTTTTTACTGCAGAGAACAGACAGTTTCTGGAACTGGGAGAAAATCTGTACACACTTCTCTCTTTCTGTAACTTGTTTCCAACTCCAAACTGCTCAGCCACACAGGAGCCAGTCACACAGTTGTTTGCAAGCAAAAGATCTCTGTCATTGATGACCGTCTCTAGACCATAGATCAATCAACTTATTGTTGTCAACAAGAGCTGCACAATATATGTTCTTGTCTACAATCGGAACTTCAATTACAGTTTGTTCAAATAGTTGTTCGCTATGTCTGACAGGTGGGACTAGATTGGGTTGGAATATCTGGTCAGCATGGACAGGTTGGACCAAAGGGTCTGTTTCCATGCTGTACATCTCTATGAGTCTATGACTCTATGTCTGTAATGGGAATACTGTTACTTGCTTTCAAGGCTGGTTTATAAAACAGTTCTTTCTCAGTTCAATCCTTGGATTTTAAAAACACAAAAATGAAAAGCCAGTCCTTACAGGAGATTTCATCAGATAGTCACCTGACTCCAACCAACTTTCTCCCCACTCCTGCCATTGGTCACCGACTAAGTCCGCACTTGCGGAGCCGCGTCCCCCTCCACCAATCAGAAAACAAACAAACTTGTATAACCAAACAAGTATGGATGCTGCAGAACTCAAATAAAAGCAGAAATTGCTGGTGAAACTCAGCAGGTCTAGCAGCATCTGTGAAGAGAAAGCAGAGTTAACGCTTTGATTCTAGTGTCTTCTTCAGAGGGTCATTGGATTTGAAATGTTAACTTTGTTTTCTCTCTCCACAGGTGCTGCCGGACCTGCTGAGTTTCTCCAGCAATTTCTGTTCTTGTTTGAGATCTTCAACATCGGCAGTTATTTGTTTACTTTAGGGAATGACTGGTTGACTTGACTTGGCTAGCTGATATTGAAATCTCAAACGATTCGTGTTCCCATGGTTTTTGTGACTAATTACAATAGCTTTTAATTTTTTTTAAAAATAACCTACTTGTTTTAAAATATCTCTGAGATTTCCCTCCAATATTTTCTCTCCACAGTTTCTTGGAGATTAGTCTTTAATTCTTTGAGAGTGATTTTGGAGTGTTGGCACCCCCACTCTGGGACTTTGTGGATTTATTTTCACAGTCCCTGGAGCAAAGAAAACATTCAACCAGAGTTCCCTATCTCCCTCGACACTGCATTGAAAATAAATATATCATGTTGCTGCACAGATCCCAGTAAAATAGGTTTGACCTTTAGTCCTGTGTTGGGTTGGTCAATCTCAAATGGGACAACAGTAAGTCTCAATTGCTCCTCAGTTCCAGCACGTGTAGAATCAGTGGGGAATGTATAGTGGGTGAGGGGAATGTTTCCACTGTAGTGATTGTAACAAGGTCAGTCAAGTGGACTTCATAGAACACGAGTTCCCTGATTGGGGTTGTTAACCAGATTCGATCAGGGAGCCCTGGCTAACAGATACAAAGAGGAATGCCAGAGCTTCTGCTCATTCCGAGAGCTGGCTCAGGGAAGCCAGATCAGTGTCAAGTACTGTGCACATGTAAATAAAAGGTGACTTGGTGACAGGATACAGCCTCTGTGGAACTTTGTCATCCAGCCTCCACCTTTAACAGTATTCTTATCTTTAAGAGTTAACACCAGAGTGGGCTGACCAGGTGGATTAGAACTTACTCCTTTGCTGTTGCTACCTGGGTTTCAGACATTCTCTCCATGCAGTGCTCTAACTCAATAGTGTTAAACATGTGGCTCAATTTATCCCCAGCAGTGTAGAGCCCAGGCAGCAATCCCACTCCAGAAAACCGGTCAAAGGTTAAATATCTTGACATCGTTGATTCCATTTCAGTATGACTTTCAACCCTGGCTTGTGGACTATGCTGTAGTTCAGTGTCACAGCAACAGATTGCAGGGTGGGGTGCACAACAAGCCTGTGGAGAGAGTCAGTGAGAGAAATAGAGGCATAAAGAAGAGACATGTGACAAAGAGAGAGAGAGAGAGATGTGAAAGCACAAAGAATGTGTTTAAGTGGAGGGGGGCGGTTGGATAGAGGGAAAGAGAGAGGGGTTGATAGACAGAGACAAAAAGAGGCGGGGAAAAATGGCAAATGGGATAAAATGTCATAGGAAGATACTGCCTCTGATAGACCAAAGAATGCTGAGAAAATGTGTGTGAAGGGAGCAAAGTGTGTAATAGAATTGGACTGAGAAATATTTATGTGGAAGGATATAAGAAAGAGCCTAAGAAAGGTCATGACAGAGAGAAAATGAGTGATGAAAACAAAGGAAGAGAATGGGCAGGCCAGAGGGAGATGTATATAGTGTGAGATGGAGAGAAAGAAACAAAACCCTGTGAGGGAAAAGTGAGCTTTCTCCAGGATTTACTGCAGCTAACACTGAGGAAATGTCAGCCAACGTGGCAAACTTACAGTGGTCAAATAAGATTAAATGCTGGAAGCATTCAGCGTGTCAGGGGGCATCAGTGGGGAAAACAGACAACAGCAATGGTTCAGGCGTGAGCCCTTGAGGAAGGTTAATGAAGGGCAGGATTCAGCAGCTCAGGCACAGGATGTGAAAAACCTAGCAATAAAAACAACTTAAATACCACAGACTCGCTGGCCCCTGGTTGGTTGGACTGGGCAGGTCTGCCTCAAACTGGTTGAAACCAGTTTGTCATAAGCTTCAGGGACAATGGAAGCTGGGCAACACCCTGAGACTTAGCAAATCTTCAGGGACACTGGTTAACCCTTCCCTTGCAGACGTGCAAACCATCACTGTGTTGATAATGAAATGCACAGCTGGAACTAGTTGGGAGTGAATTTAGGAGTGAGTAGTAGTCGCAGCAACTGACTTAAAGAAAGCCCTGTTTATTTCTCCGCACCTCACCGTCTCGTGCTTTATTCTTTAGTGCAAAAGTAAAAACCTGGCTATAAGGATAGGGGCTCTGCACTAATTAACATGTTGTGTAATCAATGGTAGGGATCTGGGGGAAGAACAGCTGAAAGTAGGAGGTCTTTTACTTCCTTTATTCATTCACAGGAGGTGGGTGTCACTGGCGAGGTATTGTTCAAACCTAATTTCCCAAAGGATAGTTAAACGTCAACCACATTGCTATGGGTCTGGAGCCACATTTAGGCCATTCCAGGTAAGGATGGCAGATTTCCTTCCCGAAAGGAACCAGGGGATTTTCCCCAAAAAAACAGCAATGGTTTCAGGATCATGATTAGACTCTTAATTCCAAATTTCTTTGAAATTCAAACTCCATTATCTGCCATGACAGGATTCAGACCTGAGTCCTCAGAAAATAATGTGGATTAAAATCAAGCAATAATATCACCTGGGTTCAATTCCAACCTTGGCTGACTGTCTGGTGTAGAGTTTGCACATTCTCCCTGTGGCTGCGTGGGTTTTCACCAGGTGCTCCGGTTTCCTTCCACAGGCCAAAGATGTGCAAGTTAGGTGGGTTGACCATGCTAAATTGCCCATGGTGTTCAGGGATGTGGAGGTTAGGAGCATTAGTTAGGAGTAAGTGTAGAGTAATAGGTTAAGGGAATGGGTCTGGGTGGGTTATTCTTCGGAGGGTCGGTGTGGACTTGTTGGGACGAAGGGCCTGTTTCCACACTGTAGGGATTCTATGATAACTAGGCCATCACCTCCCCAATGTGACAAAACCTCCCAAAGTATGTCTAGCTAGAGGTGACAACCTTATTTCATTACTTGTTTAAAAGGTGGCAACAGCAATGGTGCAATTGGCATCAGTTTGTTGGGAGATGTCAAACAGCCCATAGGGTAGGAGGTACAGGTTCTGCAGTGTGCAATGCCATGCCATGGATATTCACAGGGAGAAGGATAAAATCTCACAGGTTTTGTCCCTCAGCTCAGTTTATATTTGACAAAAAGGAAAAGAGTGCAAACAGGAACATTTGAATCAATTTTTGGGAAATTATTGGGACACTAGGACATTGAATAAAATTCTGGACTATCCTGGCAATACTGAAATGTCTGGTCACTTTTCAAGGAGCCTTCCAAATTTTAATTTCAATGGCCAGTGGGGATGAAGATATATGAGGTGGTTTCCCCATTACCTTCACCATATATTTTAAGAAAAATAAAGCTTCTTCCCAAAAGACCCTCCACCTGCAAGAAAATATTGTCCTTCGTGGTTTTCACTCTACTATCAAAACTATCTCGGCCAGGACTCCTAACCCCAAGAATGAGACTCTTACCAGGGCTACAGGTAGCTCCCATAGAGGCAAAGATCTCAAATAGCACTCCTGCCCTCAGAGTTAAACTGATAATCAGGAGGAATTGAACTCAGGCCAATGGGGCTAGTGGTGCTGAGGGTGAAATTGGTCATTGGGAGAAGCCAATAGTTGGCAATATCATATCAGCAACTTGTTTACCACATTGAATCCATTGGGGTGACAAACAACTCAATGTGTAGGCATATGTGCGTGTCTTCTGGAGTTGAAAGTTAAGTCTGGAATCCCCAGTGTCTTTAGTCACTGTTGCAACATGGGAAATATGGCAGCCAATTCATGCATAGCAAGCTCCCACAATCACTAACCTGCTAATGACTCCACTGCTCAAAACCAGCAATAGTTGAGGGACTCTGCTCTCTTGTATGTTGATCCCAATCAGCGCCCAGCTTCGGCATCTTGTTGAATCCTTGTTGAATGAGCTTCAAGTCCCATATCACACCTGCCTCTGCCCTTCTTTAACCATACTTACTCCACTCACTGTTTCCAATATCCACCGCAACAATTCAAACTCATCCTCGCCCCTTCCATCTGCATCCCATTCCACACTGAGTCCCACTCACCCACTCACCCAACATTCCTTCCCCATCTGATTCTCAATGATCTCTGCTGTTCTGAGACTCTCAGTTCCTTCCCCTTATTTACAAATTCCTAACCCGCCTCACATTTATTTCTGATCTCAGGCTGCACTGAAGTCTTCTGAATGTGTCCTTCTGTGTATCTCTCTGTCTTTCTCTCCCTCTCTCTCTTTCTTTTCTCTTTCTCTGCTTACCCTTTACTGATTAGGCCTCCACCCAACATTCCCCATTCTCTCTGAAAATCTCTCCTGGCTTTGAAAGCTTTTTTTCAATATCCACACTTTGACTCTCCTATCCCACTGCTTCTGTGGACCTGCAATTCTGAACTTTTGGAATTCTTTCTCCAATGAACTCTTCACTTGCTTTTGCCCCTCTTACTTTTAAAGTCTTTTATATAGGCTTTTGGCACCCTCCTGCTCTTTCTCTCTGTGACCTCCTCTAACCCTCTGACATCTCTGTGCTGCTTCAGTCCTGGCCTCGTGCACCTCCCCAGTTTGATTGGGAACACAATTATTGATCAGGTTTTCAGGTGCCTGAAATCGGAGCACTTGAATTCTGTCCCTCAAGAACTCCACTTGTCTACCTTTACAGAACTCTGAAGGAGAGTTATACTGACTGTACTTGAAATGTTGACTCTGTTTCTCTGTCCACTGATTCGGCCAGACCTGCTGAGTTTTTCCAGCACTTTCTGTTTTTGTTTCTAATTTCTTCTTATCCAGCTTGTTGCTAAATGTAATTCTCTATGACCTGTTCACAGTGGTAGAGATGTTACATAAATGCGTGCTATTGTTATTGCCTGCTTCTTTCTGAAGCAACTTTGGAGGTTTCCCAGCATGGAAGGTGCTGTATCAATATAATGCATGTTTTTGTACAATAATGACAGCACAAATGACGATCATAGAGCAATGTTCCCCTTGTGTTTGCAATGCCAGTTGAGTGGACAATATATCCATTCTGGAGACTGACATCCTCAGACTGACCAGCACCATTGCCTGAAATAGGAATGGAGCACCACCTAGTGGGTATGTAAGGAGGTTGCCACAATTCCTCCAGCAGTCTTGTTATCAGCCCCAGACTGTGCTTAATGCACAGTCCTCCTACACAAATCATTAATAGACTTCCCCTAGATGTTGCTTCTCTTTAAATTCTCATTTAATGTCCCTTTCTCTGTTTCTCTCACCCTCTCTTGCTCTCCCCCTTGTTCTATCTCACTCTCTGAGCTGTGTATTTTACAGGTTACTGATATAACTGGTGAAGTTTGGGTAACAGCGTCAGTATGTTACATGTTATTGAGCCACAGAGATCAGATAACACCACATTCACTTCCAGAGTGGGCAAAGGTCAGCTCACCTCAGTTACACTGGAAGGCCACATGAGCTTCAAATACCTTAAAACAGAAACCAACAGGAAAATTAGGCGATTTCAAAGAAAAGCCCTGGCAATATATTAAGGCAAATGTTAATTACCCAGTTTGAGACAGATGAGAGCACGATAGAGAGCGAGTGTGTGTGTCTGTCTGTGTGTATACCCCTGTCTGTCTGCTTGTGTATATATGTGTGTGTGTGTGTGTGTGTGTGCGCGCGCGCACGCATGCGCGTCTATCTGTTTGTGTGTCTCTGTCCGTCCAGGATGTGGATGCCACTGGCTGAACCAGCATTTATTGCCCATCCCTAATTGCCAGAGCTGAAAATGTGTTGCTGGAAAAGCGCAGCAGGTCAGGCAGCATCCAAGGAGCAGGAGAATCGACGTTTTGGGCATGAGCCCTTCTTCAGGAATGAGGAGAGTGTGCCAAGCAGGCTAAGATAAAAGGTAGGGAGGAGGGACTTGGGGGAGGGGCATTGGAAATGCGATAGGTGGAAGGAGGTCAAGGTGAGGGTGATAGGCCAGAGTGGAGTTGGGGGCGGAGCGGTCAGGAACAAGATTGCAGGTTAGGAAAGCGGTGCTGAGTTCGAGGGATTTGACTGAGACAAGGTGGTGGGAGGGGAAATGAGGAAACTGGAGAAATCTGAGTTCATCCCTTGTGGTTGGAGGGTTCCTAGGCGGAAGATGAGGCGCTCTTCCTCCAGCCGTCGTGTTGCTATGGTCTGGCGATGAAGGAGTCCAAGGACCTCCATGTCCTTGGTGGAGTGGGAGGGGGAGTTGAAGTGTTGAGCCACAGGGTGGTTGGGTTGGTTGGTCAACACATTTTCAGCTCTGATCTCCAGCATCTGCAGTCCTCACTTTCTCCCCTAATTGCCAGAGGGCAATTAAGAGTCAACTATATTGCTGTGGGTCTGCAATCACAGGTAAGGACAGCTGATTTTCTTCCCAAAAAGACAAACATAAAACAAATTAATTTTTCAGACATTCAACAACAGTTTCAAGGTCATCTTTAGACTCTTAATTCCAGATTTTTTTATTGAATTCAAACTCCACAATCTGCCATGACAGGGTCCCAGGTTACCCGGCTCTCTGGATTAATTGTCTTGTGATAATACCACTAGGCCATCACTGTGGACCATGTTGTGGATGAGGGATCAGCGTATGGATAGGGTTGGAGGCGGGGGGGGGTGAGGTAGGATAGGATTTGGAGTTGGAGGATGGGAAAGGGGACCGGGGTCTGATTTTCCTGTTTGCTTTAGCTCTACTAAAGTAAAGCAGAGCTCCCATTAGAAGGGGAATTAAATATTTGGCAGATTTCCTGCTCTTGATTGAGGTATCACCTGCAGCACTGCCCCTCCTGAGTGAGAAATTTGTGAGTTCAAACCCCACTCCGAGGAGTAAATATTCGGTGTCAGTGCTGCATTTTTGGACGTGATGTTTTCTGGATGAGGTGTCAAACTGAGGCTCTTTCTGACCTCTCAGTGGATGTAAAAGCAGGATTGTGAAGATAAGCAGGGGACAATTCCCTTATGTCGTGATCAATATTTGCCTCTTTAACAAAAACAGATATGGCACAATAGCTCAATGGTGAGCACTGCTACATCATGGTGCCAGGAACCCGTGCTCAATTCCAGCCTTGGGTAACTGTCTATGTGGAGTTTGCACATTCTATCTGTGTCTGTGTAGGGTTGCCTGAGTGCTCCAGTTTCTTCCCATAGTTCCAAGATGTGCAGATTAATGGAATGCTAAAATTGTCCGTAGTGTTCTTCAGCCAGAGAGTGATTAATCTATGGAATTCATTACCACTGCATTGAGTATATTTAAAACAGGGATAGATACGTTTTTGATTGTCAAGGGGATCAAAGGTTAAGGGGCGAAAGCGGGAAAATGGGATCGAAAAACCTATCAGCCGTGATTGAATGATGAAGCAGACTCAATGGGCCGAATGGCCGAATTTCTGCTTCTATATCTGAAGGTGTAATGTGGGGTTATGGTAGGGGCTGGATCTAGGTGGGATGACTTCAAAAGGTTAATGCGGTCTTGATGGGCCAAATGGCCTCCTTCTGAACTGTAGGGATTCTATGATCTCACTATGTGTAGGAGTTTATCAGGGAGGCTGGATAAATACAGGAGGGAGAAAGGGAGTGAAGGATTTGCTGATGGAATGATAGGGTAAAATGATGCTCATGGGGGACATGACAGGGTGTGTGGCCCAGTTGGGCAAACTGGCCTGTGTGTTCTGTAAATACAATGGAATTCCATCTGTAAATCAGCTCTGTGTAATTACTGTGGTTTCAGCAGGGGCACACATTGTGAAATCTGCAGCATTCATAACAAAACAGCAGGATAACCAAGTAGAATAATTCCAACTCAATATGTAATTTTTGAGTATTTTATGCTTTAAATGTTAATGTGCAATTCATCAGTTTAATGGCTTATGAATTATGTCCAACACTTTAATTATAGATGTGTCTAATCAACCTATCCAGGGATGGATCTCTGGAGTAGTAGTGACTTGAACCCGGGACTTCTAATCCAGGGGTAGGGACACTGCGATTGCACCAAATTGCTGGAGATACTCAGCAGGTCTGGCAGCATCTGTGGAGGGAAAACAGAGTTAACATTTTGAGTCCAGTGACCCTTCTTCAGAACTAGAAGCAGCTCGAAAGAGGTGATATTTTTGTAAATGGTTGGGAGTGGAGAGGAGTGGGTGTACGGGTGGAGATAGAACCCAAAGAGAGAGAGAAAACAAGCTAGGTAGAGGAAATGTCTATTGATAGTCAGCCAGGGAAGAAGAGAAGCTGGATAGGTGACACTGGGGGCTACGTGTAGTTGAAAATGGGCTGGCTGTGCTGAAAGTAACCCATTTTGTGACAGGACCTGAGATTGTGGGAGTGGGCACTACATAAAGAAGGAGGTGTCCATGCTCTGAAATCGTTAAATTGAAATTGTTGACGTTGAGTCCTAAGGGCTGTAAGGCAACTCAGTGGAAAGTGAGGTGCTGTTCCTCCAGCTTGCGCTGAACTCCACTGGAACACTGCAGCAAGCCCGAGACAGAGATCTTGGCCAGGTAACAGGGTGGGGTGTTGAAGTGGCAGACAACTGGGACTCAGGGTCTTTTTAAAAACGTGTTCTGCAAAGTGCTCACCCAGTCTCTGTTTCAGCTCTCCAATGTAGGGAAGTCATTGGACTTTGGCTCTTTAGCTCTTCAATTTTTCACAACAAAAATGCAACCATAAGCCATCCCTACCACCACCACACCAATGTCATAGTCACCACAGGTAGGATGCAAAAGGCAATGAAATTGCATTAATAGCAAACATCAACTGCACATCCCTTTCCCCGCTCTGCTCCCCCACCCACAATCCCCATCCTACTACCTAACAGAAAATGCAAACCAAGTCATGGAATTCAGTCCAGAAGCCATAGGATTGAAAGCAGAGGAATTGTGGTACATCATCTGGAACGTGGGTAATAACACACTTGCAATAGGTTTAGTTCTGGTCTTCATACAAAAGCTATAGAATCAATGGAGAGAGAAGTAGCTTATGACAATCAGAAAAGACTGAACAGGCTGAGGAAGAAAGATGAGGGACCAATTAGAAGTCCTCAAAATTATAAAAAAGACTTAATAAAATAGATTTAGAGCAAATGTTTCCATTTTTGGGTCAGACTAAACCTAGATCTATATATATATATTTTTTTAATTGCTCATAGGAGGTGGGGTTTTGCTTGGAGATAATAAACCAGGGACTTTGTGTCAATCCCTGAAAAAGCTGGAGAAACTCAGCAGGTCTGGCAACATCTGTGGAGAGAGAAACAGAGTTAAAGTTATAAGTCCAATGTGACTCTTCATCAAAATGATGCTGCCAGACCTGCTGAGTTTTTGCAATATTTTCTAGGTTTGTTCCATTTACAGTGGAAGGTGAATATACCCAGTAAGGCTTAATACCAGGTAGCTACTGAGAGAATAAATTCACAGAATTTCATCGTTTTAAACAAGCAAGCTAAATTTTATTGCCCATTTAGTTAAGTAAAACAATCTAAAATATACATACAACTTTTACTTCAACATTCAGAATTAACATGAGACAATATCACTCAACAAATAAACTGCAGTCAAACACCATTTTGACTGTATTTAAATGGCCAATATACTCAACAGAGCCCACCCAAAGATTAATGGACTGGATTACAAAGTCTCATTCAAACTCTATCTCCTTTGGAATGGATACCAATTCTTCACTCGTAATGACCTAACTTCAAATTTTCCTCACAAGTCAGTCTGTACTGAGTGTTCACAGCCTGGTAGTTTAATATTCCTCCAAGATGGTGTTTCACTAGATTTCAGCATAAGGCTGCATTTCAGCACCTACTCACAAGCACAATTCCAGGTCTTTCACAGACAGATAGTTTCATTACCAGGCACTGCTGCTGCTGAGCAAGTACTGCTTCACAGTTTCCTTCACTCCCACTCTCAGTTGAACTGAACCATTCATGGCTTCCAGAGCCGTTTTCCATCCCTATAACCTTTCCATGAAATGGACCCTCCACTCCCAGGGACCTTTCCTAATTTCCGTAACTGTTTAGAGTCTCTTAAGTTAAAAATCACACAACACCAGGTTATAGTCCAACAGTTTTATTTGGAAGCACTTGCTTTCAGACCGTTGCTCCTTCATCAGGTGGTTGTGCTCCTAACATCAGCATTTGGGCTGACTGGAGCCATTTTGTTTGCTTCAGCTCTTCCAGACTGCAACTGACTCCTCCCAGCAAATGCACACACAAATAAATTGAAACCAAACAATTATTTTAAACTCTACCCACTTCCATGATGACATTGCCTGCTGAGAGCTGTTCTTCACTTGGCTGTAAGTTAAAAATCACCCAACACCAGGTTATAGCCCAACAGGTTTAATTGGAAGCACTAGCTTTCAGAGTGCTGCTCCTTCATCAGGTGGTTGTGGAGTATAAGATTGTAAGACACAGAATTTATACCAAAGGTTTGCAGTGTGATATAACTGAAATAATGCATTGAAAAATACCCTCATCTGTTAGAATGACCATGTTAGTTTCACATCTTTCATATGTAAATCGCAAAACATTTTTTTAAAAGTTATATTCTCAGGTGAACTTTAACAATTGGTGTTAGCCCAAACAATGTACTGGGTATTAGCACCATTATTGGCTAATACCCAATAGCTCTAAATCTATCTGGATTGCCATTACTACAAGCTTTGCAGACATCACACCTCCAACTGAATGCCTTTTGTTCTTGTAGATCTATCTCTTCCATGCTGATGCTGTTAAACAGGATAACCCTCTGAGCTCCCTCTTATCTTTGTTTTTAATTTAACCTATTTTTGTAATCAAGTTGTTATTACATACCTCTGGAGTAGGTGGGACTTGAATCCTGACCTCCTGGCTCAGGAGCACAGACACTACCATTGTGCCACAAGTGCCCCTCCCACTTGTTTTGGGCATTCTGGTAGTCACTAAAGCCTAGCATTTCAATTACCTTATTTCCTAGCTGTTAAGCTC
This sequence comes from Hemiscyllium ocellatum, assembly GCF_020745735.1. Taxonomy (NCBI): domain Eukaryota; kingdom Metazoa; phylum Chordata; class Chondrichthyes; order Orectolobiformes; family Hemiscylliidae; genus Hemiscyllium; species Hemiscyllium ocellatum. The sequence goes on along the minus strand of NC_083439.1, from coordinate 7,604,591 downwards.
TTAAAGCAACATGACCCCAGGCTGTTGGGTGCATGAGATTTCAAGGTGTTTCTGTTACCTTTATCCCATGCGCTGCTTTTAAACTTTAATTCCTGAAACTAAAATTTCATACCAAAACATATGAATCGTGAAATAGATATTCACAACAGGAGGTTCATATGGAGAATACACTCCAGCATTAATCAGTTGGGTTGAATGACATACTTCTGTCGATGTAAAACACACAACAGCCAATCAGTTATGAAAATAACTCATTAAACCGGTGATTCTGTGTGTCCGATATGTTGCTTGTCATCACCTCACTTCCACTCCATGATAAACAGCATCGTATCCTTCTTGACAGAAAAGCAATTTTAATGACTCTTTTGATTATCCACAAATAAAGCTAAGGACAGCAATAAAAGCAACATGCTGCAGATAGTGGAGATCTGAAATAAAACGTGAAGATGCTAGAGAAACACAGCAGCTCTGTTGCTACCAAACCTGCACTTTTTGTGTTTATTTATAAAGTTGGGAATGATGGATCATATTTAGTTAATAAATCCTATTTGTTACACACCAACTTGAATCACAAGATCATCTGCAGAATTGTCACTTCAATTCCCAGTTTTGACCAGAGCGGCACTTTGATCACTATCCACTAGATGGTTAAAAAATCACACAACACCAGGTTATAGTCCAACAGGTTTAATTGGAAGCACACTAGCTTTCGGAGGGACGCTCCTTCGTCCGGTGATTGTGGAGGGCTCGATCGTAACACAGAATTTATAGCAAAAATTTGCAGTGTGATGTAACTGAAATTTTACATTGAAAAATTGATTGTCTGTTAAGCCTTTCAGCTGTTAGAATACAGTGATAGTTTCACTTCTTTCATGTGTAAATCACAAAACCTTTTTTTAAAAGTTGCATTCTCGGGTTAGCTGTTAACAATGGTGATAGGTAGACAATATGTTGAACAACTAACCCGAGAAATCAACTTTAAAAAAAAGGGTTTTGTGATTTACACATGAAAGAAGTGAAACTATCACTGTATTCTAACAGCTGAAAGGCTTAACAGACAATCAATTTTTCAATGTATAATTTCAGTTACATCACACTGCAAATTTTTGCTATAAATTCTGTGTTACGATCGAGCCCTCCACTATCACCGGACGAAGGGGCGACGCTCCGAAAGCTAGTGTGCTTCCAATTAAACCTGTTGGACTATAACCTGGTGTTGTGTGATTTTTAACTTTGTACACCCCAGTCCAACACCGGCATCTCCAACTCATATCCACTAGATGGTAGCATTGTACTAGACCAGCTCTTCCACCAAGCCCACAACATTCCAAAACTCCGGCTTTTCTTTCCATCCACAAAAATCTATACTTCTCCCAACCTAGTTCCCTCAGCCTGTTGTTTCTCATCTGTATGTATTTTAACCCTGACACCACCAAACGGGGTAATTAGCACCTCCCATTTTTGGAGGCAACAGTATAAATAATTAGTATTTATATAATTTACATATATATTTATATAAGGGAGATGATGGCCTAGTCAATTATTATCGCTAGTCAATGAACCCAAAGACATGCAATGTTCTGAGGACCTATGTCTGAATTTGATTTCAATAAAAATTTGGAATTAAGAGTCTAATGATGACCATGAAACTGTTGCCAATAGTTAAGCAAAATCTATTTGGTTTACTAATGCCCTTTAGAGAAGGGAAACTGTACTCATTATCGTGTCTCACCTAAATGTGACTCCATACCCACACCAATGTGGTTGACACTTAACTGCCCTCTAGGCAATTAGGGTTGGGCAATAAATGCTGGAGTAGCCACTAATGCCTACATCTCGTGATTGAATAAATAAAACACCATACATAATGCAATCAAATTATAATGTGTTTCACAGGTCTCTCAGCCTGGCGTGGCCTCAGCATGGACCTCTGGCCTAGAGATGATTCCTGAGCGGTCCCCTGGCCTCAAGAGCCCAGCGGATTCTAGAGTAAAAGTCCAGTATATATGAGAGGCTAGGTGCCAACATGGATTGGGTTGGAAGAACTATTATTCTAAACTTTTTATTTATTCATTTTTCTATTTTTTTCCTAAGAATCTTTATTTAAGAACAGTACCTCGGCACCTTTGTACCTAATTTGGCGTACTAAGTGGCGACTTATGAACTTTTCACAATATGATGTCAGTATATGTGACAGCAAAGCCAAACTCTATGCCACTGGGCTTGAGATGTAAACACCAAGCCATAGTTTCTGTCCTGGGTCAAGAGTGTGGTGCGGGAAAAGCACAGCAGGTCAGGCAGCATCCAAGGATCAGGAGAATCGACGTTTCGGGCATAAGCCCTTCATCAGGGATTATTGATAGATAAGAGAGGGTTAGGAAGGGTATTCCAGAGCTTAGGGCCCATGCAGCTAAAGGCGTAAGCATCATTTCGGCTTATGCCCGAAACGTCAATTCTCCTGATCCTTGGATGCTGCTTGACCTGCTGTACCTTTTCAGCACCACACTCTTGACTCTGATCACCAGCATCTGCAGTCCTCACTTTCTACTACACGGTTTCTGTCCTGTCCTGTGCTCAGTTCTCTTTGCTAGAAGGTGTGGGCCACAGGTGAACTTCACTGTAGTATCATCTACCCCCGCATCCCACTCTAATCCTCCTCTCCCCACCTCCCCCAGTAGCTGACAGGCAGCAACTTGGGTAAGATATCAAACTGGGGACCATAACTCATGGCCTCAGCATGAATTGGATCTGTTGAAGAGGAAGAGGCTGCGGTCTAAAGAAGAAAATATTTTCCCAATCCGTATTTAGGAATCAGATCAGGTGATGACTTTGCTGGCACTCCAAGGGACCTCAACTACCACCTCCATCATCTCCACCTCCACCCAGACCTTTTAACCCTTTATATCAGTATCAGAATATCATTGGAAAACATGCTCAGAGCTGCAAGAGACATTTACAATAACTCTGGCAGATTGCAAGGTTCAATGAATTCCACAAACTAGTTCATCAGCGAAACATAAATCCATTTTGTGTTTGCTGACTGTATCCATCTCCATCGCTGTGTTAAAATGTCGCTAGTCGAAGGCATTCAGGGGCCTTTAAAAACCTACCTGCTGTCTTGAATCCTGGTTCACACTGTGTCCTATTCACTAACCATCCCTTTGTTTTTTGAGTGATATTGGATCCCAGTCTGGCAAGGGCTCCATTTTAAAATCCTCATCCTCATTTTCAACACCCTCCATGAAGTCCGTATCTCTGAAATAAATCTCCCAGCTCTGTCGCTCTCTGGGACATCTGCACTCCTTTAGTTCTGGGCTATCCCGCCGACTGTTATTGCTCCATTATTGGTGCTGGTGCCTTCAGCTGCCTGTGTCCTAAGCTCTGGAATACCCTTTCTAACCCTCTCTTATCTATATTAATCTCTCTCACCCTCTCCTTATGACATGACCTAAAACCTACCTCCATAACCAAGTTTATGATCACCTGCTGTAATATTCCCTTATTTAGTTTGGTGTCAGATTTTGGTACTGCTTCCACACAGGACCTTGACTCATTTTATTATGTTAAAGGTACTATGTCAATGCACATTACTGCTATTTACTTAAGTTAGAATATACTCTCTTCTTTCTTTATTTTACATACCAAGTCAAACCAAATTAATTCTAAATGAGACATTGTAACAAAGGTTAAATCACAAACAAAACTTACAAAGTTTAAATGAAGACTTGGCCTTGGGAACTGATCACCTGTTCCATCCACTTGATACCCCTTTGGTTGCACTCAGCCTGAAGTGTACTAGTATGATGTACTCCCTCTCCAAAACGCTCCATATGAGGATACATGATACTAGCTGCACTTCTAGGTGTAAATTTGGATGCTGTCACACACTTCCTGCTGGAATGTGTCTTTGCAAAGGATGTCCAGCAGAAGACTCAGTGAATTTTGACCAGGTTTGTCCCGAGCAGTTCCATGACATGGGTCTCTGTGCTGTATGGTCTGTTCTCTGGGGGGAACACCTAGACAACCATCAACCCCATTAAAAACGCTTTGTTCTGCCTGAAACTTGTTGGTCTTCCAGTGTAAGGAGTTGACCTCTACAGCATGTTGCAGACTGGCATGTTCCAGGGTCCAGGACTACATGCTGAGGGACGCACTAAAGTTGGGGCAGCTGCTACTAAGGTGCAGTGGGGAAATACCACTGTCTCAGGTCCTGATGAATGGTCCTGACTCAAAACATCGACTTTCCTGCTCCTCCGATACTTCCTGACCTGTTGTGCCTCATTCCTGATGAAGGGCTTATGCCCGAAACATCAATTCTCCTGTTCCTCAGATGCTGCCTGACCTGCTGTGCTTTTTCAGCACTACACTCTCAACTCTGATCTCCAGCATCTACAGTCCTCACTTTTTCCCTCTGTTGTGTCTTTCCCGCTCCACATGTTATCGACACTGTCTAAGGTTACTGCCAAAGTTAAATGAGGGTCTGATACCTCAAATCTATGTAACTATAGACTTGTCCAAATAAGAAATGCCTTTGGTTTGTTTATTGGATAGAGTCAAACTTCAATGTGTGTTTGTTTTCTTCATATGCTACTGTACAGATTCAAACTGCTTTGGTGACAATGCACATATATGAAGATATTTTTAGGAATAAAGTATATTTTTAAAATAAAATGTAAGTACATTGTAAATTCAGGGATATCAGTAACACACAGATTTCCTGTGGGGGTTTAACTAACAAATACTAGCTGGCTTCCCACATTCTTTTTTCGGTTATTGTTCCTAGTCAGGTTACCGGCAAGTCCAGGATGAATTGCCCATCCTTGGTCACCCTGGGATAGGAGAGGCTTGCTGAGTTACTTCAGCGTGCAGTTAAGACTCAGCCACATTGGGACTGGAGTCACATATCAGCCCAGACTGGACAAGGGTTACCCTTTCAAAAGTGAACCAGCAGGGGTTGTACAACAATCCAACAGGGCCACAACTATTTCCAAACCCCTCTCCCACCAACCCCAATATTTCCAGCAACTCTGGTGAGTTTTGGATGATCCATCTTCAGGTTTCTGGATTACACGTACAATAAGAAATCCACATCACTGGGATCATCAGCCCATTTCTGAGTTAATTCAAACATACTATTAGTTGTTCAATATGTCTGTATTTCAGAATTCTGAGTTCTCCAATATGGCCTTCTAAAAGCTAAACCACAGTGTAAACATTCTCAAATATAGTTTCGCAATGATGTGCGTTGGAGGGAGAGACATATGTTGTCATTAAGAGAAACTGAGTTTAAGGTTTATTTAGTTCATTGATCTGTTTATTTAATCTTGTGGAACAGAAGCTCAGTAAAGACACTCAGTCTGCACTTGGTAACTTAGCTGAGTATGCCAACGTTAAATACACTGAATTATTTATGCAATTATATAAATGTTATGTATTTTTCACGAATTTTTTTTCTCAATATTATTTATGGACATGGGCTGTTCTAAGTTGCTCACTTTTGCTCAGCCATTAGTTAGAGATGTTTTGAAATTAATGATGGACAAACCATGTTAAAAATTGGAAGCAGCAGCTCTTTAAGAGATTCTATCTTTTCCTCACCTGCAAAGATTTGAGCAATGTTTTATATATCATGAGGAGAAAATTCGTCCTGGCCTGTCTTCAGACCCACCAATAAGAGATCCAAACCAGAAGGTCAAAATCAGGGTTCTGAGATCAAGCAGCCCAAACTGAAAGGCCCAATCACGGAGGAATGAAAATTAGAATTGGCCCTAAGGGTATGTGTCCTTTGTCTGGATTGAAATTGCAAGAAATGTACCAATATTTACTGTTGTCTGTTTGAAATAATTCCACAGATGACGGTATACCATCACCAAATCATTCTTTATTTCCACGTGCACCGTACACAGACTCTGACCAGCCAGCTCAGAACCAGTCTCTAGAGTGAGGAGAATCCCTGACACTCCTGTTTATATCTGCCAGCCAGGGCTTCCTGGTTGACCCAGGTTAATAGCCCCAAACAGGGAACTCATACTCAATGAGATCCACCTGGCAACCTCATTCCAATCATTTCACTGCTATCGTCACGTGGCCTCTACTATGAGGCACACATCCTGTCGGCAGACATCTTGAGCTTCACCTCATGAATGTCCTCATTTTGTACACACTGCTGTTAATGGCGTCAGGAAAGGTACTGAGCTCAAGTGCAGAGCTGAAAAGAAAAGCACAGCTTTAGTGAAGATGTCTGCAGCATTTCCCCTGTTCCTGTTCAGGTTATGGGAATATGAGGCAAAACTGGGATCCCTTCCATGAACAATGGCAGAATATTGGAACAATGGCTTTAAGAGACACAATTTATCCTGGTTTGTTTAAAGGCAGAAATGTCAAGCAGTCTACCAGTGTCACTAGATTAAACAGTTTGTGAGGCCTTAGGGTTTTTTTAAAAATTGGAACAATAGAAGCAGCCTGAATGGGTGCGGTCAAGTTCTTTTAGAATCAGGAATTTTAGTTTAGCTTTCAGCAGTTGCTGCTGGGGTCTTGAAGAAGTGGAAGTTGCTCTTCCCCTCTCTTATTTACAGCCAAAAGCTGGGGGTGTCTCCCTGTTACGATAGTTACATGTACGACAATCTGTTTCTGAATTTGCCTTTTGCCAAGTGTGTTACTAAATTAGAACAGTTAATTAGTAATAGTAATAATCTATTGTCCTACTAAGGTTTCCAATAGAGTTAAGTTATTCCAATTCCTTCTTTCTTTCTTTAATTGTATATTACCTATAGTAGGTGAATAAAGTGTGTTTTGCTTTAAATCCAGTAGTTTGACCAATTGAATTGCATCTGGAATTTTGCAAGATAAGAAAAAGTTAGGGGGTTTGGTCTGGTCCACAACAACAGTAATGGATTTGTCGAGTAACCGAGATCAAGTACAAATTGCTGCACTTTTATCTCTATTAGAAAGAGACTGTTTCAACATACATTCCATTCTAAATGCTTTCATGGCCCATTTTGAGCTCCAAGTGAACATTACATATGAGTGTTCCCTAACATTGAATAAATACCAAAGTGGAAAAGAGTTCCTTGATCAATCATGAATTCAGCTTGCAGAAACCTGTGAATATGCACGGATTAGAATTGGGGATGCGTTAGGAATTAGAAAAGACAAGATGCAAACACTACAGCACAGTAGCAGTGAAGTAACCTGGAAATCTGAGTGTACTTATTGACTCAAAAAGTCTAAATAAACCCCAGAAGAGATTACACTATGCCATACCAACCATTGAAGGAATTTTCCCACAACTGGAAAAGGCAAAATTCTTCACCACCCTGGATGTGAAGGATGGAAGCTGGATAAAAGCAGCAATTTTCAAATTACATTCCAGATGCTCTTCAGGAGGTACCAATAGTTGCTGATGCCATTCTTCATTACTCCAGAAGAATATCAATGCAGACAAAATGAAAGAGTTAGTGAGTGGAAGTTGTAATGGATGACCTGCTGATTTATGGTTGTGGAGACAAAATGGAGGAAGCCATTGATGTCCATGACTGAAATCTAGTGTGTCTGCTCAACACAACTCAGCAGGTGAACCTGATGTTGAACCAAGACAAAATTACAATTTAGGATGGCCAAACATAGGTCATGTACTGACAGCAAAGGGTTTTCACCTGAATTCCAACTATGTGAGAGCTGTAGCAATGAACAACTGATATAAAGGCAATGTACCATTTGCTTAGATGCATCAACTATTCTGGAAAGTTGTTATCAATTTGTCGTCAGAGTATGAACAATTACATGCAGGTCATTCTGCTACAACACGCATTTTGTTAATGCGAATTCGCTGTAACACGATTGACAAATTGGGGACACAGTTTCTAAAGTGCGAACTTTTAAAACGTCTGTTGGCTGTAATGCAATCGCATCACCAACACTTTAAAGTGCTGTTTCTAAAGTGCAATTTTTTTTATCTAATATAGGATTGCACAAGAACACAACCACTGCATCATAGAAGAACCGCCTGTATCAAGGCACACAACAAGAAGCAACCTTCACTAAAATTATGCAAGTAGTGATGGCAACACCAGTGTTGAAATTCTATAATGCAATTGATGAAGTCACCCTGCAGTGTGACACTAGTGAGACATGGCAACGTTCCCTCTAAGCTATTTGTCCACACAGCCACTTCGGGGGTATATGAATGTACTGACTTCTAGTTCCAGAAACCATTACAATGGCAGGAAAGCTTAGATGGATTTTAAAATAGGACTTGGAGAAATCCTAATGAAGCATAGTCAACTGATTGTACGTACATCCAGGGCACTAACCACAAACAGAAAGACATTACACCTAGATCAAGAAAGAGTGTTGAAACATTGTCTTTGCTTGAGAATAACTTTCATCAATACTTTCTTGGAAGAGACAAAATAACAGTTGAGTCTGGCTACAAATAATGTCAAAGCATCTTCCCCAAGATGCTATTATCTGCTCCATTAACAAAAAATGTTACTCCAGTTAAAGAGATATCATCCGGGTGAGACATACCAGAAAGGGAAGTAAATACGTATTGTAGACAGGCTGTCGAGAGCAGCACTCTCAGTGAAGGAAGCAACAACAGAGTGCGAAATCTTCCAGATTCAGTGTAAAGCAGCAGCTTGATAAGCTCGTGGGAGTCATCAACCCAGCAAAGACACCAAATATAACGGACAGACACCTTGCTGAAACAGAGATCGTGGGGAAAGAGATCAATCTGAGACTGTTGAGGAAAGAAGTGAGTCAAACAGTCAGGGTAGGCAGGGAGAAAGCATTCAACAGGGTAGGACTGATAAATTAAACTGCATTTATTTCAATACAAGAGGCCTAACAGGAAAGGCAGACAAGCTCAGGTCATGGTTAGGAACCTGGGACTGGGATATCATAGCAATTACAGAAATGTGGCTCAGGGATAGACAGAACTGGCAGCTTAATGTTCCAAGGTACAACATCTACAGGAAAGACAGAAAGGGAGGGGAGAGAGGAGGGGGAGTGGCGTTTTTGATAAGGGATAGCATTACAGCTGTACTGAGGGAGGATATTTCCGGAAATACATCCAAGAAGTTATTTGGGTTGAACTGAGAAATAATAAAGAGATGATCACTTTATTGGGATTGTAATATAGACCCCGCAATAGTCAGCAGAAAATTGAGAAAAAAATTTGAAAAGAGATCTCAGTTATCTGTAAGAATAATAGGGTGGTTACTGTAGGGGATTTTAACTTTCCAAACATAGACTGGGACTGCCGTAGTGTTAAGGGTTTAGATGGAGAGGAATTTGTTAATTGTGTGCAAGAAAAATTTCTGATTCAGTATGTGGATGTACCTATTAGAGAAGGTGCAAAACCTGACCTACTCTTGGGAAATAAGGCAGGGCAGGTGACTGAGGTGTCAGTGGGGGATCACTTTGGGGCCAGCGACCATAATTCTATTAATTTTAAAATATTTAGATAGACCAGATCTAAAAGTTGAAGTTCTAAATCAGAGGAAGGCTATTTTTGACTGTACTGAGCAAAAGCTTTCAAAAGCTGATTGGGGGCAGATGTTCACAGGTAAAGGGATTGCTGTAAAATGGGAAGCCTTCAGAAATGAGATAACCAGAATCCAGAGAAAGTATATTTCTGTTAGTGTGAAAAGAAAGGCTGGTAGGCATAAGGAATGCTGGATTACTAATGAAATTGAGGGTTTACTTAAGAAAAAGAAGGAAGCATATATCAGGTATAGACAGGATAGATCGAGTGAATCTTTAGAAGAGTATAAAGGCAGTAGGAGTATACTTAAGAGGGAAATCAGGAGGGCAAAAAGAGGACATGAGATAGCTTTGCCAAATAGAGTTAAGGAGAATCCAAAGAGTTTTTCCAAATACATTAAGGACAAAAGGGTAACTCAGGAATGAATAGGGCCTCTCAAAGGTCAACAAGGTGGCCTTTGTGTGGAGTTGCAGGAGATGGGGCAGATACTAAGTGAATATTTTTGTCAGTGTTTCCTGTGGAAAAGGACATGGAAGATATAGAATGTAGGGAAAGAGATGGTGACATCTTGAAAAATGTCCATATTACAGAGGAGGAAGTGCAGGATGTCTTGAAACGCATAAAAGTGGATAAATCCCCAGGGCCTGATCAGGTGTACCCTAGAACTCTGTGGGAAGTTAGGGAAGAGATTGCTGGGCATCTTGCTGAGATATTTGTATCATCGATAGTCACAGGTAAGGTGCTAGAAGACTGGAGGTTGGCTAACGTGGTGCCACTGTTTAAGAAGGGTGGTAAGAAAAATCCAGGGAACTATAATTCAGTGAACTTGACGTCAGTGGTGGGCAAGTTGTTGGAAGGAATCCTGAAGGACAGGATGAACATGTATTTGGAAAGGCAAGTACTGATTAGGGATAGTCGACATGGCTTTGTGTGTGGGAAATCATGTCTCAAAAACTTGATTGAAGAAATAACAAAGAGGATTGATGAGGGCAGAGATCTATATGGACTTCAGTGAGGTGTTCGACAAGGTTCCCCATGGGAGACTGGTTAGCAAGATTAGATCTCATGTCATACAGGGAGAACTAGCCATTTGGATACAGAACTGGCTCAAAGGTAGAAGACAGAGGGTAATGGTGGAGGGTTGTTTTTCAGACTGGAGGCCTGTGACCAGTGGAGTGCCACAAGGATCAGTGCTGGGTCCACTACTCTTCATCATTTATATAAATGATTTGGATATGCGCTTAAGAGGTGTAGTTAGTAAGTTTGCAGATGACACCAAAATTGGAGGTGTAGTTGACAGCGAAGAAGGTTACCTCGGATTACAATGGGATACTGATCAGATGGGCCAATGGGCTGAGGAGTAGCAAATGGAGTTTAATTTAGATAAATGTGAGGTGCTGCATTTTGGGAAAGCAAATCTTAGCAGGACTTATACACTTAATGGTAAGGCCCTAGGTAGTGTTGCTGAACAAAGAGACCTTGGAGTGTAAGTTCATAGCTCCTTGAAAGTAGAGTCGGAGGTAGGTATATTGGTCAGAATATTGAGTAGAGGAATTGGGAGGTCATGGTGCGGCTGTATAGTATATTGGTTAAGCCACATTTGGAATATTGCATGCAATTCTGGACTTCTTCCTATCGGAAGGATGATGTGAAACTTGAAAGGGTTCAGAAATGATTTACAAGCATTTTGCCAGGGTTGGAGGATCTGAGCCATTGGAAGAGGGTGAATAGGCTGGGGCTGTTTTCCCTGAAGCGTCAGAGACTGAGGGGCGTGAATAGGGTAAATAGACAAAGTCTCTTCCCTGGAGTGGAGGAGTCCAGAATTAGAGGACATAGGTTTAGGATGAGAGGGGAAAGATATAAAAGAGACCTAAGGGGCAACTTTTCATGCAGAGTGGTACGTATATGGAATAAGCTGCCAGAGGATGTGGTGAAGGCTAGAACAATTGCAACATTTAAAAGACATCTGGATGAGTATATGAATAGGAAGGGTTTGGAGGGATATGAGCCGGGTGATGGCAGGTGGGACTAGATTGGGTTGGGATATCTTGTTGGCATGGACAGGTTGGACCAAATGGTCTACTGTTGTGCTGTATATCTCTCTATGACTCTGTGATTCTATCTATCCAACAAGATGCAAACCTTTGATAACTGCAAGAAGTGGAGATAAAAGGATGGCCAAACAGCATCAAGGACACAGTGGTTGGACATACAGCAATCAATTGACAGCCCTAGATGGCATATTGTATAAAGGAAATAGAATAATATCCTGAAGGATTTGAAAGGAGAAATGCTAAAGTGAATCCATGCAAGTCACCAAGAAGCTGAACAAAGCTGGGAAAGGCAGGATATGTGCTCTACTGTTCGAATGTGTGCAAAAATATCAAGGACCACATCAGCCAGTGCAGTGTGCTACTGATGAGAACCATATTTAACAAACTAGAGAACCACTGATGATACACAATGTCCCCATGGATTTTATTTATTCACTGATGGAACGTGGACATCGCTGGCTGGTTAGCATTTTATTCCCCGTCCCTAGTTGCCCTTGAGAAGGTGGGGATGAGCTGCCTCCTTGAAATGCTTCGGTCCATATGCTGTGGTTGACCCAGAATGCCCTAAAAGGAGGGAATTCCAGGATTTTGACCCAGGAACAATGAAGAAACGACAAGATACTTCCAAGTCAGGATGGTGAGTAGATAAACTTGCAGGTTGTGATGTTCACATGTATTTGCTGCCCTTGTCCTTCTAGATGGAAGTGGTTGTGGGCTTGGAAGGTGCTATCTAAGAATATTTGATGAATTTCTGTAGTGCATCTGCTGCTACTGAATGTTGGTGGTAGAAAGTGTGGATGCTTGGGAATGTGGTGCCAATCAAATGGGCTGCTTCGTTCTGGATGATGTCGAACTTCTTGAGCATTGTTGGAGTTGCACACACCCAGGCAAATGGGGAGTATTCCATCACAATCCTGACTTGTGCCTTGTAGGTAGTGAAAGGCCACGCGATCCAAAATATTAATTTTGATTTTTCTCCACAGTTCCTGTCAGAACCACTGAGATTTTTCAGCAATCTGTATTTTTCTTTGTGTTTGAGATGGTAGGCAGGCTATAGGGGTCAGGTGGTGAGTTGCTCACTGCAGTATTCCAAGCCTCTGACCTGCTCTTGTAACTCCTGTTTTTAAGTGGCAAATCCAATTAAGTTTCTGGTCAATGGTAACTCCAAGGATGTTGATAGTGGGAGATTCAGTGATGGCAAACTATTGAATGTCATGGGCAGTGATTAGATAGTCTCTTATTGGAGATGGTCACTACCTGGAATTTTTGTGGTGCAAATGTTACTTTCCACTTCTTAGCTCCTCTATTTTCCTATCAAAGTACATAACCTCACTTTTTTCCCATATTATATTCCATCTGCTGACCTTTTGCTGTCTCATCTAACCTGTCACCATCCATATGAAGACTCATTGTGTCATCCTCAGCACTTGCCTTCCCACCTATTTTGTGTCATCAGCAAATGGTGATGGTACATTCACTTCCCTAATCCAAGTTAATAATATATTAATATAATAGATTGCAAAAGAGCTGGAAAGCCAATTGCTGATTATAAAGCAAAAGCCAAATCCTGCAGATGCTGGAAATCTGAAATAACAATTTAAAATGTCTCAAACATTCAGCAAGTCAAACAACATTAGAGTTGCCAACTGAGATTCAATTATGTCCTGGAGGTTCCCACCACATGACTTTACACCATCTCACCCCCTACACAATACTCCTGCCACTAATTGATCAACACATCCATCCTTGTGACCCATTGCCTTCCTCTGGCATTGAAAAGCAAATAGATTATTATCCAATTGACTGTCACCCAAACAGCCTTGTCTCCTATTTTCAATAGTTTTATAATAAGGAAAAATAGTCAAAGAAAAATAATTCTTTTTATGTCTCTATGATTTTTTTTTCTCTAGCGTTGCACACAGCAGCATCCTGGAGATTGGTCTTCAATTCCTGGAGAGTCCAGGATATTCCCTGGAGGTAGATGTTCCTAGCTATCATTCATGGAGAGGGAAGCAGAGGTAACGTATCAAGTTGATAATGATCCTTCATCAGAACTGCCATCATTGACCTGAACTACGAATTCTGTTCCTCGCAGAAACATCCATAACAACCTGTTTTTGGTCAACCAACCTGAAACAGGAGGCCCAAAATCTTATCAGGTCTGTACTGGAAGGTTCAAGGCTGAGATCTGAATGAGGACATCCAAGGCCAGCTGAAATTGGGCCCTTTTTTATATCCAGAATCCGTGCTCTGACATATAACTTTTCATTGAATATCCACCCCCAGTAAATCAACAATGTTTCCAATCAATGCATTTCTGTGCAAAGCCTAACAAGGACATTACAATAGCACCAAAGATAAGGGAAAAGGTAGTGAGCGAGGGAAAGGATCAAGTTCAAATGGGGTTGGAAGAGAGACAGAGCCTCATTGTTATTGCTTGAGTGAGCTGCTGTTTACCTATTCTAAAAAGCAGAATTCTAGGTGAACTTCTTCCACCACTAGCTCAAAGAATATTTTCTTTAGAGTTGCAAAAGCATTCCTGGATTCATGGAGAAGTTGATTTAAATATTTCAATGGCTTTTATTATGACTACAGTGGCAGCCCAAGACAGTGCATCGCCTACTCTATGGACTGTCCAATTTGACAGAAGATTTTCAAACAGCATGCAAAACAAGGGCAGGTTTTTTTGTTCAGTGTTTGCATCCCAAGAACATTGGAAAAACATCTGACCCAATATTAGTTTTCAGATGCTTCCTGGTATTCGTTTAAAACCTTCATTAGGTCCATTACAGATCTCATAATGTCTCGAATTGTAGTTACTGTTGTAAGAAACATGGTGTTAATTTGCCCAGCAAGTTCCCACAAACAGCAATGTGAAAATTACCATGTTTTTCTGCTTAACTGGATTGAAAGGTAAATATTGGTTGGGACCCCGGAACAAGCCTCCTAATTCTTCTCTGAAATATGTCTATAGGATCTCTGTGTCAGTCTGAAAGGGCAAATGTGACTTCAATTTAACATCTTATCCAAAAACTGGCTTCTCCATGGGATCTTTTCTATTCAATATTGTTCCCTCAACCAACCATCAAAATCAGAAATTCTCTTATTTCATTGACTTTGCTGGATGCAGAACAAGTGTTATATTTGTGTGATAACAATGAGTTGTTCTCAAAGTCTTCCAAGATGCTCTGAGAAATTTGAGAAGGCTCCCAAATAAATGTTAACTTTTTAAGAGGCAAATTATCAATAATCTAACCATCACCTCCAAGTTTCCCTGGTTCTCACGTCTGCTTCAAAGAACAAAGAACAAAGAAACTTTACAGCCCAGGAACAGGCCCTTCAGCCCTCCAAGCCTGAGCCAATCCAAATCCACTCTCTAAACCTATCGCCCAATTCCTAAGCACCCGTATCGCTCTGCTCCCCATTTATTCATGCATCTGTCCAGATGCACCTTCTACCGTGACTGCTCCACCACCTCTGCTGGCAACGTGTTCCAGGCACCTACCACCCTCTGTGTAAAGAACTTTCCGCATGTATCCCCCTTAAACTTTTCTCCTCTGACCTTGAAAGCGTAGCCTCTCATTGTTGAATCCCTCACCCTAGGAAAAAGCTTATCTCTATCCACCCTGTCCATACCCTTCATGATTTTGTAGATCTCAATCAAGTCCCCTCTCAATCTCTTTTTATCTAATGAAAACCACCCTAACCTCTCTTCATAGCTAGCACCTTCCATACCAGGCAACATCCTCAGAAATCTTCTCTGCACACTCTTCAAAGTGTCCACACCCTTTTGGTAATTTTTTGGCGACCAGAGCTGTACACAGTATTCTAAATGCGGTTGAACCAAAGTCTTGTACAATTTTAACATGACCTGCCAGCTCTTATACTCAATACCCCAACTGATGAAGACAAGCATACCATCTGCCTTCTTGACCACTCTATCCATCTGTGCAGCCATCTTCAGGATACAATGGATCTGAACTCCCAGATCTCTCTGCTCATCAACTTTTCCCAAGGCTCTTCTGTTTACAGTATAATTCACTCTAGAATTAGACCTTCCAAAATGCATCGCCTCACATTTGCCCGGATTGAACTCTATCTGCCCCCTGTCTGCCTAACTCTCCAGTCTATCTATATTCTCCTGTATTCTTTGACAGTCTCCTATGCTTCATTAATGTCTTCCATTCTGGATCTTACAGGTAAAGTCACCCCGTTTCCAACAATGGGCCATCAGATCAAACACGTCACAACAATGAATCCATCACCCTGAGGAATTAAATCACTGATAATTCTTCATCACATCTTGGGAGCAAACGGCAGAGATTTCTCAAAGCCTGCATGCAACTGTTGTTTAATGTGATATTCACTGTATTCAGTGTTACCAGTGTAGACGGATAAGTTTCGCTTTTTTTGAAGATTAGTATGTCTGTTCGGTTTTCATGATAACCCTTCGAAAAGCTTTCTCAAGTCCACACACTGAGTTGGCTTAGTGCTGAGTAAAGAGAAATGGGTAGAAATGGACAAACAGAGAGGGGGAGTGACAGTAAACATGCACATGGACAGACACAGTCATAAACACACAGAGAGCAATAGCAGACAAAACAGAGAGAGAGAGAAACATCAAGATCCACATCCTGTTCCTCTTTGGCCTATAGAACATAGAACATTACAGCGGAGTACAGGTCCTTTGGCCCTCAATGTTGCACTGATTTGTGGAAGCAATCTGAAGCCCATCTAACCTTCACTATCTCGTCCATATGCCTATCCAATGATTATTTAAATGCCCTTAATGTTGGCGAGTCTACTACTGTTGCAGGCAGTGTGTTCCAAATTGTCTTCTACCTTTGAGCCAGTTCTGTATCCAAATGGCTATTTGTCCTGTATGAGATCTAATCTTGCTAATCAGTCTCCCATGGGATAACTTGTCGAACAAGTGAACAACATTTGCTATCCTCCAGTCTTCAAGCTTAGCAATCTCCTCCCTGGCTTCCCAGAGAATCCTAGGATAAATCCCATCTGGCCCGGGGATATTTTTTACACTTTGCAGAATTGCTAACACCTCCTCCTTATGCACCTTGATCCCATCTAGTCTAGTAGCCTGTATCTCAGTATTCTCCTCGACCACAGTGTCTCTCTCTAGTGTAAATATTAATGACAAATATTCATTTAGAGGTTTCCCTAACTCCTATGACTCCACGCACAACTTCCCACTACTATAATTGATTGGCTGTAATCTTACTCAAGTCATTATTTTATTCCTGATGCTCTCTGAGTGAAGAAACTATCTCTGACATCTGTCCTATATCTATCACTCCTCAATTTAAAGCAATGTCCCCTCATGCTAGCCATCACCATCTAAGAAAAAAGGTTGTCACTGTCCAACTTATCTAATCCTCTGATTATCTTATATGTCTCAATTAAGTCACCTCTCAACCTTTTTCACTCTAACAAAAACAGCCTCAAGTCTTTCAGTCTTTCCTCATAAGACCTTCCCTCCATACAAGGCAATATCCTAGCAAATCTTCTCTGAACCCTTGCCAAATCTTCCGCATCCTTCCTATAATGCAGTGATCAGAACTGTACGCAATACTCCAAATGTGACCACACCAGAGTTTTGTACAGCTGCAGCATGACCTCCTGGTTCCAAAACTCAACCCCCCTACCAATAAAATCTAATACACTTCTTAACAACCCTACCAACCTAGGTGGCAACTTTCAAGGATCTATGTACCTGGACATCGAGATCTCTCTGCTCATCTACTCTACCATTAGCCCAGTACTCTGTATTGCTGTTAATCCTTCCAAAGTGAATCAGCTCACACTTTTCCGCATCAAACTCCATTTACCACCTCTTAGTCCAGCTCTGCAGGTTATCTATGTCTCTCTGTAACCTACAACATCCTTCATCACTATACACAACTCTGCTGACCTTAGTGTCATCCATAATCTACTAACCCATCTTTCTATGCCCTAATCCAGGTCTTTTATAAAAATGACAAACAACAGTGGACCCAAAACAGAACCTTGTGATATACCTAGTAACTGAACTCCAGGATGAATATTTCCCACCAACCACCACCCTTTATCTTCTTTCAGCCAGCCAATTTCTGATCCAAACTGCTAAATCACCCTCAATCCCATGCCTCCATATTTTCTGCAATAGCCTAACATGGGGAACCTTATCAAAAGCCTTACTGAAGTCCATATACACCACATCAACTGCTTTACCCTCATCCAACTGTTTGGTCACCTTCTCAAAAAACTCCATAAGGTTTGTGAGGCACGATCTACACTTCACAAAACAGTGTTGACTATCCCTAATCAACTTATTTCTTTCTAGATGATTATAAATCATATCTCTTATAACCCTTTCCAATACTTTACCCATAACTGATGTAAGGTTCACTGGTTTGTAATTTCCAGAGTTGTCTCTACTCCCCTTCTTGAACAAGTAAACAATATTTGCTATCCTCCAGTCTTCTGGCTCAGCAATCTCCTCCCTGGCTTCCCAGAGAATCCTAGGATAAATCCCATCTGGCCCGGGGATATTTTTTACACTTTGCAGAATTGCTAACACCTCCTCCTTATGCACCTCGATCCCATCTAGTCTAGTAGCCTGTATCTCAGTATTCTCCTCGACCACATTGTCTCTCTCTAGTGTAAATATTGATGACAAATACTCATTTAGAGCTTTCCCTAACTCCTATGACTCCACGCACAACTTCCCACTACTATCCTTGATTGGCTGTAATCTTACTCAAGTCATTATTTTATTCCTAATATACCTATAGAAAGCCTTAGGGTTTTCCTTGATCCTGTCTACCAATGACTTCTCATGTCGCCTCCTGGCTCTTCTTAGCTGTCTCTTTAAATGATGTCTATGTTTTTTTAAACTCTCTCTCTCTACGATCCAACTCAGAATCAATCTGATGAAATACCTCAGATAGTCCAAACAGCCTTTCACATCTGAACCCTAGGATTCAGTGTAATCCAGACGGTATCCTTACTCACTGATTACTTGGGAGTTCTGGGGACATTGGAATCTAAATCTAGGTGACACTAGATAATAAGATAAATATAAAAATTCTTCCTATTCACAAACTTCCAACTTGCGAAAAGAAAAATTGCAAAATTATTTTGTTTAAGTTTAAATAATACCATGTGCGGGTTGCTCCAGGTGCCTCATTCTCAGAGTTTCAGAAATTGGGATTACTTCTTAAATAAACTGAAATTCTAGAAACTCTTCATCTCCAATGTTTAACTCCCTATCACGGAATGGCTAGTAAACAACTAATGAATGTGTAATAGTTGTTATTTGTGATGAAAATGAATGTGATCCACTGTTTTACCAGCCAATTGTGGTATTTGCATATAGGAATCTGTAACAGCCTGAGATCTGTTCAGAATCTCTAAGGTGAGGAATGGGTTTAGCAGCATTAGAATGGAATGTAACCTGCTGCAACATTCCTGGATAGACAGAACCCTCCCCTCACCCCTCGCCCCTCACCCCTCGCCCCCTCACCACTCCCCTCACTCCTCCTCTAACCTCCCCCCCACCTCACCACTCCCCTCCTCTCACCGCTGCTTTCACTCTTCCCCTCACCCCTCCCCTCCCCAACCCCTACCTTCAATGGTCTCCTCACCCCTCCCCTTGTCACTCCCCCCACCTCACCCCTCCTTTCACTCCTCCCCTCTCTCCTCACTACTATTCTCATTTCTCCCTCCCCTCACTACTCCCCTCCTCTCTCCCCTCACCTCTCCCCTCACCACTTTTTCGGGAAGTCTGACAGTGACTGATAAGGCAGAAAGGGTTTATGGATCAGGAATAAGATGGTGTGGGTGCTGAGGAAAGTGAGTGAGAGGTGAATGGGATGGTGAGCAGGGAGGCAAATTTGGCAATGACTGATTAGGAGTGAGGCAGTGATCTACAGGCATGCAAAGGACTCTCCTCTAAGCCCTCGCCCCACCTCACCACTCCCTTCCTCTCACCGCTGCTCTCACTCTTCGCTACCTGAGATCACCAGCAGAGAGACACCAACTCTGTGTCTGCCTGGGTACGAAATAACACTCCTGCAATTGCAGGGACAGAAAGCACCATCATTAAGCAATACATTAAAGATGGATAGAGAGACAAAGAAATTGAAAAGCTTAAGGAAGTTAACTCTTAGAATTGGTCTGTTTTCAACAGAGATCAGAAATTTCATAATGTACAGCTAAAATCAGTCCAGGACTGAAATTAGCCTTCATCTATCTCATTGAATGAATCAGGTCTGGAGGAAATTTGTAATTTTAAGCCCTGTTTTTGCCAACTACCAAACATTGTATAGCACAGCAGCAGGCCATTCAGCCCACCAGGTCTGTCCCATTCACAACCTACAATCTATTGGCCACCATTTCTAAAGGGACAGCCACATAGTATGGCACTAGAATTAAAAGGTGAAGTTGCTATAGTCTTACTGATGGTGCATATAGAACAGCCCGTGATATTAACCAGCACTAAGCACTTAACTTTGTATCCCTTGTTCTGTCTAAACACTCTATGATCTGTATGTTCTTGTTTGCTGTGATCTGCCTGTACTGCTCTCAAAACAAAACATTTCACTGTACTTTGATACATGTGACTACAATAAATCAAATCAAATCAAATTGGATCCATTTGAGATGTAACTTTTTCACGCAGAGGGTGGTACGTGTATGGAATGAGCTGCCAGAGGATGTGGTGGAGGCTGGTACAATTGCAACACTTAAGAGGCATTTGGATGGGTTATGAATAGGAAGGGTTTTGAAGGATATGGGCTGATTGCTGCCGGGTGAGACTAGATTGGGTTGGGATATCTGGTCAGCATGGACAGGTTGGACCGAAGGGTCTGTTTCCATGCTGTACATCTCCATGACTCTATGACTCTATGTCTTCCAGTGAAGATAATCTATTAACTCTTGTGCATAAAATAGGTTAACCATTAAAGTGGAAAACAAAGGACTTTCAGAGAAAATGCTCACCTCTGAATGGAAAATTAGGGTTAGGTAATAATTTTTGCCCTTCTTTGTGATGTCTCCATCCCATTAATGAATTTAAGCAAAAAGGCCATAATTAGTCCACAGTATCATTATAGAAAACAATATATTTACCTCTATTAACTACTTGCTCCTTATTACATGTTGACATTGCGAGTTGACAGTAGCAGAGATTCATAATTAGCAACTTTTTTGTCAGTATACTTTGTATAAATATTCATGTTTAAGTTGTACTATTTTGATGCCTTCATAAACAGCATAAATGCTGAGTAATTGAAAAATATCTGGCTATTGATAGCATGTATGATCCATTGCTAGTCTCTTTGAGAAAGAATAGACCTGTTTGAACCAATTTTTATACTACTGAGTGGATTGCTTGGCCATTTCAGAAGCCAACTGTGCACAGGATATATTGACAGAAACAGGTCATTCAGCCCAATTGTATTGATCTTTATACTCTACTTGGATCTCCTCCCTTCCTTTCTCACAAAGCTCTACCAGTAGTTCAGCAGCTCAGTAGTTAGCACTGTGCCTCACAGCACCAGGGACCTGGGTTCAATTCCATCCTTGGGTGATTGTTTGTGCGCATTTCCTCTGGGTGCTCTGGTTTCCTCCCACAGTCTAGAGGTGTGTAGGTTCGGTGCATTGGCTGTGCTACTTTGCCCATTATGTCCAGGGAAGTGTGGTTTAGGTGGATTGGCAATTGCAGGGTTATAGGCCTGGATGGATGCTCTTCAGAGGGTCAGTGTGGATGTGATGGACCAAGTGGCCTGCTTCTACACTGTAGGGATTCCATCTTAACCTTCTCTCTCATATGTTTGTCTAGTTTCCACACTGATACTACTCTCTTCAACCACTCCCCATCTAGCGAGTTCCATACTCTCATAGCTCTTCTGAATTCTTTGTTGGATTTCTTAGACAGTATCTTATATTGATGGCTTCTAACTATGCTCTTCCCCAGAAATGGAACATTTTCACTGTGTCCACTTGATCAAAACCTTTTGAAATTTTACTGACCTTGATTAAGTCACTCCTCATGTATCTTTCTTTTTCCAAAAGGTAGGTAACCTAACTTTCCAGATACGTATATTCACACATTTCTATAGACATCTTTGGCAATCTTCGCTTTACTCCCTCCAGTGCCACTATGTCCACTTGGCAACCATATGCAGCACTCAGAGTGTGATTTAATCAGGATTTAAAACAACTTCAACAATAAAAAGGAAGTGCTGGAAATGCTCATAAGATCAGGAAGCTCCTCTGGAGAAAAATAGATTTAATGTCGATGACCTGAGGCATAACTTCTTCAATTTTCAATTCTGTCCCCCTAGAAATAATACTGAGTGTTTCAGTTTGCTTTCTTCATAGCCTGTTCAAAATCAGCCAATTTGTTGTGCGTGAGAATGAGAAATTACTTCACACAGTATACATCATTGTTAAAAATCACACAGCACCAGGTTATAGTCCAACAACTTTAAGTGGACTATAACTTGCTGTTGTGTGATTTTTAACTTTGTCCACTCCAGTCCAACACTGACTCCTCCACATCATGTACATCAGTGAAACAGGAGGTTCTCAGACAGCCATTGTATGGGGTAGGTGGTCATTGGTACTGTAAGATAGGCTGCATTTTTCCCATTTTATTCTCAAAGTGTGGGAGCTATATGTTAGATAGCAACTGAGATGCCACCCCAAGCACTGTGATAACTCAGTCTTTCAGGCACTAATTGGTGAACTAACAAGCACAGAATTGTTAAGTTTCTCAGCCTATGGTAGGCCTTGACATCTTGCCCCTCAATGTTGCCAGCCAATCCTGCCCATTCTGTGTTTGCAGTTGCATCCAACTTAAGACAATTCCACATCCACAGTCTCACCCTCACCCCAGCAGGAAATTCCCAAAGTTTCCCAGTCAGGACATGACCTTTCTCACCAGCTAGGAACATAGGTCATCAAGCAGCTGATAAGCTGCTATGATCTGCCTGTACTGCTCACAAAACAAAACTTTTCATTGTACTTAGATATATGTGACTACAATAAATCAAATCAAATTGGATCCATGAAGTGGGCATCAATTAGTGACACCCCAATGGGCTTCTTACCCAGAACTGAACTGGGGACATGATGGGAAGGGGAGAGTATCTCTCCATTGCCATCTCCAAGGAGGGAAAAGTTCTGCTCATAAACCATTGCAACACATTGTGGTTTGTTAATGAATGTTGACTTTGATGTGAACCAGGACCTGAGAGAGAGCGTTGAGGTCAAAGGGTCATTGGACTAGAAACACAGATGCTGCCAGATTTGCTGAGTTTTTCCAGAAATTTCTATCTGTGTCTCCAGTTACACGCTGGTACATTTCAGTGCTGTCAATCACTGAGTCCAGGGTAGAACCTTCAGTTCGACTTCTGCTCAGGCGGTGGCGACAGAGTGCCACTATTCTCTGTCTCAAACAGATGTTTCAGGAGGATTTGTTTTATTAACGTCAGTTGTGCCACGAGGACCTGCCTGCGCTGTTGTAAAATATGTTGCAAGAAATTGTGAAGACAATTGGGAGAAGGAGGAATCCCCCATTTGTATTGTCCTGTGACTCGCGATGTGTTAGACCACACCTGCAGTAAACCTGCGGACATTGAAATGAACCTTTTCAGTTACCCTCTCGCCCCTCATCAAAACAACGAAAGTACGGGACAGCAACAGGATGTTGGAGAAGTACAGACAAACCCCTCAAACTTGGAAGTAGATGTCACAGTGCCATTATTCCGCCAGTCCTGTGCAGTCTCCAGCCAGAGACCCCATTGAGGTTCAATAACCAACAACGTTGACAGCAACAGAAAGTTGATCAGTTCCTGGCCTTTGGAATGGGAAACTGTCATTGAGCAATATGAATAAATGTCACCAACATAGTTTACTCCAAACTCCTGTCTCTAAACTGTGACAATGTCTTGAGCACACTTGCATCAACTTCAGGTTGGGAATTAAACAACAGGAGATCTGTGTTTTGCCTGTCTGGCAGACAGGAGGTATACTGTCCCTTGACTCATATGAACTGCTCTGCATTGGAAAAGTGGCTATTGGCTTTCTGGGCTGTGTGCCTGCCGTTGACATCATGTGACATACACTCGCATGTTTTGCGGTGCAGCGATAGTGTCTATATCTCTGGACTGGGTTCAAATTCCACCTACTTCAGAGATCCATCATAACAAAAGTAAAAAGACAGATTTAAAGTATCCACACAGCAGATAACACGCAGTATAAGTCAAAGAAGGGCTGACTCTTGTGAAAGGAAGCATCAGTAGTGCAGTTCATGTCCCACCTACTCCATATATGCATTATAACTTCAGGAAGGGAGACTTGTGTTTAATAGCACTAGTCCTGAACAACATCCCATCGCGCCTTACAGTCAATGGAGTTTAGTCACAGTTCTAATATAGGAACGTTGTTTACTTTTATGGATAAGACTTTTTTAAACTTTAAAGACATTCCTAAATTTCATGGAGCACCAATAAATAACAAAGTATATTTCGGAAAGAGGACCTGACACTTGCAACTGAAGCTGTGGAATTATACAACTGCATGCATCAGTTAATGGCTACCTAGGCCAAGCCCAGGAGCAGACCTACAAGGAGGAAGTCCAACTTGCCCCAGTCCCTCTGAAGGATTTTATATTCAATGTTGACCATTTCCAAACCAACTGTTGGCAAATCTTACACAGCTGTGAGCAGATCTTTAGCTGCACTATTCAGAGACTCCGTTTACAAAACCATGTTGCATTGGTACAAGCCAAGAGCCTCCTCAGCCCTCTGCCTCCCAAATGTAGTGTAGATAAGTCTCCTGTGTCAGGTTCGAGATAACTCCAACCACTACTAAACATTGAAGCAAAAACAGAAATTTCTGGAGAAACTCAGCAGGTCTGCCAGTATCTGTGGGAAGAAAGCAGCATTAATGTTTTGAGTCCAGTGAGACTTCATCAGAACCATTCTGATGCAGAGTCACCGAAACTAAAATATGAACCCTCTAACTGTGCTGCGGGTGGTTCTGCATCCGAAGGACTTCAATAATTCAAGCGGGCAGCTCACCATTACCTTCTCTGGGGCAACATGGGTTGGCAACTATACCGAGAACCTATGATATATAAAAAGCATAAGTTTTAAGGTGCATCTTTGCAAAGGAGTGAGATTTAGAGCAGTTTTGGAAGGAAACCAGAGTTTATGGCCGAACTGATTGAAGGTATCCCAATGGTGGGATGAAAGAAATAGAGATGTATATCATTCTTTTTAAATCATCATCTCATTTAAAAGTTGTTTTGGGGAAGGCATGAATAACAAGCATCTACATGCATGCAGGTTTCTTGAATTGGACACATGATGACAAAATCCTCCTCATGTTCAGTTCTTCAATCTCAATGAATTTCAAAGTATCATTTGATAAAGATTGTGCTATTTTTAATCCTAGAGAAGACTTCCTACACTTCATAAACGTCACAGAGATATATAAATGTGCTTGGAGATTATTCAAATCCATTCAGCTCATTTCTCGATGGAGACCACTGCATTCAATAAGCACCTAACTCCTTCTTATACAATGTCAGTGACTTTTCCAATTGGTTGCTCAGTGCAATAATAAAGAGGATGTTTCCTGCTTTCAGAGTTGATGACTGTCTTTTTTTGATTTTCCCTATTTATTGATTAGAATATTGATTTTTACCTATTTTACACACCATTCTGTCTGTAATGCTCACCTGCCAAACAGCAGTGATTGTGCCTTGAGCAATTTATTGTGTGAAGCAAATTAAGTGGTTACAATGTGCTAGCACACAGTATAAACATAAATTATCATATGATTTTTTTTTTGCTAATTATGCTTGGTACAAAACTATGGAGTCCACCAGTCAATACTGATTTAGCTGACTATTGTTGAAGGTGCAGTTCAGGACTGCATAGTTGTCCTCAGTGCCCTAAGTTCAACTAAGTCATTAATCAGGGATTCAGCATAATCACCCTGTCAGAAAGTCTACATTTGTATGGAGGTTCGGAGGAGGTAGGTATTGTGTCTGGTTGAACTCTTTTTTGGTGCTGTACAGTGTAAATAGCCCAATGGCAACATAATATTATTTGATGTTAATATTATTTTGAAACTGATGTAAAATAGCAGACCATTCTAGGGCACCTCACAGGAGTGTTATCAAGCAAAATTTAACACCAAAGAGATATGAGAACACAGTGGGTTGGTAAAAGAGGTATATTTTAGGGAGCAGCTTAAAGTAAGCAATTAGGAAGACAAATAGTTAGTGTTTATTCTGAGAGGATTGAAGTACAGCAATAATGATGTTACAATTGTACAGGGTTTTGACGCGACCACATCTGAAAAGCTGTCTGCAGTTTTGGTCTCCACATTCAAGAAAATACAATATATACTTGCATTGGAGATGGTACAGTGAAGGTTCATTAAATTACTCCCTGGGATGAGACCGTTGTCCTGTGATAAGAGGCTGAACAAATTGGATCTATATTCTCTGGGGTTTAAGAGAATGAGAGATGATCGCATTAAAATGAGCAAGCTTCAGAAGATAAGGAGAGATTTCTTCACACAAAATATTGTGAATCTCTGGAATTCTCGACCCCAGAGGCTTGTCGAGTCTCCATTGTTGAATTCGCTTAAGGCTGTGATAAGACCGATATTCGGCCTCTCGGGGGATCAAAGCTGATAGGGGAGTGGGCATAGGGGAGTGGAGTTGATGCCCAAGATCAGCCATGATCATATTAGACAATAGACAATAGACAATAGGTGCAGGAGTAGGCCATTCTGCCCATCGAGCCTGCACCACCATTCAATATGATCATGGCTGATCATCCTTAATCAGTATCCTGTTCCTGCCTTATCTCCATAACCCTTGATTCCACAATCCTTGAGTGCTCCATCCAACTCTTTCTTAAATGAATCCAGAGACTGGGCCTCCACTGCCCCCTGGGGCAGAGCATTCCACACAGCCAACACTCTCTGGGTGAAGAAGTTTCTCCTCATCTCTGTCCTAAATGGTCTACCCCGTCTTGTTAAGCTGTGTCCTCAGTTTTGGCACTCACCCATCAATATTGAATGGTGAAGAAGATTCAATGGGCTGAATGGCCTCTGCTAGCACTTATTTCTCATTTTCTTGCATCAAAGGAGGATAGATGGGTAGCAAGGTGAAGTTTGGGAAGAAATTTCAGAAATTAGGGCCCAGGCAGCTGAATGCATGACCACCCATTTTGGGGTGAGTAAAGCTGAGAATGCAGAAGGGCAGAGCGGTGAGATCTGGAAGAAGATACGGGAATAGGAAGGTAGGACGAAATGAAGGAATTTGTAAACAAGGTTGAGAATTTTAAAATGGAGATGCTGTTAACTGGAAGCTGCCTAATTCAACGAGGTCAGATTATTGGTGATCAGGACATGGTAGCGAACTAGTTAGAGCCTTCGGTTGAAAGTAATAATTGGGAGCACAGAAATAAAATGAACTTTTTCTAACCAAGCAGATGTGCTGATTAGTTACATTTGATTATCTCTGGACTACCAGCCAGTAAATAGTACCTTGGGGTCGGGTTACAAACTTAGCGGAAACACAGGCTGTTACAGTGAACACATGACCGTAGCATGCAAATTGCATCGTGTGTCCGTGTTTAACACTGAACTGTGAGCCGCGCTGTAGGTTATCTGCCGCCTGGTAATTATGGGAGTGAACCCCATGACCGAAGCATTAGGGAGCTGGATGTAATTGGAGTTGACCACATCGCCACTAACCAATTGATTAGAAATAGGTTAAGCGAAAGACCAAGTTATTTCGTACCAAGATGTAAAGTGATTCCCGATAATCCACCGGGTAATTTCTGGCGTTAGGCGTTTGCACAGCAATACCTTCCTGCTTTGTTTCTTTAAATAAGGAAGACTTTGCATTTAGATAGCACCTTTCACCTTCTTAAGGCAACTGACTGAAAGTGGGCAACCAAATAATGCCCAGCTAGATCCCACGCAGACATGGTGGGAACATAGCTGAAAAATGTGTTGCTGGAAAAGCGCAGCAGGTCAGGCAGCATCAAAGGGGCAGGAGAATCGACGTTTCGGGCATAAGCCCTTCTTCAGGAATCTTCTTCAGGAATTCCTGAAGAAGGGCTTATGCCCGAAACGTCGATTCTCCTGCCCCTTTGATGTTGCCTGACCTGCTGCGCTTTTCCAGCAACACATTTTTAAGCTCTGATCTCCAGCATCTGCAGACCTCACTGTCTCCTACATAGAACATGGAACAGTACAGACCCTTCGGCCACGATGTTGTGCCGAACATTTGTCTTACTCTAAGATGAACCTACCCTACACACCTCTCAAATGACTGCTGTCCATGCGCTTGTTCAGCAGTCGCTTAAATGTCCCTAATATCTCTGACTCTACCACTGCTGGCAGTAGCGTTGGGTTACTCCCCTGTTTCCAATAGTAATGTGGATGTTTTGTCTACTTAAATAGGCAGAGAGCGCCGACATTAGTTTTAGATTCTCGATGACTGAGAGTGAGCACAGTACAGAAATCTCCAAACACAACTATTGTCAGTTCAAAAGGGCAAGCTGATAGTCGGAGTGGTTTATGGTCTGGGCGAAGGTTCAGTAGTGTTAGCAACCCAGGATCTGGGATAATTATAACTGATTATAACGGATGTTCACTATCTCGCGTTTCAAATTGTGTGAAAACTACATGGTGCATTTTTTTATATTCTTGAACCAATACCAAAAAAAAGCGAAAAACACCGACAAACAGAACAGACTTGGATGATCAGTCCGTCCCCAAAACCTTGGAATTGTTCTGCGTCTGTGAATCCAGTGGAGATGATGCACATCTGCTCAATAATAGACCACAGACCTGTCACCAGACCCATGGAACCTGATCAGGATTTGAAATAGTTTCACAGAGTCTTTCAGGATACACCCCTGCGGTGTTATTGCCTCTTCCGGAGTTTCCTTCGAACAGGGAACCTGAAGTTGAGCTGCATGAAGGTGGTAGTTTGGCTTCAATCTCCCGGATGATTTCTATTCTCCATTCGATGTAGGGTTTTTTTTTCAAGCTTTTTTGAGAAGTAATTCCCCCATTGATTATAAACTAAAAGCCCGCAGCAAAGCAGAGAAACGCCGGAGAAGGGCAAAATATTCAGCGCTTGTTTTTAAAAAAAGCTGAACGACAGATTTTATCCAATTAGTTTTCTTCAGTTCCCCCATCAGCCCTCAAACTATTCCATTTACAATGTTAGTTCTTCATGAGCGACTAACATTTTGTCAGTCAAATTGTATACATTTTACAGCGTATAATGTAAGGTAGTGGATATAATGTAATATGCAGTGGATATACAGTGTCTATACATACAGTATACAACCTATACACATACGTTATACAGTAAATATACACAGTATAATGTCTATAGATATGCTATAAATTGTATATACATACAGTATGTAACCTATATACATACATTCTACAATATATCTATTATATACAGTATTCCAAGTCAGACGCCACAATGTTGTCCTTTAAGTTCCTATGCACACGTAAGACATCCCTCTGAGAACCAAAAGCGGACTCTTACACATATCCCCGACTGGCTTTTGCTTTGTGCTGATCATTTCCCGAAGCTCAGCATCTCTCCTCGCAACTTCCTCAACAATGTCTAGTATTTAAAACGAACTACATGTTTCCAGTAACTGTACAAATAAAAAGGTCTTTTCCAGTTCGGGCTGTAGTCCGCGCGATGCCTCCTGTCCGTCTGTCTGTCTAAGGTTTTGTTGACCAGAGTGTGAGGGAACCTGTTTCTGTGTTCCCACTCACTTCCCCTCCTAAACCCAACAGTAAATGGATTGCTGCTGATGTAACCAGCAGGATATTTTGATGGTGCGGATTGGGAGTTTTTGTTTTGAAAAGCTGTTTTTTTTTGGATCGCTCTGTGTCGCAAACGTTTGAGCGAAAATAATTTGTTTCAGGCAATGCTAACGAATTTTTTTAAGCCTGTTTTCCACCTACCCCCAACCCCATCCCCCCACCCACCCCCACCGCCTTCTTATTTTCAAGTTGTAATCGAGAAAGCAACCCTTGAGTTTTTTTTTCCCTCATCCCCGCACACTGAGTGTAGTGATAGCCCTGGTGAACATAGTAATCTGGCTCCGTTTAGTCTTGTGATTGTTTAATCCACAATCAAAGCAGCTCAAAATACACCGGTTTTATTTTTGGCAGGGCTAATTTTAAATCAACTCTGATCTTTAAATGTGTAATACTCGAAATCCCATTCCCCAGTGATAGCAAGAGAAAACGGAGGGCAGTGAGTGACACATCAGCGTGGAAGGAAATGTAGACATCATCGATGTACCATCCTGGGAGTTGGTGGCAAATGTACATTGTAAAATCTTTCTCTGATTGATGGTCAATAAGAAACCTCCAAATAATCCGCTCTCATCCCCTCCTCCCAATGTTGTAATCGAAAATCACCTCAGTACCTTAAACCCTGAACTCATTTTCGCCCAGAATTAAACAATTTGGGGCACCACGGATTACATTTCCCCGCCCCCAACCCCCACCCTCCTCAGGACTCCTGGAGGTTTTGAAGGTGAGAAAGCCCAGAGGCTAAAGTCCTAGGACGGTGTTGTTCCAGCACCCTACAGACCTATGGGGCAACTGAAATAATCCAAGTCAAGAAAACGGTTTAAGGCCGACTTTATTTTAAGAACAAAATCACTTTAACAGATTTCCAAACGGAATCTTTTACACACTGAATTACCTCTTAAAGTGCTCTTTTAATAACATCGATAATATACAAAGGTAATTTTGTTCCCCATTAGATTTTCGGACTGAGAAAGGCAAATAAATAATAAATAAATCAATAAGTTACAACCATTAAATACTGTACGAACGAAATCACATTACAGAAAGATAAATTGCACATAACCACTTATTTCTTATCAACAATATTTTTAAATAAGTGGACATTAATTCAGACAGGTAGGTCTGTAACAGTGACCCTGAGGTCATCTATTCACTTTTCATATACAAAATTTCGTGCTCCTTAGTCCTTGCATTTATATTCACAATCTCCGTGCTGGCACACGGGCCCCTCCTGGTTGTTAGTGGTTTGGCTTCCCCTATGTACGGGTTTGCGCCTCTTGTTAAAAACCTTTTATCTTAAATTATTATTTACAGTCCTAAGGATCATTTAGAGCGTCACTTTGTGTTGTGTAAACGGGCTGGTGTGTCACTGCGGGAGCAGCGGGGGTTTGAAGGAACAGTTGCCAGTGCAATGTCGAGGGGTCAGCATCTTACACGAGAAATGGTGGAGAGCGTCGTGTGCTTCTGGGTGCAGAGAGTTGGGAATGGAACAGAGGGATGATTAAAAGATTGAAAATCTGATTCTGCAATATCGTTCTCATCGGCATTGACTCGACTAATCAATATTTATCATGTTATTAAATGTTATTTTAAAACCACGAATATTATAGAGCAGCAGCCGTTGGACCCAGCCCATCTGTGCCCACTTCTTGAAGAACTCTCCAATTAGTCCCACTCCTTAACCTTTCCCCAGGCTCTGCTCTCCTGTTCAACTGTTTGTCAAAATCCCCTTTGAAAGTTATTATTAGATCAGCTTCCATTACCATTTAGCTAGCGCACTCCAGATCACAAGTCGATACGATAAAACATATTCTCTTGATCTCACCCACCAAAAAAAGGTTATAATGATTAAATTCTGTCTTCCTTTCTTTTCAATAATTTCCCACCTAAAACTGATCAGCTCTTAGCCTTCATTCTGTATTCTATCTGCTTTTTACCATATTCGTCTTTTATTTAACTCGTTTCTTTTCTCATCTGGTTCCTTTGCATTATCCATTCTTTCCTTTAATATCGCTTTTTCCCCCTCAATTCTTTCTCCCAGCTCCTCATTCTCTAGTCCACCTGAGACCCTTTTCCGCTCGGCTAAGAATTGTGCTCTGGTCTATTGTCACCTCCTTGTATATGGACGGTGTCATTCAGAACATGGCGATGAAATCATTACCTTTCAGCTTTTGTTGGATGGCGTAACGCGCTTTTCTCTCTTGATCCAGCTCATTGCAGAGCGTGTCTGTCAAAAGCAAATGAGGCCATCACTGAGAAAAGCAGCAGAGAGACGCTTGGAAAAAAAACCTAAGAGAACTTCAGCAAGTCTCAATTTAAATAAAACAGCTTGTATGCATTTCCCTGCTCTCTCTCTCTCTCTCTCTGTGTATGTGTATGTCTGTCTCACTCGTCTACCGTGCAAACTCGAATCAGTTCTAGGTGAACAGCGAAATATCACAGAAAAATCCAAGGTATGGCCAAAGAGGTGGATTATGCTGGAAGGCAAGCTGAAAACCAGTTGAAAATTAAACCAAAGTTAGGCACTACTTCACAGGTAATTTTACGCCTCGATTTTTAATTTAGACACCATGAAAATTGCATTGGAAGAAAAATTCAATCATTTATTTGTAATGATGCCTTCCAGCCGTTTGTACATAGGATTCACATGCAGAGGCTAATCAGCCTGTACTGAAAGGCAAGGGCACGTTCGACGGTAACACATGAAAAGGTCAGTGCTATTACAATTGGAATTATTGAAAAATAATTTAACTATAAATGGTCTTAATGCACTCAATGAAATGCTTACTGGAGACTGTTCAGTTCATTCCTATAAACACCGACACGTGATTGCATTTTACCTCTAACGATTTGGAGTTGCTGAACCATTTCCTCTCTGTAGGCCAATTCCCTCTTCATTTGATCCTGAAAACTGTCTGTAGAAAAGTAGGGCAGATTTCAAGTGAATATTTATCGACACACTTTTTTGTTCCAGCTAGAATAGATTTATTTCAAAAGATTCACTCCCCTTGTCTATTGGGTTTAATCCCAATTAATGAATATTATCTCTTCCCGCTCATGTAGTTGCAACTATCACCAATTCCCTCCTTTCTCACCCAAATACTGTCCTAATTTTTGGTCTCTGTATAAACTTAATAGAACTATAGAAAGTACTGAGGTTGGAACTGTATTTGTAGTCTGATTGCGTTTAGGTCACTTTCTCTGCAAGCATGTGGTTATTAAAGACATTATTACCCACAACTGTTTTCTACAGAACAAGGAATTTGTTAGGAAGCTGAAATAATAAGGGGTCTATCCATAACGGTTTGGGGAGGGGTATAGACTCCTGATACCACTATCTGAAGCAAACAGTTGACGTTCATGTATCATGATGTACCCCCTTCACCACCACTGCCCCACCATGAGAGTGTGACATACCTTTTAGACTCTGAAATTCCCGTTCTAACTTCTTCCTGAGCTCCATCTGTTCCAAAAGTAGTTTTTGTAACTCTTCTGAAATATGAATAGAGAGTGTGGGCTCTTAACTTGCTTCCAGATTTATATAGAAATCTGCATTCAGCTTTATATAGGAACTTACTATAAGGATTTATAAAGAAACCTACTGTAAGGGTTTATATAGAAACCTACTCCCAAATTTATACAGAGACCTGCTGTAAGGTTGTGTGAGTGGCCATTGCATGTGCCATTAAAAGGAAAAGTGTTTTTCAGTCTGGTACACAAGATTGAGAGGACAGCCGAATATTTATCAGTATTCATTCAGAATGAAGTTTCACTTCAGGTGAGCGCTTTCAACGCGCTATACCTAGCCATGAAGCTTAAAACAATACTCTTGTGTTTGACCAGTCACACTACCTGCTGGTATTTTCACGAACCGCCTTACTGATTGACCAGTGCCAACATCTCACCATTCCCTGTAACCTCAGGTCTACTGCAGCTGTCCTTCACGGTGAGCGCCCCACACCCGTCACTATCGTTTGCCAACTATTACAAAAGCGACAACAACTCTCAATCCATCCAGGCTGTGCACAGCCGCATTAATGATGCTTAATTACATTTCAGGCCGCTTGAACCACAAACTCGAGAGAGATGGAACAAAAATGTGGCAGCAGCGACTTGCAAACCCGAACACCAGTGTGAATTGACAAGTGACCGGGTCAGGTCGTTTACCCTTCATTGCAATCACCAGGAGAAAGTGAGGACCGCAGATGCTGGAGTACCAGAGATGAAAAATGTGGTGCTGGAAAAACACAGCAGGTCAGGCAGCATCCGAGGAGCAGGAGAATCGACATTTCGGGCATAAGCCCTTCTTCAGGAATGCGATTGCAATCACCAGGTTAACATGGTTTATGTGTCATTCACTAGTTATCAACGGAAGTACCTGCCCCTCACTCAACTCTTACAATAATTGGAAAATCAATCGCCGTCAGAGAAAAATGTTAAAAACTCACTGAGGATTTGAGATTGTGACTCTCGTGAAGATGAGCCAGGGGTACATTAATCATTTCACATTTACATGAAAAATAAAATATACTGTCAAACTAAATGTAACTCGATAAATTGAACAAATCTGTATACCCAGTCTCGTCACTTGATTCATTCTATATCGGCCCCAGGAGGGGTTTAACCCAATACTTTAAAGTCGACCTTTCCTTAAACTCAAATCCCAACTTCAAAGGTCAGTTACATTTGAAATAGTTCGACAGAAAAGGGTAAAGGAGAGAAATAGTTCACAACAATAAACGCGCTTTAAAAAAAATCCTGATTTTCAATAATTGACATTTTGTCGCAGCAAATGTGACTTTTTCGATGAGTGTAAATTAATGGAAGGTCAAGGTACCATCTACCCGAGCTTTCGGATTCTCTAATATTTGTAGAAAGTCAGAATGCAGACCTTTCCCCATGTTCTCAATGTCTTTTTCGACCAGTTGGGTTCTTGGGGTTTCCAGTCTAATGCCATCTTCGCCTGAACATAAACACAGACAAGCCTGGTCAGGTCCAACCAGCAGACAGAACTGCTCATTCCGACATTGCCTCAGAGCCTTGCTGTGTAAGAGTTTCTGGGAATGTTTCAGTGGTGACAACGGGATGCTGTGTGTGGTTGGAGAGGTTAAGCTTGCGAGGTAGGTGAATGTGGATCAGTTTACAGCCTTGAACAAGGCTAGACACCTCTAAAGAATTTGAAAACTAAAACGACCCAAATCAAGAAAATAAACAGCACCAATATCCCCCTCTCCTACACCTTGCCAGTTTCCAAAAATTCGTAAATAATTTGCCTGCATACGGGACATTGCAGTGAATATGCAGATTATGTCAAGTATGGCTGATATATTCAGTGTCGCTGTGTACTCGATGTGCACTATAAGAGTTGACTTGCTCGCCAATGTTAATATCTTGATAATTTTTTTACACTTTTGAAACAAGTAAATATAAACGTTTGTTTAAAAATGGAAACACCTAACTTGCTCTGACTTGAGACAACTTTTGTCCTTTCTTTAATGATTGTGGATCCCCAAACAGAAAGTGCTCACCCCGCTCAGAATTTGCTGAGGTCTCTTGGGAAACACCGCCTTGCTGCTGATAGGATTTTCTCGGCTCGGGGTCCTCCGCTGTGCTCTGGGTCTCCTGGTCTTGCTCTTGGAAACACAACAAACCGAGGTTCAGTCTGAGAAACCGACTTCACTAGCTAATTACAGCCCCTGCTAACCGCTAGGCCAGAGGAGCAGCCGCTGTGGATGCCTATAGTTAGCAGGTAACAACTCTCCGCAATTAGGATAACATTGCCTGCAGCACCGCGCTGTCTTAGTTATTCAATATTAACCACAACAAATAATTTAAAATGTCGATTGTTTCATTCAGTCGATAGCAAATAAAAATCTGACAGAACAGAATGAGGCCATTCGTCCTATCGGGTCTGTACCAGCTCTCTCAGCTAACCCAATTTAGTCCGACTTCACTGATCCACCTCCACAGCCCTGCAAAGACTCTCTCTTTAAGCAGGTATCCACCTCCCCTTTGAAAGTTCCTAGTCAATGGCCACTTTCCGGATGTGACCAGCCTTCAACCCGAAAACGCCCAGAATTAGCTCCGACCCAAGAAATTACGCCCCCGCCTTATTTTCTTTATGTCTTGTTGTCTTACATCGGTTTATGGATGACTAACTTCAAATTAGAGTTCAGGAAAGTTTAACCTTTCTGTTGAGGGTTGGGGTGGGGAATGGGTAACTGAGAGGGGGGTGCGGTTTACCAGCTGCAGTCTCTGTGTAAATGGGCGCTGGAGTCGCGCTGCAAGCATTTTTCACACTGTTCAAGTGACCCTCCCGATCGTGTGGAAACACCTGCAAACAGAGGAAGAAATAAGCGAGATGTAGTCACGGTTTCCTGCAAAGACGCAATCCCTTAAAGTGAGCCTCCCCATTCCACGCGAATGTCTCTCATTAAACAGGAGAAACCCCCGGGTTGTTTCCATCTCTTTGAACATAAAGCATTGCTCTCCACCCCCCCACCCCCCCCCCCCCCCGATAAAACTCCTTGAGATTTAAAATCGGTCTTCTCCAAACCTCGAAGTGGTACAGATCTCTGTTTCTGTGCATTTGCTCTACTAAATGCAATTACGGATACTTGAAATGAAATGATTGAGATGAAATTGCGCTGGGTACAACACGCTTCTCGACTCCATACAGCTCCCGTCTAATTTCACAGCATCAAATAGATTCTGATAATTTGCTTAATTACTTTTATTTAAATGTGGCTGGATGCTAATTTTCAGGTGTCATTGTAGATACGCCATGTGCCAGCATCCTCTTTGGCGTTTCTTTTTGAGGCGGCCTCAGCTTAAAATTGCTAAAATATTCCACACATAGCGTTTCATTTTTGCCATCCCCTTCTGCAGATTGGCCAGACTGAGCAAAGCATCCATGACACCTGGTGCAAACTTTCTCAGTGGCAGGGACAGGAGGGGTATTTTTGTTTATGGGGGGAGGTGTGGGGGGGGGAAGGTGTGAGGGAGGGAGGTGATGGGAGGGAGGGAGTGGGGGTGATGGACGGAGGGGGTGAGGGGGTGAGGGGGTTGGGGTGTGGGGGTGGGAGGGAATGGGGGTGTGGGGGTGGGAGGGAATGGGGGTGTGATGCAAGAAGGGAGTGGGGGTCTGAGGGAGGGAGTGGGGTGTGAGGGAGGGAGGAGTTGGGGTGTGAGGGAGGGAATAGGGGTGTGAGGGAGGGAGTGAGGGTCTGAGGGAGGGAGTGGGGTGTGAGAGAGGGAGGAGTTGGGGGTGTGAGGGAAGGAGTGGGGGTGTGAAGGTGTGAGTGGGGGTGTGAAGGAGGGAGGGAGTGGGGAGTGAGGGAGGGAACAGGGGTGAGGGAGGGACAGAGTGGGGGGAAGGCGTTTGGGGGGTTTAAGGAAGGTGGCAGTGGGGGTGTGAGGGAGGGAGGCGTGAGGGAGGGAGGGGGGTGTGAGGGAGGGACGGAGTGGAGGGAGGGCGTTTGGGGGTTTAAGAAAGGAGGCAGTGGGGGTGTGAGGGAGGGAGGCGTGAGGGAGGGAGGGGGTGTGAGGGAGGGACTAAGTGGGAGGTGAGGAAGGGAGGGAGTAGGGTGTGAGGGAGGGACGGAGTGAGGGTGAGGATGTGAGGGAGGGACGTGGGGAGGGTGAGTGGTGAAGGTACACGTTACCTCGTGGCCTTTCTGCTCCCCAGAAGCCTCGCCCTCTCTGACTTTCTCTGAGCCTTGGACACCAAAAGGGCTTCCTCGGCTCTCCCTGGTGGAGATGTCCTGTGTGGGTTCAGGGGGAGCAGGCACCTCTCTGTCTGGGACTAGCTCAGTCTCTGGCACGGTGTCCACCAGCGGCGGAGAGGCCTCATCCTCGGGACATCTATTGGACTCGACATCGACCTCAGGCTCTTCCCCCTCGCTGTCCACCTCGGGAGAGACGGACCTGTAACTGGAGCTGTCACTCATGAAGTCCGGTGACCCATAGCCGGGCCGGGCTCCGTTATAAACCTCCCGGTTCCCGTAAAGCTTGGCGATGCTCTCCGCGTCCTTCACCACCGGCCGGAACGCCGAGATGTAGTTGAGTTTCCGGGGCGTGAGGGAGATGCCTTCGACCGAGCGAGCCTCGTCCCCGGAGCGGGGGTCCTCCTCATTCCGGGAGTGGGTGCTGGAGCACCTCTCACTGTCCGCCAGGCTGTCCTTGGGAGTGTTACTGCTGCGGTCACTCTGCTCGGACACGTCCATCTCGTTCTGCCGCCCATTGGGGGTCTCGGACACCTTGGGCTGGCTCTGTGGGTAAGGGGGCACGGGCAGGGCGCCAGCGGCCGGCCAGAACATGGGGAAAGACGGGTAGACCGTGTCCTTGGCGCTGGACCAGAACATACTGGGCAGCCCCCCCTGAGTCTTGTCCCCCACCACGTTGGCGTCGTCCTTTTTCTGACAGAGCCCGAAGGTGGGGAAGCCGTACGGGTGCGGGAAGATGGGCGGCGGCATCTTCTGCAGCATGCCGAAACCTTTGCTGGGCACCGGGATGACCGGGTAACTCCGGACATTGTTGGGCAGGTTCATGCCTCGCCCCTCGTCCTCGCACCTCAGCGCCTTGTGGGGGATGTCCGAGCCCCGGGGGGGCAGCGAGCTGGCCCCGGGAGCTTTCAGGGAGGCCGAGGAGCCGGAGCCGTGGTTCGGGAGGGTCCTCTTGCGGCTGCCTCCATTGAACATCGCCTTAACATCCTCCCAAGCGTGGGCCAGGTATTCGGAGGGAATCTTGTCTGAAAGTTTGAGGTGTCTCCGCCAAGAGTTGAAGTTTGCGGCGTCGGGCTGTGTGTATTTAGTGTCCGGGACTCTGTGAGAATGGAAGATGAATTTATTTGGGGAAAAGTACATATTACAATAGCTGCACTTGATGCACTTGGCCCTAGAGCTGTTGTACCTGGCAGGGATGAAGTTACCACGACAGCCCCATGCGCACTCGTGAGACACATCAAAGGCAAAGTTCTCGGGCAGTTTCGGGGGCGTGTGCTCGCCCAGGAAAGACTTACAGAGCCTCTCCGCCTCTCTTTTGGTGATCATGCCGCATCTCCGGGACGAGATGGGCATCGCCCCGGCTCGGCGCAGGATCTCCAGCTGGACTGGGGTGCACTGGACACAGGTGATACCCAAGGCCACTCTGCGGTTGTGGATCTCGTTGTAGCTGTAGTTTTTCAGCAGGGTGTTGGAGATCTGGGCCAGGCACAGCCTCTCCTGCCCGTCAATCACCAAGGAGACGATGGGCAGCCCGTACAGAACGGCTTCCCCGATGGTATTGGTTTTCAGGTTGCTGGAGGCCGTCTGGTCTCTCTGGCTGTAAGGTTGCAGTTCCTGTTTGGAGGTCGGTGTAGAAGCGGCGTCGTTTATTACTCCCAGCTGAGTAGAAATCTTCTCCATGCCGGAGCTCCTGTCGAGAAACCAGCAGAAAACAACAATTCTATATCAAATATATATTCTTTTTTTTCCCCAAAGCAGAAATGCAAAATGACTCGTCATTTTATACAACCCGGTTAAACGGGAAATTGCGCTAAATCATTTGGAAACGATAATTACAACAATTCATCATCCTCTGGGGTAATTGAGAGAAATATTTCCGATCTAAAATAACGAGATTCCCCACTTATAAATATCTCCAACGCCCCAGCCTCGGGAATAAATATCTATTTTATTAAAAATTTATGTCCCAATCAGAATTTTCGAATGCATTGTTTCTTTTCCCAATTAACGGGGAGGGATAATTCCTAAATTTTCAACGTTTTCACAACGAGACAATATTATTTGGTGGAAATTTTCGGAGGAATTTCAGAGATTTGGACTCAGGTACAAGTTACTCCTTCTGCCAGGAAGATCGGCTTCCAGATTAAAAGTGGAACATGGTAATATTTTTTTCAGGGGAACAGTTGAAATCGTTGCTGAAACTGGCGCCACACTGGGTTTAATATCCCAGTATAATTTTTTTTAAAAAATCAGTGTCAGAGTTCCTTTCCAAAACCTGGAGTTTTGACCAACACAGCGACTAGGGGCTGTCATTTCAGAATCTTCATTTAGTTTATTGTTAATTCCTACCTGCTCTGCGTCACTTCGGTTTCAAGATGAAGCTCAGTGTTGATTATTCTGTGATGCAGAGAAAAGAAACGCGATTTTCAGCCGAACAGACAATCGCAATGTCTCGACCCAAGGCTCTATTTTTTTTTAAACGCGCTTTTAATAAACTTAGCTCGCTCCCGCCGCCCGGTAATCCTTGGGAGGTCTCATCCCGCTGCACGGTATTTAATCCAAAACCGAGAGACGGTCAAGATAAGCAACGGCGTTTAAGTACTCCAGCGATTTTACACTAACGATGGGATACGGTCAATTAGTATTTACATCACACCGTTAGCGCGGATCAGAGAAATGAATGGGGATAAATCAGAACTACTTCCTACAATATAGATCACCACTGCTGCCTGTAAAACATTTTTGACTAAAGACTTGAAAAAACGTACGGAAAAAGGCCTAAAACCCTTTGCTGTTCTAAAAGGATTAAATTGAAAGACATAGTAACTTTAAATGTGACACGGTAGAATCGTAAAACGGGTTTGCCTGGCGGATCGCAGAATTAAGTGCAATTAAACTGAATACACCAAGAACTATATAACTTGAAGACAGAATGGGACAGTCATCAAACGCGTGTACTCACACTCACACATTCATACACTCACTTTCACACATACACCTTTACACTCACGATAACACACGCATGAGCCCATTCACAGTCACAGACAGATTTACACTCACAACAACACACAAATTTACACCCACTTACACACACACACACACCTTTGCACTCACAATAACACAATCACATCCAGCGAGAAATAGAGAAAATGAACTTTACCCTCTATGTCTGTTCAATCTGACACGATCGTGCGTTCCAGTTTTCAGAAAATAAAAGTTGTTGCGGGGGAGACATGAGGAGGGAAGATGTCGGAGTCACGGCTCCTGCTCCCCGTTATCCTGCTGGAGGCTGGAGGGAGGGGGATGGGGGGGGGGAGGTGGGGGAGAAGGTGGAAGAGAGGGGGCGGGGGTTCTGAAACTCCTGTCCCGCAGTGTGCAATCCCTCTGCCCCCGGTCCTTGTGTATTCTCTGTCTCTCTCTAAAGGCAGTGCAACAAAAAAAAGGTGTCGAGTATCTCAAAGAATGTCCTGAGAATCCATGTCCCTAAACTGCCCCATCTCCTTAATGCAACAGAACAGCCACATGGCAGCTGAATGGGAGCGGAGCTGATCCTTAGTTGAATGGTTTACATCGATCAAGCCACAGCTAAAATAATAGGAAGACACACCCACTTAGCGCCGGCAGAATTACATTAACCATTTGTCTA
This sequence comes from Hemiscyllium ocellatum, assembly GCF_020745735.1. NCBI lineage: Eukaryota > Metazoa > Chordata > Chondrichthyes > Orectolobiformes > Hemiscylliidae > Hemiscyllium > Hemiscyllium ocellatum. Next base: position 7,563,785 of record NC_083439.1, on the reverse strand, counting down.
CGGGATGCCCGCTAACGTCAATCATTATTTTCCGTCAATCAAGTGCTGCTTCATCCAGTTACATCGTCTGCAGGCCAGGGAGAGAGAAATATAGAGAGTGAAATCTTTGAGACTCGCCACTTGGAGGTAAGCTCTCGTATTATTGGAGAGTTGATTTTAATTATTTTTGCTGCGTTTTGTTTGCTTCCTATTTTTTCTCTTCCTGTTTATTTCAACATTCAAAGGCTTCAGGCCATTTACCACTTTAGTTGCGTTTTCATTCTGTTAATTTCAATGAATTCGCGTCAGATCGAGGTGGCAATCTTTGAGCTCAACAACTCAAAATAAAATCCCACTACTGTAGAAGCAAGAGCCCAGTTTTATTCAAAGTGTTTTAGAATGAAGGGTTTGGGAGTCAGACTAACACAGACTCTTAGAAGATCTCCAAGTTTGAAAGAAAATATTAATTTCCACATTCTCTGGCGTTGGAGTATCGCTAAACAAACACAGCGATTAAAGAAAGACAGAACAGGAAAGTGGCAACGCAGTGGAGAACGGGAATGAAACGAGCAAGAGAGTGAGAGAGAGAGGGAGGGCGAGATGATGCAAAACTAAGCCAGTAAAGAGTGGAGAGGACACGGGAGAGAGAGAGGGGGGTAAAGAGGCCCATCTTTACTGGAGATCGGGCACATTTCTTTTTGTTTAAAGCGGAACATGAATTGATGTTTCAAAGAGTGGACACCATGAAACTGGCCCTGCTTGTATCTGTTAATAACGTTAGAAGGGGACAGTTCCCAATCTGAAAGCCAGATTGTAGTGACTGTGCTTTTATTGACCACACGTGGCTTTTAGAATCAGCCCCAGGACCGAGCTGTGCCCTTGGCGAAACTTTGAGAACAGTGACTTGGTGCTGCACCGACACTGCTCCTTCTGTCTGAATTAAACCGGACAGTGTCACCCTGGCGGCAAACAAGCTCATGGAACGGTCTCGGGAAGTTATGACGAGGGGATCGCCTCGCTTAAAGTTTGTTTGTCCCAGTGGAAATTGGGAGCCACGCAATTAAAATTACTGTAAGATATGACTGAGTTCTTCAGTTGAAAAATTATGTTCCGGCGTTTCTTTTATGTGGTTTTAAACACTAGCCTGACTGCGCCGTGTGTTAAAGGCTGATGTTCTGTGTACATAAACACTCTGATGTATTTCTGCAATATTCTGCCGTAAGTGGTGTAACACAATGCTGGCTCTATTAACTATTTATAACCTGATCAATAACCATCATTTAGCCCTGCTGGGGACATGATTGTGCTATCACTGACCCTCGTCTACCATCATCTTCTCGACTTCTAGATAAATTCTCCAGAAATTATTACCCGTTTAAAGGTCCAATTTCTGTTGGGTTCTAAAGTGTGTGTGAAACGCAACATTATTTTAAAACAGGGACACACTGTGAATTTTTTTTAACTAGAAGTGGAGACAAAGTCATTTTATAAGGTGAATATTGCCGCGGTGTTATGTAGAGAGGAAGTGCGGAGAAAGAAAGGAGGTCATATATATTTATTTATCAGAATATGAAACTTGGTGATCTTGGGGATAAAAATTGCATGTTCCCGTTTGCAGTTCAATAAAATAACTCGGAGCAGCAAAACCATGAAATAAAAATATTCAGTTTGTAAAACAACCTCATTTAATCTACTTTCGTTTTATCGAAGACTCTATAGATTTAAATTGATTATTTTGTAAAATGCATTATCTATCTATCTATCTATCTATCTATCTAAATATCTATCTATCTGAATATCTATCTATCGTTAGGCGTAGTCTTTTTTTTGTTTTTGTAACATGACGCCGTTTATTGCTCTTAATGGACACGTTAATTAAACTGTAATTAATCATACTGTCTGGATTCAAATTTGAACAGTTACACTAATCAAACAGAACTTAATAACGTCCATGAAACTGCCCGGAGCTATGACTTTTGTTAAGCAGACTCGTGTTGAACTAAAGCAAGCGTTGGCAACAGCTTTTTACGCCATATGTATCTTATACACCAGCATCGAGACGGGAGCAGTTCAGGAGCGAGAAAGCAGTTTAGTAATTTCTGGAGAAGGCAGCTGAACCTTTTCCGCCCGACATCAAGAACCAGAAAATCTGAAACTTGTTTCTTTGTGAAACAGACGGCGTTTAACTCCCTTTTTTTTTGAAAAAAAATACCAAAACTATTATTTGGTTAACTGACGTCGCGGGTTTGATACCGACTCAGGGGACATAAGCAAATGCAAAATTTATTGAGTAAAGGAGCATCGACGTAAAGCTGAGACAGTATTGTGTTTCGTTTCAGCTTTCTACAGTCCCCGCCACCCACCCCCTCAATAATTAGAATCTTGTACGGTAATTATTCGCCACCTTTTAATTATTCAGAGGGTCTGAGTGAGTGTAGTATTCCGGCCAATGATTTCGTAGGTTGCAAAAGCTTCGAATACCCTGTGCACGGGTTCTATGTAAACCTCGTAAACACACCAAAAAAACACCAGCTTCAGTTGATGAATTTATTTGTGTTTTGAAAACATATTTTCACGCGTATTCGAATCCATCTTTAATAGTCTGCAAGCGGCCATCAAAGGTTCAGAGATATCTATATTTATTTAAATATGTGTCAGCCGCGACACCCCCCCGACCCCTACTCGAAAGTGAAGACTTCCACTAATTATAACCGGCTTGGCAACACATTCGCTCCCACAGATGCATTCAGCTCAAACTCCGCAATGGTTTGCTGCCCCTGCAGCTAGAATCCTACTCGGGTAGGGAAAACCACCCTTAGGCGAATGTCAGTCCCGATAAAGCGAAGCGTGGTTGACTGCAAAAGTTCTACACCTGATTGTTTCAGACTTTAACCCAAAACACACGCATCTACTGGAAGGTCTGGGATATAGACTGACAAATTAATGCTTCTAATCCGCTCGGGGTTTTGGCCTTTAAATATACACAAACCCTTCTTAAGCCAAAAAAAAACACAAGATACTTTCGGAATAGGCAGCTGTAAGCAAGTGCATCAATTTGTGGGGAAACATTAGTTTTGACCAGACCCCTGTTGAGCACAGTCTCACAGCGTGTAAACACTGAGAATGAAATTGGCTTCTGTCGGCAGGTCTGAGGCCTCAACAGTCACTTACCTCATCTTACCCCTGTCACTGGGCCTTCTTTTCATCAATCCTTAAATCAAGCGAAGTTCGTCTCCAAAGTTGTTTTGTTGGGATACGTGGGACCGCTCGACGGGCTTCGATCTAGCTCTGTACAGTTCATATTGGAAACCAGGGCGCTCAGTGGACAGCTTGGAGGTGGATTCACGTTAAAACTACATGATTCCAGCGTGCAGCTTATCCTAGCCGCTGAGAGAAACGTGCAGCAAGGCAGTCTCTGTCATTAGATCAGCAAAGATGGGAGGAACATTTCATTAATGAATTGTCCATTAGTCTTTGTTAATTACAATATCGGTTGTTTGTCAGTCCTTATGCACTTGTCTTATAACGCGGCAACCTTTGTTTTTTTGTTAAAGGAATTCCCGGGAATATTAGAATACATTTGGCCTCAGCTGTTTAGCCTGTAATTCATTATATTTGTTTAATCATGATATTGTCATTTTTACTTTTGAGGTGCGTGTTATTAAAACGCTTGGTCTTGACCTGTGGACATCACTCAAACATTTACTCACACTCATTCAAACATAAACACTCACTCAAACGCACACACACACTCCAACACAACATTCACACACTCACTCAAATACAATCTCTCAAAAATACACACTCAAACATTCACTCAAACAGTGAATTCTCAGCTCCAACGATCTTCAGCCACATACCAAACAGGTTGTGTTCTCTGTACGTCTCCTGCACAGCGCACACATCGAGCACAAAGTTACTTAGCTGACTGAAGCCCAGATGTCTGGAAAGCTCGCTGACTGCAGCAGACTAACTTTTCACTACAGCGCCCCACCCCCCCACCCCCTTCAAACGCGAGACTCCCTTCTGCTTTCTCCCTGAACTAACCGCAAAGCTTATTGTTCAGGAATTAAAACGGGTATCCGAGTATTTTGAACAGAAAAAAAAATATCTCTCAGACGCCATACTGTCTGTGGAAACTGTATAGCTCTAAGCGGGACTCTGGGCATTAAAGAATACAATATGCGTTTTAATAACTGCCTCCAACTCGTACATAAACCTGAAGGTAGGAGGGGGCTTTACTGCATCTGATGATATTTTGTAGCAATAACAACTCGTTAATGTGACTAATGTACAGAATCTTAGTAGCGTCCTTTACAGTTAGTTAAAGATAAAGTACCCTGTACCTAAGATGAACCATCCATCAATCTATCCGCACCTGAGGGTAGATACCGAGGAACACAGCACATTTCAAACAAACTCTTTAAAATAACTTGCATTGGTATAGCGCCTTTCACTATATACAGATGTCTTACAGTTAATGAAGTCTTTCCGAAGTGTGGTGATTGAGTAATGTAGGAAACTGCATTTTTACAAGATTACATTTTGTAGTAATCGAATCTGACATCAATTTATATAAATATTTTCTGTTGTGCACTAAAGGTAACATCGAATTCAACAAACACCAAACATGTGGTGAGATATTTTGTTGTTGTTACGGGGATGTCACTGTTGGGCACGGAGTGAAAAGCGTCCACATAATCCGGATACCAAAGTCAGCGTCACCTCAGGTCAGTGACATAGATTCCTGACGTTAGGAAGACCTGTCATCTGTCTGATGACATTGATAGGAACGCGGGACCTGTACAGGCGGGAGAAAGGACGAGAAGGGCGTGCAGATGGGATTAAATGAAGGGACTTGGGAGGATCACGGAACAGCCTGTTTGGGCCGAACGGCGTGCACCAGTTTGGGACAATGATCCGCTGCTGTAAACTCCATGTCGAAGTACAAGAGCTTCTACTTGAACGAGAAATGGATGCGAATCTGTCTGAGCTAATGAACTTCTTGTAGTTCATAGCTGTGCGTTTGTGGTGTCTAAACCATATTTAATAAACGCACACTGAGCAGTATGCGCTATCTGTTTAGATTTATGTCCCAACCTCCATATGTTATTCTAAAGATTGACCCTTAGGATAATTATTAAGCACACGTTACTATTACACAACCTGACGCTGATAATTTAACGGTGCGGACAGCGAAATGAACTATTCACCTGTTCCCGCATGATGGCGTTTGAGATCTCCGCTTGGATTTGCTCCTAAAAAGTTCAGGGTCGGACTGAACGTCCCTAATGCTACAGTCAACCCGACCTGCGCAGGACAGTGCTCACTATAATCCGCGTATTATTCTTCAGGCAGGGTAAATAAAGAGGGTTATCGCACACAGGAGCAGCAAGGAGGTGAAAGGTAGTTATGGATAGGCTGGAATATTCGGTAAAAACAATGACTGCAGATGCTGGAAACCAGATTCTGGATCAGTGGTGCTGGAAGAGCACAGCAGTTCAGGCAGCATCCAACGAGCAGCGACATCGACGTTTCGGGTAAAAGCCATTCATCAGGAATAAAGGCAGTGAGCTGGAAGCATGGAGAGATAAGCGAGAGGAGGGTGGGGGTGGGGAGAAAGTAGCATAGAGTACAATAGGTGAGTGGGGGAGGAGATGAAGGTGATAGGTCAGGGAGGAGAGGGTGGAGTGGATAGGTGGAAAAGAAGATAGGCAGGTAGGACAAGTCCGGACAAGTCATGGGGAGAGTGCTGAACTGGAAGTTTGAAACTAGGATGAGGTGGGGGAAGGGGAAATGGGGAGGATCAGCTCTGATGTTGGAGAATGGCGGGGTACATTCGAAGGGCCGAGGGGCCTGAGTATGCAGCTATATAAGTAAACTTATGTCACTGGGTGGATCAGGCCTCATGGCTAAGTCGTAATGATTGTCCTCACCACCACCCCCTCCACCTCACCATGGAGAGCGCCACCACGGGACAACTTTAAAAACGTCCTTCCCAAAATACATTTATTTTGTCTGAATTCCTTTAAAGTCTGCCCCCTCCTTGAAGGACAAAAGCTGACATAAAACACCGGGAGGCCGGTTTTCTGTTCTCCAAAGTGAGCAGTCAATCATAGCACCAAAACCTCTGAGAGGTGTATGTGAGTGTAGCAGGTGTATGTGTCAGTTGTGCAAGTTGTAGAGAATCGGAACGCTATGTGGGTTGGAGGAGTGTACATGCCTGGAGGAGTGTACATGCCTGGAGGGACAGAGTCTTTCAAAGAGAAAAAGAAACATTTTTCACAAATGCGCTCACATACAATGCCTGGTAGTCATTAGCCAACCAATCAGCACTCTCCTGTTGTGCTGTCCAAATGTTGGGCTTTGCCTAAATTTGTATTCTTGCCAGATGTCCTGATGAGTGCAAAATGAGAATTTTCGACAGCACTTTTCTTTTCAAATATAGGCACTGTTGCGATATTGGAAGGGGGAACAGCCGATTTGTGCACAGGAAATTCTCACAAACCACATTGAAATATTGGCCAGAGTGACATTGGTCCAGGGACAAATATTGGTCAGGACACTGGGGCGAACTCTGCTTTTTAAAACAGTCACAGGGTTACTTACTTTTCCATACACACAGATGGTTTTAATATCTCTTCCAAAAGATTACAATTTTAACAATGTAGCACAGGGAATACCAGCCTGATTGGCTGACCAATTGTCTGGAGTAGGGCTTGAATCCACAACAGAGATGGGGGTGCTGTCCACTCAGTTACAACTGAGACTGTTGAGGGTCTGTATATGAAAGGAAACCAATTTCGACCAACCTCTCTGATTGTTTCCCATCGTTTATTTGTGGGATTTTCAAATCTCTTTCTGAGTGTGTGGAGATGTGAGTGCATTCTGACTAATAGTCAATGTTTAATTTGAAACTGTCATTGAAATCAAAACTACGCCCCCTGTCCTCACATTGGCGCATAAGGTTATGAGGGCCACGGGCAAGGTAGACAGGAAGCAGTAGTTCCCTTTAGTTGAGGGATGTAGAACGAGGAGGCAGGAGGTTTAGAGGGGATTTGAGGAAGTAAAAATTCAGATGGTGGGAATCTGGAGTGCACAGCCTGCGGGATGGGGGTGGTGGTGGGGGGGGGGGGGGGCGGGTGACTTGCATCCTCTAGAAAGGACATGGGTGAGCACTTGAGATATCATAACAGTCAAGGTGATGAACTAAGTACTGGAAAGTGGGATTAGTGCAGATAGGTCTGCGCAGGTTCGATGGGCAGAAGGGTCTCTTCTGCGCTATAGCACTGTATTAATGCAATCTCAGAACATTGTTCAGGGATCATTTTCCTTGACTAGGCAAATCTCATTCACCCAGATTTGTCTAGTTATGTCTCTCAGATATTTGCGTGTGAAATAGATAATCTCAAATTGTGTGCGTATTTCTGTGTTTGTAGGAGAATCTGCATTTTGCCGGTATGACTTTTTCTGTGACTCTCAGTCAGAGAGCTGATGCTCACACAGTAGTTGTGTTCTAACATTCTATGATCCTATGCATTGTGTGTCTGTCTGTGGATTCTGCTCTGTGTGTGGTTATCTGTGTGTGCATGTGTCTGTGTGTGTGGCTGTCTCTGTGTGCGTGTGTGGACTCTGTAGACTGTGTGTGGCTTTTGCTATGCGTGTGTTTATGTGTCAAAGCTGAGTTCACAGTGCCTGAGTTTAGTGCCGTTCCTCAAATGATTTTAGTGCCCCCACTCATCCTCAGTTAGATCAATTGAATCAGTTCGTAACCTGAAAAGAGCTGGCCTTTGAAATCCCGCAACCCCACAGCACTAGCCTTGTGTCAAACCTTACAACAGGGCTGCTTAAACCCGCACCCGTACACTTGTAGCCCCCTCGCCCTCCAAAACTGGAGAAATAACCCAGTGTGGACGAGAAATTGAAGGATTCGGCGAATTTTTCTTCTGCAGGGACAAAGTTTCAACCTGGGTCGTCTCAGTACAGACAAAGTTGCATTAAAAATGGTTAAGGTCAGTTTGGCAATACGCGGTGCATGGTCTCTCGCAAGACCCCCTGGAACATGCACATTGTTGGGTTTGTATTCCCGTCATAACGGAGAAGAATGTTGCAGGCAGGAGCTGTCAGTAAAGATGAGTGTTACATTCCAAACATTTTCTAAACAATTGTTCAGGGATATTATTCCGCACCTTGAACGCGGACCTCTCGACTCAGAGGTAGGGCACTACCACTGCGCCAGAGGGAACTTGGGCATCGCATTCTATAATGAGTACATCACATTCATGGGCGTCTACAAACTCACTCCAGTCTATTACTGGATGTTGTTAAAATGCTCCCGGATTTGACCACAATCTCACCGTCCGCTAAAATTCGGGTGTAAGGGAATTGCAAGCTGGTTGCTATGTGTCAACACGGTCTTGAACATTAGAACACCGCTTCCTGTTGGATGAAATGCTTAAAGCGCCAATCAGGGACCAGTTGCACTAGAGGGATTAGAACCTTTTACAATATTTATAGGTCACACCACAGCACCCTCCGCCAATGCACTCACTCAGGATAGAGGCCGCGGATAGTACTGAGATTTCCACCATTTCTTTCTATTCCCCTGTCATCAGAGTGTGGTAATTAACAAAATAATATCTAAGTATGCTGTTGGTAATTACCACACACCGTGCACGTCTGTTTATGAATTTTGCATTGATCAAGAGATTGCAATTGGAGGCTCCTGTGATTCTGGGGAAGGTTGCTGTTTTAAAAGTTCATAGTCTCATTGGGTTTTTACTCTGCTCCATTTTCAAAGCATAAAAGGTGCAGCAGAGCTAAAGTACCATGTTGGATCCTTCTTGACTAACTGTCAAAGTTCCTCTGATCACATTTCTCTGAAGCGCCTGGGACGTCTATTTTACCTTTAGGACGCTAAATAAATGTAAATTGTTGAATTGCGCGTGTTTGATCGGCCGCGTTATAAGCATAATTCCAGAGCTAACGTCGGTGTCAGAAGCTATTTAGCATTTGTCAAGGGTACGTCAGCGTTCTATCAGCACGTTTAACCCCTGTCCCTCTATACACATTCCACTTCCCTTTACATCCAAAGCCCTGTCCCTCTATACCCACACGCCTGCCCCTCGGTACACACCACTGTCCCTCTATACACACACTCCTGCCCCGAAGTGCATACCCCCTTGTCCCTCTATACACAGTCCACACACTCTTGCCCCTCTGTACACACACGCCTGCCCCTCTATACACACACCCCTGACCCTCTATACACACACCCCTGTCCCACTATACCCACACCCCCGTCCCTCTATACACAGTACACACACTCTTGCCCCTCTATCCACACACCCCTGCACCTCAATACCCACACCCCACCACTCAATGCCCACCCTCGTCCCTCTATACTTATACCCCAGTCCCTCTATATGCACACCCCGTCCCTCTATACACACCCCTGTCCCTCTATACTCACACGCATGTACCTCTATACACACCCATGCTCTGCTATATCCACACACCTGCCACTCTATACACACTTTCCTGTCCCTCTACACCCACACCCCTGTCCCTCAATACACACACCCCGTGACTCTATACCCACACCCGTGTCCATCTATACCCACACCCCTGTCCCTCAATACACACACTCCTGTCCCTCTATACCCACACCCCTGTCCCTCTAAACACACACCCCATCCCTCTATACCCACACCCCTGTCCCTGAATACACACACCCCTGTGGCTCTATACCCACACCCGTGTCCCTCTATACCCACACCCCTGTCCCTCAATACACACACTCCTGTCCCTCTATACCCACACCCCTGTCACTCTATACACACACTCCTGTCCCTCTATACCCACACACCTGTCCCTCTAAACACACACCCCATACCTCTATACCCACATGCTCATCCCTCTATACACACACCCCAGTCACTCTATACCCACATCCCTGTCCATCTATACACACCCCTGTCCATTTATACACATACCCTTTCCGTCTATACACACATACCTGCCCCTCTACATACACACTCCTGCCCCTCTATACACATGCCTCTGTCCATCTATACACACACCCCTTCCCTCTATACACACTCCTGCCTCTTTATACATATGCCCCTGTCCATCTATACCCACACTCCTCTCCCTCTATACACACACACCTGCCACTCTATATACAAACCCCTGTCCATCTGTACACACCCCCGTCCATCTATACACACACCCTTGTCCCTCTATATACACACACCTGCCACTCTATATACAAACCCCTGTCCATCTATACACACCCCCTTCCATCTATACACACACCCTTGTCCCTCTATATACACACACCTGCCACTCTATATACACACTCCTGCCCCTCTATACACACACCCCTGTCCATCTATACACATACCCCTGTCACTCTATACATATACTCCTGCCCCTCTATGCACACACCCCTGTCCCTCTATACACACACACCTCTGTCCCTCTATACCCACATCCCTGTCCCTCTATATACACACTCCTGCCCCTCTATACACATTCCTCTGTCCATCTATACACACACCCCTGTCCCTCTATACACAACTCCTGCCTCTTTATACACATGCCCGTGTCCATCTATACACACACTCCTGTTCCTCTATACACACACTCCTACCCCTCTATACACATGCCCCCTGTCCAACTAATACCCACACTCCTCTCCCTCTATACACACACATCTGCCACTCTACACACACACTCCTGCCCCTCTATACACATGCCCCTGTCCATCTATACACACACCCCTGTCCCTCTATACACACACACCTGTCACTCTATACACACACCCCTGTCCATCTATACACACACCCTTGTCCCTCCATATACACACACCTGCCACTCTATTTACATACTCCTGCCCCTCTATACACACACCCCTGTCCATCTATACACATACCCCTGTTATTCTATACATACACTCCTGCCCCTCTATACACACACCCCTGTCCCTCTATACACACACCCCTGTCTATCTATACACACACCCTTGTCCCTCTATACCCATACTCCTGCCATCTATATGCACATCCTTGTCCATATATATACATGCCCCGTCCCTCTATACACACCCGTGCCCCTCTATCTTCACACCTGTGTCCCTCTATACACACACTCCTGCTCCACTATACCCACACACCTGCCACTCTATACACACTTTCTTGTCCCTCTATATCCACACACCTGTCCCTCGATACACACACCCCTGTCACTGTATATCCACACTCCTGTCGCTCTATACCCACACTCCTGTCTCTCTATACACACATCCCTGTCAATCTATACACACACCCCATCCCTCTATACACACACCCCTGTCCATCCATACACACAGCCCTGTCCATCTATACACACACACCTGCTACTCTATATACACTCCTGCCCCTCTATACACACCCCTGTCCATCCATACACACAGCCCTGTCCATCTACACACACACACGCTGCCACTCTATATACACAATTCTGCCCCTCTATACACACACCCCTGTCCCTCTATACACACACCCCTGTCCCTCTATACACACACCCCTGTCCATCCATACACACACCCCTGTCCATCCATACACACACACCTGCCACTCTATATACACTCCTGCCCCTCTATACACACACCCCTGTCCATCTAAACACACACCCCATCCCTCTATACACACACTCCTGTCCATCCATATACATACCCCTGTCCATCCATACACACACACCTGCCACTCTATATACACTCCTGCCCCTCTATACACACACCCCTGCCAATCCATACACACAGCCCTGTCCATCTACACACACACACACCTGCCACTCTATATACACAATTCTGCCCCTTTATACACACACCCCTGTCCCTCTATACACACAAACCCGCCACGTTATATACACACTCCTGTCCATCTATACCCACACCCCTGCACCTCTATATCCACACCCTTGTCCCTCTATACACACACTCCTGCCTCTCTATACCCACACCCATCCCTCTATACCCACACCCCGTCCCTCTATACCCACATCCTTGCTCCTCTATAGTCATACCCCTAACCTACACACACCCCTTTCCCTGTATGCTACACACACCCCTGCCCCTACACACACCCCTGCTGCCTACACACACCCCTGTCCCCTATACACACCCCTGTCCCGTACACACACCCCTGTCCCCTATACACACCCCTGTCCTGTACACACACCCCTGTCCCCTACACACACCCCGACCCCTACACATACCCCTATCCCCTATACACACCCCCGACCCCTACACACACCCCTGACCCCTACACACACACCTGCCCCCTACACACACCCCTGACCCCTACACACACCCTTATCCCCTATACACACCCCTGACCCCTACACACATCCCTGTCCCCTACACACACCCCTGACCCCTACACACACTCTTTTCCCTGTATGCTACACACACCCCTGCCCCCTACACACACCCCTGACCCCTACACACACCCCTGCCCCCTACACACACCCCTGACCCCTACACACACCCCTGACCCCTACACACACCCTTTTCCCTGTATGCTACACACACCCCTGACCCCTACACACACCCCTGACCCCTACACACACCCTTTTCCCTGTATGCTACACACACCCCTGACCCCTACACACACCCCTGACCCCAACACACACCCCTGCATTCTCTCTTGCATATTCACAATCACTTGTCTGAATAAATACATGTAAATCCTGCACTCACTCTTGTACTCACTCTCGTTTGAGTCCCCCAACCTTCCCACGGTCGGGCACATGTTTCCAATCGGTTCCCCTCCCTCCTAACAGCACACACTCACGAGATTCAAAATCCCAAATTCCCGCCACGCGGCCAAGAGTCACTCCATCTAAAGCTGAACTCACACCGAGAAACCTGGGAACATTGGACCCAATCCAGCCGAACACTGACCTCAAAACAAAACAAAGCATTTATTAATCTCTTGGCGTTTATTTTAATTTAAATTAGCAATGAATCGATTATTAAGAATATTATTTCTAAAATTGCAACACATTTAATCATTAAAACCATTCATTATCTGCGTTCCGAACGTGAAAGGGATTTCATTTCACAAAAGATTGACAAATCCTAGAATTGACAGGTTCGTGCCACTTTCAAATTGATGCTAGAAAATAAAGCGACCGAATACAATGTTAATCGGGGTGTGTATTTGTGTGTGCTGTGTGTGCATTTGTGTGTGTATGTGTCTGTGTGTGTATTTGTGTGCGTGTCTGTGTGTGTATTTGTGTGCGTGTATATTAGTGTGTATATGTGTGTGTATGTGTGTGTGTGTATTCGTGTGTGCTATATTAGTGTGTATTTGTGTGTGTGTATTAGCGTGTGCGTATGTCTGTATTAGTGTGTGTGTGGGCGACTGACAGTTAATAGTGTGAGTGAGAGTGAGGAATGAATGTGAATGAGTGAGTGTGAGTGGGCGAGCGAGTTAGTCAGTAGAATGTGGGAGCGAATGAATGAATGAGTGAGTGAGCGGATCTGTGAGTGTTTAGGAACAAGTGTGAGACTGAGTGCGTGATTGAGAGTGCGTGAATGAGTGAGAGCGTGTGTGATTCAGTGTGTGTGAATGATTGAGTGAGTGAGTGAGTGGATGAGTGTGAGTGTGAGTGAGTGGATGGGTGTGTGCGAGTGAGTGAGTGAGCAAGTAAGGGATGACGGTGACGGAACATAGACATACTGCAGTCTCCAAATCCCATTCCCAGCAGCACTGAGACGGGGCTGTGAGACTTTTTGGCAGCGTCTGGGAAGAGAGGCCAATGATCGAGTGTGGGGTCGGGGGTCAGCACTTGCTATCAAACAGAAAGCACCCCCTCCCCTGCCCTCGCCCTTCCCCACACCTCCCCCAGCGATCTACAGCAGCTTTACTTTTGGAGCAGACGGGCGAATTATTTTTCGGTTAAAACTTAGAAAGCCGTGTCATATAAAGAAGCACCTCTCCTTTCCTGGAGGGCTCCGAACGAGATTGCAACATAAATCACGGCGGTCTAATTCTGTGGAAGTTTAATAAATGCTGCTATTCAAAATGAATGTTCTCCATTTAACCGTTGTATCAGCAGCAAATAAACCCATGACCCCAATAAATTTAATTTTAGAGGCCGATCAATTCTGCGTTGTATCGATTGAACGGCCCCATACATTAGATGCCCTGCTCTCTCCCACTCTCTCGATAGCGTTCTCTCTCTTCGATTACAGTCTTATTAAGGGAAAAGATTGTTCCAAGAACATGGGAGTCTACTGAAAATTAAACGGTGACATTTTAATTACTGGCTATTGATAAAAGAATCCCTTTAATGGCTGTTTACAAGCCTTGGCATAGTTAGGATGACCTGTTCGACTAATCAAGTTGGATGGCTTTGCAAAGGTCAGGCGTTGGCAAATAGACTACATAGATTGTTAAACAGCAGCTCAATCAGCAACGGCAGAGGGTAAAAAAAAGGTGCAATTTTAACCCGGGTCAATACTTACTCGGACACTTTGCTTTCGTGGCCTGGAGTGTGTTAAACAGAATCCAATCATTCATTTGGCAACAAGGAGTTAATTTCGGAGTTGGTAATAATGCGATTTTCTGTACAGACTGGGCGGAGGGGAAGGAGAAAGATTGTGACAAGCTTTTATTTCTCAGTAGGGAGCAAGGTAGATACATAATCATCTGAGGGAGACATATTCACCTCTAACTAAATTAATATGTGTTATATTAAGAAGACAAGTTATTTAGACTGGATGCACACACGGTCTGGATGCTCACGGTGAACTGACTCCTCATTCGTTGTGTTGATGCTTGGGTCTGATGGATAGTAAGGGGATGAGGAACGAAGGGTCAAGGAGAGTCCCTGTATCTCATTCTGTACCGTCCTTGTGATCCAGGCAGTTCAGCCGAACCCACAAGGCGACCACTCAAAGCAGTGATAATCTTGTCTCAAGACAACACTGTTCCTGTGAAATAGTCTCTACATAGACAACTTCATCCTCTGAACATTTACACTGCCGTACAAAATTAAAGTTTCTAATCAGCTCCACAAAAGGGACATATGCCTGTTTTCCTAACTCGAAACTTGCCCTTTTAACTTTTCCTTTTTGAATCAATTCCCCCGCTGTGTAGGGTAACGGGGTTTGCAAAACTTCAGCAACCACCTGACACCGTTTTATGAACTAAATCAAACCCTGCTCTGAGCAGCCTGGACGGCGACTGGGTCACGCGTGGAGATGAACAGAGGTTTCAGAGTCTGTTTCACAGTGGTCTGTCTCTGAAACGCAGCGTGTGAGAGCGATTCCGGGGTGGATCCCCACCCCCGGTTTAACACCAGCTGGGCCCCAGTATTCAGAAGGACGAGTTTGGGCTTTCTCAATGATTCAGGAAGGCGGAGATCTCTTAGTTAAATGCAGACAACTCCCAAACTGATACCATTCGCCCCATTCGAAGCCTTCTGCCTTTTCATAAACTCAGCCACTCAAGAGCGTGGCTCTCTCTAAGGACGGAGTGATATATGCAAATCCGAATCTTAACTGAGGCAATCTTCCCTAAATTTAGTCCCTGGCTTTGTTGGAGCAATAAGTTGTCAGGGCAGGAGTTTTCCCAAAGTGAGACACACGGGCAAATAATCCCAGTTTTCCTGCTCCAACACATTCTCTCAAACGGCAGTGACAATTCTGATCTAATTCCTCTCTCGTCAAATTACCGTGTGGATCCTTTTTGATCCATCGCCAATGATCTAGTCAGTTATTGAAGCAATCTTAATTTTTGTTTAACACAGACAGGCAACTCCTTCCCTACTAAGGAATCATTAAAAAAAAATCCTTATCACTGTGGCTTTAGAAAATAGAAAGGGGAATAATTTTAAAAGCTACAGGACCGTTAAGAGGTGCAAATATAACACTCACCTGAGCAGGAATGTCACTTTGGCAAATGGATTCATTGCAAAACCTGCTGTTCCGGAGAATTCAAATAGGTGGGTTCTGCTGCGTTCAGGTACATCCTTGGCTCTGGTTAAGGACACGAACTTCTCCTTTCGCTAATCCTGGGAAATAAATCATCAAATCTATAGTGAGCGAGAACGAGAATGAATTACTGCTCGCTTCTATTAAGACTATAAACTGATTTTCATCGATCAGGTTTATATAACTAAAACAAGTAGACCTAAACGGATGAGATCTCATAAAAAACACATTTACTTTCAAAAAATCTGTCATATGCACATTAATAAGTCAGCTCATTTATACATTTTTTTAATCAAATGAAATATAAGACAGTAAATTGGTGAAATTTGAGTGCTTTTAATCTGTTAAATACTGTATAGAATGGTGAATGCTGAAACTCTGAATTAAAACATCTTTGTGTAATTCGAAGTTGCAAAGGACTGACTGAAAGAGATGAATTGGGGTGTGAAAATATTGCAACTGAAGCAAATACTGTTAACTTTTCCTGATGATTCAGTCTGGCACTATAGATCTATAGATTAGGGAGAACCCAGAGATAGAACTAAATGTCTGCCTGATTCCTTTTCCAGTTTCTTTTATTCAGTCCAGTCTCCTTAACCATAGAGTAATAATCATTCGAGGTCATGTGTCGGAGAAATTTGACAAGCGCTTTCCTGTGTCAATTGCACCCTTTGCTCTTAATGCCCTTTAATGGAGCAAACTCTTTCTCATCAACTGTATAAGTGCAATCATTGACAGCTGGTATTGGCTGCAGAGCATAATTTAATGGCTGAAGGTGCAAAGTATTGCTTCCCTAATGTGGGTGCACTGCCCAGGGTAGTATTGAGCCATTAAAAACAAAAACAGTCCCAAGCTCAATCCCCACATGGCAGGGCCACAATAAAGATGCATCGTTTGGTTTCAGTGTTATGGGTGGTGGAGTGCAGAGGAAAGCAGTCACCCAGTGGCTTTTGGTGGACAGGACTGGGTGGGTGAGAACGTTCCAGGCCTGTTGGGAAGTCCTTCACAGGTAAATTGTCTGCTGCACTCACTATTAAGCTTTCATGTGAAGAGTTACCACTTGGCAGAAGCCAGCATCTTTGTGACTGGGGCTGAATAGCAGTGTATGCCTAGTCTGAAACAGTCTGAAGGTGAGCAAGGTGGGTAATAAAACATAGACTTGTTTATACAATAACAGCTGCTTGAAATTGTAGGCAATGCAATTTAACCACATTTAAGCATTAACCTAGTGACTACAATTAAAGCTCCTACATTCTACAATTAAAGCCTCTGTAAACCACTTGCACGAGTATCTTGAGAGTGTGATTGCTTTCAATATTTACAGCGAAATTGTTTTCATGGGATAATTATCGTGTTGCAGGAAAGTTTGTGTTAATTGCAGTTGATATTTCCATAATGTGGAGCTCAGCAAACCTTGAGCCTAAAGGCCCAAACTGATTGTAAATATTTAATGGCAATAGATGCAGCCCCACAGTATTCATCCATCCTTGCTGTTCATTAATAGCAAGTGTCAGAGGCAAAAGAGACTAAAAAGCTCGGAAGTGATTTTCCAATTAGTCCTTAATTATTAATAATCTTACATCACTGAAACTTACGTTTCTAGCAATTTAGCTGAGGGAATGCTGTTAACATAAGAAAGATGGTATATATGTCCCCCATGATATTATTGTAAGGAGGTGGACAACCAGAGTGCTTCTGCCGATTTAGCGAAGTTTTATTGTTGTGTTCATAACTCTGTTATTTTACTAATTCTAACACCTCCTCTCTCGTGCTGACAGTTTTAATCTCTCCCTTTTCCTACTGGCTGTTTTCAGTGTTGCAGACCATCAGTGCAGCATCTTATTAAAGTGTCACTTTTCAAGCACAGGGCTAGCTGGTATATGTTGTCTGGCTATTCTTCTGAAGAAACATCACCACCAAGCTAAATGCAGTCCTCATTCCTAGTGCAGTCACTTGTAATGGGAGGCAGAATACAATTACAAAAGAGGGGATCTGGACTGAATCTTTTTCAGAACCTTGGGTTGGCAGCACAATTGAAGCTTCACATTGCAGCTCAGCTAACTCAGTACAAATTGAGCATCAACTTTCTGCTGAAAAGTTCATTTCATTATTTTCAAAGTCAGGAAACTGAATACTGGGTGGATGTCCTTAAAATATCTGCCGCCTTCTCTTCATCTTTTTCTTTTTACAATCTAGTGCCACCAGTTGAAAAAATATGATTATGTGGGTTTTAATGAATATGTTTTAACCAGCTCCAGGTTCACAATTCCAGCATCAAAAAGGTTTCCTTGTGGCCACTAGGAAGTTAGAGGAGTCCTGAAATTTGTTCTCAGAACTTTGTTTGCTAATCAACATCCTAGACCTGTAGAGAAATCAAGGCAGAATCAACCCCCTCCCACTCCACCGAGGACATGCAGGTCCTTGGACTCCTCCATCGCCAGACCATAACAACACGACGGTTGGAGGAAGAGCGCCTCATCTTCCGTCTGGGAACCCTCCAACCACAAGGGATGAACTCAGGTTTCTCCAGTTTCCTCATTTCCCCTCCCCACACCTTGTCTCAGTCAAATCCCTCGAACTCAGCACCGCCTTCCTAACCTGCAATCTTCTTCCTGACCTCTCCGCCCCCACCCCACTCCGTCTATCACCCTCACCTTGACCTCCTTCCACCTATCGCATCTCCATCGCCCCTCCCTCCAAGTCCCTCCTCCCTACCTTTTATCTTAGCCTGCTGGACACACTTTCCTCATTCCTGAAGAAGGGCTTATGCCCGAAACGTTGAATCTCCTGTTCCTTGGATGATGCCTGACCTGCTGTGCTTTAACCAGCAACACATTTTCAGCTTTGTAGAGAAATCATCATAATACAACAAACTATAGGTGCTGGAAATCCCAAACAAAAACAGAAATTGCTGGAGAAACTCAGGTGGTCTGGCAGCACCTGTAGCGAGAAAGCAGAGTTAACTTTTCGGGACAAGTGACTCTTCTTCAGTTCTGAAGCAGTTAACTCTGAATCTGAATTCATGGGAATATGGATATTGACATCAATTTAAAGCATGTGGTTAGTTAACAAAAAGAGACACTGCCTTTATTGCCATATTCCAATCTCATTATACAGCTTTCATCTCTCATACTATGCCATTTAATAAGGTTTCTGGGCCTTGGCTGGAAATGATTTTCAATTCCATTTAATGCTATATCATGGCACATTCACTGTAGGTTATGTTTCATTTTAGAACTCACAGAGGAAGTGGTTTCTCAGGCATGAGGCTGGAGTGTGGCAGAAAGAACCTTAAAGTGCAATCTAGTTAATGCTCCGTGGTGTTGCTATAAAGTAAATAACAAACTGACTGCTCTGAAAACTGCTGAAAAATTGCCCAAATGGTTACAGAAATGTCTGTGAATGTGTTAGAAAAACTGAAACTAAAGGCAGAGGCAGATTAATTGTACACTCCCTGCAACCTCGCACTGCAACTCAGCATTCACTCCATTAATTACAATTGGAATCCAACTGGCAGTCAGATTCTACAAGAGCAGCACCATCATGATCATCAACGTGACCAGTGGGACAAGTAGTCAGGAGACCCCTTGGTGGGTTTCCTAAAGGAACTGTTGGAATTTGTCTTGTACATAATCAGGATGTGGAAAATAATGATGAAAGATCTTTTCAACCATTTGCTTTGGTTTTGTTCCTGTTGTCTACCTGTTTTAGTCAAAGCAAGACCTCAATTGTTATTCCATATTTTGTGGGTTATGCTGTTATCACACACATTGTTAGTTTGTGTGACCATTTCGAGTTTTTCAGTAGAATTATCTTTTCAGAAGATATTAACAGATGGCATAGTTGGCTTTTCCTGACTCTATCCCATCAATCTGAACTAAAGAAGGCAGTATTAACATTCAGGCCTTAGCAGTTTAGTGTGGCTCAGGACGGAAGTGCTCATGATACAGATCTTTTGCCTTATCTCTCTCTCCCTTCCCATTTCAGTTCTTGCAGGGATCAGATACATTAGTGTCACTAGATACCTCTTCGCTCTTTACAAAGACACACTGGACTGTGAGTGGCTTCACTGCCAGACCCAACAGAATTCTTTGATGTTTTGATGGCCATGAGAACGAGAAAGTGACCAGAATGTGAAATGATTTCCCTGACCACCCTCCACAACCCTTATTTGGACAATATAACATTTTCACAATGCAACAACATGTTTTGAGATGAATTGCATGCCTGTGGTTGACATATAAAGTTTGCCAAATAATGGTGGGGACTGTAAAAAATGTTTGCATGTAGTGATTTTCAGCATATGTTCCAACTTTCAAGAATTCAAGAGTTTTATTGGAGTAAATAAGGAGAATTTATGCAGTGGTAGGAGTGTTGGTAACCAGAGGACTCAAAGATAAGGGAGGGCGGCATGGTGGCACAGTGGTTAGCACTGCTGCCTCACAGCGCCAGGGATCTGGGTTCAATTTCCGCCTCAGGCGACTGACTGTGTGGAGTTTGCAGGTTCTCTCCGTGTCTGCGTGGGTTTCCTCTGGGTGCTCCGGTTTCCTCCCACAGTTCAAAGATGTGCGGGTCAGGTGAATTGGCCATACTAAATTGCCCGTAGTGTTAGGTAAGGGGTATATGTAGGGGTATGGGTGGGTTGTTGCTTCGGCGGGTCGGTGTGGACTTGTTGGGCCGAAGGGCCTGTTTCCACACTGTAAGTAATCTAATCTAATCTAATCATAATTAAATTTGCAAAAGCCAGATGCAGAGAATGACAAGCGATATTACATGGAGTGAGTTGTTGTGACGAGTGATATATGACCTTAGTGAGGTGTGGAAACAGATTCAATAGTAATTTACAAAAGGAATTGGATAAATACTTAAAAATGTAAAATTTGTAAGGCTACACAGAAAAAACAGAGAGAAATTGAACTAATTGGATAATTCTTGGATTGACCTCCTCTTTACTGTATAAGTCTATGAAACAGATCACAGAACTTTGGAACATTCTCCAACAATCACAGGCCAATGAACAACCCTGATGCTTGTGGGATGTGTGGTCCAACCACTGGTGAAATATGCATTTCTTATGGTTTGTGGATTGCCATCACATAATCCTCTATCTATCCCTTTACTAAATAAACAATATGATCATCAACAGGAATTCTCCCACAACACATCACCTTCCCAGTACGTGTTCAGGTAAAGACCATCTTAATGTTAGAATTATTTAATTGCAGTCCCTCCCAATGCTTCCCTTTGAAAAAGTAGAATGTAATTGATTCTCAGAGATCTGAAGGATCCCTGGTTCTACTTGCAGTGTGTTAGTTTAATGTACAGAATTAGCTGATCTCAACAGGGGCAGCAGTTGGAGTACTCAACTTGACTCCATTTATGGGGTTGCTGTTCCTGATTATTTTCCAGTTGGACCTTGTGTTTGCATTTTCATGTGATGAGGGGTTGGGAAAGCAGGTGTCTCCAACGACAAATAACCTGCCCACATTCAACTTTTGGTTCAGTTTAGAGTGGAATGCCCAGTAGCAGGAAAAGTGCTATTTTTTTGTGGTCTGTTTCTTTGCTGGCACTTCACGTGCAGATTTGGATCAGTCTAGAGAGTAGAATTTTGAGTAGAAATAAAATTTAAAGGCATGGGGATGATCACATCACAATGACAATGTTGGGTAAAAAAATTGTCTAGCACGGTATAATATCAGTTAGAAGCAGAAAACTGAGGTTTGGGGTGGCACGGTGGCTCAGTGGTCAGCACTGCTGCCTCACAGCACCAGATTCAATTCCAGCCTCGGGTGACTGTCTGTGTGGAGTTTGCACATTCTCTCCATGTCTGTGGGAGTTTCCTCCCAAAGTCCAAAGATGTATAAGTCAGGTGAATTGGCCATGCTAAATTTCCCACAATGTTAGGTGCATTAGTCAGAGGATCTGGGTGGGTTACTCTTCGGAGGGTCGGTGTGGACAGGTTGGGTCGAAGGGCCTGTTTCCACACTGGAGGGGAATCCAATCTAATCACTTTGAGACAAGCTGATGCGTGTTTTTCCAAGTTAGAGAAAGTGGTTAATGTTTATTGGATCATATCTCATTAAGGGAAAAACTGTGAAACATAGATAACTACTGGTGAAATACTCTGATGTCCTAAGACATGCAGGATTTGTAAATGTACAGGAGTTATGGAGAACACACTGAGAAGATCAGCTTGCATCTTTTGAACCACAACAATCCACCAGGCCTGTGAGCGAGGCAGCTGAGTGTTGAAGAGCAATCTCTCATGCCAAGAGAATTTGGTAGGATGTCAGAAATAAAATTAAACAAGGCTAGGATAGTAAAATACTTAAGATGTTAAGGTGCCAGGTAGCATTCACACCCCCAGAGGATAAAGTGACAAAAGTTTTATTTTCCAGACTCTTTTGATACAAACCCAGGCTTTGAAATTAATGAGAATCACTGATTCTAGTAAGTTATGTTTGTGAACGTAAAATATCACAAAGAATTCAAACCACAAATCCAAAAAAACAATTATGATATTTTTGGTGTGCAAAAAGTAAGAAAAAGAAATACTTGCAATTAAATGCCACTTTTGGAGATCACCGGGCAAATCAAATCAAAGCACTTTACAGGCAATGAAGTCATTTTGAACTGTAATCATTGCTGTCATGTCTTAGACAGCTTTCACACAGCAAGATCTGAAAATGAGCAATGTGTTAATGTCCAAATAAACTGTTTTATTGTGATATTGACTGAGGGGTAAATACTGGCTAGACACTGGGGATAACTTCCCCCCTCTTCTTTGAAACACTGTCTCAGGTTCTTTTATATTCATCAGAGATTGCTGAAGGGGCTTCAGGTAAATGCCTCATCTAAAAGGAACAACAGTCTACACCGCAGCACTGGAGTTTCAGCCTTGATTTCTGTGCTATCTATCAAAAAATTATAGCAGATGGCGAAATACTCCAAAGTGTTCTCTATAAAATGCTTGCTTCCAAATAATGCTCTGTTTGAACCCATTCTTTCTGCACAAGATGTTTTCAAGGTCAGCCCTGATCTGTGCTGAGTTTGTTAATTCAGCTGTTGAGGTTTTCACTTATGGAAGGTATGATCAGTCAGCACTCCCGTTAAATGCTATCTTGGTGAGCGCTGGTTTGTAAATGTGCAAACAGTTTAGAGTTTTGCCTGCAATATTTTGTTGGTAATCTATTCCACTGACCCAGATTTGGTCAATGGGTAGAGTATTGGAGGGCATAGTGTACCTGTGGAGTTTTACACTGCCAGGTGTTGGTGCTGTCAATGGTTCCATGTCAAGAGAGGACTGGGGAATAGATGACAAGACTGAGGAGGGGGTGAAGAAAAAAAAGTATGAAAAGAGTTAGGTAGACATGACTGATTGCCACTCTCCGTGCTGAGGCTTCAAATAACAAATGAGAAGCTGCAATAGGTGATGTATGATGTGCTCAATCATTCGCATCATCAAGCTTATAAAGGAAGTTCCTAACACAAGCCAAAAGTGCCAAAGAAACTTAACAGATCTGGCAGCATCTGCAGACAGAGAAGCAGAGTTAATGTTTCAAATCCAGTGACCCCTCACCAGATATGACAGTAAGTCAAACCAACCTTGAAACTTTAACTCTGTTTCTCTCTCTCTCTCTCTCTCTCTGCTGTCAGACCCATCGAGTTTCTTTCGCGTTCTCTGTGTTTCAGATTTCCAACATCCAACGAATTTTGCTTTTATTTATGTAGGTATTAGGATTTTGCATATGTCGGCTTTGACTGGTTAATATTGGGATATTTTGTCCTTGCAGCATACATTGCCAATCCCTGTGCAATTTACCACACCCAGAAAAACAGTACGTAGATGCGCAAAGTCAACACTGTTTCGAGTGCTGTGATTACTGGTTTGATAGTTGAGATGGCTGGATCAATCTCAGGTCTGTAGTTGATACCAAGTTGTTCAGAGGTTGTCCATGTGGTAGATTAATGAACTAGCACCTCCCCGAGCGCTTCAAGTGTTGACATTTTCCACAAAGGTATACAATGATGATCATTTCCCCTTTTACCATGTGAAATCAGTATAGTTTGTTCACTACTTTTAATTAAAGAGGTATAGCAAATTAATTTAATTGCTCTCACCCTATGCTTTTAAGGGAAAAAAACAGATTAACAAATTGCAGTCCAGAATCAGCATTGTGAGCTAATCTTGTGCAATCTTATTTCTTGGAATATCTTAGCGGACATGTTGCCCATGAATTACTTTCCTTATCAAATATATAAAGGTAACAACATTATATTTTAGTATATCTTAGGTTAGCCACAACTTCCATTGGCGTCATGTTTGAAACTCACAACCTTGGCATTCTGTTAGATCCAGAGCTGATGGCCTGACCCATATTGTCTCTGTGATGATTTCCACTTACTACAAAAACTGTACCATCATATTTGTTCTCTCTGGACCTGAGAATTGCAATTTACTCAAGGACACTCAACACCATCCTTAAGCTTCTGCCCTTCTAAAGCTAATATGGTGTGTCATGCCCATACAGTTAATGGCAGAACTCTGAACAGCATTGACGTACAGGGGGACCTTGGGGTTCAAGTCCATAGCTCCCTGAATGTGACCATGCAAGTAGATAGGGCAGTGAAGAAGGCATATGGCATGCTTGCCTTTATCGGTCAGGGAATTGAGTACAGAGTCAGGATGTCATGTTCCACTCTTATAAGACTTTGATTAGGCCAAACTTAGAGTATTGCGTTTAATTCTGGTCATCGCATTACAGGAAGGATGTTGAGGCTTTGGAGAGGGTGCAGGAGAGGTTTATCAGGATGCTGCTTGGATTAGAGGGTATGAGCTACAAGGAGAGGTTAGAAAAACTCAAGTTGTTTTCTCTGGAGCGGTAGAGGCTGAGGGGAGACTTGATAGCAGTCTATTAAATTATACAAAGCAGAGATAGGGCTGATGGTCAGAATCTTTTTCCCAGAGCTGAAATGTCTAAAACCAGGGAGCATGTGTTTAAGGTGAGAGGGGGAAAGTTCAAAGGAGATGCAAGTTTTTTACACAGCAAGTGATAGGAGAGTGGAACGCACTGCCAGGGGTGATGGTGGAGGCAGATATGACGAGGGCATTTAAGGGACTTTTAGATAAGCACAGGAATATGCAAGGAATAAAGGGACATGGACGAAGGGCAGGCAGAAGGGGATAATTTAATTTAGCATCATGTTCGACACAACATCATGGGCCAGGGGCCCGATCCTGTGCTGTACTGTTCTATGTTCTATCCTCTAATTCAGTTATCACACGGTTTTCCCATTCAACAACTCTGTGCTCACTGATCTACTAGCCACCGTCCCCAGTCCATAGTGCTTTAATTTTAAAAAACTCGCACTTATTTTCAAATTCGTTTCCTGTAATCTCCACCAACACTGTTACTCTCAGAGAAATTTTTAATTCTTTCATGGGTATCATTTGCTGGGCTGCATCAGTTGCCCATCTCTTTTGCCCTTTTACTGAGTGGTGTACTAGAATGTTGCAGAAGACAATTAAGACTCATGAATGTTGCTGTGGGTGTGGAGTCAGAGTAGCGCAGACCAACTAAGGATGCAAGGTTTAGTTCCCCAAAGGTATTGAACCAGATGGGTCTTTCTGACCACCAATAGTAGTTTAATGGCCACCATAATTGAAACTAGTTTTCAATTGCAGATTCCTATGTCCCAGAGCATTAGCTTGGCCCTCTGGATTACTAGTCCAGTCACATTATTAGTCAGACATTAAGCCCCCCCAGATCTTTGGCAGTATCTAATTCTAGACTCTTGTGTATTGCCACTTTTGTCAAGGATGCATTGGCAGCTGAATGCTCTGGAATTCCCTTCATGTACCTCTTCAGCTCTCTTTCCTCCTTTAAAACTCATCTCCTTAACCAAGGCTTTGATTCTAATATTTTCTTTTAAGGGCTCAATGTCAAATTGTGTTTGGTAATCGTTTTTGTGAAGTGTATTTGAATGTCTTACTGCAATAATGCTGCCATTTAAATTAAAATCATTGGTGTCTCAATCCAATTCAATTTACAATAAAATATAACCACTGTGGCCAGATTACAATAATACAATAATAAAACAATACATTGCTTCAAAAAACATAAAGTATACTATGATTACATACATCATTGTTAATGAACGCCAGAAGTTCACAACAGTTTCATATGAGACAGTTTATTGCATTGAAGAGAGTAGGAGGAAATTCTTCTTCAAATTGAGTACAGATGTTTAATGTTTTTATATTTGTACAGCCAACTCTGTCCCTCAGTAATTAACTCATTTGTGTTTTATTTAATTTTGTGGAAACAATTACCACTGTGTTTTATTAATTTCAGAATGTGCAAACTTGCAGCTGCAATCTGCTTCTTGAGAGAAAGAGCAGAAAATCAAGCCAAACTTCCACTCTTCATGATTGCCAGTGCCTCTTGCTGGAAAGAACACACATGTGGCTATTGTGTGGAGACAGGATCAAGTTTGCTTGTGCTTCTCTCCCCATAGTAACATGGATATTCGCAGCACATAAAAATGCCATTTGTCCCATTGCACCTTGCGTTAGTTCTTTGTTACAAAACTCCCATGCCCAGCTCTCACATACACTGGTGTTTCCCCTGCACCAAACATTTATCTATGATTTGCTTCAGATGTGAAGTGATTTCCTCGTCAATCCTTCTCAGCAGTAAAAAGTTTATATGTTATGCAATTTGTTGCATATAGAAATTTCTCAAAATCACTCTCAGTGACAATATTAAGTTGCTGATCCCCTGTTGTTGACTTCCCCTCCATCAGTTAAAAAGCATTCATAATTTTGAAACAGATTCGTTGCTTAATTAAACTTCTTTGTTGCAGTAGAAATGGCCCTCAAAACAACTTGTCAAGCTTCTGTCGAAAGCACGTTCAAACCCTGCGATGTTTACCATCGAGAAGGACAAGGGGCAGCAGATGCATTGGGACACCACCATCTTTATGTTCCCCTCTAAAACAACTCACCATCCTGACTTGGAAATCCATCACCATCCCTCTCATGTCATTGGATCAAAATCCTACAACTCACTCCTTAGTAGCATTTTGTATGTACCTACACCACATGAACTGCACCTGTTCAACCATGTGGCTCACCACCTTTTTTGTAAGAAATGGGAAAGTGATGCTGGCCTTGCAGTGATGCTCATAAGACTAAACAAAACAGCATATGAAGTCTCTCTCCTTGTAATTATAGGTGCCCATTCCTGTCATGCTATTGAAGACGTGTTGTTCAGTCTTTGAAACCTCAATGCCGTTTCTATAACTGCACACCCTAAAACTGTAGATTGCATTCACAACATAGCCTAGTCACATTTACTATCTAACACAGAATGCAAAGCATGGACATTGGGGTGACTGACAGGTTGACACTGTTAGAGAAACTTTTCCTCATGGTACGTTGGTGCATGGAGCTAAGGGATAGTGAAATGGTGCAGAAAAGTCAGGTTAACAAAAGTGTCCATATTTGAACTTAGATTTTGCAGAACTCTGAATATTTTATACTTAGTTATTAAAAATGAGAACCATTGAGATAATTTCTGATTGGTAATAGAAACTCCATAGAATGGGAATGAATTAGGATTAGTAGAAGTATCTAATTCAAAGCTCTGACTTAAGAAGTGATTTTTAATTTTTTTTAATTTACAGGATGTGGGCATCACAGGCAAGAACTTCTTGCCTACTCCAAATTGCCCTTGTAGTGGTGAGCTGCTTTCTTCAGCCATCGCAGTCTGCTTGGCACAGGTGCACTGAAAGACAGTGATGTTAGAGAGGGATTCCTAAGACTTTGACCCAGTACTGTGTGCAGTTCTGGTTTCCAAATTTGAGGAAAGACATTCTGGCTATTGAGGGAGTGCAACGTAGGTTCACGAGGTCAATTCCTGGAATGGCAGGACTACCTTACGCTGAAAGACTGGAGCAACTGGGCTTGTACACCCTTGAGTTTCGAAGACTGAGAGGGGATCTGATTGAGACATATAAGATTATTAAAGGATTGGACACTCTGGAGGCAGGAAACATGCTTCCGCTGATGGGTGAGTGCCGAACCAGAGGACACAGCTTAAAAATACGGGATAGACCATTTAAAACAGAGATGAGGAGAAACTTCTTCACCCAGAGAGTGGTGGCTGTGTGGAATACTCTGCCCCAGAGGGCAGTGGAGGCCCAGTCTCTGGATTCATTTAAGAAAGAGTTGGATAGAGCTCTCAAGGGTAGTGGAATCAAGGGTTAAGGCAGAAACAGGATACTGATTAAGGATGATCAGCCATGATCATATTGAATGGTGGTGCAGGCTTGAAGGGCAGAATGGCCTACTCCTGCACCTATTGTCTATTGTCTATTGTAATATTGGATAAAATGAACATTGATATATTTCCATATAAGGATGATGTGCAACTTGGAGGCGAGCCGTGAGGTTGTGGTGTTCCAATGTACTTAGCACCCTTTTCTGGTAGAGGATCCAGGATTGCATGACACTGTCAAAAAGGCACTTACAAGCTCTTGCAGTACATCCTTTAGATGGTCCACACTGCTGTCATTGTGTACCATGTGTTGAAAGACACCAAGTTTTAAGGTGCTGAATCAAGTACAGATCAATTTGGAATTGAGTATAATTTGTTCATGGCAAGAATAGATTTTCTGTGCCTAATGAATAATGTAGATTTTACTTGATAACCACTTTATTGTAATTGTGTCAAGTTTCTGATTTGCCCAAATCCCTCAATACACCATTATAAAGTACATGGACTCAATCCTAACCTCTGCCCCACTTCCAGGACAGAGGGCTAAATGTACAAACATTCTAGATAAAATGTTAAACCAATATCTTTCTTCTCTGTTCCAATAGTAAAGATCATGTTGTTCCCAAATGGCCTTCCCTGTGGTAATGGAGCATCTGTTAGACCATAACAACCATTAATAAAAGCAAAATACTGTGAATGCTAGAAGTTTGAAATAAAAAATCGAAGTGTTGGAGAAACCCAGCAGTTTAACAGTATCTTCTGAAGACAAGCCATATTGTACTCAAAATATTAACTGTTTTGCTGCCAGACCTGTTGAGTTTCTCTGGCATTTTCTGTTTATATTTCAATTGAACAGATAGAGGGTTTGGTGAGGGAGTGCAATGAGAACAAGCTCTCTCTCAATGTTGGCAAAACTAAAGAACTGATCATGAGCTTGTTCTCATAGCACTCCATCACCAAGCCTTCTATCTGGAATATAAACAGAAAATGCCAGAGAAACTCAGCAGGTCTGGCAGCAAAACAATTGATAACCTACAACCTCTCCTGGACCTCCCACAGAGATGGGATGGTCAAGAAGACACAACAATGTCTCTTGTTCCTCAGGAGGGCCAGGAAATTCAGCATGTCCATAAGGCCCCTCACCAACCTTTACAGATGCACCATTGAAAGCATACTGTCCAGGTGTATAATGATCTGATATGGTAACTGCTCTGCCCAGGACAATAAGTAACTACAGAAGGTGGTGTGCACAGCCCAGATGATCATGGAAGCCAACCTTTCATCTGAGGACTCCACTTACACAGCTCACTGTTTCGGAAAGGCTACCAACATCAGCAAAGACACATCGCACCCCGGTCATGATCTCCTACAGCCTCTTCCATTAGGCAGAAGATACACTTGCACAAGCAGGTTCAGGAATAGCTCCTTCTTGGCCGTTATTAAACTGATGAATAGACTCTCTACCCTCAAATAATGCTGGTCTCACTAACGTTGACCTCACCTCGCGCATGCTGAATGCAGTGTAATCTATATGACTCTGTCTAAGTGTTTTTGATCTGTACATCCTTGCTTATGATGATCCGCTTGTACTGCCCGTAAACATAGCTTTTCACTGTACCTCAGTACACATGACAATAAATAAATCAATCAATTAATTGTGGTTTGATTGCCTGTCTGGTACTGTATTAATTACTCTCAGCCAGGACAGCTTTAGGGACATAACAGCTGGCTTCAAATCATCTGAAATAGGGAATGAAATATATAAGACCATAGAACATAAGAGCAGAATTGTTCACCTTCTGTCTTCTGCCAGTCATCCAATCCTCTATCCATGCCAGTACATAGGTCTTAACACCATGCACTCTTATCTTATTTAGCAGCCTCCTGTGCAGCACTTTGTCAAAGGTCTTCTGGAAATCTAAACATATCATGTCAATGGCTCTCCTTTGTCTAACTTGCTCATTACCTTCTCTAAGAATTCTATCAGACTTATCAAGCATGACCTCCCCCTGAACAACCCATGCTGACTTAACCCTACTTTATCATGCACTTCCAAGTACTCTGCAGTCGCAACTTTAATGGTAGATTCTAAAATCTTACCAATGACTGAGGTCAGGCTAACTGGCCTATAGTTTCTTGTCTTCCGTGTCACTCCCTTCTGAAATAGGAGTGTCACACTAGCCATTTCCCAGTCCTCTGGCTCCCTCCCTGACTCCAGTAACTCCAGAAGATCACCACAATGCCTCCATCAGGACCCTGGGTGATTTATCCACCTTCAGGTCTTTTAGCTTCCCCATCACCTTCCCCCTAGTGAGGGCCATTACATTCACAACTGTTCTCTGACTGTCTTGAAGTTCTGGTGTGCTACTGGTGAAAACTGGTCTGAAGTACCTAGCTAATTCTTCTACCACTTCTTTGACCCCATTACTAGTTCTTCAGCCTCCTTTTCCAGCAGTCCAAGTTCACTCTTGCCTCCTCTTACTTTTAATACGATTAAAAACCTCCTGCAATTTTTGTTTATATTACTAGCCAACTTACCCGCATATTTTATCTGACCTCTCCCCATGCCCCCATTGATATTTTAATTATCCTTTGCTGGTTTTTAAAGGCTTCCGAATCCTCCCACAGATCTTCACCACATTATATGGTTTTTCTTTTGTTTTTTATGATCAGTCACGGTTGCTTCACCCTCTCCTTAGCATGCTTCTTCTTCTTTGGGATGAATTTCTGCTGTACCTCACAAATATCAGCCAAATGTTCTCACTGGTCACTGCTGTTTATAGATCCCTGCTAGAATGTGCTCTAGTGTAAGTAAGGACAGGACCAACAAGGCCAAGGTAGTTTCCACAATCAATCATGAATGAAGAATGGTCACAATGGCATTGTATCACAAGCCAACACTTGCAAGAAAGATAGGAAGACAGTTGGGAAGAACAAGAATCATATCACAGTGGCTTTGTGGCCATGTCGCTGGACTATTCAAAGTCCCAGGCTAATGTTTTGGGAAAACTGAAAGAACTGTGATTGCTGGAAAAGCTCAGCAGGTCTGGCAGCATCTATGGAAAGAAATGAGAAGTAAGGTTTCAGGTAAAGTGACCTTTCCTCAGAACGTTCTGGGGATATGGATTCAAATCCTACCATGGTAGATGATAAAATTTGATTGCAATAAAACCCATCCGGTACACTAATGTTCTTGAGGGAAGGAAATCTGCCATCCTTATCTGGTCTGATCTACATGTGACTCCAGACACATAGCAATGTGGTTGACTCACAACAGCATCCTCAAATGGCCTAGAGAGACACTCTGTTCAAGGTCAGCTATGGACTTGCAAGAAGTGCACAGCAACATCTACATTCTACAGAAAATAAAGAAGAAAAAGTCACCTGCCCTGTGAATTCCAGTTTTCAGTCTTGCTATTGTGAGAAAACAATGGACCAAATATAAGAACAGAAGCAGACTCATTCTGCCCCTCAAACTCACTCTACCATTAAATGAGGTCATGACTGATCTGCTACTTTGACTATTTCCAACACTATTCCTGTATCTACTGATATTTTTAACATGTAGGAATCTATCAGACTCAGTTTTGAATATACTCAATTCCAAGGATTCAAAAATTCTCTGAGTGAAGAAATTCCTCCTCATCTCAGCCCTAACTGAGCTGCTCTTTATTATGACACCGTGTCCCCTGACTCTAGATTCCCCAGCTCAGGGAAAACATCCTTCCTGCAACTGCCCTATCAAGTCAGCTTTGTGTCCAGGGAGTGAACTGGCTCTAAGTTTGTAGCATTGGATGTTCTGGCATGCAAAACCCCTCGTGTTACTGTCCATGGCACAGAAATGATGCCCTTATTATAACAAAGAGTTCAACAATGGTAAATCCTCTGTGATAAAGTGGTAGTGCTGATCAGGAAAAGCATTTAGTAGCACAATAGTATCGGAGAAACTAACTACTGGATGGTTCAAAATAAATTCAGGAAATTCACTGGGGCTGACTCAACTCTTTATCACACTAAATGTGACAGCACTTTATTAGTCGACTGTGAAGCCATACAAAATCATTCCAAGATGCACTAATTTCCACTCCGACCACATTACTGTCTGCACAGCAGTAAATAGCATTATCTTTCTGTTGGAGATTTCCAGTTAGATACACTATGATCTATTACATAAAAATACCATTACACTATTGCAGTTATTACAGAGAATATTAGCGTTCTTAAAGTTTAATTTAAAATGAATACCCTGTGTGGACCCCATGGGCTGGTACAATGACTTACTGTGTGGTTGCGTGTTCATAAACTTGGTTTGGATGAAAAAAGAATCCTTCAACCCTTTTATTTCTTCCTTCTGGAATATCTACCCTAGTGTCTTCCGTAATAGTGGCTAGCTGTTTCTTAAATTATTCCAGTCTTCTAGCCTCAACTACACTGCTTGGTGTCTCATTCCAGCTGCAAAGAATGTGTTCTCATGACCCCTTGTCTTGTTCTCCTGGTGTGTTTGAAAAATTGAACATCCCATCTTTCAGATGAGATATTAAACGGTGGCTCCATCTGTCCTCTCAGGTGGATTTAAAAGATCCCATGGCACTATTATGGAGTAGAAGAGGCAATCTCTCCCTGTGCCCTGGCCAATAATTATCCCTTAATCAACATCACTACAAACAGATTATCTGATTATTCTCACGCTGCTAAAATAAACAAAGTATTGTAACCATTCAGCATCTATCCTGGAAATCTGGATCCAGTTCTGATCCTTCACTCTGCATTTCTCCCCACTGAAGCTGCTGACTGCTTCTGGCATTTTCTGTCTTAATTGTATCATTATTTGTGGGATCTTGTTGTGCAAAAATGCTTATGTGTTTCCTGCCCTACAACTACAACTGCACTTCCTAAGGATGTACTTAACTGGCTGTGAATTACTTTGGAATGACCCAAGTATGTGAAAGGAGCTACTGAAATGCACTTTTTTCACATTTTCTTCAGGTTAATTTTCTCTTACTTTATAGACCTCTACAAAATGCAGATATTAATTCTAAAAACTGAAGAGCTTTTGCTTAGAAAGCATCTTTAAAAAGAAGTACTCTGATCTATTATGTAAAAATACTATTACATTATTTTGTAGTTATTAAAGGGAACATTAACATTCTTCAAGTTTAATTTACAGTGAATGTGTCCTGTGTGGCCCTTATGGATTAGTACAATGACTGACTGTGTGACTGAGTTATCATGAAGTCGATTTGAATGGACTAAACCAAGATCTGGGCAATACTGTAACCCACTTCAACTAATTGGCTAAAATGCTTCAGAGGATATTCAGAGTCATCCTTGTAGTGGAAAATTGGAGCTTGATATAGCCCAGACCAGGCTGGGAGGACAGGTTCTCTTCCCTGAAGGACATTACTGAATGAGTTCAGTTTTTTAAACAACAATCTCCAGAAGCTTTCACTTTTGTTCCTGGTGCAGCAACAATTTAACAGATTTATTGAATTCAATTTCACAACTTGCCACAGTGGATTTGAACTCATGACCTCTCAGCTGCTAGTCCAGTATCATAACTATTTTACTATCATATCCCTAACAGGAGGTACTCATAGCTCTTCTCCCTGACACCTTGAAGCTGCTTCATTGATCCCCTCGGCACTGTATCTAGATGATCCCCTACTGTTCCAATATGTTTCTGTTCCCCAAATCACAACGATTTCCTGATTCCAGGCAAATCTCTTTGTGTTAAGGAGAAACAATGTTGTTTAGAGGGGGAAAGGGATGGAGTGGGGTGAAGGCAAATTTGACAGGGCTAGAGAATAGGAGATGAAGGAGGAGAGAGAGTGTGACAGATCATGGGGAAGTGATGGAAGACATAGTTTGAGCTATGCGCAATTAACATTATATAGATCAGAATGTCCTAGATTTGACATTTGGTCACTACAGTGTTGCTGATTTCAGCCTTAATAGGGCTATAAGTGGACTCAATGGTCTTGAAAGATGGGGAAAAAGCATCAATGTTTATTGGAGAGTGATATTAAAGGGGAGTCTCTTTAGTGTTCAGTTGTGTAAACAACCTTTATTCAGAGCTCTTCTGGTCTCCTTCCTGTCAGAAAGATGTTGTGAAACTTGAAAGGGTTCAGAAAAGATTTACAAGGATGTTGCCAGGGTTGGAGGATTTGAGCTACAGGGAGAGGATAAACAGGCTGGGGCTGTTTTCCCTGGAGCATCAGAGGTTGAGGGGTGACCTTATAGAAGTTTACAAAACCATGAGGGGCATGGATAGGATAAATAGACAAAGTCTTTTGCTTGGGGTCAGGGAGTCCAGAACTAGAGGTTTAAGGTGAGAGGGGAAAGATATAAAAGAGACCTAAGGGGCAACGTTTTCACACAGAATGTAGTATGTGCATGGAATAGCTGCCAGAGGAAGTGGTGGAGGCTGGTACAATTGCAACATTTAAAAGGCATTTGTATGGGAATATGAATAGGAAGGGTTTGGACGGATATGGACCGGGTGCTGGCAGGTGGGACTAGATTGGGTTGGGCTATCTGGTCGGCATGGATGGGTTGGACTGAAGGGTCTGTTTCCATGCTGTACATCTCTATGACTGTGTGACTCTATGTGAGGATGAGGCCAGAGATGGCTCTAAATCTGGCTTTCACACAGGGCACAGTAGCCCTCCTGAATATAGTTCAGATTGGAGGAGAGGTCAGTGACACTCTACCTTTCCCAATAAAGTACTGGACACTTATACATATCACTTTACAATGGTCACATGCAACATTGACATCAGTGTTTGCCAGGTCCCCTCTGACATATACATCCAATCCTGTGAATACGCGATCAATGATAGACAAGATTAGATTAGATTAGATTACTTACAGTGTGGAAACAGGCCCTTCGGCCCAACAAGTCCACACCGACCCGCCGAAGCGCAACCCACCCATACCCCTACATTTACCCCTTACCTAATACTACGGGCAATTTAGCATGGCCAATTCACCTGGCCCGCACATCTCTGGACTGTGGGAGGAAACTGGAGCACCCGGAGGAAACCCACGCAGACACGGGGAGAACGTGCAAACTCCACACAGTCAGTCGCCTGAGTCGGGAATTGAACCCGGATCTCTGGTGCTGTGAGGCAGCAGTGCTAACCACTGTGCCACCGTGCCACCCACATGACCAACCTTAGGTCCTCCCATCATCTCATGATGTTTTCCAGACCCCTATCACCTGTCCTTGGGCTTTTACAATACATCTTATTGACCACATTCCATTACATTATTATGCCCCTCCCCAGACATTTGCCAGTGGATGCTGTGTGTGACCTTGTGAAGTTGCGATTATTTTCCTGAGGTCATAATGGTCTAAGTAATGTTTTGCAGTTGCCCCCTTACTATGCTATCTGTTTTCCGGTGTCCTTTCATGAGGTTTATACCCTTCGTTATACATCATTCCATTCTTGGTTTTCAGACTATTTGTTTTTCAACGCTCCCTCCTGACGAGATGGGGACTTCTGTCTACTTTCTACAGCTAATTGTCTCAAAGAATTCAGCTACATTCCTCAACATTAATTTTTTTCATTGCAGTTATTATTTGTATGCTGAAATGTATCATATGTAATGACAATTACTTTGAAAAGCCTTAGATTATGGTGGGATCAGATTTTCTATTCTACACTCTACTAAATAAAGAGTTTGCTCTTTTCCATGAAGGTTTCTACGAGCATTTCATTATCTTATCTGGTTGCCATGAGCTACGATTCTGACCATGAAGCTTGCTGCTTCAACTACAATTCTCTTCAGTAATGGGCAATTCCAACAATGCCTGATTGAACGGCTTAGAAATATGCAGTTATATGGATGTCAGGTGAGGGAGAATTTGACTTGGCTGTGAGTGTCCGGTGGTGGAGTATCCTATAGCACTAACAGCCTTGCCTGATACATAGAGATTACCCCCTTGAGTGAGGCACCAAAAAGTTGGTTGCATTTTTGTAAAATTCAGCAGTTTCAGAGAGACAGGAGGAAAGCTGGGACAATTTCATGGTCACAATCACGCTATTTAATTTCAAGAGTGTCAAGTGACTAGCACTTGGATGTTTACATCTGGTGGCAGTGCACGTACCAGCCCAGGTTGGAAGAAGTCCTCCCAGTTCTAAACTGAATCCCAACAAAATCCATTGAGCCAAAGACCAGTATTGGTATGTCATGCATCTCAGACTGTCAGCTTCAGGCATATTAAAGGTGACATTTATGGCCACAAAGCGAGAAGACAGATTGAAAGTCCACATAACATATATGGGACTGTGTTTATTTTTAAGAACATGAGGCATAAAAACAGGCCATCAAAAACAAATGATTGTCATTTTTAATGTGAGGTACTTGGTCAGTCTGATTGATCACCCAGATACATTGGGCAACCAAAACAATATGTCACCATTTAATGCGTAGTCAGGAAATGTAGCCGTCAATGCAAGCACAGCAATAAGAAAAATCTTCAGACATTCTGAAGATTAATTTATTAATTTTGTTTGAAGGATGAGTAATAGTTAGGACAGCAGGAAAAACTCTTCTTCATACAGTATCATGGAATCTTCAGCATCCACCCAAGGGTGTAGGTACCAAAAAGACAACAGGCATTGTAGAATAGCAAGCTTTCCATTCTGCACTGAGTGTTAGATTAGAAGTTATGCTCAAGTATCTGGAGTGGATGCACCCTTCCTCCTCTTGTTAAACTGATTGCAGATATTCATGGACTGAGTTCGAACATGGTCCTGGCCATTTGGCATGGAACCATTTGCCAAGAAGGGTCAACACTCCTAGGAGAACACGCAAGACAAAAGGGAACAATTTTAAAATGTAAGTAATTAATCTGTTTTGATCTCTATCATTCTAGCAGTTAGTGTAAGAGTGAGATGAAGTGCAGGGAAAAACTCTTTTGGCTGTATGGACAAACAAACTTTTCTATATTGGGAAACTTTTCGAAAATATTACAATCTCTGGAATCTTTGTCTAAACATTGGAAAGACAGAGTCAGCTACTTTCAGAAGCATGAAAGTAGTAGTAATATGTGGAAGTAGAAAAAAATAATCATTTCAACAAGGCATCAAATCAATAGCAGAATCTCAGTGTGTGGTATAGAAATCTGATGACTGCACAGATTCTGCAGGATTTCACCGCATTCAGAGTTCCCAGTTAGAAACTTAAATTTCCATTGTTTATTGGTTTAGGTTAGATTACTTACAGTGTGGAAACAGGCCCTTCGGTCCAACAAGTCCACACCGACCCTCTGAAGAACAACCCACCCAGACCCATTTCCCTACATCTAACACTATGGGCTATTTAGCATGGCCAATTCACCTAACTTGCACATTTTCTTGGACTGTGGGAGGAAACCAGAGCACCCGGAGGAAACCCAGGCAGACACGGGGAGAATGTGAAAACTCCACACAGACAGTTGCCTGGTTGGAAATATTTGATCTACGCAGAAGTAAGAATGCAATATATTAATGGCTCCAATTTTAACCCAACTTGCTTGGAGCTTCAGTTCGAAGATTATATAGGTTGGGTCTATGTCCCAACCACCCTGCTTCCCCCCAGTCTCCTCCTACCAGGGTGGTTGGGTTTATTTATTTCCATCAGTTATTTCTAGTTTATAATTATAGATAAAGTTAATTAAACACCAATGTAAAGTTGAAGGCTGTTATTAAGTCACTTAGATCTTTGATTTATTTGTTTTGAGAGTTGAGAGTTTCACATGTCAGATAGTTGCAGAGACTGGAAAATGAGTAACACGTGAATAATTATCCTCCAAATGCTTATTATTCCTACTTGCCTAGTTTCAGAGGCTGCGTTAAGCTTCCAAAAGCATTGGCATTTTAGATAACTGCAATATAAGGCGTTTCAAAGATTTGAGGACAACTTCTCCTTCTTTTTCTTGTTTTCTTTGCCTTTTTCTTTGTGCAGTACTATCCATGCTCCCAGGGACCTTCACTTGATGAATTCACCCATGGTCCTCAGACTGTCTTCGGTTGATTAATGTTGTGTTCTATCTCTTTATTGCAGCTAGCAAGCCCTGATTTGTTGCTTACATCAAGCTACTGAGATGCTTGAGAATATACAAACAGACAGGACCAGGCTCAAATTGCTTTTGGAATAAGCAAGAGGATCTTGCAAGTTGGACAGACATGGAGAAACTTTACTTGTCAATGTCATGCAGCGTGTAGAACTCATCTGACAGTGAGGTCCTTGGATGAGTGTTGGAAATGTCAACATCTAGACAAAGCATACAGGATATTTTTCATTACAAACATTACTGTGGTTGGAAAGGTGAGTTGGGAAAAGGTTTTCTGTGTTCTTTTATTAACTTATTCTCTGTTTAGTAAGGTTCAAACAAGAAAAAGTTAGTACAGGGACGATGAGCCGAATGGCTTTCTTCGGTGCAATAAGATTCTTTGATTCTAAGCACATAGTCCAGAGCAGGAAAAGACTAATCTGGAAATTCAACCCAATCCACCAAATGGACATTCTACACTTAAGATTTCTCCAATGTGGAGCCAATTAAAGAGACAGTAGAGGCTTGAAATGTTCAGTAAGACTCATTGATTAGAATTAAAGTCAGAGTGAATCTACATGCCACCCCATTTCCAAGAACATCCAAGATTGAACAACAGAACAATTAACCTCATTTTATTACTTCTGCATGGATGGAGAGAGAAATTAACTTCAACCATAATTACAGCATTAAGATATACTTTCGTAAATTATTTTTGATGGGCAGTTCTTGCATACGTTGGAGCATGTTTGTACTTAAAACTGTATGATGTGGTATTTACAGCACAAATACAGTCTAATCAATTCATGCCAGTGTTACGCTGCATGTTAACTTCCTTCTACTTTTCTTCATTTATCACCATTATTACATTTTTTTTATCCTTTCTCTCATGTCTTCATCTAGTTTCTTCTTAAATGCATCTATACTATTTGCCTCAACTACTCCAAGTGACCACAGATTCTACAATCTGACCACTCTCTGGGTAAAGAGGTTTCTCCTGAATTTCCAGTTAGATTTATTAGTGAATAGATTGGAGTTATATCCCTCAGTTATTGACATCTCTGCAGGTGAAAACATTTTGATATCAACTGTATCAAATCTTGAAGACCTTTATTAGGCCTTCCTGTAGAGAAGAAACAGCTTGTTAAACTTTCTTGGTAATTAAAAACTGTCACTTCAGGTATCATTCTTCAAGTCTTTTTTTGCATCTTCTCCGGTGCCTCTGTTATGTAATATAGAAATGAGAACTGTTTACAATACAGTAAACATGGTCTAACCAAGGTTCTAAACAAGTTCAGCATAGGTTCCTGATTTTCAATTCTGTGTCTTTAGAAATAAATATAATTGCTCCGCTTGCCTTTAATGCTTTACCCATTTAACCCAATGTTTACATTTGGTTTGATTTCTCCTCTCTATTATCCATTAGGTTCTCATAGCAGGTTTTGTGCATTTTGATTATCAGATGTATAACCCCACATTCCTGAAACCTGCCTCATGCAATTGGAAAGGTCTGTGCAGATGCCCATATGATGTACTATTCACTCTCCGAAGCCAAGAGCTCTACTCTTCCCTCTCAGAAGTCCAACATACTAACAGTTGTAAAAAAAAGGGAATAGAGGACTTGAGGGGAATAATACCTAGAAAGCTAGCCACAAACATAGAATATAAACCAAAACTCTTGTTAAAAGCTCATCCTCCACTCATTTTGAAACACCAGCTATAAATTTTACTCCAAAAAGATCTATAAAAACCGACACTTCCTCTTGGGCTGTAGCTACGCAGCTACATAGAACTACATCTGTCAGAACTTACAAGAAATGGTAAAATGATAAATATAAACGGATAAAAACTCCGCCTAAAGTGTCTCCTTCCTTCAAGGAAATAAATTTGTCACACTTTAGTCTAGTTCTGTAAGGCAATAGCTCAGTGATCTCATTCATCGTACTGTTAGCTGCCAGCAAGCTGTGACACATGGTGCGATTAAGACAAAGTTAAGTCTATAACTTCTAGTCTGCAACCTTTGTGCTTCCAGTCATGACTGATAGTGTTTGCAGTGTGATTTCAGCTGTTGTATCCCTGTGGCTGGCCCCCACATGGCCTGCATTCTAAAATGACCAGAAACAGATCTACACAATGTCTGTATTAACAAGCAGCAGTCATTCTGTCAAACTTCATTTCTAGAAGACTTCTATATTTTTCTCTCTACTGTGACTACAGGGAAAGGCAACGTTTTAGTTACAGTAAAGTCCCTTTCTCTGGAGCACAGGTTCTGGTCATTGTATAGGTTATGAGAATGCAATAATTGACTAATTATATATGTGTATTTGTGTACTCATACAAATAATTTCTTTTACTTTATGACTTTAATAATATACAAACTCAATATTTGTATATTATTGTTCAGGTTTCTCAGCATTTCTCTTAAATGATACGCCCACATGACTACTCTTCACATATAAATCATTGTTTTGGTAGGAGTTTTTGCATGTAGATTGACTGGGCAGTGATTAGGAGCAGAAGCCTTTACTCGTTTTATAAAACATTTTCCCTTTTCTAGTTAAAGACCAATTGTGATCATGAAAAATGCTGTCCTGCTTAAATCCAAATGAGTTGTTCCAAAGACAGTGAATTAAAACAGGGATCTTTGGCACTGCATTGGCTATGGTGCCTTTATTCATTAAGCAATTAGAAGCTCAGCAGCTCACTGTGTAATGTACTAAGTTTCCCCAATTTTCTGTAGTAGAACTGGAAAGTAATTACCTATTCTGTATCATGGCATGTGATAACAAGTTGCATTGATAAAGTGATTTTAATGTTGTAAAGTAAGCCAAAGTACACTACTGGAGTCTAATCAGACAAATAAATTGATACAGGACCAAACAGAAAGACATTTGCTGAGGCTATGATGTGGAAGTGTTGATGCTAGATTGGGATAGACTGGGATCAAAGTCACACGAAACCAGATTTTAGTTCAACAGTTTTATTCGAAATCACAAGCTTTTGGAGTGCTGTTGCTTTGTCAGATGAAGTGACATCAGTCACCTGACAAAGGAGTAACGCTCTGAAAGCTTGTGATTTCAAATAAACCTGTTGGACTATAACCTGGTGCTGTGTGACTTCTGACCTTGGCCAATAACTAGGTCAGTGGGGTAAGTTTTAAGGGGTTCAAGGTTATTAGGCAAATTTAGCTGATGAACATTGAACATATTTGCACTCATATGCCATTTTAACATGTTAGCCTACTTCTCCTTCTCCATGTGAGATTTACGGATTCCATGATACAAACCAATAAATATAGTCATTAATGCATTTTCTATGTTTGGCCACATCATGATAATTACATTTCAACTTCAACATTTACATAGCACCTCTCACATAATAAAAATGTTCACAAGGAACATTCACAGGAGAGTATCAGACAAGAACTGACATCAAGACAAAGAACAGTCAGGGCAAATGACTTAATTCTTGGCCATAGAGATTTGTTTTTAAGCAGTCTCTTATGCATGGGAAGTGGAAAGGCTAACTGTTAACAGTTGAGAATTACAGAGCTCAAGGCCTGGATTTAACTTTTAAGGCTTCTCTCTATGTTTAACTTAATAACATTTAATTAGTGCACGGAGTTGCCTTTTCATGGTCACAGGGGCTTTTCTCATTCCTCAATATTTGTTATTCTGCAGTTGAAAATTATTCACTGTTATCTGATAGGCAACTGTAGCTTTCTTCCACTTTGATGTTATATGAGCTTCACAGTTGGCGATTCTTAAAATTCACAGGTCATTACATATTTTGGAACATTTGTGAGGGCATGAATAGACGACGTGTACCTTTTTTAGTGTGCTTTAATCAGGAGGTTTTGGTCAAGTATTAGAACTGCTTGATGAGCTCTTTGGTGCTGCACTTGTAGAGGTGAACAACTTCTGTCAAATCATTACTGTGCTTTGGTGTCAGTACTCTCAAGCAACAAAAAGGGTGGCAAAGATGTCAAGGCCCAATGATGTTAAGGAAACAACATAAAAATCATTCAGTGCATTACAGGTGCCATAATCCTTAAGCCGTTATGAATTATCACAGAGTAGACTGGTGGAAAGCTAAACAAAGATGTGGTGAAGATGGGGAAAAAAAAACAAAAGTGTAAACACACTTATTTATTTGTCTGTGAGTGTGCATATGCTGCACACAGACTTTTAATAATCCTAGTTAGGTTCCTTTCCTTACTCAATAGGGAGCAAGATTTGTTGTTTTAATAATAACTGGCCTTTCCTAACAAGCCATAAGCTGAGAGCAAAGTCATTATAAATTTGACAGCAAGACATAAAAGCAGCATTAGAGTTTCCTCAAGAATTGTAGTCTGTGACCCTTGCAACCTCACCAACAACTTATATTTACATAGCAGCTCAATGTAATATAATGTCCCAAGGTGCTTTATAAAAACCAGTAACATTTGGTTACTGTGCCACCAAACTTGGGAGCAAAAAAAAACAAACCTCTGTCTATATCCACAACTATGGTTATCTATAAGGCCATTCAGACTTGTGTTTGAAGCAATTTTGTAATAACAAAGTTATAGGTTCACCTAATCTTCCTGGGTTATGGCAGTGTGGTGAGAAATGATGTAGCACAGCAATTAAAATAACAGACCAAGGCTCAAGAAAAACATTAGTGCAGTATAATATTAGGAAATATAATGAAAGAACTCCACTATTGTGGCAGAATCTGATCTAGTCCACATATTACAATAAAAATTAATGGTTGGGAAATGATTATCAGTCGTACAGTGTTTCAGATGGAACTTACTAC
Organism: Hemiscyllium ocellatum; assembly: GCF_020745735.1. Classification (NCBI taxonomy): domain Eukaryota; kingdom Metazoa; phylum Chordata; class Chondrichthyes; order Orectolobiformes; family Hemiscylliidae; genus Hemiscyllium; species Hemiscyllium ocellatum. The sequence continues at coordinate 7,520,701 of NC_083439.1, read as the reverse complement.
ATGTACACCGTGATTGTAGAATGTTTAATTAAATGTGAAACAACAATGCTTTCCTCCCAGATAAGCAGATAATGTGAGTTAAAACACAAGGCAATATTGTGGGAGGATGATATAACAGCAGTGTGGTCATTCAAAAGGAAAATAAAATGAACATAAAGTGTTTCATAAACACTTATTAGGCAGTTCTGAGTGATTTACATATTGATTTATTCATTCAGACAGGGTAATGTGTTTATTTTGCTTTTACCTTACACTGGTAATTAAGAAAGTTATTAATTAGGGTTCTCAAACAAAACAAAAAAAAATTCCACTGTTGGATTGAGATACAATTAGCATCAGCCAACTGGGAGGTGATTTTGAAGGATTGTCCTAGAAATAATTTAAAATTAAGCTTGTAGTCAGGAACCTAAATAACATACAGGGTGACCGCTGTATCTGTGGAATTGTTTTCTACGGATTCAGTTACCTGCGGTTTACCCAAACATATTATAGGGAACATTCCAGAACCAAGGACAAGGGGGCTGCTGGGAAGGTAAATTTCCCATTGAAATTAATGGGTTCGCTCCTGTCTGTGCTTTTGGATTTCTGTAGTAGGTCTTGGAATGTATCCTGAAGAAGGGCTTATGCCCGAAACGTCGAATTTCCTGTTCCTTGGATGCTGCCTGACCTGCTGCGCTTTTCCAGCAACACATTTCCAGCTTGGAATGTATCCCCCATGGGTACTACTGTATATAGTTTTAGAAATCGCCTTTTTGGAATTTCTATAACAGTTATCACTTCAAAATAATTTGAGATAGTAAAGGCCTGGTGACATTATCGTTAGACTGTTAAACAAGAAACTCAGAGCATGTTCGGGGACCTGGGTTCAAATCCCACATGACAGATGGTGGAATTTGAATTCAATTGGAAATCTAGGATAAGGGTCTACTAATGATCACAAAACAATTGTTGGAAAAACCTTCTGGTTCACTAAAAACCTTTAGGGAAAGAAACCACCATCCTTACCTGGTCTGGCCTACATGTGACTCAGCCCCACAGCAATGTGGTTGACACTTAGCTGCCCTTATCAGATCAGATCAGATTCCCTCCAGTCTGGAAACAGGTCTTTCAGCTCAACAAGTCCACACCGACCTTCCAAAGAGTAACCTACCCAGATCCATTTCGCTCTGATTAATGCACCTAACACTATGGGCAATTTAACATGGCCAATTCACCTGACCAGCACATCTTTGGACTGTGGTAGGAAACCGGTGCACCCAGAGGAAACCCACGCAGAAATGGGGAGAGTGTGCAAACTCTATACAGACAGTGTGCCCTCTTGACAACAAATACAAATTATAAATAGCACTTCCCACATGTTATTACTTCTAACTTTATCAGCATAGTTAACTTTTACCTGTTATTTCTTTCAAAGCTCTGAATCCATAGGAAGATGGCAAAAAGCTTCAATGGAGGCTAATGCTCGGGTGATAAGGTGTGGTGGTGGATGAGCAGCAGTTATAGCTGCTTGGTGTTTGTGTGACATCATTCTGGAGGGATTCTGATTTGTAGCACTGGTAATGTAAATAACCTGACTTTGTTACAATGGATGGTAGGATTTGGGTTTTGGTTTGCTGGGTAATTCTAGATTTAGAACCAGTGGAGGTAGCACCAGAAACTAGCTGAATGTGCAACACAGATGACAATGTTTGGGAATCTTTTTGTCTTCAGTAGTGAGAGTGGAGGCTTTCAAGACATAGGATGTTAAGATTGGGAGCATGAAGAAATTTGTGCCAAAAATGGAGATGTTGTAGCAGTGAATGGGAGCTTAGATGGTGTTAGTAAGACCTGATGACTTTGTTTTCAGGGATAACTCGAAGAAAACTAGGTCCTGTCAATATCAACAATGGAAAGCATTAAGGTGTGATATCACTGTTGGTGTCCTGTGAACTGGAAATGTTGCTGTGATTGTAGCTTGAAGATGGTCTTTAGTCTGGATTACTCTCCTCAAGGAAGGAAGTTGCCTTAAGTCTTGTAGTTTCGGAGAATGTAGAGTTTAGAGTATGGGAGTCCTTGTATCTGGCACCCATTAGAAGGGCATCTGTCAACTTAAATCTGGTATGTGTGCATGTGTTCATGTGGGAGGACGGATCCCATTATCTAGAAGCACTGAGAGACAGTCCCAGAAAACAAAGGTGGGCAAATCAGTTATTGACTTTTGAGATTGTGGGGAAGTCTGAGAACAAGACCAAACCCATCCCGAAGCCATTCTTGCTCATTATGTACCTGTGGCGCAGGCATTCTAAATGCACTTCAAGCTGCTAATGTTTTTGCTAATTGTATCAACAGAAAGTTGACAAATCCATTATTAAAGCATTGATAGTGCTAAAATCCACTTTTATTTCTAGCAGAATTCTCACCACTCGGACTGTTTACATTTTCAATCAACAAGACATATTAGTGGTTATCTGAGAGTTTTTGAATTCCAACTTACGACCATTTTCTTCTGTAGAGAAGGATAGTTTAATTTAGCACTGTCCCCTTTGTCTCAAGTAGTCAACTGTCCTCTGATAAATTCTGTTCCTAATTAAGGATCAGCAATTGATAAAGTAAGAATTTTCTATTGGCATAGCAAGATATAAAGCACAACCTCATGAGAATGACATCAGGATTATAAGGTTAAATTACTAGGACAGGCAGCATAAACCTAGGCTGTATTTTTGTGTGTTCAGAAGTTTAAGGGCTGATCTAATGGAAGTATTTATTATAATGATGAATACATTAGGGTAGGTTCAGAGAAGCCATTTCCTCTGGTGCAGGAATCCAGAACAAAGGGTGTAAATATCAAAACACTACCCCAATAGTACTTTTATAATGATAAGTTAATCTCTCCAGGTTAAATCAATTATATCCATTTCTGAAAGTCTATATGGACTGTGATATCTGTCCCCTGCCCCATTACTTTTACATCAAGTTATACTTTATTTACTGTGTTTCTCTGCATACATAAAAAGCAGTTTTTCTATATTTGAATTAATAATGCTTGTTTCATTTCAGTTGTGCAGCACTGTGAACGTTTATCTTTCAAATCAATTTTGATAATAAAGGATCGATAAAATTAATAATTAATAGTTTTGGTGTCAATTCACATTTCAAACAACTTTATTAGTTTGACTGCTCTGTCAATGAAGTTTTCTTAGACATGTTGATTTCCAATGTGCCATTGTGGTTTCAAGATGGGGGTGAGTTTATTGTAGCTTTTCATTGCATTTTGGGAGAGAAATCAATAAGCACATCTTCCATTGAAAACTTAGTTAAAATCTGCAAAATACTCATAGAGTGGCCTGCAGAATTATTTCATGCAGATAAACATACAAACAATAATTTAAGATCAATTGAGTTGATTGGCTTATGCAACACTAAATGAAAACTGAGAAAAAAATGCATTTTGTGATAGCACCCATTTTATGCACTCTTTCAAAATTCCTGGTATCCTTTTAATTTTTTTTGCAGGAAAGTATAGAGCATAATTATTATTTTAGGATATCTGTTAACAGGATTCTGACAGCGATGAGAAACTACACTAAAGTCTAAGACACAGATTTGTCAAGTTTAGAGCACATGATAATTCCACGTCAGACGAGATGGACAAGAAACGTGATCAAAAGTCCTGATCTCAACATTGCCCAAGCAGGTGATCCTTCAGAGTCATTTCAGGGAACCAATTCACAATGGGTCAAAGGAAATGATTCAAAGACAATATGCCTGCTCTGCTTAATATCAAAACATAGAAGCAAATGTCTAGTCATAACCAAGATGGCAATTCATTATCAAAATGGTTTCATGACCTTCGAGACCACAAGAGCAGCCGCTGATAAATGGAAGGAGAGAGCTGCTTCTCAAGTCAACAATCCACTACCACTTCAACTGATGTCCTCACTGTGGGGAGCCTGTAAGACTGAGATTAGTCTCATAAGCTATCTGCAAACCCACATCCAACATGTTCGCCCAAATGTCTGTGAAGATGAATCAAACCTTGACACTGGAATTATTAATGCCTAACTGCAATGTTTCTGTTCGCATCCCCTGATGAAATTACTAAATCAGCACAGGTTTATTTTGGAGGAGTTCTGGTTGATATAGTTCAATGTACACTAAGAAATCAAATATTGTTGACTTAATCTCATCATATCACTGACATTTTTCAAAATGCAGGAAACAGCAAGTGGAAAATGCAAGTAAACATTCCTGCTGCAATATACAACCACCATTAGAAAATTAACCAAATCCCAGTCTGGTATGTTTGCTAGGTATGACCAATATATATGTATCTTGCAGTTTATTAGACAACATCCTTAGCAAGTAATACTTCTATACCTCAGTACAAAACATTAAATTAACATGTAATTGAACACAACTGAATTTTAAAAAGCAGAGTACAAGTCAGGATCCTTGTTCCCATGCTTTGAAGAATGTATGCACCATATGCAAAGCTCATCTCCCAAAGGTTATATTTTAAACGTTTTAACTCCTTAAACTTTTTAATTCATTCCAGGTTGGTCAAAAGTGTTCAGGAGAGTTAAGGGACTGCCCCATTGCCACCCTTTTATACCTGATTTCACACTGCAATGGATTTACATTTCACATGCTCTCAGTGAATCGGGATTTGCTTTACAATTGGTGCGAAGCAGAGACTGCATCAAATGTAAATACATTTAATTACAGCTGTAAAGATAGCACGCCCTGCAGCATATTGTAATAAAGGAAACTAGCTGGTAGTCTTCTTCTAAAACTTGTAATATTCTACCTTAAAAGACTTTAGAGCTCTATCTTATTTGTGCACAGACAAGGCAGTGATGCAAATACCATAAGACATAGGAGTGGAAGTAAGGCCATTCGGCCCATTGAGTCCATTTAATCATGGCTGATGGCATTTCAACTCCACTTACCTACATTCTCCCCAAAGCCCTTAATTGCTTGTGACATCAAGAATTTATCAATCTCTGCCTTGAAGACATTTAGCGTCCTGGCCTCCACGTCAATGAATTCCACAGGCCCACCACTCTCTGGCTGAAGGAAAGTCTCCGCATTTCTGTTCTGAATTTACCCCCTCTAATTTTAAGGCTGTGCCCATGGGTCCTAGTTTCCTCACCTAACTGAAACAATTTCCTAGCATCCACCCTTTCCAAGCCATGTATTATCTTGTAAGTTTCTATTAAAACTCCCCTTAATCTTCTAAACTCCAATGAATACAATCCCAGGATCCTCAGCTGTTCCTCGTATGTTAGACCTACCATTCCAGGGATCATCCGTGTGAATCTCCGCTGGACACGCTCCAGTGCCAGTATGTCCTTCCTGAGGCGTGGGGCTCAAAACTGGACACAGTACTCCAGATGGGCCCTAGCCAGAGCTTTATAAAGTCTCAGTAGCACAACAGTGCTTTTATATTCCAACCCTCTTGAGATAAATGTCAACATTGCATTCGCTTTCTTAATCATGGACTCAACCTGCATGTTTACCTTTAGAGAATTCTCGACGAGCACTCCCAGATCCCTTTGTACTCTGGCTTTATGAATTTTCTCACAGTTTAGAAAGTAGTCCATGCTTGTATTGTTTTTTCCAAAGTGCAAGATCTCACATTTGCTCACATTGAATTTCATCAGCCATTTCCTGGACCACTCTCCCAAACTGTTTAGATCCTTCTGCAGCTTCCCCACTTCCTCAGTACTACCTGCCTGTCCACCTATCTTCGTATCATCGGCAAACTTTGCTAGAATGCCCCCAGTCCCTTCATCCAGATCATTAATTTATAACATGAACAGCTGCGGCCCCAACACTGAACCCTGCGGGACCCCGCTTGTCACCGGCTGCCATTCCGATAAAGAACCTCTTATCCCAACTCTCTGCCTTCTGTCAAGACAGCCAATCCTCAATCCATGCCAGTAGCTCACCTCGAACACCATGGGCCCTCACCCTACTCAGCAGCCTCCTGTGTGGCATCTTATCAAAGGCCTTCTGGAAGTCTAGATAGACCACATCCACTGGGTTTCCCTGGTCTAACCTACTTGTCACCTCTTCAAAGAATTCTAACAGGCTTGTCAGGCACGACCTCCCCTTACTAAATCCATGTTGACTTGTTCTAATCCGAGGAGAAAGTGCGGACAGCAGATGCTGGAGATCAGAGTTGAAAATGTGTTGCTGGAAAAGCGCAGCAGGTCAGGCAGCATCCAAGGAACAGGAGAAACGAACGTTTCGGGCATAAGCCCTTCTTCAGGAAACTTCTAATCCGACCCTGCTCTTCCAAGAATTTAGAAACCTCATCCTTAATGATGGATTCTAGAATTTTACCAACAAATGAGATTAGGCTAATTGGCCTATAATTCTCCATCTTTTGTCTTGACCCTTTCTTGAACAATGGGGTTACAACAGCGATCTTCCAATCATCTGGGACTTCCCCTGACTCCAGTGACTTTTGAAAGGTCTCAACCAACGCCTCCGCTATTTCCTCAGCCACCTCCCTCAGAACTCTAGGATGTAGCCCATCGGTGCTAGGAGATTTGTCGATTTTAAGACCTTTTAGCTTTTCTAGCACTTCCTCTTTTGCAATGGCAACTATACTCAACCCAGCCCCCTGACTTCCTTTAATTGTTGGGATATTACTCATGTCTTCCACTGTGAAGACTAATGCAAAGTACTTATTAAGTTCTCCAGCTATTTCCTTATCTCCCATCACTAGCCTTCCAGCATCAGTTTGAAGTGGCCCAATGTCTACTTTTGCCTGTTGTTTGTTTCTTATGTATTGAAAGAAACTTTTACTATCATTTCTAATCTTACTGGCTAGCCTACCTTCATATTAGATCCTCTTCTTCCTTATTTCTCTCTTTGTTATCCTCTGTTTTTGTAGCCTTCCCAATCTTCTGATTTTCCACTGCTCTTGGCCACTTTATAGGATCTCTCTTTCTCTTTGATACATTTCCTGACTTCCTTTGTCAGCCATGGCTGTCTAATCCCTCCCTGGATAATTGTACAGTGTCCTCAATTATACCCACAAACTCCTGCCATTTTTGCTCTACTGTCTTCCCCGCTAGGCTCCGCTTCCAGTCGATTTTCGTCAGTTCCTCTCTCATGCCCTTATAGTTACCTTTGTTTAACTGTAACACCATTACATCCGATTTTGCCTTCTCTCTTTCAAACTGCAGACTGAACTCTACCATATTATGATCACTACTCCCTTAGTGTTCCCTTACTTTAAGATCTTCTAAAAAGTCTAGTTCATTACATAGCACTAGGTCCAGAATAGCCTGTTCCCTTGTGGGCTCCATGATAAGCTGTTCCAATACCAATGAGATGTAGCATCTTGTCTTCACACATCATTGTTATCATGTCACAAAAGTAAATGACTCTTCCCTCAGACCAAAGTAAACTGCTTCTTTTTTTTCAAAGTACTCTTCTAATGATAATTTAAGTTTAGAATTAAGAAGCAGAATTTGCACTGGGATCTGCTTTATATCTTAAAAAAAATTACTGCTAAAGACCTAAGCGGCTGCATTAAACATGAAAGAAACCAAGAGGATAACTCTACAGTGCATGTGTTCATGCAGGTTTTATTAATAACATCAGATTGATCACATTAACAAGTCAGATGAGAAAATCTAAATAAAATCAAAAATAACTGCAAAGCTAGGAATACAGAAGCTGAATTGCGCAGACTTCACCAGAGTTGTCAGAGTACTCTTGGCTGACAATAAAACTGAATGCTAAAATGAAGGAGAACAAGGTATACAAAAGAACCTCTGAACTGAGATTATTTCAAAAAGAGTTTTCTTTTTGTAAATGCCTTGAATTTGGGATTAATCCACTTTCTCCCCACCATCTTTTTTCTTTAAAGAATGAGAAACATTCTCCAATAAACCTACAGATATATTATTTCTACACATTAAGCCAATGCTAGATATATGCATGACCAGATCTAGTTCTTACACAGTTATCATAACTTGAATGTGTAGCTTCAGTCTGCACTGTACTGTCTGACATTGTGAATGAATGTGCATCAGTTGTTGCAGACGTGTGGTTGTTGTCTGGAAGTAACAATATTTTCAGTATCTGATTTGTCATCCTGTGCATTGGGTGATTGATGATGTGCAGTTTGGATATGTCTATTTCTTTGCATGACTTGATTTTTGCTCATTACAACATCGTGTCACCTAGGCTGGACACAATGATGCAGTATCCTACCATGAACCGACATGTTTGTATGACAATCTCAAACTTTTATACCTTTTCCTGGTTAAAGTTGGGATGCTCGTTGATCATGCTCGTGTATCATTTTCTCCCCTTTTTCCAACAATGCATTGTACACATGTGGCTGGTTGGAAACAAATGTGTGAAATGTGGGAAGGAAAAATTGTGCAATTCTGTTTTCTAAACATGAAAGCTGGCTTGAGGGTGAGCCATAGCCTGAGGAGTATGGTAGGTTTATTACAGAGATTCAAACACTTGGCAAGTTGGTTTACACTTGATTATCACGGATTTTATGATATGGACAGTGCATTCTACAGACAATTACACTGACAGCATTGAGGACAGCATGATGGCACAGTGGTTAGCACTGCTGCCTTACAGCACCAGGGACAGGGGCTTGATTCCAGTCTTTGGTGACTGTGTGGAGTTTGCACATTCTCCAGCGTGAGTTTCCTCTGGTTTTCTCCCATGGTCCAAAAATGTACAGGTTAGGTAGAATGAAAATAGTAAATAGAGGGTTACAGGGATAGGGTTGGGGGCTAGGTCTGGGTGAGATGCTGTTCAGAGGGTTGATGTGAACTCAGTGGGCCGAATGGCCTCCTTCCACACTGTAGTGATTCTACGATTCTATGAAGCAGTAGTTTGTCAGGCATACCATTTTCTGAACATGCCTGTGAAGTATGGCTTGGTGTATTATAGACCATTTTTAGACTGCAATGCCATCTGCGATACAGAGATAATTTCACAGATTCTCAATGATACAATCTACATGCTGTTGCAATATATCCTGTCTGATGATAATCTGAGGAAATGGTATCCACTGAAACATGTTCTAAAAGTTGGCAGCTCCTGTGACTCTCGGGAAAGATGTATGGGTCAATACTTTTTGCATCGACCTTAGAAAAATGCTTGACACCTGAGAAGTTTGGGATTAAGCTCTTCCAGGGAACAATAATTTGAAAGCATCTTTTTAGTGAGATGTTTAGTATCCTTGAATTCAAACATGGAAAACAAGTAATGGAGTTGCATCAGTTAATATAGTGCTTGACATTGTGGATAATGTAGCTTTGTACCATGAAATCCCATTCCACTTTAAGATTGTCTTGGATGTGAATTCTGCACTTAAGAACTGGGTTGCTCATCATCTTCCACTGCATCACTTTTAAAGTTGCCAATAACGTTTAACTTGCCCAGGCAAACACTAATCATATCGTCAGCAGTCTCAATGTTGCAGTCCAGAATCTTTGGTGTTACAACTGACAGGTTTGTTAATTCATGGATTGTGATCATCTGTAGATCCATGCATTCCGCTGGACCAGTGAGAGCTGGGGTTTAGATCAGAGTGGTGATGAAAAAGCACAGCAGGTCAGGCAGCATCCGAGGAGCAGGAAAATCTAAACTCTGGTTTCCAGCATCTGCGACCCTCACTTTTGCCCGGTAAGAGCTGAGCCAACTGCTTAAACAGTACATTAGGTTTCATGTTCTTATACAGGTGCAGCTTCAAATATTAATAACACAAAAATAATCTAATTTTCCACCAATTTAAAAAAATCAATTCAAAGTTTAGTGTTCAACTTCCACCTGTTTCTTCCTCATTCCAGGCTGAAATGATCTAATATCATGTGGAACGAAAGACTGCATATTAGTTCCAACGAGAAATTTTAGTTGGTCAATCAAAAAGTTAGGTCTTGCTACTAATCTATGTCAAAGCAGAAAACCCCTGGCCAAAATATGTAAAACTACAACAGAGGAATTGCAGCAGCAGTGGAAGTGGTGACAGCGAGGACCAGGGGGCTGCCGGGGAAGGTAAATTTCCCTCTTTAAAGGACTTAACTCGAGTGTCAGTGGCCTCCATTTGCAGCAGCAGTGGGAGTAGTGAGTGCGAGGAGCTGAGTGAGTGCAGTCAAATTGTGCTCTGGGAAGGTGATTGAACGGATATATTTGGGCAGCAGCTGAACTCAAGACACTACGTGTAGTGTCTCCCTCCCATCCTCCTCCATGAACCCCCAAATAAAACTCTGTGTGTGTTGATAAGGCAAAGTTTCTCAATTTCTTTTTTTATTGTGTGAGTAATAAAACATTTTCTTTCCTTTTTCATTTATCTAAGTTAAGACTAAGTTAAGCTTAAGATTAAAAATGGCAAGAGATCTCAGACCTATGTTATACTCCTCTTGCTCAATATAGGAGTACACGGATGCAGCTGATAACCCTGACTCCTTCACATGCAGGAAGTGTGTCCAGCTGCAACTCTTATTAGACTGCATGGTGGCTCTGGAGCTGCAGATGGACACACTTTAAAGCATCCATGATGCTGAGGAGCTCATGGATTGCACGCTTAGTAATTTGTCACACTGCAGATTAGGATTGCTGAGGGAGAAAGTGAGTGGGTGACCAAAAGGCAGAGAAAGAACAGGAAGGCAGTACAGATGTCCCCTGCAATCATCTCCCTCCAAAACAGGTATACAGTTTTGGATACTGTTGGGGGAGATGGCTCACCAGGGGAAGGCAGCAGTAGCCAGGTTCATGGCATCGTAGCTGGCTCTGTTGTACAGAGGGGTGGGAGAAAGTGTGGAATGGCTATAGTCATAGGGGATTCAGTTGTCAAGGGAGTAGATAGATAGTTCTGTGGTCAAAAACAAGATTCCCGGATGGTACGTTGTCTCCCAGGTGCATGGCTCAGGGATATCTCAGACTGGCGTCAGAATATTCTGAAGGTGGAGGGTGAACAGTCAGTTGTCATGGTGCATTTAGGAAGCAATGATATAGGTTAAAAAATGGGATGAGGTCCTAAAAGCAGAATTTAGGGAATTAGGAGCCAAGTTAAAAGGTAGGACCTCAGAGGTAGCAATCTCAGGATTGACTAGCACGTGGCAGTGGTAGCAGAGTCGAAATGAAAGAATAGGGAAAATGAATGCATTGCGTCATAGATAGTGCAGGAGGGAGGGGTTCAGATTTTTGGGACATTGGGACCGGTTGTGGGGGAGGTGGGTCTATTACAAATTGGATGGTCTACACCTGGGCCGGATTGGAACCAATGTCCTTGGGGGTGCTTTTGCTAATGCTGTTGGGGATGGTTTAAACTAATGTGTCAGGGGAATGGGAACCAAATGAGGAGGTTAGTGGACAGAACTGAGGTAGTAACTAAAGCCTGTAAGAAACTAGATAATGAAGTCAGCATGACTCAGGGTAAGAGTAGACAGGGAGCAGATGATGAGTGCAAAGGGACAGGTGGTCTGAGGTCCATTGTTTTAATGCAACGAGTGTAGTAGGTAAGACAGATGAACTTAGGGCTTGGATCAGTACCTGGGAGTGAAATGTTATTGCTATTACTGAGACTTGGTTGAGGGAAGGGCATGATTGGCAACTAAATATCCCAGAATATCGATGCTTCAGGCAGGATAGAGAGAGGAAAAAAGGGCGGAGGAGTTATGTTTCTGGTCAGAAAGGATATCACAGCTGTGCTGAATGAGGACATTATGCAGGACTCAAGCAGTGAGGCAATATGGGCAGAGCTCAGAAATAGGAAGGGTGTGGGCCTTCCAACAGCGGGCATGAGATAGAGGTACAAATATGTGAACAGATTATGGAAAGTTCTAGGAGCAACAGGGTAGTGGTGATAGGAGATTTTAATTTAAAGTTGGCAGGTCATGTTACAATTGTATAAGAGTTTGATTAGGCCACATTTGGAATACTGCATACAGTTCTGATCGCCACATTATCAAAAGGATGTGGATGCTTTGGAGAGGGTGCAAAGGAGGTTCACCAGGATGTTGCCTGGTATGGAGGACACTAGCTATGAAGAGAGATTGAGAAGATTAGGATTATTTTCATGAGAAAAAGACAGAGGTTGAGGAGCGACCTAATTGAGGTCTACAAAATCATGAGAGGTATAGACAGGGTGGATAGCAAGAAGACCTTTTCCAGTGTAAGGGACTTAATTACTAGGAGTCATGAGTTCAAAGTGAGAGGGAAAAGGTTTAAGAGAGATATACTCTTTAGGCAGAGGGTGGTGTGTGCCAGGAACACATTTCCAGTGGACACCGTAGAGACAAGCACGATAGTGTCATTTAAGATGTGTCTAGACAGGTACATTAATGGACAGGGAGCAAAGGAATACAGACCCTTAGAAAATAGGCAACAGGTTTAGAGAAAGGAGCTGGATTGGCATAGGCTTGGAAGGACGAAGGGCCCATTCCTGTGCTGTAATTTTCTTTGTTCTTTGCTCAATAATTCTTATTTGGGAAATTATACTGTTGCTTACAATCACACTAATATGAAATGCTTTTGCTGATTATTTCGCAGAGCTTTAAAGATAGGTTTCAACTTTGACAAATTGTACCTGTGCTGAAATCAGGCAGATGAGCAAATAAGTGTGTTAAGGTAGGAGCCTCTGAATTGCAAACCTGTGGCCCAGGTAAATTTGACCTCTAAGGTCCAAGAAACTCAGACTTTTCTATCATATTTTATTGTCTGGTCATTCTATTCAAATGTTGAGGCCTGAATGTTTCAGAAGTTCTGAATGCCTCATTTGTAGATAGAACCTAATCACGGCAATAGAATCTACTTAACATGCATTGAAGTACACCAATAAATGGAATTAAAAGTATTATACACAGTTCTCACTTCCATGGTAAACATTTTGGAAGCCACAGAAGACAAAAAAATTGGACGAATTTCATTGATGTCTTCTGCCACTAATGTCATATTAAATGACTACACTTCCACAACATTTTAGTGAAAATGAAAACAAAATTGTATTATAAAATCTGATGTAAAGACACATGTGTATCCATGCTTCTATTCTATCAGAATAAATGCTGCATGAACACTTCATTGATAATGGCTGCCATAAAGAATTTAAATAGTTATTTGCCAGATTTCACTAGAATCTCAACATAAGAAAATGAGCACAAATGCAACTGCCTTGGTGACTAAGGGAATTAGGTAAACAAGAGCATCATAAAATTCATGTTGAGTGGCAATATGGGAAAGATGTAGGTTTGATTTTCATCATATTTTAGTTCCTGGTCTTGAGCTATGCTGAGCAGATGCTCCAGTTGGAGTGCTTTCTAAAGGATTAAGGGAAAAACGAAGGATTGTGTTGGGGAACTTATGTGGTTAAAATTTGGAAGCAGGTCAATTACCGATTTTTCAATCAAAGGGATACAGTAGCTTGGCAAGAATGCTTGCTTTTCACTTGAAGGAAAACAGAAGGTTTTGGGTTCAAGTCCCAGTCCAGGAATTCAGTCTAAACTGATACGTTCATGCTGTGATGAAGCAGAACTGCATTATTGGTGATGTTACCTTTTGAATAAAGCATCAAGCAGATACTCTGGCTGCCTGTTCAGATGGTCAAAAAGGTCCAATGGCACTAATTGAAGAAGAGGAACATTAGAGCCCGTATTCACCCTTCATGTAACTCTGTCAAAGCAGATCAATTGAGAATTTTGTTGTTGTTGAATGGTGTGATGCACAAATTTGCTGTCACATTGTTTTATAAAACAAAAATATGTTTGTCTTCTTTTGATGGTTTTCTGTTCACGAGGATGGAATGATTATCTTGCAGACATCTTCACAGATCTTGCCATTTCACAGTGAACTCAGCATGAGGCAGGCTTCAGTGATATAGGGTTATACTGGACAATAAAGTGCTCAGTGTTGGCTAGGAGACACGCAAGGATAATAGAGAGGGAAAAAAAGAAATCAAGTAAACCGCAAGCCACTGGTTAACAAAATAAAATCATAAAAAAAGTAAACAAAGTTTGGGGTTCATTTCCAAAGAGGTAGAATTTAAAAGTAGTGAATTTATGTTAAATCTATATTGGAATACTGGTTAGACTGCACTTAATGTACTGTGAACAGTTGAGATCAAACAAGGCTGTGTCATTGCATCAACTTTATTTTCTTCACTGCAATAATTCCAGCAAATTCCAGAGGTGAGGTGAGAGTGACAGTCCTTGACATCAATGTCACATTTGACCAAGTGTAGCATCAAGAAGCTCTAGCAAATCTAGAATCACAGGGAATTGGGGGGAAAACTCTCTGATGGTTTGAGTCATACCTGGCACTTGGAAGATGGTTGTGGCTTTTGAAGGTCTGTCACCTCCACGGTATCTTAATGAGAATTTCACAGCGCACTATCCTAGGCCATACCATTTTCAGCTGTTTTATCTGTGACATTCATTTCATCATCAGGTCAGATTTGAGGATGTTTGCTGATGATTGCACAATGTTCAGCACTATTCGTGACTCCACAGACATTTAAGCAGTCAATGTCCAAATACAACAAGACTTAGACAATATAAATGCTTGAGCTGAAAAGAGGCAAGTAACATTGGTTCCACAAAAATGTCAGGCAAAGACCATCTCAAATAAGTGACAACCTAGCCATCACCCTTGGCATTCAATAATGTTACCATCAATTAATCCCCTACTATCAGCATCCTAGGCTTCCATTGACCAGAAACTCAAAAGAACCCAGTGCATAAATAAAGTAGCTATTTAGAGGCTGGGAATACTGGAATGAGTAACTTACTCTCTGACTCTTCAAAGTCTGTCCATCATTTACAAGGATCAAGTCAGGAATGTGATGGAATACTCCCCATCTACCTGGATGGATTCAGCTCCAACAACACTCAAGAAGCTTGACACCATCTGGGGTAAAACAATTTGCTTGACTGGTACCATGCCTACTCCTCTACCACCAATACTCAGCAGCAGAAATTAACCAAAGATCCTTAGATAGAACCTTCCAAACCCATGACCCATTTAGAAGGACATGGGAACACCATTACCTGAAAGTTCAAGGCATCATCATTCTGACTTGGAAATACATTGCTGTTCCTTCAGTGTCATTAGGTCAAAATCCTGGAATTCCTCCCGAGAGGCATTGTGGGTCTATCCACAGCACATGGACTATGATGACTAAGGAAGGCAACTACCTTCTCTAGGACACCAGGAATGTTTATACTCCATGCGTAAATAAAAAAAAAGCAATAGGCATGGAAATAATCTACAGAGCAGGTAGGAAACTGTTCCACCAACTCCACCTCAATCCAAAACTGAAATCATTCCAACCTGAGTCATTGAGCTTCAAAATGCAGATTAGCTTTCATTATACACCCTGAAAACTCAGGTCCTCATCCAACCAACCCACAGCATAACACCATTATCAATAGAGTTGATTAAGATCAACAGTGACATCCTGGAAAATGGGGCAAATCTCTCAATGAAGATAGACATGGACAGTAAAATTTGTCAGTGCTCCGATGTGGCACCTTATCCTACAATCAATTGAGAAAAAAGTATTTGAAGACAAGATCTTAAACCTAAGACTAAGGCCATGGTTCCCCAGGTTGTAGTATTCTCCGCACTCCTGTATGCTTCAGTGACTTGGACACACAATGGCAGGCACCTCCAATAACCTGAGAAGCACCACCAACGCTGCCTTTGCAAAATAGCAATCCAATTACAGTATCCTCTCCCAAGCCCATTTGTGCAGCATTGAAGTGTTAACCACTCAAAACTAGTTCTGTCAGTTTGTAAGCCTGACACCAGACTCCTGAAACAACTATCTTACTTGGAACTTGGTCTTGGCAAGAGTCAGTGAAAAAACTTTAGTGATGTCCTCAGAGCATTCTTGAAGAAGTTGACCAAAGCTGCTGACTCAGGGGAGTTCCTGGGTTGTGGGTGACCCAGGATAGAGCAGTAAGGTCCCAGGGGACTTCAAGAACCTTTGTCAGGAATGCAGAGGTGAAGTTGAGGTGTCAGAGACAAATCTGCACAGAATCTATCCAACCTGCTCCAAAAACATGTGGCCGTTTTTAGATTTCACAATGGACTTATCAGCCATCTTAGAACCCATGCAACCTGAGTGGAAGCAAGTAATTGTCACTCTCTAAAATGAATCAAAGGACTGTGGATGCTGGAAATTTGAAACAAAAATAAAAATTGCTGGAGAAACCCAATGGATCCAGCAGTGTCTGTACAGAGAAAGCAGAGCTAATATTTTGAACCCAGTGAACTCAGTTCTGAAGAAGGATGACTGGACTTGAAATGTTAACTGTTTTCTCTCCACAGATGCTGCTTAGTTTCTCCAACAATTTCTGTGTTTGTTTCATCCTCAACCTAATGGGCTGCTTGAGGAAAAGGATTCTGAACAGTTCAAGTCTCCATATAATAAACAAACGGCACTGTAGGAAGTCAAATAAAAGATTTGCTAGGTTGATACTTGAATTGAGAAGCTAGACTAAGAAAACTGAATGAGCTGTGCTTTTTTTTCTAGGGAAGAGACGACTGAGGTGTGACATGAATGAGGTCCTCAAGATTATGAAACTATTTGATAGGGTTGACTTAAAACAGGAGTTCCACTTGTGGAAGAAACCAGAACTAAATGCCACAAACCTATGATAGGCATAATAAATTCAACAGGAAATTCAGGCAAAATATTTTTATCCAGAGAATAGTCAGAAATGTGGTACCTGCTACCACAGTGGATTGGTGAAACAATGAGCACAGATACATGTAATGGGGAAAACTAGATGAATATATGAGGGAGAAAAGAAGAACATGCCAACAGAAATGCACGGAGAATGATAAGAGGCTCACATAATACTGCCATGGACTTGTTGGTCTGAATGACTTGTTTTTGTTTTGTAAATATTATTCTTCTATCCTGCAATTCTATTTCATTGGCTTTTATATTTGAAGACCATCAAAAGCACTGCATAAATGCAAGTTAATTCTTAGCATGATCCACACAGAGAGTGTTGATGTTTAAATGTATTTTTTTGTGCAATATTCCCCTACTTTGCTGCTACAAAATCAGTGCATGTTAAGTAAACAGGGACATTAAGGTGAACACCTGCATAAGTAAATATACAGAATACCTTTCTTGTTTTTTGACATGCATCCGGATGAAACATCATTGCTGGATGATATAACAGTTTTATAGATAGCTATGTTTTGTAGCCACTTTGGGGAATTAGTAAGTTATTGTTGTGAATTCCACTTTTGAAACCAATATTAGGCATTTGGTAACTTCTTTATTTAATGAAAGTTTTAGAAAATCAGCAGAAACTGCACATTACTGAACAAAGGAACATGATAAAGGTACATTATTATGACGTAAGGCATTTGTGTGCCTACACAGATTACCACAGCGATCAGTGCAATGCACAATAGAAGATGGAAATATTCTAACTGAATTTATCAACAAAAAGACTGTACATAATGTGAGTATCTTATCCAAAACCGCAATCAAATATTAAAAACCATAATTGCAGATCAAAGGTTTGTAATTTTGATACAAACCTGACCAAAGAATATAATAAACTTAAGGCCTTATATTTACTTGCATTCCAAAATGCTGTAATGTATTTTCAGAAAAATAAGTACACATCCAAAATATTAATTGTTCAATTGGTGGAGAATGGCAGATCCTTGTCTTGCTTGCCAAGTTTATCATTCCTTCTAGTCCAATGACAAGATCAGTCTCTCTGGTAACAATGCTACCAGTTTACAGATACAGGGCAGATTATGTCAGAATTCACACAGGACAAACAGGCATACATAAACTGTGCAGTGAATTAGATGTGAAAACCTGGACGCTGCTGCTTGTAATGTGTTGCCCCCCCTGTGATACAACCTTTTTTGTAGATAGTCTATAGATCATACCATGATGGCTGTAATTGAGACCACCTGCCAAGTCAGAGGACAGTTACAGATGTCTGCTCAGATGAGATAATATAAGACGTGCTGTGGTCACGGAACACTCAGCTACATTGATCTGGCAACACTGGAGGGGAAAAAAAAATTGCTTTTGCTGTTGAGATTTTATTATCTTCATAACATCCTTTGTCTGTAGAGACTGGTGAGGTTGGTCACTGGATACCCTGTTGAGAGCGCCTCTCTTCAAGCATTCTGCAAACCCACATGGAAACCACCTCTGCGTTCTTGTCATTGTACTGCACCACAAATGGGTGAACCTGCAAAGCAAGGTTTAAAAAAAAGTGAAGCAAATAAAAGGTAGGAATCCTTTGTAGACTAAGCTAATAACTGTTAAGGTCAGGTCATTAGTGCCTTCAACTCAGATCTTTCCACATTGAAATTCCTCACCAAAACTGACCATGAAAAGAAAGACATGAACATACATTCCTTGTAAATTAATGCTCTAACGCAGTGATGCTGCACTCTAAGCAAGATGCCTTGCTTGATATAATTGAGAGTTCCAGAACAGCTCTATATTATTCAGGGACATAATAGAGATCTAGCTCCTATTAAGTTAGAAATGTAGAATCACGAGATCTACAGTACATTAGCAAGGATAGAAAAGTTTATTTATATCTCCCAGTGCAAAGAATTTGAACTTTTGCACTTTGTTCTGTTGAATGGTTATGTAATGAAAAGAAAACGCTTATGCATGTCTTACAACATACAATAACCTGTAAATAAAAAAAAACAACTGGGGATGCCGGAGTTCAGAAACAAAAACAGAAACTGCTGGAAAACCTCAGAATTCTGAGGAAGGGTCACTAGATCCAAAATGTTAATTTTGCTTTCTCTGCACATATGCTGCCAGACCTGCTAACTTTTTTCTCACAATTTCTGTTTTTGTATACAATAACCCCTTTTCATATACTAAGATTAACGAAAAGTAGCCACCTGCAAATGAGGTATGTGTGCGTTTTTGTGTATGTTAGTGAGACAGAGATTACAAGACTAAAGAGATTTTTAAAAATAGACAGGTGATCGGAGTGGAAACGTGGAGATGCTTGAGGTGAAGGGAAACAGTTTTGATAATGATTCAGATGTGAGGGTGGTAGGAGGAAACTGAAGTTGATTGAGAAGAACACCAAGCTTCTGTAATACTGCCCAAAATCTCAGATATTCAGAGAGGTTGAATGGAGTTGAAGCCAATTATACATAGAAATATGCTAGAGAAGAGGACGACTATGATTCCTTGGACATTTAGCAAGGGGAAGTTGAATCACAGAATGGCAGGCCATGTTGACAAAGTGATTAATGAGGCAAATGAATTCAGTGCTTTGATTACAAAAGTAAGCAAGTTGTATGAACTTTGAGACAACATTGGTTCAGGTTCAATGGGAGGACAATTTCTTGTTCTTTAGTGCACAGCACAGTTAGAAGATTGTGAAGGTATTCAAGAGGGTGCATAAAAGATTTGTGAAAATAGTTTCTGGTACGAGGGCCTCAGCTGTGTGGATAGACTGGAGGAGCTGGGTTGTTCACCTTAGAGAAGAGGAGGTTGCGAAGAACATAGTTAGAAGTGTTCAAATTCATGGAGGTCTAGACACAGCAGACAAAGATAGACTATTTCTGTTAGTGGTAGGGCTGGGAACCAAAGAATATTGACACAAGATAATCAGCAAAAAAAAATTAAACCAAAGTGAAATGAGGAAAACTCTTTTGACTCAGCAAATGGTTAGGATCTACTGAGTGCATGGTGGAGGCAACATTAAGGCTTTGCAAAGGAATTTGCTAAGAACCCAAAGATAAAAACAGAGCAAGGTTATAGGAAAAGTGAACAAAAAACTGAGTTGCTCTTGCAGAGAACTGGCAACAACACACGTTTCCTAAACTTTAAATGCTCTAGTTTTAAGAATGTTGGCACTGCTCAGCAAGAGGAAACAAGTTCATATGAATAATATTTGCTCGGGATTAAACATGGATAAGAGTTGTAGTTTATATTGAAAGTTGCTGTCTAATCTGGATTCAAAGCTTCCATTGTACCAGGCTTTCTATTCTATCGAGAAAGTCTGAGTGGAGGAAGATGTCTGGGCAAAAGCACATAAATCATGCCAAATATAAGCTGACATTCTGAAGTTCTTATTGACTAAATTTCTGGGAGCAGAAGAACAAAGAACAGAATCTTAGTTCACAAATTGAAATGGTTGGGCAGAATCTCTGACAACTGAATTGCACATGGCATGTAGAAAGAGTAAGTTTGTGAACATTGTACAAAAAGCCATTTGGTCCACGGACTACAATTCTGAATGCTTTGTCTTTTGATTTACTCTCCAAAATTAGCTTTCAAATAAAGTAAAGCAAGCTTGCATCCATACTGCGATTAGCCAGCTCAGCATCTGCAAACCCTAACAACATGCATTCATAGTTATACATGACCCTGGCAATGAATTCAAAATGTTTCATACAAAGCAATGTACACCAGGTGTTGGCATATGTTAGTTTACATTAAACTACTGTGACATAATGTGCCAGAAATACTGAAGGATTTGGTAAAATGTGTAGAAACATATTTTGCCAGATGACCAGTCCATGCTTTCATATAATGCTGGTGCTTGTTCTGGAATCAGGAAGTATCCCACTATCTAGTAGCTTCATTACCAAACAAGGTGACATTACAGTTAGGATGATAACAGAAAATGCTGGTAAGACTTTAGACTTGAGAGGAAGTGGTGAGGTGAGGACCTGCACAGAGTAATAGAAAGACTGGCAACTGACTTGAGTGGGACTTGTTTCATAATGATGACCACAAAACCATTGCTGATTGTGGAAAAAATCCATCTAGTTCACTAAAGTTCTTTAGGGAAGGAAACTGCTGCCTTACCTGGTTTGGCCTACACATGACCCCAGACTCACAGCAATGAGATAGACTCTTAACAGCCTGCTGGGCAATTAGGGACGGGCAGTAAATATTGGCTTAGCCAGCAATGTCTACATCCGTGAAATAAAATTATACAAAACAAGTTTTTATAGTCTATATTTATGTAGGACTGAGGGTAAAACAAAAGCAAAGGGTCTATATTCTGTTTTGTTGAGGTAAATCTGGAGATTTCAAGCCTGACACAGAGTCATACAGCATGGAAACAGACCCTTCGGTCCAACCAGTCCATGCTAAACATAATCCCAAACTAAATGAGTCCCACCCGCCTGCTCCTGGTTATGCTCCAGGCAGTTTGGAACACTAAGTGTGCAGGAGATGCCTCTGGTTGGTGCAAACCAAGCTTCAGGTTCAAGGTTCTGAGCACCATAATACATTGGTGCGGCAGAGAGGTTGGTGGATAATATGTTGCAGGCTGTAGTCACCCTGTAACTTAAGGAACTAACATTCTGAGAAGGAATGGATAACTGCCAGAAGAAAAAAAGGTGGGGCACCAGACAGGTAATGAGGAACTCTCACCAAGTGCATCTTGCTTGCAAACAGTTTTTCAACCTTGGAAAATGGTAAGAACAATGATTCCTCTCTGAAGGCCAGCCATAGCCTTCACACGACGGATGGTCCAGCTGCATAGGGAACGAGGAAGTCTGGTGATGATTCATTAGTGAGAACAGACAGGTGATGTGGCTGTAAATCTGATAATAAGATACCTTCTGGTTGTGAGGGTCAAGGATGTTATGGAATGACTGGAGGGCATTCTGAAAGGGGAGGATGAACAGCCAGAGCTAGTGGTCCACATTGGAATCAATGACATAGGAAGGAAGAGAAGTGAAGTCCTATAAGCAGGGTGTTTGGTAGGAAATTGAAAAGTGGAACTTCAAAGATGTCATATCTATAAATGACTCCTGAGGCTGCTCAGCAGAGAGTCTATGGATAGGGAATAGAGCAGATGAATGTGTGAGACATGATGCAAGGGAAAAGGCTTTAGATGCCTGAGACAATGGGATTGTTTCTAGGTGAGATGGTAATTCCACAAGTTTGATGGATTACAGGAACTGAACCAAAATCCACATTGGGAGAACTGCTAAGACTATTGAGGCAGATTTAAATCATATTGGCAGGGGGATGGTAGTTCAGGACAGAGATACTGAAATGGAATTAGGAGTTAAAACTCAATGAGTCTAGAAGGCAGAGGAGATCTAGACTAGAGAAGAAAAAAGCTGATTTAGCAAGTCTGCATGGAACAAAGTTTAATGCAAGGAGCCTCAGGAAATTGACAGATGGACCAGATGGACTACACCAGAGTTCTAAGGAAGATAGCTGCAAGATAGCGGAGGCATTAGTGGTGATCTTTCAGGAATCGTTAGAATCAGGAAGGGTCCCAGAGGACTGGAAAATTGCTAACATGACAACCCTGTTTAAAAAGGAAGTAAGGCAAAAGACAGAAAATTACATACTGATTAACCTAACCTCAATGGTGTGCAAGATCCTGGAATCCATTGTGAAGGATGAGATTTCTGAATACTTGAAAGTGTATGGTAAACTAGGGCAAAGTCAGTACGGTTTCATCAAGGGGAGGTCATGCCTGACAAATCTGCTAGAATTCTTTGAGGAAGTAATAAGCAGGTTAGACCAAGGAGAGCCAATGGATGTTATCTATCTGGACTTCAAGAAGGCTTTTGACAAGGTGCCACATGGGAGGCTAATGAGTAAGATAAGGGCCCATGGTGTCAGGGGCAAGGTGTGAGCATGGATAGAAGCTTGGCTGTCTGGCAGAAAGAGTGAGGATAAAAGGGTCCTTCTCAGTATGGCAATCAGTGACAAGTGGTGTTCCACAAAGCTCAGTGTGGGGACAACCTTTCACTTTTTACATTAATGATCTAGATGAAGGATTTGAGGGTATTCTGGCTAGGTTTGCAGACAATACAAAGGTAGGTAGAGGGACAGGTAGCATTGAGGAGGCGGGGAGACTGGAGAAGGACAAACAAGTGGCAGATGGAGTACAACATGGGAAAGTGTCAGGTCATGTACTTTGGTAGGAAGAATAGAGCTGCAAATGTGTTGCTGGTCAAAGCACAGCAGGTTAGGCAGCATCTCAGGAATATTCCTGAGATGCTGCCTAACCTGCTGTGCTTTGACCAGCAACACATTTGCAGCTGTGATCTCCAGCATCTGCAGACCTCATTTTTTACTATAGGAAGAATAGAGGCATGGACTACTTTTTAAATGGGGAGAAAATTCAGAAATCTGAAGTGGAAAAAAACTTGGGAGTTCTAGCCCAGAATTCCCTCAAGGTAAACTTTCAGGTTGAGTCAGTAGTTAGGAAGGCGAATGCAATGATGGCATTTATTTTGAGAGAACATGAAGGGACGTTCTGCTGAGGCTCTATCAGGCTCGGGTCAGGCCACATTTGGAGTATTGTGCACACTTTCAGGCCCTGTATCACAGGAGGATGTACTGGCCCTGGAGCGTGTTCAAAGGAGGTTCATGAGAATGGCCCCAGGAATGAAAAGCTTAACATACAAGGAATGTTTGAGAATTCTGGGTTTATACTCGATGGAGTTTAGAAGGATGACAGGATGAGTGGGGAACTAATTGAAACATACAGAATACTGAATGGCCTGGGCAGAGTGGATGTTGGGAAGATATTTCCACTGGTAGGAGTGACTAAGACCCGAGGGCATAGCCTTAGAGTAAAGGGAAGAACTTTGAGAACGAAGATAAGTTGAAACTTCTTCAGCCAGAGAGTGGTGAATCTATGGAACTCATTGCCACAGAAGGCTGTGGGGGCCAGGTCATTAAGTATATTTAAGACTGGGATAGATAGGTTCTTGAGTATCAAGGATTACGGGGGGAAAGCAGGATAATGGAGTTGAGAAACTTATCAGCCATGAGTGAATGGTGGAGCAGACTTGATGGATTGAATGGCCTAATTTCTGCTCCTATGTCCTATGTTCTAGATGAGCTGATAGCACAGATAGACCTGTGGGAGTATTATATCACAGTGATAACTGAGACTTGGCTAAAACATGGGCATGATTGGCAGCTGACATGGCTGGAGATAGTGTATTTAGTTGAGATAGAAGAGGGGATGGAAGACGAAAGGGTTATAGAATTGACCAAGAAATCAACTGTAGAAGTGTGGAGGGATGATATCTTAGACGGACTGTCAAATGAGACCACATAGATAGAAGTCAAAATCACCAAAGGACAAACATGCAGTTGGGTGTATGTTCTATAAGCCCCCAAACAGTTAGGGAAAGATAGAGAATAAAATATGTAATCAAGTTTCAGAGAACTGTAAGAATAAGGCAGAAACAGAATGCAATTTCAGCTACCTAAATATTAACGGGCATAATTTTAATGCAAGGTAGAAAATTCTTAAATTGCATCCAGGAAAATATTTTTAGTCAGTATATAGAAAACCCAACAAGGGAGGGGGTAATTCTCAACGTAATATTTGGAAATAAGCCCGGTAGGTGAAAGGTGTATCAGTACTTCCTTAGATAGCATCTTCGAAACCCACGACCAGCAGCATCTATTGAGAAGGACAAAGGCTGCAGACACATGGAAACACCACAACTTGCAAGTTCCCTTCCAATCCACTCACCGTACTGCTGTTGCCTCAGTGTGCAAAAGTGAGGACTGCAGATGTTGGAAACCAGAGTTTAGATCAGAGCGGTACTGGAAAAGCACAGCAGGTCAGGCAACATTCAAGAAGTAGGAAAATCGATGTTTCGGGCAAAAGCCCTTCATCAGGAATAGCAATGCATGTTGTGGATGTTGTGCCTGGCCTAAGATGTACTAAAATATAATGTTGTTATCTTTATATATTTGATAAGGAAAGTAATTCATGGGCAACATGTCCACTAAGATATTCCAATAAATAAGATTGCACAAGATAAGCTCGCAATGCTGATTCAGGACTGCAAATTGTTAATCTGTTTTCTTCCCTTAAAAGCATAGGGTTAGAGCAATTAAAATAATTTGCTATATCTCTTAAATTAAAAGTAGTGAACAAACAATACTGATTTCACATGAAAGGGGAAATGATCATCATTGAGGAGAAAGTGAGATCTGCAGATGCTGGAGTATCAGAGCTGAAAATGTGTTGCTGGAAAAGCGCAGCAGGTCAGGCAGCATCCAAGGAACAGGAAATTCGACGTTTCGGGAATTCCTGATGAAGGGCTTATGCCCGAAACGTCGAATTTCCTGTTCCTTGGATGCTGCCTGACCTGCTGCGCTTTTCCAGCAACACATTTTCAGCAAATGATCATCATTGTATACCTTTGTGGAAAATGTCAACACTTGAAGCACTAGGGGAGGTGCTAGTTCATTAATCCACCACATGGACAACCTCTGACCAACTTAGTATCAACTACAGACCTGAGATTGAGCCATCTCAACTATCAAACCAGTAATCATCAGGAATGGAGGCAGGGAGCCTCCAGGATGGAGAGATAAATGGGTGGTGGGGGGCAGTAGCAAAGAGTACAAAAGGTGAATGGGGGTGAGGATAGAGGTGATAGGTCAGAGAGGAGGGTAGGGAAAGGTAGCAAAAGTACAATAAGTGAATGGGGGTGGGGATGGAGGTGATAGATCAGACAGGAGGGTGGGGGAAGGTAGCAAAGAGTACAATAAGTGAATGGGAGTGGGCATGGAGGTGATAGGTCAGAGAGGAGGGTGGAGCGGATAGGTGGGAAGGGAGATTGGCAGGTAGGACAGGTCATGACGACAGTGCTGAGCTGGAAGGTTGGAACTAGGGTAAGGCGGGGGAAGGGAAATGAGGATACTGGTGAAGTCCACATAGATGCCCTGGGGTTGAAGTGTTCCGAGGCGGAAGATGAGGCGTTCTTCTTCCAGGCGTCGGGTGGTGAGGGAGCGGCGGTGGAGGAGGCCCAGGACCTGTGTGTCCTTAGCAGAGTGGGAGGGGGAGTTGAAATGTTGGGCACGGGGCGGTGGGGTTGATAGGTGCGGGTGTCTCGGAGATGTTCCCTGAAGCGCTCTGCGAGAAGGCATCCAGTCTCCCCAATGTAGAGGAGACCGCATTGGGAGCAACGAATACAATAAATGACATTGGTGGATGTGCAGGTGAAACTTTGAATGTGGAAGGCTCCTTTGGGGCCTTGGATAGAGGTGAGGGAGGAGGGGTGGGTGCAGGTTTTACAGTTCCTGCAGTGGCAGGGGAAGGTGCCAGGATGTGAGGATGGGTTGTTGGGGGATGTGGACCTGACCAGGTAGTCACAGAAGGAACGCTCTTTGTGGAAAGCAGAAAGGTGTGGGGAGGGATATATATCCCTGATGGTGGGGTCTGTTTGGAGATGGCAGAAATGTCGGCGGATGATGTGGTTAATGCGAAGGTGGAAAGTGGAGACCGGGAGGTTCTTTCCTTGTTAAGGGTGGAGGGGTGGGATTTGAGGGCAGAGGTGTGGGATGTGGATGAGATACTTTGGAGGGCATCTTCAACTACGTGGGAAGAGAAATTGCAATCTCTAAAGAAGGAGGCCATCTGGTGTGTTCTGTGGTGGAACTGGTCCTCCTGGGAGCAGATACGGAGGAGGCGGTGGAATTGAAAATACAGGATGGCATTTTTGCAGGAGGTAGGGTGGGATGAGATGTAATGCAGGTAGCTGTGTGAGTCGGTGGGTTTGTAAAAAATGTCAGTGTCAAGTCGATCGTCATTAATAGAGATGGAGAGGTTCAGGAAAGGAAGGGAGGTATCAGAGATGGGCCAGATGAATTTAAGGTTGGGATGGAATGTGTTGGTGAAGTTGATGAACTGCTCAACCTCCTTGCGGGAGTATGAGGTGGTGCCAATGCAGTCATCAATGTAGCGGAGGAAGATGTGGGGAGTGGTGCCGATGTAACTACGGAAGATGGACTGTTCTACGTAGCTGACAAAGAGACAGGCATAGCTGGGGCCCATACGGGTGCCCACGGCTACCCCTTTGGTCTGGAGGAATTGGGAGGATTCGAAGGAGAAATTGTTAAGGGTGAGGACCAGTTTAGCCAAACGAATGAGATTGTCAGTGGAAGGGTACTGTTGTGGACGTCGGGAGAGGAAGAAATAGAGGGCTTGGAGGCCCTGGTCATAGTGCGTGGAGGTGTAGAGGGACTGGATGTCCATGGTGAAGCTGAGGCATTGGGGGCTGGGGATGCGGAAGTCTTGGAGGAGATGGAGGGCATGGGTGGTGTCTTGAACATATGTGGGGAGCTCCTGGACTAGGGGGCATAGAACAGTATCGAGGTAGGTGGAGATGAGTTCGGTGGGGCAGGAACAGGCTGAGACAATGGGTTGGCCGTGGTGGTCAGGCTTGTGGATAGTGGGAAGGAAGTAGAATCGGACGGTGTCGGGTTCCCGGACTATGAGGTTGGAAGCTATGGGAGGGAGATCTCCTGAGGTGATGAGGTTCTGTATGGTCTGGGAGATGATGGTTTGGTGATGGGGGGTTGGGTCATGGTCGAGGGGGTGGTAGGAGGAGGTGTCTTCGAGTTGGCGTCTGGTTTCAGTGGTGTAAAGGTCAGAGCGCCAAACTACCACTGCACCCCCTTTATCTGCTGGTTTGATGGTGTTCCCTCAGTGGCACTGGGTCAAAATCCTGGAACACTCTCCCTAATTATGTATCCACCTACAGCAAATGGACGGCAGCAGTTCACCATCACCTTCTCAAGGGCAACTAGAGAGGAGTAATAAAATACTTTTCTCGTCAGTGAAGCCCACATTGCAGGAATTAATGGAAAAGGAAGGGAGCATTTTGCATTGTGGCCAGAGAGCAGTTAGATTTAGGATAGTTATGGAAATGGATAAGGAATAAAAATTCTCAGAAGGGGCAAATCTAACTTTACTAAGTTAAGATATCTTCACTAAGTTAAGCTATAAATTGGCCCAAGTGGATTCTGGGTAACAACTCACAGATAACATTTGTCAGAGTGACAGTATGGAGCAAGTATGATCCCTTGAAGAGTGCAGAACCTTGGGTGTCAAGGGATACAATGGTTAAGATTCAGAAAATAAGAAAAGCTTTTGACAGATACCAATGGCTCAAGGTGGCAGAGTTCCTACAGGAATGCAAGCTATATAATGGGGAACTAAATGGAAATGATAAAGCCAACAGAGTGCATGAGAACGCAATGGCGAGTAGAATAAAAGGAAATGTGTATGTCAACCTGGAAGATATAGGTACAATCCTCAATGAATGTGTCAATTTTCGTAATGGAAAATATCAAGCAAGTGTAAACAACAAAGTGGAAGACAATGAAACATTAGAAGAAATTAATGGGGGTGGAGTGGGAAGATAGTTGCTCGAGGGTTAGGCAGCCTATCAAGAGAAGAAATTTGCAGGGCTGGATGAGATACATCCCTGGCTGCAGAGGTAGGAGATATTTTGGGCCTTGTAATCCTAATTGGCCAGTGGACTGAAGGACTGGTTACATCATCTCACTGTTAACAAAGGCTGCATTTGCTCACATCAGTGCTTGTGCACATGTTGCTTTAAATCCCACATGTAAATGGTTTCAGGTGAAGAGGGAATAAGACAGTATCGGGATCCTAGAGACGGGAATTGGAATGGGATCAAGACCTGGGAGATGGGGAGCAGACAAGTTTGGGACCTGGGAGGGGGATAGGGAGATATTAGGTTCTGGGAGAAGGGGGTTAGCCAGGGGAGGGGTTGGAGTTTGGGGAGGAGTCACTCCCCACAACCAGTCCAGATTCCCACCTACTGCTTCCCATTTCCCTCCCCAATTCTCCCTTTTTCCCTATGTCTTGACTTTCCATTGCTGAATCCCATTTCAAAAGCAAACACTTCAATGCACATGTGCACTGCAATACTTTTGTATGAATTAACACGTACATTCTACGCAATGACACAATGTCTTGTACCATGCGCCCAAATTCAGTGTCTGAATTAGCATGCATGCGGAACTGCCAGAAAAAACAGGTGTTAGCAAACACTGCTGTTAATAAAGTGAAGAAGGGATAGATCAAGAAATTACTGGGCAATCATCAATCTTACCGTTGGCGAAATTATTAGAAATAATTTGAAAGGAAAGAATATATCAGAGATTCATCATGGACAGTTAGCATGCATGTGTTAAAACAAAGTTGTTTTGACAAATTTGATCAACATTTTTCAGGATGTAACCAGGTGCATTGATGACAGTAATGCATTTGATGTGTTAACATGCACTTTAACAAGGCTCTCAAGGTCCCTCATGGCAAACTGAATCATGGAGTCATAAAGAACAGAAAAGGCCCTTCACCCCACTAAATCTATGGCAACATATCAAGAGACATTAATGTCACTTTCCAGCAGACAGCACAAAGCTTTGAAAGTGATGATATTTTAAGTGCTCATCTACGTATGTTTTAAAGATTATGAGGTTTCCCATCTTTACTACCCTCAACTTGTGAAGAATGTAAGAGCCCATGGTAAAGAGGGACATTGGACCCAAAACTGACTGACAGGCAGGAAACAGAGGGTGTCAGTAAAGGGATGCTTTTACAACTGGAATACTGTTTTCAATGGAGCTCTGCACAGCTCGGTGCTGGATCTTAGCTGTTTGTGGCTAATGTTGTGTGTGTGGTGCCTTTCTTAGCTAAGGCATAGAATACAAGAGCAAGGAAGTCATGCTCAAATTATGTAAAACACTGGTTAGGCCCAACTGTAATATTATCTGTAGTCACAGTCATCACATTATAGGAAGGACGTGACTGCGTTGCAGAGTGCAGAGATTTACTAGAATACTATTCGAGTCATGAGAAGATATTGGATGAGTTGGGATTGTTTGCCATAGAACAGCTAAGGTTAAGGGGGACTGGATAGCGTGTATATGATTATGAATGCCATAGACAGGGTGGATATGAAGGCACTTTCTACATTAGTAAGGAGGTCAATAAACAGTGGGCGCAGATTTAAGGTAGGAGGTAGAAGACTAAGAGGAGAGTTCAGAATATTTTCTTTTTTACTCACAGGGTGTTGGGAGTTTGAAACATACTGTCTGAAGTCAGAAACCCTCGTAACATTTTAGCACAATTTAGATATTCACTTGCATTGCCATACCCTCCAGGGGTATAGGCCAAAGGCTAGAAAAATGGATTAACGTTGTCAGGTGTTTGTTGACTAGTGCAGACAGGATGCACCAAATGGCCTCCTTCTGTGAACTACTGTGAATCTGAGGGACTTAGCAGGACAGGTACCCTATGGCACTTCTGTAAGAAAGAAGATAATTTAACGTCACAATAAAAGTTCATCGACCTGAAATACAAACTTTGTTTCTCCTCCCAGATATTATCTGACAAACTGCTGAATAGTTTTAGTATTTTCTGTTTTTAGTTCACATTCCAGCATCTGTCATATTTTGCTCTTTCCTTAGTTAACTACTGGATTATAAGATGACCTATAAAGAACGTAGACTTATTGTGCAAAGGAGTAGAAATGTGGCATTTCTTTAAATCCTAGGATTTACCGTGTGCATTGCTGGGGTCAAGCACTGTGTCATGGAATTGAACAGTGGGAAAATACTCTTTAAACCCCTAGGAAACAACTGATACACTTGTTGAGAATTCACAAATTATCTGGCAATTTTTCCTTTTCCCCTATAAATGCAAAATATTGGCACAAAGGAGAATGAATAAATGAAATAAATTGCAAGATTATCCACAGAAAAAGAAATAAATAACAAGTACAGAAAGCATAGATTGCTGGTGGGCTGTCAGAGATCAGCTCCACATGAAGTGTAACTGTTCACCATTTGAGCCAGGAAACTTCCAGGACTGCTGTGCACCACAGGTGGTAGCTAAGTTTCCTGACTTTGATACTCCTCGATTGGTATCCAGGTTAGAAAAGCATGATAACTATTACTCCCTATGAAGCCATTCAGTGACAGGTTCATTGGTTGAATTGAACACAACTACTTCCTACTGAGTGCACAAACTTGAAATGGCCAGTCTCCATAGGGAGGGAAAATTAAAACTTTAAATGTTGCCAGCTAAGTCAGCTTTTTGAAGTGATTGTTTTTAATCTTACCTCAATGGGGTGGTAGGGCACACAGTATATAATGAAAGTAATTGTCCCTTAATTTACCTTCAATTTATACGGTAATGCAGACAGCCCCAAGAAACACAATTAGTACTTTCCTTGCAAATGCAGTATCTGGACTGGGTAACTTTGAAAAAAATCAAGAACAACAGCTTTCTGTGCATTAATGGTCCACACAGGAAACACAGCAATTTGAGAACAGCACTAGTCAAGAGTACAATGTTTAAAATGGCTTTTGCAGCCAAATAATTCTCTTCACTTCTGGAAATTTAAAGCCAAGTTCAAAATAACAGTAGGGTCAGGTTCGCTAATTCCCATAAGGGATTTTGAGTCTCAATCAAATCATGGAGATGTTGCTCTGCAGAAACAACCTACAACGGAGCTCAGCTGAAGACTGGGAAAATGTGAATCAGCTACTACAGTGAAGGGTGTGTATTGTCCTTGAGTGAGAAATTTAAAAATTGCCACAGCAAGCAATATTAAACTGTTAAATTCTCTCCACTTTTGGAGAGAACAAATAAATAATTAGCTATGCAATAAGTTCAACTAAACAAATGAAGTTTAATTTCTTTAAAGCGTAAGCTTACCAAATATCTTACAAAATTGTGGGGTATAAGAAAGCGCTGTTATTAAACAACACTCATAAAAGTTTTAAAGCAACCAGTAAACACGAGCTGATCAATATGTCAAAGCTCAGGAAATTGAAACAAGGAGTTGAACCTTAATAAAAAGTGGATGAGTGTCCAATTTGGCAAGCTTCATGAAGGGTTTGTCTCTGTGAATCCTAGCAGATTTTTTCACACTCTTCCCAAACTCATTTCATTACCGAAAGACCATATACACTGTTTACCTAACTCTTGCACTTTCCGACAGCACTGGCCACTGCCAGGTCCTCCCAGGATTCCTGGTGCCAAAACCACCTTTAAAATGCAGTTATGCATCCAGTCAAACACTGACAGCCTCCTGCTGCCCTGAACAGTTTGCCTCAGACATGTTGGACAATGGGTAATTTGTACACGCTTTGTACTTTATATGGAAACAGATTTAAAAGCCTGCAGATTATCTCAATCACAGATTTTGCAACTTATTTGACACAATTGCTACTGCCTTGCTGTAACTTCAACATGTCACAAATGCTGAGAAGAACCAAACAGAAATTTACTGAGCATTACTCACACAACAGAAAATTTTCAACACAATTGTTTCTTTAATTTATAATTTACTCAATGCCAAACACAATTGCAACACAAATAGATAAACAAGGAAAGCTTAGGAGTGAGTATTTTAAGGCTCCAGTAACAATATAAAAATCAGGTGAATTTGGCAAGAACATGTTGCAATGCTATACAGACATGGACATTCGCTGGAATAAGAAGAGGTCAGCAGGAATAGGAAAGTCAATGGACTGGAAAGCAGGCCGCAGAATGAGTGCCAGTCAGACTAATTTTCTGTGTCAACTTTGAAAATTAGGTAAACAGTGACAAACCAGCTTCTTAAAATCAACTTGTCAGTTCTCATTTTCTTGAGAAAGGGTAATCTTCGGCTACTGGCAGCCCACAGAGTTTTCTAATAGAGGTTAAACTTCAAGGCTAACAACACACCACACTAGCCATAGAGACATTTAAAAACAAACTGCTAAGTCCTACTTCTGGTGTAACAAACATGCAAATGCTCTTCTAAAAACAATGTGGAAGAATCTTTGCCTTTTGTTAAAAGCAATTTTGAATACGCTTTCCTGTTCCAACAAATTGTTAAATAAAAATATTATAAACTGATGTCCACACACATACTTGCTATTTACAAATGGACAAGGTCTGTCCCCAGACTGAGTGTGTCACATTTCAACACTACCTCACTGTCTGATTTCATAATCTTTCTCCACATGCTTTTATGAAAGCATACAAATAATCTGATGTATACTGAAATGACTGGGTCAGAACAAGGTTACCCTCAACAAAGAAGAGAAAAACGAAAACATCGATTGCTATTATGTCCCATGGACTGAATGATCTTGTATTTCTCATAAATTTGATAGTGACCTCCAGTTTCTTTAGCCTCTATAAATCCCTCAAATTATGCTGGCTTCTTAGCAGCAAATATTTTCTTATGTGACTTCTATCTTGTTGAAGGCATTGATTCATTATAGAATATTCGACAAGTATGGGTTTAGTCATGAGTTGTCAGGATATTCAACCATTGGGGCTTCACATTTATTTTTCCAACTATGCCCCTGCATTTTGTTGAACTGATTTATTTTATAGGACAAGGAGGAGAAATTCTGGATGATTTATTTGCCTCCCTAATTTTGGGGGTGCTATGGTTAATTGCAATCAAACTAGCAATATCTGCAGCTGGTAGGGAGCTCTTACGAAACTAATCAACTGTTCGCAAGTTTAATTTTACTGGGTAAAATGACAAAATATATAATTTCAGCACAGTGACACATTCGTACAATGCTCACACGCTACACACCTCTGGCAAAGGCACAGATGACTAGAAGACCCTACTAATTAAAATAATTTTTACTATTAAAACTCACTTTTGTTTTAAGAATCAGCATGTAGTTTATTTTAAGTACAGCACTCAGAATACTGATCATCAGAGTGTGATATGAAGAGAGTAGGAGATGACATAATGCATTGGGACCTTGTGCACACTGTGGAAAGCCCTCACACGCATAAGTGTAATGAACCCATAGTCCAAAAACATTATAGTGTACATTAACCTATCATTAATGGCACATTAGAACTCGGGGCATAGCATGCTTCCTGGTCAGGGTGTCATCAGGACAAGATAACATCCTAGAAGCTCTGAAAGGAACTTTAAAGAGAATGGTATCTGAATGCTTCCATTCTCAAAGTGTTTGATCCAAATTGCCTTACAGCACTGTATGTAGAATTTGAATCAAATGTGCTTATGTAATAACGAAGTAATTTAAATCAATTTAACCTGGGTAATATTCTACATTTTTAAAGGATTCTACAGCAGCAGCTTTTTATTTTTAATTACAGAATTTACTGATGTTATATCCAATATGGGTAGAAGTTCTATAATCCCTGTTCATCCCCACTCCAAATTACTGCAGAGTCAAAAGGCACAAAACTGCAACTACAAAGGAAAGGGCTGGGAGAAAGAATAAGAGTACATTGATGCAAAAATATTTTGGTGAATGTCAAGAGTGGATTCATTCCAACTCCATCCAAAGCAATTTTAATAAAAAGTGCTCTCAAAAATAACTCAGACATTTTCCAGTTATGTCAAATAAAACTCATCTAAAAACACATTGTGGTCCTTCAAAATGGTTTCAGGATGCAGGCCTATCTACCAAATCCCAATGAATTCCTGACCTCACCAATGATATCAGTAAAGAATAAGTCACCTAGCCAGTTGCTGTTCTGTTTTATCAAATGCTGGTCCATTGCATTTGCTTGAAATTTATTTTTTTAGAAATGGATGCTTAACACAATTGCACAACATTAACAGATTAACACATGGAGAACAAATTCCATTCTAACCAGTTTAAGTGCTTGCTTTTGGAAATTTTTACAGCACATTTCAAAGCCATGGGGAAAGGAACAGGTTTTAGGGAGTAAGCAGTCATTCCCATTGATTGCATGGGAGATGACGGGGGAATTTTCCAATTGCATTACAAATGGAAGCCTCTCTACCAGGCAGATTTCAGATATTCAAATAATGTTACAGGTACTTTTTTTTACCAGATGGAACATCACTGCTGATCTTGTGCTCACTCAATGACACACACATTCATTGGTCAGCATCCCTGGGCTCGAAAGAATCACAGGAAAAGAAAACAGGCAAAGTCCCCATTAAAAGTTTTCCTGTGAAGATGAATTGAACAGGATTGGGATACAGTTCAGCCTCAGTGGTAGTGCCTTATCCTGGCTCAAGCTGAGTAAGTTGCAAAGATCATCCAGTACCTGTGAAACTGTATCCAAGCAAACGTCAATAATTTGGAGGGTGCAGGAGAGAAATACAGTGTAGGAAGTGAAAATTCATTGGTGACATTAAGAAAGTTGACATAAATTACCAGACTGAATTAAATTAAAATTGACAATAAAAAGCAGTAATAAGTAAACTACCACATTATAAAATACTGGAATGGTTTTTGATTGACGGACTGGTGGCAGTGGGAAATTCATGATGCTTATACTGCTCATTCCTATACTTGTATGATAGCCATTGACCTGATAGTTATAGCAACATGGGTCCAGATTAAACAAATATCGAGGAAAAGGAAAGGAAAATAACATGAATGGTTTTCGATCATTATACTCTATGGGGATCTTTGAGGCTCTTAGTTTATTTAAAATAAATTAGCTTTCCAGATCCAAGTGTTTATCCAATTTTCTTTAGAGCACTACTTTTAATCTGCATTCACTACAATATCAAGGTAGGAGCACATTGAAAATCCTTATCTCTGCTTTCATGGAGATTTGCCTTGTATCACCTCTTGCTCTTCAGCTAATCAACTAAAACTGAAATTAAATGTGGGCTATCTGATTATCGATTCTTCAGCTATCAGAAACGGTTTCTATTTAATCTATCGAAACATACAGAATTTTACATACCTCTAAGGAAACACCCTGACTTCTCTGCAATGCATCACCCTGGAACAATTCCAGTAAATCTGTTCTGAACCCTATACAAAGCCTTCACATCCTTCTGGTGTCCAGAATTAGAAACCGTAGTCACAGTATAATGGATTTATAATAAGTTCAGCAAAGTTTCTTCACTTTTGGACTCTTTGCTTCTATGTAAAACACCATCAAAAACTCAGATTTGATATGAAACACTTTGCAACCATGGTTCTTCAGACAATTGACATAACCTGGTCATTCATATTATGCAATCGGCTTTGTTTCTTTGAATCTGACTGTGTGGCAAAATAATTCTATTGAAGGTTCTTTGATTTTCAGCATTGTTTGCATTTATGGGTACTGTACTTACCAGATCTGGCCCAGATATGGTTTCACACACATAGCAATATGGTTGACTCTCAACTACTCTCTGAAATGGTCTAGCAAACCACTCAGTTCAAAGGCAAATTGAAGTTGGTGACAATGGTGGCTTTGCTAGTGACACCCAGATTTCATGAAAGAACACCATATATACTCGAGTAATAGTCAATCTCATGTAAAAGTTGACCTCCTATTTTTGGCCAAATAATCTGGAATTTTCCATACATCTTGTGTAAAAGTTGACTCTAGTTTTTCACAGATCAATGTCATTGAGTCAGTGTGCTGGTCGTCACGTCCGGCACCAGCTTTCCAATCTGCAGGTTGTTCTGCTCCACTCCCGATCTTCCAATCTGCTGGGTGCTCCGCTCTGGGTTTTCAGAATTACAATAATTCTCTTTTTTTATCGCATAGAGATCAACTGAGCTTCTGCGAGTGATACACTGTGAATTTTGACGGGCATGAATTTCAGCCCCTCAAAAGTAGTATCCATGTAATAATCGACCCTATAAATTTAACCTTAAAAAGTAGTCAATAAAAATTTGACGATTACTCAAGTGTATAAAAATAGTCACTTGTGCTAGCACATAGTAGAAACCAATTTGAGGAAGTGAATAAACAACTGTATAATTTTCTCTGGTATATCAATATAAATCTTGTATTCAGTAAGTTTTGCCTTAAAGTATTCAACATCTTTATAAATGAAAGCAAAGAGAAAAAAGTATCATTCATTTCTTGATGCACTCTTCTCACATGAATTCTGAATTCAGCTTCTAACATGCAAGCTATTATTATTGTCTGAATTTGCCTGTTTAGCTCATATATACAGTGCTGGTGTTGTGATCTTCAAGGGCTGAGCTTAGGTAAACATAGTTCCATCTTTGCAGAAAAAAATTTCAATTGTGGTCTAGACCACTCATGATCAATACTGTGGAAGATTTAGTATTATGTAAATAAGCTAAGTGATGATACTGCTAGCTACATTTTCTGAAAATTAATGTCAGCTACTCTTCTATGGATTTCTTTCAGATACAGCAGTAACCAATTCATTTTCAGGATTAATTTTAGTTTACTTACTTGATTTCAATATAAAACCAACAGCACCACCTTTAATATTGTACAAAAAGCCAAGACCCAGAGTGGCAAAGTTGGATCAAAGTCTTCTGTTCAAACTAGCGTCTATGTCTAACAACCGTTGTCAAAGATAAAATCTGAATATTGATATGCCTCATCTTTCTTTTAATCATACTTCATTAACATGCCTAAATAGAAGGCTTAATTTAGGTGATGAGAATTTAATGGCATATTTATACTATTGTGCTGATGTCAAACCAGCACAGTTTACAGTTTCTATTTCTACTTTCCTTTCAACACAAATTACTTTATGGGTTGAAAATTGCCAAGACAACTACACTCATGCTCATAGCTGCATGCAGAATGGCTATGATCTGGTGCTTACTGGCTATATTCACACTGGCCATTGCATTACAATGCTGGTGTGAGATCCAGGTGCTCCAATTACAGATCCTGACATTGTTGCTTATTTGTTGTGTTAATGCTACTTATAACGATACTCCATTGTGGTTTTACTTTCAAAATACTAAGAAGCTTTAAGTGAGATTAAGGCAAGGCAGCTTGTTCATTGAAAAACAGTATTTCTTTATTTACAAATATCTTCAAAAGATCACTTATGTCTCCAGAGATCTGAATTCTTGTGTCTAGCTTGTGGGAACGCAGCAAAGATAGTCTATTTAAACCACTGCTGTGTACAAATAAAAGCTTAACTAAAAGTGACAAATAATACCATTAGGCTTAGTTTTAGATCATTATCTCATTTAATTTAATATTTAAATCAATGTTCTCATTTCGTTTAATATACCCCATTGCATACAACAAGCACTAAAGTATATCAGCACCATGATACTCTCAAGTATAACAATAGAATTAGCCAGCCAAGGATATTATAGCTGCTCTTAATTGGTCTCAGCCAGTAATAGTTTTCCACTCTAAAATTAATATAAGCAA
Source organism: Hemiscyllium ocellatum (assembly GCF_020745735.1). Taxonomy (NCBI): domain Eukaryota; kingdom Metazoa; phylum Chordata; class Chondrichthyes; order Orectolobiformes; family Hemiscylliidae; genus Hemiscyllium; species Hemiscyllium ocellatum. The sequence continues at coordinate 7,482,800 of NC_083439.1, read as the reverse complement.
TTTTAAATAACTCTACTTATGATTAATAAGCTCGAAAATTAAAGAGAGTCTAAAGCAATTACACAGTACTCTTGGTCAAGACCTCATTAGGGGAAGTAGCAAGGATGGAGCAGCAGAATTTATAAAAGGCATAGTTTAGGTTATTTTGCTGAAGACAAATGTACATCTTCAAAAATCACACCGACATTTCAAGAATAGGTCATTGTTAAAGAGTTGGCCAGGTACATTTGCATGTTAATGACTTCATCCCAATGGTGATTTGGGTCAGAAGAAAATTGCGCCATATAAAAGCATGAGTCTAATGCTTGCTCTGTCTCCTATAAAACATACAAGCAACTTAAACATTAAAAAAGGCGTTAAACAAGTTTATTGGTTCAACTACATCACAAATTAAGTACCTTGTTAATTAATCCACTCTTCAATAGTAGGAAAGAAACTCGCATGCTAGGAGTTCATTGACACAGGCATGAACATGAATGAAGGACAAATTTCACAGTTGGCCTAATCCTTTTTTATTGATTATATGCTTAGACTTTGAACAGAAGTGCCTGAATGCCTTGGCTGGTGAGCAAGTACATTAGCACATTTATGAAGTCCATGTTGCAAAGGAAAAAATTAATATTAGCAACTGCTGCAATCTGCCTGGGTCTAAGTTGATTGAAATGAATTGAAATTCTTGTCAAACTCATTTGAACACAGGAGCACTACATGGACAATTAGTTCCTCCATATGAATACTGAACAAACACCGGCCTGGTGACTGCTTTAAGACAGTTTACCTACTGTGTCGAGTAGAAAAATAACCAAAAGCAGTCTTTATGAAATATTTAACTTCCCAATTAACACAGGGTTTGGCCAACTAAACAAGACAAAAATCAATTCCTTGGTTTCTTGGAATCAATTCTTAAAATGATTAAAGCATCTGTTTTGGTATGAATTTGTTTACTCGATCAGCTTCCACTCTAATTGCAGTTGTTTATCTCTTTGCATCCCCGAGGCCATAATCTCCATCTCACTAATACTTAACACTCAATTCACATCTAAAGCTCCTTCTAATTCTCAACAGGTTTTTTTTGAGGGGTGGGCTCTGAAAATTATTGAAGCCAGGAAGCCAAATAGGCATAGTCTCTTTGTCAGAAATATCTTATACACTAACAGCTGGGCACAATCATCACTCGGGAATGGTGACAACAAAGGTGCTAAAAGGCTTTTCCACAATGATTGCTGCTCCACTGGGAACTTAGTGGAGAAATGGCAGGAGAGTGAGAGAGAATCAGACAAATGATTCATAAGACAACAGAAACCTTTGGCAGTGGTAAATTTGTAGTTTTGAGCTCAGGCAGCTGGTTACTAATGACAAGAAACTGTAGACACTTTTGCTGTATGAATGCAGCCAACCACAGATTTAGTTTTACAGTTATGAAAAGAGGCCTTTTAGAATTGCTCATCAAGCACTACTAACTCTCGTCACATTTTTAATACTTGGCCAGTAGTCTTGCACACGTGGCAGTTTGTATTAATTATGTTGTCAAACTTAGGTGCTGATTACTGTAGATAAGAAGTGTCTCTGAGCAGATTCATATATTAAAAGACATTTCTGCACTACACAGTCAGTAAGGTGCTCAATCAGAGTGAAGAGAGCTTCAACCAAATGAGACAAAGGTCAACTGAATGAACTAGAAATTCAGCTCAAAGGGAACTCAACTTAGGTGCAAAGAAGGACAGAGATGCTTTAACTGAGGTCTACTGGTAAAAGGTAATGCTGTAGAATGAGAGACGAATAACAGATGATAAAAAATATGGATGGAGAGGTCTATCCATATAAAGGCATAGATGGAGAGAACTACTGCAGTCACACCAGTGGCAGAGTGCCGTCATGAATCCCAGCATAACGTAAGTGTGTGAATGATGATAACTGGTGAGTAGGATTGGTGAATATTTCTAAGTTTTAAAGTAAAAGTAAGATCTTTAGGTCTCCAGTGTTTTTCTTTTCTCTCAAAAGTAACTGGTTAATTAGAAGATTGATACCAGTAATTTTCTTTTAAATTCATTACAATAAAGTATAAAGACTAAGGAATCTAGAGTAATTATTTTATATATTAAATCAATATAATAGCGATGAAATAGCAGGTAATGAATTACTGCTGTAGCATGTGCAAGTTGCTGGACACAGCACCATTGGTTAGGAAGCCATTCAAGTAGGGTAAGAAATTGAAACGTTGTAGGGGAGAATGAAATTAGGGGTGTAAATACCTCACTGCACAGTTGTGAGTGGGGGTCTGTAGACTGTGTTGCCTGCCCTTTGCCAAAGTTATGGACTTATGTTCAGAGTTAAGAAGAACTTGCAGTGTCGGGGTGATCCAGTTACTACGAGATATATTGGTACCAATGAGAGGACTAGAAAGGAGGTTCTCCTGAAGGAATTTGAAAGTTAGGAGCTAAATTAGAAAGTCAAACTTTCAAGGTAGGGATTTTACAATTCTTGATTGCTCCTGAGCCATGTGCAAACTGACATAAGATGTAAAAAATGAAGGTTTTAAATGCGTAGCTTAAAGATTGGAGTGGTTAGAGTTACAGTGGGTTACAGATCATGGAGCAGTGGGAAGAGCTTCATTTGAACTGTGCTGGGACTAATGTCCTGGTGAATTGATTAACTAGGGCTGCAGAGCAGGCTTTAAACTAATTATAAGCTGGATATGGGTGGGGGGGATGGGGCGAGACAAAGACAATGAGTGCGTCTGGGAGAGGGGAAAATGTAGACTTTCAAAGCACAAGGATATGCAGTGTCTCACGGACCAACTTGGATAACATTACTCAAAATGACATAGCGTCGGATGATGTGGGGTCTGTGTGGGTGGAATTGAAGAACCACAAAGGCAAAAAAAACCGTAATGGGAGTTATGTACAGACCTCCTAACAGTGGTCAGGACCAGGGGCGCAACATGTACCGGGAAATCGAGAAGGCATGTCAGAAAGGCAAGGTCACGGTGATCATGGGAGACTTCAATATGCAGGTGGCCTGGGTAAATAATGTTGCCAGTGGATCCAAAGAAAGGGAGTTCAAGGAATGCTTACAGGATGGCTTTTTGGAACAGCTTGTCATGGAGCCCATTAGGGAGCAGGCTATTCTGGACCTAATGCTATGTAATGAACCAGACTTTATAAAAGATCTTAAAGTAAGGGAACACTTAGGAAGCAACGATCATAATGTTGTAGAGTTCAGTCTGCAGTTTGAAAGAGAGAAGGCAAAATCAGATGTAATGGTGCTACAGTTAAATAAAGGTAATTATGAGGGCATGAGAGAGGAACTGACAAAAATAGACTGGAAGCAGAGCTTTGCAGGGAAGACAGTAGAGCAAAAATGGCAGGAGTTTGTGGGTATAATTGAGGACACTGTACAGAGGTTCATCCCCAAGAAAAGAAAGATTATCCGGGCGGTATTAGACAGCCATGGTTGACAAAGGAAGTCAGGAAATGTATTAAAGAAAAAGAGAGATCCTATAAAGTGGCCAAGAGCAGTGCGAAATCAGAAGATTGGGAAGGCTACAAAAACAAACAGAGGATAACAAAGAGAGAAATAAGGAAGGAGAAGATCAAATACGAAAGTAGGCTAGCCAGTAATATTAGAAATGAGAGTAAAAGTTTCTTTCAATACATAAGAAACAAACGACAGGCAAAAGTAGACATTGGGCCACTTCAAACTGATGCTGGAAGCCTAGTGATGGGAGATAAGGAAATAGCAGGAGAACTTAACAAGTACTTTGCGTTAGTCTTCACAGTGGAAGATATGAGTAATATCCCAACAATTAAAGGGAGTCAGGGGGCTGAGTTGAGTATGGTTGCCATTACAAAAGTGAAAGTGCTAGAAAAGCTAAAAGGTCTTAAAATTGATAAACCTCCTGGCCCCGATGGGCTACATCCTAGAGTTCTGAGGGAGGTGGCTGAGGAAATAGCGGAGGCATTGGTTGAGATCTTTCAAAAGTCACTGGAGTCAGGGAAAGTCCCAGATGATTGGAAGATCGCTGTTGTAACCTCCTTGTTCAAGAAAGGATCAAGACAAAAGATGGAGAATTATAGGCCAATTAGCCTAACCTCAATTGTTGGTAAAATTCTAGAATCCATCATTAAGGATGAGGTTTCTAAATTCTTGGAAGAGCAGAGTCTGATTAGAACAAGTCAGCATGGATTTAGTAAGGGGAGGTTGTGTCTGACAAACCTGTTGGAATTCTTTGAAGAGGTGACAAGTCGGTTAGACCAGGGAAACCCAGTGGATGTGGTCTATCCAGACTTCCAAAAGGCCTTTGATAAGGTGCCACACGGGAGGCTGCTGAGTAAGGTGAGGGCCCATGGTGTTCGAGGTGAGCTACTGGCATGGATTGAGGTTTGGCTGTCTGACAGAAGGCAGAGAGTTGGGATAAAAGGTTCTTTTTTGGAATGGCAGCCGGTGACAAGCGGTGTCCCACAGGGTTCAGTGTTGGGGCCGCAGCTGTTCACATTATATATTAATGATCTGGATGAAGGGACTGGGGGCATTCTAGCGAAGTTTGCGGATAATACAAAGTTAGGTGGACAGGCAGGTAGTAATGAAGAAGTGGGGAGGCTGAAGAAGGATCTAGCCAGTTTGGGAGAGTGGTCCAGGAAATGGCTGATGGAATTCAATGTGAGCAAATGCGAGATCTTGCACTTTGGAAAAAAGAATGGAAGTATAGCCTACTTTCTAAACGGTGAGAAAATTCATAAAGCCAAAGTACAAAGGGATCTGGGAGTGCTAGTCGAGGATTCTCTAAAGGTAAACATGCAGGTTGAGTCCGTGATTAAGAAAGCAAATGCAATGTTGTCAGTTATCTCAAGAGGTTGGAATATAAAAGCAGCGTTGTGCTACTGAGACTTTATAAAGCTCTGGTTTGGCCCCATTTGGAGTACTGTGTCCAGTTTTGGTTCCCACACCTTAGGAAGGACATACTGGCACTGAAGCGTGTCCAGTGGAGATTCACACGGATGATCCCTGGAATAGTAGGTCTAACATACGAGGAACGGCTGAGGATCCTGGGATTGTATTCATTGGAGTTTCGAAGATTAAGGGGAGTTTTAATAGAAACTTACAAGGTAATACATGGCTTGGAAAGGGTGGATGCTAAGTAATTGTTTCTGTTAGGCGAGGAGACTAGGACCCGTAGACACAGCCTCAGAATTAGAACAGAAATGTGGAGACATTTCTTCAGCCAGAGTGTGGTGGGCCTGTGGAATTCATTGCCGTGGAACGCAGTGGAGGCTGGGACGCTAAATGTCTTCAAGGCAGAGATTGATAAATGCTTGATGTCACAAGGAATTAAGGGCTACGGGGAGAATGCGGGTAAGTGGAGTTGAAATGCTCATCAGCTATGATTGAATGGCGGAGTGGAACCGATGGGCCGAATGGCCTTACTTCCACTCCGATGTCTTATGGTCTTAAAATGGGACAGGAAGGGACAGAATGTACAAATATAGAAAATTGAAGTAAACAGGGTCAGACGGGGAAATGGTAAAAAGGTAAAGTGACTTGAATGCATGTAGTACTAAGAAAGATTAAACTAGTTAACAGCACAAATCGCGGTTAGTTGGTATGATATTAAACCCATTATACAGACCTAATAACAAGGAGGTCAGATGTGGGAAATAAATATTAAGAGCTTTGTGAATTTTCCACAGGACATACAGAAAGGAAATGTGGTTAGATAGCTTTGTTATAAGAGATTGATCAAATATGATAGTAAGAAATGATCTTGGATCAGAAGGTACAGAATCTTCTGGATGGAGGAAAGAAATATAAGGGGAAGACAACACTGGTATATGGTGGGACAAGGAATAAACCAAGAGATAATGAGGGCATGTATAAAATACAATACTTGATCATGAGTGACTTTAATCTTCATGAAGATTGGGAAAGCCAGATTGGCAGAGGCAGTCACACAAATAATTTATACTGTATATTCAGGACAATTTCCTAGAACAATGTGTTGTGGATTCAATCAGGGATCACACTATTTTGGATCTGGTAATGAGCAATGAGATAGATTTATTACTACCTCAGTCCTACCTCAATACTACCTGCCTGATGAGAGTGAAAGATTGCTTTGGAACAGTAACCATAACATAGTAGATTTTAACATTTAGTTTGAAGGGGAGGAACATGGGTTTGAAACTAACTGTTCGAAACTTAAATAATGATAACTACAAAGGAATGACAGCAGAGCTGGCAGGAACGGACTGGCAAAAGAATTCAGTAGCAAAAATGGTTGAGGAACAATGGCTCACAACAAAGGTATATCTGACTGAGAAAAAAAGATTCTTGGAAACAAATAAGCTAACTGTGGCTAAACAGGGAAATTAAAAATAGGGCTGAAAATGTGTTGCTGGAAAAGCGCAGCAGGTCAGGCAGCATCCAAGGAACAGGAGATTCGACGTTTCGGGCATAAGCCCTTCTTCAGGAAACTTTCCTGAAGAAGGGCTTATGCCCGAAACGTCAAATCTCCTGTTCCTTGGATGCTGCCTGACCTGCTGCGCTTTTCCAGCAACACATTTTCAGCTCTGATCTCCAGCATCTGCAGACCTCACTTCCTCCTCGAAAATTAAAAATAGGGTCAAATTGAAAAAAAAACATACATATGGCAAACATTAGTGGTAAGACTGAGAATGGGGAAAGTTTTAAAAAACAATAAAAGATGGGAGAAGGAGAAAATAAACTTTATAGGTACAAAAAGAAAGAAATTTCTGGCAAAGCTCAGCAGGTCTGGCAACATTTGTGGAGAAAAACCAGAGATACCCGTTTTGGTACTGCTTGCCAGTTTACCTGTGAAGTTTAAAAACTGAAAGAACTGTGATGCTAGAAATCAGAAACAAAAACAGAATTTACTGGAAAAGCTCAGCAGGTCTGGCAGCAACTGTGGTGGGAAATCAGACCTTTGTGGAGAGAAGGAAATAAGAATGGGGAAGCAGGAAATGGCAGAGGAGTGGAATAAATATTTTGTATTAGACCGTGTTACAACATCCTAATAGCATTCCAAAATTATTAAATAATTAAGGGGCAAAAAGAAGAGGGGAAATAATTATCACTAGAGGAAAAGTATTCAGGAAAATAATGGGGCTAAAGACTGATAAGTTCCCTGGACCCAATGGATACAACCTAGGATATTAAAAGAAGTAGCTACAGAGATAGTGAATGTGTGTGTAGTAATCTTCCAAGAATCCTTAGGTTTTGGAAAGGTGACAGAGAATTGGAAAACTGGTACATAACCAGGATAAACAGTGGAGCGATTTAAATGGAGAAAGACCACAGAAAGCTACAGTATAGTTTGATTTGGGACTAAACGTGTCCCATGTTAGGAGCCAAGTTCAGGAGATAATGAGAAAAGTAAATTTGATGTTGGCCTTTATTTCAAAGGGAATGAAGTGTAAACATAGGAAGCTTTTGCTAAAAATATGCAAAGTTATACTATATTCACAATAGTGTGAAGTTTGGGGACACTTATCTAAGGAAAGACATTTGAGACAGTCCAGAAAAGGTTCACTAGGTTGATCTCAGGTATGAAGGAATTGTTTCATGAGGTGGGTTTTCTGTAAGGTGGGTTTGCGCTCATTGAAATTTATAAGGATGCGAGGTCATATTTAAAGGTATAAGACTCTTAGGGAAATTGACAAATGTGGAAAGATTGTTTCCCAATGTGGGTGAGTCTCGAACCAGAGGGTATAATCTCAGAATAAGGGCTGCACATTTTAGATGAAGATGAGGAGGAATTTCTTCTCTTAGAGGTTTGTGAATCTGTGGAATTCTTTGCGAAAGCATGCTGTTGAGGTTATTCAAGGCTGACATACACTGATTTTTAATTAGGAAGAGAATCAAGGGTTTTGGGAAAAAAGCAGGAAAATGGAATTGAGGATTATCAGATCCGCCATGACTTTATTTAATGGTGGAGAAAATCCAATGAACTGAATGGCCTACTTCTGCTCCTATATCTTATGCTTCAAGTGATCATCTAAATGCTTCTTCAATGTTTTAATGATACCCCCCATCACTTTTGGAGGCAGTGCTGGACGGGGTTGGGGGGGCGGGCAGGAGATTGCATGCAGGGTGCTGCTGCCTCATCTCCTGAATGGGGAGTGGACTCAACAGAAAACTCCGTGCTCCAGAGGAAAGGCATTGAATCAGTCAACTGAATAATCAATTATCTGAACGAAATAGCGCCTGCTCATCTTGTTTGGATAATCGAGGTTCCTCTGTACACAATTGAATACAGTGCAATGACAAATATAACACAAAAGTATCCTATTACAATATGAGAAATTAAAATCAGGATTTTAAAAAAATTGTCTAAATTCATAATTCTGAATAAAAATGCAACAAACACACGTTTGTTTCACTATAAAAATGGTAATTGTCTCACCTTCCAATATACAATACTTTTATACCCTTATTTCTTAAGATTTGGACTAAATAGGCAATTAAGTACTGAAACAGCAGACTGAATTCTCTTTTAGAAGTTTCATGATTTTTAAACCAGAAAGTCTGATGTAATACAAAATACGGCAAAATATATTTTAAAACCTCAACAAATTTTCTAAAAGTCTGAAAGCACATACAAGGCAAAGTGTTATAATTTGAAAAATAAAGAAACGTTTTTGCATTTCTCAACAAATTGGCCAAGTTACTTGTTTAGTATCCTTTCTTTTAAAATGAAGCAGTACAGGTTACAGTCTTCAATTACATACAAGTTACAGTTTGAAAGTTTATTAAATTAAAAGCTTTCTTCAATACCTTTTCCCCTGTTCACCCCCAATTTCTGCACCATCTTTCATTAAGTCATGCCTCACCAGTCCTCCAGCATCTCAACTTCTTTACACTGAAATGAATTTAACAGGATTCTTCACCATGGAGAGTCACCATGGCTAATTCTGATGATACATAGGACCTGGATGCATCGTTTTCAGCTGAAATTACTACAGAGCAATTGAAAGCAGAATTCCTGCTTAAATTTTCTAGTTTGGCCCAAGGTTTGCTGAGGACATCAATGGCACCATGACTGATACTCCAGTAGGCTCAACTGAGCATTGGCCAAGAAGCAAACCTAGGAAATTCTGATCTGCATTGTTGGCAAATTCCTTTCTCTATTAACACATTGGGCTATTTTCCACTAAACTGGTTTGATGCACCATTGTTATTTCAGTAAAAAAAATCAGTGATATTTTAGTGATTTGGTTGGTACACGATAAAGCATTAGACTTTCCAACTCAATTGCACTCAGCCAGAGACGCTAAACTGAAATCCAAGCTCAGCATTTATGAATTTCTACTCTTTATTTCCTTTCTCATTCATACCAAACGTAGGACCAAATTTGGATATTCCAATTGTTATCTTAACTTTGCTGCAATGCATGCAAATTGCTTGTATTAGTTAAACAATGATGATGAAGTAAAAATAAAGTGCTGGAGAAATTCAGCAGGTCTGGAAACATCTGTGGAGAGAGAAACAGAATTCAGTAGCACTTATTTTAGCTTAAGGGGAAGTACATGAGCAAGAAAGGAATATACTGATAGGGTTAAAGTTAAGGGGTGGGAGGAAGCTTGTGTAACACAAACAACAATGTAAGCATTTTAGACAAAATAACATATTTCTATTTTGTATCACACTTGTATTTTCCTAGCTCTGTGGTGGCAGGTTTGGAGGTGGGGGCATTTGGAAAATAGCCTGGAAAGCCAGGTCAGAATGGATCCCTAATACATTCCTGCCACTGGGTAACCTTTCTAGGGAGGATTGAGAAGTGCACTGACTGCCTGTTTCATAGAATTGAGCAGGCAATTAAAATTATTGAGGTTCCAGTTTGGGATAAAAACTTTTTGCCATTTTGCCAGGGACTGAGGATGTCACGTGTGGATAAGAAGGCCACGGGTCCTATTGGAACCTGACGCTCAATGCTGTAAAGAGGACACTATATTAATAAGAGATCACATTTGAGGTCAAGTCCAATCCAGGATGATTCACCGAGCAATCTAGATGAAGTTATCAATGGGCAGGCCAGCAAGGGTGTCACCATGCTAGCAATGCCTACTTCTCCCAGTTAGGCTGCCAAGACTTCAAAGATATTTGTTGTTCTTAACAAGTTAAGAGACATGCAGCCAATTAGGAAGTCACCCCCAATTGCTTTATCAGACTTGCTGTCGACAAGTGGGAGCTCAGAGCTCACATTTCAGCTTGTTGTCAGGATTTTCAAAACTGCAAAAAGCCAACCTGGTAATCAGACAATTCTACACAATTTATAAATACAAGGTTCCTTTCTTGGTTATCTCACGTTAGTGAAATTAGGCCCCTCTCAATATCAGATGGCATTGTGAACCCTTCTGCAGACAAGAGTTATTTTGCTCAGTGAGAAATAGAAATAAAAAGTCTCCATATCATATTTTGAGCTGTTGAAGATAATCAAAGTAGATATCTATATACTATTTAGAATAGCTTGTGGCCACAGTATTACAATGGCATGGCATGTGTAAGCAGTTTAAGGATCACAGTACATGGCTATTAAGTACAATGAGGACTACTATATTTACCATGTAATCCCTTTTATTGCACTTCAAAGCTGCTTAGCCAAGCAAACTAAATCAACCTCCTCTTAATTGATGATTTTTACAACTGCCCTGTAGCCATTTTGATATTCTTTGTGGTGAATTGCACTTGATAGAATGTTTATCCTTTGGCTCTGTTCTTGATTTCATTGTAAGATGTGAGCTTCTCTTTCTCAATGCATCATTATCAACCTTCCCAGCCCAATCTTATAGTATCCTGACAACAAACCCCTTTCCTGAAATGGTCAACTAGCCTGTATCTGCATTTATCAATGAAGACCCAACTTAAATGGGGCTATACCTCTTCCAGCAACCAAATAACCTTAGCTTTATCTCATGCTTTAAGCCAATACAGATTCTAAATATTGAGATGCCTATCTGGAAACCTTTTTTGGGCTATGGATACATGCATATCACCCTGTCTCTGAGCCTGCTTGTTCCTTATCTCAAAGCAAGGCTCTTCAACTTCTTATATTCTGTAACACTCATTTACTTACATCTATAGGTTATCAAAAAAGGCTCTCTTATGCATTGTCTAAGAACTTTCTATTCACATGCTCATTCTGGGATGGTATCTTACAGCTGTTAGAATCAGGTAAAGCATGACTACATTATTCTTATTCTACTGCATATCCAGGCAAGCTTCTCTCTTGGTTTACAGCATTCTAATCATTTAATGGTACCTTACATTATCTTTGCAAGCATTAACATAATTATTTGTTATTATCACCATCATTCTGAGAGTGTCACACATTGAGACAATTTGGAACTGTAGCTGAACATGTTTGAGTTCAACACTAAGGCGTTGTATCAAGTCTGAAATCAGAGTTATTGCCCATCATGCCAAAATGGTTGATAAAATAACTGCTGGACCCTTGCATATGCAGATGTTGATGTCAGTTGGCTGTGTTGTGCTTACTTCTGAACATTGATCACCACCTGATCAGTCTCTGTCAAAGCTCTTGACATGAAATAGACCAGTGTGTGTGTTTCATCTATTTGCACTTGAATAAGGCCTGTTCCAATTCTTGTGGGGAATGTATCTGAGCTTACAATATAAAAAGTAACAATAGGATCAAGCCTGGACTGTAATGTACAAAAGCATCAGTAGGAAGTAGTTTCTCTTTAATCCTTTGAAGAGCTGCAATTCCAAATCCATCACTGGCCTTTTCAAAAGCTTGCTTATGGGATGAGTAAGACTGGCTAAATTGGAGACAAACATTTCCACTTGATTCTCATGCCAAGAAGCACTTCTTGTCATTTACATGTATTGGTGCTGGCCAGTCACTGGGTTTGTGGATCTGCAGTAGTGCCATGTTCCTGGATTATGTGTCCTAGAAATATAATTGCCATTTTTGAGAGTTGGTATTTCTCATTTAGTCAAGACCTTTGTTTTTAAAAAATGACTCTCTAGTTCCAGATTCTCTCATGAGAAGAAACATCTCCATATCTACTCGGTCAAGCCCCCTCAAGATCTTTAATCAAATGATACTTTTCTAAACTCCAGCTATTGCAAGCCTACCTTGTTTCCTCATTAGACATAATGCCAATCCAGTTGTCAGTTTAGTAAACTTTCTCCAAACTGCTTCTAATGCATTTACATCCTTCCTTAAATAAAATGATCAAAACTGTACATTGTAATGTACTTGCGGTCTCAGCTATACTCTGTATAAATGAAGCATAACCATTTTGTATTCAATTTCCCTTCCAATTAACAATTACGTTCTATTAATTTTCCTAATTACTTGCAGTACCTGCATACTAGCCTTTTTATAACTCATAAACACACGATTCCTCTGTATCACAGTGCTCCAATTTCTCACAATTTAAATATTATGCTCCTTTTTAAATTCTTCCTGCCAAGATGGATAATTTCACATTTTTCAATGTTATACCCCATTTGCCACATCTTCGTCGACTCACTTTATCTGTATTGCTCTGGCATTCTTAAGTGATCTTGCCTGCCCATTTTTTGCATTATCAACAAAACTGGCAAATATACAAGTCTTCATTGAAATCATTTAGATAAATTCTAAACAGTTGAGGTCCTAGCACCAATCCCAGTTACACACCACGCTTTGTCTACTAACTTGAAAAAGATTCAGTTATTCCCAATCTCTGGATCCTGATAGCCATCCAATTTTCTATCCATGTCAAATGCTATTCTCTACACCAGTGGTTTTATATTATATGATATAATACTTTATTAAATGTTTTATGGAAATTTAAGTACAGTATGTCCTCTGCTTCTCTTTTATCCACAGCACTTTACTTTCTCAAAGAACTTCAACAGGTTGGTGAAACATGATTATGATTTCCTTTTCACATACATGCTGAATCTATCTGATTAGCCTGAACTTGTCTAAATGTCCTACTAAAACCTCTAATATTTTCTGGTGTGACAGATTATAAGCTAACAGGTCTGTAGATTCCTGCTTAGTGTCTCCCTTCTTGAGTAAAAGAGTTACATTTGTTATCTTCCAATCCAATCTGAATCAAGGAAGTTTTGGAAAATTAATATCAACAATCTTACTTGCCAATCTTTTTATATCCCCAGGAAGACGTCCATCAGGTCCTAAGCAATTGTTAGCACTTATCGTGTGATTAGATATTTCTTGTGTTCCTACCTCCTTTCCATTTCATGATATATAGCTCCTCCTGGGATGTTATTTGTATCTTTTACAGTGTAGTCTAGTGCAGAATACCTGCTCATTTCATCGGATATTTGTTCATTTTCCATTATCAATTGTCGAGACTCACTTTCTAAAGGACCAATGCTCACTTTAACTTTTCTCATTGAAATTTGTACTGTTTTTATATTTCAGCTGACATACTCTTGTACTCTAATTATTCCCTCATTAATTTCTCTCAAAAATCATTTTGTTTTTTTTTAACATTGTCTAATCTTCTGATGTGCCACCTGTTTTTTGCACAATTCTATATTTTTCTATAAATTCGATAATACCTTTAACCTTTTTAGTTAACCATGAATGATGGTTTTGTCCCAGAATTTGGAGAAATGTATCTGTTCTGTGAATTCTGAACTACCACTTTAACGGTCAGCCAAGGCATTTTTATTGAACTATTCTTTAACCTTTTTGCCAATTTGCTTTAGTCAGCTTTGCTTTCAATTATTCTTTTGCATAATTGTTTTTATTTAATCTTTTAAAAAACGCCTTGGATCCACTACTCTCTTCCTCAAACTGAATGTACAATTCAATCATATTAAGGTTGCTGCTACCTAGGGACACCTTATCCATGACATCATTAATTAATCCTATCTCGCTGCAGATCACCAGGTTTAGTACAGCTTGATTTCTGGTCAGCTCCAGAATATGCTATTGTAAGCAACAATCTTGAAAATATTCTACAAATTCTTCATCTAGGCTACTTTTGCCCATCTGATTTTTCTAGTCTATAAATAGATTAAAAGCTCCCATGATTGTCACTTTGCCTTTCTGACAAACCCCAATTATTTTGATGTTTATACTCCATCGTACCATGGGGTTATTGTTAGAAGATGTACACCATGTCCACAAGTGACTTCTTTCTTTTAATTTCTCATCTGTACCCGTTGTGATTAGAACAAGATTGGCCAGGTGGAACTCATTGAATATGAGTTCCCTGAGGGGCCCAGTTAACAGCCCAATCAGGAAGCCCTGGCTGACAGACATAAACAGAGAGCCTCCCCACTCTAGGCACTGGCTCTGAGCTAACTGGTCAGAGTACACTGTGCCTGTGTAAATAAAAGGTGACTAGGTGATGGGATACTGGCCTCTGGATGATATTTCAGCACACAAACTATTTCTATATTCTGATTTCTATAACATAGCTCATTCCTCTCTATTATGCTAACACCATCATAAACAAGCAGAGCCATCCCTCTTTCTTAGGAGGTTAGGAACAGCATTAGGCCATTCAGACCTGGGAGGCTGTTCCACCATTCAGTAAGATCATGACTGATCTCCATATACCTGCACTTGGCCCATACCCTTTAATACCTTTGCTTAACAATAATGTATCTAACTCAGATTTAAAATTATCAACAAATCCAGAATCTACTGCCATTTGTGGAAGAGAGTTCCAAATATTTACCACCTAAATGTCTTGACACTCTTCAATATTTAGGTACCCATCCATGTCATCCTGCAACCCTGTCTCTGTAATGGTTACCAGATTGCATTTATTTATGTCAATTTGTGTTCTCAGTTAATCTGTTTTGTTTTGTATGCCATTTGCATTCAAACATACAGTTGCATAAAATACTGCAGTTGCTGAAAACCTGAAACAAAAAACAGCACATGTTGAGAAAACTCAGATTTGGCAGCATCTGTGGACACAGAAACACTGTTAATGTTTCAAGTCCAGTCTTCTTCATAACATTACAGTTACAGATATAAACAGAAGTCTCAGAGAGTTTCCGTACTCTAGGGACTGGCACTGCGCTACCTTGTCAGGTTTGTCCTTTCATTCTTCTTGTATCATTTGACTTGTCTCTATTCTTTGATTTACATATTCTCAAATTTGATTCCTTGTTCCCTAGCATTTTGTTTAAAATTGTCCCTTCTTCCCTTGTGATGTAACTTGCAATATTATCAGCCCCAACATCGTTTGGTGGAAACCCGTAGCGATGGTATAGATCCCATTTACCTAGTAATGGTTTGTGGGACACTGGTATCTGAACACACTTCTCATATATAAGTCATTGAGTTGGGGTTTAATCTCTCCACTCTGATTTGCTCTATGCCACTTTGCACATGACTTACATTACAATCCAAACATTGTGGCCTTTGAAGTTATGCTTCTTAGTTTGGTATGCTGGTCTTCATATTAATCATGCAGAACCCCTTTCTTTGTCTTGTTTATGTTGTTGCTTTCTGCATGGACTGGATCCTCCCCCTCCCAGTGCAAGTTCCTCTGTAGCCCTTAGCAGGTGTCCTGAAGAACTCTCATTTTTCGTAGCAGAGAACGATATTAACTCGCCTGATGATACTGTCTTGTACAACTACTATTTTTGCTCCCCTCACTTAAGGGTCTCTTCAGTCAGTGACTTGCAGCCTCTGCCTCCACATGTCAGTGAGATCTTAAACGTTTCAATTCCCTTCCTGGTCGTCTAGTCCCTTAAGTTGCGGAGGCACGGCTGCTTGCTTTCTGCATATGCTGTGTGTTTGCCACTTAAACTGCTGGCACATGGTGCAGGTGAGAAATTGATGTCGCACACTGCTGTACTGCAAGATATGATTGCTGACCAGCAAGGCAAGCTATCCTGTTTGTGACTGCACTAACTCGTATAGCAAGCATGGATGTTGTAAATTTGCAAGTAGGTACAAAGCGAGCAAGTGTTAAGACAACAAGCAAGCAGCCCTGAGGTGCAATCTGGTCCAATCTGTGCGCTGGGTGCCTGACCCTGCACACAAAGTATCCTTCCATTAACCTTTCAATATTAGTTACCAGTGTACCCGGCAATGCAAGGGATTGTGCTTCATACTTGACCTGCAAGTGTATCAGAGAGATATCATGATGCTTGTGAAGTGTTGCAAAATGCCAGAAGCCAATTTCCATGGATGAGAGGTGCATGAAACTGGAGTCTTGGATTGTCCTCTGAGATGCTAATTGGCACTGAGCAATTTGGAGACTCTTTTCAGCCAATGGCAAGCTGAATTCACCTGGTAGCTGTTCAGATTTTCTTGTTGAGATTTCTTGATGTCTAGCTTGGTTAAAACGTTTGGTAAGATAGGAAGCTGAATATTAATGAGATAAGTTGGACCATTAGTAAGGCAAATTATCATATTCCTTAATTGGCAACTTGGCACTGCCTAGTGAGAAACGTTCGATGCTGCTTGTGAAAAGTGTAAAAGACAGTGAGATGCTCCTGATGTTGAGATGGGCCTCGTCATCCAATTGTGTCACAAATCTTGCCACAGCCCATGTCACTCAGATCCCTACAACATTCTGCCTATCCTGATGAAGAGTACACAATTTAAACCATATAATTAGTCTAATTAACCTGTTTTTTGCCCAGAGCAGTAGTGTTGTTTTCCCTTCCATTACTTATCCAATTCCCTTCCAAACAATATTGCTGAATTAGCGTACATCACTTTCTTAGGCAGCATATTCCATACCATAACTTTCCTTAAAAATTTGTTTCTTTACGAATTACTTTAAATTTAGGTTCCGTAGTTCAATATATTAAGATGTTCTTAATTTTGAAATCCTCTAATAAAATTTTCCCTTCAACTTCTCTGTTTTAAGGAGAACACTCTCAATTTTTCTATTCACTTTCTATAACTGAACTCCTCAATTTCTGGTGCCATTCTTGTAGATTTACCTTCCTTGTTACCTCATTAAAAAAAAATCAATGCAGTTGGCAAGATATAATTTACTTTCACAAATTTGTGCTGGTCCTCCTTGACTAACCCTTACTTTACAAGTTTATTTTGTTTCTGATTATGGTTTCCACAAACTTCCTTTCCAATGATGTATGGCTGACCGGCCAGTCTTTGTGTGGTTTATCACTTTTGCCTTCTTGGAATAATGGCATAACATTACTGTTTGTTGTCTGTTCTGGTACGACTCCTGTATCCAACGAGAATTGAAAGATTGTGATCAATGTTTCCACCTCTGTTTCTTTCAGCAACATAGGATATATTTCACCTTGGCCAGGTGACTTTACACTCTCAGTTAAGATAATCTTGTCTGTAATTATTATTCTGTCCTTAACAGCCTGTCCACCTTATAGTGTAACCTTCACAGCAATCATTTCCATTGTGAAGGCAGATGCAAAATACTTATTCAATCTTTCTCCCATTTCCTCTGCCTTGAATTGAGGTTTCCTCTCAGGTCCTTAACAGATCAAACTTTTTCCATTTAACATTTTATACATCCACAAAATATTTCTGGGTTAAATTTAAAATTCCCACTTAATCTTTGAGTTTCCTTGTTTTATATTTTAATTCCCTACATACATTCCACACTCTTTTTCAGTTAATAACAGAGTTTTATTCCTGACATTTATCAGAAACCTCCTTCTCCTGTATCCTTTTAACTTCTATTTTCATTTGCCACTCAGAGCATCTTGTTCTACCGTTTCCCTTCAAAGGAACTGCCCAGGTTGTTTATGAACTCTCTTTCATAAATTCCCTCTGATGTTTGCTTACTACCTTATCCTACAATCATTGTTTTCTATCAACATGTGCAAAATCAAACATTATAATTTACTCTTCCCCAGTTCAGAACATTTACCTACATTTTATTTACCACAATTACTTGAAACCAAATTACATTAATTGTCAGCTAGATGATGGCTTACTATAACACATTCTAATTGCCCTTCTTAATTTTTCAGAACCAGATCCAACACTGCTTCCTTCCTTTTTGAACTGCAGACAATTTATCAAAAAGAATTTTCCTGTGCATGTACTTGAATTCTTCCTTCTTTTCCCAATTGGCAATTACTTCTTTACTTAGAGACTGGGAAGAACTATATTTTCAAATATCAGAAGGTGCTTCTGCTCTGATCACTGGAAATTTTGCTAGGGCAAGGACCAGACCAGATCTGAATCTACCAATATTCACATATGAAGAACAGCCAATTGAGCCATAAGTATGGAATTTTTAAAAACTGAGTTACATGATAGCTATTGGGACAAGGGAATCATGACTAGGCAAGCATTTATTTTTGGTATCTAATTGCCTGGTGAGTAGTTAGTTGTCAACCACAGTGGGTCTGGAGTCACATGTAGGCTAGGCCTGATAAAAGCAGCAGATTTCCTTCCATAAAGGAATTAGTGAACCGGATAGGTTTATGAGCATCAACGGTTACATGGCCAACATTAGGCACGCTTTTTACTTCAGATTTTTACTCAATTCAAATGTCACCATCTGCAGTGGTGGAATTAACCTCATGTCCCCAGAATGTTAACTTGGAGTTCTGGATTACTGGTCGAGTGATATTATCATAAGGTGATAACATTTGATAAGGTGCCACACGGGAGGCTGCTGAGCAAAGTCTGGGCCCATGGTGTTCGAGGTGAGCTACTGGGATGGATTGAGGATTGGCTGTCTGACAGAAGGCAGAGAGTTGGGATAAGAGGTTCTTTTTCGGAATGGCAGCCAGTGACAAGCGGTGTCCTGCAGGGCTCAGTGTTGGGGCCACAGCTGTTTGCATTATATATTAATGATCTGGATGAAGGGACTGGGGGAATTCTAGCGAAGTTTGCAGATGATACGAAGTTAGGTGGACAGGCAGGTAGTACTGAGGAAGTGGGGAGGCTACAGAAGGATCTTCACCATCCCTCCAGAACTCCCCCTCTCTGAGGATGAAAGATCAGTCCTCAGCAGAGGCCTCACCTTCATTTCCCTACGCCCTTGGATTACACGCGAGTTCAACACGCGACGAGATATTGAACAATTCTTCCGCCGCCTTCGCCTCTGTGCCTACTTTTTCAACCAAGACTCCCGCCCACCTTCTGACGACCCCTTCTCCTGCCTCCAACACATCCCATCCACCTGGACACCCCGTGCTGGCCTCTTACCCGCCCTCGATCTATTTATAGCCAACTGCCGCCGCGACATTAACCGACTCAACCTGTGCACCCCTCTTACCCACTCCAACCTCTCACCCTCAGAACGTGCAGCCCTCCACTCCAACCCCAACCTCAGCATCAAACCGGCAGACAAGAGAGGCACAGTAGTAGTTTGGCGCACCGACCTTTATACCGCTGAGGCCAAATGCCAGCTTGCGGACGCCTCCTCCTATTGCCCCCTTGACCATGACCCCACCTCCCACCACCAAACCATCATCTCCCAGACCATCCATAACCTCATCACCTCAGGGGATCTCCCATTCACCGCCTCCAACCTCATAGTTCCACAACCCCGCACCGCCCGTTTCTACCTCCTGCCCAAAATCCACAAACCTGACTGCCCCGGCCGACCCATTCTCTCAGCCTGCTCCTGCCCCACTGAACTCATCTCCGCGTACCTCGACACGGTTCTGTCTCCCTTAGTCCAAGAACTCCCCACCTACGTTCGGGACACCACCCACGCCCTTCACCTCCTCCATGATTTTCGCTTCCCCGGTCCCCAACGCCTTATCTTCACGACGGACATCCAGTCCCTGTAAACCTCCATCCCCCATCACGAAGGACTCAAAGCCCTCCGCTTCTTCCTTTCCCGCCGTACCAACCAGTACCCTTCCACTGACACCCTCCTTCGACTGACTGAACTGGTCCTCACCCTGAACAACTTCTCTTTCCAATCCTCCCACTTCCTCCAAACTAAAGGAGTTGCCATGGGCACCCGCATGGGCCCCAGCTATGCCTGTCTCTTCGTAGGATATGTGGAACAGTCCATCTTCCGCAACTACACTGGCACCAACCCCCACCTTTTCCTCCGCTACATCGATGACTGTATCGGCGCTGCCTCGTGCTCCCACGAGGAGGTTGAACAGTTCATCAACTTTACCAACACCTTCCATCCCGACCTCAAATTCACCTGGACCGTCTCCACTCCTCCCTCCCCTTCCTAGACCTTTCCATTTCTATCTCGGGCGATGGAATCAACACAGACATCTACTATAAACCGAATGACTCCCACAGCTACCTGGACTACACCTCCTCCCACCCTGCCCCCTGTAAAAACACCATCCCATATTCCCAATTCCTTTGTCTCCGCCGCATCTGCTCCCAGGAGGACCACTTCCAGTACCGTACAGCCCAGATGGCCTCCTTCTTCAAAGACCGCAGACTCCCCCCACACGTGATTGATGATGCCCTCCACCGCATCTCCTCCACTTCCCGCTCCTCCGCCCTTGAGCCCCGCCCCTCCAACCGCCAACAGGACAGAACCCCACTAGTTCTCACCTACCACCCCACCAACCTCCGTATACAGCGTATCATCCGCCGTCATTTCCGCCACCTCCAAACAGACCCCACCACCAGGGATATATTTCCCTCTCCTCCCCTATCAGCGTTCCGCAAAGACCACTCCCTTCGTGACTCCCTCGTCAGGTCCACACCCCCCACCAACCCAACCTCCAATCCCGGCACCTTCCCCTGCAACCGCAGGAAATGCAAAATTTGCGCCCACACCTCCTCCCTTACCTCTCTCCAAGGCCCCAAGGGATCCTTCCATATCCGCCACAAATTCACCTGCACCTCCACACACATCATCTATTGCATCCGCTGCACCCGATGTGGCCTCCTTTATATTGGGGAGACGGGCCGCCTACTTGCAGAACGCTTCAGGGAACACCTCTGGGATGCCCGGACCAACCAACCCAACCACCCCGTGGCTCAACACTTTAACTCCCCCTCCCATTCCACCAAGGACATGCAGGTCCTTGGACTCCTCCATCGCCAGAACATAACAACACGGCAGTTGGAGGAAGAGCGCCTCATCTTCCGCCTGGGAACCCTCCAACCACAAGGGATGAATTCAGATTTCTCCAGTTTCCTCATTTCCCCTCCCCCCACCTTGTCTCAGTCGATTTCCTCGAACTCAGCACCGCCCTCCTAACCTGCAATTTTCTTCCTGACCTCTCCGCCCCCACCCCACTCCGGCCTATCACCCTCACCTTGACCTCCTTCCACCTATCGCATCTCCATCGCCCCTCCCTCCAAGTCCCTCCTCCCTACCTTTTATCTTAGCCTGCTGGACACACTTTCCTCATTCCTGAAGAAGGGCTTAAGCCCGAATCGTCGAATTTCCTGTTCCTTGGATGCTGCCTGACCTGCTGCGCTTTAACCAGCAACACATTTTCAGGTCTGATCTCCAGCATCTGCAGACCTCACTTTTTACTTACAGAAGGAACTAGACAGTTTGGGAGAGTGGTCCAGGAAATGGCTAATGGAATTCAACGTGAGCAAATGTGAGGTCTTGCACTTTGGCAAAAAGAATAAAAGCATAGACCACTTTCTAAACGGTGAGAAAATTCATAAAGCCAAAGTACAAAGGGATCTGGGAGTGCTAGTCGAGGATTCTCTAAAGGTAAACATGCAGGTTGAGTGCGTGATTAAGAAAGCGAATGCAATGTTGTCACTTATCTCAAGAGGGTTGGAATATAAAAGCACCATTGTGCTACTGAAACTTTATAAAGCTCTGGCTAGGCCCCATTTGGAGTACTGTGTCCAGTTTTGGTCCCCACACCTCAGGAAGGACATACTGGCACTGGAGCATGTCCAGCAGAGATTCACACAGATGATCCCTGAAATGGTTGGTCTAACATATGAGGAACGACTGAGGATCCTGGGATTGTATTCATTGGAGTTTAGAAGATTAAGGGGAGACTTAATAGAAACTTACAAGATAATACATGGCTTGGAAAGGGTGGACGCTATGAAATTTTTTCAGTTAGGCGAGGAGACTAGGACCCGTGGACGCAGCCTTAGAATTAGAGGGGGTCAATTCAGAACAGAAATGCGGAGACATTTCTTCAGCCAGAGTGTGGTGGGCCTGTGGAATTCATTGCCGCAGAGTGCAGTGGAGGCCGGGATGCTAAATGTCTTCAAGGCAGAGATTGATAGATTCTTGATGTCACAAGGAATTAAGGGCTATGGGGAGAATGCGGGTAACTGGAGTTGAAATGCCCATCAGCCAGGATTGATTGGCGGAGTGGACTCGATGGGCCGAATGGCCTTACTTCCACTCCTAAGTCTTATGGTCTTATGATCATTATGTCATTGACTCACTCCTGGAATAAATCAGAGAGGACACAAGGTGAGCAATCTTAGGTGAGAATGGATAGGGAGGGGTATGCTAGAACAGAAAGAGAAGAAAGGTAAAAAACAATAATGACAAAGATTTAGGCTATAGCAGTGAATGCGTGAGGAAGGGATGGAGATGTTCAGATTTATTAGATCAAATTTTTCACATGTACAAAATTAAATTTAAGATTTATCATAATGTACACATTTACATTTTACTTTGATATTTATTTCAAATAAGCAAATTAACATGCATTATTAATAAATCTACTCACATAAAATTTCCAGCTGTGGATTCTCACACACACTTGCATATAGATTATTTTTAATATGGGTTCAGTGCGTAATTTGTTACAGCACAACTGCACCCAAAAGAATAGAAATTGAATCAACACGAGACAATCAAGTGTCTCTGATAATGTATTAGTCGACACATTGATCGAAACAGAGGATGCAGGCTTTCTTTGTGACCTAATTCTGTGCTATGCATAGATTCCATTAAATGGTAGTCAGCTTTCGTGAGCTTCTGGAAAATACAATTAACACAGAGTGGTTGATGCAATGGGTTCAGAGCTAGCCTGAACTTTTTTTTATATGAAATGATTGCATGTGGTATAGATAGCTGAGCTAAGTTTTTCTTCAAACAGTGGTGAAGTAATGCTTACAAATATGAACATAATTTGAAATGGTAAATAAAGAGAAGTTTCAATATTACCAGCAGTCAGTTGATTTTCTAAATCTTTAACAGTGTTATTTAATAAAGGAACAGGTAGCCACAGTATCATGATGATCTTTAAAACACAGGAAAATCCTAATGACAAGTCCCAGTCTGTGCTGAGGTATCAGATTTTAGTCCACGTAACAAAGTAGTTCATATAACTGAGGCCGGTTTTCTCTACACAGTCTCATGATCCTATTGTCAAGCTTAAATGAGGTCAGAATCTGTACTATGTTAGAATCAGTCATTTTTCTGCGGTATCTCATTGCAGGTATACTCTTGACATTGGCTGGCTAAAAGGAATCCCTAAAACTCAGAAATAGCCACATGCTCTTGTATGCAAGATGTATACCAAGATCGATGCAGCTTCTCTCTAATTTTTTACAAATTAAAATGTAAAGAAGTTTCAGCAGTCAGGATAGGATGGAGCTTGGAAACAGCATGCTGGCCAGCCTCACATCCTAAACATTCTACCCAAGATAGAAATCAGCCTGGCAAGTTTAGACTATCTTACACTGTTATAGTTAAACAGTCAGAGAAATCATGAGAAAGGGGTAAGGTAACGGAATGTTACCAGGAATTTTGAAGTTTTAACTGAACACACGTAACCAACTTCAAAGAAGAAAAACTGGAGTTGGTGAAGCAGAACATATTTTTTCAAAGTCTGTTTTTGATTTCAATAGCAGAGATAGCATGAAATCTATCTTTGCTGTTTAGAAGACAGCTCATTTGACTGCTAAGTAAATTACTGCTTCCCATTCTTTTTAAAGAGAAATGAATTACTGTTCAAAATTGTCTGCTGGAAAATTGCATGGCAGCAACACAGCAACAATTAAAAGATCACAACAGCCAGCCGTGTAGTGAGAAGATGCCATCCTCAGCTTGCTGAAGGCACATGTCCAAGAAGCAAAGTGACTATCTTCAAGTGCAATGTTTTGTACTTTTATTCCTTAAATTTGCTCTCCATCTTTCCTGAGAATGTTGACTCTTGGTGGTGTGTAGCAAGCTGTCTCTAGTACTTTGGGTGACTACCCTTCACTTCTGAGCCCAGAAAATATGGGAAGGATAATTCATTGCAGACAGCATCACAGTTGAGCCAGATACTGCCCTCACCGTAGTGCAACTTTTACCAGTAGAGATTATTAGATATCAATCAGGGCATGAATGCTTTCTGAATGCCTGCCCACTTGAAAGGCACTAAGGCCAATCATATATCCCTGCCATCAACTGAGCTGACAGTGGGTAACTCAATGCAAACTATTTGAAACCTTCTGATCTTTATAAATACTGTACCACTGAGAAAGCTATTGTTCATTCATCATTTGCCCCAGCTCTTGTATAGCTCAGGGGGTTCACTAATATTAAATCCTACTTGAACAATGTTGAAATTTAATATTCAATCACATGATCCTCATAATCTCTAATTTTTCATAGATGTTGGCAATCCACGAAGCTTTCATTGTCATCATTAAATTCTTGATTTTTAAAAATTGTATTCAAATTCCACCATGTGCCATGGCAGGAATCAAACACAGAATACAGAACACAGAACAGTACAGCATTGCACAGGCCCTTCGGTCCTCAATGTTGTGCCGACCTTTTATCCTTCTCTAACTACCTACATACCCAACATTTTATTGTTATCCATGTGCCTATCCAAGAGTCATTTAAATGTGCCTAATTATTTGGATTAAAAGTCTAGTGATAACATCAATAGGCCACAGCCCCCTTTGATCAAATAACAGCTTCCAGTTAAGGCAGCACACCACCACCTCTGGACATTTAGTCACAAGATTACTCACATTCTAAGAACAAAGAGAATTCATACATTCATAACAGAGACAGGACCTTGGTATTCTAAAGAAATTAAATATTTAAATTTTAAGAAGTTAGCAATACTACCGCACTTCCCAATTTTATCCTTTATTTTCTTGAAGTGAGCACAGCCTTAGTTAAGGTATGGGCTATTCACCAGTTCACTGTCCAAAATGCAATTTCTGTTTTTATTTCAAATCTTTGGCATTCCGAGTTTCTTTTTATTATTTTTTATATATAAAAACTCTAGTTTTGTATCAAAGGCATACGGCATTAGTTTTTGAGTTGTGATTGTTAGT
The DNA here is from genome assembly GCF_020745735.1 of Hemiscyllium ocellatum. Classification (NCBI taxonomy): domain Eukaryota; kingdom Metazoa; phylum Chordata; class Chondrichthyes; order Orectolobiformes; family Hemiscylliidae; genus Hemiscyllium; species Hemiscyllium ocellatum. The sequence continues at coordinate 7,457,671 of NC_083439.1, read as the reverse complement.
TGTTGGGCATTAGCATTACTCACAGAACTGAGGCACCATCCAACAAAACCACAATTTTTCCAGCACTTGCTTTACTGTTATTTAAAGTGGACCCATAAAATTTGGCTTTAATTTAATCACCACCCTGCATCTTTAGTGAAACATCATTCATTTCATGGTGAATTAAGTGTTTTAAGTTGCTTATTTAAGTCTGCAGTTTCCACAGTTTCACACTTTTATGATAAATTTCTTCCCTCGAGGTGAAAGGGTCCAAGTTCACCAAATAGTGGATTAATTCTGACTCCCACTGAACAAGAAGTATGCGTCAAATCTGCTTAAATTGAGTTGCAAAAAACGATTTATTTTGGATTAATTCAAATTATTTCACAGGGCAAAAAATGTTCCCAAATTTCATTAATCTGCTGAGTAAATGAAATTACAATACACTTATAAACTTTGATTTGTATTTGTGCTCCAGCTCTCCCTAGTAAAGGCTGTGTCTTTGTTGAAAAAAGGCTCCACTGCAGAAATGTAATTAACAAACTCACAGAATGTTGCCACTTAAAATGGTCAGAACTACTTGTATTTGAATTATAATGGCTGCCTGCCGCTTGATTAGAAGGAGTGACTTTAAAAAATGTGAAAATACAGCAGTAGCTTCAGCTGTTCCAGTGAAGAAATATTTCACGCAATACAGATGAGTGTAACAAAAATAACACCAGGAGATAAAGTGAGGAAGGCGCAGTATAATTATTATTTACTAGTTCTGCTGGATGCCACCGATATTCTTAACAGCTTGTTCATTGTCAAATCAACAAACACTGCTGAATAAATGACCTATTGGGAATTATTCTCCGGCAGCATTCCTTCCCCTTGCTGGATGTCATTTACAATCAGTGAAGGTTGCCTCAAAGCTGACAGCAGCTCCCTGAAAGCCCTGCAGACTCTGGTCTTTACCAGCTACTCAAGTTTATCTTCAAAATGAACATGATAAAATCTTGTACAATTCTTTATGATTCATAAAGGCTTGCTCTTTTGGCTGGCAGAACCCCATACAATCCTCAATGGCTGACTATAAATTCTGTGTATTATCTATATTTATGATGCAGATCACTTTTATAATGTAGCATTGGTGTTTAAAAAAGATCAGTGGGATAGATGCTTCAAAAAAGGTAAATTTCAAAATATCCTGATGCCAACAATGAACTTAACACTAATTATTTTCAATGGTATGATATAAATATGACAGTTGCATATTTCAAAAAGATAATCATACAATGATTGACATCATGATCAGCAGTGCCACCCTTGCAAGCACAGAAACATAATTCTGCAGAGGGTTGAATGCAATAAGGATGGGATGGATAGTCTTCCCCTCAATCCCACTCAAAACTGGAAGAAATGGTGCAGAAAAAGACAAAATTATGTAGCAGAGCCCAATGATATTTTCACCTGATGCAGACTTCCTCCCCTGTTAAGACTTATGTTGGTCTCCTGTCCTATGCCTGCTGTACATAAATGTGAGTGACTTGCTGGAGTCAGTGGAGGCAATTGCAATGGTGGGAGGCAAGGCAAGAGAAACCAATTTCTGGATCAGTGGTGCTGGAAGAGCACAGCAGTTCAGGCAGCATCCAATGAGCAGCGAAATCAAGAGAAACCAATCCTGACTGAACTTGTTACTGCATATTATGAAACCTGTCAAATAATCTACATATATATATTCTAGGTATTATACAATAGGGTGCAGTCAGATTCAGGTTTACCAAGGATATAATTTAAAAATCTGAACCCAGATGTTGCTGAGAATACTGGAAGAGATTTAAACATTTTATTGGCATAAATGTGAATTCAGATCTCCCATTTTGTTTACATATTCCATAAATATTAATTCCAGCAAAATGGCTAACATGTTGAGTTGAGATAAAAATCACACAACACCAGGTTATAGTCCAAAAGGTTTAATTGGAAACACATTAGCTTTCGGAGCGACGCTCCTTCATCAGGTGATAGCGTCGCTCCGAAAGCTTGTGTGCTTCCAACTAAACCTGTTGGACTATAACCTGGTGTTGTGTGATTTTTAACTTTGTACACCCCAGTCCAACACTGGCATCTCCAAATCATGTTGAGTTGAAGTATTAACTTTGTTCTTTCCACAATGCTGCCAGTCCTGCAGAGTTTCTCCAACAATTTGTTTTTGTTTCAGGTTTCCAGCATTTGCAGTTCCTTGTTTTATCTTGACATTGAAGATAAATTCTGACACAGCGAGCAGTAATTTTTTGAAGTTTCAATGGGTTAACATCGCTGCATCTGGACCGAATTGGGTTAAAAAGCTGTTTTTCCTTTATTGCACAAAGCAACTGCAAACATTGGAAATTTGAATCAGAAATACAAAACGCATTTTAGTCAGAATCTTTAAAGGGAATAATGGAGTTAACTTTCAAATTGCTATTTGAAAATTTATCTCTTAATTTTAGCAATGGTGATTGACTTACTGTTTCAGTCATTATTTTGTAGCTAGCCAGTTGTGACAGTAATACATCACAGAGCAGATACAAATTTTGCACAGCAATGAAAACTATTGACAATAGCAAATAAAGGTAAATTTTCTTGAAAGTTCCTAATGTGCAGCAAAACTTTACAATAAACCCAGCCATACTTCTTTGGAAAAAATTGCTGAAGAATGTAGCAATAAGATTTGCAGTTAGAGGTTGGTGGGGTGGCCAACAATTTTTGCCTTGAAATGACAATGTATTCTGTTGTAGTCACTAACTTGAATATGAATTAAGCTTCGAGTAAAAAATGAGGTCTGCAGATGCTGGAGATCACAGCTGAAAATGTGTTGCTGGTCAAAGCACAGCAGGCCAGGCAGCATCTCAGGAATAGGGAATTCGACGTTTCGAGCGGGGCTTATGCTCGAAACGTCGAATTCCCTATTCCTGAGATGCTGCCTGGCCTGCTGTGCTTTGACCAGCAACACATTTTCAGCTATGAATTAAGCTTCTGGATTTAGGTTCAAATTCAATTATTAACTGAAAGATCAATTCTAAGATTAGGATGTGAAGCTAAATCACAAAACAAACATGATCTGATTCAGTGCAAAACAGACTTGAAGGGCTAAATTTCATTAGATTAGATTCTCTACAGTGTGGAAACAGGCCCTTTGGCCCAACCAGTCCATACCGACCCTCTGAAGAGTAACCCACCCAGACCCATTTCCCTCTGACTAATGCACCTAGCACTATGGACAATTTAGCATGGCCAATTCACCTGGCCTACACATCTTTGGACTGTGGGAGGAAACTGGAGCACCCAGGAGAAACCCACGCAAACACGAGGAGAATGTACAAATTCTACATCGACCCCAAGGCTGGAATCAAACCCAGGGCCCTGTTGCCGTGAGGCAGCAGTGCTAACCACTGAGACACCATGCACAGGAATAGTTGATTCCTGTTCCTATCTTCTACATGGTGGTTCCCAGAAATGTCAACTTTGGCATTTTACTTTCCTGGTGTGATGCAGGCAGTGATTCTTCTTGTTTGAATTAGAGGGTATTTCATATTCTAGCTATACCAGTAGGTGGTATGTTGCAGAACACAACTTTAAATGCTAATTCAGCATACAGATGGTTGAATGAAGTTAAGGGAAGAGAGGGCACTGAAGATATTGCTAATTGGATAAGGCATGCTTTTTTTTAGCATTCTATATGTGAAGGGAGTTTTGTTATTAGCTGATTGAAGTACTGTACTTTATCCTTTTAAATCATTTTATTGACAATGGTTTGTAATTTGTTTTTGACGACTGAAAGTACTTTACAATGAAACCCAATTTTCTGATTACAAACATATTGCTTTTTTTTTCACTTGAGGCACATGGATTTGTTGCAGCTGATCTTTTTGACCCGAGTTCAAAAAATACAAATATCAGATGGCTTATTCATATTGCAGTTGCTCCCACTGGCAAATTACATTAAACAAAGTCTATGTTTTTGGTCAGAATCCCAAAGTAAAACCAAGCATAAACAGAACAAAAAAAACCTAATAATCACAGGTGGCACACGCTTTTCAAAAGGTATATTGTACAATATTCTGGAAAGACAAAAGATGTGCCAGATTAAGTTTCTACAGGAAGAGAGAGAGCAATGCAGAAGGAATTGCATTAGATGCAGCCTACACCCATCTGTTGTTACCTTTTGCCCACATTCTAGATAGAGAAGCAATATCTTGGTAGTGAACTATGGAATTAACAACATGAATTCGAGGACAGCAGATAGCTAGATGCAGAGCTGTATGATCTGTGAAAAGTACAAATCGCAGTCAACATAAACTACCAGTAGTAGGGGCAGTCAATTGTACTTTCAAATTTGATACTTTTACTACCTTTCAGATATGTTGCAATGTTATTTATGAGGACAGCTCTTTGGAGTGGGAAGGAGACAATACTCCTTCCTATCAATTCATTTGCTCACCCTTTATTCCACCAGTTATCAAGTACTGGCTGTACAATCAATTGTTTGAGCACTTTTATCATTTTGCATTCACAATTACTGTGATAGATCCAATTAACTCTGAAATGTACATTAACCGATCTGTATGAAAACAATATACCTTGGGATACTGAAAATCTGAAATTATGAACTGAAAACTTTGAAATTTCTAATAAAAGATCATAAGCATGAAACATTAACTCTGTTTTTCTTTCTCCACAGGTACTGCCAGATCTGATTGTTTCCAGTATTTTCTGTTTTCCTTAAAATATTAGTAGCACTTGGAAAGGTTACTATTATTTCTTTCCCCTATGCAACCACTTACCCACAACTGGTTGTATCCTCTTAAATATACTCAGAACCTGGAAAAAGCAGCTCTTTTAGGGAAGTTTTACATGATTTTTTGCTCCCTTCTGCTAAGTTCCCAATGTTAGGTCCAATATATACTGAAAGCCTATCCTCATAATCAGGGTCTCACAACAAAGGAAGGGTGCTAATAACAAACGCTGCTTAACAACTGATTAAAAATTAATTACTGTGTTTATATGAAACATCTTGAAATGATTATGAATATGTAATAAAGTTAAGTATAAGTGCAAGTTGCAAATTCTCTTGATTGCAAAAAACCAGTTTCATTAAGGTTATCATATGATATTAAGACTTCACTAGCTGTATAAAACCCAAATGAATTACAAGTTAGTTAAGGTGGAAGAAAAATTCTTAAACTGGCACAGTATTCAAGCCCATAAGGGGAACTGAGCACAGATTTCTGTTTAATCCTGACTAAAGAAAAAATGGTATGATATACACAATACTTGGCCTTAGCCATGAAACTGACCTCACCATTTACATCTTCCACCTTAGTTCTAACCTGACAAGATTTTCATCATATGCTGTGGTCATGAACCATAAATAAAAACAGAAACATAACATTGTTTCACATTAAATGGCCTAGAATTAATTCCATACAAGAAAATCTACCTCAGTGGTGGCTTTATCATGTTGGGATTTGATCAAAATGCAAAGCATGTCTCATAAATTCTCTGTAATAGGGTGATGATTTTAAGCATACATTGGATCTGCTCATTCATAAGTAGCTTGGAGGTCAGAATACACCAGCCTATGTCTTCCCTTGATAATGAGGTAAATACTTCATGGAGTGATATTTTAACCAAACATCTTGGAGTGCAAGGTATGGATTCAAGTGCAAAGCAATGCAACGCTGAAATGATGTTCACAGTAAGGGAAATAAGGAGTATTTTTTCACCAAAAGTTGGAAGAACAGAATTACTTATCAGAAAGAGGTAGACTTGTTGGTCATAATGGTCATTTCAGTTTCCTAGAAATCATAACTGTTCTTAAGAGATAACTGCTTATTTAGTGAACACATTTTAATGAAAATTAGCTCTTGAAAGGCATATGGAAACATAATTAAACATATCAGGCCAGGCTGTCAACAGTACAACTGTACTAATTATTTGCTGTAAAAAGGCAAGTCTAATGACTAGACTAATTGGTGTGTCCCACGTGCAATGTAACATTCCCTTAAACATCTGACTAACCAGAATACCTGTTCCCACTTGAATGTATGTGGGCAGAGATGTCTAAACATAATTTGTAACTAGTAAATAACACTTTCAGAAGAACATGGGACAATTCCCCACTAAAAAATTGTTTTAAACTGATGGAGGCTTTACTCTTGCAAATATAAAATAACATTTCTATAAAAATCGACTAATAGATTAATTTTGAAATACATTTGAGTTTTATTGTATAGGTAAATACAACAGCCAATAGCACTAAACAAATTGAATGCATTGGTAGAATAAGAAGAGTAATGTTTGACTTGTTACAATAATTCTATTTCTCTCTCAATAAATTCTGACAAAACTACTCAGGAGATTAGAGAGAGATAGTGGTTGGAGTTTTTACAGTTTACTTTATCCATAACTTACAACTTTTCATTTAGCCCTTTAGATAATGGATTGGAATTCAGCTAAGACAGATGGGAAAAAACCCTTTACCTTTTGGTTCCCATTAAAATGTACCAAATGAAAGGGGTTCCGCTGATTTCAAACCAGCTATTGATATGTGAGAAACAACAGTGTACAGTCATAGAGATTTGCAGCACAGAAAAAGGGCCTTCAGCCCAATCAGTCTGTGCTGATCAAAACAACCACCTGATTATACCAATCTCATTTTTCAGCACTTGGCCCACAGCCTTGTATGCCTTGGCATTGCAAGTATACACCTGAATATATCTCAAATGTGATGATAGTTTCTGTCTCTCCCACTCTTACAGGCAAAAGAGAGCTCCAGACTTCCACCACCCACTGGTTGAAAACGTTTTTCCTCACACTCCACTAAATCTCCTGCCCCTTAGCTTAAATCTATGCCCCTGGTCACTGATCTCTCCACCACCCTGTCTATGACACTCATAATTTTATACATCTCAATCAGATTAGTCTCCTCTGGTCCGAGAAAATAACCCGAGTATATCCAATCCCTTTTCATAACTAAAACTCTCCAGTCGAGGCAACATTCTGTTAAATCTGCCCTGTACGCACTCCAATGGAATCATATCTCTTCTATAATCTGAATTCTAGTACTGTACAGAATACACAACTCGATGTGCAGGTTAATCAACTTTTTATATAGTTCCAACATAACCTCCCTGCTCTTAAACTTTATGCTTTGACTAATTAAGGTAAGTATCTTATCTGACTACTTCGGCAGTTTATCTAGCTATCCTGTTACCTTAAGAAACTGGAGGACATGCACACCAAAGTTCCTCTCATACTTGATGCTTCCAAGGGTCCTACTATTCACCACGCATCCCCTTGCCTTGTTCATCCTATCCAAGAGCATCATTTCACTCATCTGGATTGAACTCCATGTGACACTGATCAACCCATCTGAGCAACCAATCTATATCCTCATGTAATCTAAAGTTATCCTCCTCATTATTTACTACTCCACCAATTTTCATATCACCTGCAACCTTCCAGATCAACCCTCCTATATTCAAGTCTAAATCATTTATATGTACCATAAACAGCAAGGGCTCCAACACTGAATTCAGCAGAAACTCAATGGACACTGGTTTTGAGTCACAAAAACACCCTTGACTGTCACCTTCTGCTCCCTGCCACTCAGCCAGTTCTGGTTGCAGTTAGCCAAATTACCTTGGATTCCTTGGGCTCGTACCTTCGCTATTAGGTTCCTATACAGGATCATGTCAAAAGCCTGCTAAAATCCAAGCAGACTGCATCGAATTGTCCTCATTCATACACCTATTCACCTCTTTGAAAATTCAAACAGGTTGGTCAACAAAACTGTGGTGGCTATTAATCTCCAATGTAGATTAATTCCATCCTCAGGATTACTTCGAATAATTTTCCCACCACTAAGGTTAGATAGATAAATTGACTTGCGGTTTCCTGGTCTATCCCTTGCACCCTGCTTGAATAATCACATATCATTTATAACATACCGGATTTCTTAACCAAAGAAAATTACATTAATGATTGATCTTACAAATAAAATGTATGTAAAATAAAAAAAGACTTGGTTAATAATAATCTATATTATATAATTAATATTTTAGTAATTTACTTATGTTTAAAATCACCCAATGGTGATATGTTGAGAAAAGAACTTGGTACCCAGTCATTTTAGGTTTCGTTAGTCAGAGATGTTGCCTGAAAATTAAATAATTTTAAAAATGATGGCTTACCATGAGGTCCTCAGGTGCAGGTCTTTCTGTTGGCAACTTTCTCATACTGTAATAAGCAAACATTCTAATTATTTCATAATCTTTATAACCTTTGAAGGATGATCACAGTTTAACAGAAAAATAACTGATCAACATAGATTTTGGACCCATGTCAATTTTTAGTGACCTTGACTTTTCAGAAATTTGGCTTCTCATTACTAGGTATGTGGTGCAATTATCTCTCCAGAATAGCACCTGTATTGTACACGCACAGTTCTAGTGAGTTATGTTGGATGCCATTTTAGCAGAAGTTGTCCTTTAGCCACCCCAGAAGTGAGTATTAGCCATTAACATATTCAAATATGGGGCCTAACATCCACCTTCTATCCTCCTCAGCCCCAGTGTCCATCATAACTTGGACTTGTGCCTGATGTAGCCAGCACCAGCACCGATTTCTTCTAGCAAAGCCAAAGCTACAGAAAAAAGTCCAATGATCTCCAACCCAACTGCTAACCTCCATAAATGGTGTCCATGTAGCAGCGCCAGTGTCAGCTCAAACACCTCTTGAATTCTACAGGTTCCTACAATCATCATCTTCCCTCAATCCCAGACAGTTCCACTAATCACATTCAGCAGACTCTCGAATAATTGTCCCTGGCAAATCACCTGCAATCTTCTTTCTCAGTCTCCTATGGCCTTCAATAGTAGTAAGACTGAGTTATTCTTTTAACAACACCGTGAAATCCTCTTTCTTCACCCCTAACAACTAATAACATTTTAAAGCCCAGCTGTTTCTCTTTCAGGATTCCATGATCTTACCAATTACTTAACTGAACATTCGCATATAAATCTGTGCAGGCTTCTATACTCGTAATCAACATGGGCGGCACAGTGGTTAGCACTGCTGTCTCACAGCGCCTGAGACCCGGGTTCAATTCCCGACTCAGGCAACAGACTGTGTGGAGTTTGCACGTTCTCCCCGTGTCTGCGTGGGTTTCCTCCGGGTGCTCCGGTTTCCTCCCACAGTCGAAAGATGTGCGGGTCAGGTGAATTGGCTATGCTAAATTGCCCGTAGTGTTAGGTATGGGGTAAAACTGTAGGGGTATGGGTGGGTTGCGCTTCGGCGGGTCGGTGTGGACTTGTTGGGCCGAAGGGCCTGTTTCCACGCTGTAAGTAATCTAATCTAAACAAATGCCAAACGCAAAATCCTTGACTCCTTCCCCTTTTTAAGTTAGCACCATGCAGCTTAGACAGTGCAGAATTCCTAGACCTGTTATTTTTTTTTTAGATTAGATTAGACTTACAGTGTGGAAACAGGCCCTTCGGCCCAACAAGTCCACACCGACCCGCCGAAGCGAAACCCACCCATACCCCTACATTACCCCTTACCTAACACTACGGGCAATTTAGCATAGCCAATTCACCTGACCCGCACATCTTTGGACTGTGGGAGGAAACCGGAGCACCCGGAGGAAACCCACGCAGACACGGGGAGAACGTGCAAACTCCACACAGTCAGTCGCCTGAGTCGGGAATTGAACCCGGGTCTTCAGGCGCTGTGAGGCAGCAGTGCTAACCACTGTGCCACCGTGCCGCCCATGAAAGAACCATTTTGTTTATGGTCATTCTGGCATGACCAAGGAGGTTATTGTTTACATTCCTGTCAGTGATAAAGCCTCAGAGCAGGGGAGCCAGAGTTAGAGGACAGAATGCCAGGGAGGGCTGACAGGATAGGGGAAAGTGAGGACTGTAGATGCTGGAGATCAGAGTTGAGAGTGTGGTGCTGCAAAAGCGCAGCCGGTCAGGCAGCATCCAAAGAGCCTGAGAGTCAACATTTTGGGCATAGGCCCGTCATCATGACAACATAGAGCCATAGGGAAGTGCTGAGGGAGTTCAACAAAACATTTTTATTTGCAATTATTGTTATGATTAGAACAATTACATGTTCTGTGCTTAATTTGCGTATATGATTAGATTAGATTACTTACAGTGTGGAAACAGGCCCTTCGGCCCAACAAGTCCACACCGAACCCCCGAAGCGCAACTCACCCATACCCGTACATTTACTCCTTACCTAACACTACGGGCAATTTAGCATGGCCAATTCACCTGACCCGCACATCTTTGGACTGTGGGAGGAAACCGGAGCACCCGGAGGAAACCCACGAAACACGGGGAGAACATGAAAACTCCACACAGTCAGTCGCCTGAGTCGGGAATTGAACCCGGGTCTCAGGCGCTGTGAGACAGCAGTGCTAACCATTGTGCCACCGTGCCGCCCACTATGATTAACATCTTGTACAAATTTAAGCAAATAGGTGAAGTTTTCTCATTAATAGTCCTTGCTTCTTGAAGAATAGAAACAGTGACCATTATTGTGGGCCCCAACTCAGACACACTGTACTTCCAGACTTCACAAGTGAGGTTGCTGTTGAGCCCCTTAACAGTAGCAAACCTGTCAGCCTTTTCAGCCACTTGGATGGCAAATTCAGGTCATTCTGTTTATAAGGCAAAAACATATTCACCAGAAGTTCTATGCCCTCTCTCATCAGCGCATTCACGGAGGTGGACTGTCTTCTGTAGTGTTAGTGCTTCTCTTGAACTGGCCATGAAGAAGTTCCAAATGACAATCATCCATCTTACAGGTTTAGTTCTAACCCTCTCCCAGCCTCATATTTGCCATTAGATAAATCACATGTACCTACAAGATCTTACCCCCCGCAGCACAATGCACTATCACTCAAGAAAAAAAAAATCCAGACTGAGATTTTTCTTCACAATATTAAGGGGACAGGTTCAGCCACCATTTATTGCCATCCCCACAGACTAAAACCAGAGTTAGAAGGTTGTACTAGTAAGCAGTGTCCATTTTTTTTCCTCAATGTCTCTAAGTTGGGCTATAGTTCCATATGTACCAACTGCTCCCTGGAAGTGCACTGAGTACCTAAACATCATATGCAAGCCTGGCCAGCAAGTGTGGACAGGCTAATTGACCACACGGACACAAACCCAATTTTATCCTTATCAGATGTTTACATTCATATTTTACACATCAGAAATAACTGTACAGCATTAATGGGCAATTAAACATCCCTCTCACAGCTTGGGAATAAATAAATGGACTGTTGTGCCTTCATTAGGTGAAAGTAATCTCTGCAGATGGTAGAGATTAGAGTCGAGAGTGTGATACTGGAAAAGCACAGCAGGTCAGGCAGCATCCGAGGAGCAGGAAAATCGATGTTTCGGACAAAAGCCTTTCATCAGGACTGAGGCTGGGAGCCTGGGGTGGAGAGATAAATGGGAGGGGGGTGGGGCTGGGGGGAGGGTAGCAGAGAGTCCGATAGGTGGATGGAGGTGGGGACAATGGTGATAGGTCGGAGGGGAGGGTGGAGCGGATAGATGGGATGGAAGATGGACAGGTAGGTCATGAGGGTGGTGCTGAGTTGGAAGGTTGGAACTGGGATAAAGTAGGTCAAGGGAAATGAGGAAACTGATGAAATCTACATTGATGCCATGGGGTTGGAGGGTCTCGAGGCAGAAGATGAGGCATTCTTCCTCCAGGCGTCGGGTGATTCGGTCATGGCGATGGAGGAGGCCCAGGACCTGCATGTCCTTGGTGGAGTGCGAGGGGAAGTTGAAGTGTTCGGCAACTGGGTGTTGGGTTAGTTGGTGAGGACTTCACAGAGATGTTCTCTGAAGCGCTCTGCGAGTCGACTTTATTTGTTGTTCCTCCAGAAAACACCACAGAACTATCAAACCTCAGACTTTAAATCTGTATGGCTTGGTAGCACATGTAATGCAATAGTTCTCCCGCAGTCATTGAGAGAAAACTTCAAAAAGAATGTTAAGTGTTCTACAAAAATACAACTGAAATATCATGACAGGACTGAAACAAAACTAGCACATGCTAACCTTGCTTCTGTTTAGAATGCAAAATGAAGTAAATTGCACTTTCAAAACTGTGCTGCGTGGTTTCTGGACAAAATGGAAAAATACAATACCAATCCTAAGAGATTTACAAAATGCAATTCCATCTTTCCAATCCTAAATTTCCCACAAGTTTACTCCTAAACTCTTCCAATATCAATAGTGCAAAACACCAGCATTTTTATAACTACTGTACAGTCAAAACTTCTTTTAAAAGCTACATTAATAATAATTTTTATAAAAACATTTCCTTAAATTATACCTTTTTGGGAGACAGACACATACAAACGATGACAGCTGTGATATCACTATTACTACCATCTGCTTTAATTACATTTATTTCATGTACTTGCACTTTACGAGTGGGCTGGGACATGTAAAAGAACAGACTATCTGGGTTGGTTTTCCAATACTGTATTTGTTTAATTTTTTTTAAACAGAGACGGGGAAGGGATAATGTTTCAGTCACTTAGCAGAAAATAGCTGTGAACGATTAAAAAAATAAATTACAAACAAAACCCTTCAGGAAAACTGTACACTCTTTTAAAAAAAAATTCAATAAAAAGTTTATTTCTTTTTGCATCAAAACATCTTTTGATGTTTTTATAATACACAAGTTGTTTTCTATGAAATGCAACTGTCATTTAAGGAAATGTATTCCCATAACATCTTATGCTAATATCAGATGACACTCAAAAAATTAACAGACTCGAGTACTAAACAAGAAGCATAGTTATAAACCATTAACTATCGCAGAGGACAATTTGCTGTCTCCATAAACAAACATATGCACCTCTGGAATAATGCACCCATTAGCAAGCAATTCAAGCTGTCTAAAGACTTGTTTGGTAACGGTCCTAATCTATGATTCCAAAGTAGCTGCTTCTCCAGGGAAAACAAAGCTATTACCCACTATCATTTAGGTTTCAGCTTGACATCTGTGAACATTTCACACCAGTTACCCCGCCTTCTCCTTTTTAAAACTTTTATGTGACATCTGATAATTTCAAAAGCTGCTCCATGTTATGGTGTTGTATGACCTTCCATGTAAGTAACATTCACAGAAATTAAGTAACAGTATTCTTTTCTTTCTTTGCTATCCATCTGTTCACGGCACACAGACCCTCCCTGCCTATGGAAAGATGTAGAAGAGCCATAAGGTCTCCTGGAGTCTGAGAGCTAATGGAATGTATCATTTACACTGAGGAGATGGCATATTTGCAAACGGAGCTTACCACTGAGTGATGAAATGTACAAATGGTTCAGAAAACTCTCCAACCGGAAGGACTGGTGGATCCTGGGAAGCAGTAAGACAAAGTGTATGAGGGAGAGAGAGAGAGAAAATGGAAGAGAGAAAGGAGAAATAGACAGAATAAGTAGAGAGAAACAAAAACAAAAAGGTTATTTCAATGAATCAATTTTACTGACAAGTTGAGAAACTCTACACAGTCTCTAACACTAAACTTGACCATTTTAGAGAAAGTTATTGATTGAGTTTCTAACAACTGGAATTTGGTCATCTATTCAGTTAATATAGGATGATTAATTCTATTTTAACGGGTAATTCTCAGACTTTAATGTAAATACTGTACTACTTTGTGCACATGGTTTGATTATTTAACTATTAAAACCTACAAGCACTTTTTAAAATTTTCTACATGTGGAACTGACTTCATAAAATATTAAAATACATTTGATGGGCAGATATATCTCAAATTTCAAAAATGTTCCCTTAAAACATTGTTTTAAAACGTACTTCTATATAACATTAAACTTTAACAGTTCACTAGAACTAAACTATATATTAATTTTAAAAGAGAATCAGAAAACATATTAGAGACATATTCCAAAAATAATCAACTTGCTATCATACAATTGGTTTACTAAGTGCATAAATTCCAGGAAAAACTACATAAAGATTTACCATTATAATTATAAGCAAATAGTTATAATAGCAGCCAATTTAAAGGCTGCAAGATGATTGTACCACACAGTGCATAACAAAACCCTCGGATGCAATTCCTTTGCTATTCCAACAAAAAAAGACTCAAATCTTACAGAATTATGCACAGAAATTTCTTAAAATTAAGATCTGCGGGAGTTTAATGGCTGCCTCATCAAATTTGCAATTGCTGAAGAACAGCAGAATATAAAAGGCAGCTGGAAGTGACTGCATTTTCATCTGTTCTCATTTTTCCATTAAAAATACCTTTTGGCTGCAGTTTCTGTGACATCCCTGTTAAAACTACCCTGCAAAGTATGATACATGCACCTATTTAAATTAACAAAGAGATGACTTATTTTAATCTCACAGTGCTTTGGACTGCTTCAGCCATTTGGATGAGCAATATATCATTACATACAACCTTTCAATGCTTCAGGCAAAACTCAATGTGTGTAGCGTTTAGTAGGAGCCAAACAATTTCTCTACTATATAACTGTGTCAAGTGCATGCGTGCATTCATTACGGCAAAAAGAGAAAGAGAAAGGTGTGTCTGTATATATGAGTACTTGCTTCTTCCAGATTGGGGGTGGGGGTGGAGAATTGGTATGGAAGAAGGAGGTGGTGTTGAAAAATCTTTGATGTGATGAAAACACATGAAAAGCACCTCTGCAATTTGTAAGCTTCATTATCAATGGTAGCAAATAGATACAATCAGAGCTTCAAATGTGATTAGTAAATATACATGTAATTGCCGTAGCCAATTACAACTTCAAATTATCAGAAAAATGAGATCAGTAATTACAAGGGAGAAAATTAAGTAGATCTCTCATCTGAGCTTTGTCTCCCATTTATACAACAGGAGGCTGCTTGAAGAATACAATCAAGTCAGGAAAGTAAGTTAAGGGACACAGAGGTAGGAAGAGCCAGTGAAAAAAGCCATTTGACAGTGAGCATTATGATCCAAAATCTTTTATGTCCAACATTAAACCGGAACATAACTGTGGGCAGTGAGAACAGGCTGGGACACCTCCAACAGCATGGCTGATGTCATATCACTGACAGATTTCTACGTCTGCAGATATATCCGTAATGTACCAATATATTTATTGATTTTCTTTGTTGGTGAGATATTTAATATTTTTCCTGCACGACTGTAAGCAAGCAGTAATGATCCTTGGCAGCCATGTCAAAGCAGATGCCAGCTTTGTTGGCATTTGTAAGTTAAAAAAAAATGAAAATACCGATCACAAAATTTATTCCCTACATTTTGATCTATGTGGTACACAGATGTTTTAACAGATGCACTTCTGGACATGTTATTTTAGGTGAGTGAGTCAAGACTATTATTATATGACAATAATTACATTGGTGAAATATTGAACCAAGCAATCGTTTAGTTATTTGTTCATTCAAACAAAGATCAGTTCCAATTTTAAAGTTTCCCACCTCAAACAAAAATCTATTAGAAGAGGACAGAAATAGGAAAACTTGATTAAGAACATATTTTTACTTAAAACCAAAACAGAAGATAAATTCCCACTGGTATTTAAGAATTCAGAGCCAGATAACAGTTTAACGCAGGCAAAATATAACTAGCTTATTGCACGTATTTCCACAATACAAGTTTAGATTACTAAATGGCCACCTGATGAGTCAAAGGATTGTACGTCAACATGTTTTCAACAAGAAAACAACTCCATTTATTTTATGTTGTCTTTGTTTAAATTCAGATACCAGAACAATGGTACCTGTGAACCAGTTCTGATTGTTTGTAATACAAAATTTGTTTCCTTTATCCATGTGGTAGACTGAGTCTGTAAGTCTAGTAAAAAGACAATGACTCAGTATTGTAAGCATGAGAAGTTAATGAATGACAATGGAACCCACTGTTAAGACATTATTTTAAATTTAGCAGCAGTTATTTGTTATTTAATTATAATTTGCTTAAAAGAAAGTCAAACGCCATTTTTAAATCAGACATATTGCAGACTAGTACAGATGCGTGGCAGGTGAAATGTAATACAGAGAAATGTGCGGTGATCCACTTTGGTAGAAGAGATGGGAGAAGAAATATAAGTTTAATATCACCATTCTAAAGAATATGCAGGAACAGAAGATCTAGAGGTGCATCTGTATGGAGGATCTTTGAAGGTGGATGAACATATTGAGAGGCTAGTGAACATGGACTTCATATATGAAGATATGAGTACAAAAGCAGAGAATTATACTGAAACTTTAGAAAGCTCTCTTTGGGTCACAGCTATAGTATTGCATCCAGTTCTGGTCACCATACTCTAGGAAAGGTATTGGATCCTTCAAAGTGTGCAGATGAAATTTACCAGAATAGCTATGGGAATGGAGATTTTAGCTTCTAGTTTGGTTTGGAAATGCTGAACATTTTACAGAAAAGTAAAATGAAGAGAGATTAAGTACATGTGTACAAAGTTATGACAGGTTTGGAAGAAATACACAAGGAAGAACTCTTTCAATTTGCTGACTTTACAAAGACTGGGATAAGGGGAGTTGGGTTTGGGTGGGATTTACTTTGGAGAGTTGGTGCAGACTCACTGGGCTGAATGGTCTCTTTCTGCACTGTAGTATTCTATGATTGTGTTTTTGATAGTTAAATTAAGTAAGTTAGTCAGGACACTCCGTAAACTCCTGATCTTCTGAGTCACAACAAAAGGCAGATCAGGCCCTAGTTTAATGTGTTGTCTGAAGGGTTATACTTTTGAAATGCAGTAGAATGTCAACATTCTTGAACCCATGACCTTCCAATTCAGACCAACTGAGCCATTCTGACATTTATTCTTTATTAGTTCAATTTCAAGATGGAAGAGAAAAAAATTATTGCAACACAAGAAAATGTGTTCAAATACTTGATCCAGTTATCTAAAATTTATTTCTCTGCTATTTATTTTAAACTGGCAAGTGCTGCTTATAAAAGAACAAAGAAAGGATTTGCAGACTTGTTAACTGTACCCTAAGCTTTCCATGGTGCTAATTCAAGGCCTGAGAATATTTATAAATATTTATAAAAGATCTCATATGTATTGCTATTTTGCTGTATTTTAGATTTTAAAAAACTGCAATCTTATTTTTCTCCATTTTAATAACTTCATGCGAGGACTTTCAATTAATAACTCTTATTTACTCATAATGTGCTGGGGATTTAAAAAAAATTGAAATTATATCCTTTATCGAGGGGTAATTCAGAAAGGAGAGACCAGGGGTCAATAGACCTAGCACTTAAAAAATAGCGGGTTAAGGAATAATTAGGTTAGCTGTTAGGGAAAATAGTTTATCTTCAAGCGTGGCTAAGCACATGTGAGCCTTGTGCCAAAAAGCCACACTTGAATGAGACCATAGATATGAATTGTCATACAATTAATAGCCTTGGTGTATTTTCCATTTTCTAAACTAAATGGTACATACAGGATGCAAACATTCTTCACTCTTTTGCAAAGAACAATATTCACATTGTAAAAAAGGTTTAATTTGCAGCAGTTTAAGTAAGTACTTGGTCAGCTGAAATTTAGGTGGCCCACTGAATTCCATATATTCAGCTCGAGCACAGCGAAGGGCAATGAAAAAATACTTTGAGTGATGCCTTTGCCATGTGAGTAATGAACAGTTCATGGAGGTCAACCCATTACAACTGAAACAGTTTAATTATTAATTACCTGCAATCTATGAGCTAAAGGACAAGTTCAGTATGTTTAGTGTGTGGTAACACCAACTGGACTCTCTCTTGGCATTTGGTTATTAGCACATGTCAGCAAAGTGCTCAGGCATAAAGAAAAAGACACAGAGGCAGCAAACACACTTAATATGTGTATTGAGAGAGACTGCCAGAGAAAAAAACAGGGGGAGGGGTGGTTAAAAAATCTCCCTGATGATCTGTTATAGCTCGTGTGCAAATTTTGTTATTTTACAGCGTAATCAATATTCTTTTGCCTCAGGGTGAGCACAGTTGCAGTTTGTAAAAAAATCTGGATAAAAATAATCAAACAATCAAGAAAAGAGGGCCTCAGTGGTCATAAACCAGCAAAGGATGAGGGAGCTGGGGCTACGCAGGAAAATATTATTTTACCAAATTTGTGAATAAGCTCAAGACTACAGGGCAAAAAAAAACCAAGATATTCATTAATATAAGCTATTTCTTAACACAAAATGTCAATTTGAGAACAGTGAAGCTCTGTCACCATTTAGGGGCTATCTTTGGTCTCTTGTCAATTATAAGCTGAAGGAGCACAGCAGTACTCCTTCATAGTGCTGAAATAACTAAGGCAAGGCAGCATGAAACAGTCATAATACCTTGCAAACCAAACAGATCTGATACACAGAAAAAAACCACCTAAATTAGTCAATGTTCCTCTATTTTTCTCTTAGTCTCAAGCTTTTTATTGCTTTCATAAAATACCACGGCAAATAATCAAGCATGACCACTGACATCCTCTAGATTGAGTTTTAGAGCCATTAAATGAGCTAGGCCTCTTGGGAAGGCTCCTGCTCAGGTTAGTCTAAAGGTAATTATTCAGCAATTCGAGCCATGGCTCTACCTAGTTCCTCTACGGTGCCTGAATGGTATGCATGGATAAGGTCATATTTGAGCTTGATATAGGTCTGGCATGGCTAGGTTTGATGGCCTAAGGAGCTGGACTGGGCTTAAGAGGTTGTTAGAGTCAAGAGCTTCATTAAGAAAAATATAATGTGTATATTGTATAAATAAAACTTTCCAGGCCATTAAGAATGACTTTAGAAGAGAAAGCACATAAGACAGTGACTCACCTCATCAACGATGCACTGCAATAACTGTAGTGGCTACAATGGCAAGTGAGGTGGGGGACGGGGGTGCGGTGGAACAGAGAGAAGTATTAGCTTATATGCAGTCTTTTACAGTAGACTGAGAAAATCATTAATGCAGTAAAATGTTGCAAGATTAATCAACAGCGCGGAAGTCTTATAAAAACATTGACACCCTAGATGTTCTATTATTTCTAATGATACCTAATCTACTACAGGCACTTTAGTGCTTGTTGTAACAAAAATGCAATTTGCTAAGTTTAAAGTAAAGCATTCAAGCATGCAAAAAGGCAGCCAGCAGGAAAAAAAGTGAATTTTTTTTCCTCTGCAAACTCATAAAACCTTACCATTAAAGATCCCTGGTTTTTCTGAATCTGAAAGGCAATATGTAATTAGCATGTCATAATCAAAATGACTCACTTGGACACATTACGATCACTGAGAGAAAATTATTGCATAGCTGGTGGCAATTTGTGGGCATGTGTTAACACCATTTACATAATGAAAATACACAAATGTTAATAGCTATTCTTCTCATTTATAGGCGAAAGTCAGCAGAATGTTAATTTTGCAGAACACTTTTTAGTACCCTCCAGGTTATATAAGTGAGGGGGAAAGAAATAATACAGTTACAGTGCTGTTTACACATCCCATACAAATAATAATCGCTGGCTATGGTACAAATCCAAGATTAAATGCTACATTTGTTCCCCGTGCATTCAAATCCTCTGCCTTTCAAATTAAAAGATGATTCAAAATATAAAATCTGCCAGTTATTTGATGCCCACTGAACACAAGCACAATTTACAAGTGATCTGACCAATCTTGTCTCTCTCGACATGAAATGAGAATTTTCAAAGCAGCAATTTTTTTTTAATTAGAATCTTCACTCATACATCCTTCCCCAATGAATTAGCTGAAATCTAAACTATGTCAGTTCCCACTGAATATAAGGAAAATTACATTTTTTTGGTTGATTTTTTTTCTGCTTACCAAGGAAAAGAATGTTTGCACTGGGGACATGAATATTTTCCCATTTCAGACAGTATTAACATCAAGCACACCCAGATCAAGTTTAACAAGCATGGCTGCAAGGTAAAGCTGACTCGAGACTACCCCATGGCATGTCTTCAATCTAAGTTGTGTAAAGCATTCTACTTTTCATCAATTTGATATTTTTACTTTGGGAGTTACAGCAGGAGTGGAAGACCTGGAAACAGTATTTAATATCATTTTATTGAAGCCTTTATGATTTCATATCCAAGACCTCTGTTTTGGGAAGGAACCATGGTCCACATGTTGGAGGGTAAATGAAATCTCAATCCAGGGCCCAAGACAGTCAAAAACTGGTATTTGAGGGCAGCATGCTGGCTTAGTGGTTAGCACTGTGCCTCACAACACCAAAGACCCAGGTTTGTTCTTGCCTCAGGCAACTGTCTGTGTGGAGTTTGCACGTTCTCCCTGTGTCTGCATGGGTTTCCTCCAGGTGCTCTGGTTCCTTCCCCATTCAAAGATGTGCAGATTAGGTGAATTGGCCCTGTTAAATTGCCCATAGTGTTCAGGGATATGTAGGTTAGTGCATTAGTCTGGGGTAAATGCAGAGTAGTAGGGGAATGGGTCTGAGTGGGTTACTCTTCGGAGGGTCAGTGTGGACTTGTTAGGCTGAAGGGCCTGTTTCCGCACGGTTGGGATTCTAGATTTTTGATAGTAAAGCTACAATAGTAGCATACTACACCTTAACAAAGATGAATGAAGACTCCTCCTGGAGATCTAAGCCTGGCAAGTACCTTGATCTCCCAAACTGCTATTTAAAACTGATAGTTTATGTGGTTTCTATACAAAGAGGGAGTGATATGGAGAACTTAGGGAACATCAAGTAAGTGTTCCCGTCATCTTGGAGATAGCCATGATGTGGGGGTGCTGGTGTTGGACTGGGGTGGACAAAGTTAAAAATCACACAACTCCGAAAGCTAGAACTTCCAAATAAACCTGTTGGACTATAACCTGGTGTTTTAATCTTGGTGGTAGGAGATGTTGGAGATACAGACACAGTAGTACAGGCACAAACTAATGTTAATTAAGTGCCCTCCCCTAAAAGCTCTATTTTCTTTGGTAAGGCCAGCACACTGAAAGGCTCTAGCAAACATAAATTTGGCAAAAGTGCCAGAACTGCAGTCTAATAATTTCAGGTTCTGACAGTTTTCTACTGAGTGAGGCAAGTTGTATGCCAATATTCAATATGACCTGGTTTGAAACTGTCCATACTAATTTCACATGAAATGTATAAATACTTTGGAATATATTCTGAATAGAATATCCCTAGAAAGATCTACATAATTCAAAGGAATGCACTTGCAAACCAGGTTTTATACAAATGTACAAAATCTTACCAGCACATAAGTTAATTCAGCAGGTTGCTGGTACAGAAAAATATATTTCCAAAAGTGCCTGCTTTTCATTCTGTGCTGGGATAGCTCACCTTGGATCTCTAGTTTGTTAGGATAGCTGAACTTGATTCCCTACTTCAGGTGGGAAATCTCACCTCTGCACTGGTGCACTTTTACACCTAATAAGCAAAGATTCTTTTCTTTTTAGCAGAAGGATTCATGTCCCAAGGATAAACAGACAATGTGCTAAAATCAGTCTGTTCAAATATCAAAAGTTTATTTTCTGTCAAACAGCAAAAAAAGGTATAAAATCTACTGGCATACTAGTGATGTCACCCTTCTATATGAAAATATATTAAAGAAATTTCCTGACTGGTCTATCACCCAACCCCCTCCCTATTTTTCAAACTCAGTGCTCTCAGCTTTAATTTAAAAAGGTAAGAAATTGCAACTTTAACGTAATATAATTACTTTCCATTACATTATGCAGTAACACAATGCATAGGTCAATGTTTCACTTGAATCTGACAATGTACTGTAAATATAATTGATTCATTCTATCAATTAAATACAACCTCATAGCCTTGCTTTCTCTTTCTCCTCCCCCACAACCCTTAACCACCTTATAAGTACTGGAGAGACCTGACAGTCAGAAATATTAGCTATCAGTTCTACTTTAGATGAACTGCCTTTAAGATTGAGTTATGTTTTAAATTGTCTTTAACATTTTAGAAGAGTGCAATCAGCCTGCTCAATAGGGCTTTGTGCCCCACACCCCAAGCAATGTGCAACGTCTTGTTTTCTTTGCTTCTATTTTATGTATATTCTATTAATTGCTTGCATTCTACCCAAACATTTCTAGATGTTTAGATGATTCAGACTGACATTCTATATAAAGAACATTACGGACATGTTGTGGTCCAATGGCTTTATCATATGTAATTCCCCAAAGCAGACACTCCAATTGTAGAACTTGTCAGTTTAGTTTATAAAGATGTTTTTAAAGTGGTATCTATAAAACTTCACACACATTTCCTTACTATTTCTATTCTATTTGTTCTCTCAATAAAAACTTACTTACAACCAAATTTGATATGTAAGGAAAGGTGGGATTTAGAATCTATTCTAGAAAAATAACTAACACTTATCTGATGTACTTTCCTATAACAATTTAGCCCAATTACTTTTGAATATGTGATCACTGTATGTAAATTACATATAGTTTACACTTATAAAATAAATAAGTAAACAATAATATGAAACCATACAATTTCAAAACGAAGCAAAAGATTTTCTAACAATAGTTTTATAAGATGAAGTACCAGAAATGTGTGCTGGAATCATGGCGAAAATATCACTCTACTCCTACAAAAAAAAGCTGTTCACTGAGAGCTACGTGCAATTTAAAATTATCCAATAACACCCTCATTCAATAGGTATGTCTTTGGAACACCTCAAACTTTGTATTTGTGATCAATTTTAATTATAAAATTTAGATAAGTATTAATGTCCTATTTAGACTGGGGTAGAAACTGGGCAAAGGGATACCAATGCAAACATATAGTTGATCAACCATAACCTTGTTTTCATAGCCTATGGCTGTTTAGCTGACTAGGAATTGAGAACTTCTACTGATTTTTTTTCACTTTCAGCAAGCATATTGTTATGATCCAGGTGATGATAATATTGGACAAGTCAGATGCCAAAGTGAAATCAGGTTTGATAGCGCACACATTTTATTTTTACTGGTGAACAGTCACTGAATATATTCACAAGATGTTGCCAAAGTACTTTTAAGAGAGCATCAAATTTTATTACACAGAAAAGGAAAATTTAATATTATTTTCACAATACAAAGACTAGTTGAAGTAGTCTTATTACAAATTTCAGAAATAAATATTCAACCCTTTTATTCTCAACACATTAGTCAAACCTCAGAGAGGGGCAACCCTGCCTCCACTTTAAAATTACTTCATCAGTTGGCTCGGTTGCAATTATTTCTTTTCAGCAAATTTCTGTATTCACTTGTTGTTATTTCTTTAATCAATGTCATTTCCTGATATCCTTAAAACAAGCTGTTGAAACTGCTCACTTATTTCTTAACAAGGATTCTTTAGTTTCATTTTACACAGGCTTCTGCTCATTTTTGCTGCTTTTCTTGTCTTGTTGTGAAGACTGCTAAAATCCATTGTTGATTTTGTGGTCCTCTTCCCTCTGAAAGAAACCTGCATCCACTATCTGACTTCTGGATTTCTGTTTGCTTGTCATAAAATACTCTTTTGTTTGGCAACAGCAATTATTTTTCTCTTAAAGCTTTGCTTCTGATACATCCAACTATTCACCTCAAAGGTTTTATTGACCTCACTGACAACTATGTAAATAAAACTTCAGACAATCCAGTACAACACTAAGTTTTAGTTCCAATTTTGAATTCTATGCCCTTCCCTTTTTAACCCTTAAAGGTTATAAATACAAAATTAAACTTAAAGCTATACATAGTTTTCTCCATTTTAGAAGCTAAATTTCTAAATATTCATAATATTATGAATCAAATCACATTATATAAGTTGGTAGAGCTGCACAGATATAAGATCATTCCATACCCTTTGGCAAACTAGAAAATGGGAAATAACTAGTGTTTCACTGTTTGTAATTATTTTCTTCAAAATTTAGAAAGTACCAAGATAGTTTGGATAGTATCCATGCTAGCTCACTGCCTGGTAGCATCTTTGCTGGTGGCACACAGAATTGTTATGGTGCAGAAGGAGGCCATGCAGCCCATCATGCCTGCACTGGCTTGTTAAATGAGCACCGTTACCTAATGCCAATTGCTCGTTTATTTTCCATACTCTTGTCTATCCAAGTAATCATCCAATGTCCTTTTGCATGTTTCAATTGAACCTAGCTCTGCCACAATACTTTCCATACCCTAACTAGTCACAAATGAAAACACTTTTCCTTTTTCAGATCACTTTAAATCTATACTCAATTGTTCTTATCCCTTTTACAAGCAGGAGCAGTTTTCTTTTCCTATCTGTCTTATCCAGCTTCTCTTCGTTTTGAAAACCTCAGTCAGATCTCTCCCCAGTTTCCTTCTCTCCAAGAACAGCCTCATCTTCTTCAATCTATCGTCCTGATCGAAATTTCCTCATTCCTGGAACCATTCTTTTAAACCATTTCTGCACTCTCCAATGTCTTCACATCATTCCTATAATGTGGCACACTGAACTATACACATTACTCCAGTTGAAATGTAACAAGTGTTGTACACATCACGTATTTGCTCTTGTACTGTGTGCCTTATTAATAAACCATGATACTGTATGCTTCACTTCCTGCTCTCTCTACCTGTCCTGCCATGACTGATGATCTGTGTACATGCATATCCAGGTCCCTCCTGCAACCTATTTGGAGTTGTATTCCCTTTGTTATATTGTCTTTCAATGTACTTCCTACAAAATGCATCACCTTACACTTCTCTGCATTGAAACACATCTGCCATCTATTTGCCCATTCCAGCAACTCATCAACGTCCTCTGAAATTTTGCAGTGTCCTGCTTACAGTCTGAAATTATTCTAAGCTTTGCATCATCTGCAAACTTTGAAATTGCCCCGTGAACATCAAGATCTAAATCAGTTATATATATTTGGGAAAGCAAGGGTCTCAATATGGACCCCTGGGACCTCCACTACAAACCTTCCTCCATTAACCATTACTCTTTGTTTCTTATCACTCAGCCAATTTTGTACCTATACCTCCACTGACTCTTTTTTCCATGATCTTTTACTTTCGTCACAAGACTGTTGAGTGGCACTGTATTCAATGCCTTCTGAAAGTCCATGCACAATTATCAACAACATTGCTCTTTTCGATGGTGGTGAGAGCAGGAGTAGGCAGCCCTGGGCCATCAGCGGTGAGAGTGGGAGCAGGTAGCCTGGGGTCAGTGGCGGTGAGAGTGGGAGCAGGTAGCCTGGGATCAGCGGCGGTGAGAGTGGGAGCAGGCAGCCCGGGGTCATTGGCGGTGAGAGTGGGAGCAGGCAGCCCGGGGTCATTGGTGGTGAGAGCGGGGACAGACAGCCCAGGGTCATCAGCAGTGAGACAGTGGGAGCAAGTAGCTCAGGGTCATCGGCAGTGAGAGTGGGAGCAGGTAGCCTGGGGCCATCGATGGTGAGAGTGGGAGCAGGTAGCCTGGGGCCATCAACGATGTGAGTGGGAGCAGGTTGCCTGGGGTAGCTGACGGCGGTGAGGGTGAGAGTGAGAGCAGGTAGCTTGGGGCCATCAGCAGTGAGAGCAGGAGCAGGTATCCTTGGGCCATCAGCAGCCAGAGTGGGAGCAGGTAACCTGGGGTGGCTGACGCGGTAGTACCAGGAACTGGCTGCAAGGTGGTGAGAGCAGGTAGCCCAGGGCAGAGGCAGGAGTGAGGTCAAGGCCTGTGAGGAGTGTGAGCCCAGCATGGCCAGGTGGGCTTATGGACTGTGGTGTTGAACTGATTACTGTGTTTCTTTGCTTTTCTGTCTTTTGGTAAGAAGGACTGTAATGTTTAACATTTTCAATTTTGTTTGCCTTAGTTTTCTACTCACCAGTTAAGATGGCAACGTAAGTGGTGACTTGTAAGCTTTCACTGTTCTCATGTGAGTACATGTGACAACAAACCTAATTCAATAATTATTGTAGCATTGCAGTAGGTGAATTGCAATGGGACTACAATATATTAATGTGCACTAAATTCCAGTGCAAAGAGCAATGTGATAGGTTCAAATTCAGTACATTAGGTGGTTGCTGATTTTACTTCTTTTGATATGGGAGCTGCTAAAGAAATTTGCATAATTTCTGGGCAGTTTTAAGATGTTCCCAGACAATCAGCTCCACGGGAGCAGTGACATATACGCCTTGGACTCAGTATCCAATTAATGTCCACCTTTCTAGCCATTTCCTGTGACTAGATAAGAAACATGAATGGGAGAAAAGGCAGGGGAAATCTATTTACCAGACAATCCTTCACAAAAAACATGGGGAAGATACTTAATTTCATGGCAACAATGCAATTGGACTTTGAATAAACATACTTTTGGCGAACACCGCTCTCAAACAAGTCAGGGAGAACACTTACGATGTCGGATTAAGTGTTAATTAATTTATTGAGTCATTTCACTCATTGCATGTATGAATGCAGGGCAAGTGTGTGCCTATGCAATTACTCAGTTTTACACAAAATGCAGCGTCTAACAAAGTGATGACAATTACAAAGTTAACTTCTAAAAATATTGCAGAATTTTAGGGGAAATTCAAAAACACAAAAGCAATACATCTTGGAGTAGATGGATTGGGGAGAGGAGAAAAGAGACACCCTCTTGCTGTATCCGTCAAAAAAGGCACCATGTTTAGCAGAACACACCAGAACAGATTTAGACACAATTTCTGCTTCAGAATTTTGTATTCTGTCCTACAGAAAATCAAAATACTTTTAAATCAAACAGGACTGTTTCAGTGTATAGCATTCCCAAACATGAAAATAATTAGCTGTGTTTAGAAAGACAGTTTAATTTGCACCTCAGTACATTGAAAATTGAATGTCACAAAAATCACACCTCCAACTTCTTAATAATGATCACACTTTATACATCGACTGGAAGGAGTTAATGGAGCAGTTCAAGTTATTTTTAAATCAGTGTCTGATTTATATGCCAATATTACATTCAGTTTTTAATTTTCCATGTTGGGGAAATATTTAAATAACATGCTCATGTTACAATATCACTGCGACAGATTGATTTCAAGCTAGCACTAATAACTAAAGTCCCATCCCAAAAAATAAACAAAATGAGAGGGTCCATCATCTGTGCCACTGAAACAAAATGATCATTGGCCCCAGATTCAATTGAACCTTTTCATTGTTACCTTTACTGTTAAAAACTTGACGTTATTCGATCCCTCACCACTTTGTCATAAATCAGGAACAATGCCTTTGTTGAATTAAAGCATTCCAAAATAGCAACAAGCAGATGTGAAGCAGATGCTGAAAACTGCCATGAGAACCCAGAACTTGGCCATTGAAGGAAGAGAGGCAAACAAAGATGGTGGTGGGGAAAGGAACAGGTAGCTTGTTGATAGCACAAAAATGTCAAAACTGTACTTGGGAACCTACCACTTCATTCAGAACTTCCCCAGATCTTAGCACCTGCCAGTTTAAGTGCAAAAATGATAATCAGAACCAAAAATACTATTCTGTGTATGAAATACACAGCATAGTATTAACATATCACAAAGCTTAGATTTTAAAAATATACGTGTGTACATAAGACTCTGTAACAATGTTTCTTTGAAACCAGAAAGAGCAAGCTAATTATTGAAAAAAACATTCAAAATGTAATTTGCTACATATGCTGTAGAATGATATGAAAAGATAAGAACTTACATACATATAGTATCTCATCATTTTCTTAGACTATCTAAAGTAAATCCACAATCTAATAAATACTTTGAAGCACAACCACTTGTCATGTATGTGAAGTATTTACTTTCAGCAGGGAATGAGTTAATTTCTTCAGACACAACCCTGATTTAAACTGAGAAAAAAATTGCTGTCTGTTTGTAGATTGGTTTGACTATTTCTTGTAACAAATGGGGAGAAAATATGGACAAGTCTTGAATTGAAAGAAGTTACATATCTGCTATTAGGAAACTTGTAAACCTGCATCCTCCAAAAGAAATCCGTCAGCATCTATAAAGTGAAAAGGTTTTGACAAAGACCCTTTTCCCCTCCACAATTACAATGCATTCTTTAACTTTGTAGATGATGGTGGATTACAATATCTTCTGCTTTCATTTCATATCTCCAGCATTTGCAGTTTTCATTTTTTATCATTTTTCTGTCTTAGTTTCAATGAATTGTATCTGTAGATTGAGCACTTTACCAGTTTTCCCGTGGCGGTTCACCATTTAATCAATGCCTCTGGTTAAAGTGAATGAAGAAAAAAGGATGACTTTCACTATCAGTACTTTTTTCTATTTCAGTTGCCATGACAATGCTTTTTGACGGAAAGTGGCTGTGTAGACCTTCCACTCTCCCTTTTACATTATTATCAAAAGCACAATCAGAGCAGTAAAATGGA
Organism: Hemiscyllium ocellatum; assembly: GCF_020745735.1. Taxonomy (NCBI): domain Eukaryota; kingdom Metazoa; phylum Chordata; class Chondrichthyes; order Orectolobiformes; family Hemiscylliidae; genus Hemiscyllium; species Hemiscyllium ocellatum. The sequence continues at coordinate 7,429,316 of NC_083439.1, read as the reverse complement.
TTCACCCACCTCAAAACGTAACTTACAGAAGAAACCAGCTATAGCTTTCATCTTTCTCTTCCACACTGGAATTATGACTTGCCCTTAAGCTCTTCTTGGAGAGATTTACCAGTGACCCAGGTCAGATCTTCCCATATCAGTTGACAAATTTTTATCTCTAATATTTTTATCACCTAGTGAAAATTCACTGCTTTTCAGACCAGTGTCGGTACGTTCTTCAAAAACAGATATTGGAGTGCTCTCTAATTATTTGGATGACAAAGCTTTTCATAGGCTGCATGTGAGGTTTGATATATTATAGAAATATGATTGGCACTTAAATAACACAGCATATCTCAAGATTGCTCAACTCCACACATTTAACTTGAGCTTAATGCATGTTCACGAAGCAATAAAGTAACCCTTCTTTTTTAAAGAAAAGGATTAAAATTGAGTATTGAATGTCTTGCAGCTCTTCGGAGCCTAGACTCTAGCACTCAGGTTATAATTCCAGTATAAATTTGACAAGTGAATTTGATTGCCCTAATTTACTAAGGGATTTTTGCTGATATGCAGTCAAAACTGACCTGCTGATCTGGGATAAAGGAAGGAGGAGTCTAAAATAGGCAAGATTTCTAAGCAAAAAAAAATTGAATTGTTATCTTTTAAAGCATTCACTGTTCCATCCTCTGTTGGAAAAACTAACATCAAATGATTTGTATGTTCAAAAAATATTTGATCCCTGCAAACATCATCCCTCCAAGTCAAGCACCATACATTACCATCCCTTTATCAAACTGGGTCAAAATACTAGAACTCTCTAACTAACAGCAATGTGTGCCGTACCTTCACTGTACGGAATGTAGCAGTCCAAGATGGCACTTTCTCAAAGACAATTGGGAATGGACAATATATACTGGCCTTGTCACTAATTCTCTTATCACATAAATGAATAAGAACAAAAAGAAAACTCATTTCCATTAACTTCCCCACTTAAAGGATGATATTTTCTCCTTCTGTGACTTGCATTCTCAGAAATAACCTAGAGAGGATAGGGTGAACACGGCTAAGGGGCATCTCTACAAGGGAAAAATATGAAATAAACATCTCACCAAATAGCTTCAAATGCTTAATAACAACAACAGCATCTGTTTGGAATAGATTGACTTGCCAATCACATTTCTAGAAAATCCATTTGATGTGAAAGAACCAAAGGATGAGGAAAGAATAACAAATACAATGCAATAAATAACTTGGATGGTGTATAAACATCAAATGGCTTCTCTAAATGAAACCTGCAGCTATTGGATCTACCAATATCAAATTTAACCTGTCTGCTGACGATAGCAGGCCCTCATTTGATTGGATAAAAGGATGTGCTCCAAATTCTGAAAATTGGAAAGGAATCAACTAAGATTGAAATTAATGATAAAATAATGCAAATTACAGATAAAAGAAACACTGGAAAAAGTGAAGTGGGACAGTAGGGAGGATACTGAATTGGAAATAATATGTTTGAAACACACTTGTCTTATTTATCTCTGCAGGACAGTAATAATATATTCTATTTGCATCTCTATAGCTTCTGATAGGTTAAATATTACCTGGATCTCAAGAGTGTCTGAAGTGAAATTAAAATGGCTAGCCTAGAATACAAAATACATTGGAAATTCTGGCATGTCAGCACATAGAGTTAAAACCTTATGGTAAAAGTAGCTCAAAGTATTTATGGATAACATCAGTGGCAGGGAATAGGTTTAGCCTCATGGTTCACAACATTAAAGTGGTTATTCAGATCAGGCAAATTGAGAGGCAGGGAAATGAATGGAAGTATCAGAGAATAGAAAATCAAGTGCAGGAAGTAAGATACTCTTTACAGTCAAAAGAAGAATCAAAATGAAATATCAAACCAGGCTCCAAACAATTAAAGAGATATCAGCATGTGTACGTAGCAGGCTATGCACCCATCTTCCGTAATGAGAAATGCATGTGATGTGCAGTATGTAGGAGGGCTTGACAGGATGCAAGGTGAGGAAAGAAAAACTACAAATATAAACCAACCTCAAAAACAATTGGCAGTTAATTGTATTAGATGTACTGTATTGTTATTATTGTTGTGTTATTTGCTAAAGCAGTAGGCAATTCCAAATTGGTTTGTCCATGGTATACTAACGGTTATATATTTAAACCATTGCAAGTATTCTTGGAATATCTGCCGGTACTTCTGCAAAATTGCTCTTAAGTGCCAACACTGAAGGTGCACTGTACATAGGTACCTGAAAATTACAAAATGGAAACTAAACACTTCACTCAGCTAAATGTTGGCAAATGGGACTAGTTCCTTTTAAGAAACCTGGTCAGCATGGATGAGTTGGGCCGAAGGATCTGTTTCTATGCCATATGACTCTTTCAGTGTCCTTTATTCACACCCAAAAGAAGTGGACTTAGCTATTCTCATGAGCTAACCATATACCGACATGAACAGAAGATGTTCTTATGTAGAAATACTTTTCTGAGGTTAAAAATGCTTTATGCAAAATAACTCAAACAATAAGATGATGCTTTTAAAAGAAATGCCAATGAATGAAAGAAAGAATTACATAGTTATACTTAAAGCCAAGATTACATAATGTGGAAGAACTTTGTTTATTGACATCTTCTTTGATCTAAAAATTGATGCAATACAAAGTATACACAAAAACCTGCTAAATCTATGAGTTTTACAATTCTGACACTAAAAAAACGGTTGAAGAGTTATTGCAAAATAAACAAAACTGGAATCCAATTTGTTTTTATTTTTCCCTCTTCCAATTGTGAATTGAATCAAGATGCTGCCAGAAAATCAGCCTAACTTGCATCATTGTGCAAAACCATGATTTATCTTCATACACAGTCGAAAAAGTATATTAAAAGGCCTTCATCTGTTTATACAGTAATATGTTCCATCAACACTATTCCTGCTATTCTCTAATTATGAACAACCCTTCAACAGTATCTTGCTGAACTTATCCCTTGATTCTCCTAAGCTGATAATGCGCCACAATACACTCTGCCTGGTTCATGTTTAAAAAAGGAGTACAGTCTTGGTGGGTTGAATAACCTGTTTGGTACAGCAAAATTTTATGATCTGAAGCTTAGGAGTAAGAGTCAAAGGAACCAAACATAACAGCATGACCTACAGAGATACAAAAAGAGTTGCAAAAGAAAGAGACTTTTAAATTGAGGTGAGAAAGTAATTGCTTATCAAAAGGTATACCTTGACTTGCATCTTGTCCAAGTGTGTGTGAAAGGTGCTCAAAGAATAATTTTCTCTGTACATTAAATTTTTGTTTTATAAATCAGTTTATGATTCTGTTACTGATGGCACAACACAAATTCCTCGACGCCACAAAAGATTTCTAAATTGAAGTGAAACTGTAAAATGTATATTAAATGTTTCTCTTGTTCAGAGAGGAACTTGGGCACTAAATGCCTTTCAATAATTTAAAATTAGTACATTGATGAAGCTCCACACCAAAAGCAACTGGCCTGATCTTTCCTTACAATCTAGTTATTATTTTTGAGAGTGAGAGAAGTAAATGTTGAAAAATTGACTCAAGTCCATTTGTACTTGTCTAAATACAAATCGTTTATGTAACTGAAAACAGACTGGGAAAATTGGACCGTGAAGGACTTGTAAAATGCTAAGGTTAGTTTGGTGATAGAACAGACTAATACAAACTTACAACAGTAGAGAGTAACATCATTCTCTTTTGTGGTGCCACTAAACAGGGTTGACATTTTGGTCACATTCAGGAAACCAAAGTTCTCATACAAACTGAACTTTGGATTTTTGTTTTATATGCAGTTCAGATATGTAAAAACTGATTGATTTGTCAATAAAATTCAATTTATTTCTATTATTTAAAAATATTTCACCTCCCAAACAAAAAAATCTTAATCTCCACAATGCCTCACTGTGACCAGTACTAACCAGAACCTATTTTCATGTGCTTTAACTCCAAATATTTGTAACAACCTTGAAAAGTAACAGACTATGTTTCAGCTTTTTTTAAAGGAAATTATGTACATCTGACATTCAATGGAAGAAACTTCATAATTGATTAGATTAACTTCTGATTAGATTAAAACTTGACTTTAATAATCAGTTTTCCAGTAATTTTAATTGATATTTATTTATATTGATTGTGTTTTACAATTTAAAAACAATCCTACAAACATATGTGGTAAAGTTCAGATAAATATTTCAGCTTTTGTGACACAGAACAAGCAGGTTTTATTTGGTTACCTGAAAGCTAGCCTAGGGCTTGATAGGTTATGTGATTCACCATGAAGGGGATTTGCCAACACAGTACATTTTTCAGTTTACAGAAAAAAGATAGGTTGACAGACTATTATTAAATAGTTACTTTTTATGTCAGTTTCTAATACTTCTAGTCTTTTCTTTCAATGTCTTAAGTTGTGTCTCCTTTGATTTCTCAGGCATCAGAAAAGGATTGTTTTAAACAACAACCTTTGGTGCTAATATGCCTTTAAAGGCAATTGTTTCCAAAGTGGTCAGTCATGGCACGGTTACATCTCAGCACAGATGGAGGTTAATTTGGTCTTTAATATTTATGTTGGTTCTTTGCAAGAGCAATTGAACTGGATCTACTGCCTCCATGCTTTTCTTGGAACCTTGAAAATTTTCTCTTTAACCATTTACCATTTCCTTTCAAAACCCTTTTCTATCCATCCCCTTCATATTCAGTACATTCCATATCTGTGACACTCACTGCAAAAAACATTTTTCCTCATGTTACTTTTAGTTTTGTTCATGATCTTAAATCTGTGACTCTTGGTTCTTCACTATTCTGCCAAATGGAACAGTTCCCCTTACATCTATTGGTTCATGGTTTTAAACTATTCTATCAAATCTCCTCACAATCTTCTCTTATCTAAGGCGAACAACTCCCATTTTCCCAATGTATCTCAGCAACTGAAGTCCATCATCCTTGGGAACAGTCTTGCGAATCTTTTTTGTACCATCTCTAAAGCCTTCAAATCCTTCCTAAAGTGTGGTGTTCATAAATGAAAACTGGTATCCAGCTGAGGCCAAACTACTATGAAGGTTCATCATAACATCCTTCCATTCATCCCCTAAGCCTCTATTTATTTCTAAAGTCAATACACTTATGAAGTGTCACATAATATACATAGGCAAACTATAACTGGCAAGAAGTGTAATTTTAGACAAACTAATAGACTGGTAAGAACTTGTGGTAATATTGAAGTGTTAGCTCTATCACCCTAGCAACATCTTTTAGTGTTTTGCACCTGAAGCAATCAGTTTCCCTTCTGAAACAGAGCTTTATAGTTTAAAAATTCATGATATTTATTAACATTATATTACAATGAATTAGTTTGTCAAACTATTATAACTGAATTTCCAATTATGATAACATTCATTCTAAAGGAACTGGTTAAATAAGAATGTGTTTAAAATTCTAGGTGTCAGTTAAAAAAAACAATTTTTAGTGGAGCTTCCAAGTCAAACAAGCATTTAAATCCTTGATGAGTTGTCTGCATCTGAATAAAAATGTTCATGGCAAGTAGTGTCAATAATATGGATTATATGCAAAAAAAGGAAGAAACCCTGGTACATGCTGCTTCAGGGACTGTCCTGCATTGACTCCAATTAGTACTCGACATCTACTCAGCAAACTTTTACTTTACAATAAATTAGAGCTACATAAAGACCAAAAACATTTTAAGCAGTAACAGAGGGGTCTAACCTCCCAGAGGCTAGTGTCAATTTTTAGCATAAATTCCTGTTAATTTTTTCCCCAATGAGGAAAAGGGAAAAATAAAGTAGCTTTATATTGTATTCAAAACAGAGCAGTTGCTTAAAATAACTTGGGGAACGAAAGCCTGCTATCAATCAAAACAGCATCTGCCGGCGGTTGTATAAACAGAAGATCAAATAAGATGTCTTCAAGGATTTTCTGTGTGAACCGTAAAAAACTTCATTAACTTCTGACAAAGAATGCAAATTAATCACAACATGGGGTGAAATGAAATTAAAGACTCTTTTCTAATCAATGACAAAGCAGGATGAAATATTTCAAGCCTCTTAATGTGAGGGATGTTTACAGCGTGCTTGGGGAAGCCAAAATGTAAGGTTTGAGTACAGTTCCACCTATGGCGGCTATTTAGGCCCCCCCAGAGCTATCTGCTTACAAGGAGTACATACATAGCACTGATACACAAACACACTAATCATCCAAATCTCAGGTGCATCCAATTTGTTATTCACACTCAGTGCCAGCAAAAAATGCCTGGTGCAGACAGATGCACCAGGAACCTTAACTGACAGTTTTGGCCTCCGGAAGTGCGATCACTACAGCAAAATCTAGTACAGCCTCCAGGTGAAATGTCTGGAGCTCCATATGGAGCAGGGAAAATTAACAACAAGATGAAAATCACTACTGCAGCAGGGAGTCTGAATTTAAAAAAAATGAAATTTAAAGATGAAGAAAGAGAAGTAATAAATTAATGGGGTGTGAAAACATTCAAAGCTTTACAATACCAGGGGCACTATTTGCACAGAAGTTATTTTTACTTCGGGTCATTTCAATGTAATTTATTAACCCGGCCTGGTTTCACAGCTAAGACAAGCCAGTTATTCTTTTTCCCCCTCCTTCCCTTTTATGGAAAGAAAAGCAAAATCTTTTACGTTTGCACTAGCAAATCAGAAATGTAATATTTATTCAAATGTAACATTTAGTTAATATGCAGGCTTTCATCAACCAACTTAGCTGTCCAATATGAAACAATCATTGGAAATCCTTCAAAAATAGATACAAGAGTTATTGTCACAATTTGAAAAAACTTTGAGAGCAAACTGAAAAAAAATCAGCAGAAGCAAATCCGAGTTGTTCACTCTTGTGACACACACACACATAATTTTACCATGCATATATTTGTATGTGTAATACAAATCTTATTTGCATAATAATAAGTTAATGGATGCTCAAAGAATGTAGGCCAACAAGACTTTTAAATCAGATGAGCCAGATAGTGTTCAATTTATATAGACCACTGAGGGGGGTGGGGGGTAGAAGACAGAGAGAGAGTGCTGTTGGGGCAAGAGATGGGAGGATTAAAAAATGGTTTCCAAACCACTGGATGGATAGCATATTTCAATTTAACTCTGCAGCTTTGTGTGTACGTGGAACAAACTTTCAGGATTGCTCCCTTGCACCTTCATACATAGGGATGAATGTCATAGTGGCAAAAGCCAGTAATGAACAATCTTACCTGAGGATATGGAAACCTCCCAAGAGCAAGCTGTAAAAGGAAATAATATTTGTCTAGTTATGGATCTGCATGTGGGGCATAATCTCACTGTAAGACAAGAGTTTAAATCCTATCATCAAAAGTCACAAATGAAATTAACACTGTGTAATTTTATTTTTAAAAACACATTTAAAATGCAAAACTTTTTTTAGAAAGGTAATTTAATCACACGTCTAATATTGGATTTTATTTTAATCATGAATCAATTCCTACACTGCTCTATTTTAAAAGAAAAGGGAACACAGAGCATGGCATGTAATCTTCTACGAAATTGCCTGCAGATATCTCACTGTACTATATGTGCTTCAGATTTAATGAAGCTCTAATGTCCTTCTTAATTTTCCCTGTTTCAGTATCACCAGGGGTTGAAAGAAGCTGTATCTCCAGAAGGATGCAGCCCTGATGAAAATTATCAACCACCGTTCCGCTTCTGAATCCAAATCACAGCTTTTGCAGACACATGAATACATATTTTTTGGTGTTACATACGAACTGTGCAAGTTTTATCTGTTTCTTTGCAAGTGGGTCAGGGAGGCTTCCTACAACATCATTCAAACATTTTTACTACAGATTATTTTCTGGGAATATGAATACCTAACTAGAATACATTATGGTATTATACAAGAATCACATAATAAAATACTTTGCTACTGTATACTTCTAAGATCACAACTACATAAGTAAAAAGATCATCAGATGTGGGAGTATCTGTTATGGGCCATTTGGCCCATCAAGTCTGCTCTGCTATTCAGTGAGATCATGGTTGATCTAAATCTTCAACTCCCCTTTCCTTTCTTTGCCCCAAAACATTTGATTCCCTTGATTAAAAGTCTATCTCAGCTTTAAATATGCTGAATGACTCAAGCTTTACAGTCCGCTGAAGTAAAGAATTTCCAAAGATTCATGACCCTCTGAGGAGCGGGTCCTCCTCACCTCTGCCTTTTACATTAGATTATGTTCTCTGGCCCAATATTCTCCCACATGGGGGAACAACCACTCTGCATTTACCCTGTCAAGCCCCCAAGAATATTGTATATTTTAACATTGTTGCTTCTCATTCTTCTCATTTCCGATGAGCAGTACAGGCCAAACCTATTCGACTTCTCCTCAAAACAGCTCTTCCATACCAGGGCCAGGGATCAATGTGGTGAACCTTTTCTGACCTGCTTCCAATGCCAATATATCTTTCATTAGATCAGTGGACCAAAACTGTTCATAACATTCCATGATCTTACTTTTCACAAGTGAATGTATGGTTGAATTTTGAAAAAGTGGCAATGTCCTGAATAATGGGCTACAAAACAGAGGCAAACCTTACCACACTCCTTTTCTGCTGTCCCATTTTTATACTCCAGCTAACAGACAGCTGATAAGCTGTTGATGGGGTTCCCATCCCTTTAATAGACAATATCACACCTCCAAGAATTGGCAACTAATCAGAGGACGGTTAGCAATTCAATCCCAACAGCAAGAATGGTGGCCAGTGCTGCGATGGCACCAGCTGAAGAAGCTGAATGAATGCCATCCTTGGATCAAATTAAGTGGGGTGGTGGTCTGTGGGGCAAGTCAAGCAAGCCGTAGGAGAGTGAAGGGAGCAAAGGGAATGGAAGGATTAGAGAGACAAGAGAGATGAGAAGGAGAGAGGGGTGCGCAGTGGAGCATGGTTAAAGAATGAAATCAGATTTGTTGGTGAAGGAGTGTCTATTACCTCCAAAGGCTCCATTTGGATTCAAACTCACTTGACACTCAAAGCCTAGACCACTAAAGTTTAAAAAGGTTGTCTCATCACAGGACAGAGGACCACCTGCTGCTAGTAAAATGCCAGTGGTGGCAGAAAAGACCTTTATTTGGCCACTTAAGTGACACGTTGGCCTCTGGACTGGACATACTCCACATTTTCTGCTTCTGATAAAATGCCACAGAAATGGCAAAGCAAGCCATAAACCACATGTGCTCTCCATGTTGATTTTCTGGAAACCATTCCCACCTCTCCATATGTTCTCACAGGCTCCATAAAATTCAGTGCATGACCAGAAATAATATTATTAGCTTAACCAATGTATATAGTTATGTGTGCACATTGAAGGTAGAGCGATAATTATGCTGAAGTCCACGTTTTTGCCAGATATTTTAACTTCTGTTGGAGGCAAGTTTGACAAGAGGTGAATACTGTCTGGTATTCTTCAGTCATTGTTCATATCTAAATCTAGAAAGTGAGTGCTATTAGAGTATTCAATGGTTGATAGAATACAATAACTCTCTCATCATATAACTCTCACAGACAATTTAGAGAAGAGAGAATAGAAAGTAAAATTCCTGACTAATGTTCCCTATTAAAGGTTATTGAGGTCAACCATACTATCATTATTGCACCTAATCTGAAAAATCAGGCAAGGTGATACAAACTGAAAATCAAACTAAGTCTGCATAACTCAGTTACATATATTTTTACCAGTCAAGGTATTAAAGAAGTCTGGACTTTTGAATGTTGCAAAATTGTGTGTCTGCTAAAATCTGTTTCTATAACGAGATCTGAAACCAATATTACCCTCTAATTCATAGGTCAAAATGCTCTCAAGACATAATCCATATTCAGGCAAAATCTATAATTGTAATACTGATTTTACAACCAGATGCACAAACTGAAAACCTTCAGTCACCAATCTAATAACACTATTATAGCATAGGTGTGAGATGATAATGGGAAGGTGGCCTGTGTTCTTACTCAGGTGGATCACTAAAGTTGGTAGTTTTCAGAGTATCTTGGCCAGTATTACTCCCTCAATTACCACACATAAGTAAATCAATTCTTCATTTAGTTCATTATTGGTTTTGTCTGTGATCAAAGTGGTCTTTTTTTGCCTTCAACAACATGCAGGTTCACTTCTGAAATAATTCATTATACACAAGGCATGTTGGGCATTTCCAACAGCCCAATAAAACATGAACAACAAATCTTTGTTTTTTTTATCAAGTACATAAGCCAGTCAACAGCACGCTTCTTTTTCACACCACTTGTACTCATTAGTTCAACCTGTGTTGCATGGTCATAGTTAATCATAGGCCTCTGTCAATACTTCACATTGTAACAGCAACGAGGAAATACAAGAGTTTTATTCATCCTAATAACCTACCGCACAGGTTTCTATCATTCTTTTTTCAAATCCTGAATAAAGAATGCTGTGGGCTTTTGAGTTGGCTTCAAAATTCCTTACATGTTATACTGTTCAATGTCAAATATCCCTATACTGTATGTAAAGATACACGGCGTTGATGTGCAATGCATTATAAATTTCTATGTTAAAATTATAATGGAAATTACTGATGTTAAATTTTCCTATTAGGTGGCAGTACAACAGCTGCACTGGCAGGAGGCTACAAATACAATCTGGCAAGTGAGCAATTTTTATTGTAAATGTGGTCAAAATTAATTTACGATAGAAATCTATAAAATAAGGATAGAACACGTGACTTTAAATTGGGCACCTATATTTCGACATTTCCTGTTAATTAAACATTCCCATTTCACCCTGACTAATCCTGGTCAAGATCACACTTAGTCCCTATTCTCTATGTATAATGCCTTGAGTGATGGATTTGTTAAAATGAAAATAAAATGTGGAGCATGCATTTTTCTTTAATTATCTTGCATATTTCTGTGCTACGTAAACTATTGTCTGATCTGAACTGATGAGAGGAAGGCACAGAAAATATCTTCCAATTGACTTCAGAAATCACGGTGTCAATGCAACATACTGACTTCCAAACTAGAAGATTGAGGTCCCATTCCTTAACTTGAGCACATAATCTAAACTGACCTCACTGGAATGCCACAAATACGCTACCTTTTGAAGGAGATGCTAATTCAAGTATGTCTGGTGCTACAATTTTATAAGACAGTTATGTTTTGGGACTGTCTTTAATTAACGAAAATGGGTCGAGTGACCAGTTATGAAGTCTGCAAACGAGTAAAGGGAAGTCTGGGTTGTTATGCTTGGGAGAAATGTAAAGAGTTTGCACTTGGACACAATGGCAGCACCATCTATTTTCACAGTGGCTGTACTGCTAGTTTCCAAAGTGCCAGTCAAGATATTAATAGTTATATATTGGACTATCCATTTAATTTCAAAATAAATTAACTATTCATCAGTTTTACCTGGACAGAAGGCACATTGATTCACATTGCTGGCTTTGAGATGATAAGGCTAGGATATCCCCAAAAATCTTATATGTAGGTATTTTGCCAGGATCTGGGAAAGAGTGCAGCGAGAGGCTGAAAATCTTTAAGACTGACTGAGCAGGAATGTGGATGGGCCGTACATGCTTAGATTGCAAAGAGTAAATCTGTGACAACCTGAGAGACTGTAAGATTTACCTAGCTTCAGTTAAAGGAAGATATCACCAGAAAAAGCCTTCATGGTGAAAGACGGTTCTGGGATTGAACATTACAAAGCTAGAAAAGAAAAACAATGAACACAAATCTTGAGAGCTAAAAATTACTTTGGATTGGATCCAGCGAAAATGAATGCAAACTTGAGACAATTTAAATGTCCTCTGAAGAGTTTTTTTTTCTATAAGTAATGAGGGAAAGTATAGATATGTAGTTTAATGCATAAATTGTCTAAAAATGTACTGTTCAGGTAAGTGATTTTAGTTGGCTTCTTACAGTAAATGTTTTAAAACTCAAGTCTTTTTTATGTAATTCTTTCAATTCAATTTTAAAAATGAATTTAATAGTTTCAAAAGAGATTATTGCATTACTTTCACAAATGGCACTATTCGAAGAAGAATGGAGGAGATTTCCCAATGTCTTGTTCAAAGTTTATCCCTCAATCAACATCACTAAAAACAGTTCCAAGTTAGCTCATCTTTATTTGAGACTGGATTTTGCAAAAAAAAATTGTTTACAAGATGAAATCCACACTCAAGAAACTACTAACTGTGAACAAATAAATGTTTCACATTCAGTATGCATCTGCCTTGCTCTAGAAACGTACCTTGTTAGATGTAAAATGTTTGAAAAAACAGAATAGTATAATAAGACAGCAGAATTAAATTGCCTGTTGAAGTTTATCTCAAGCCAAGTATCATATTTAATATTTCGGAGTAGTGATGTGATTTATTACTAATCCCAAATCAATTCTCTTATCTTCCTACAGAGTGGTAAAATCCAAATGGATTTGAAAGCCTTTGTTTCTCTGAAGTGAAAACAAGATGCTGTGAGGTTAACTTGACAACAAAAGGTCATGGTACAGTTTAGAAAGTACAGAGACAACTTGAAGTGGTGCTTCTATTAAATGTGCAGGATTTACAGAGGAAAGACAAGAAAGCATTACAAATTAATTTAATCTTCAGCAGCTAGTTCACAGCTGCACTTGAGGAAACCATCCAGGGCTTAAGAGCAAAGCCTTGAAAGGGCTGCGTGTGAGTGGCTTCAATTTTTAATGTATAACAGCCATTAGCTGATAACCTGTAGAATCTTCACCCTTGTGAATCAGCACAAATGCAAGTAACAAAGTGATGAAGTGACACATTTGCTTCATGTCTGGAACCATAGAGGGAAGCAGGTCACTATACTCCATCGTGGCTGGGAAGAAATATTTTCCAATCTCTCCACTGATACCTTTTACGCAATCAAAATGACTTCATGATTAAATTACTGATGCAACTTTAAAAAAATTAAAATATGTGCTTTTGCACTGTAATTAAAATATAAATATACTGACTTACCAAATGTTGTCCTGAATTATATTTGGAACTGGGGAAAGCAAATATCTACTCATACCCCGACTGTATAAACTGAAATTGCAGCTGAGTGTAATAGAATAGAGGTCTCAACCTCTGTAAATTGTATGTATCTAAACTAACACTTATTGCCGTTTGCATGTAGCTAAGCTCTAAGCTCCAACCAATATAGGGTTACATCCCAGTGCAGCATGCAGATAAATCATTCTGGAATATTACTTCAGCAAAGTTTAGCCACAACTGGAGCATATGTGCTTCCGAGCCACTGAAGCAAGTGACCATAAAATACACTAATTACTGGAAGTTATGGTCAGTGAGTGATTGATAGCCCTCTGCAAGGCAACTTCCTCATTTCTGCTCCTATGACAGGGCTCATCCGGCACATGGCAATTATTAATTCATGACCCTCCCCTAAGGCACAAGTACCTTTACTCTTCTCATTCCCCTACTTCCAATGTTACTGCAAACTGCAATTAACAGCAGACCACAATTTCATCAGTGTTTTGGCACCTCTGGAAGATGGTGCACCATTGCTTTATTCTGAATGTTTGGCATATATCCCTGGCTTTATTGTAATGTATCATTTTGAGTCTTGTTGCTGCCAAGTTAATTTTAACACAGGCTTCTTTTTGCATTTTTTTAACCTTTTGATCTACATAAAGCTGGCACTTGCAAAAGAGGCCTGACAGTTATTTTGTTTATTACTGCCCCTAAATGTTAATTTAGATGGCCTCTAGTCGAACAGCTGTTGTTAATACCATGGCCATAGCTATGTATTACAGGCATCTGCTACATTTTGGCATTGTTTTGCCAAGCGAATTTTAACCCTTTCTATACATGGTTCACTTACTCTTCTTTCAAGACCACAGTCAATGATTATATTTTAAATAAGAACTGTAAAATGACTTATGCTGCTAATTCTGAAATAAAAATGTGAATAATTATTTGGAATCTTCAAATGCATATGATCCCATTTGGGGAAGCTGTACATTTATAAGTAACTGAAACATCCTTATGGACAAAGTAACAAAGAATGTAAGGTACTCTTGATATGTATCACCTCCTAAAATATGAACATATTTTAACAGCAATTATCCTTCCATTTTCAATTGTAATTAGTAGACATCTCATAATTCAATCAGATTAGGTATTTGAAGGCACAAATCCCTGACAATAGTTCATCTGGAAGATTTAATTTAAAGCTATGAAAGCAATGCTGCGTACTTCCTTAAAGCAACAAAGTGATGTTAGTCTCATATTGGCTATGGTAAAGATATGACATGTACACTTCATTCTGGAATGGGAGCAAACTTTTGAGTTCATTGAAAATACTGTATTGGCTATAGCCTTGAGCTTTAATTAACTCTGTCCCCTTTTCCTCAATAGAACTTTTGCAATTCTGCACTATATTTAGCCAGAGCTACTTAATAGATGATTAAAATCTGTGGAAAGTACTAAGCTTTGAGGACCAATCATCTTCAAAAACATTTTATTTGAATTTTTTTGGCAAAAACAAAGACACTTATGGCCATCCAGCCCCAGGAGAATTAAAATTAGTATTTTTTAAAAAAGGTAATTTTGAAAAGCTTCAGATAGTGACTCTGCCATCTCACCAACTGGATCTGAGGGTAGATAGGTGAGAACACAAAGTTGTGCCGAGGAAAGAGGCACTTAGCCAATCAGATCAGGTTTGTTGGCTGGCAGCTCTATATTTTTAAGCCAAAGTCCCTGCCTTTTCCTCATCTTCCTTCACAATGACAGGTAATCCTCCTGTCCCAAACACACAAATAAGATTGACTATAAACAATAAAGGTTTGATTTGTAACTGATCTTAGCAGGATGATGGCCAACGCTAGAGTTTGCCTGAACAACCTAGTTAAGAGGAGAAAAAGTTGAAGCACTTTCTGGCTCCGAATTGTTAACTGGTGAGTAAAAAGATGTGCATAGATGTATACTTCAATAATCATGGCACAAAGAAAATGATAGGTTCAGTGAAGTTACAATTTATTTGTAAAATTGTCAGTGGAAGAATTTTGATTCAACTGCTAAAGCTGAAACTGATGAAATGCTACCAATTTAAACAAATTCCATAAAATGATAAGATGGTCATAGATAGAACATACCATATTTCTGCAAAACAACTGACTGACAAATTCCAAAATTAATTTATTGGCTTGAGGCGCATTGGTGATCAAAAGCATGTGAAAAGTGTCAAATTAATTTTATTTTCTTCCTAATTTGAAAGGAAAACTAATAAAATGTGTCTTATGGAACACTGGAACAAAAGGAAATATTAAACTGTTAATAGAAACTTATCAAAATTAAACTGAAATGCCTTTGCTGGATGATAATTCATCTTGTCCCTTGTGGTGTTCACCTATCATGAAAAGCTTTTGTCTTGTTAGTGGACTCCACATGCCCCCTCTCAATGGATACCTGACGAAACACTGAAATAATTCCAGAGGCAAGTATCCTGTCACCAAGTCATCCTTTATTTACACATAGAGAATACATAACACTGATCAAGCTCTCTCAGAGCCACCTCAAAGAGAACAGGATATTTGATACTCCTGGTTATATCTGTCAGCCATGGCTCCCTAATTTGACCAGATTAACAGACCCAATCAGGGAACTCATATTCTATGAGGTCCACCTGGCTGACCTCCTGACAATCACTACATCTCTCCCAATCCGACTCGGAGGACACAGGCTGGTTCTTTTCTCCTGGGTGACTTTAGCACTGGCTGAAGTATCTCAACTCTGCCTCTGACATGAATGGTGTATAACTGACAGTAGTGCACCTCTTGTACCTGCAGTGTCTCGGAAGAAATTCATTATCCGCTTCTAGCAACAAAGGCGTTGAGGCAGCAACGTTTGCCATGTCCTTCTCAGATTCCGAGATATCTTCATTGCTTGATGGAGAAGGCCAACCCATGGATTCCGGAACAGTAAGAAAAGCAGTCAAGGAGCTGAGCATGTTTTGCTCCCACACCATTTGCGTGTTTACAGCTTTCATATGGTCCATGTGCTTGTTCATGACTGTCATAACTACTCAAACTTTATACAGCAATGGACCTGACTTCACTTCAACCATGCCTTTTACCCATGTGGGACCAATTCTGTCTTTCCTGCACCCAACTGTCTCCCTCTCTTAGTGGAGTCTCGTGCCTGATATTGGCATTCCTGATGCTGTTTTACCCTGCTGACTGCAAGGTCTGGGAAGATCTGATTTAACTTGGTGTGGAGTCAACTCTCTGTTAGCACCTCTGCTGGTGCTATCCTTGTAGTTGCATGACAGGTGGCCCAATAATCAAACAGGAATTGGGACAGTTTGGCATCTAGTGAAGCTGAACGCTGTTTCTTTAAGCCTGTCTTCAAAGTTTAGACTTCTCTTTCCGCTAAATCATCTTGATAGATGGTACGGAGCTATCCTTTTATGACAAATACATTTGACTTTAAGAAATACTCAAATTTCCTGCTGATTAACAATGGCCAATTATCTATGACCAACACTTCTGGAAATCCTATTGCAAAAGATGCGCTCAGTTTTTCAATCATCATCCCTATGTTCGACAAATGAACTCCAGCCATTTTGAGTGGGCGTCCACAATGACTAAGAACATTGAGCCCATGAAAGGATCTGTACAGTTGGAAGTTTAACAGAGTCCACGGTTTACCTGGCCATTCCTATCAATGTGGACAATAGACAATAGGTGCAGGAGTAGGCCATTCTGCCCTTCCAGTCTGCACCACCATTCAATAGGATCATGACTGATCATCCTTCATCAGTATCCTGTTCCTGCCTTATTTCCATAACCCTTGATTCCACATTCCTTGAGCGCTCTATCCAACTCTTTCTTAAATGAATCCAGAGACTGGGCCTCCACTGCCCTCTGGAGCAGAGCATTCCACACAGCCACCACTCTTTGGGTGAAGAAGTTTCTCCTCATCTCTGTCATAAATGGTCTACCCTGTATTTTTAAGCTGTGTCCTCTGGTTCGGCACTCACCCGTCAGCAGAAACATGCTTCCTACCTCCAGAGTGTCCTATCTTTTAATAATCTTATATGTCTCAATCAGATCCCCTCTCAGTCTCAAGGGTATACAAGCCCAGTTGCTCCAGTCTTTCAGCATAAGGTAGTCCTGCCATTCCAGGAATTTACCTCGCTGTTGGCAATATATTTTGTCCTTGTTAGCACTCTGGGCACTGCCCCATCAATGCATCAATCCTGGCCACCAGTCTCAAAGACGTTAGCCAGAAGCTATTTTGGAAACCCATGAATGGCCCTAGTGGAGTTTAGCCTGTACCTGGCTGTGACCTTTGTTCAGGACAATCACTCTTGGTCCCCAAAATAATATTAATCTTCTACGGTGATCTGGTCCATTGGGTTTTAAGAAGATTTTAATTCTGGTTGTGTTGGCCCTTTAGTTTTCCCCATCACCACAAGCTGTTTCAGTTTTGCCAAGACTGTGTCTTTCTGTGTCCAAAGTCTGATATTGTCAGCTATGACTGGAAGTTTGTCCAGAAAATTGAAAAACACTTCAGACTCTTCCAGTAGTGGTGTCTGTCAGCAGGAGGTGGCTCTATGTATCAGCATTTGCCACTTAGCCTCCCAGTGTTCTCACCAGTAATTATACACATTAAGCATTAGAGCCCAATGCTGCATTCAGCCTGAAGCAATGGGTGGCATTGCCTTGTCCTCTTTAAGTAGACCTAGCAAAGATCTGTGATCTGTTCATATTACAAATTTACATCTACAAAGGTAGTGGTGGAACTTCCTGATTCCATCTATGATCACCAAAACTTCTTTATCTACCTGGGTGTACTTATGGTCTGCATTAGCCAAACTCCTGGATGCATACGCTATTGGGTGTTCCTCTCCACTAGGCCACCTATGAACTAATACTACCCCAATGCTGTATAGGGTGACATTTCGTGGCATTAAAAGATCTTGCTTGGGATCATAATGTGCCAACACCATAGAGGATGATAGCTGTTTCTTCACTTCCCTGAAAACTACGGCTTGGTTATACAACCATTTTCAAGGCTTTTTTGAGTTGGTGCAAAGGTGCCGGGATGCAGGCCAGGTTATGTCTGAACTTTCCATTTAAATTCATCACCTCAAGCAAAGACCTAAGCTCTGATACAGATGTGAAATCTGAAGCACCTTTGAACGTCATCACTTTATCTTCCAACGGGTGTAACCTTGTCTTGTCAACTCTGTAGCCCCTTCTAAGGCGTACACACATATGGGATAAACAACACGTAAGGACTATGTCCAAGTTCTCTAAGCGCTCCTTACTGATCTTCCCTGTTATTAGCACACCAACTAGGTAAATGGCGACCTGGGGTCGACCCTGTAAAATGTTCTCCATCCTCTGCGGCAAATTTGCACCAAATGGTAGTCTCGTATATTGATACAAACCTTTATGAGTATTAATCATAGCAAACTTCTGGGAATCCTTATCTAGCCACAATTGCAAGTACACATGGCAATCATCCAACTTCGTGAAGGACAGTCCCCTGTCTACCTTGAAAATCGACTGGAAGCAGAGCCTAGTGGGGAAGACAGTACAGCAACAATGGCAGGAGTTTCTGGGTGTAATTGAGGACGCAGTACTGTGGTTCATCCCAAAGAAAAGAAAGATTATCTAGGGAGGGGTTAGAAAGCCATGGCTGACAAAGGAAGTCAGGAAATATATCAAAGAAAAAAGAAACAGCCTATAAAGTGACCAAGAGCACTGGGAAATCAGAAGATTGGGAAGACTATAAAAACAGAGGAAAACAAAGAGAGAAATAAGGAAGGAGAGGGTCAAATATGAAGGTAGGCTAGCCAGTAATATGAGAAATTATAGTAAAAGTTTCTTTCAATACATAAGAAACAAATGAGAGGCAAAAGTAGAAATTGGGCTCCTCCAAATTGATGCTGGAAGGTTAGTGATGGGAGATAATGAAATAGCTGAAGAACTTAATAAGTACTTTGTGGCAGTCTTCACAGTGGAAGACATGGGTAATATCCCAAATATTAAGGAGAGTCAAAGGGCAGAGTTGAGTATGGTAGCCATTACAAAAGAGAAAGTGCTAGAAAAGCTATAAAGTCTAAAAATCGATAAATCTCTGGTCCTGATGGGCTACATCCTAGGGTTCTGAGAGAGAGAGCTGAGGAAATACTGGAGGCGCTAACTGTGACCTTTCAAAAATCACTGGAGTCAGGAAAAGTCCCAGATGATTGGAAAATTCCTGTTGCAACCCCTTTGTTCAAGAAAGGATCAAGACAGAATATGGAAAATTATAAGCTGATTAGCCTAAACTCAGTTGTAGGTACAATTCTAGAATCCATCGCTAAGGATGAAATTTCTAAATTCTTGGAAATGCAGGGTGGGATTAGAACAAGTTAGCATGGATTTAGTAAGGGGAGTCGTGCCTGACGAACCTTTTTGAATTCTTTGAAGAGGTAACAAGTATGTTAGACCAGGAAAACCCAATGGATGTCATCTATTTAGACTTCCAAAAGGCCTTTGATAAGGTGCCTCATGGGAGGCTGCTGAGTAAAGTGAGGGCCCATGGTGTTCGAGATGAGCTACTGGCATGAATTGGAGATTGGCTGTCTGAAAGAAGGCAGAGAGTTGGGATAAAAGGTTCTTTTTCGGAATGGCAGCTGGTGACAAGTGGTGTCCCACAGGGTTCAGTGTTGGGGCCGCAGCTGTTCACTGTATATATTAATGATCTGGATGAAGGGACAGGAGGCATTCTGGCGAAGTTCGCTGATGAAACGAAGTTAGGCGGACAGGCAGGTAGTACTGAGGAGATGGGGCAGCTGCAGAAAGATTTAGACAGTTTAGGAGAGTGGTCCAGGAAATGATGAAATTCAACGTGAGCAAGTGCGAGGTCTTGCACTCTGGAAAAAACAATACAGGCATGGATTATTTTCTACACGGTGAGAAAATTCATAAAGCCGAAGTACAAAGGCATCTGGGACTGCTAGTCCAGGATTCTTTAAAGGTTGATTTGCAGGTTGAGTCTGTATTTAAGAAAGCAAATGTAATGTTGTCATTTATCTCAAGAGGATTGGAATATAAAAGCAACAATCTGCTTCTGAGACTTTATAAAGCTCTAGTTAGGCCCCATTTAGAATACTGTGTCCAATTTTGGGCCCCAAACCTCAGGAAGGAGATACTGGCACTGCAGCGTGTCCAGCAGAGATTCACATGGATGATCCCTGGAATGGTAGGTCTAAAATATGATGATTGGCTGAGGATCCTAGGATTGTATTCATTAGAATTTAGAACTTTGAAGGGAGATCTAATAGAAACTTACAAGATAACGCCTGGCTTAAAAAGAGTGGATGCTGGGAAGTTGTTTCTGTTAGGCGGGGAGAGTAGGACACGTGGGCATAGCCTTAAGATAAGAGTGGGGTCAATTTAGAACGGAAATGAGGAGACCTTTCTTCAGCCAGAGAGTGGTGGGGGTGTGGAATTTATTGCCACGGAATGCAGTGGAGGCCGGGATGTTGGGTGTGTTCAAGGCAGAGATTGATAAATTCTTGATCTCGCAAGAAATTAAGGGCTACGGGAAGAGTGCGGGTAACTGGAATTGAAACACCCAAAAGCCATGATTAAATGGTGGAGGGGACTCGATGGGACGAATGGCCCTGTTTCCACTCATGTGTCTTATGACCTTAGCTTGCATATAAATGTTCTATGTGGTGGGATTGAGTATTTGTCCAGCTGCCAAAAGCGGTTTACCATTTGTTTAAAATCCCCATAAAGGGGAACTGACACATCAGGCTTCGCAGTCGGTACAACTGGTGC
Source organism: Hemiscyllium ocellatum (assembly GCF_020745735.1). Classification (NCBI taxonomy): domain Eukaryota; kingdom Metazoa; phylum Chordata; class Chondrichthyes; order Orectolobiformes; family Hemiscylliidae; genus Hemiscyllium; species Hemiscyllium ocellatum. The sequence goes on along the minus strand of NC_083439.1, from coordinate 7,408,443 downwards.
TGCCCATTCTGCAGACTGGACTGGTTTGATGTGTGCTTTGCAGAATTGTAGAATTGCTTCCTAGTCAACACGTAAGGTGGCCTCGGCTCCTTTGATAGTCTCTAGACCTTGTTGAGAAATGTCCGGATATTTAATTAGGACATCACTGAGAGAGCCATTTTCTAATTAAAAGACATTGAGCCAATCTAGGTGAATCTTTCTCAAATCATTTCATCCTATCAAGCTATCAATCAGTGGCAACTGAACCAGCTGCTTCTCATAAGAGATTGGAACTGAAATTGCATCCTTAATCTGTCAAAGTTCCCTGGTATAGGATCTCGAATTGCCAAGTAAAACTGATAGTCGCAGAATTTGAGGCAGCTTGCGGTCATAACATTCCTTAACTTAATCTGTCAACACTTGAAAGGTTTTTGTATGTGGTGCCTCAGGGACAGGCTGGCTCCTAGTAACAGAAAAAGCTGCAGTTCCACAAGCAGTCAGGAAAATGTTTTGTCACTTTTCATCTGCCCCAATATCATTTGCCCGGAAAAAATACTGCATTCTTTCCACATACTGGGTACAGTCTTCGAACAAGCAGAGCTTGCCAAATATGGCATGATGCCAGAATTGCTTACTCCAATTCAAAGACAACTGTTGCGAGCAAATTTCTTCAGGCGCATGCTTTTCTCTCATTGCCAGTATCCTGTCACCAAGTCACCCATTATTTACACATGGAGGGTCCTTGACACTGATCCATCTCTCCGAATGGACAGAACCTCTGACACTCTTGTTTATATCTTTCAGGCAGGGTTCTTTAATTGAACCAGCTTGACACCCCCAAACAGGGAACTCATATTCAATGAGGTCCACCTGGCTGACATCACTACAGACATAACCACAAAACAGGGGCAGATACTTTGGTGTTACAATCCTCTCCATGGTTGTTTGCATCAGCGAAGCCCAGAAGCACATCCACAAAGAGATCTTCTGATTTGCCTTCTCCTTTCTGCACAGATGCCAATAGATTAGGGGCCTGGGACTGAAGTACAACAACAAATTCAAATTAAGCAGTTCTACCCATAAAATGCTAAGACCCCATGGTTAATAGTTGCTATAAAGCAAATTAGTCAAAATAATTGTGAAAAACTGATTTCTTAAGGCCATAAAACTTGCATGTGGCCTGGCACACAGTGAACCTACTTAATCACAGGATGGTTGCAAGCAAGTTCCCCTCTCTAATGCCCCAAATGAAAGATAGAGATAAAAGTCCTCCCACTGGGGTCCTCCAAAGCTAGACATCAGCCAAGGTGTGTCTGGGTACCAGTGATGGCTGCAGTCATTGTTGTGAATCCACGAAGCGGAGGACTATATGCATGACATGTTTTGGGAGACGGATACACAGTGGTTTAGCAGTGTTCAGACAGATAAGGAATGAGTGATGACCAAGAATCCAAAAAGCATCAGGCAAGTAGTACACGAGTCCCTGAGATCGTCTCGCTCACAAACTGATTTTTTGCTTTGGATACTGGTTGCGATAGTGGCTCTTGAGAAGGGTACAGTCAAAGCCCAGTCAGTGACACCATGAGCAACTCATAGTGGAGGAGAGAAGAACAATGAAACACCAGAATTCACTGGAATTCTTCAGCTAGAGGAACAGATAGGTTTTTCTGTGGTCATAATTGTGACTTTGTGTATACTGCTTTCCTGGCGCCATTATGTGGAAGTGTGGGTGCTGGAATGGGAAGGAACAAAGTCAGAAATTATGCGACACTAGGTTACAGTCCAACAGGTTTATTTGAAATTACAAGCTTTTGGAGCACTGCTCCTTTGTCAGGTGAATTTACCCTGAAGCCAGGATCAAGGAATATCACAGAAGAACTGCAAGCAATTTTTCTGGGGCAAGGTGAACAGCCAGAGAAAGATGTCGATGTTGGCACCAATGATTAAGATAGTAAGGGATATTTCAGTGAGTTTGGAAAGAAATTGAAAAGCAGGACCTCCAAACTAGTAATTTCAGGTTACTCCCAGTCCCACATGCTATTCAGCATAGAAGCTGGACAACCATAAGGTTCCCCATGATAGGCTCATTCAGTAGGTCAGGAGGAATGGGATACAGGGGAACTTAGCTGTCTGGATACAGAATTGGCTGGCCAACAGAAGATAGCGAGTGGTAATAGAAGGAAAATATTCTGCCTGGAAGTCTGTGGTGAGTGGTGTTCCACAGGACTCTGTTCTTGGGCCTCTACTGTTTGTAATTTTTATTAATGACTTGATAACTTGGATGAGGGGATTGAAGGATGGCTCAGCAAGTTTGCAGACGACACAAAGGTTGGAGGTGTTGTTGACAGTATAGAGGGCTGTTGTAGGCTGCAGCGAGACATTGACAGGATGCAGAGATGGGCTGAGAGGTGGCAGATGGAGTTCAACCTGGATAAATGTGAGGTGATGCATTTTGGAAGGTCGAATTTGAAAGTTGAGTACAGGATTAAGGATAGGATTCCTGGCAATGTGGAGGAACAGAGGGATCTTGGTGTGCAGGTACATAGATCCCTTAAAATGGCCACCCAAGTGAACAGGGTTGTTAAGAAAGCATATGGTGTTTTGACTTTCATTAACAGGGGATTGAGTTTAAGAGTCATGAGATCTTTTTGCAGCTCTATAAAACTTTGGTTAGACTGCACTTGGAATACTGTGTCCAGTTCTGGTCGCCCTATTATAGGAAAGATGTGGATGTTTTGGAGAGGGTTCAGAGGAGGTTTACCAGGTTGTTGCCTGGACTGGAGGGCTTATCTTATGAAGAGAGATTGACTGAGCTCGGATTTTTTTCATTGGAGAAAAGGAGGAGGAGAGGGGACCTAATTGAGGCATACAAGATAATGACAGGCATAGATAAAGTCGATAGCCAGAAACTATTTCCCATGGCAGAAATGACTAACACGAAGGGTCATAGTTTTAAGCTGGTTGGAGGAAAGTATAGAGGGGATGTCAGAGGTGGGTTCTTTACACAGAGTTGTGAGGGCATGGAATGCGTTGCCATCAGAAGTTGTGGAAGCAAGGTCATTGGGGACATTTAAAAGACTACTGGACATGCATATAGTCACAGAAATTTGAGGGTGCATACATGAGGATCGGTGGTCGGCACAACATCGTGGGCTAAAGGGCCTATTCTGTGCTGTACTGTTCTATCTTCTATGTAACTGAGCAATCGTAGCTGGAAAAGTGGCATAGAAGAGATAACTTTAGATTTCTAAGTCATTGGGTTAGGCAGGACCTATGCAAGACTGACAAGTTACATCTTGACAAGGGTTTAAGCTAGACTGGCAGAGGAATAGGAGCCCAAGAGGGAGTTCCGATTCAAGCCAAACAAGTAGAAATAGAAGAGTATTAAGCAAAAACAAAGGACAGAAAAAGCAATGGCAAGCATCAAATAGAATCAAAGTGGAGAATAATATTAAAGAGGTTGAATTAAAAGCACTGTGTCTGAATGCAAGTAGGGTTCACATAAGGGATGTTGATTTCAGTGCAGAAATTGAGGTGAATTGATGCGATTTAAATGCCATCAGTGAGATGTGGTTGCAGGGTGATCGAGATAAGGATTGTGTGAAACTTGTACAGTAAATGAGTAAGGATAATTGGATATAATTCTTTAATAATGAAGAGGAGTCACTGGACTTGAAATGTTAACTCTGCTTTTTTCCCACAGATGCTGCCAGGCCTGTTGAGTTTCTCCAGCAATTTCAGTTTTTCTTTCAGATATAATTCTTAGTTTTGTTGTCCTGTGTGACATATACTTTGTGTTGAAAATAGTTTTTGAAATGGCATTTCATTCCTTTCAGAATGTAAGTATGTTTTTACTTTGGACTGCAGAATGAAAATGGGAACATGGTCATTGCATTAAAAAGGAAAAGGTGCGCAAGAGATTTATTTGTGACTTGGAATCAACAAGTGAAGCAAAGTGATCGATTTAAGGCACTCTAGCAAAAACCACATTCAGAGACATCAAAAGTAAGAAATCTAAAACAAAGGAAAAGGAAGGACCCTGGGTCCAACCAATCAGTCAGTCAGTCAGTCAGTGAAAAAATTCTGTCCTCACTTTCCAGACATAATTATGTTATCATTGCTAAGAATCAAGAGGATTATAGGAACTCTCCATTCTATTTTACTGAACTCATTTCTACCTACCTCGACACTGTCCTATCCCCCCAGTCCAGGAACTCCCCACATACGTTCGAGACACCACCCACGTCCTCCACCTCCTCCAAGACTTCCGTTTCCCCGGCTCCCAATGCCACATCTTCACCATGGATATCCAATCCCTCTATACCTCCATCCGCCATGACCAGGGCCTCCAAGTCCTCTGTTTCTTCCTCTCCTGACGTCCCCAACAGTACCCTTCAACCGACACTCTCATTCGTTTGGCCGAACTGGTCCTCCCCCTTAACAATTTCTCCTTCGAATCCTCCTGCTTCCTCCAGACTAGAGGGATAGCCATGGGCACCTGTATGGACCCCAGCCATGCCTGTCTCTTTGTTGGCTACATAGAACAGTCCATCTTCCGTAATTACAATGGCACCACTCCTTACCTCTTCCTCCGCTACATTGATGACTGCATTGGCGCCGCCTCATGCTCCCGCGAGGCAGTTGAGCAATTCATCAACTTCACCAACACAATTCACCCTGACCTTAAATTTACCTGGACCATCTCTGACACCTCCCTCCCCTTCCTGGACCTCTCCATCTCCATTAATGATGACCAACTTGACACCGACATTTTTTACAAATGCACTGACTCCCACAGCTACCTGGATTCCACCCCTTCCCACCCTACCTCCTGCAAAAATGGCATCCCGTATTCCCAATTCCTCAGCCGTATCTGCTCCCAGGAGGACCAGTTCCACCATAGAACACATCAGATGGCCTCCTTCTTTAGAGACCGCAATTTCCCTTCCCACGTGGTTAAAGATGCCCTCCAACACATCTCGTCCACATCCCGCACCTCTGCCCTCAGACCCCACCCCTCCAACCGTAACAAGGGCTGAACGCCCCTGGTGCTCACCTTCCACCCTACCAATCTTCACATAAACCAAATCATCCACCAACATTTCTGCCACCTCCAAACGGACCCCACCACCAGGGATATATTTCCCTCCCCACCCCTTTCCGCCTTCCGCAAAGACCATTCCCTCCGTGACGATCTAGTCAGGTCCACGCCCCCCTACAACCCAGCCTCCCATCCTGGCACCTTCCACTGTCACCGGGGAATTGCAAAACCTGCGCCCACACCTCCTCCCTCACCTTCATCCAAGGCCCTAAAGGAGCCTTCCACATCCATCAAAGTTTTACCTGCACATCCACCAATATTCATCTATTGTATCCGTTGCTCCCGATGCAGTCTCTTCTACATTGGGGAGACTGGACGACTCCTAGCAGAGCGCTTTAACGAACATCTCTGGGACACCCGCACCAATCAACCACACTTCCCTGTGGCCCAACATTTCAACTCCCCCTCCCACTCTGCCAAGGACATGGAGGTCCTGGGCCTCCTTCACCACCACTCCCTCACCACCAGACGCCTGGACGAAGAACGCCTCATCTTCTGCCCCAGGGCATCAATGTGGACTTCAACAGTTTCCTTATTTCCCCTTCCTCCACCTCACCCCAGTTCCAAACTTCCAGCTCAGCATTGTCCCCATGACTTTTCCTCCCTGCCTATCTTCTTTTCCACCTATCCACTCCACCCTTTCCCCCCTCCCCCCCGACCTATCACCTTCGTCCCCTCCCCCACTTACCTATTGTACTCTATGCTACTTTCTCATGACGCCCACCTTCCTCTCATTTATCTCTTTACCGTTCAGGCTGTCTGCCTGTATTCCTGATGAAGGGCTTTTGCCCGAAACGTTGATTTTACTGCTCCTTGGATGCTGCCTGAACTGCTTTTCGAGCACAACTCTAATATAGACTCTGGTTTCCAGCATTAGCAGTCATTGTTTTTATCTATCCTATTTTTGTGTCCTGGACTGGTGATCCAGAGCTAAGTTTTTCCTGATTATATTTTTTCCTCAACCCATGGTATTTCTGTTGAACTGTCTGTCACAAATTATTCAAGAATGAGCATGTAGTTGGGATAAAAGGGGTATAGCTCAAATTTAATAGTTATTTAGTATTAATAATCTATCTTCTTTGTCTGTTAAAGTATAAATGTTTATTATAAATGGCTATTTTTCTTATTGAAGACAACACTTGGGTATTAATTTTGGGTTCTGAATTGCATCAAACTATCATGGTTTAATTTGATATATATACATTTATCACAGCTTGTGGAAATGGGGTTTGATTGTCAGCACTCTTCCTCGAGAATTCCTAGCATCTGATGTGCAATTGTAGGCACAGTATTTATATGGCTGGTCCAGTTCAATTTCTGGGTAATGGCAAATCCCAGAATGTTGATACTGGGGAAGAATCACCAATGGTAATGCCATTTAATGTTGAGGGATGATGGTTAGATTTTCTTGTTGGATGTGGCAATTGCCTGGCACTTCTGTGGTGCAAAGGTAGCTTGCCCCTTACCAGCCCAAGACAGGATCCTGCCCAGTCTTGCTGTACATATGGACACAAACTGCTTCAGTATCTGAGGTGTCTTGAATGTGGTAAACATTACATAATTATCTGTGAACATTTCCATTCACCTAATGGAGGAGGAAAGGTCATTAATGAACCAGCTAAAGATGATTAGGCCTAGGACATTACTCTGAAGAACTCCTGTGGTGATATCCTGGGTCTGATATAATTGACCTCCAACAACAGCCATTTTCCTTTGTAGGAAGTATGACTCTGACATGCTGAGTATTGTATCCTCAAATCCCATTGACTCCAGTTTTGTGAGGGTTCCTTGATACCATGCACAATAAGATGTTACCTTTACATTAAGGGGAGTCAATCTTGCTTCACCTCTGGAGTTCAGTCGTTTTGTCACTGATTTGACCAAGGTTGAGTGACCTGGTAGAATCCAAACTAAGCATCACTGAGCAGGTTATTTCTTGATAGCACTATTAATGGTTCTTTTCCTCACTTTGCTGATGATCGAGAATAGTCTGGTGGGGTGGTAATTAGCCTGCCTTGGATTTGTCATACTTTGTGTTCAGAATATACTTGGCAATTTTTCACATCATCAGGTAGATGCTGGTATTGTAGCTGCAACTGAACAACTTGGCTAGGGGCATGGCTAGTGGTGGAGCTCAAGTATAGTACTATTGCTAGAATGTTGTCAGGGTCCAATACCTATGTAACATCCAGTACCTTCAGCCATTTCTTGATATCATGTGGAATGAAGTAGTTGAAGACTGTATCTATCTTGCTGCAGATCTCAGGAAAAGACGAAGATGGATCATTTATGTGGCACTTCTTGCTGAAGATGGATTCAAGTATTTCAGCTTTGTCTTTTGCGCTGATGTGAGTAACCTCCTATTACGTGTTTCACTGTCTATCACCATTGAAGACTGGATGTGGTCAAACTGCAGAGTTGGGGAATTACTTAGTCATCTATTTTATGTAAAAATGAAAGTTGAAAGCATGGTCCCTCTAGTCACAGCTGTTACCTCTTTGCTCAATTACTAAATGCTACCGATATAGCAGTAAAATACTGTAGGTTTAAAAATCATAAAACTGTCTGTAAATATTACAATATTAACAACTTAATCAACAGAAATATTATTTTGTCAGGTTGTGGAAATAATTCTATTTATTACTCTGCTACAATGGCATTAAGTACACATTGTTTTGCAAATCCATGCTTGCATCATTTCCAGAGCAAAATCAATGTTATTGAACATTCTTATTTGTTCTGGCTAAATATCAAATGTTGACCATAAGCAGGTGTCATGTGAAATGTGATCATTGCCAATTTGGTATTCTACTGAGAGAAAATAAAAATCTACTTTAGTAAAAAGTCCTTAAGATATTCATTCGAGAAACAGTTGAAATTATGGACTTGTTTGCCATTAATGAGATCTACAGGACTAGTTGGCATCAGCTGGGAAATCTCATATGCTCACTGTCAAATGCCTTGATCAAAAGTCACAAAGCTGCTAGATTTTGGACACCTTTAGGCTCAGCACTGTTAACCCTGTGGATTTGCAGTGTATTACACTTTCACTTTTAGCTTGATAAAGAGTAACAATGACTAGAGCACCACTGGATTACAGAAGGTTGCTTGGTTACATGTTGGTACAGAACTTGAGTTTTGCTTAAAAGAATGATATATTTTCTTGAAGCTTTTTGACTTCCACTTACCAGTTCAAGGGTAATCATCAGGTGATTGTGGAGGGCTCGATCGTAACACAGAATTTATAGCAAAAAGTTTGCAGTGTGATATAACTGAAATTATACTTTGAAAAATTGATTGTCTGTTAAGCCTTTCATCTGTTAGAATACAGTGATAGTTTCACTTCTTTCATGTGTAAATCACAAAACCCTTCTTTTTAAAGTTGCATTCTCGGGTTAGCTGCTGACAATGGTGATAGCTAGACAATATGTTGAAGGTATTAGCCCCCTGTGTTCTCTGTCTATGACCTGATGTTTAGATTGATTCTAATCTAATAAGTGAGATAACAGTGTTTTACATAAATTCCTGCAGTTTTTGAGCTCAGAGTTCTATCTGAATGTATGCAGTTTTTGAGCAATGTGCAACGTAACTGTGTAATACAAATTCACCCCACAAAATATATGTGTGCATGTGGGTCTTGTGATTTACACATAAAAGAAGTGAAACTATATTCTAACAGATGAAAGACTTAACAGACAATCAATTTTTCAATGTATAATTTCAGTTATATCACACTGCAAACTTTTTGCTATAAATTCTGTGTTACGATCGAGCCCTCCACAATCACCTGATGAAGGAGCGTCGCTCCGAAAGCTAGTGTGCTTCCAATTAAACCTGTTGGACTGTAACCTGGTGTTGTGTGATTTTTAACTCAGTGACACCAGTGATTGTTGTTAATTCAAGTTCACAATGTCCCATTACAGAATTTTGTAAGTTTGTTTAAACTGTCAGTACTCTGGGTCAACTTTTATGGTAGTTTATATTTTGCAAATTATAACATATAATCTGCTTTGTTTGAAAGCAATACAACAAATACAATTTTCAATAATGTAATATGTTAATATAATACAAAATTTTAAGTGATAAATCAAACCATGTTTAAAATAATGAATTACTTTTTATCCAGTACCAAGCACAGAGGATATCTTTGTTATATTTTGCTATCAGTCAACAAAATGTGTAAATAAATGACGGTTTATTTTCTTTGAGTTACAGAGTTGCTTAAAATATTCATAAATCAAATGGATAAGAATAATTTATGCCTTTTGGCAGCATGAAGTAGAAAAGGTTTCAAAAACCTGCTCACAAAATTAAATAATAAAGGAAATAGGATTAATGTCCTCATTAGACTCACTGACTAACAGTAACCTTGAGGTTTTCTGTTGCAAAAGGTGGGAGGGTAGGCAATATTTTAACTACACATACCAAATAGCAAGCCAGAATGCTTTAAATCATACATAAAATAATTTCTTCTACTTTATACAGTAAGTCTCACTGGCAAAACCTCTTTTAAAAGTTACTGAGCACTGGAGTGTTTGGAATGGCTTTTAAGTTTTGCTTGAAACGCTGATTATATGTACATAATTTGCATTATTAAAACTACTGATTTCACAATCCATGAGAAAGAGACAAGTGCAAAAATGTCATTGCCTTTCCAGCACTATATCACAACTGAACAACTGTAATTCTGTAAGTAACAATGAACCTCCCCCAAATATTTTTTCCTCTATACTGTTGATTTTCCATTTATCTGTTAAAATACAACATTGTTATTAGCAGTTTTTAAACATTTCTTTCAGAGTTTCATTTTTAAAAAAATGATAACAGAAAAAATAAGGATTCCTGTTGGGGTACCCAAAGACATTTTGCAAGCCATTTAAACCAGAGAGTTCCATTTCAGACTGTACTGAATTAGCTTCTCTCAGCATTTCTGAGCTGAATAAGGGAAAGATCATTTCTTGCTTCTATTTAATGACTCATGCTCAAAAGTAAGGCATGTCAATGCTATATGAGGAATGGATCTTGCACAACGGCGATGCTGCCTGCAGTTGAATAACCTGTTAACATGTCTTGTAGGTTTAGAAATAAAGAATAATGATTTGCTAAAATTCTGGAGGACTAGAAGTCTCCATGATAATGCATACCAGCAAGAATGTATGTCTTTTAGTTTTAGTGTAAAGAGGCAAGTAACAGGAAAAAATATTGATACGAAAACTTTTCTTGAATGTGTGTAAACTAGAACAATCAGTTGTGAAAATATGTCCAGAAGTATGAACATATTAAATGCACAATTTTTTCAGATAATGCACAAATTAACATTATTAGTTACTTAGGAAATAGACAACCTGATTTGCCATTGAACTTTTCGTTGTAAACATTTGCTATAATGAATTTCACCACATTCTGCTAACATAATGTGGTGAAATTTCAGCTGCTAACAGCTGAAATAATCCAATTAACTATTCTCTCCCTACCTCAATTGGTGGTGCTCTTTTAATGGCAGTGACCTTGTCAGTCTGTTTTTTTTACTGTTACTCGCCTATCTAAAGACACATTTTCCTTGCTGAAACCTTTGTCCTTGCCAGCACAACTCACCGTATCACTCAAACCACTTCAGTAAAAAAAATCATGTTGAAGGAGCCCTCTGAGGAACATCTGACATGCCAATTAACAAAATACAACAAAGCCAAATTGTGCTGTGCACCTTACTCCAGAGACAATGACTTGTGACAAAAATTAAGGGGTAGACAGTGAACAAGGACTGTAAAGACAAAATAGACACAGGAGAGGCTTACTGGCATATCTGGTATTTTCTGTTAAATCAAATGCTTCATTTGAATTTCTTTAGAAAAAAAATAAACCATTCTCAGCATTACACACACTGGGAGTAGATAGGAGAATAACACAGGAAGGAACAATAGTCAAGTGAAACCACAAAATAAATAACACCACTGTTACCACAAAAGCTGAGAAATTATTGCTTGCAAATGGTACTGAATGTATACCAAGGGGCCAATTTTCCAAATTTGCACTACAGAGAAACACTGTAAGAGGCACGTTGGAGGTGGGAGCGGGTTCACTTCATGTGCTGTCTGTATACTTCGTAAATTTACTAATGGGCAGAATAACATGAAGGATATTTCTTCATAAGATTGGCATCTAACCTCCACTTGAGTTCCTTGGAAATAGCAGAGCTGAGATAGTATAATGGAGAGTAGATCTGTCTTACTGTTATGCCAAGGCATGATAGTGGCCCTAAACAATGCATTGTTCTGCAGGAAGTTTTAATTTTATTTTTCTTTTTGATTTTGATTTTGATGCACCTGCTGTATACTTTCGGCAACTGTTTTTATTATATCATTCATTCACCAACTACAGTGAGACCTGAAGTAAGATCTTACCATTTTCAAGTTTCTGGACACCGATTTTTAGGTTAATTATATCAAGATATTAATGTTCTTATTGTAAGTTCCTAACTATAGGTGAAATGAATAAGCTTGTTGGGAAAACTGGAGATTTGGTTGATCAAGGTTATAATCCACCAGCACTATCACTCTGTATTGTAGTTCCAGAATTCTACAATAAAGCTGCCCATTTTCAGGAATCAGCCTCCTTATCCACTAGCAGATGCTTTCCAATTTATATCTTTTCAGTAGTGGAGATATCATAGGCTAGCAATGTAGGCCTTATTAAAGCTAGATACAGTTTTAAAATCACATGCTCACTTACAAGTCAGATTGTCAGCCAGACAATCCAACACTTAATTTACTTTCAATCTATGTAACCTATATTCTAATGACCATGTTACCCCTTGGGGACCATCTCTCGACCCTTCTCCCAAGGACTGACATCCACTTCCCTTGAAACATCCGAAACATAGGGCTGACAATTTCCCATCCCAGGATCTGAGATTACATCCCTGCCTTGATTGACTCTGGAAAGCCCTCACTGCCGGACTCACCCTGACATCTGAATCTCTTCAGCTCTACCAGACTCGATCCCTGCCTCCCCCAACTGCCCGTCAAACGTGATCCCCACAGAGCACCACCACTGAACCCGACCTCTGAATTCCCCACTCAACTATTGGAACGGACCTCACTTTCAAGCCCTAGACACAACCAGCAATTTCCCTCTGCCCACTGAACAGACTGGACTCAACCCTTCTCTACCCAACCTGACACTTAACCTCACTACTCCACTCAAGACCAGATTTCTCCAGCCTACCCTGACTTACTGTAAACACTTACCTGCCTCTTGGCATCTTACCCCCACCTAGGTGGCATCTTAACACCTGGCATCTTATTCACCTACTAATTTGGCATCCAACCTTCTCAGCACCAATATATCACACTTATGTACTCACCCTTTGACAGCAGCTGTCAAAGTGGCAAGCTGCACCATTACATTTCAGATTAGAGGGCCTTCCTCATACAGTTCTATGTAGTGAAAGGACTGTCAGAATGAATTACACCTCTGCATTTCTGATGGAGACCTGAGCAGAATTTCCTCTCAGAAATGTGGAGCTTCCTTCTTTCCTAAAAAAAAAGGCTGAATGACAATCTGCATGGGATCACCACTCACTAGAAAATATGGTCAACAGACACAAAGTTCAAAAACAAGGGAGTCATGGTGCACATCTAATGTTTTATAATTCATCCTCAACCACAGTACCTTGTTCAATTCTGTGCACCACATTTACACTTCTTAAGAGAAAACTTACAGAACAACAACAAAAGGGTGGGATACTGAGATTAGCTAAATTCCACTTCAACAGTTTCAACATAGATTCAATGGGACAAATGGCCTCCTTTTATGGTGCAACCATTCAATCATTCCTAGATTAGATTACTTACAGTGGAGGAACAGGCCCTTCGGCCCAACAAGTCCACACCGACCCGCCGAAGCGCAACAGGCAATTTAGCATGGCCAATTCACCTGACCCGCACATCTTTGTGACTGTGGGAGGAAACCGGAGCACCCGGAGGAAACCCACGCAGACACGGGGAGAACGTGCAAACTCCACACAGTCACCTGAGGCGGGAATTGAACCCGGGTCTCTGGCGCTGTGAGGCAGCAGTGCTAACCACTGTGCCACCCACAAGCCCTAGACACAACCATCAATTTCCCTCTGCCCACTGAACAGACTGGACTCAACCCTTCTATGGATCCATGGATCTTTGCTCAAAACACCCAATTTACTTATGCCATCTGAATTTCTGCACACAGCTACATGCATTTAATTTATTTCCTCATTTTTAAATTTATGTCCATCCATAATTTTACTTTTCTACAATTCAAGAGGAATGGCTAATGTCTTAAATATACTTTACTGAAGCTTCGATAGTTTATTGTAAGGACAGCATCTTTTTACTTCTTGTTCTTTAAGACCTGTGGACTGCAATGAGGATGCACTGTTTCTAAAAACAGGGTTTTACCAAGATAAGACCATAAGACCACAAGACATAGGAGTGAAAGTAAGGTCATTTAATCATGGCTGATTGGCATTAACCGCACTCTCCCCATATCCCTTAATTCCTTGCGAGATCATGAATTTATCAATCTCTGCCTTGGAGACATTTAATGTCCTTGCCTCCACTGCGCTCCGTTGCAATGAATTCTATAGGCCCACCACTCTCTGGCTGAAGAACTGTTTCCTTATTTCCATTCTACATTGACCCCCTCTAATTTTAAGGCTGTGCCCATGGATCCTAGTCTCCTCTCCTCATGGAAACAACTTCCCAGCTTCCATCCTTTCACCTATCACCCTCACCTTGACCTCCTTCCACCTATCGCATCTCCATCACCCCTCCCCCAAGTCCCTCCTCTCTACCTTTTATCTTAGCCTGCTGGACACACTTCCTCATTCCTGAAGAAGGGCTCATGCCCGAAACGTCGAATTTCCTGTTCCATGGATGCTGCCTGACCTGCTGCGCTTTTCCAGCAACACATTTTCAGCTCTGATCTCCAGCATCTGCAGACCTCACTTTCTCCTCCATCCTTTCCAAGCCATGCATTATCATGTAAGTTTCTATTAGATTTCCCCTCAACTTTCTAAACTCTAATGAATACAATCCCAGGATCCTCAGCCATACATTGTATGTTAAGCCTACCATTCCAGGGATCATCCTAGTGAATCTCCACTGGACATGCGCCAGTGCCAGTATGTCCTTCCTGAGGTGTGGGACCCAAAATTGGACACAGTATTCTAAATGGGGCCTAACTAGAGCTTCACAAAGTCTCAGAAACACATCACTACTTTAATATTCCAACCCTCGAGGTAAATGACAACATTACATTTGCTTTCTTAAACACGGACTCAACCTGCAAGTTAACCTATAAAGAATCCTGGACTAGCACTCCCAGATGCCTTTGTACTTCGGCTTTATGAATTTTCTCACCGTGTAGAAAATAGTCCATGTCTGTATTCTTTTTTCCAAAGTGCAAAATCTCACATTTGTCCAAGTTGAATTTCATCAGCTATTTCCTGGACCACTCTCCTAAACTGTCTAAATCTTTCTGCAGCTGTCCCAACTCCTCAATACTACCTGCCTGTCCACCTAACTTCATAGCATCGGCAACTTCACTATAATGCCTCCTGTCCCTTCATCCAGATCATTAATATATAAAGTGAACAGCTGCGGCCCCAACACTGAACCTTGTGCGACACCACTTGCCACCAGCTGCCATTCCGAAAAAGAACCTTTTATCCCAACTCTCTGCCTTCTGTCAGACAGCCAATCCCCAATCCATGCCAGTAGCTCACCTCAAACACCATGGGCCCTCACCTTACTCAGCAGCCACCCATGAGGCACCTTATCAAAGGCCTTTTGGAAGTCTAGATAGATAACATCCATTGGGTTTCCCTAGTCCAACCTACTTGTTACCACTTCAAAGAATTCTTGCATTTCCAAGAATTTAGAAATCTCATCTTTAATGATGGATTCTAGAGTTTTACCAAAAACCAAGGTTAGGCTAATAGGCCTATAGTTTTCCAACTTTTGGCTTGATCCTTTTTTGAACAAGGGGGTTTCAACAATGATTTTCCTATCATCTGGGACTTTCCCTGACTCACATGATTTTTGAAAGATTACAGTCAGCGCCTGCACTATTTCCTCAGCCACCTCTCTCAGACCTCTAGAATGTAGCCCATCTGGGCTAAGAGATTTATCAATTTTTAGACCTTTTAGCTTTCCTAGCCCTTTCTCTTTTGTATTGGCTACCATACTCAACTCTGCCCCCTGACTCTCTTTAATTGTTGGGATATTACTCATGACTTTCACTGTGAAGACGGATGAAAATTACTTATTAAGTTCTTCAGCTGTTTCCTTTTCTCCCATTACTAGCCCTCCTGCATCAATTTAGAGCAGCCCAATGTCTACTTTTGACTCTCATTTGTTTCTTATGTATTGAAAGAAACTTTTACTATAATTTCTAATATTACTGACTAGCCTACCTTCATATTTGATCCTCTCCTTCTTTACTTCTCTCTTTGTTATCATCTGTTTTTGTAGTTTTCCCAATCTTCTGATTTCCCAGTGCTCTTGGTCACTTTATTGGCTCTCTCTTTTGCTTTGATACATTTCCTGACTCCCTTTGTCAGCCATGGCTATCTAATTCCATCCCCACCCCCGGTAATCTTTCTTTTCTTTGAGATGAACCTCTGTACTGTATCCTCAATTACACCCAGAAACTCCTGCCATTGTTGCTCTACCATCTTCCCCGCTAGTCTCTGCTTCCAGTCAATTTTAGTCAGTTCCTCTCTGATGCCATTGTAATTACCTTTATTTAGCTGGAACACCATAACATCCGATTTTGACTTTTCTCTTTCAAACTGCAGACCAAACTCTACCATATTATGATTGCTGCCTCCTAAGTGTTCCCTTACTTTAAGAGCTTTTATAAAGTCTGGCTCATTACACAGCATTAAGTCCAGAGTAGCCTGCTCCCTTGTGGGCTCCATCACAAGCTGTTCCGAAAAGCCATCCTGTAGGCAATGTATGAATTCCCTTTCTTTAGATCCACTGGCAACATTATTCACACAGTCCATCTGCATATTGAAGTCCCCCATGATCACTGCGACCTTGCCTTTCTGACATGCTCTATCTATTTCCAGGTACATCTTGCACCCTTGATCCTGATCACTGTTAGGAGGTCTGTATAAAAATCCAAATATGGTTTTTTTGCTATATGTCATCCGACCCTACGTCATTCAGTGCCATAGATTTAATTTCACTCTTAACTAACAAGGCAACACCGCCCCCTCTGCCCATCTCCCTGTTTTTTCGATATGTTGTAAATCCTTGGATGTTTAACTGCCAGTTCTGAACTCCCTGAAACCAAGTCACTGTGATGCCTACCATATCATAATTATTCACGATGAGTTGTGCCGTTAAATCATCTACTTTGTTATGAATACTATGAGCATTCAGGTAAAGTGCCTTAATGCTAGCTTTCTTATCATTATTAGAGATACTAGAAAACATAAGATGTCCTGAGTTATCTTTCTTTTTTGCTGCATTCCTAGTCTGCCTCAAGCTTAAACCCTTCGAGTAAAAAATGAGGTCTGCAGATGCTGGAGATCACAGCTGCAAATGTGTTGCTGGTCAAAGCACAGCAGGTTAGGCAGCATCTCAGGAATAGAGAATTCGACGTTTCGAGCATAAGCCCTTCATCAGGAACCAAACCACCTGCACACGTGCTATCCTGCTGCTTATCTTTCCATTTAACTCCATACTCCCTGTTGCTTTCGCTTTCTCTTCCCCCGACTCAGAAATTTAATCTCCTACTGACCACCCTATTTATCCTTTTCACTAGAACACCAGTTCCAGATGGGTTCAGGAGGAGACTGTCCCAACGGTACAGATCCCCACTCCCTGGTTCCAAAACTGATGCCAATCCCCCTTGAAATGGAATCCCTCTTTCCCACACCAATCCCTTAGCCATGTGTTTACTTCCCTAACTTTCTTATTCCTATTCCAATTGGCACGTGGTTCAGGCAGTAATCCGGAGATTATGACCTTTGAGACCTGCACTTCAATTTCCTTACTAATGCTTGATGATCCCCAAACAGGTCACACACCCTAGCTTTGCCTATGGTGTTAATCCCAATGTGGACTACTACAACTGATCTCCACCCCCCCCCGGCTCCAATATCCATTCAGAGATGTCTTCATAAGTTCCTGGCAAGGAGTTTGATAATGATTGTAAACTGTGTTTTGAGGCTGCAATATGAAGATAATCAGGAGCTGAGGAGATTTTACAATTGAAGCTGATTTCTTCTCAGCTAACTAAGCAAGTTGGAATTAGAACAAGTTACAGAAAAGAACGTCATGGAGGAACGTACAGTTGTTCTCCTTAGCAAAAGCTGCTGTTTCTACAGTAAAAAAAAATTTAAACTTGAAGAAAACCGGTTATCATTCTTGCAGCAGTTACTGTTAGCACAGTGAATCAGTTGCTCTGTACTTGTCACAAGCCAGTGGAGGTTCCCAGAAAAATACAACACATCAAGGGCCTGGCCAGCCAAAGAAGAATTATCTCAATACAGGAATTGGGAAGCAAACACTGACTTTCCAGTTTTTCTCTACTACTGCCAATAATTAATTTTTCCTATTTGTTTGTCTGTGGATGAGAGTGAGTGTATGGGGTAAGCGGAGTTTATAAGGGGATTAGAGTTGTTGTTAATAGTGTTACGACATGGGGTAAACCCCTGTGCTAATTTAAACCAGACACACAAAAGTTCACCTCATGCCATAATTTGTTAGATTTTTAATGGTAAAGGACTATCCCAAATGCCCCTATTTAAAGAAAAAATTAATAGTTTTATTTTTTAAGTCCAAAATAGAACATTAAACAACAATTATTTACAACTCCTTTCTCTTAAATCTATTTTCACATTCCACTCTACAATACTGGTCCGATAAATTCCTTCTTAAATTTACAGCAAAACACTTTCAAACCCAGCTGTCGTTTATGGACGTCAAACTTTCTCTGTAAATTTTTCAAGATCGGCTTCGGTCTTCTGCTGTATAAATTTCTTATGGACAGGTACCTTTCGGAGAGCTGGTCTGCCGGCTGTTAAGTGGTGATTGGCAGCTCTTTGTTGTTCTCTCCCTAACTGTTCAAATGTCCAATTTTAAACTCCAATATCATTTCATTTTGATGTCATCCAAAACAGTAAAATTCAAATTTGATTGGATTTTGGTATCTGGGGCATAATGTAAACTGATTAGCTGAATTTGAATTTGTTTTGTACCATGGTAACACAGTTCCAGCTATTTGTTTCAACTAAATGCTATATTTTAAACTTTTTCAGCACCCATTGTGCTCTCTAGGTCAGTGCCAGATTCCATTCTCTCTTAAAGGTACTGTACACACCTACACCTTCGTAACAATAGGTTATATGCTAATGGTTTGTATCTTTTTGCCTGTAGCTATGGTCTAATTCCTCACAATAAATAAGGATTCTTGTTTAGTACAGAAACGTGGTCCATGCTTTCAATCAACATTGGCCTGAAAGTGAGGTAAATTGGGATACCTTGCATACCTCAAAAAGAACTTCTAACATTTGGTACCACTCCAGGAATAATGAGGCTCAATCTATAGCACACGAGCCCGAGTGAACTATGTAAGAAAGCAAAACGAGGGTCTTTATTCACTACTAACTAATGGTCTCTTAGGAGCGATATACTCAATAAAATAAAAAAAGGCAATGAAAACACTGTACTTTAAAAGTATTATAGTGTTCACTGAAGACCATTGCGCTACCATTGCAGAATAATACCACCTCAAGACTGTCAGGAGAATATAATGGGGTTTTGGCCTAAGGAAGCTAACTTATATGACATGTAGTCTTCAAAATTATATGCACAATCATGACGAAATTAACTTAGAAAACACCTTATAATTTAAACTGCAGCAAAAGAGAGAATGAGGCAAAAATAAATATTCTCAAAAAAAAACCAAAAGAGCTGTGGAGGTTGGAAATCAGAATCAAAAACAGAAATTGCTGGAAAAGCTCATTAGGTCTGGCAACATCTGTGGACAGAAATCAGAGAGATATCTTCAGAGTCCCTCACAGGTTCATTGGACCTGAAACGTCAACTGTGATTGCTCTCTATAGATGCTGTCATACCTGCTGAGCTTTTTCAGCAATATCTGTGAACAAATAGTCTCTATTTGATTTTTAATTACTGCACATGTATGATCTGAATGAATAAACCATTCAACTGAATCATTTCAATGTAATAAAAACAGTAGAGGTTTTCACATGTTCTACTGCGAAAACAAAGATATTTGAAAAGGGTACATCACAATTTACACTAAACATTTTGAGGCTGAATACCAAATCACTGCATTGTATGTAGTTTCAGCACGTATGTGGAAATTATAAATCGTTAACAGAAACTTGCCTTAGGATCATAAATAGGCACTTAACATTAATTAGTATTTTAAATAAATGCTTCCTTTAACGTGATTTATGAAGGCAAAAAATATGTTGAAAACAGACTTCAAAGGTGAACTTCTGGCTATTTCTTGCCTAGGAACTGTAATCAATCTATTAGCCTGACGGATTGTAATTGCCTAATTTAGTTTCAGAAGAATATGAACTCAGTCATCAATGGACAGCAATGTGCAAAATAAATTGACGTGTGAATATTACAGAATATACAAAGAAATATAACTGTTCAGTTCTTTATTGAGTCCTATTAGAGCATCCAAATAACTAATAACCACCATGTTTTGTCAGTTGAATGGAATAATATCACAGAATTATTACGTACAATATTCAATGCAAATATACAGGCAAATCAGTGAGCTGAAGTCAAGGATTCTTTTAACTGAAGGGTTCAATGCCCCTCAATAAATTAAGACATTAGAAACAACTCAATGCAAAATTCACCATCGATAACCACATACATCTGTGTGTTTCAAATGGAGGTTTTGAACTACTGCCAAACATTACAAACAAGGAAAAATCTGTGGGTAAACTTCATGTTACTTGCTTATTTCCTCATTACATTTACGATATATATATTAGTTATATATTAACTTACCACAATTATTTTAGCATCTTTAGGGTTGAATGACATGTTTTTTAGCATCTTTAGGGCATGAATTTCAATTGAGCCTCTAGTTCCAGTTCCAATCCACATTTTTTTAAAAAACTTTGCTTGTTATGCCTCCTAGAATCCTCACTTTGTCTTCATTACTAAGTTCTCAGGTACTCTTGCCTCCCAAATCCTTATCTCAACATTTCAGTACTTCTCCAGCTATTTCCCAGACTTGACACAATTAAAAATATGCCTACTGCTTCTTTTATCTTTCTTTTGGCATATCTGAAGGGTCCATTGAGGCACCACACTCTTCCTCATTAGCAGCTGCAATCTGAACTGTCCTGTCCTACTCTGTCACCAGCCACAATGTTCAATGAGTCCTCAGAGTTAATCTTGACAATTCTCCTCATTGTTCAACTTGTCATATGCATTGCTGACATTGTGGGACTCTGTCAAGTATTGTCTTTTACCATACCCTTCTCCAAGATTTCCTCCAGAATTTCAGTTCATTCATGAGCTTATCTTGCATGACTGGAAGAATATCATGGCATTGAGAGAAATATGGTTCAAGTGTGACAACATCAATTGGTGAAGTGCAGTTTATTTCTGGTTATACCTTCAACCAGTTGTCCTGTTCAAACTGCCATGGTAATGGTCTAAGTAATCAGCCCTTCTTATCTTCTCTTACTCTGGCACTTTAATCACCCTGAGCATTTCATTTTGCTGCACAGGTCACACTGAAAATCTTTATTTTTTTACCATCCACCTTCCCTCAGAGCCTGCACTGAGTGATTTCTTAATCTTCAATTCATCACATGCTCTCTTTTTGGAGTTCATGCCCTCCTAGCCCACTCTTAATCTCTCCCTCCACATAAACGCCATAGGCCTTTTGATGGCTACCCGAGATCTTGCTGATTCACACTGAAAGGCTACTACAACTATATCAATCGCAGATAAGACCAACTTGGACCACTGTCTTTTCCAGTATCACTCTCCACGCACAGACTTTTCGCTCTTCCAATCCTACATTCTTTGGTGTCCACCTCTAAAAATAAACTTCTCAATTCACAACTACACTTTCAAATCCTGCTGTCTCGCCTTGACCCTCTGTTCATCATAATAGTTCTGCATTACTGATTGCTCAAGAACATCATCACCCATAACTTTGACACCCCAGTACTCCAATGAAAAATTATTTTTGCTCACCCTAGTCAAATGCCCAGAAGAGGCATCATCTCTATTCTCTTATGTTTAAAGGATTCAGCCTTAAACAGATATGGCATTCAGTTAATTTAATCTTTCACTAATAAATCTGGCTTGATTATATAAAACACTATTAAGTACTGATCTGAGATTCCAAAACTGTACTCTATTCCAGAATCACCTGGAATGCAAAGGAAACCACTGGCTTCTTTTGTCTATCACAAACTAATTTCTTAATCTTCTCTTCCACATTTCCTTCACCTGTCTTCCACCAATATATGTGGCGCTGGAAAAGCACACTAGGTCAGACAGCAACCAAGGACCAGGAGAATCTATGTTTCAGGCATAAAGAAAGGCTTATACCTGAAATGACAACTCTCCTGCTCCTGAGATCCTCCTGACCTGCTGTACTTTTCCAGTGCTACATTTTTTGACTCTGACTGTCCAGCATCTGCAGTCCTCACTTTCTTCCACCAATATGTGTAATGAACTCATGAAAACTAAAATTGTGACCATCTAATCGGCTTCATCTGCCACCTTCCTTCCTTCTCCCGGGCCACTGAGACAGCCTTACCCTAAAGTCCTCTCAGACCACTGCAGTACTGAAATCCATTTATCTTATATCACCTTAAGGAGCTCATGTTGTTTGTAAGGTCCATATTCTGACCCTTCAACTCTACTCCAACTAAAATACTGATTAGCCAAGTTCCCTTTCTGGCTTCCATGTCAGCTATTCTTATGAGCAGTTCTCTCTCTTCATGTTCTGTTTCCCTCTCCTATTTTGCCATCTTTTGTCAAAGATAAATTAACACTCAACAACAAATTAATAGGACCTGATGGGACTATATCTCAGGGTTCTAAACGAGGCAGCTGAGAGATGGTGCATACACTGATATGGTTTTGCAAAAGTACCTGAATTCTAGAACAGTGTCAGCAAATTAGAAAACGCAACACCACTAAATTGAAGTGTCCTATGATGCATTCTTGCTCTTTTTTTTGATGTTCTTGCATTTCTAACTCCATTTTAACTCCAATTTACATGATTATGATTTTAGCTGATTGCAATACTGAATACATCAGATCCCAGAATGGCTTGATAGATCAGAAGTTAAACTTCTTCAGTTGGTGACCGTGGTGGCGAGTCACTAAGCATATTTACAAAATGTTGCCAATGTTCTTTAACAAAAGAACACAGGTTTATTACACAAAAAAGGCTAAGCTTTAGAAGACACTTTAGAAAGATTTTAACAGAAACACCAAAATAATTCAAGCCATTTCCCAGCAATAAACTTTACTGATACTCAATCCCAGTGAAGTGTTGCCCCCATTGTACCTCTTTAATTTCTTAACTGACTCTATATAGGTTTGATGGCCTAAAGATGACTTTCCAGTCTGATGATCTAAATTTCTTTTCAGTTCTGACAGCTTGAAAATTTCTCCAGAAACACTCATAGCCTGGAGAGAATCACTTTCTGCAGGGGTGAAAATGATCTTGTGTACTGAAAACTGATTTTGAAGCTAAAACAAAACACTAGTGGCCCCTGGTCTGTTTTCTCAGCATGCCATAAAATTCAATTTTGTAAACACTTCATCAATTAATACCACATTTATCCTGCTTGGTACTTAACTTAGGTCACATGTTTTGTTTTTGGAAATAATAGCTTCAATTCACTTTTCCAAATTACTTACTGATTTTTTAAAAAAACAATTACCTTTCTAGAAACGAAATCACAAATCTAAATTAATTGTAGCTTCGAATTCAAATGATAATATAACATACAACTTTATCAGAACATTTTGACAAGAAATGGAAAAATTAGTAAATAAATGCCAGAAGATGGAAGACAAAACCCTTCTTGTTCTTATGATATCACACACACACACACACACACACACACACACACACACACACACACACACACACACACACACACACACACACACACACACACACACATATATATATATATATGTTAACTCACCTCCATAAATGAGATCCCAAAACTCCACACATCTGAATGTATTCCATACTGTTCACCTGCTATTCGTTCAGGCTATAAAAGGAATGGAATAACACTTCAGGAGTTATGTTTTTGAACTATAATCTAAAATCTAACTAACTGATTTAGTACATTTCCACTTCAATTTAACAATAGTCTGAATTAGAAAGGCTTTAATGTGTGCTCCCATTTGACAAAAAAAAATGTTCTGTAGTTAGTTTCCTCATGCTGCAGATCACACATTCAAAGTAGCTTTCTCCAATGCTGTTCTTAAACTACATTCTTGCAAGAATGGTACAGATCCCTCCAATTATACCATTCTCGTGTGAAACCGGTAGGTGAGGATTGATTCACAGTCACAAATCTGCTCCCCAATATACCGCAGAAACAATAAAGGTAAAGTTTCTAATGGGGAATCTACATGGCATTCGATAAATATTTCCATATTAACTCTTAATACACACCATACATAATACATTTTTATATAAATGGCATAAAAATGCTCACAGGCCAAGAATTACAAAAAACGGATCGCCAGATTCCAGTTTTTTTTTGTATTATTGTTATACCTGGAGGAGGATGGACAACAATACAAATAATTTCTTCAATGGTAAAATCAATAGTTCAAACGATTTAAGGCTGTTCTGAATTTAACTTGCTTGTTCTTCCTAAAGGGGAAAAATACTGAAGCAAAATAAAAGGTTCTCAGATTTCTAGGGAATGGGTCAAATTCAACCGTTTCAAGCCAAACAATGGCAAATAATACACATTAAATGTTTGCAAGGGAATTATTAAAAGTATCAAAATGAGAACAGGGTGTCTGGGTAGTGATAAAAAAAATCAAATTAGATCTGGTGTTTTACACGAAAGATGAGAAAACATGCAACCAGTTTTAATTATAGGTTCTCCCACTACAGAGTACCTTCAAAACCTAATTTACATTAACCTTCAGGTTATATGATTAAATAAAGCAGTTTTCCCCATTCAATTACACAGCGATAATTGGCTATAATCAACAGTAATGAAGGGCAAAAGGGTAACCCAATAAGTGCAAAACTACATTTTAAGTTCTTTGGAAGTATTAAAAGCAAAACAATATGCAATCAGTTGTTAAATGGAAGAGTGAGGAGCTTTAACACTGTCAACTTTCTTCTGCAAAACCTTTTCCTGAAAAGAGATTATATTTACATTGGTATCCAGTGGTGTTTGCATGTGATTTCCAAATCCAATCAGAATTTGGCTGATTCTATTCCTCCTCTATCCAAAATTTAAATCTAGTTCACAGGAACTCACAGCTTAGTTTCTAACTCTAATTACTTTTATTTTAAGTATGGCGTTAGTGATCACAATGTCATTAGGTTTGAAGCAATTACGGAAAAGAACAAATAAAATTCAAATGTGAAAATACTCATTGAAAGAAAGCAAATTTCAGAGAAGAGGAATTTGACCTAACTGGACTGGAATCAAAGATTGGCAGGTAATCATAAATTAGGAAACATCAATCATGCAAAGGAAGCGACAGAAGTCAATCTGCTTTCTACATAAATTTATTCACAACCCTCTCTGCAGCATAAGTACAGAGTATTTCTTTCTTCTACAAACCAATATCTGCAATTTGGTGGAAACCAGTTTTTTTTTTATAAACTATCAACTCACACAATTAACGAGGAGATAGTAAGTACTGCAGATGCTGGAAGTCAGAGTTGATAAAATATGGAGCTGGAAAGACATAGCATGTAAGACAGCATCAGAGGAGCAGGAAAGTTGACGTTTCGGGTTGCAACCCTTCATCAGGACTGGGTGTCCAGTCCTGATGAAGGGTCCCCACCTGAAATGTTGACTTTCCTACTCCTCCTATTATGTGTGACGTGCTGTGCCTTTCCAGTTCCATGTTTCATCAACACAGTTAACTAACTGTGCAATAAATTACTTGTACTGTCCCCAAGAGGCAGTGTCAGAATATCAAAAATCAGAAAGGTAGGGAAACAAGGACGGGGGGGGGAGGATTTTAAATCACAATAGTATTGGAGGGGTTGATAATACATTTCACTTCCCACAGTGCCCACCTATCTCTGATAACTCTGAGGTAATGCTGGACACCCAGGCATGAATGTAGCCATGGATGAGAGGCAGGCAGTAACAAATGACCTTTTAGATGGCTACTTTAGCCAGGCCCCGGAGCAGAACCACAAGGAGGTCTTCCTACCCACCCTCTGCAATGATGCCCACAGAAGCCAAAGAAGAAAAACTGAGTGTGCATGATAAGGCAACCAAGGTGAGTATTTGTGTTAAAGTCTAGGACTTGGGTCTAGATATTTTATTGAAAATGTTCAGATATGTTAAGACACATCTGGGCAAGTGGAATTTGAACCCAGACCTTCTGACTCAGAGATGGGCACTGCCTTTGTACCACAAGAGAGAAATCAGTTCTTTGTTTAATCAAAAAGATCCACAGAACTACAGATACCAGAAAGCTAAAACAAAAACCAAGAAATTAGTGGAGAAACTCAGCAGGTCTGGCAGCATCTGTGGAGAGAAAGCAGAGTTAACCCCAGTTCTTAAGAAGGATCACTGGTCCCGAAATGTTAATGGTGCTTTCTCTCCGCAGATGCTGCCAGCCCTGCTGAGTTTCTCTAGCAATTTCTGTTCTTTAATTCGTCAATCTGTCCAGGATTGTTCCAACACACTTCTGGAGCAGTTGAGATTTGAACCCACATCTTCTGGCCCAAAATAGAAACGTTGTCATTGAACCAAAACAGCTCTTAGAATATTAATCTAGTGATCCAGTCCAGTCTATGGATTGCTAATCTAGTGACATTGCCACCATGCCACTGCCTCCTCCTTGAGGAACTAGTTTTTATTTTAAAAATAAAACTATTGCCAAATCACCCATGTTACTCATTAAGAGAACAATCATCACCAATAGAAACAGGGGAGACTAGGAAGAGAGGGAAGGGACTAAATTAAAATTGTGTTGGAGGGGCAACAAATCAGTTCTTATATACAACCCTAATTAACGTTCGTTGCTTTTAAATTCAAATTGAAGGTGACCCAGGATTTGAAATATTAAAAGGTAAAACAGTAAATGAGCGGAATAGGTTATTTGATTTCAGATTTAACACAAGAGAGAAATAGAAGACACACAAAGCTTGAGCACCCTGGATGACTTATAAAGACTAGAATTATACTTTTGATAGATGTAAGGTTTGTAACAGAGTAGAAAACCAAGATGAATACAAAGCTTCAAAGGAGTACTGAAAAAGGAAATAAAGGGCCAAAAAGAGTACGTAAGTATACATTAGCAGATAGCATAAAGGGGAATCCAAAGGTTGTTCAACAGTATCTAAACAGTAAAATGATAATCAATGCTGAGTGAGCCTTTAGAGACCACGAACATCTTCTTAAGGCTGAGATCATAATTGAGTATTAAGTGAAAATTTTGGTTTTCTCTTCACAAATATAAAGGATGCGGCCAATGTCACAATAAAAGCTTAGACCAAATAAAATTGGGAAGGATAAAAACAGATTTTAAAAAATGTATTTTAAAGGGTGGCAGCACTCAAAGTAGAAAGGTCAGGCTAGCATGCCTCCTAGACTCCAGGCATTTAGAATGACATCACTACTGAACACCTGGAGCATTTCATAAAAATGATAGCAGAATATGCAAATTTTTTAAAAATTGCATACGGAGACTTATATTTGAACTTGGCACTATATAGTTATGTAAGACAGCATAGAGTATGAGTAAGGGAGGATTAAACTAAGTAGGTCCCCTGTAGAGACAGAATACACATGGGGGAAATAATATCATTCCATGTTAATATTTCTATAATTTCAATCTGCCCAATGGGTTTAATCGCACAGAACCAGCACTATTTCTATTACATGTGTCATTATCAAGGAATGTTCATATTATGTCAAATAGCTTGTGTATAAGAGGAACGGGGTGGGGGGGGGCAGTTAAAAAAAGAAACAAAATCACTGACTCCCTGGCACAACAGTTTTATGTGTAAATTGGGCATCTATCGAAAGCATGAAAAAAAATTACTTTGCAGAGATATGGATTTACAAGATAAATAGAGGGAAGTTGGATCTTGTGAATAGGTAATTCAGGCAGCAGGAGTGCAATAATAACAATAATAATGGCCATTTAGCAAACAAAGAGCGTTTATTTATGATCTAATAATCCAGAAATTTAGACTAATAATCCAGAGATGAAATGCCACGAAGGTAGTTCAAAAATGAGAGTCCAACTGTCAATATCTGGAAATAAAAATTTGGAATCAGGAAGAGAGACCATGAAATTGTAGAATTGTTACAAAAATTAATTAGTTTACTGATGTCTTTGTCGGAAATAATACTACCAACGATTTCAGTCCAACACAAATGCATTTTTACCTTAACTGTCCTTTGAAGAGCCCAAAAAGCCATTATTATGAGGTCAAATCATACTTCACAGAAATTAAATTTAGTTGACTGAATAAATCAGGATCAAAAGTTAGCTTCAGCCATGAGATTTACTATGAAGCTACTAGATTATTATAGAATTCCAAGTGGTTCACCATTGAGCTTTACTGAAAGAAACCTATTATCTTTACTTGGCCCAGTTCATGTGACTCTAGACCCGTAGCGATGTGATGACTCTTAACTGGCTATTGAAATGGCTTCGCTAGTCTATCAGTCATATCAAAATACAATTAATTCAAATGAAATGGACAGTGAAATGATTTCTCACCAGTATCCCATCACCAAGTCATCTTCATTTAGATGTGGAGAGTCCATTATACTGACCCAGCTTCCTCAGAGCCAGTTCTCAGAGTGAACAGGATGTCTGACACTCCCATTTATATCTGCTAGCCAGGGCTCCCTGACTGGACTAGAGTATAACCCCAATCAGGGAACACATATTCTATGAGGTCCATGGAACTGACATTGTTACAATCATGACATCCTGCCCAACTTAGAGTCCGATGGCATTGGTGGTTTTTTCTTTGTAGCTCCTCCTGAGGTGTTTTAACACCGGGTCAGGTTCCTCCAACTCTGCCTTTGATACAGGTGACGTATAATGCACAGTTATTTGCCCCTTATGCCAGGAGCATCTTGGAAGAAATTCATTCTTCAGGCAGCAAAGGTGTCAAGGTGGTAATATCTGGCATGTCCACCTCAGATTCCAAGGTATCTTCAATGCATGAAGGATTGGGAGAACCCACAGGTTCCATAACAGTCAAAAAGGTAACTGAGGAGTTGGGTACAGTTTGCTTCCAGACCATTTGTGAGTTCGCAGTTTTCATATGGTCCAGATGCTTATTCAGGACCGCCGCACCTACCTGAACTTTATATGTCATTAGACCTGACCTTGGGTCAACCATGCCTCTTACCCTTGCAAGGACATTCCCATGGTTCCCACATCAAACTTAATTTCCTGAAGTATACTGTCCCTCTCGCTTAGGGGAGACATTCTTGTATGCCTTCTCACTCCCCCGCCTCACTCCGAGGTCTGGAAAGATCAGAGAAAACCTAGTGCAAAGTCTTCTCCACTGGTCATCCAGGAGTCTCTAAAATAAAGATGCTGGTGAGAAGTTATGGCTGGTGTCCAGAACTGGATACAGACATAGCTGCATTGATGGGACAGTGATCAGAATGCCTACAAGGACAATACTTACAGCCAGCAGCTCACCAACATTCATGGGAATGGCTGGGTCTTCTCCTCATTAGCCACACTGCTGGAACTGTCCCTGTAATTGCATGAGGGATGGTCTTATAATCAAATAGGAACCAGGACAGGTTGGTATTTAGTTAAGCTGTAGGTGGTTTCTTTGAGCCTGCCTTCGAAGTTTGGACTACTCTTTCTGTCTGCCAGACCACTGGATTCTGGAAGGTATAGTGCTGTCCTTGTATGGAATACTCAAATTCCCTGCTTGTAAATGATGGTCCATTCTCTGTGAAGAAGTCTTCCATGATGCGCGCAGTTTTTTCTATTGTCATCTCCTTGTTTAACAAATCAACTTTATGCACATTTAGCCATTTTCAGTGGGTGTCCGCAATGACTAAGAACATTGACCCTGTGAAAGGACATGTATAGTTGACATATCACTGGGTCCAGGGTCATTCCCAACAGCTACTGGCAGTAATTTTTGTCCTTGTTGGCCCGCTGAGCACTGTGCCATCAACGCAACTGTGTCTGCATCCAATTCTGGCCACCAGACATAATTCCTGGCCAACCTCTTTAATTTGGAAACCCATGGATGGCCCTAGTGGGGTTCAGCTTGTATCTGACTGTGTCCTTTACTCGGGACAATCACTCTTGCTTCTCATAATAATATGACACTTTCTATTGTGATCTGGAATCTCAGGTACCAAACGATTTCAATTCTGGTTGTGCCGGCCCTTTGGTTTTCCCCATCACCACCAGCTGTTTCAATTTTGCCAGGACCAAATCTTTCTGCATTCAAAGTCTGACATTGTCAGCTGTGACTGGAAGTGTGCCAAGAAATTTCAAAAGCATTATGGACTCTTCCAATGGTAGTACTACTGGTGGTGCATCTGTCAGCAGGAGATGGCTCAATGCATCCACTTTTGCTACTTTGCCACCTAGACAGTGCTCCAACTGATAATTATACACACTTAGTATGAGAGCCCAACGCTGAATTCAACCTGAATCTGTGGGCAGCACTGCCTTGTCCTCTTTAAGTAGGCCTAGCAAGGGTTCGCTGTCCATTATTATTACAAATTTACATCCGAAAAGATATTGGTGGAACACCCTGATTCCAAATACGACAACCAAACCTTCTTTCTCTATCTGGAAGTATTTGCGCTCTGCATTAACCAAAATCCTGGATGCTTTCACTATTGGGAGTTTGTCTCCATTGACCCACCTATGAGCTATGACCCCAATGCCATACTCAGTGGCGTCACATGTCAATACAGATTTTGATTCGGATTATAGTGTGCCAACATATGGAGGATGATAGCTGTTTCACTTCCCTGAAAGCTTTAGCTTGGCTTTGTCACCTTTTCAAGCTGACCCTTTTAAAATGTTGATGCAAAGGTGACAGGATGAAGGCCAGGTTATAGAAACATAGAAAAATACAGCACAGTACAGGCCCTTTGGCCCTCGATGTTACGCTGACCCAAGCCCACCTAACCTATACTAGCCCACTATCCTCCATATGCCTATCTAATACCCGTTTAAATGCCCATAAAGAGGGAGAGTCCACCACTGCTACTGGCAGGGCATTCTATGAACTCACGACTCGCTGAGTAAAGAATCTACCCCTAACATCTGTCCTATACCTATTTCCCCTTAATTTAAAGCTATGCCCCCTCCTAATAGCTGACTCCATACGTGGAAAAAGGGTCTCATTGTCAACCCAATCCAAACCCCTAATCATCTTGTACACCTCTATCAAGTCACCCCTAAACTTTCTTTTCTCCAATGAAAACAGTCCCAAGTGCCTCAGCCTTTCCTCATACGATCTTCCTACCGTACCAGGCAACATCCTGGTAAACCTCCTCTGCATCCGTTCCAGTGCCTCCACATCCTTCCTATAGCATGGCGACCAAAACTGCACACAATACTCCAGATGCGGCCGCACCAGCGTCTTATACAACTGCAACATGACCTCAGGATTCCGGAACTCAATTCCTCTACCAATAAAAGCCAGTACGCCATATACCTTCTTCACAGCCCTATTTACCTGGGTGGCAACTTTCAGAGATCTGTGTACATGGACACCAAGATCCTTCTGCTCATCCACACTACCAATTTTTCGACCATTAGCCCAGTACTCCATCTTGTTACTCTTACCAAAGTGAATCACTTCACAGTTACCTACATTGAACTCCATTTGCCAGCTTTCTGCCCAGCTCTGCAGCTTATGTATATCTGCTATAACCTGCCACATCCTTCCTCACTGTCAACAACTCCACCGACTTTCATATCATCCGCAAACTTGCTCACCCAACCTTCTAGCCCCTCCTCCAGGTCATTTATAAAAATGACAAACAGCAATGGTCCCAAAACAGATCCTTGCGGAACACCACTAGTAACTGCACTCTAAGATGAACCTTTACCATCAACTATTACCCTCTGTCTTCTTCCAGCCAGCCAATTCCTAATCCAAACCTCTAACGCACCCTCAATGCCATACCTCCGTATTTTTTGCAGTAGCCTACTATGGGGAACCTTATCAAACGCCTTACTAAAATCCATATACACCACATCTACCGCTTTACCCTCGACAACCTCCTTAGTCACCTTCTCAAAGAATTCAATAAGGTTTGTGAGGCACAACCTGCCCTTCACAAAACCATGCTGACTATCCTTGATCACATTATTCCTATCCAGATGTTCATAAATCCTATCCCTTACAATTCTCTCTAAGACTTTGCCCACAACAGAAGTGAGACTCACTGGCCTATAGTTACTAGGGTTATCCCTACTCCCGTTCTTGAACAAGGGAACCACATTTGCTATCCTCCAGTCTTCTGGCATTATTTCTGTAGACAACGAGGACATAAAAATCAAGGCCATTAGCTCTGCAATCTCCTCCCTTGCTTCCCAGATGGCTGAACTATCTGCAATGATTCATCAGGCAAAGCAAAGAACTGTGCTCCGATATGAACAAGGGAACCAAGCACCTTTTATTGCTCTCACTTTATCTTGCAATAGGTGTAATTCAGTCTTGCTGACTCTGTAATCCGAGTAGGTCACTTGGGGTACCTGGAACATACATTTTTCCCTTCTAAGGCATATGCCTGTCTGGGGGAATCATCTAAGGACTAAGTCCAAGTTCTCTAAATGCTTCTTATTAATCTTCCCTTTTATCCTTTTATCTTTATAATTGAGATAAGTGGCAACCTGGGGTAGACCTTGTGAAATATTCTCCATTGTTTGCTGAAAAATGGCACAGGTTGAGGATACCACAAATATCAGTCTCGTGCATTGGTACAATCCCTTATGGATATTAATTGTAGCATATTTCTGGGAATCCTCATCCAATCGCAAGTTCACATATGGCTTATGTCCAGCTTTATGATGGACAGCCTCCCTGCCAGCTTTGCATATAAAACTTCTGTGTAAGGGACTGTGTATTTTTCCAGCTGCGAGCAGCAGTTTACAAAATCCATACAAAAGTAAACAACCCCACAGGCTTCACAATAGTTACAACCAGTACTGCCCATCCTGCAAACTGGACCAGTTTCCAGCCTTCTGCCTGATGTCTCTACTGTTGCCAGTAAGGCAAATGGCACTGGGTGGGCCTTGCAGAACTGTGAAATTGCTTCTTGGGCAACATACAAGGTGGCTTTGGCTCCTTTGATAGTTCCCAGACCTTCCTGAATAACTTCTAAGTAATTAATTAGGACTTCACTCAGGCAGCCATTTTCTAATTGAAAAAAGTACAGCCATTCTAGGTGAATCTTTCTCAACCAAGTTTGCCCCATCAAGCTTGGCCATGAGCCTTTTACTACAGTCAGTGGAAACTGAATCAACTGCTTCTCAGAAGAGACCCTTAATCTGTACAGGCTCTCAGTCTAGTCAAAGTCTTGCACAAATGTAAGGGCTGGATCCAAAGCAAAGTTTGTTAAAGACTGGTTCTGCCATCACTGATACAGCTGTGCTGGTAAAAACCTCCATCAGAACTCAGTGACCATTTAAGACATGCTGATTTTGATTGGTTTTGATTTGGATATTGCTAAGCAACGTAACTGTTCTAAACCAGATGTAGGTGGGCTTTCCAGTGTGTGTATTCTCCTGGCTACCAGCCTAAGATTTCTCTTATTCAATTTAAGTTAAGTGGGACTCTTTTGCTACCTCAAGTCCATATACTGGCAGTAATTACAATGGCCTGCCAACCCGGATCCTGAAGAAAATGGCTGTGTTTTGGGGTTTTGTAGTGGGCTGACCTCTGTTCATGATATGTCCTGAGTGAAGCTATATCAAGTGGTGCTCCCCAAGCACAGTTGGACTGCTGAGCGTGTCCACTTCAATTGGAATATCCTTTAACTCATATGTTCCACTTGCCACATTTTCAAATGATGAAGCAGTTTGTATTGCCTGTTCAAAATTCAGTTGGGCTTCAGCTAGTTGGCGCTTTAGCATCATTACAGCATTAATCCCACATAACAAACGGTCTCTCAGTATCTCATTAATAGTTAAACCAAAGTCAGATGCCTCTGCCAATTGTCTTAACCTAGTCAAAAATCCCGATACAATTCTCTTGGCTTAGGAATTGCCTAGTAAAACCAGTAACATCTCAAAACTAGAGGCGGCTTGGGGTCGTAACTCAGTCAACTCTTAAAGGTTTTAGTACATGGTACCTCTGGGAAAGCTAGGCTCCCTAATAACCAAATAAGCTGCAGGTCCACAAGCTGTCAGGAGAATTGCTCGTTGCTTTTCATCTGTCCCAATCTCATTTTCCTGGGAATTAAAAATTCTTTCCACATACTGGCAGGATCGAATGAGTCAAGTTTCCCAAATAACAGCTTGATGCCAGAAATGTTTATCCCTAACTCAAAGATGACTGTTACGAGTGAATTTCTTCAGTAGCATGCTTCTCTGTCATTACCACTGAATTAGTTCCATCGAGGCCGGGTATCCCATCACCAACTCACCCTTTACTTATACATGGAGAACCCTTGTTATTGATCCAGCTTCCTGAGAGCCAGTTCTCAGAGTGAACAGAACCTCTGACACTCCTGTTTATATCCGTCAGCCACGGCTCCCTGACTAGATTAACAGCCTCAATCAGGGAACTCCTATTCTATGAGGTTCACCAGGTTAAGCTCCTTACAATCACTACAGAGAGAACAGTGGCATCAATTTAGGCACTACATCCAGACAACAGCTAAGTCTAACATGCAAAGTATTCCTCACTGAAGCTGTGCATTTCATGCAATCTTCATATTGAGGATACCATCCATCAAACTATTTGTACCCCCATTGTGCAAAATAGGATAAATGCAGAAAAATCTGAAAACTGGGCTTCCAACAGGACTGTATGCCATCAGCAGTAGCTATTGTTATGTTCTGTTCGCCGAGCTGGAAGTGTTTGCTGCAAACGTTTCGTTCCCTGGCTAGGGAACATCATCAGTGCTATTGGAGCCTCCTGTGAAGCGCTGCTTTGATGTTTCTTCCGGTATTTATAGTGGTTTGTTCTTGCCGCTTCCGGGTGTCAGTTTCAGCTGTAGTAGTTTGTATGTGGGGTCCAGGTCGATGTGTCTGTTGATGGATGTTCTTGCCGCTTTCGGGTGTCAGTTTCAGCTGTAGTGGTTTGTATATGGGGTCCAGGTCCATGTGTCTGTTAATGGAGTTTGTGGATGAATGCCATGCCTCTAGGAATTCCCTGGCTGTTCTCTGTCTGGCTTGTCCTATGATGGTAGTGTTTTCCCAGTCAAATTCATGTTCCTGGTTGTCTGAGTGTATGGCTACTAGGGATAGCTGGTCGTGTCGTTTTGTGGCTAGCTGATGTTCATGGATGCGGATTGTTAGCTGTCTTCCTGTTTGTCCTATATAGTGTTTTGTGCAGTCCTTGCATGGTATTTCGTAAACTACGTTAGTTTGGCTCGTGCTGGCTATTGGGTCCTCTGTTCTAGTGAGTTGTTGTCTGAGTGTGGAAGTTGGCTTGTGTGCTGTTATGAGTCCTAAGAGTCGCAGAACTGACAGCCAGACTACTGCGACCCTTAGGACTCATAACAGCACACAAGTCAACTTCCACACTCAGACAACAACTCACTAGAACAAAGGACCCAATAGCCAGCACGAGCCAAACTAACGTAGTTTACAAAATACCATGCAAGGACTGCACAAAACACTATATAGGACAAACAGGAAGACAGCTAACAATCCGCATCCATGAACATCAGCTAGCCACAAAACGACACGACCAGCTATCCCTAGTAGCCATACACTCAGACAACCAGGAACATGAATTTGACTGGGAAAACACTACCATCATAGGACAAGCCAGACAGAGAACAGCCAGGGAATTCCTAGAGGCATGGCATTCATCCACAAACTCCATTAACAGACACATGGACCTGGACCCCATATACAAACTACTACAGCTGAAACTGACACCCGGAAGCGGCAAGAACAAACCACTATAAATACCGGAAGAAACATCAAAGCAGCGCTTCGCAGGAGACTCCAATAGCACTGATGATGTTCCCTAGCCAGGGAACGAAACGTTTGCAGCAAAAACTTCCAGCTCGGCGAACAGAACCACAACAACGGACACCCGAGCTACAAATCTTCAACCAGACTTTAAGCAGTAGCTATATTCTGCTACACTTTGAGGCAGTAATAAGCAAGATAGGTAAAGGGGAAGGATTGGAGATGTAATATACTTGGATTTTCAGAAGATGTTTGATAAGGTAGAACACTTTTAGACTACTTAATAAGATAAAAGCCTATGGTGTTGAAGGTAGCATATAAGCATGAATGAAAGGCTGACTAACAATGAAAATGAAGGGCTTTTGCCTGAAACATCAATTTCCCTGCTCTTCAGATGCTGCCTGAACTGCTGTGCTTTTTCAGCACCACGCTTATCTAGAATCTGTTGGCCTTTATTTCAAAGAAGATGGAATAGAAAATGACAGAGGCTACGCTCAAACTATAAAAAGCACTATCAGGCCACAGATGGAACAGGTTGGGCCTGTACTTACTGGAAGTTAGAAAAATGAGAGGTAACATTACCGAAAGAAAAAATGTTCTTACTAGACTTAACAGGGTAGTTGAGGAGATGAGGCTTCCCATTGTTGGAGATTCAAGGACTAGAGGATATAATTTCACAATAAATGGTTGCACATTTAAGGCAGTGATGATGAGGAATTTTCTCTCAAAGAATAGTGAATCTGGAATTATTTATCACAGAGGGATTAACATGCTAAAGACAAGCACCAAGTGTAACTAAAAACACAATTTCAAACTGGTGTACATACATGTTAAATATAGACAGAACTAAGAGACATGAATCTGAACCTCTGCATCCAGTTGTGAATGGCAGTAGTCAATTAAACAACCAAGACGAAGACGATGCGCCCCATCTGAAATCAAGGCTGAGCCTATTAAATTAGTGCAAAAATGCTGAGTGAATGACCAAATTTGGTTTCTTCAAGGGCCTTTGCATTATAAATGCCAACCATCAGTCGAATTGATCTACTCCATGTGATGTCAGGAAATGGCTACAAGCACTGAATAGAAAAGACAATAGACCCAGACATTATCCTGGTTGAAGGCTTGTGTTCCAGAAGAATACATAAGAATGTATGAACTAGTAGCAGGAGTAGGCAATTCAGACGCTTGAGCTTGCTCTGCATTTAATATATTCATGGCTGATCTCATCTTCTGTTTGATTTATTTCCACAAATGCTCCCAGACCTGCTGAGTTTTTCCAACAGTTTCTGGTTTGTTTCATCTTGGCCTCATTTCCACATTCCTCCCATAACTGTTAACCCATTACTATTTAGAAATCTATTTCCTCATAAAATGTATACAGTGCACTGGAATCCACTGTTATCGGGACTGTGAATTCCTCCACATCTCTGCTTTATATTTGCTACCCCTTCTCCTAAAACTGTGACCTTTCATTCTAGATTTCTCAAGGGAAAACACCGACTTGATGCTTACTTTGTCAATCTCTTCAGCATCTTACATACTTGAATTAGATCTCCTCTCGTCCCTCTGAATTGTAGTGAGTGTAGGTCTAAACTACTCAATCTCTCTTCATTCGACAAGCCTTTCATCTCTGGAATTAATCTAATGTATCTCATTAGAATGTTCCAGTTCTGCTACAACATTGGCATCTATTAGCTAAGTGTAAAATTTCTCAAGTATACCATGTCCACAAAAAAATCAGGAGAAATGCAACCTAAACAATTACCTTGCATCAACTTATTCTCAGCTATTAGCAAAATGATGGTATCATCAGCAGTGTAACTATTTTGCAATACTGATGCTCAGCTCGGGTTCTGCCAGAACCACTCAGCTTCAGAGTTCTATTCGGGTCCGGATAAACTTGGATACAATAACGACTCACATCCTCAGTTCAGCCAAAGTGTGACATTAACACAGGCTTTACATCAATGAGCTGAGGAAAACTGAATTTAAGGGAATCAGACTCTCTACCAGCAGAAATTGTGATTATCGCAAAGGAAAACAGTTGTGCTTTTGAAGGCCAATCTCACTCCTAGGTATTGATGTGGAGTTCCTCATGACAGATTCCTAAGTTCAACCATCTTTAGCTGCTTCATTAATCACCTAACGTCCATTAGAAGTGAGGGTGTTTGCAGTGTTCAGTTCTATTTGAAACTCCAGAGAAAAGGGATAAGTAACATGCATGCCACAATTCAATAGCAGTACCATCTTGGATGGTGGAAAGGCTTCAAATGCCAGAGGATGAGTTACCCACTGCAGAATTCTCAGACTCCAAGCTACTCTTGTAGCTTGTGTGTTTATGTGTTGGTCAACGATGGCTTCCAGGATGTTAATATTAGAGGAAATTGAAGATAGTACTGCTATTGAGTGTGAAGGTAGTGTGTCAAAGTTTGGGGATAACACTAAGATGAGTGGTAGCGCAAAGTGTGCAGAGGACTCTGGAAGTTTGCAAAGTGATATAGATTATTTAAATGAGTGGGCAAAGGTCTGACAGATGGTGGACAATGTTGATAAATGTGAAGTTATCCATTTTGATAGGAATAACAGTAAAAAAGACTATTATTCGAATGGTAAAAAATTGCAGCATGCTGCAGGTTGGAGGGATCTGGGTGTCCTTGTGCATTAACTGCAGAAGGCTGTTTTGAAGGTGCAACAGGTAATTAAGAAGGCAAATGGAATTTTGTCCTTCACTGCTAGAGAGATTGAGTTTAAAAGCAGGGAGTTATGTTACAATTGAATAGGGTGCTGGTGAAACTGCATCTGGAGTACTGTGTGCAATTTTGGTTATATGGCAATGGGGTGCGTGCAGAGGAGATTCACTAGGTTGATTCTGGAGCTGAGAGGGTTGGCTTATGATAGCAGACTGAGTTGACTGGGATTATATTCATTGAAATTCAGAACAATGAGAGGGGATTTTATAGGAACATCTAAAATT
This sequence comes from Hemiscyllium ocellatum, assembly GCF_020745735.1. Lineage (NCBI taxonomy): Eukaryota > Metazoa > Chordata > Chondrichthyes > Orectolobiformes > Hemiscylliidae > Hemiscyllium > Hemiscyllium ocellatum. Next base: position 7,370,015 of record NC_083439.1, on the reverse strand, counting down.
ATGAAGGGAACAGATAAGATAGAAGCAGGGAGAATGTTTCCACTGGCACGTTAATCAAGAATAAGTGGGCATAGCCTCAAAATTAGGGTTAGCAGACCTAGGACTGAATTAAGGAGGAACTTCTTCACCCAAAGGATTGTGAATCTGTGGAATTCCCTGCCCAGTGAAGTCATTGAGGCTGCCTCAGTAAATGTTTTTAAAGCTAAGATAGATAATCTTTTGACCAGTAAAGGAATTAAAGGTTATGGTGAGAGAATGGGTAAGTGGAGCTGAGGCCAAGAAAAGACCAGCCATTATCTTATTGAATAGCAGATCAGACTCAAAGGGCCAGGTGGCCTACTCTTGCTCATAGTTCTTATGTTAAGGAAAAAGCCAAAGGTGCTGTGGAAGACATACCAGCATGGATCACATTGCATGAATGAATAAATGAGAAAAAAGTTAAATAGACACTTGATTGAATCAAACTACAACAAACAAAGACTACAGCAAGTTGAGAAGAAGTCCCATCGCTTTCTGCTCAGCACAACTTTGGACAGAGTATAAATACTACATCTTCCACCAACATTTACACTCTGAAAATGTGAAAAGATGACTTTTATAGATATTTTCTCATCAACCACTTCAGAAAGTCATAGAGAGTCACAGAGTTGTACAGTGCAGAAACAGACCCTTTGAATCAACTAATCCATGTTGACCAAATATCCTAAACTAATTGAGTCCCATATGCCAGCATTTGGCCCATATGCCTCTAAACTGTTCTTATTCATGTACCCATCCAGATGCCTTTCAAATGTTGCAATTGAACGAGCCTCCAGTATTGCCTCTAGTTACACCACCCTCTGCATGAAAAAGTTGCCCCTTAGGTCCCTTTTAAACTTTTCCCTTTCACCTTAAACCTATGCCCTCTAGTTTTGGACTCTCCTACCCGGGGAAAAAGACCTAGCCTTTTCACCCTAACCATGCCTCTTATGATTTTATAAACCTCTATTAGGTCAGCCCTCAGCTTCTGATGTTCCAGAGGAAGTATCCTTAGCCTATTCAGCCTCTACTTATAGTTTAAACCCTCCAAACCTGGCAACATCCTTGTTGATCTTTTCTGCACCCTCTCAAGTTTAACAACATCCTTCTTATAGCAGTGAGACCAGAACTGAAAACAGTATTCCAAAAGTGGCCTAACTAATGTCCTGTACAGCTGCAACATGACATCCCAACTCCTACACTCAATGTACTGACCAATAAAGATAAGCATACCAAATGCCTTCTTTACTACTCTGTCTACCTGAAACTTCACCTTCAAGGAACTTTGAATCTGTACTCCAAAGACACTTTGTTCAGCAACATTCCCCAGAACACTACCATTAATTATATAAGCCATCTCCTGATATGCCTTACCAAAATGTAACATCTTCCTTCTAAATTAAACCCGACCTTCTATTCCTCAGCTCTCAGTTCATCTGATGAAGGTCCTATTGCACTCTGAGATAACCTTCTTCACTGTTTGCTAAACCAACAGATTTGCTGTTGTCTGCAAACTAACCATTCCTCCTATATTCACATCAAAATGACTTACATAAATTGCAAAAAGCAGTGGACCCAGCATCAATCCTTGCAGCACACTACTGGTCACAGGACTCCAGTCCAAAAAACAATCACCCTCCATCTCCTACCTTAAACCCAATTTTGTATCCAAAATTATGCAACATCATCTTGGTCAGGTGGGAATAAATCAGAACTTTCTAAGCCATACATAAGAGCACTACCACTGCGCCTTCCAGCAAACTATCTAAGTAACCTGGGTCTCTTGGCTTAGAGATAGGGACACTACCCTTAAGTCACAACATTCTCCACTATTTTTAATAAACTTGTTCAGACACATCTCTGGAGCAGGTGAGACTTGAACCCAGGACTTCTGGTCCAGAGGCAGGAATACCATTCCAACTCCTACTCTTATAATCCAGGGTGATCAATTGTTTAGACCTACAGCAACATTTTTATTCAACCTTTTGAAGCTTATTAGGATTCACACCAGTGGGAATTCTTCATTAAGGATTCATCTCAAATGAGTTTTGACATAGATGATGATCTTTTAATAATCTAAGCATATAATCCTTTCTCAGGCTTTCCACTAACTTCATAATGCCCCTCCTTCAATATCTCTAGAATTACCCAAATCTAATCCAGCCACTTATTGTAATGTTTCCCCTCTCACTGTGGAAATATCTTCATTTAAAGACTGTCGCCAGAAGCACAAATGAGACCAGGAATTTTGTATGTGGGAAATCGCAAGTACACAATTCATAGCCAATTCAACAGTTAGTATACACCTTTATATTTGTTTTCAAAACGACTACAACTCTAGTTTACATTTTAAGTAATTAGGTGCCAGTAAAAATTTGAGGAAGGTAGACTTCAAAAAGCTGCAGCATTTATGCTTGGTTTGAGTATAGGAATTGAGAAGCCATGTTGAAGTTGTACAGGACATTGGTGAGGCCTCTCTGGAATAGTATGTCCAGTTATAGTCACCCAGTTATAAGGAGGATATTATAATGCTGGAGAGAGTTCAGAAGAGATTTACCAGGATGTTGCTGGGTATTGAAGGTTTGAGCTATAAAGGATGGCTGGATAGGCTGGTACTTTTTTCACTGGAGTGTAGGAGGTTGAGAGGCGACCTTATAGAAGTTTATACAATAATGAGGGGTATAGATAGAGTTAATGGTAGTTGTCTTTTCCCTCTGGTGGGAGATTTCAAGTCTACAGGGCACATTTTTAAGGTTTTTTTTAGATTAGATTACTTACAGTGTGGAAACAGGCCCTTCGGCCCAACAGGTCCACAAAGACCTGCCGAAGCGCAACCCACCCATTCTCCTACATTTACCCCTTTAGCTAACACTACGTGCAATTTAGCATGACCAATTCACCTGACCTGCATATCTTTAGACTGTGGGAGGAAACCGGAGCACCCGGAGGAAATCCACGCAGACACAGGGAGAATGTGCAAACTCCACACAATCAGTCGCCTGAGTCGGGAATTGAACACTGGTGTCTGGCGCTGTGAGGCAGCAGTGCTAACCACTGAGGTGACTGGAGAGATTTATAAAAGACATGAGGGACAAATCTTTTACACAGAGGGTGGTTCACATGTGGAATGAACTTCCTGAGGAAGTGGTTGGTGTGGATACAATTACCTAAATATCTTTTCGATGTTGTAAGTACACAAATAGGAATGGTGTGGAGGGATATGGGCCAGGAGCAGACAAGTAGGACTAGTTTAATCTGGGATTATGTTTCCCGTGGACTGGTTGAACTGAAGGGTCTATTTCTATGCTAGATGACTCTAGGACACATGCATGTATCCAATCTTGCTGACTTCCTACTCTATGCATAACCATAATAAGGTGATTAATCTTCCAGATCAATATTATATGCCTTTGTACATATATAGTACCTCAAATTACAAGAAACATTCTGTGTAATTTCAGTGAAGTTGTGAACATGGTAAAATAAAACAAAACCAAATCAGTTAGGCTTTATAAGATATTTGGAAAAGTACTCAAAAAAATCACAGCAATTCAATATCAAAGAAAGCCACAGTAATTCAATTAATTGGCAAGGATGTTTTTAAGCTGGATTTTCATGAGCTACTCTTCACTCAAAGTAACAACAGAAAGCTGTAAAAGCCCATCATATAAAAAGGGACTTGTGTTTGAAGTAAGCTTTACTGATTTGCCCAGCTGTGCTTTTCTCAACATCTTTTCATTCAATAAACTACACTAAGATTAGATTGTTGGGAAGATAATATTCTTATTACTTGCACAAATGGACAACAGAAAATATCACTATTAATGTACATGTTTATGTTTAATACTTAAGTCTCAAATCTAATTAAACACCCTGAAAGATTTGGCATAATCCAGCAAGTAAGTACAAACTTGGGGTCTGTTAATTTATTGCTACAGGTACTCAACTGATTTTCTGTGCAATGGTGGGATATAACTTTGCGCTTGAAAGATTGTCAGCTGAAGGTCCCAGAAACATTTTGCTCTTCTCAAAAAAGAAAAAAGCCTGCCTTTCTTCCTCATCTCTATTGAAGGCACAGACTGAAGTAGAGATCCAGTTCTATGGGTACTGATCATCTTTATATATCTTTCCAAAATAGCAATTATTTACATTGAAACATAGAAAATAGGAACAGGAGTCAGCGATTTGGTCCTTTCAGTTTATTCTGCAATTCGATATGATAATGACTGAGCATTCGACTCCAAACGCTGTTCCCATATTCTCCCCATACCTTTTGATCATTTTAGCCGTAAGAACTATATCTAACTCATTCTTGAAAACATAAATTTTTTGGCCTCATCATTTTCTGTGGCAGAGAATTCCACAGGCTCACCACTCTCTGGGTGAAGAAGTTTCTCCTCATCCCAGTCCTAAATGGTCTATCCCATATCCCTAAACTGTGACTCCTCGTTCTAGACTCCCTGTTCATCAGGAATATCCTTCCTGTATTTATCCTGTCTAGTACTGTTAGAATTCTATTGCTTTATTTGAGATCCCCTTCTTCTAAACTCTATTGAATATGGTCCTAAGTGATCCAGTCTCTGTTCACGTTAGTTGCAATCCCCATGAATCAATCTGGTAAACCTTCATTGTGCTCCCTCTGTTCTTGAAAAATTCCTGTATGTTCGTCAAGTAGAATTTTTTTTCATAAATCTATGCTGACACTGTCCAATCCTGCCTGTATCTTCGAAGTACCCTACTATTAAAACTTTCATAATGGACTCTAATATTTTTCTCATGACCAGTGTCAGGCTAATCAGTTTATAATTCCCTGTTTTCTGTCCACCTCATTTTAAAGGACATGCAGGGGTACAACAACAACTTGCACATGTCGCAAAATGCCATTCAGAAGCATTTTAAAGCAAAATTTGATGTAGAGGCACAAAAAGAGACATTTGGGCAGATAACCAACAGCTTGGCCAGAGAGAAAAGTTTTAAGGAGTGTCTTCAAGAAAGGGTTTTTATTTCATTTGAACAAATAAATACAGTGAAGTATAATATGTAGCCACCCTCTGGCACCATTTTCAGTTACAAAAGATATTAGGATAGAACTAGCAACTTCCTCCTTTCTTGTGCTCTGCTTGACACCGTACAGGGTGGCCGGTGGGAGGAGGAGGTGGTGGTTACTTCACAGGGGGCTCTGTGCCCACCGATGCACCAACATCACAGTCCATTCCATAAGTCTCATTTAGGGATTGCCACTGCTCCCCTACTGGGCCTACAACATTGCTGATTGCAATCACTGTTCCCATCAATTTTCCAAGAGTACTGATTTGGGCCTACTACATTGTCTGACCAGTACCGACCAGCCATTGAAACCATCTTAAAAACTGGTGCTGCCATCACTACCTCAAGTCCTACCTTGAGCCCAGTGAAGTTTCCACTCTCTAGCACCATCTCTTGCCACAGGGCTAACATTGAGGGAATTCATGAGCAGATACAGCTAAAGACATGTCCATCTACAATTAAGCAATTAAAATTGGGAAGGTCAAGATGCCAGAATTAGAGGCATCTTGGATGGTTGTGGGGCAAGAGGGGATTATCGGCGAAGGGGTAAGCAAGGCCACAGACGGATGATCAGAAAACATGAGTGAACAGGATTCAGTGTAAATGAACAGGACTTTTGGTGTTAATAACAACATGAACAGTATGTATTCCATGGTCTCAAATGTATGGCGGTAGAAGGGAGGCAACCTGAAATGCACTGGAAAAGTCAAGTTTAGAAGTAAAGAGATGGATGAGGGGCTCAAATAGAGTTGGGCAATATTACAGAAGTGGAAGTAGATGACTTTAATAATAACCTGTGTATGTGGTTGGAAGCTTACCGCTGTGTCAAATAATAATACCAAAGTTGTCAACCAGTGGGTTACCCACTGATGCAGAACAGATGGCATCAATGGTTAGAAAATGGGCTTTTTAAAAGTTATTAATTCACAGGATGAGTATATCACCGGTTAGGCCAGTATTTATTGCCCATTCTCAATTGTCCTCTGCGCAATTAAGAGTCAATCACACTGATATAGGTCTACAGTTACAGACCAGGTAAGAACAGCATTTTCCTTCCCGAAAGGACATTAGTGAACTAGATGGGTTTTTTACAACAATCAACAATAGATTCATGATCTTAATTAGACTCTTAATTCCAGATTTTTACTAAATTCAAATTCACCACCACATATCGGAGATTGTAAACAAAGAGTCGGACTTATTTCTTTAGAGGAGAACGTTGCTCATCCAGTATTGGATATCGGACAAGCAGGCAGATAACTTTGAGATAACGTGAAAGCATCAGGAAAGCTGGTAGTGAAGTAGACAGGCAGGAAGCTGCAAGAACACAGTAAGTCAGGCAGCATCAGAAGGTAGAGAAGGTAAAGTTGCCATAGTTCCAGAGGACTATAAAATCGCACTTTCATTAGAGAGAGAGAGAAAACTGGAGATAAGTTTAACTCTGAGAGTCACTGTGCTTTAGACATGGGTTGAGGTTGAGAAGGTTGGACCTTCAATAGTGTCATCACCTAGTGTGGAAACTGCTGTTGCATCATTCTGAATCTACAACACAGACAAAAGTTTCTTGGTGCATTGAGTCTGTATTGGTCAAAACATGTAATGTTTCAACACTTCACCCATAGCCTTATATGTCTTTTTAAATGCACAATGCAATCCCTACTTCTTAAATGCTACAAGGGTTCTGCCTCTCCAATCCTACAAGCAGAGATTCCCACCAGCCACTGAGCAAATATGCTTTCCTCACATCACCTTGAAAGTTCTTGCCCTTTACCTTAAATCTATGCCCCTGGTAACTGATCCCTCCACAAGGGGAAATATTTCTTCTTGTCTGCCCTGTCTATGTCGTTCATAATTTTATGCATCTCAATCATAATACTCCACTCCCCCCTCCCTCCTCCCTCCTCCACCGACCAATGACCAACCCCAGGCTCCTCTACTCTAAAGAAAACAACCTCAGTATACCAAATCTCTCTTCATAACTAAAACTTTCTGTACCCGGCAATATCCCAGTAAATCTACTCTGTACTCTCTCCAGTGCAATCACATCCCTTCTATAATGTTGATTCCAGAACTGTACATGGTACTGTAGTTGTGTCTAACCAACTTTTTATATAGTTGCAGCATAACCTCAATGCAGTTAAACATATGCCTTAGCTAAGAGAGGCAAGAATCCCATTTGCCTCCTTAGCCACTTTATCCAATTGTCCTGCTAACTTAAGGGACTAGTGAACATACACACCAAGGTCCCATTGATCCTAAGTGCTTTCCATCATGCATGCCCAAGCACATCACCTCACATTTATCCAGATTTAATTTTATTTCTCCCTGATCAGCCCATTTATGTATGCCAGTGATCTGAAGTGATCCTCCTCACTATTTACCACTCCACCATTTTTCTTATCCTCTGCAAACTTACTGATCAACCCTCGTACATTCAAGTCTACATCATTCATACATATCATAACCAGCAAGAGCCCCAACTCTGATCACTGTTGAAATGCAATGGACACTGGCTTTCAGTCACAAAATCACTTCATGGCCAACACCATCTGCTCCTTGCCTTCCACTCACCCAGTTCTCGATTCAATTAGCCAAATTTACTTGGATCCCAGGAGCACTTGCCTTTCAGTCTCCTATGTGGGAGCTTATCTAAAGCCTGCTGAAGTCCAAGTTGTTAAATCAAATGCAGTACCTTCATCCACACATTTGGTCACTTCTTTAAATATATCACAGTCCTTGTCCCTGATTTCTATACCCACGTTGTCCCTATCACTAGTGAACCCTGACACAAAGTATTCATTCAGAACTGTACTTATGTCCTCTAGCTTCACTCAAATTTCCACTGTCATGCTTATCAGGTCCTCCTCTTTCCTTAGTTACCCTTTTATCCTTAGTGTACATGTAAAATAACTTAGAATTTTCCTTTATTTTGTCTGCCATTATTCTTTCATGACTTTATCTTGCTGTCTTAATTTTCTTCGAGTAAAAAGTGAGGCATCTTAATTTTCTTTACAAGTTTCCCCTTGCATTCTCTGCAAACCTCTAAGTGCTCAGTATTTGTCAAAAGCCTTCCTTTTTCTTTTTATCCAATCCTGAATATACCTTGATATCAAGGGATCACCCTTTGTCATTATTGGAACATGTTGGCCCTACACTTTCCCTACTTCCTTCTTGAATGCACCCCACTGCTCTGTCACAGATTTACTTAAATGTTATCTGGTTACAGTCCATTCTGGCCAAAACATACCTGATCTTAATTAAAGCAACCTTCCCCAGTTTAGAAATTTGATTTTAGTCCAACTTTAGCCCTTTTCCATAGCAATTTTGAATCTAACTGAGTTAGGATAGCTATCTGCAAAATGTTCACCCTATTGATAGAGGAGCCATTTGCCTCAATCCATTACCTAAATTTAACTCCAGGACCCCCCCCCCCCCTCTCTCTCTGTGGTGCCATCTAAATACTGGCTTTAAAAAAATGTCCTGGATATATTTAAGAGCTCTGCTCCCTCTAAATCTTTCACACTATGAATCCCCCAGCTAACACTGGAGTAGTTGAAATCCTCTACTATGACTACCTTATTACATTTACACTTTGCTGATATTTGCATACTTCTTGCTCTTGATAGGTACTCTTCCTATTTCTCTTGGATCGTTAGGGGGCTATGGTATACTCCCAGCACATGATTGCTCCTCTTTGTTTTTTTTAAGTGATTTCCATTTGAGAAACCTTCTAAGATGTCATCTCTCTTTACCACTGTAAATTTAATCCCTAATCAATATTGCGACACTCTGTCCTCTTTTACTGCTGATTTTACTGCTCCTCGGATGCTGCTTGAACTGCTGTGCTTTTCTAGCACCACTCCAATCTAGACTCATCGCTCCTCTTTTATCTCCTTCCCTATCTTGCCTGAAGGCTCCACATGCTGAAATATTGCCCAAGGAGAAAGTGAGGACTGCAGATACTGGAGTTCAGAGTCGAGAGTGTGGGGTTGGAAAAGCACAGCAGGTCAGGCAGCATCCAGGGAGCAGGAGAATCAATGTTTCGGGCAAAAGCCCTTCATCAGGAATAAGGCACATCAGGAATATTGCCCTGCCAATCCTACCCCTCTTTCAGGATCCTGTTTCAGTGACAGTAATTATCTCGCACCCCCATGTTCTAGCTTTGTTCTCAACTCATTTGCCTTGTTCATCAGACTTCCTGCATTGAAATAAGTACCGCTTCATCATGTCAAACTCCCTTGTGCTTTGACTGGCCTATAATTTTAATGCATTCTCGACTCCTTTGCTGTCTCTTCAAATTTTGCTGCGCATCGTCCCTGCTGGACCTTCTTTCAGGACACCAAGCCCTTGCTGCCAAATTAGTTTGAAACTTCCCAAAAGCCAGAATGCTGGTCCCATCCCAGTTCAGGTGCAACCCATCTGCCTTGTTCAGGTTCCACTGCCCCCAAAGACCCAAAGCCCTCCCTCTAGTATTCCTTCTCCAACCAGTTTTTGTTCATGGGAATAGGGCAGGATTGGCTGGCCAGCATTGTAGCCCATTTTTAATTGCCCTTGAGGAGGTGATGGCAAGCTGATATTCTTAAACCGCTTCAGTCCATTTTGGTGTTAGTGGTTGCACAATGCCTTTAAGGAGGAGTTTCAGGATTTCACCCAGCCATAATGAAGGAATGGTGATATATTTCCAAACCAGGGTGAGATTGGCTTGGCAGGGGATTTTGCAGGTGGAGGCATTTCCAAGTATCTACTGCCTTGTCCTTTTTAATGGCAACAGTCATGGGTTTGGAAGATGCGAGCTAAGTAGCCTTGGTGAATTTTTGCAATACACCTTGTAAATGGTACATATTGCTGATACTGTGTGTTGTGGTGGAAGGAGTGAATGCTTATGGATGTGGCACCAGTCAAGTGGAAGCTTTGCCCTGGATGATACCATGCTTCTTCAGAGCTGTCAGAGCTACATTCATCCAGGCAATTGAAGAGTATTCCATCACACAATTGACTTGTGTAGATGGTGGACACGCTGGAGGATTCAAGAGCTGAGTTATTTGCTGCAGAACTCAGGCCTCTGACCTGTTCTTGTAGCCACAGATTTTTTTATGGCAGGTTCGCTTCAGTTTCTGGTCAGTGGTAAATTCCAGAATGTTGATTGTGAAGGGATTCAGTGATGGTAATGTACTTGGGGCAATGGTTGGATTCTCTCTTGTTACAAATGGTCATAGCCTGACATTTGTGTGGCATAGATGTTACTTGCCACTTATCAGCCCAAGTGTATATATTATCCAGGTCCTGCTGCATGTGGGCTTGGCCTACAACAGTGTCTCAAATGGTGCTAAACATTGTGCAATTACCAAAATCTCCAGTTCTGACTTTATGATAGAGAGAAGGTCATTAATGAAGCAAGTGAAGATAGCTGGACTAGGTCTACATTTGGGAACTCCAGCAGAAACGCCCTCACAAAGTCACAGCCACCTTCATTTGTGTCAGACAGGAGTCTAATCAGTGGAGTTTTGTTAGATTTCCTAATGCCACAGTCAGTCAAATGTGACCTTGATGCCAAGGGCAGTCACTCTCATATCACCTCAAGAATTCAGTTCCTTTAAACCAAAGCTGTAATGAAGTCAGCAGCTGAATGGCCCTGGCAGAACCAAACTAAGCATCAGTGATCAGGTTATTGCTGAGCAAGTGCTTGATAGCACTGTTAATGACACCTTCCATCACTTTAAAGATGATCAAGAGTAGATTCATGAAGCAGTAACTGGCCAAGTTGGCTATGTCCTGCTCTTGTGTACAGGGCACACCCGTGCAACTTTCCATATTTTCAGGTAGATGTTAGTGTTGTAGCTGTATTGGAACACCTTGATTAGAGGCACAGCAAACTCTGGAGTATGTTTATTCAGTACTACTCTTGGAATGCTGTCAAATATGCCTATCTGATGCCTTCAGCCATTTCTTGATATTACATGGAGTAAATCAAACTGGCTAAAGACTGGCATCTGTGACACTGGGGTCCTTTGGAAGAGGCCAAGATGGATCATTCATTTGGTACTTCTAGCCTTGATTTTTGTCCTGATGCGCGAGGCTTCCAGATTAAGAATCGGGCTATCTGTTCAGCCTCCTCCTCCAGTGAGTTGTTTAATTGCCCACCACCATTCATGACTGAGTTAGACAGAAAAAGCTTCAATATAATAAAAGAATGAACTTCAAATGTGAATTGCTTAGCCCTATCATTTGCTGCCTAAGCCATTTGGTAAATAAGCGGTTTGCAGCCTCACCATGTTGACTCCTCATTTTTAGGTGTGCCTGGTGTTGCAATTGGCATGTCCTCCTTTATTGAATTTAATAGTTATTTTATGTATTTTTAATGCTCTCTGAGCAATTAGTATACAGTTTCACAGTATGATTAGTACTTTTTGTAGCAGCCATTTTAACTACAGAATTCTATAAAAGGGAAGAAATTGGGAAGCAGACAATTGTAATTATGAAGTAGCAGCAATACACTTTTAAATGGTGAGGGTGAAATAAACAGAATGTCAAATTACTATGTTTATGAATATTATGCCTTGCAAAATTGATGTCTCTAGCTTCTCTTATAAGTACAATAGATTATTCTTCCTCTAAATTTATGCAGTTACTTTGATACTTGTGATGAAAAATAGATTTTAACACATCCTAATTTTGAGGTTTATAATCTTAATAAATTTTAAATTGTCTTTGGCACTATAAACAGTTGGTTGATAAATGTACTTTTTAAACATGCTAGAAGGCAGTAAAGTTGTGAAAGAGACCTAATCCACCAAGTCACTTTGTGGCCAGACATGGCAAAACTAAGACCATAAGACATGGGAGCAGAAATTAGGCCATTCAGCATTTCAAGTCTGCTCCGCTGTTCAATCATGGTTGATAAGTTTCTCAGGAGAAAGTGAGAACTTCTTGATGAAGGCTTATGCCCAAAACATTGATTCTCCTGCATTCCTGATGAAGGGCTGTTGCCCGAAACATCAATTTGCCTGCTTCTCAGATGCTGCCTGACCTGGTGTGCTGTTCCAGCACCATACTCAATGACCTGGCCACTACAGCCTTCTGTGGAGTGAATGCCATAAATTCAACACTCTCTGGCGAAAGAAGTTTCTCCTTATCTCCATTCTGAAAGGTCTTCCCCTTACTCTAAGGTTGTGCCCTCAGGTCCCAGTCTCTCCTACCAATGGAAACATCTTCCCAACATCCACTCTGTCCAGACCATTCAGTATTCTATAGGTTTCAATTAGATCTTTCCCCCCCTCCCCCCACCATGGTCTGACCAGAGCCTTATAGAGCCTCAGAAATACATCCCTGCTTTCATATTCATGTCCTCTCAAAATAAATGCCAACATTGCATTTGCCTTGCCAATTACTGACTCAACCTACAAGTTTACCTCGAGAGAATCCTGGATTAGAATTCCTAAGTCTCTTTGCACTTCAGATTTTTGAATTTTTTCCCCATTTAGAAAATAGTCCATGATTGTATTATTCTTACCGAGTGCATGACCTCACACTTTCCCACATTGTATTCCATTTGCCATTTCTTTGCCCACTCTCTTAAGCTATCCAAATCCTTCTGCAGTCTCCTTAATATTTCATGTTCCTCTACCTATCTTTGTAGGTTTGTGAACTTAGCTGGAATGCCCTCAATTCGTTCATCTAGATTGTTAATGTATAAAGTGAAAAGTTGTGGTCCAAACACGGAACCTTGCAGAACACCATGTATCACTGTTTGTCATCCTGAGAAAGACCCTTATATCCCCATTCTCTGCTTTCTGCCATACAGCCAATCTTCTATCTATGCTAGCATCTTGCCTGTAACACCACAGGCTCTTATTTTGCTTAGCAGCTTCCTACGTGGCACCTTGAAGTCCAGGTAGATAACATCCATTAGCCCTCCTTAGTCTAACCTGTGTGTTATGTCCTCAAAGAATTCTAGCAGACTTGTCAGGTATGACCTCCCCTTGTTGAAACCATGTTGACTTTGCCCTATTTTACCAAATCATGATATTTACTGAAGGATAATTAAGATGGAAGTTTGACACAACAATTCACATTGGTAAATGTTGACAGAAAATAGAGAGCAGGTATTAAGCGTCTTGGATAAGAAGTATTCAACTTATGCAAAACATTTAATAACATAACTTACACAGCCTAAGAGAAAGAAAGCAGTAATTTAATACTACAAGGTAGTACATATGTGGGATAAAATATGTTGAACTGGAGAACTAAAGCTTCAATACAATGTGATACACAAGAATATTTACAAAATGAAACATTTGGGTGCTCATTCTACAGCATGTGATAAAGCCAAAGCGATTCTTGCCACAGTTTAAGCAAGGTCGGTGGCTAAGAATTTAATCATTTTTTGCAAGTTAACTCTGATTTATTTAGTATTTACTGTTTCATTCCTTTTCTAGGTTGGTAAATTTTAAATGTCATGTTGGAAATGAAACTGACAAATTTACAACTAAAAAATCCTTTGGCAATGACAGTGGTAGAAATATAGATTTCAGATAAATGCACATCTGAATTCATCATGATTTACAAATTTTGACATAGATGTATATACACATTTCTCTACAACTAATTGCCTGATTTTGACCACTTTTTTCCAGTACATAAATAGGTTGATTATATTTTGCTTAACAGCAGAAAACAGATGGAATAAATTACAAAAGATGTTGTGTTTACTTCGAAGAACAACATTGTCCAATTTATAGGAGCAAATTACTGCAGATGCTGGAATCTGTACCTAAAACAAAAATGCTGGCAAACACAGTGGATCAGACAGCTTCCACAGAGGAAAGTACGCTGATGTTTCAAGTCTAGGTGACTTGTCACCAGAGCTGATGTAAAGTGTGGAAGAGGCAGCATTTATGCAATGGGGGGTGGGGGAGGAGGTGTTGCTGGGTTGGGGATGGGGAGGATGGAGAGCTGGGGGAGGAAGGATGTTGATAGTTCTGATTAATTCATAGGCATGTGAGAAAGGCAGAACATCTTCAAATTGTGAACCCACTCCCGTTCCTTCCCTTTCTTTTCACTTTATTTGTTACATTCTCTGTCACCATGTCCTGTCTCCCTTCTCCTTACCCCAGTCAGACTGTCTGCTCTTTCCAGTCTGGCAGCTAGGCACACCGTTGTTCTGCTATTCTCACATTCCAATGACTTAATCTGAACTACTAACATCCTTTCTCACTCAGCACTCAACCTTGCTACCCCCCCCCCCCCAAACCTATCAGCGTTCCGGAGAGACCACTCCCTCCCCGACTCCCTCATCAGGTCCACACCCCCCACCAACCCAACCCCCACTCCCAGCACCTTCCCCTGCAACCGCAAGAAATGCAAAACTTGCACCCACACCTCTCTCCTCACCTCCCTCCAAGGCCCCAATGGATCTTTCCATATCTGTCACAAATTCACCTGCACCTCCACACACATCATTTACTGTATCCACTGCACCCGGTGGTCTCCTCTACATTGGGGAGACAGGCCACCTACTTGCAGAATGTTTCAGGGAACACCTCTGGGACACCTGCACCAACTAATTCAACTGCTCCGTGGCTGAACACTTTAACTCCCCCTCCCACAAGGACATGCAGGCCCTTGGCCTCCTCCATCGCCAGACCCTGATCACACGACGCCTGGAGGAAGAGCGCCTCATCTTCCGCCTAGGAACCCTCCAACCACACGGGATGAATGTAGATTTCTCCAGCTTCCTCATTTCCTCTCCTCCCACCTTATCTCAGTCCCAACCACCGGATTCAGCACCACCCTCTTGACCTGCAATCTTCTTCCTGACCTCTCCGCTCCCACCCCCTCTCGGGCCTATCACCCTCACCTCCTTCCACCTATCGTATTCCCAGCGCCCTGCCCCCAAACTCGCCGCCCCCCACCAACCCTTACCTTTTATCTCAGCCCACTCGGCACACCAGCCTCATTCCTGAAGAAGGGCTTATGCCCGAAACGTCGTTTCTCCTGCTCCTTGGATGCTGCCTGGCCTGCTGTGTTTTTCCAGCACCACATTTTTCAACCCCTCCAAACTCCCTACTATTGCATAAATACTGCCTTCTTCACACTTCACATCAACTCTGAAGAATCATCTAGACTCGAAACATCACAGTGCTTTCTCTCCATGAATGTTGCCTGATCCGTTGCGATCTCCAGCATCTTTTGTTTTCAGTACACTGTTCAACTTATATTTTAGCTATATTGACATTAATTTAAAAAAAAAATCATTAATACTTGTGACATCAGTAGAAGGTTTACTCACCGCCATGTAGGCATTTGTTCCCACATATGTTTTGGCTATTGAATTCACCAGCTACAAGAGAAATGGTGTTGTAATTTAAGTACAAATTATCAATAAGATCTTGAACAGTTCTTCCATCTTCAGATTCTAATATCTAAAACAGCAATGATATATCCTAATTGAAAAAAATGGGAAAGCCTAGGATGTACGTAAAGTGAAGTCACCATGTAGCTTAGGGAGAGACGAGTTGTGCTGGGTTTAACCTGAGGGTCACCATGGCTCAGGAGAGGAGCAAGCTTGAGATTGAAAGCACTCTGTTGGTGTCACTCTGCATCACAAACCAGCGGCTCAACCAACCAGCGGCTCAGCCAACCAATTGAATGTACACAACTTCAATAACAACTTGCTTTTAATGAACATCCCAGAATACTTTGTGGAGAAAAAATAGATGCTGTCACTGAAGAGTTGGATAATATAATTAAACAATCAAAGAAGCAAATGACGCTTCAAGCTTCAGCCCGATGAAGGGCTGAAGCCTGAAGCACGATTCTCCTGCTCCTTGGATGCTGCCGGACCTGCTAAGTTTTTCCAGCACCACAGTCTCGACAAGTTAACTTTGCGTCTGTTATAAGACTTCTTCAGAAATTGATGTTGAAAGAGGGGTTGGAAATGGAGTTCTTTCTCTATTATTACATGAACTGTGGAATCACTGGCAGGACTAGCAAAGGCTAATGGAATGTTGGTCTTTATGTCTAGAGAATTAGAGAATAAGGATGGCAGGAGTTATGCTGCAGCTATACAAAACAGTGGTTAGACCCTATTTGGAGTAGCATGAGCAGAGCTGGGCACCAGACCTGAGGAAGGATATTCTGGCGTTGAAGGAAGTACATTGTAGGTTTAACAAAATGATACCTGGACTTTAGGGGTTAAGTTATGAGATGAGATTATACTAATTAGGCCGTTATTCTCCAGAATTTAGAAGGCTAAGGGGGGATCTGATTGAAGTCCTTAAGATAATAAAAGGAAAAAGTAAGGTAGATAAGTTATTTCCACTTTTTAGAGATTCTAGAACTAGAGGGCATAGTATAAAAATTAGGGGCCAGATCATTTATGAGAGGGGTTAGGAAGCACTTCTACACATACAAAGGTGGTATAGATTTGGAACTCTCCTCCACAATTGGCAGTTGAATTGAGATTGATTGTTAATTTTAAATGTGAGTTGACAAATCTTTGTTAAGCAAAGGGCTAAAGGCAGATATATGGAGTGAAGCCACATATCAGCCATGATCTCACTGAATGGTGTAACAGGCTCAAGGGACTGAATGGCCTAATCCTGTTCTTATGTGTTGCCCATTCCCATTTGCCTTTGAAGTGAGTGGTTTGCTAGGACATTTCAGAGAGATGGTGACATTCAAAACAGGCAAGCCCATTTCTATGAATCTGGAGTCATATGTAGATCGGACAGAAGGACAACGACTGTATTCCTTCCCTAAAGGATATCAGTTAACTAAATGGGTTTTATCAAAAATAGTTGTGAGATACACCATTATGAGAACTAATTTTATATTCTACAATTTATTATTTTAATATAAATTTTACCAGTTGCTGTGATAGTATTTAAACCTATATAGTACTACGCTATAAAGGCATGGGGGGAAACCGAGATGGTTGGAAGACTTAAAAGGGTGAAGTGATACCAAGGAATTTATTATAACTTGAATGACACAAATGTTGAGTGGACCATTGAACATGTCCCTTTTTAACACTTTCCTTCACCCTCTGCTTATAAACTCTTTGCTCTGAAAGTATGACTTGATAATGGAACAACAAGGACAATGGAGTATCTGTGATTTTAGGAATTTTCAATAGTGTCAACAATTAAAATTTAAAGATTGAAAAATAAATTGAATAATAGAGGAGGAGAGTGAGTTAAAACTGGTGAATTAGAATTAAATCAGGTATTCAAAGAGGGAAAGAAACATTTGATAAGCAGTGAATATGGGGCAGAAAGTAAAAGATGAAAAAAAATGAATTTAAAACTTGAAATAATTTAGCGTTCAGAAAAAACAAGGTTATGCAATGTTTGGTTTGAGTAAAAATGAGCATAGCAGCTGATATGGGAACAAGTATGAAGAGGGTATAACAAAAATAATTGTCATTTCCAAATAATGTATTCAATCCAAAGATATTGCCATTGACCCTTTTACTACTCTTGTCATCCCCCTGTGCAAGATGAAGTACCCAGTCAAGGTACTAAGCCTTGCAGCTAAGAAATCAGAAAATTTACTGACTTCAAAAAATTTCACAAACATAAAGGATTTGGAAATTTTAACCAAGGCCATATGAACAGGAGTCTTTAAATCCTATGGTCTGACACTCCAAACACATTTGTTTGATATTGGCTTTATGGAACATCCTAATTTTCTCTTCCAAAGTTTTCCTACTCCAGAAAGTTGCAACTGGAGATGATGACTTATTTGTTCATGTCTGTAACATATTGTTATTAACTGCCTAGTTCAATTTGCTATTCTTAACAAATTCCAAAAGTTCAAGTACTTAATTTCTTTATTACCAAGTCTTTGACAAGCTCATTGGCTAACACCACGTTCTCTCCCTCTCGCTTTCTCTTTTCTCTCACAATACTATGATGAAAAAAAATCCCTGACCTTTTACACTTATCAAGTATGGTTCCAGAGGATGTACGTTATATTCTAACCTTGAATATAACCTTCCTTCCTGACACAACCTTAAAAATAATGACAATCTGCACAAGGTACTTCCTCTTTGCAATGGCAGTTCTGCAATTAGTTAATAAGAGACCATACCACAATCAACACACATCAAAAAAGAAATACCACTAAAACTGATATTTATCCAATAAGTCAGTGCAACGTGGTAACATATTTCTGACTTTCAGCTGAATCTCTAAATTGAATGACTGTTGTAGTGAATCCATTAATGTTGATTCAAATCCGAAGATATTTGACTTAAAACAATAATGCTGTTTTTCTCCCCATGGATATTTTATAACATCTGTAGTATTTGCTTTTATTGTAACCAATGAGAAATGATAGCCCACTTGCTCTACATTCACCTTCAACATCTATACTTTGCATTCATTTGTTCACTGGATGTGGGCATCACTGCCTGAGCCAGCATTTACTGCCCATCCCTAAATGTCCCTGTAAGCCACCTTCTTGAACAGCTTCAGCCCTTCTCAACAAGTCTCAGTGTTGTTGAGAAGGGAGTTCCAGGATTTTGACTTGATTAAAGTAAAGGAATGACAACATAGTTTCAAGTCAAGATGGTGCATGGCTTTTGTTTTTGGGGTAACAGACTTGCAGGTAGTATTTTCATGTCCCTCTAGATAGCAGACATTGTGGGTTTTCAAGTATGCTTGTGAATTATCTTGCAGATCTTGAGTGGATCTTGTAGACGCCATTGTCCTTTGGGAAGAAAGAAAATGTTGAAGGTGGTGTATAGGGTGCTGATCAAATGGCTCCCTCTTCCTGGATGGTGTCAAGCTTCTTGAGTGTTGCAGAGCAGGTCTCCTCCACATAAGCAGAGAGTATTCCAAGGTGTTCTTGAGTTGTGCCTTGTAGATAGTGGACAGGTTTTGGGATGTCAGAGATCAGTTGCTCACCACAGATTTCCCAGACTTTGTCCTGCTCTTAGAGTCATGTGTCTTGTCTAATTAGACCCCTCTGTCTTGTCTAATTTCCTCTTAAATGGAACTATACTATCTACTTCTATGACTCCATGGTAGAAAATTCCACATGCTCACTACTTTTTGCAAAGAAAAACTGCTTTTGAATTCCCCATTTTACTTCTTGGTGACTACCTTATATTGATGACACTTATGCATGCTCTTTCCCAAAACAGGAAATGTTCCCTGTGTACCCACTCTGTTCCAGTCTTTCAAAGTCGTAGTCACCTCTATTAAATCACCTTTTTTTTCCCAGGAGGAAGGAGACCTAGCCTGTCAATTTTTCATGACACATATACCCACTCACTTCTGGCTTTATTCTTGTAAATGGGCAATGGATAGCCAGTGCTGATAAGCCATGATTCCTCAATGACTTGCCTTAAAAATCATCAGTTTGTCAAAAGTTTTGGCCTACAACCTCTGTAAAGTGAAAGACATGAACTTCTATACAGTGCAGTAGAATTTTACTAATAGTTAAAGTAGGAAAATAGGTGGCAAGCGGGGGGGGGGGGCAGTGTTGGACGAGGTTGGGGGGCAGGCGGGGGGCGCGGGGTTGGACAGGGTTGGGGGCAGGCGGGGGGCAGAGTTGGACGAGGTTGGGGGGATGGTGCTGGATGGGGTTGGGAGTGGGCAGGGAGGAGGTGTTGGACAGGGTTGGGGGACAGGCAGGGAAGCGGTGTTGGATGGGGTTGGGGGGCGGTGCTGGACGGGGTTGGGGGTGGGCAGGGAAGCGGTGTTGGACGGGGTTGGGGGGCAGGCTGGGGGGGGAGGAATGGTGTTGGACGGGATTATGGGACAGACAGGGAGGTGGTGTTGGATGGGATTGGGGTTGTGTGAGGGGGCGCGGTGTTGGACGGGGTTGGGATTGTGGGTGCAGGCGGGGGGGGAGCGGTTTTGGACTGGATTGGGGGTGCGGGCAGGGGGGTGGACTGGGGTTGGGGGTCAGGTGGGGGGGGCGGTGTTGGACAGGGTTGGGGGCAGGTGGGGGGGCAGTGTTGGATGGGGTTGGGGGTGGGTGGGGTGGCAGGGAGTGGGGCTCACGCACTAAGTGCTGCTGCAGTCTCCTGAACAGGGTGCAGACTTTAAAAACTTCGAGCCCCAGAGGAAAGGCATTTAATCGATTAACCGAGTAACTGATAATCCGAATGAAATAGTGTCCCCCCATCTCGTTTGGATAATCGATGTTCCCCTGTATTTGAAATCTTTACCTGATGAAGGAGCAGAGTTCAAAAAACTTGTGGTTTCAAATATACCTGTTGAATTATAACCTGGTGTCATAGAATCATAGGAGCGTAGTGTTGCGTGATTTCCTACAGAATAGAGATGGGTGTAGTGAATCTGTGGAATTGTTAACTGCTGAGAGCTGTTGAGTTTGGACTATTAACTATATCAATGACGAGTCATACAGACTTTTAAATCAGTAAGGGAGTCCAGGATCATGGGTAAAATTCAGGAAAGTGGAGCTGAGGATCATCAGATTAGCCATTATCTCATTGAATTGTGATCAAACTTGATGGGCTGAATAGTCTATTTCTACTCCTCATCTTCTGGTGTTTTTAAATAATAATTGTGTGTAACTATGAAAAGAATTACATTGATAAAACAGAAAAGAGTTTCTTGACCTTCGAAATGGAATGGTGAGAAATAAACTAATGGCACTCCATTACAAAAGCTGCAATCACTTATAACAAAGTCAGTTTTCGGAACATCTAACAGTCTGAACAAAATTTTCTTGTCACCTGGGACCAGCACACTATCCTGATACAAGCTGTCTGCTTACACATTTGACAAAATGGAGAATATACAATGCACCAGGGAGAATAGACTTTGACAACTTTTAATATACCACTGACCTTCTTTTTCTTCAAAATCTTTGACTGAGAAAAAAGGGCGACTGCAATTCAAATCAACACCAAAGCAAGCTCACAGGTCACTACCACAAGTGTCTCAAGGGCCAAAAATGGAAATTAATTAAATTTTGTGCATCGCCTTGTAAATGCCCGCTACTATTGTTGATCTCCACATTAATTTTTATTGCAGGCCTCCACAGTTCCCCAGACACGGCATGTGCTCTGCCCCCTCTATTGTCTGGCCAAACACTTCAAATCAAATACGCATATCAATGACCTGTTCTATTTTTAAATAGTAATTACAATATCAGCAATTTTTCTGTCATTAAACAATGAACAATCATACTCTGATGAAGGAAAGTCACTCAGAGATTAAATGTGAATAAGTCTCTCCCTCAACAAGGGGTTTTTGTTGTGAATCCCTTTGACATGTGGCCAGGTGATTTGAATAAAGATGTCCCCATGAGCATACCTGGGTGCTTACTCCAAAATCGCACAGCTTGACCTGTCCTCGCGTGTTCACTAGCATATTAGAGGGTTTGACATCTGCAAAGGACAAAATAGGAGATAGAAACAATCCCTTTTAAAAGCACCTCAGAATTTAATGATTCTGTAATTACAGCTATGACTCAGTAATGCAGAAAATGAATGCAATACAAAGGCTATACAGATTAGAATGACAAGCTTTGCACCTGCTGCACACATTTATAATGCTCCTGAATACCGTGTTTGAAAAAATGTCTTTCAAATAAGCAAATATTCTCATTACAACATAGTTACTCAATCTACTTCTATGAAGTAGAAAAACTTGATTGGTGCCACAAAACAGTTGACACAATCAAGATGATTCTGTCCTGTGTCATTTAAAAAGATGTGCAATTTATGAATGAATATTACAAAAATCTCTGGTGGAATCTTTTATCTCTGTTTTAGCAACATATTTAATAAGGCATCAGCTTAGCTACTGTGCAATACAGGAGACAGCTGTCAATTATGACTTCAGAACTTTCAGCATAGCATAATAAGCAAGTGTGACCAATCACTAAAATGAAAAAACATTTGTAAATAAACAACTTTATGCATAGTTTTTCTTTTTCTGTTGATTCTTTGAAGCATTAATTGGGACAGTACTGCCATCAAGAACTGGTTCAAAGACAGTTACTAAACTCAAAGTGTGAGGCAACTGACATCAACATGAAACCCGGGTGCTTCATCTTCAACTGTGCATATTAATTTCTCTCTTTCATATAGTGGAGCTGAGGGACTTCTTTAAGCCCATTCCCTTGATGATTTAACTATCACTCAGCATTCCAATAGAAATATCTAACAACAGAAACAAACAAAGGATATTCAAGTTAATCATAATTCTTTGCAACTGATTATTTTTCTGAAGGATACTGTTGAGGGGAAAGTCATTGTTTCTGCTCATAATAAAATGCAAGCAAGGTCAACTTTACTATGCAGTGGCTACTGAGAATTAATTTTAAGTGACCAGTTCTTCCCTCTCATTATCACAGTGAGCGAATTGTTCCAGGCAATGCAGCATTGAGAGTTCCCAAAGCACAACTGCATCTTACACTGTGATAGTACACCCCTGTTTGGGAGTTAAAAGAATAAAACATGCAATGGGAGCATGCAGCAAACCTTCAACACAAAGTCAAGGGAAAATAGTTGAATTCTGCTAATTTCAATCTACTAGAACAATCCTCAGAACCTTCAAATTGTTAGGTAATGCACCCCTGGTAAAATGCAATGTTTATTTTATTCTTCAGTTGTATATTTTCATCTTGCCCTGTTGCTGCAGCCAGTTTCTCCATTACTACCCTCAAGACAGCACAAATATTTAACAAACATTTTGGATAATGATATAGATTTTTTAAAAAGTGATTGCCATACGGATTTTTTGTTGAGGGTAGGGGTGCGGGGGTGGAATAAAAAACATGAATCTCCTGTAGCTGAGAGTATTGGTTAATTTTCCGAAACCTTTGCCAAAATCATGCAATCATTTGCAATAGCCAAGGGGCGAATTTTTTAAAATCCAATTCTCCCAACTCACTTGCAATGGGAAATTATCAGCCTTTGCTCAGCAATTCTCTACATTACTCTAAAATTATACAGTTGGAACTGGAGACCGAACATGGATGTGAAAATTGAAGCTTTCATTGCTGAGGGACACTGTTCAAATGCTACCTGATTTAACTAGGTATTTTATTATTTTGAAACTTGACTTATTCATTTACTTGATTACAGGAATAAAAAATATCTAAGGTTTACTCAGAAAATTTGTCAACAAATGCTGAAGCAGTCACTTACATTTTATATGAAACTAAAGGACAAGATAACTTCAATTAGAACACAATCATATAAACTTGTGAAATCAAAATCTGATGGGGCCTTCCACTTGAGCAAGGTGTTAGAAAGCTGCTGGCACCTTGAAGTCAGATATAAGTTTAAGCCATCACCTACAGAATATAAAAGCAAGAAGGGACAGAAAGTAAAATTTCATGTCACTAATGTTTTCTTTCAATGGTGTAAAAGTGTTCTCCACTTGTGTATTTAGGTTTTTGAATTCATGAATCAATGATAGTAACTCTGCCACTGCTGAGATGTAATGTAAGTATATTTTATGAAGCTATTCTAGGATTGCATAATTTTCATTTCAGTAGGAATTCAATATTAACTTGCTCATTTCTAGCATTCAACATTTAATTAAAGGGATGAAAATGAAACAAGGACATAGAATGACAACATATATATAAGCAAATACATATTTGAACTCTAAATGAACAGAGAATCTAATGTACAAGCGCTTACTAATTAATCATATAAAGATGACACCACTTTGGTTTTGGGAGCTTGTAAATGTAGCTGGCGCCAGTTGATGGAGATGTGGCCAATACATAAAGTTAGATCAATACTTGTTGGGCTTGGATTAATGGGGATGATCTGATAACTGAGATAAGTTTACTTCCACCAAAGTGTCCCAATTAATAGGCTTCAACTATGAAATGATGATCTGAAATAATGTCTGCACTTAACTGATCTCAGTCAGGGCAGAGGGTAGACTCACTACTGTTCACCACATTTCCCTGGGCAACAGGAAGTGGTTTGGGCAGATACACACTTAGAATGCTGCATATTACTGCACATGTACCAAATACTGACAGGATTAAAGGTTATGTGTGTTGTCCTCCATAGTTAGACATTCACTGTTAAGAGTGACACAAATAAAAACGTTTGGATATGCTACAGAGAACATCCTATGCCTAGTGAACTTCATGTGTGAAGAGATGATAGAGAAGGTAAGAGAAAAAAAAACTACAGAAATGCCAACTTCTCATATAGTCATTGGAAACACCTGAATACAAATTTCAGCATGTGTGACAAAAGGAACTGTGATCTAACCTTGCATATAGTTCTCTACAAAACATCTATGTAGAGCTCTAATTTCTACATTGCTGACATCACTTTATTTTGCCACTCTTGAGTTTGAAAACTCAATTTTGTATTTTTCTGTTCACTTAATTAATAACTGTAGCCTTCTTGATCATTTGAGGTTAAAAGAAAACAAGGTATTATTTGTTTAAAAAAAAGTCTAAACAAGGAGTATAACACACCTCTGTGCAAAATCTTTAGGCTCCAGAGGTAGGTAAGGCCTTTCACAACCTGCAGGATAAAATTAGAAGAACATGCATTATAATTATTCCAGTTATTCTTTAGAATCTGTTACATTCACACTATGAGTACCTGGCAATAACCATCTCCAATAAGGGAGCTAACAAAAGCAGAAATGCTGGAAAAGTTCAGCGGGTCTGGCAGCATCTGTGGAAAGAGTTAACGAATGGGTCCACGAACGGTCACTGGACCCAAAATGTTGACTTTGTTTATCTCTCACTCCCCTTAGGTGCTCCCCACCTTCCTGAAGAAGAGCCTATGTTTGAAGCGTCAACTCTCCTGCTCCTCGGATGCTGCCTGACCAGCTGTGCTTCTCCAGTGCCGCTCTGCCTGAACTTGAATCCCCTATAACCTCTGCTTTCCTACATTTGCTATTCTCTCCTGTGAGGTCCCTTGACATTGGTGTCATGGTGCTGAATGGATACCATGATTTTCTGCAGTCTCCAGTTTCAAAGAGGCACACACTCTGAAGACCCCTTTCCTGCCTCTGCCTATTCTTCTGGATGGCCACCCATTCACTCTCCTGGAATATCTTGGTCTGTTAGGTGGCCACCTGGATCCAGGAAACTTTCAGACTCACTGGTACTCTGCATGACTCCAGCAGTCCCTCAAGCTTGAAAATCCTGAGCTCAAGCTCAAGTTGCTGAAGACATTTTCTGCACGTGGTCCCCTAAGGCATACGAAGTGTCCTGAATTTTGAGTGGAGCAAGAATTGCAAATTATAAGTCTCAGCTGCCCTTCCATGATTTCAGTAAGATTTCTATTTGCCCTTTGAGAATCTAGTGATTTCTTTGTTTAAACTATAAATTTTATTATATTTTATTGTATTGGAACACGTACAAAGTTTCCTTATTCCAGTACTCTTCTTATTAATTCACTCAATGTTATACTCGTCCCATTTGATTTTTCTTTAATTTCCTGAATTCTTGTTCAGAGCAGTGTTTAGAGAGAAGAAAATATTCACCAGCCAATCACATGGTTTCCTATGTCATTCTACTTTGATTTTCCGAACAATCATTTGGTGTTGATTTCTGAGTACATTCTTTGTTTTACCACTCAGCCTTTCTGCTTAAGGGTTTCTACTGACATTGCTCTATTTAGGCTTGCCAGTCTCCCTGATCTGGGATCTTGCTCTTCATTTGGGTCTCCAACGATGCTGCTCTATTTATTATTGAGCTCTCTCTCCAGGTCTTGGGTCTCCTCTGCCAAAACTCCATTTATCACTCTGGTCTGTTCAGTTCTCATTCCTGTCAGTCATTGTTTGGTTATCCTCACAAGACCAACATGAAAAGCCACAGTGCCACCACTGGCAGACTGCAAGTTCATGGCAATTTACTTTATAAAGGTGAACATATCTTTTATAATGGGGATAATGTTAATCAAGACAGCTAACAAAATGTGACATGTGGCAAGAAGTGCACAGCAAACAAGATTTTAATTTCCCAGAAGCTGTACAACAACGAGTCTTAGACTCAAGTGCTACACAGCATGGAAATAGATCTTTGGTCCAGGTTTTCTATACAAACCAGATACCTTAAATGATCCAGTCTCATTTGCTAGCTTTTAGCCCATATCCCTCTGAACCCTTCCTATTTATGTACTCATCCAGATACTTTTGAACTGCTGTAATTATACTAGCCTTCAACACTTCCTCTAGCAGCTCGTTCCATGCATGCAACACCGTCTGCTGAAAAACGTGCCCCTTATGACCCTTTTAAATCTTTCCCTCTCACCTTAGATCTATGTTGTCCAGTTATGGACTCCCCTGTATTGGAGAAAAGGCCTTGACTATTCAACCTATCCAAGTCACTCATGACTTCATAAACTTCTATAAGGTCATCCCTCAGCCTCCAATGTTCCAGGGAAAATAGCCCCAGTCTATTCAGTCTCCCCTATAACTTAAACTCTCCAACCCTGGCAACATCCTTGTAAATCTTTTCTGAGCATTTTCAAGTTTCACAACATTCTTCCTATAGCAGGGAGACCAGAATGGCACACAATATTCTAAAAGTGGACTCATCAATGTCCTGTACAGTCACAACATAATATTCCAATTCCTATAAGTCAATGCACTGACCAATAAAGGCAAGCCTACCAAACACCTTCTTCACCACCTTTTCACTACCCTGTTTATCTATGACTCCACTTTTAATAAACTATGAATCTGCACCCAAGGTTCTCTTTATTCAGCAACACTCCTCAGGACTTGACCATTAAGTGCTTAAGTTGTGCCTTGATTTGCCTTACCAAAATGCAGCATCTCACATTTATCTAAATTAAATTCCATCTGCCACTCCTCAGCCCATCTGTCCATCTGATCAAACTCCTGTTGTTCTCGGAGGTAATCTTCTTCGCTGTCCACTACATCATCAATTTCAGTGTTATCTGTAAATTTATTAACCATACCTCCTATATTCACATTCATATCATTTATACAAATAACAAAAAGCAGTGGATCCAGCATCGATCCTAACAGCACAACACTGGTCACAGGCCTCCAGTCTGTACAACAACTCTTCGCCACCACCCTTGGTCTCCTATCTTCAAGCCAATTTTATATCCAAACGGCTAGGTCTCCCTGTATTCCATGTGAAATAACTTTATTATTCAGTCTATCATGCAGGATATTGTCAAATGCCTTATTGAAGTCCATACAGACAATGTCCACTGCTCTGTCTTCACCAATCTTTTTCATCACTTCTTCAAAAAACTCAATCAAGTTTGTGAGGCATGATTTCCCACAAAGCCATGTTGACTATCCCTAATCAGTATTGCCTTTCCAAATACACGTACATTCTGTTCCTCATAATCCCCTCCAACAGCTTAACCACTACTCATGTCAAGTTTGGAAGTACAGGTGTAGAGTGAAGGGTTTTCACAATAGCTGCCTCAAATGGCACCACTTAGGTACAAGTACCGCGGTACAAATCTTTGATTAAAAAAAGAGGAAGAAGAAGAAAAGTAGTAACATTGATTACAGTGTCAAAACAATGAGTTAGATTGAATGAGAGGATTTGAGAAGCTCAAGTTGAGGTTCTGAATGTAGGTTTGCTCACTGAGCTGGAAGATTCATTTTCATATGTTTCATTACCATACTAGGTAACCTCTTCAGTGAACCTCCAAATGAAGCATTCATGGTGTAGCCTGCTTTCTATTTATATGTCTGAGTTTCCTTGGGTTGATTATGTCGTTTTCTAGGGTGACACCATTTCCTATCAACAAATACATTGTCTTGGATCCCATTTACCATCCAGTGAGAAAACAAACAGGAAATGACATCACCAACCCAAGGAAACTCACCAGTGCTTCATTTGGAGGCTCACTGAAGATGTTACCTAGTATGATGATGAAACGCCTGAAAATAAACCTTCAGTGAGCAAACTTACATACTTGAGATAGATATAGCACAGTTGAAGAATTGACATTACAGACCGGTAAAGAATTTCAAGTAGCAGCAGCTCAACAAGTGGTCTGACCACCCATGCTAGGCCCCAGTCCAACAATCATCCTGCTCCACTCCAAGCCTCCAGTCCGCTCTCCACTGGCACTAAACTGCACCAACGTAAGTTGCACTGCTCCAGGACTCATTTTCCCTTGTGTTGCTTCAGGATTGATTCCTGCCGCGCTGCACAGGAACTTGCTTTGCTGCATGTGGAACCGGGCCTCACATCCCCTCGTGATGCTTCAGGATTTGTACCCCTCGCAGTGCACTGGGACTCGCTTCCTCGCATGCTGCTCCAGGTCTCATTATCCCTTGCGCTGTTCAGGGACTGTTTCCCTGCATGCTGCTTCAGGTATGTTAAAAGTTGGGAGAGAAAAAGTAAAGAAAGAAAAAGAACAGATAGAGTAGAAGAGCTCTGGGTGGAGTGTCGTACTCTGATGCCAACTTGGCCAATCTCAACAACATCATGTTAGGCAACCCCCAAGTCTTCTGGCACCTCACCCATACCTATTGATGATGCAAATATCTCAGTAAAGGTCCCAGTAATCACTTCCTTAGCTTCCCAAAAGTTCTGAGGTACACCTGATCAGGTCCCAGGGATTTATTCACCTTCATCCATTTTAAGATGTCCAGTGTCTCCTCCCGTGGAATATGGACATTTGAAATATCACTATTTATTTCTCCAAGTTGTTCCAAGATTAACCACTGCAGAGATATTATAAGTCATTTCAAGGGAGAATGAATGGTATTATGAACAAAGGTGTTTAAAGGATATAGCAACAAAATTAATTTTTTGTTTGATTTAAGGGAGAAGGCCACTTGAGACTAACGATCTTTTCTCACATTTAAAAATTCTTTTTTAAAATCCCACAATTCAAATACTTAACCCCACAATAATGTAACAGAATAATTCATCACACACATAATTATAATTTTGCTTGGATCCACTAGGCAAAGAGAGAACAATGGAATTTAATGAACGTCCATAACTATTCCATATTACTTTTATAGCCATATATGAATTAAGAAGGGTTTCTAGCATTCCAGTAACTGTGCAAAACAAGAAAATACTGTGCGTAACAATAAAAGCACAATTAAATGGATTTCCATGACAGATTAACACCTTTTTACAGAAATTCCACATAACAGAGAAAAGGTCTGGCAGGATGCAACTCTAATATCCAAAGATGTGCAGGGCAGGTGAAATGGCCATGTTAAATTGTCCATAGTGTTAGCTACGTTAGTTAGATGGAAATGGGTCTGGGTGGGTTACTCTTCAGAGGGTCAGTGTGGACTTGTTGGGCCGAAGGGCCTGTTTCCGCACTGTAGGGAATCTAATCTAATCTACCCATTTTTAAACTAACAAAACAAAGAGGCCATTGCACTCAAGATTTTAAATAAGCTATTTTTCCCAAAAATATACTTATTCATAAAATTTGTAAAATTACATTCTAAAATATTTTGACTTGAATACAAATAAAATAGGACTTGTCGCCATATAGCATACAGTATTCCACTCTTTTCTACTCAATACAATTGTAATAGTATTAATATTTGCAAAATACGTCTAGGTCAGTCAGGTATACAGCCGGAGTCCAAAGCATTTCAATTTGTAAATTACAGCATGTGCAATAGATATATATTTTTCTCTACAGTATATATGTATTGTTCTACTGAAGTGGCACAATATATTTTCAATGCTCTTAATCTCCATAATCTATATTCTCTGTAAGGCAATAGCCTGAGTTCTCAGCTTTGTGTACGATACTGAATGGTCTTAGAAAGCGACCCTTCCCCATTGTGACTGTACAGTTGTTGCCTTAAACTGTTCTGCATTCCTCAGCATATTGTCCTGAATCTTAAAATATTCAAGTTGAAGAACAGTCAAGAAGAATTCTTTTACTTAAAGATCAGCAGGTTTTGGGCAGACCAAAGAGTATCCTTTGCCATGTTGATGTTTGACTCTGTGAGCATTCGTGAGAACAGTCATAGAATATAAAATCTTGCAGCACAGCTACTTAAGATGATCCTTGACAAAACTGCTACATGTTCCTCTAGACCTTCTTTGCAACGACATATTCCACGATGAAATGCGTGCCAGTCTTTTCCCTAACACAGCCACCTTGAAGGCAATGTGTGGAGGGGGTGAGATTCCAGTATGTAGGAACAATCTGACGGGAAGAGCACTTCTCACCAGAAACCAAGCTACATTTTGGTGCAGGTTTGTAAATTCACACCATCAAGTCTTCTGCCAAATTACCTTGACAGTCTGTTAGGGATGACAATCCGACAGTAACTACCAAATCTTTTTAACTGGGCCTCAAGGATATTTTGTATAGAGGAACCTTGATTATCGGAATACCAATTATCCAAAAATCATATTATCTGAAGAAGATCTCGAGGTTCCAACAGAAACATTACATGAAAAGACTGATCATGTCTTTTGTTTACAGTGATTAAAAGTGCAGCCCAGAACAGTCCTGGACAGTTGGGAGCGCAGGCACTGTCTCTAAATTACTGAGCTCCCGCCCACACTCTCTCTCTCTCTCTCTCTTTCTCTCCCCCCACACTTTCCCTGGAGTTCTACACAGGGCTGTACCCTAAACCCCCTTCCTCAGATAATCTCTCTAACATTGTCCCACACAGGGCAGAGTGGAACCTGTCAAAACGCTGTGTGTATGTTAGTTAGTTAGTTAGTTATTTGGACACTCACCCCACAAAAGACAGCAGCAGCAGCTGCCTTGTTGTTGATGTCCAGTCCAGCTGACCTGGAGAGGGGATGGAGACAGGGGTGGGCAGTGGCGGTGTTGGAGTGGACGGTGGAAGTGGACGGGGGGCAGTGCTGGGGACCAGTGGGGGGGATAGGCGGGGAGTGGTGTTGGGCTGAATGGGACAGATGTGGGGCGTGGGTGAGGAGCAGTGTTGGAGTTGGATGGGGGAGCGGGGGGGATGGGGGGGGGGCAGAAGGCGGTCAGGGGACGGTGTTGGGTGTGGGTGAGGGTGCAGTATGCTGCAGTCTCCTGAATGGAGAGCAGACTTAATAAAGAACTCCGAGCTCCAGAGAAGAGGCATTGATTTGATTAACCAAATAATCAATCATCTGTTCGGATAATCGAGGTTCCTCTGTACTGATCACTTAGACTTGATAGATTTGTGGTCACAGGTGTTTTCTGCCTAAACTTCTCCATGAGACACAGGTGGAACTGCATAGTCTAATTACTTTGAGCACTCTGAGGTTATGTGGCCAGACCCATCCTTAGCAACAGGTAGAAGCAGAGTGTTTTTTGGTGTTTGAATGCGGAGGGTCTGACACACACAAAGGCAGCCACCAGAATGCAGGTGATACGGGAACATTTTCCTCCCCTTTTTATCCTCGCCTTTTTGTATGTTCTTCAAATATGGGCCATTTTCAACTTTCAGATAATAGCTATAGTTCAGGAGTGAAGAATAACCCATGTCTGTGTCTTGTACTGCAAAGCTAAGAGCACCTGATGAGCCTTAATATAAAGTCAAAAGAAGTTGTTCCCACCTGCTCAGTTTTTGTTTGACGATGACGACTTACTCATTACAGTTTGTGAGGCATGCCCAGCTCCTTTGACCAAATTCCCAGCAACTTCAGATAACCCGACTTGAACTTATTGTCACGTGTACCGAGGTACAGTGAAAAGCTTTGCTCTGCGAGCAATACAAGCAGATCACAGAGTTAAGTAGCATAGATAGGTAAATAATAGGTAAACAGCAGCAAAAACAAAAACCCAGGTACAGGCGAATGTTAAGAGTTTGTGAGTCTATTCAGTATTCTAATAACATTAGGGTAGAAACTGTTTCAAAACTGGCTGGTGCGTGTGTTCAGGCTTCTGTACCTTCTCCCCAATGTTAGATAAACATTGCCATGGTGGGATGGATCTTCGAGAATGCTGGTGGGCTTTCCTTCACAGTGGGCCTGGTAGATGGATTCTATAGATGGGAAGTTGGCCATTGTGATTGTCTGGGCCGAGTTCACCGCTCTCTGTAACCATTCCCGATCTTGAATGGTGCAGTTGCCACACCAGGTAGTGATATATCCAGAATGCTCTCGATGTCGCACCTTTAAAGTTGGCAAGGGTATTCGCTGTCATGCCAAATTTCCTCAGCTGCCTGACGCAGAAGAGATGTTATTGGGCCTTTGTAACCAGTGCATCCACATGAAGAGTCCAAGAAAGTTGCTGAGGATGACCATTCCCAGGAGCTTGACACTCTCCACTCGTTCCACCTCTGCATTGATAATGTGTAGGGGGGGCATGAATAACATCCTGCCAAAAGTTAATAATGAGTTCCTTGGTTTTGCTGGCACTGAGAGCTAGGCTGTTCTCAATGCACCATTTTTCCAGGTCTTCCACCTCCTGTCTGTAGTCTGTTTCATCGCCATTGGAGATTCAACTATGATGGTGTCATCAGAAACCTGTAAATGGCATTAGTTTGGTATTGGTAACACTGTCATGAGTATACAGCGAGTACAGTAGGGGGCTGATTACACACCCCTGGGAGACTCCAGTGTTGAGTGTTAGTGAGGATGAAATATTGTTCCCAGTCTTCACTGATTGTGGTCTGTGGGTCAGGAAACTGAGGATATAGTTGCAGAGAGTGGGGTTTAGTCTGAGATCATTAAGTTTAGTAATCAATCAATCAGTCTCAAGGGGATAATAGTGTTGAAGGCTGAAATGTAGTCAATGAGTAGGATTCTTAAAAACTGTTCTTGGTGTCAAGATTTTCTATGGAGGAGTGAAGGGCAAGTGATATGGCCTCTGACGTGGATCGGTTGATCTGATAGGCAAATTGGAGTGGATTAAGAGTAGTGAGGAGGCTGGAGTTGATTAATGCCATGACCAGCCTTTCAAAGTACTTCATGACCACCAAAGTTAGGGCCATTGGGCGGTAGTCATTGAGACATGCTGCATGAGCTTTTTAAGGCACTGGGATGATGTTGGCCCTCTTGAAACAGGCAGGGACAGTGGCCTGCTACTGGGAGAGGTCGAAGATGATGACAAAGAAGTCAAAGAACTGGCTAATTTATTGTCCAAAAAACATGGCCTCACTCTTGCCTTGATTTACCTTGTTTAAACTGGATGTAGATGCTCATGAGTCTGCGTACAAAATGTGTATTTGAGCAGAAGATCATGATGTTATCTATGTTCAGGAATACTTTGATGAGTGTGCGCTATACCTTGAATAGCCAACTCTTTGGTAACAAATAAGAAACATAAGAAATGCCTGTACCCTCCTGGTAGGCTCAACAAGATGTCCTATACAACACATTAGACAAGGGAGAGAGGTCAGACCTGCCTGATTCCATATCTAACTGGAAAGGTTTCTCAACTTCCATGAATTGATTGAAGCTGCACTACTGATGTTTGTGTACAGCAGTTGTGTTCATTTGCAGGTTCCTTCTTCAAATCCCATTTTGAAAAGCACATCCATCAAAAAAGCGTGCTTAATTCTGTCAAATGCCTTCTCCTGGTCCAGGCAGATGAAGTTGTCTATGCCTTATCCCATACACAGGCAACCATATTGCTGAATGGCATAACGTTCTCAGAAATCTTCTACATTGCAGGTCTGGTAAGGCTGAATCATCAACTCGAGCTAGATGCGATTGGCAATAATCTTGAACACAATGCTGTTGTCCACTTTCAGTAGTGAGAATAGGTACTGGTAGACAATCCTTTATCTAAAATCCCAAAATCTGAAAAGCTCCAAAATCCGAAGGCTTTTTTGTGAAGTTTTGTTTTCATTCATAAGGTTGGTTGGCATGCAAACAATTAACCCAACACCAAACCCACTCGATGCGTGTCACTCACATGTGATGTGTGGGGCCGTGGCCCAGCACTGGCAGGCCTCAATTCTGCTTCAGGGTCTGTTTTACCCACAGTGCATCTGCTGGTTGGTATGAACTCAATGGGCCAAATGACCATGCTTTCACAGGGTAGAGATTCTATGTTCTATATCTCAATAATTGCAACATGACTCAATGGTCAGACTCAATGAACCTGTTTTGTTCCTGTTAAGTCAGTTTTGAATATGTATACTATCTCAATTTTAAATAGCTCTATTTTTATAAAGTCAATTACTGCATCCCTTTATGATGCACTGTGGCAAATGGGAGTGGAGGTGAAGGCAAATTGAGAGAACTGAGCTAAACTGCAGCAAAAGAAATTTAAATAGAAATTTTCTCAATGTTGACATTTATTAACGAGCTCCTGAAGCACAATGCAGTGCTCATTGTAGTGGTAGATGTACATTTTTAAGGATCAATTTGTAATACTCCCTACTGCTGCAGGCTATGTAAAATAAACAGAAAAAGCAAGTAAATGGAAATTGTGAAAGTAAGGTTGAATTAAAGCACTCATTAAATCATTCCAGAACCACCTGGGTCGAAAGTCAAAACTCCCTCTAGAACTGAACCAGTGGGCCTTGAAACAATGGTATCAGTTTAATATTGCAGCACAGAGAAATTAGCAACCACTCAGCATGCTGAAAAATGGGATTAGAATAGTTAGGTGGTTGTTCTTTGACTGGTGCAGACGCGATGAGCTAAAGGGCATTGTCTGGCTGTAGACCTCTATGACTAGATCCAAATATTTTTACTTCTTTCCTTTTAAATCTCCTAATCACTACAACTGTCCAAGCGTCGTCTGGAAGTCAGTGAGCTCAGCTGTGATGCAGAGTCACGTCAACAATTCAATTCCTATACTGGCTGAGTTTACCATGAAGGCCTTGCCTTCTCACGCACAACTCTCATCTCAGACATGGTGACCTCGTGGTTAAACTCATCATCAGTCATCTCACTCTAATGAGAGAGCACCCTATGGGTCTTTTATAACAAAACTTGGTCATTTTCACTTCCAACACCCTTGCTTATCCTTTCTTTCACATAATGTAATGGACGATACCAACCATCTTACAAATATGTCAAGGAAATAGTCTAAACCCTAACTTTTATTTAAAAGCAAGTTTAAAGTACTGCATTCCAGATGTAATTCAACTTGTCAAGCTACTGGCTTTAATCAAACACACTATTATTACGTGCAATTAAAACGCAAAAAAAGAAAGAATTGGTATAACTTTAATCCTACTGGAAACCTTAACAGAACAACAGATTAGTTAACTCCTAAACAGTAACTGTTCCAAGATAGTAACATCCCATAAACACTCCCCTGGCAAAGACAAAGGCAAATCCAGTAAAACAGATCATCTCACATGATTTCTCCAGTCCAGAAAAAAAGAAAGAACTGAAAACAGCTTCCACAGCCAACTTCAAAACCCAAACAACTGCAACCTAAGCTAAAACCCTGGTTCTATGGAAGCCTGTTTTCACCCATTCATACTGTTTCTATTGTTCTAACTTATAAAAAAAACTGGCTGTTTACTTTATTGGCTCAGAAGAAACACTCAGCATCTCTGGCTCAAAATCCCTCTTCAAAAAAAACACAGGACAAAACATATCTCTTAATGCCATAGTATTATCACCACCCCCTCCCCCACTTTGAAAAAAACCCATCAATGCACAAAGATGGCTTCATTGTCAAAAACCTTTAATCTTACACTATTAGAAAATATATATGTTACATTGACTCTAAGCATGCAAACATTCAATACTACAGTCCACTTCTTCTGCCACCAAATACCTTTGTTTTTCTTCAAAGTCATGACAACTTGTCAGCAATTACCCTCTCCTCCTGCCACGTGCATAATTTTCAAATTAAATAGCATACTTCTAAACTTCTTCTAAACAGTCTGGGATTTTTATCTTTAAGTTTTTCCAAAAATGTTAATGGGTTATGATCAGGATGTAAAATTTTCTCAGACACATTACTGGCACATAAATTTCGCAATGCCAACACCAAACCCAAGGTCTCCATCTCAATTGTGAAACATTTCTTTTGATGAATATTCAAATTTCTGGAAAATTACCCAGTTGGCCTATCTATCTTCTCAATGTCTTCTTGCAAGACTGCAGCACCGACACCCACATCACTTGCATCAATAACCAACTTGAATGGCTTTGTGTAATTCGGTGTGGCTAACATTGGGGCCATAGTTAAAACAGCTCTCAGGCTGTCAACTACCTTCTGACATTCCTCCATCCACTGAAATTTTCTGCACTTCTTCAATAATTCAATAAGTGGAGCAACCACGCTACTAAAATTTGGTATGCGTTTTCAATAAAAACCAGTCACAGGAATTTCCATCTTCGTTGATGGGATGGGAAACTCCCCAATAATCTTTGTTTTCACATTTCAGGGGGCCACTGTCCATCTCCAATGATATGACCAGAAGTGTGATTTGGGCTTTAGTGAAATCACTCTTTGACAGGCTTATCACCAAGCTTGCCCTCTGAAGTCAATCCTGATAGATTCTGCAAATGTTGCATGTGTGATTAAAAATTACCAGAGCGTCTATGTACACCACACACTAAAATGACTTTAGTATTTAATCATTGAAATATGGTTGGTATATTTTCATACCAAATGGCATAACTTTAAACTGGGAAAGTCCTTTTGATGTTACAAAAGCTGAAATTTCTTTCACTCTCTCGGATAAAGGTACCTGTCAGTATCTTTTTCCGGCTTCAAAATGTAAGTTGCTTGTCCCACTTTCTCAATACAGTTTTCCAGCCATGGAATAGAATATGAATCAGATTTCATAACTGTATTGACTTTGTGGTAATCAATATGTAGGCATTGGGTATCATCCGGTTTTGGCACCATCACTATGGGTGAACTCTATTTATTGCAACTCACTTCGATTGTATTGTATTTGAGCATGCTTTCAATTTCTTTTTGAACCTGAACCAATTTTACAGTGTTATGTCGATAAGGATGTTGCTTAATTGGAACAGCATTTCTTATCTCTACATCTTGCATAATCAGGTTAGTATTTCCCAATTTATTCCCACATATCTCTCCATGTGATTGTAGTAGTTCTTTCAGGTCATTCAATTTTCCTCTGGAAGGTAATTCAATAAAAACATCGATTCTCCTGCTCCTTGGATCTGCCTGACCTGTTGCTCTTTTCCTGCAACACATTTTTCAGCTACATAGATAAGCTGCAGAGCTGGGCTGAGAGGTGATAATTGGAGTTTAATGCAGAAAAGTGTGAGGTGATTTACTTTGGAAGGCGCAACAGATATGCAGAGTAATGGGATAATGGTAAGATTGTTGGCAGTGTAGAGGGCAGAGGGATCTCTGTGATGATGTACATAGATCTCTGAAAGTTTCCACCCAGATTGATAGGGTTGTTAAGAAGGCATACTGTGTGTTAGCTTTTATTAGTAGGGGGATTGGGTTTCGGAACCATGAGGTCATACTGCAACTGTACAAAACTCTGGTGTGACCGCACTTGGACTATTGCGGGCAGTTCTTAGATTAGATTAGACTTACAGTGTGGAAACAGGCCCTTCGGCCCAACAAGTCCACACCGACCCGCCGAAGTGAAACCCACCCATACCCTTACATTACCCCTTACCTAACACTACGGGCAATTTAGCATGGCCAATTCACCTGACCCGCACATCTTTGGACTGTGGGAGGAAACCGGAGCACCCGGAGGAAACCCACGCAGACACGGGGAGAACATGCAAACTCCACACAGTCAGTCGCCTGAGTCGGGAATTGAACCCGGGTCTTCAGGCGCTGTGAGGCAGCAGTGCTAACCACTGTGCCACCGTGACGCCCACTACTCATCATATTATGGGAAGGATGTGGAAGCTATGGAAAGGGTTCAGAGGAGATTTACTAGGATGTTGCCTGATATGGAGGGAAGGTCTTATGAAAAAAGACTGAGGGACTTGAGGCTGCTTTTCTTACAGAGAAGGTTGAGAGATGATGTATTTGAGACCTACAAGATAATCAGAGGGTTAGATAGGGTGGACAGTGAGAGCCTTTTTCATCGGATGGTGATGGCTAGCACGAGGGGACATAGCTTTAAACTGGGGGTGATAGACACAGGACCGATGTCATAAGTAGTTTCTTTACTCAGAGAGTAGTAGGGGGATGGAATGCACTGCCTGCAACGGTAGTAGATTTGTCAACTTTAAGGGCATTTAAATGGTCATTGGATAGACATACAGACAAAAATGGAATAGCGTAGTTTAGATGGGCTTCAGACTGGTTTCACAGGTTGGGTTAACATCGACGGCCAAAGGGCCTGTACTGCAATATAATGCGGTTTCTACAGGTTGAAACAGGAGGAGAGATCACAGAATAAAGATAAGGAAGTTGAAGTTCTATTATCAGAAACTATTTTTGATTAAATGGTTGAGAAAAAATAAGAACAGGTTGAGGATAAAAATGGATAGTTTTAGTTCAGAAAAGTTAGTTGAATTATAAAAAAAGAGACAGGAAAAGAAAAGCACTTTTTGCGAAAAGCTTACGCTGAATAAGAATCTGAATGTATCTCCGAATGAGGGAGTGAAGACAATCACATATTCAGGCAGATGAAAAATAGGCAGAAGTTCATCAAGTTGTATTACTGGTAGCTTACAGAAAGGAGATGTTATAGGTAGCATACAAGATACCAGGAGAAGGTCATTTAGAAGTAAGAAAAACTCAAGCCAAAATACAGAAAACTTTTTATTGGCCTGAACTGCATAGAAGTATGGTTGAATTTTGCTTGCCATGTCACACATGTCAAATAATAGGAAAACCTCAGGCAGTGCTAAAACCAGCCTCTTTAAAACCTATCCAGCATTTGAGGAACCTTTTTCAAGAGTATTAATTGATTGCATAGGACCTTTCCCTAAAACAAAAAGTAGGAATCAATATTTGTTGACCATAACTGATATGTCTCCTAGATTTACAGAGGCCATCTGAAGGATTGGAGAAGATGGATTCAAATTTTTTTTACTAGATACAGACTACCACGAAGATACAGTCAAAATTATTCAAGGAAGCTATGGATATCTTCGGAATAAGGCAGCTTAAACCAATTGTGTACCACCAAGAATTGCAAGGAGCATAAAGAGTGGTCGCATCAAACTTTAAAGACCACGCTGAGAACTCAGGACAGTTCAGAGGATTAGGATGAATTAATTGCATTTGTACTTCTTGTAATTAGGGATGCACCTAATGAATCAACAAAATTCAGTGAATTTGAGTTAGTTTTCAGGCATGAGGTAAATGGATCACAGAATTTAATTTAGAAAAAAATTAAGTCAGCTCAGACACCACATATTTGGAATGTGTTTCAAATTTTAGGGAAAGTGAGTGAGTGAGTAGGCTAGACAACATTTCAAAGTAGCACAGCATTTGATGAAACAGGAAGCAGTCAAGAAATTAAGAATTTCTTGATTCAGGAGATAAAGTGTTCGCATTACTACCAGTGGTAGGTGAGCCTTTAAATAAGGTTCAGTGGTTCTTACCAAATCGTAAAGAAATTGAGTGAGGTGAATTATTTGATAAGAATCCTAGACAAGAGGAAAGCCCTATGTCATGTATTTTGATATGGAAGGAAAGCAAAGGAGAATCATAAAATCAAACTCCTATGTTGTTGAAAGAGGCCATTTGGCCTATCAAGTCTGCACTGATTCATTCCTGAAGAAGGGCTTATGCCTGAAACGTTGATTCTCCTGCTCCTTGGATGCTGCCTGACCTGCTGCGCTTTTCCAGCAACACATTTTTCAGCTCTGATCTCCAGCATCTGCAATCCTCACTTTCTCCTAGCTTATCTATGTACCTCTGAAATCTATAACATCCTTCTGCACTATCCACAACTCTACCAACCTTAGTGTCATCCGCAAATTTACTAATCCATCTTTCTACACTCTCATCCAGGTTGTTTATAAAAATGACAAACAGCAGTGGACCCAAAATAGATCCTTGTGGTACACCACTAGTAACTGAATTCCAGGATGAACATTTCCCATCAACCACCACCCTCTTTCAGCTAGCCAGTTTCCGATCCAAACTGCTAAATGATCCTCAATCCATGGCTCCATACTTTGTACAATAGCCTACAGTGGGGAACCTTATCAAACGCCTTACTGAAATCCATATACTCTACATCAACCGCATTACCTTCATCCACCTGTTTGGTCACCTTCTCAAATAACTTAATAAGGTTTGTGAGGCATGACCTACACTTCACAAAACCATGTTGACTATTCCTAATCAGGTTATTCCTGTCTCGATGATTATAAATCCTGTCTCTTATCATCTTTTCCAACACTTTACCCACAACCGAATTAAGGGTCACTGGTCTATAATTACCACGGTTGCTTTTACTCCCCTTCTTCAACAAGGGAACATCATTTGTTATTCTCCAGTCTTCTGACACTATTCTTGTAGACAATGACGACATAAAAATCAAAGCCAAAGGCTCAACAATCTCCTCCCTGTCTTCCGAGAGAATCCTAGGATAAATCTCATCCAACCAAGAGTACTTATCTATTTTTAAACTTTGCAGAATTTCTACACCTCCTCCTTGTGAACCTCAATCCCATCTAATCTAGTACTTGTATCTCAGTATTCTCCTTGACAACATTGTCTTTTTTTAATTTCCTCTGACTCCACCACAACTTCGATTGCTAAAGTAAACATAACTGAATTGGGATCACTATCAGATATTTCTGGAAAAGCGCAGCAGGTCAGGCAGCATCCAAGGAGCAGGAGAATCGACGTTTCGGGAATGAGCCCTTCTTCACTTTCTCCTTGTGATCACTATCAGCAAAGTGCTCACCTACCCGCAAATCTAAACCTGGCCGGGTTTATTACCCAGTGCCAAATATAATGTGATCTTGCCCCTTGTTGACCTGTCTACATAGTGCATCAGGAAACCCTTCTGCACACATTGAACAAAAACTGATCCATCTAAAGTACTTGAACTATAGTGTTCCCAGTCAATATTTGGAAAGTTAAAGTCCCCCATAACAACTACCCTGTCACTCTCACTACTATCGAAAATCATCTTTGCTATCCTTATCTCTGCATCATTTGAACTATCTGGAGGACTGTATCGGGTGACCTCTCCTTTTCTGTTTTTAACCTCAGCCCATACTACCTTAGTTGACGAATCTTGAAATGTCCTTTCTGCAGCCGTAATACTGTCCTTGATTAACAATGTCACACCCCCACCTCTTTTACCACCTTCCCTATTCTTACTGAAACATCTAAATCCCAGAACCTGCAATAACCATTTCTGACCCTGCTCTATCCATGTCTCTGAAATGACCACAACATCAAAATCCCAGGTACCAACCCATGCTGCAAGTTCACCCACCTATTCCGGATGCTCCTGGCATTGAAGTAGACACATTTCAAACCAACTTCTTGCTTGCCGGTGCCCTCTTGCAAACTTTAAACCTTATTTCGAACCTCACAACTCTCAACCTTGTGTATACTCGTATTACAATTTGGGTTCCCACCCCCTGCTGAAAATATGTAAACTCACCCAGAGAGTATTAGCATCTTTCTTCTTGTGCCTGAGATGTGACGACCTCCCTGTAACTCTTCTCAATAACCCCCTCTGCCTCCCAAATGATCCAAAGTTCATCCAGCTCCAGCTCTAGTTCCCTTATGTGGTTTTTGAGGAGTTGGAGTTGGGTGCACTTCCCGCCGATGCAGTCAGCAGGGACACTAATGGTGACCCTGGACATCTTAAAATTTTAATTTCTTTACCTACTTTTCCTGGTACATGAGTAAATCTTATCAATGCAGGTGAATACTTTAAAGAAATTTGGTGTTCTCTTATTAATCAACTCTGACTAGGTTTTACATGCTTTTGCTGCTCTCTAGCTTCCACTGAGATTTCCTTTACCAATTTAATAAACAACAAAGGCTTATCTTGTTTCACCAGATTTGCCTTCCCAGTGCTTTCCTTAAACCACCACCACTGCAACTTCATGTGTCCTATTTATTACAGTGTAAATACCAGAGGTATGTTTTTACTTATTTTCTACCCCTTCTCATGGGTTTCCCTTTCTAAACTGTGGTAAGCTGCCTTTACTATCATCAGTAAGATCTCCTTTTCCTTGATTACCTGAGGATTTCTCTTTTTCCCCTTAATTTCTATCCCTTACAGTTTAAAATTGATGTTGGAAGCTAAACTTTGATTTATGAACTAACTCATAACCATCTGCCATTTCTGCTGCTCATCTTGCAGTTGTAACTGTTAGCTCTTCCACTTCAGGAAATGAATTTTGAAATCCTCCAAAATAACAGTCTCTCTAAGAACATCATATGTCCGATCTACATTCAATGCCCTTATCCACCTATCAAAGTCTGTTTGATCCTTTCAAACTTTAGGTACGTTTGACCAGGTTCTCTCCTTAGATTCCTAAATATTCTTTGTGAGCTTCTGTTGAACTTAAAAAGTTCATATATATTTAAGATGGCTTTTTTCACCTTATCATACTCCTCAGATAATGATGTAAACACCTCACGAACCCTACCTTCCAACTTTGTTTGAATCAACAATATCCACATGGTCACTGGCCATATCATTTGTTTAGCCATTTTCTCAAGTTAACTGAAAAAGGCTTCTACGTCTTTCTCAAACTTTAGTAACGCTTGGATTTATTTATACAGAGCCCCACCAGGCTTTGGCTATGATGGGTTTGCTCTCCATCACTACTCCTACCTTCGCAATTTTAAGTCGACTTTCCTCTTTCATTGACAATACTGAAATTCAAAACCTCTCACTTTCTCCACCTTTTACTTCCTTTCTTCTGCTAGAGCCATCCTTTCTTATGATTAAAAGCAGAGAAAAAAGCAAAAGTCAAACTGTGGATTTCCTTTTCTCTTTAATTTTCTTCTGCTAAGGCTAATCTTTTCTTTTTGTCCTGCTAGGGCTTTTTTTTTGGCTTCTTCTTTCCCCCTTGCCATGGCCACTAATTCAAGCTGTTTCATTTACGATTTAATTTTAGCTAATTCCAATGATTCTAATTGCAATCCTGGCAACTGTAAATGCTGAGCTATTGCTGCAATTATCTCCTTTTTCCTCACGGACACAGGCAACTTTGACTTCAGCTTGCTTGCCAATTCTGAAAGCTTTGCCGTGTTCACTTTCTGTAAACCATTCAAAGTGACTTCTTGCACATCCAAGAAACTCATAGCATGACTGAAGGAGCTAGTCTTAAACAAGGAACATCTTATGTTTTATCTTATTTAAACCA
This sequence comes from Hemiscyllium ocellatum, assembly GCF_020745735.1. Classification (NCBI taxonomy): domain Eukaryota; kingdom Metazoa; phylum Chordata; class Chondrichthyes; order Orectolobiformes; family Hemiscylliidae; genus Hemiscyllium; species Hemiscyllium ocellatum. Next base: position 7,326,866 of record NC_083439.1, on the reverse strand, counting down.
ACCGAATGCAACACCCAAAAGAAAACATCAACACTCACCACTCACTGGGTTTAGGATTATTGTATTCAGAGACAACCTGGAATTAGAGATTTTGATCCTGACCAGAGCTGCAAATTTGTTCTGGACCAGACCAAACACCCTTCAAATATAGCGAGGAGATAGCCTAAATCTTAACTTTTATCTTACTTAAAGGCAAGTGTAAGGTACTGTGTTCAGATATAATTTGATTGGTCATGATGCTTGACTTTAAGCAAAACATACTTTATTCTTACACCCATTAAAATACAAACAAAAGAAAGAATGTGAATAAATTTCCCAATAGGGTTAAAATTAACAGAACAACAGATTATTTAACTAGTAAACAGCAATTGTTCCAATATAGTAACATACCATAAACACACCCTTGGCAAAGGCAAATCCAATAAAATTCATTGACTCACATGTAATCTTTCTCCAGTCCAGGAGAAAAGAACACAAAGAGAAAAATTTGGTAGAGGGAGAGAACTCCAGCTTTTTGCTGTCAGAGGAGATGGAAACAGCTTCCATCATCAATTTCAAAACCCCCACAACAACTGCAAACTAAACTAAACTCCTGGCTCTGTTGGAGCCTGACTCCACCTATTCATGCTGCTTCTATTATTATAACTTTAAAACAAAACCCAGCACCTCATAAGCTGTTTACTTTATTGGCTTTGCAGAGACAACTCTGTGCCTCTGGCTGAAAAACTCTTTTCAAAAAAATCCAGGATAAAATACATCTCTCAAAGCCATTGTATCGTTACAATAGCAAAATACCTAAATCAAGTAACTTGTGGGAAGAGGAGATCTATATCTCAAGACTTTCTTACAAAATTGTTGGGATTAGAATTGTTATGATGAGACCACACAGAAACTGATCACTTAGGTCAACTAGGCAGAATGGTCATGTTCCACACAGGCCTGCTTTGTCTCATGTGCATGTCTAGTTTCCTCTCGAAAACATCAAAAGTGATCTCTCAATCACATCTTGCAGTAGCAAATTCTTCCAGAACCAAAAACATCTCTCCTTATTTCCCTACTGACTTTATTAGCAACTGTCTTACATTGATGGTTGCTCATTTTACATTAACCCACAAGTGGAAACACTCTCTTCAGATCTGTCCTGTCTAACTAATTTATAACTTAAAGATCTCCATCAGAATACCTCCGAGTTTTATCCCAGTCAACTTTTTCTGACACATCATAGTCTATCAGTTCTGGTACCAGTCCTTCTGCATTTTTTATACCAAGAAGACTAGAATTGTATATAATCCTCGAAGTGTGGTCTAACCAGGTTCTGTAAATTCTTTGCTTAAATTTTATGTCTTTAAAATCTATATTGTTAGAAGTAAATTTCAGTTCTTGTTAGCATTTTTAAACATTTTTTTTACCACAGAAATTGTTTTCAATAAATTATTCGGCTATATTTCTAGGTTCTAGGTCCATTATTCTACCAGCACAGTATTTTACTTTGAGGCATCAATGATGTTGCTATTTTGCAATCAAAATACAACACCTCAGAGTTATATATGTTAAAATTCATTTGGCTCAGTGGTTAGCACTGCTACCTCACAGCGCCAGGGATTCAGGTTTGATTTCAACCTCAGGGGACTGTGTGTGGAGTTTGCACGTTCTTCCAATGTCTGCATGGGTTTTCTCCCTCAGTCCAAAGATGTGCAGGTTAAGTGGATTGGCCATGCTAAACTATCCAGGGTTCAGAGATGTGTAGGTAAGGGGCATTAGTCATGGGAAATGTAAAATAATAGGATAGGGGAATGGGTCAGAGGGCGATACTTTTCAGAGGGTCAGTGTGAACTTGTTGGGTCAAATGGCCCATTTCCACATTGTAGAGATTCAATGATTCTATGCACAGTATGCCAGTTATCAAATGTCTTTGTGAGTTATATTGACTATATTGTTGGCTTGTTACCAAATGCAAATCTTACATTAATGATGTGGGTTTGTGAACAATTGAATCAATGATTAATATTGGTTCCAGCATTAATCCATGTGATAGCTATGTTCAAGCCAAATAACTATCTTTATCCTCTAGATTCCTACTCAGTGGACTTATCACTAAATTGGCTATTTGTCCACTGACTCCATGGGGACATATTGTCTGAATCTGGAGTTGTATCCTTTTTAATTTTACTAGTTTACAACATTTATTTTCCATTCTTGTCTCTATTGTACTAATTGCGATTATGGTGTGAAACTTGGTCATGCTATTAACACTGATGAAGGCCCAAAATGTTAATTCTCCAGCTCCTACGATGCTGCCTGACCTGCTGTGCTTTTCTAGCGCCACACTCTCGACCCACATGCTATTAACCCTAAACGATATATCAGTGTTGGGTCAAACAGATTTTTTTTTGTTCAGGAATGTCCAGATTTAGTAAGAAAATGCTTTACAGTTTAACATATAAAAATAAAATCGGCAATTACTGTCTTAACTGACAATTCATTTTCCAATTTCAGAGACAGTTATATTATTAAAACATTCCTTTTGATATAAATGGTACCAAAAGAGTAAATAAACCAAAATAACTAGAAATGGCAGCAGCAAATACCTTGCACACCAGAAGACATGTTTGCTTCATTTGTTTCTGCACTTGCACAACAGTTGTTTCACTTGGATATTTGAAGTCAATGACAGTGAAAAACCAGTGGTAGTATGCAGTATGAGTTTGCAACTGAAGGATATGAAGAAGTATAAAAAGGCTGTGCTGCCAAATGCTTCTCCCAGCCTTAATCAATTTTGCCCAAAGAACATTAACATTGCCCTCAAAACAATACCTTTGTTTGAGCTTCTCCAGTATTTTATGTTTTTATTTCAGGTATCCAGTGTCTGCAGTATTTTGATTCAGACATAACTCAATTCTAAAAGTGAATCATCACAGTCAGCATCTGTTATGTAGTTTATGTAAGCTTACACGCTTCTCTCAACAGCCAACATAACATTTACAAAATTCAACGTTGAAAGTAAAGTGACAATGATACTTTAAAATCATTTTACACTCTGAACATTTAGTAATGTTATTTTGTATTTGAAAGATGTTTGATTTATTTCTGTTTTTTCCCAATTCTTCTCCTTGTACCCCTTGCTGCTGAGAGTTGATGGTAGTCTTTGAATTAACATGCTTGATCGTTTGGGGGCAGATATTTTCATTAGAGAGAAGACGTCAGTTACAATGAGGGTTCAGGCTACTGGCCTCAATGAGGGCTCTGGCTACTCATTGGCTTTTGTTTGCTGCTGTTGCCCAGAGCTTAAAGGGGTCTGGCTACTGGTGCCATTTGCAGTTCTGGGCATAAATACAACACAGTTTCCTCAGCAGCACAAAAATGTTAATTCTATTTAGTGCAACCTAGTTAAAATAATCAACATAAATGCTTAATTGTTAATTTTTTAATATAATTTTATGGAGAACTAATACTAATAATATGGGAAGTAGGGGCTTGGTGTGTGTGTGTTGGGGGGGGAGAAGGGTGGATGCGCAAAAGTGAAAGCAAAGCCGAAATAGTTGAGAATCTCACATTCATAATTTTAGTGGGAATGCATAGAATTAAAAACAATAAAACACTTTCGATTTCTGAAAGCACTAACGCATTTGCATAAACTCTACATTATGGCTCACAACTCTATAGAATAAACACACAGGAAGAACTACAAAGCTTTCCAAAGATGCAGCTATAAGAAATTAGGACCCTCTAAACTAGGTTTTCCTGTTCAGAATGACTTTTTAAAATAAGCTTAGCTAATGCAGTACTGATTTTTGTGTCTCTGAGAAAGCATAAGCAAAATTGTGCAAAACAAAAGCCACAAAGTTTCAATCCCAATACCAAGGTCACTTAATTCCCAAACTGACATCAGGGAATTGCTTGGTACTATGCATGCATCCTTTATCCACAGAAGTGTTTAGAAAGAACAAAAGCTGACCCTGATTGGAAGATAGACAAAGAAGGAGGTGTGTCCTGATATCTTGGAATCTGTCCTTTAATCATTGGTTAAAAAGATTCAAACAGATGATTGATTTAGTGCAATCTACTAGCCCCCAGAATTAAAGTAAATTAAAACTTCCTTGTTGGGAGGCAAAGCAATGTCTCTCAGGTGGCAGTGTACATCGGGCAGTTGCCTCTTCAAAGAAAAGATCAACTAATAAAATTGAAGGAAGACCTTAGGGAGATTCCTTAATGCTTCTGCTGAATAGCAGGATGCTGTCTTCACAATCTGTTGAGATCAACATGTTGTTCTAATGCTGATATCAGTGAACTGTCCTCAACTTTCACCAGTTGTATAGTTTCCTTGTCTATTTAGCTAATATATTGTATCAAACTGCTATCTCTTAATAAACATCTTAAAATTACTTACAAACAGTAGACAGTCTATTTTATGTGATGTGGACCTCAATCCTAAACCTTACACAGTCTAATCAAAACAAAGTTCAAGAATAGAAACTCAAAATGAATATGTTTCACTTAAAAATACTTAACTGTGCACACCAAATAATAATAGAACGGTTACAGCATAAGAGGATGTAATTGAGGGTATTGCAGTGCAGTTGTAGCATCCATGTTTCCAAAACAGTAGGTCTGTGTTCAAGTACTGCCTGCCTTGGAAGTGTACCATAACATATCCAAATAGGTTTTTTTAAAATGGAACTTAAATGGAAGTAATTTAGCTTCTTGTGCCTTTGTCTACTCTCTACAAGAGCAACATGCTTAGTCCTAGTTCCATGTCTTTTCCCTGTAGCCCTACAAGTTTCTTTTGTTCAGATAACTGTTCAAATTTGAAAACTATGACTGAATTGGTTTCTTGAACTGTCCACCAGAAACTGGTTTTAACCAAACACCATAAATCAGTAACCTCTGGCTCTCCAACAACTGGAACGGTTTCTCCTACATTCACTATTGACATTCCTCATGGCTTTGAGTACCTTGTTCAAATCAAAATATTGAATAAGACTGTGCATTGAATGAGCAATTGTTGATTTCGTGAGAAAAACAAAGAAGCTGTATTGATGTTGGAACCTTTGTTTATCCACTCCATGGTCAATATGTGTGCTTAAATGCTTTCATTCTGGCTGTGCAAATATAAGATCTCCTAAAATTACACATTAAATTACAGCAGCAACAAGCAAATTATGACCAATTTGCTGATAAAAGCCAATATTCAAATGGAATCTCCATTGCCCTGGGCAGTTTCCAAAGATAATTACAGGACTTTGTGAAAATGAAGGTCTGTGAATTAGAATGAATTGAGACTAATAGCTGTCGATGTTTGATCACTTGGATTTAAATTAATTGTCATTACAAGGGATAATGAATGTCAGAATAAGATATTAAAGTGAAAAAATGCAACTTATAATTAATTGCTCCAAAACGGAGGATATTTCTCCCATCTAATGAATGATCAAGTTTATTCTTATGAAGAATAAGGTACAAAAAATTGCAATACGAGAAAGCAGTCATCAGCAAAGTATCAAGAATTGTAATTTGAATTTTTCTTCACCTATTAGTTCTAAAACAAACTATTTTCATTCTCTGGACAATCAAAAGAGTCCAAGTCGTGTTTTAAGTCCAAGTGGAGTTTGCACATTCCTCCGGTGTCTGCATGGGTTGCCTTCGGGTGCTCCAGTTTCCTCCCACAATCCAAAGATGTGTAGTTTTGGTAAATTTGCTATGCTAAATTGCCCATAGTGTTCAGGGATGTGTAGGTTAGGTGCATTAGTCAGGGGAATGGGTCTGGTTGGGAAATTCTCAGAGGGTCGGTGTGAACTTGTTGGTCCGAAGGGCCTGTTTACACACTATAGGAATTCTATTCTATTTAATTCTAAATATACTACAAAAACTTGTGTTACAAAATATAAATATACATGGATGACATATGTTTGTGCAGCACAAGTAATTTAGTTGGAAGATTTTTGCTAATGATTTTTAAAAAACCCAGCCCACATAATTACCTTCTAATTTAAGATCTTGTCCCTGAGCAAGACTTTTGTGGTCTTGATTAGAGGTCATTGATGGAACTATTAGTCTGACATGCTTGTATTATTTTTCATTGGGCTACCCAGCTGGACTTTAGATACGAGAATTAATGGTAAATGGAACCAAAGAGCAATCAACGGTGTGATTAAAATAGACTGAGTAGCAAGACAAGAAGTAAGAAGATACAGTGCTAAAATTTCAGTTATGAGGGAATTTAGTAGAATCTGAATTCAGGATCATTTCAATCAAATTTCTTTATTTAAAGACGATTAGAGGAAGATTATAAAAGATATCCAAAAAAATCACAATCAGCACAATTTTCACGACGAGGTTACTTACAATCTTGAGCTCAACTGCATTGTTTATTGCTCTGATAATAAACATACTACTAAAATTCAAATGCAAATTTGTGACAATTTACCACACGTAACAACTGGACAAACAGGATTGAGGCCTTCATAAAGCTGAGGTCTGATTTGGAGCAGAGTTTATATTGTCTGCAATTAACACTGTACCTCACAAATTTAATGTGTTAAGTTCAATTGCCAACTTCTTAGATTTTGTCCATGCACACACACACAAGGCCAGGACAACATTCAGACTTGGGCAGACATGGCAAGTAATATTAGTGCCACATAAGCATCAGGCAATGATAATCTTCAATGAAACGAAAATCAAAAAACAAAAAATCATAGTGTTCTGAATCTGACACCATATTTTATCTTGGGGCTAATTTTCTGAAGCTTTAGCACAACTTCCTTCATTTTGGACTTTTTTGCCTATATTTTTAAAGTCAGGGATCCAATAAGAACTAGCAAACAGCCCACAGAAATATTAATTCGCCATTTGGATACAGAACTGGCTCAAAGGTAGAAGACAGAGGATGGTGGTGAAGGATTGCTTTTCAGACTGGAGGCTTATGACCATTGGAGTACCACAAGGATCAGTGCTGGGCTCACTATTTTTTGTCATTTATATAAATTACTTGGATGTGAGCTTAAGAGATATAGTTAGTAAGTTTGCAGATGACACTAAAATTGGAGGTGTAATGGACAGCGAAGAAGGTTACCTCAGAGTACCACGGGATATTGATCTGATCAGCCAATGGGCTGAGGAGAGGCAAATGGAGTTTAATTTAGATAAATTTGAGGAGTTGCATTTTGGAAAAGCAAATCAGAGCAGGACCTTTACACTTAACGGTAAGGCCCTGGAGAGTGTTGCTGAACAATGAGACCTTGGACTGCAGGTTTATAGCTCCTTGAAAGTAGAGTCGCAGGTAGATAGAACTGTGAAGAAGGCATTTGGTATGCTTTACGTTATTGGTCAGAGTATTGAGTATAGGAGTTGGGAGGCTGTACAAGATATTGGTTAGGCTACTTTTGGAATATTGCGTGCAATTCTGGTCTCCTTTGTATTGGAAGGATGCTGTGAAACTTGAAAGGGTTCAGAAATAATTTACAAGGATAGGGAGAGGTTGAATAGGCTGGGGCTGTTTTCCCTGGAGCGTTGGAGGCTCAAGGGTGACCTTACGGAGGTTTATAAAATCATGAGGGAAATGGATAGGGTAAATAGACAAAGTCTTTTCCCTGGAGTGGAGGAGTCCAGAGCTAGAGGGCATAGGTTTAGGGTGAGAGGGGAAAGTTATAAAAGGGACCCAAGGGCAACCTTTTCACACAGAGGGTGATGCATGTATGGAATAGGCTGCCAGAGGAAGTGGTGGAGGCTGGTACAATTGCAACATTTAAAAAGCACCTGGATGGTTATATGAATAGGTAGGGTTTGGAGGGTTATGGGCCAGGTGCTGGCAGATGGGACTAGATCAGGTTGGGATATCTGGTTGGACGAGTTGGACCAAAGGGTCTGTTTCTGTGCTGTAATTTCTATGACTCTCTATTAAATATGCTGGATTGAAATTAGATTTTGCAATATTGACAATGAATACATTAACTTGTTCATTTGGAATTCCTTTATTTCATGTTTTAACAATTTATCCGAATTTTGGATTATCTGTCAAGATTGCAAGGTCCCAACGCTTAGCTAAACTGTGTTAGTCAGCATTTGATCATCTGAACATTCGATTATCTGAACAAAATACTCCCTGCAGGCGTTGTTCGGATAATCGAGGTTCCTCTGTATACAGCACGGAAACAGGCCCTTCAATCCAACCGTCTATGCTGATCTGATATCCTCAACTGATCTCGTGCCATTTGCCAGCAATTAACCCATAACTGAGAGACTAGGATGATTTTAATTGGAATTTAGAAGAATGAGGGAGGGATATTATAGAAACATATAAAGTTATGAAGGGAATAGACACAATAGAAGTAGAGGGGATGTTTCCACTGCCAGTGAAACTCGGATAAGAGGGCATAGCCTCAAAATTAAGGGGAGCAGATTTAGGACCAAATTGAGTTGGAACTTCCTCATGCAGAGGGTTGTGAATCTGTGGAATCCTATGCCCAATGAAGTAGTTGAGGTTTCTTCATTGAATGTTTTTAAAGCTAAGATAGATAATCTTTTGAACAGTAAAGGAGTTAAGGGTCATGGTGAGAGAGCAGGTGAGTGGAGCTGAGGACACGAAAAGATCAGCCATGATGGCCTACTCCTGATCCTATTTCTTACGTTCTTATGTAAAACCTTCATATTAAATGTAACCATCCAGATATCTTTTAAATGTAATTGTACCTGCCTCCACCAATTCCTCTCACAGCTTGTTCCATACATGCACCACACTGTGTGAAAAAGTTGCTCTTCTGGTCACTTCTAAATCTTTCCCATCACACCTTAAACTTATGCCCTCTAGTTTAGAACTCCCCTATCCATGCCCCTCATAAAATACACATTTCCACCAAAATAAAATTCACAATGACTCCATAAATATAGAAGAACTAAGGAACAATAACAGTCACATCTTTGTTTCTAAATCACACATCCTGAATTTCTCAGTGAGCAAACTACAGCACATTTATACTGGACTGCAAAATTTGCACAACGTGTGGTCCACTTTAGCCTAATACCGTCAAAATTGGCCTATCTCCAATTTAGAACTTCAACATTTAAGATCTGGTCTATCCTTTTCCATCACTATTTTAAAATGAATAGAATTATGGTCACTGGCCCCAAAATGCTACCCCACTGACACCTCAGTCACCTGCCCTACCTTATTTCCCAAGAGTAGGTCAAGTTTTGCACCTTCACTAGTAGGTACATCCACATACTGAATCAGAATGGTTTGGAGAATTCAGGTTATACATTTCCTTTGTATCTGCCCACTCTGTGTTCAGCACGGAAACAACCGTTATTCCAACCATTCCAAGGTTGCTGAATAAGGCCTCATGTTCCTATCCAAATGAAATTAACCAAAATAGCCAATTTTATTTTATCCAAAATCATCCACATACTGAGGACGGAGAATTCACTGAATATAAACAATCCATGTCTTGGACATTTTTAAAAAAACTAGATATGGCAAGTGCCCACATTACATCACAGCTTCTTGACAATTTTCGAAAACCTGTTTGGAAATGCAAATGTTATGAAACACTAAATGCTATGAATAATATGTGGATTTACTCTTAAACAACCCACAGATATGCTTGAACCCCAAGTCCATAATAGTGCTGGTGTATTTTCTTAGAGTATATACAATGACATCAGCCTTCACTATATCAGACATTTGGTTGAGCTGGTTTTAAAAATATTTCCACGCACACTTCATGTTTCAAGAAACATCCCAAAGTGCTTTACAACCAATGAGTTGCTTTTGAGGAGTCGACTTTGTAATATAGGAAATACTGCCACCAATTTGCGAACAGCAAGGTTCCACAAAACAGCAATGTGAATAATTAGACATTCTGTTTGTGTGCAGCTATCTGAGAGTTGAATATTGGATTACAAAAAGAATATTGGTAAAGCTGACATTTTTAAGCTTTCCCTCCTTACCTCATCTCTTGTCTAGCTAAAAGGAAATGTTTTAATGAATACTACTTCATATCTAGCCAGAAGAACTTGCGCCTGAGTGATTTAAGATTACTAGATTCTTTATTGTATCTTCCATTTGCGCAGCACTTCCACCATGTATCACAGTTTGCTGATTGGGAACGTGCAGCGTGGCAAATCAGAAACACAAAAATACCCCCTAATATTCTGCAATGTAAGATACCTCAAGTATATATCACCTTGTAAAGGCAACCAATGAAAGATTGTAATATCTATTTCAGCCACATTTTATACCTGCTATTATGCTACTTTCAGCAAATGAACACTTCAAATCTAGTCCTAAAAGGTTTTAAAAACAAACTCCATTAGGATGTCCCCAACCAGCCTAAAATTATAGAAGTGTTACATCTAATTACTTTTACAAGACCTACCTGTAATCTTTAGTCAGCTAACCGTATCTACAATTCCAAACATCCCTTAGGCCATGATAATATGCAAATTGCAAATTATGTCTCTCACCTCAGATTTTTCAGCATGTGCAATTATATATATATAGAAATATGCACAATTTCTTAATGTTTTGTTTTATTATCTTTTTCTACATTTATTCTATATGAAATGGATCATTTCTTCAATATGTTGTTGAAATATTGATTTTAAAAATATTTAAACTTACTGCAACAGAGATTCTCCCTAGCACATGCTCAGGGATTCTTCTATATACATCCAAAGAACCTCCTGAAGGAAATTGTAATGGAGGAGAAAAAACATGAATGCATATTAAATTAAGTTGATATTACTACAATTGTTGACCGTAAGTTCTAAAATAAATTCTTATGACTTGATACACTGGAGGACCCTATCTGTTTCAAGGTCAAGTACAACATCTAATTTCTTAAGGTACTATTAATATTTTAAATACACCATAAATAGTGTTAATATAGTAATTGGGGTTTAAATTCTAAATTACATCCAACAAATTGGCATTCACAAAAGCAAAACATTTACAATTTGTTTTATCCATACCTCTAAATTGCAATGAAAATTTTGACTGTTACATCATTATTATTTGACAAAAGACATACATACCAATAAACTTGATAGTTATGAATAACACAAAATATTGTACTATTAAAATTATGTTTGACCAGTTAGGACTCTTTCAAAAATGGAGGAATAAACAAGAGATAAGTGACCCATAAGGAATAAAATCCAAACTATTTCAGTGGAGGGAAAAGTCAGTCCGGAAGATGTGGCAGACATCGCTTTGCACACTAAAGGTAAATTAATATTAATCTTTTCCTGCAGGCTCCTGCAAAGCAGATTTTGCTCTGAGATAGTTTTTTAAAAAAAATCCTTTCATAAAAGTGGAGGTCACTGACAAGACAAGCATTTCTGCCCATACCTAATTGGCCTGGATCATTTGAGAGGGCAGTGAAGAGTCAGCAACATTGCTGTGGATCTAGAGTCATGTGCAAACCAAACCAGGTAAAGAGGCAGGTTTCCTTTTCTAAAGGTCATTAGCAAACAACTATTGATGATAGTTTCACCATTGTGGAATCAAATTTTCACTTCCAAATACTATTAACTGAATTTAAATTCCACCAGCTGCCATGGTAAGATTTGAACCCGTATCTTCAGAGAATAAGTTTCGCCCCTCTGGATAACTAATCCAGTGACATTATTACTGCACCACCATAACATAATAATGATAATAGCACTTTTATTTCTAAAACTTCCTAGTTTTTATAATTTCTGGCCCATAAAAAATGCTATTCTGGTGATAATGGCACACCTTGCTCAGTATCGTATTAGTTTGTAGAATCAGAGCAGAATATGTGTCAGCACCTATATATTATACCTCTAAGCAGAGTCACTTTCCATAGAAAACAACCCCAAGCTGGGTCAAAAACAATGAAATCATACTCATAACATGGGTTACAGAATGTGGAATTATACCTCAGTGTGGGCCATAAAATAAATCTATACTTGTAGAACTATATCCCTGGCATGGTCTAAGAGCTTCCTGACATGATGGAAGTACTGAGCAAACAGCATTATAAATATAGTTTTTGGCATTACAAATACAGAAGCAACCAATGCAAGAAGCCAAATTATTTAGCTAGTTATACTATTATTCACCTGGTATGACAATGCACGGACAAGCCTGGGTACTGATCATTTGAGAAATCACACCTTTTTATATAAGATAGTTCTTCTTTGCCTTTTGTATACCATGCACAGATGTTCATACAGGCCTAACCAACTTGGCTGTTTTGTATCTATTGAAAATGCATTACATTCTATCAAGACACCACAAATCCTCTAAGCTATACGCCAAATTGAAATGTTGCCTATTTGCCATCCAAATCGGGTTTCAGGAATAGTTCAAGTGCCATCAAATCTAGGTATATTCATAGATAAGCTGCAGGGCCAATGTGGATTTAAATGTAACAAGTTACTGCTGATAAGGTGAAATTTTTTTTGCAGTATGTTTCAATATAGACTCTGGGTTAGATTTTATTTCTCTAAAGCATTCTAAGCTGCTAAGAGTCTCATTCATTCCAGTTATGACTTACATACCCTAACAGAAAGGGCCATACCAAAACAGTAGTCAAATTTGCAGACTCCCAGTTTTAAAAAAAACCCCACAGCAATTAATTCAAATTCATACAAAAAATTGATGCTTTAAATAACCTACAAACTCACCATCCATGAATTCTGTACATATTGATATCCTGTTTTCCACAAAAAATGCTCCATAAAATCCTATTATATACGACGAATCACACTGTAAGTAGTTGAATGACCAAAAAAGATTAAGAATGAGTCTCACAATTGAACGAAGTAAAGCAAAGCTAAAATTAGTACTCAAAAAAGTTGAAAAATTACCTTATAAAGAATTTCTAGCTCTGACATAATTTGTTTTTGAACTTCAAGTGTAATGTCTAAAGGAATAACCTGCAATAAAATAAATCAATATGTTATCATGTGCTAATTGACCAAATATTGCAACTTTATATCTTAACAATAAACAGAGATCACATCAGTTGTCAGCAACCTACTGTAAATATTTTTCTATATAAATTAGGAGCTGTGGATTACCAATCTCATTGAGAAACCATGATTAAAACATAAAAGTCAATCTTGCTTGACACTGTCAAGGTTGTAATGAGTGCAAAGCTACTCAAAAGGCAATGGTTCAGAATCAAGGCTGTAAATTTACAGACAAAGGTAAAGAAATCCCTTCTAAATTTCTAATCTACTCTTCTGAGAGCAGTGGGTCCCAGATGGTAACATATTCACCTCTCGATGAGGTTATGGGTTCAACCCACAGACCAGATTATATTATATAACCTAGGCTGACAACACAAGTAAAGAACTGAGAAAGTATAACATGTGAAGTTTCCAAGGTCCTATTCAAAAAGTACTCCTCCTGTTCAAGATTACGCACACAAGTAATAGCCACAAAAAAGAGACTGACAGTTGGATACTAGTCACTCCAGTCTGAGAGATATAGCTCCTGCAGAATTCTACTATATTTGTCTCTATAATCTCCACACACAATAAAATTCAAAAAATATTAATTTTGTGAGGGGGTTTAAATTATCGAGCTGTTTTCTTGATCACTCTCTACTTTGTCTCACAAAGTACTGTTCATGAAGTCCATGGAACTTTCTGTAAGAGCTCTTTATTTATAGCTGAATCTATATTGACACTCTCTTCACGCTAAGTTAGAGCTTTGCTCCCTTTCAACACGATACTTATCTATGTGTCTCTGACATTTACATTACATCATTATACATTCATCTAGTGTCAATCACATGCCTCTAGGTCTTCCTTCAATCTCAGATTTTACAGGGTGAGAATCTGTGGTGCTCTGATCAATCTCCATGATCTGTTCTGATTTCATTCTGAGGACTAGGATGTTCTGCACCCTTCTTTTAATGTGAGAATGTATCTTCGATTGAGCTTCCTTCTTTTTCTGAGAAAGTTATAATGTTTAATCAGTGTTTTGTTCAATGACTCAAATGCATGACCATTTCTTCTAATAATCCTAAAAACTGTTTCAACTTTATATGATCTCAGTTGTTGCTTCCTTCTCTCTGTTGATGTCATTTACATATTTTTTTCGCAGACTATAGCTTTGATAACACTAGTTCACATCAATAACCAACTTTAGTACTCTTTTTGCCTTGTCCATTACCACCATATTTTGTTTTGTTTGACACTTAACCCCAATTAGACTTCCAAAGTACTATCATTGGAGTCCAAGGGACTTGGTGCAACTACTCTTTACCTACAGGATGATCTATACACATTCTTTTCATGCAAGGTGAACTTTTGCTCACTTTCAGTTTGTTTTACTTAATTATGTGACTGATATCATTATTCATATTTCTGATGTTTATCCCATTAACTCACATCAATGTCCTAAACAAATGGAGGCATTTTAAAAGGTTTATTATTAACTTACATAGTACTTGCTACTGTAATTCTAAGGTTCTAGCAACCTTCTGGGACCCCATGTGGTGAACCTTTAGGTGGAAAATTAAACAGAATCAAAAGGCTATCTGAAGAAAACACGGCTGACATGAATCAATTGTCTCCAAGAATCATGTCTTGTGATCAGCAGCAGAATCAAAAGCTTTTCTTCTTTCAATTTATGGACGTTAAGGTTCAGAAGAGATTTGGAGAAAGTGAGGATTGCAGTTGCTGGAAAAGCATCAGGGCTCATCAGTTTGGGATTTCTGATAAGGGCTTACACTCAAAATGCTGATTCTTCTGCTCCTTGGCTGCTGTGTGACCTGCTGTGCTTTTCCAGCACCACATGCTCGATTTCAGAAGAGATTTGCCAGGATGTTGCTGGGAATGGAGGGTTTGAGCTATAATGAGAAACTGGATAGGCTGGGATTTCTTTGTTCACTGCAGCATAGGAGATTGAGAGGTGATCTTATAGAGGTTTACAAAATCATGAGGGCTGTAGATAAAGTGAATGGTCAGTATTTTTACCCGAGAGTGGGGTATTTCAAGACTAGGGAACATACTTTTAAAGTGAGAGGAGAAAGATTTGAAGAAAACAGGAAGTGCATTTTGTTTTAAACACAAAGTGGCTCGTGTGTGGAATGAATTTCCAGAGAAAGTGGAGGATGCAGGTACAGTTACAACATTTAAAAGACATTTAGATAAGTACACAAATGTTGGGAGGGATCTGAGTCAAGCACATGCAGACGAGACTAGTTTAGTTTGGGATTATGATCGGATGGACTGGTTGGACCGAAGGGTCTGTTTCCATGCTGTATGATCCAATGACTCCAAGTACTTGTTGCCCCAGCAAAGATCGACTAACCACATATGCATACCTGAGCTTTTGTAATCTGTTTGATCTCATAAGTTCACCTATTAGACTTTTGAGAAATCGCTGAATTGAGTCTTGGTTAAGGTCTTGGGTAATAATGAAGTCACAATTCTTGAACTTTGCTTGAGAACAACTTAGGAAATGTATGAAATACTCTGTTAACGTTTTCATTCAGAGCCAAAGGAAAGACACAACAAAAAAAATTAAAATCTACATTTTAATGCATGCTGAATTAAGATGACTGCAATAAACTGTGCATTTTTCACTTGTGCTTTAGAACCCTAAACAACCTCCCCAGGGAATGTTAGGTTAACTAATTACAAATCAGCCTCAGATTTTTATATAACACTATATATGTATAAAGGCAAATTTATTGCAAAGGAATTACAATAAAGCTGTTATCTGACTGCACCTTCCATCCCTATTGCAAAAAATACAAATGCTATAAAGAAACAGTTCATGTGATCAAGCCATTCAGCTCCTCAAGCATGCTCTACCATTTATAAAGTCATGGTTGACCCGATTGTTACCTCAAAATCAGATTCTCACTTGTTCCTAACAACATTTCACTTCCTTGCTTACTAAGAATCTATCTTTCTCCTTAAAAATATTTGAAGACTCTTCTTTTTAAGGAAGAGAGATCCTTTCTAAGAAAAAAATTGGTTTTCTGTGTTAAATAACCCTTTATTTTTAAACAGTACCCTCCAATTCTAGATTCTTCCACAAGAGAAATATCCTCTTATAGCTATCTCATCAAGAATCCTCAGGAAATTATATATTTTAATCAAATCACCAAGTTTTGAGAAGATTTGTAGCTCTGGTTGAGGTTCTGGGTGTAGGTTTGCTTGCTGAGCTGGAAGGTTCATTTCCAGATGTTTTGTCACACTACTAGGTAACGTTTCCAGTGGGCCTCAGCAAAACAGTGTACATGATTCCTGCTTTCTATTTATATGTTTGGGCTTCTTTGGTTTGGTGATGTTATTTCCTGTTCTTTTACTCTCTTACTCTCTATACTCCAGCAGATGTAAACCTAAATCTGTCCAATTTTCCTCATGAGGCAACCTGCTATTCAAGTAACTAGAATAGTAAACCTTCTCTGAACTCCCTCCAATGCATTTATATGTTTCCTTAAATAAGTTATAACCAATGTATTCAGTATTCCAAATATGGTCTCACCAATGCCCTGTCTAGTCTGAGCATAAACCTCCTACTTACATATTCAATTAATTATGACATTTTCAAATAAACATTAGCTTTCCTAATTACTTGCTGGGCATGAATGCTAGTGTTTGTGACTGGCATATGAGAACACCCAGATCCCTTTATCTTCCAGTTCTGTAATTTCTCACCATTTAGTTAACATGCTTTGCTTTGTTCTTCTTGCCAAAATGAACAATTTCCCATTTTCCATTATTTTCCACTTGTCACATCTTTGCTCACTCACTTAATCTATCTATATCCTTTGTAGCATCCTTATGTCATTTTTACAACTAAGTTTCCTATCGTGGAGATATGGCTATAACTCAAGAATAAGAAAGGTGCAATCACTATGATGGTTTTTTTTAACAAAGGCCTCCTAGTAGCCAGCGGGAGATAGAATAGATATGTAAGCAGATCATGGAAAGATGTAAAAACAGGGTTGTTGTAGTGGGTTATTTAAATTTCCCTAATATTGACTGGGATTTCCTTAGTGCCAGATGCTTAGACGGGAAGAATTTGACAGGTGCATCTAGGACAATTTCTTGAAACAATATTAAGGAAGGGCCATATTGGATCTTAAATTAGGAATGTTCCTGGCCAGATGATCAAGTTTCAATGGGGGAGAATTTTGAGAACAGTGATCATAATTCCCTAAGCTTTCAGATAATTTTGGATAAGGAGAAGACTGGTCCTCAGGTGAAACTGATAAATTTGAGGAAGGCTAATTACAACAGTATTAACACGAACTGCAGAAATTAAATTGGGGTGGGTCTTTGAGAATAAATCCACATCTAACATGTAGGCGTCTTTAAAGACTGGTTATCAGAATTCAGGATAAGCATGTTCCTGTGAGGATGAAGATATGGATGTGAGTTTTGGGAACCCTGGATAACAACAGACATTGAAAGATTAGCCAAGAAGAAAAAGGAAGTATAAGTAAGGTTTAGGGAACAGAAATCAGACAAGGCCCTTGAAGAATATAAACGAAGCAGGAAACAACATAAAGAACGAATTACGAGCTAAAATGGGCCACATCACAGTCCTTGGCAAGAGGATTAAGAAGAATCCCAAAGTGTTTGTACATATATTAGAAGCAAGAGGGTAGCTCAGGAAAGGGTAGGTCCATTCAAGGACAAAGAAGGGAATTTTATGCATGGAGTTAGAGTAAGTTTATGAGGTTCTTATTGAGTACTGGATATTCACAAGGAGAAGGAAGTGGATGATGGTAAGGTTAGGAAGGGATATGTCAATATTCTAGGGTATATTGGAGTCAAGGAGGTGGTGTTGAGTGTCTTGAAAAACATTAAGGTCGAGAAAACCTAAGGGACTGTTGGGGTCTATCCCAAGATACAGAGGGGGACAAGGGAAGAGATTGCTGAGGCCTTGACAGAGACCCTTGTATTCTCTTTAGCTCCAGGCAAGGTCCCAGAAGACTGGAGAATAGACAATATTGTTCCTTTGCTTAAGGGCAACATGGATAATCAAGGAAATTAATGGAGAAGATTCTTAGGGACTAGATTTACTCACATTTGGAAAAGAATGGACTTATAAACGATAGTTAGCATGGCTTTGTGCAGGGGAGATATTGTCTCACAAATCTGACTGAATTTTTTGAAGAAGTTATGAAGATGATTGATGAGGGTAGGGCAGAGAATGTAATCAACATGGATTTTACTAAAGCATTGACAATTCCCTAATGGTAGGCTGGTCCAAAAGATTAAGTCACATGGAGTCCACAGTGAATTGCTAAGCTGGATACAAAACTATCTTGGTCATAGAACACAGAGGGTGACTGTGAAGGGGTGTTTTCTGACTGATATCTGAGACCAGTGGTGTTCTTCAAGGATCAGTTGTACAAAACTTTAGTTAGGCCACATTTGGAGTAGTGTATGCTGTTCTGATTGCCACACAGGTGTACCAGGAGTGTCTTAGCTACAAAGAGACATTCAACAAACTTGAATTATATTTGCTAGGGATGCTGAAGACAGACCTAATAGAAGTACATAAAATTATGACAGGAATGGATAGGGTGGGTAATTGGAGACTTCAAATACGAGGGGACATAGGTTGAAAATGAGAAGGGGTAAGTTTAAAGGAGATGTGCAAGATAAGTCTTTTTTTAAATATAGAGATTGCTAGGTGCTTGAAATTCTCTGCCAGGGAAGTGGTTGAAGCAGTTATGATCAGAAAGTTTAAAAAGCAATTAGATGGACCCATGAAAAAGGCAGTGAATGGAGGGATATGGAACATGTGCAGGCAGGTTTGGAGTGGTATTATGGTCAGCATTGCCATGGTGGCCAAAGGGGCTGCTATGCTCCTCTGTTGCATTCATTATTCAGATCTACCCTTTCATTATTTTTATGATCTTAGGCCTTATCTGTCGATTTATTCTTAAATGTGCACACTCTATCCTTTCCTGCCACAGTCCATTTATTATTGCTAGTATTAACAATTTTCTGTCTTGCGTCATCTTTATTTTTTGCTTTCCCACATCTTTCCAAACCTGATCCTTTCCTGCACTATTTAGTTGAACATTTCTACATGCTTAGTTATGCAATGCGCAAGAACACTAGCTCCAGCATGTTCAGGTGGCAACGAAGAGTACAGATCCCACTTTGCCAGTAAGGGTGATAGTGCACCGTGAACAGGAATCCTGTTCTCCCACAACAGTTTTTGAGCTGTGCATCAATTTCTCTAATTTGATTTGTCCTAAGGACAGGTGATGACCCAGTGATATTATCACTAGATTATAAATCCAGAAATGAAGCTAATGTTCTGGGGATTGGGGTTCAAATTCCATCATGACAGATAATGGAAAGTGAATTTAATAAATACCTGAAATTAAGAATCTAATGACACCCATGAAACTACTGCCAATTGTTGAAAAATACCCGATTCACTAAGGTTCTTCAGTGAAGAAAATCTGCCATCTCATCTGGTTTGGCCTACACATGACTACCATGTATCAACATTCCTCAGCTGACGAATCAATACTCCTCCAAGTCGAACAGCACTTGGAGGAAGCACTGAGGATTCCAAGACTTTAGAATGTACTCTGGCTAGGGGATTTCAATTTCACCGCAAAGAGAGGTTCAGCAACAGCACTACAGGAGTTGTTCAGGTCCTAAAGGACATAGATCCTAGACTAGGACTGTAGCAGGTGGTGAGGAAACCAATAAGAGGAAAACGTATACTTGACCTCATGCCCACCAATCCGCCTGCTGCTGATGCATCTGTCCATGACAGTATTGCAAAAGTAACTACCATTGCACAGCCCTTGTAGGAACAAAGTTCCACCTTCATACTGAGAATACCCTATACCATGTTGTGTTGCAACATGCTATATGGGATAGACTTCGAACAGCTCTAGGAACTCAAAGCTGGACATCCATCAAGTGTTGTCAGCCATGTCAGCCGACTGCAAGTTCCCTTCCAAGCCAGTTACCATCCTGACTTGGAAATATATCGCTATTCCTTCAGTGTTGCAGAGACAAAATTCTAGAATTCCGGTCCCAACACTATTGAGGGTATACCTCCAACAAATAGACCACACCAGACCCCCACAAAATATTTTGAGAAGGTATCCTACTCCCTAACATTTTCTTATTTTAAAAGGTTGATGTGAAGCCCCTTGTTCCAGATGTAATGTGACTAGTCAGACATTAAACAAACATTTATTTAAACACTACAGTTAAAATACAAATAAAAAGAAGAATTTATAATAACTTACATGAATAATAGATACTGTACCAATTACAAATTAACTGTTCCAATATAGTGTGAAATATTGTGTTATGAGATATTGTGTCAGAGGTTATCTATTAACTCAATCATCAGCTCGCTATATTCATTAATACCGGGTTCCTGTTCATTCATAACACTCCACTAACCCATTATTTACTATAACAAGGTTTCATTCATTTATTCATAAAACTGCAGTTTTGTAGTACATTTTAACATTCAAATTTAAAAACAACCTTTTCTAATCAAATTTAAAAATCCCACAACACCAGGTTATAGCCCAACAAGTTTATTTGGAAGTACTAGTTTTCAGAGCGTTGCTCCTTCATCAGGTAGCTGTGGAGCAGGATCAAAAGACACAGAATTTATAGCAAAAGATCAGTGTTGTTCATGCAAATGATACAATATATTGAACAAACCTAGATTGCTGTTGAGTCGTTTATCTTTTAGAATGGATTCCAGGTTTGGTTTGATTAAAACGTAAATCCTAGAACTTCTTTCAAGTCACATTCTTGAAATAACTTAAGGTTTTATTAAAAAAAAGCAACATCTCAGCTCAGATAATGCAATAAAGGTATGAGGTTAGAGTCTGACTGTATTCCAATCTTGAGTCAGACTGGTTCTATTTCTAAGGTAGGCATTTATAAAATGTTACACAGATTGACTGCCTGCAGATTGTGTGCTTTTTGAACAAAATAGAATGTATCTGCAATTACAATTCTGCAAATGCAATTTCACCTCATTGACTTATATGTGTGCACGTACATGTGTGAGACAGAGTGACAGCGAGAGAGCGAGCAATTATGTGCATGTGAGCGTGTGTTTGCGCGTGCATGCCTCTCGGGTGTGTGTGTGTGTGTGTGTGTGTGTGTGTGTGTGTGTGTGTGTGTGTGTGTGTGTGTGTGTGTGTGTGTGTGTGTGTGTGTGTGTGTGTGTGTGAGAACGTGTGTACGAGAGTCTGCGTGAGTGTGTGTATGTAAGAGTGTGCGAATATGTTAAGAGTGTGCATGTATGTGAGAGTGTATAATGTAGTGGGGTCACGTGTAGAGTGGTATGGACCCAAGGTCCCAGCTGAGGCAGCCTTCATGGGTACTGAACTTGGCTATCAGCCTCTGCTCAGCCATTCTGTGTTGCTGCGTATCCCCGAAGTCTGCCTTGGAGGATGACTTGAGCCCGAATGTCCCTTACCGCTGAAGTGTTCCCCAACTGGGAAGGAACATCCCTGTGTGGTGATTGTTACGTGGTGTCCATTCATCCGTTGTCGTAGTGTCTGCTTAGTCTCGCCAATGTAGCATGCCTCGGGACATCCTTGCCTGCAGTGTATCAGATAGACAATGTTGGCTAAGTCAATGAGTACCTGCCGTATACATAGTGGGTGTGTACCCACGTGTAATGGTAGTATCCATATCGACACTCTGACATGTCTTGCAGTGGTTGCCCTGATAGGCTTGTGTGGTGTTGTGGTCGATTTGTCCTGAAGGCTGGGCAGTTTGCCGCAAACAATTTGTTTAAAGTTTGGTGGCTGTTTAAAGGTGAGAAGTGGAGGTGTAGTGAAGGTCTTGACAAGATGCTCATCTTCATCGATAATGTGTTGCAGGCTGCCAAGAACTGGGCGTAGTTTCTCCACTCTCAGGAAGTACTGGACAACGAAGCATACCCCATTGGTCACATCCTGTGTCTGTCTCCTGAGGTGATCAATGTGGTTCCTCACTGTGGCATGTCGGAATTGGTCATCGATGAGTTGAGCATTGTACCCTGTTCTTTGGAGGGCGTCCTTCAGGAGTTCATCACACTCCTCATCTGACCAGATTGTGAGCATACCCCACAATACTTTCTTCATTCCTGAAGAAGGGCTTATGCCCGAAACGTCGAATCTCCTGTTCCTTGGATGCTGCCTGACCTGCTGCGCTTTTCCAGCAACATATTTTCGGCTCTGATCTCCAGCATCTGCAGACCTCACTTTCTCATCGCTGCAACAGCCTCAGTACTCAATAGCAACAACTGCTAATCTCTGAGCACCATTCTACAACTCATCCACTTCATCCTAGACCACAACGTTTTCACGTTTGACAACCAGTTCTTTACCCAGACACACGGACTGGCTATGGGACCAAAGGTACACCCCAATATGCCAATATTTTCATTGGCAAGTTCGAACAAGACTTCTTTGTTGCATAGAACCTCCAACCATCACTATACACCAGATATATTGACGACATTTTCTTTCTCTGGACCCATGGCAAGGAGTCATTGAAATGACTACACAGTGGTATCAACAAGTTTCATCCCACCATCAGACTTACCATGAACTACTCTTTGGTAGCTGTCTCATTCTTGGACACACGCGTCTCTACCAAGGACGGGTACACCTCAGTATCTCATTCTACCACAAACCAACGGATAACCTCACGATGTTGCACTTCTCTAGCTTCCACCCTCAGCATATTAAAACAGCCATCCTCTATGGACAATCCCTACGCATACCCAGGATCTGTTCAGAGGAGGAGGAATGTGACAGACACCTAAAGGTGCTGAAAGATGTCCTCATAAGAACAGGGTACGATGCTCAGCTCATCGATCACCAGTTCCAACGTGTCACAGCAAGAAACTGCAATGACCACCTCAGGAGACAAACACAGGATGCAACCAATAGGGTACCCTTCATTGTCCAGTACTTCCCAGGGACAGAGAAACTACACCATGTTCTTTGCAGCCTGCAACAATATCGATGAGGATGAGCACCTCGCCAAGATCTTCCCTATATCTCCACTTCTCACTTTTAAACAAACCTTAAATAGGCCATTGTTTGCAGCAAACAGCCAGCCTTCAAGACAACATTGACCACAACACCACACGACCCTGTCGAGGCAACCACTGGGTCGGAGTGTCGCCATGGATACTACCATTACACATGGGGACACCACCCACCATGTACTCAGCAGGTACTCATGTGACTCGGTCAATGCTGCAGGCAAGGATGCTCCGAGGCATGGTACATAGGTGAGACCAAGCAGGCGTTATGATAACGGATGAATGGACACCGTGTAACAATCGCCAGACAGGGATGTTCCCCCCAGATGGGGAATACTTCAGCGGTCAGGGACATTTGACTCGAATCTTCAGGTGACCATCCTCCAAAGCGGATTTTGAGATATAAAATGACGCAGAGTGGCCAAGCAGAGGTTGATAGCCAAGTTTAGTACCCATTAAGATGGCCTCAACGAAGACCTTGGGTTCATGTCACACTCCAGATGACCCCACTACACGATACACTCACACATACATGCACACTCTTACATACTCCCTCTCATACACACACACAAACACACACATACACATCTTCACACGTACTTACACTGTCTCCCTCACATGCACGCACACACACAAGTCTAGGGAGTAAATTTCTGCTTGCAGATACATTCTACTTTGTTCAAAAAGCACACAATCTGCAGGCAGTCAATCCATGTACCATTTTATAAATTCCTACTTTGGAAATGGAACCAGTCTGACTCAAGATTGGGATACAGCCAGACTCTAACCTCACACCTTTAATGCATTGTCTGAGCTGAGATGTCACTTCATTTTTATAAAACCTTAAGTTATCTTGAGAATGTGATTTGAAAGAAGTTCTGAGATTTACGTATTAATGAACCAAAACATGCAACCCATTCTAAAAGATGAAAGACCTAACAGCAATGTAGGTTTGTTCAGTATATTGTATCAGTTGCATGTGATCTTTTGTTATAAATTCTGTGTCTTTTGATCCTGCTCCACAGTTACCTGATGAAGGAGCATCACTCCAAAAGCTAGTACTTCCAAATAAACTTGTTGGACTATAACCTGGTGTTGTGGGATTTTTAAACTTTGTCCACCCCAGTCCAATACCTGCAGCTCCACATCCTTTCTAATCAAAACGACCCTTTCAAACCCATTACTGCATTTCCACACCATATCGTCCTTAGCTACAAACAGTGTTTACCTCTGAATTAGTATAGCATATGGAACAATACCACCATCATCAGGTCTCTACACATTAAGTACCTGTTAAATACCTTTTAACTAGGCTATTATCCCTTTATAAAAGCAACTGACAAAACAGTGCTTCCATGAAATTGCATGAATGAATGAAACTCAGATCAGCAAATATTACATAAATCTCACAACCCAACTGCAGTAATCAGTTTAATATCCTTTATTCTTTTATTAAGTACAGGTACAATTTCTAACTTATTTAGAGCATACAGTCCTCGCATTTTTATTAATATTTACTAACTTAAAAGACAGAAGGACTAACACTTCATAATTATGCAAGCAGACCGGACAGATATCCCATCAGAAGTAGCAGCCAGCATTTAGCACGTTTTAACCCATCTCCAGTCTCCCAGGTAAGGAGCCTTTCAAACCTTTGTATACAATAGATAAAATAATGTAACACCATAGTAATGGAATTTTAATATATGTAAGAACTGTATTTCCAGATTCTATTGCCTCCTCAAACTTGTGCTGTGATTGCTGAATAAAAGAGACTATTTTTACCACTCACCAATTTCTGTCGTTATTTGAACACTATCCCACAACAGTCACATCCTATAAACACACCTCTTGGTAAAAGGAAAATTCAGGGAAAGTAGTAGCTAGGAGACATCCCACTGACGCTTCCAACTCTTTTGAGACCCCCAAAAGTTTCTGCCCAAAACTAAGCCTAAAAACTAAACAAACTAGAAAGCCTGGCCACATAGCCACACCTAGGCTGCTTCCATTGTTCTAACTTTAAGAAAACCTCTGCCTTCCAACCTCTCTTCAAAAATAAACACACCAGGACAAAATATCCTCTTAAAGTGACAGTATTGTTACAACATAGACTCCAGCAGTTTAAGAAAGCTGTTCACCCCAACCTTCACAAGGGCAACTTGATATGGGCAATAGAAGCCCTCCAGCCAGCAATGTCCACATCCCACAAGTGAATGAAAAAAATCCAATTTGCATGTGGTTCAGGTAATATGGTTAGGAATGTGATGTGAGCCATCAGTAGCAGCAGAATCATTTTCCAAAATAATTTGTAACCTCGTGGCCTGGCATACCCCCTCACTCAACCATTCTCTGCTTCCTCCAGCATCTCAGCCAATTTAATTCACTTAATGCGATGGATGTAGGTTTGCTCGCTGAGCTGAAAGGTTTGATTTCAGACATTTCATCACCATACTAGGTAACATCCTCAGCGAGCCTCCGGATGAAGCACTGGTGGTATGCCCTGCTTTTTATTTGTGTTTAGGTTTCCTTGGGTTGGTGATGTCATTTCCTGTTCTTTTTCTCAGGGGGTGGTAAATGGGATCCAAGTCAATGTGTTTGTTGATAGTGTTCCTGTTGGAATGCCACGCTTCCAGAAAATCTTGCGCTTGTCTCTGTTTGGTTTGTCCTAGGATGGATGTGTTGTCCCAGATGAAGTGGTGTCCATCCTCATCTGTATGAGAAGATACTAGTGGCATCATGGTAGCCCACAAACCCATCAACACACTAAAACAGCAGTTAATGAAAGACCCTACATTGACAACATGCAAAACTGATGCCATTTACAAAATATCTTGCAAGAACTGTAACAAACACTACATTGGACAAACAGGCAGAAAACTAGCCACCAGGATACTTGAACATTAACTAGCCACAAAAAATACCTGACCCACTCTTACTAGTATCTTTACGTGCATGAGGAAGGACAACATTCGACTGAGAAAACACATCCATTCTAGGACAAGCCAAATAGAGACACACGTGAGAATTCCTCAAAACATGCCATTCCAACCAGAACTCCAACAACAAACACATTGACTTCGATCCCATTTATCACCCCGCCTGTGAGAAAGAACAGAAAATGACATCACCACAGGAAATGATATCACCAACCCAAGGAAACCTAAACACAAATAAAAACACCCTGAGCTACAAATCTTCTCAAAACGTGCTAACTTAATGTGATATCAAGGAATATTTTATGGCACTCAATATTGCAAAGGCTTTGGGACCCGACAACATTCTGGCAATGGTACTGAAGCATCTGCGCCAGAAATTGTGTCACCCTGAGCCAAACTGATCCAGTACAGCTACAACATTAATACCATCTGACAATATGGAAAATTGTCGAGGTATATCCTGTACACAAAAAGCAGGTCAAGTCAACCTCGTCAGTTACTTTCAATACATTCTACATCATTAGCAAAATGATGGAAGGTGTCAACAACATGCTATGAAGCAACACCAGCTTAGTAATAACCTACTCACTGTCATCTAATTTAGTTTCCACTAGGGGCACTCAGTGCTGCACTGCATTACAACCTTGGCTCAAATATGGACAAAGAGTTGAATTCTAGAATTGAGGTGAGGGTAACAGCTCTTGACAGCAAGGTCGCTTTGGTAACATTAGACGGAGGTGACAGAGTGTGACATAGGGGCAGCACGGTGACTCAGTGGTTAGCACTGCTGCCTCGCAGCGCCAGGGACCCGGGTTCGAATTCAGCCTCGGGCGACTGTCTGAGTTTGCATATTCTCCCAGTGTCTGCGTGGGTTTCCTCCGCGGGCTCCGGTTTCCTCCCACAATCCAAAGATGTGCAGGTTAGATGAATTAGCCATGCTAAATTGCCCATAGTGATAGGTGCATTAGTAGGGGAATAGGTCATTGGTGGGTTACTCTTCGGAGGATCGGTGTGGACTTGTTGGGCCAAAGGGCCTGTTTCCACACTGTAGGGAACCTAATCATCAATGAGCCCTAGCAAAACTGGAATCAATGGGTATTGGGGGAAAACTCCACTAGTCTTTCGGAGGTACACCGGAAGATAGTTGAGGATATTGGAGGTTAGTCATTGCAGCTGCAGGACATCACTGCAGGAGTTCCTCAAGGTAGTGGCCTGGGTCTAACCATCTTCAGATGCTTCATCAATGACCTTCCCTCCATCATAAAGTCAGAAGTGGGCATGTTCAATGATTGCATGATGTTCAGCACCATTTGTGACTCCTCAGATATTGAAGTAGTCCATGTTTAAATGCAACAAGTTTTGCACAATATTCAAATATCCAGGCTTGGGTTGATAGGTGCCAAATAATATTCACACCACGCAAATGCCAGGCAATGACTATTTCCAATAAGAGTGAATCTAACCACTGCCCCTTGCAATTGAATGGCTTTACCATCACTGAATCTCCCATTCTCATTCTTGGGTTTAATCATGGACTGGAAACTTAACTGTACTCACCATATAAATACAGTGGCAACAAGAGAAGTCAGAGGCTAGGAATACTGTAGCAAGTAACTCACCTCCTGACTCCCAAAGCCTGCCCACCATCTACATAGAATGTCAGGAATGTGATGGAATACTCTCCTCATTCCTGGATGAGTGCACCCCTAACAACACTCAACAGCTTGACACCATCCTGGGCAAAGCAGCCAGCTTGATTGGCACCACATCCACAAGTATCCACTCCCTCCACAACCAATGCTCAATAGCAGCAATGTCGCACTATCTACAAGATGCACTGCAGAAATTTATCAAGGTTCTTTGGGCAGCACCTTCCAAACCCAGGACCACATCCATATAGAAGGTTCAAAGGCAGGAGATACATAGCCATATCATCTTCTGCAGCTTCCTTTCCAAGCCACCCATCATCCAGAGTTGGATGGGGGTGGCTCAGTGGTTAACACTGTCCCTCACAGCACGAGGGACCTGGGTTCAATTCCTGCTTCGGGCAACTGTCTGTGTGGAGTTTGCACATTCTCCCAGTGTCTTTATGGGTTTCCTCCGGGTGCTCCGGTTTCCTCCCACAGTCCCATAGTGTTAGGTGCATTAGTCAGAGGTAAATGTAGGCGAATGGGTCTGGTTGAGTTGCTCTTCGGAGGGTCGATGTGGACTTGTTGGGTCGAAGGGCCTGTTTCCACACTGTAAGGAATCTAATCTGATCTAATCCCTTCAGTGTCGTAGGGGCAAAATCCTAGAATTCCCTCCCAAACAGTATTTTGGGTCTGCTTACAGCACATGAACTACAGCAATTTAAGAAAACTGCTCGCCCCAACTACTCAGCCAGCAACACCCACATCCTATAAGTGAATGAAAAGAAAAAGTCCAATGTGATTCTGGGTAATCCAAGATGGAGGACAGGAAAAATTTCTGGCTGAACGAGCTGCTCCTTTTTTTGAGGTAATTTAGGTGTTGGAGGTGATTTCCTCGAATTCCAGGAGCAGCAATTACTGTTTTATACGCTGTTGCATTGTTTTGGAACTTTGGAAAAACCAAGTCAAAACAACAGCAGTTTAAAAGGGAGAAGAGCAGACAAAGGAAACGCACGGTGAGGACAGTGCAGGAGAGAGAGAGAGAACACACCTGCAGTTACCGCCTTTGCTGTTTGAATTCATGTATCGTTGGACATCGGAGTGCAACTGGGAAAATTAACAAACAGTGAAATTCACAACTAATCTTGGAGGAACTGTTGGATGAAGTTCACAGCACAGTATCAGATAAGTTAAGTGTTGTTTTAAGTCTGTCCAAGAGAAAGGCTGCAGTATTGAGTATAGTGGATTCTTTCTTGATTATATGTTCTTGGAGATAAGTCTCTTGATTAAACTTAAAATATGAGCCATAGCTATTAATTGAACCTGGGGCAGTGTTTGCAGAGGAATAAGATGATGTTATTTTCTGGGTCTGTAGATTGTGAAGGAGCAAAAATGGCCTTTGCAGTGATATGTACTTCTTATCAGATGTCGGAGTTTAAAGAGAGTTTAAGGGTTACTGCAGATTATATCTGCCATAAATGCTGTTGGATGCGAATCTTATCAGATCGAGTGGATCGGTTGGAGAGACAGATAGAAGTGATGAGGAATTTGCAACAGCAACAGTATGTGATGGATGACAGTTATAGGAATGGGGAAAAGTCTCAGATACAGTCACATAGATGGATTAACTCCAGGAAGGGCAAGAGAGGTCGGCACCTAGGGCAGGAGTCTTTTGTGGATATACCCTTTTCAAACAGGTATGCGGTTTTGGAAAATGTAGAGGGTGATGGATTCTCAGGGGATGTAGCACGAACAGCCAAGTTTCTGGTATTGAGACTGACTCTAATGCAATGAGGGGGTACGTCGGCTTCCAAGAAATCAATTGTGTTAGGGGATTCTGTGAACAGAGGTACAGACAGATGTTTCTGTGGCCAGCAGAGAAAAAGCAGAATGGTGTGTTATTTCCCTGGTGCCAGGATCAAGGATGTCTCAGAGAGGGCGCAGAATGTTCTCACGGGGGAGAAGGGCCAGCAGGAGGTCATTGTCCACATTGGAACCAACGACATTGGCAGGGAAAAGGTTGAGACTTTGAAGGGGCATTACAGAGAGTTAGGCAGGAATTTAAAAAGTCCTCAAAGGTAGTAATATCTGGATTACCCCCAGTGCTACGAGCTGGTGAGGGCAGGAATAGGAGGATAGAGCAGATGAATGCATGGCTGAGGAGCTGCAATTTGGGACAACAAATCTAAGCAGGACTTTTACTTAATGGTAAAATCCTAGGCAGTGTTGCTGAACAGATAGACCTTGGAGTGCAGGTTCATAGCTCCTTGAAAGTGGAGTCACAGGTAGATAGGATAGTGAGTGCGGTGTTTGGTATGCTTTCCTTTATTAGTCAGAGTACTGAGTACAGGAGTTGGGAGGTCATGTTGCGGCTATACAGGACATTGGTTAGGCCACTGTTGGAATATTGCGTGCA
Source organism: Hemiscyllium ocellatum (assembly GCF_020745735.1). Classification (NCBI taxonomy): domain Eukaryota; kingdom Metazoa; phylum Chordata; class Chondrichthyes; order Orectolobiformes; family Hemiscylliidae; genus Hemiscyllium; species Hemiscyllium ocellatum. Next base: position 7,296,893 of record NC_083439.1, on the reverse strand, counting down.
ATTCTAGTCTCCTTCCTATTGGAAAGATGTGAAACTTGAAAGAATTCAGAAAAGATTTGCAAGGATGTTGCCAAGGTTGGAGGATTTGACCTACAGGGAGAGGCTGAACAAGCTGGGGCTGTTTTCCCTGGAGCGTCGGAGGCTGAGGGATGACCTTATAGGGGTGGGGGGGGGTCAACAATGCAGAACAGGAAATTACTGACAAAGGAAAAGTTGCATTTATGCACTAAACTTCATTAATGTGGTTGCCAGAAATTTCTGCCAGCTTCACAGTTAAAATGATGGTGATGTTTCAAGGTTTTTCTGTTATTACAACTGCAAATTCAAGGCCACAGCTTGTGAAAGTGAAGAATTATGAAGAGCAGGAGGGATTAGGACCACAACTGTACACATCATACATTAATGATTTAGTTGAAGAAACTGAAGGCATTCTGGCTAAGTTTGCAGGTGATACAAAGATAGGTAGAGGGACAGGTAGCATTGAGGAGGCAGGGAGGCTGTCGAAGGATTTAAACAGGTTAGGAGAGTGGTCAAAGAAGTAGCAGATAGAGTTCAATGTGGGGAAGTGTGAAGTCATGTACTTTGGTAAGAAGAATAAAGGCATGCACAATTTTCTAAATGGGGAGAAAATTCATAAGTCTGAAGAGTAAAGACACTTGGGAGCTCCAGTCCAGGATTCTCTCAAAGTAAAATTGCAGGTTGAATCAGTAGTTTGGAAAACAAATGGAATGATAGCATTTGTCTCAAGAGGACTTGAATATAAACACAGGGATGTACTTCCAACGCTCTCTAAGGCTCTGGTCAGACCACATTTGGAGTATTGTGTGCAGTTTTGAGCCCGATATCTTAGGAAGGATGTACTGGCGCTGGAGCGTGTTCAGAGGAGCTTCATGAGAATGGTCCCAGAAATGAAAAGCTTAACATATGAGGAATGTTTGAGGACTCTGGGTCTATACTCAAAGTGGAACGTATAGCAGCGCTTCACAGGAGGCAACACAGCACTGATGATGTCACCTAGAAAGGGGACAAAACGCCTGCCAACAAACCTATCAGCTCAATGAACAGATTAATGAATCCAAACAGGTCTTGACCTAGATCTTCACAAAATCTTTAAATCCCAACAACTCTCTGGTAAAACATGTTTTCCTCATTTCGCTTCTAAACTTTCTACTAATCACTTTAATTCTGTGTCACCTAGTAACTGATCTCTCTGTCCAAGATCAGTTCTGTCCAAGGAGATCAACCCCATTTTATGTTTCCTCATAGTTGTATTTTTCCAGTCCTAACAATACCCTTGTAAATCTCCTCTGTACATATACACTCTTCCAACCTTCTATATTGAGCTGACCAGAACCAAACACAGTATTCAAGTTGTGACCTAACAATAACAGGAAGGCAGAAGATTTAGAAAGAAAGGAAGATGATGATGAAAACATATGCCAGGTTATTCCATTTGATTTGTGGCTTATCAGTGTGCAAACTGTCAAGAGAAGAATTTGGAATTAAAATATAAATTTAAGTTTAAAAGAAAAAAAAACTGATTACATCACACAGGACAACCATGCACATAACTGGTTAACCTGACACACAAATGCCTTCTTATGTAATGGGGGACATATTTGAAATCATGTGGAAACCTATATTGTACCTTGCTGTAGGGTGATTGATAAAAAGCAGCTTCAAATTGGCTTGTAACTGTAATATCCTGCTGCCAAGGAAAATTTAAAACCACATACTTGTGAATCAATAGTCATTCGCCAACAAAATTCAACTCAGGGTCTCTTGGTGAAAAAAAAATGAATAATTCACCACCACAGTGTCGCTCAATTAATAGGAATAGCATTTAAGGCTGAGAGTGGAGTACCTGAGTAAATTTGCTCAGATCACCAATACACCTCCAGGACAAACAAGGATGAGTTGTCAAGTTAAATACAAGCAGTCAACTGACTGAATTATAATTTACTCTTTGTGCTCAACTAAAATTAGTGCAAGGCTATTAAAATATACAGTATAAATAAGGCAATTCATCACTGGCTGACATGGATGACTTCGTCTATTTGCAGGAGCAGCACACATTCCACTTAAGGGAGGGAGTGCAGAATCACAGGTCAAATTAAGCTACTATTCCTGTTTAATTTACTTACATAATCCCTAGCTGACACAATTGTCTTTGTATGTACTTTTACAGCATTTGAGATGCATTGTTACTATATAAATGATTAATCAAATTAAGCATTTCAATGCTGATTTGTACCCAATAGTCGTCAAGATTAGTTACAAGAGAAAAATACTATGAATTGTTCATATCTTTCAATGTATACATGTAGAAAGCAAAATTACACAATTAATCTTGCAAAAATTTTAATTTAACCATTTTGTTACTTTTTTTTGAAAGAAATAGCACCCCAAAAACACCAACTCTGTGGTTGACTTCTTCCTAGTTTCCCTTTCTATACTTCACCCTGTTTAAATCTACATTTGCACATTTAAAATAATAGACCTGATGTTTAAAATGTGATTGAGAAAATTCTTTCCGGATGGTCAGACTTGGAGGATTAACAGTATCTATTTTAGAATGGAAATGATATTTGGATAGATTTTCAGTTTCTTCTAAACAGGTTAATACTGGCAGTAAATATTGATCAGAGGGACTTTGTGCAAGATTACAAACTTTCATGGGAGCAGCTCTGATCATGAATATACCTTCATGACCATTTGGTTTCTCGCTTCTCATGTTCCAGTGGTAACAGGTGCCAAATATGGCATTCTGACAATATAAATTGTGCTTCAAGATTAATAGTTTGTAGTCAGATTTACTTTAAAAAATTTTTACACTAATTTAGTTTTTTTAAAGCTGGGTTTTGAGGAATGAACTCATTATTAAACCTCTACCTCCCGATGAAAGGGAAAATTCTTAAATAGTGTCTTCATTAAGTAAGTTAATCCAATGCAAAAGTGAAGCTGAGAGTTGAAAATTGGGTAGACTTTCTGCCTCAAAATAATGCTCCAGAATCTCCAAAAAACTTAAAATTCAAACTAAGCCCAAAGGCAGAAAAAATGTATTTCCCATTTCTGTGTTCTTCAATATACCGAAGAAAGAAAAACCCTGCACTTTTGAAGTGCTGTTCATTGCCTCAGGACATACCAGAAAAGACTGCACAACCTGTGAAATACTTCTAAGTGAAGTCATCGTTCTATCGTAACAAACAAGATCTCACAATCAACAAACCAGAAACTCTTTCAGTGCGGTTGATTGAAGGGCACAAGGGAACTACTTTGGCCCTCTTTGAAGAATGCCATGAGATGATATACATGTACACTGTACTTTAAAAGGCTGCTTTAATCATGCACAAGTTTTAAATTCATTGCAAGCATTGTTATCCAACTGTTTCTTCAAGGTTGTTATGGATTCCAGTTGACACCATATTGCATTCCTAATATATTGTTGCAAAACATGCTTGTTGAGTAGAAGGCAGTCATTTATCTGCTTTGATTCAAGCACCTTCAATGAAAAACATGTTAACAAGCCAGGACCAGTTTTTCAAATGAAGCATTTCTGTAATTGCTAATTCAATGAAATCAAAAGAAGTGTTCCATTTTGAGGACCCACTGTTCCACTTAAGATATTTTCCTAGATGTTAGTTTTCTCCAAAATATTATTTTGTTTTTGCATAGTACTTCTAAAATAACCATTTTCCTATTCCATTTTCTATAATCTAATTGAGACCCCAGGGCAGACACAGGTGGTATGCTACCAGCTGTACAATATGGGGATAAGAGATACTTATTTATGAGTATTACATTTTATTATTGAAGACATTGTAGCAGCACATTACTGCAGATATTGGAATCCTTGTGACAACATAAAATGCTGGTGATCACAGTGGGTCAGGCAGCATTCTTGGAGAGACAACAAACTAATGTAAATAATTCTTCATCAGAGCTGGCATGAACGTATGGAGGGGACAGCATTTATGCAGTAGTGGGGTGCGGGAGGAAAGTGTTGGGGCTGGAGGGCACTCCACCCTCTATTACCATTGTATAAATGCTGTCCCTTCCACACTTCATGTTAGCTCCAAAGAAGAGTCAAGACTCAAAAAGGTTAGTTTGCTCCCTGTCCATGGATGCTGCCTGACCTGTAGTGATCTTCAGAAATTTTTGTTTTCAGTACATATTGTCTATTCCTTCAGACATTATAAACAAGAAATTATTGCATTATCTCAGAATATTTCATTTTATTTGTTTTGCAACTGTACCCATGGCTAAAAAAGAAAGTTAAAGATAACAAAGACAAAAACTAGAGCAAAACATCGACCAAAGGCCTTGGTACACTGGAAGATTGGGTAACTTTTAAAGATCAACAAAGGTTTACTGAAAAAAACAAAGTAATTAAAAAGACTAAAGTTATATTATGAAAGAAGCCTAATTTAAAATATAAAAAAAAGAGCAAAAGCTTCTATAAGTATTTAAAATGGAAGAGAGCAGCTAAAGTGAATGTTCGTAACTTGGAGCATGAGACCAGTGAGTTAATCGTGTGGAAATCAGAAATGCCAAGAGGAACTAAATCAACATTTTGCCTCAGTTTTCATAGTGTAAGATACTAGTACCATCCCAACAGTAACAGGAAAAGCAGAGTTATAGCAAGGGAGGAACTTGGAACAATCATCACTTGGGAAACATAGTGAGCAAAATATTGGAATTGAAGTCCCTAGGGTCTGAAGTACTATAGGATCATAAAGACAACGGAAGCAAAGATAATGGATCATTTGGTTATAATATTACAAACTTCCCTGGATATCAGAGAGGTTCCAATGGATTAAAAAAAAGAGAGAGAGAGAGACAGAAGGTAGGAAATTATAGACCAATTATTTTAGCATCTGTTGTTAAAAATTGTTAGAATCATTATTAAGGAAGTAATAGTAGTCGAAAAGCATGATGCTAGAAAAGTGCAGCAGGTCAGGTAGAATCCGAGGAGCAGGACAGTCGATGTTTCAGGCATAAGTCCTTCATCGGCATTCCTGACGAACGGCTTATGCCTGGAACGCCAACTCTCCTGCTCCTCAGATGCTGCCTGACCTGCTGCGCTTCTCCAGTGCCACAATTTTCAACTCTGAAAATTTTCACCTAGTCAAAGTAATAACAGGACCTGTTTGAAGTGTCAAAATGCAATCATTAGAGTCAGCATGGTTTTATGAAAGGTAAATCATGTTTGTCTAATTTGCTGAAGTTTACGGATGTAACAAACATAGTGAATGACGGATTCCTGTAGATGTAGTATATTTGGACTTCCGGAAGGCATTTGATAAGGTACTGCACAAAGAGTTAATACATAAGGCATGATCATATGGGGTTTGGGGAAATTTATTAACTTGAATAGAGGATTCACTAATCAACCAAAAACAGAGAGTTGGGATAAGTGTTTTTTTCTCTCTATTTTGCAAGATGTGACCAGTGGGGTGCCACAAGTTTAGTCTGCAGACAAGAACTATCAACGATCTATACTAAAGAGTTTGAGTAAAAAATGAGGTCTGCAGATGCTGGAGATCACAGCTGAAAATGTGTTGCTGGTCAAAGCACAGCAGGCCAAGCAGCATCTCAGGAATAGAGAATTCGACGTTTCGAGCATAAGTTTATGCTCGAAACGTCGAATTCTCTATTCCTGAGATGCTGCCTGGCCTGCTGTGCTTTGACCAACTAAAGAGTTTGATGCAGGCATAGAAAGTATGGTCGTCAAATTTGCACATAACATTAAAATAGCTGGGAAGGTAAGTTGCAATAAAGAAATGAGAAATTTACAAATTGGTACTTGTAGTTTAGGTGAAAATGCCAAAATCTGGCAATGGATTTTAACATGGTGTGAGGTTGTCAATTTTTGTCTAAAGAATAACAAGGCAACTCATTATTTAAATACAAACTTCAGAGTACTTTGGTGCAGAGGGATCTGTGCCCTCATGTTTCAATCACAGAAAACTCCTATGCAAGTGCAGCAAATAATAAGGTAAGTTAATGCAAGTCTGGCATTTATTCCTAAAGGAATAGCATATAAAAGTAGGGAAATGTTGCTGCAACTGTACAAAGCACTAGTGAGACTGCACTTGTAGGACTTCATACAATCTTGGTCCCCTTATTTGAGGTGGTATGTATTTGCGTTAGAAGTTTTTCAGAGAATGTTCATAGATTGATTCCAGAGATGAGAGCTTTTTTTTAAAAAAAATGTTGCAGAACAAAATTAAGATTAATTTAAAATATAGAATATTTTAGGATAAAACTTGTTTTTTTAAAGTTATTGAGTCTGATGCATCTTTCCCTTAAGGACAATGACAGTGTCATCTCGGAAAAGGAATCTCAATGAAGAAGAATACATTCTTCAAATTTGTGACTAACTACATCATTTATAATGTAACTGCATCTAACTACATACACAGGAAAATGTTGCTGAAAGTGTAAGGGCTTTTATGATCTACACCTTTGCATTTATATTCCAAAATAACTTTCATAGTGTTAATTCTTTTTAAACATATCAGTATCTGTAAGCCTATTTCACAGTGTATCAAGTACCAGTGAAACTTAAAAGTAGTAGACCCCTTCCAGGAAGTACCTTCGTAAAACAGTTGGACTTTAATGATTTGGAGCCCATTTTGGACTGGGGTGTACAATCAACCCCACCGCCCCGTGGCCCAACATTACAACTCCACCTTCCACTCTGCCGAGGACTGGTCCTGGGCCTCCTCCACGGCCGCTCCCTCACCACCCAACATCTGGAGGAAGAAAGCCTCATCTTCTGCCTCGGAACACTTCAATCCCATGGCATCAGTGTGGATTTCACCAGTTTCCTCATTTCCCCTTCCCCCACCTCACCCCAGCTCCAACCTTCCTGTTGTGGTTCTGTTCGCCGAGCTGGGAATGTGTTGCAGACGTTTTGTCCCCTGTCCAGGTGACATCCTCAGTGCTTGGGAGCCTCCTGTGAAGCGCTTCTGTGATCTTTCCTCCGGCATTTATAGTGGTTTGAATCTGCCGCTTCCAGTTGTCAGTTTCAGCTGTCCGTTGCAGTGGTTGGTATATTGGGTCCAGGTCAATGTGCTTATTGATTGAATCTGTGGATGAGTGCCATGCCTCTAGGAATTCCCTGGCTGTTCTCTGTTTGGCTTGCCCTATAATAGTAGTGTTGTCCCAGTCGAATTCATGTTGCTTGTCATCTGCATGTGTGGCTACTAAGGATAGCTGGTCGTGTCGTTTCGTGGCTAGTTGGTGTTCATGGATGCAGATCATTAGTTGTCTTGCTGTTTGTCCTATGTAGTGTTATGTGCAGTCCTTGCATGGGATTTTGTGCACTAGATTGGTTTTGCTCATGCTGGGTATCGGGTCCTTCGTTCTGTTGAGTTGTTGTCTGAGAGTGGCTGTTGGTTTGTGTGTTGTTATGAGTCCTAGTAGTCGTAGTAGTCTGGCTGTCAGTTTCGAAATGCTCTTGATGTATGGTAGTGTAGCTAGTCCTTTGGGTTGCGGCATTTCCGCAATGAGGACACGCTGCAACCCAATGGACTAGCCACACCACCACACATCAAGAGCATTTCCGAACTGACAGCCAGACTACTGCGACCACTAGGACTCATAACAGCACACAAATCAACAGCCACTCTCAGACAACAACTCACCAGAATGAGGGACCCAATACCCAGCATGAGCAAAACCAATGTAGTGTACAAAATCCCATGCAAGGACTGCACAAAACACTACATAGGACAAACAGGAAGACAGCTAACGATCCGCATCCATGAATACCAACTAGCCACGAAACGACACGACCAGCTATCCTTAGTAGCCACACATGCAGATGACAAGCAACATGAATTTGACTGGGACAACACTACTATTATAGGACAAGCCAAACAGAGAACAGCCAGGGAATTCCTAGAGGCATGGCATTCATCCACAGATTCAATCAATAAGCACATTGACCTGGACCCAATATACCAACCACTGCAACGGACAGCTGAAACTGACAACTGGAAGCGGCAGATTCAAACTGCTATAAATGCAGGAGGAAAGATCACAGAAGCGCTTCACAGGAGGGTCCCAAGCACTGAGGAGGTCACCTAGACAGGGGACGAAACTTCTGAAACACAAATTCCCAGCTCGACGAACAGAACCACAACAACGAGCACCCGAGCTACAAATCTTCTCACAAACTTCCAACCTTCCTGCTCAGCACCGCCCTCATGACCTGTCCTACCTGCCTATCTTCCTTTCCAAATATCCACTCCACCTCCTCTCTGACCTATCACCTTTATCCCCACTCCCATTCACCCATTGCACTCTATGCTACTTTCTCCCCACCCCCTCTCCACTGTTCTGCCTCTATTCCTAATGAAGGGTTTTTGCCCGAAACATCCGTTTTCCGCTCCTCGGATGTTGCCTGACCTGCTGTGCTTCCAGCACCACACTAATCTATACAAATGATATAAATATGTCTTTACCATAGTATATTAATCAAAGTATCTATAATGTTGGCCTGGTGGGAAAAATATTGCCTCTGTGGCACTAAATGATGGAGATGGTGTCTGACTAAGTTTGATTCTCAAATAATACTGCGGTAGTCGATCTGAACTCTAATGGTAGTTGACATCAGTGCTGCTGGCTATAAAGGGAAATAAAGAATACAGATTCTTAAAAAAATGAGAAAAAATGTATGGATGATGCAATGTGCATAATATCAATACAAACAGCATTTGAAAAAAACAACAGCAATATACACTGTTCAATAACTACAAAATAATAATGCATAAACAAAATATTCATCTTACCTTAACTGCTAATATTTTTCCACTTGGAACATGGTAAGCTCTGTGTGGATATAAAATATAGATACTGAATAATCCACATACCAAAGCAGTGCATGAGATTCACATCAAAACAATGTGTTAATCGTGAAGTTTGGGTTCACAACAAATCTGTTGTTTCATAAATCAATCAATTCTATTTTCTCTGCTGTGCAGCCTTCTAAAGTCTCAGACCATAGATTTCAGCAAATATGGCAGCTAAGCAACTGTGCATCTTTCTTTGGCTGTCCATATTTTTTTACCTGCCCCAGCCAATGTTCCTAATGATGAAGAATAGAATATTTTGGTACCCAAATGCTACATTTATATCCCACTGAGAAGTATCTTGGCTGAACACAAGATTGCAAATCAATTGTCTGACAGTGCAATAGTTGAGGGAACTTGGAAACAATTGCTTGTAGAGCCTGAAACTCTTAGGGTGGATTTCCTGATGTGTGGTGGGTTCATGAAATGTTTGTGCTCAGTTATCCTGTTGAGTGCTGACCTTCATGAATCTTCCAGGCTCATGGTTATTTACTTGTTGATGGCAGGTGTCTGGCAGTTGTCCCAGATGGGTGAGCTGTCGCAGGTGAGAGTTAGAGAAAAATTGCTGCACACTTGCCATGATGCCAACCCAACTGAAGAAAATACATTTTTCAAAATTTACTACCTTGGGATAAAAAATTGACTGATTGCACCAGGTATCAGATTGTTCCTTTATAAAAGTCCTCACCTAAGTAACACTGAATATGAAGAACATATTTGTTTTCATTATAAGCTGCATTATTAAGGCCTTAATAATGGGAAATCAATTGTCTAATTTGAATACATTTGCTCCAATATGGACGGAAGTATTCAACATAGACCACCATTTCCAGCAGGAAAACTCTTCACCCATTTCTCAACACTGATCATCCTTACATTTTACCTCTTACTGAGCTGCTCAGCATATAATTGCTACCAACTCACTGATATTTTTTAAAGTGGCAGCAAAAATGTATGTTGCCACTTTAGTGTAACTAATTTGATTAAACTGACTTCACCACCTGAATGTTGGTCAATACATCATCATATGACATTTATAGAACAAAATCATTTCACTGTACAGAAAACAATCCTTATTGGAGGCTCTGGCCAGCATGTTCTAACCACAAAACTGCAACAATAGACATTTAACGTTATGGTAGTTAGTGTAAATTTAAAATTATATGTAAGTAAATGAAAAAGAAAATAAATCAATAGAATATGAAATCAAATTATAACAGAATTATTATGTTTAAATGACCTCTTGAAGCAAGGTAAATTATTGCTGAAGAAAAATTACCTAACAAATACATAAATATGCATGAATCAATTGGAAAACAGTAATATTAAAGAACCAGGCAACACAATGCATGTTTACAGTTGACTCTACACATGGTAGAGAGAGAAGGAGAGATAAAGATCAAGTCTCCAAATATTTGACACACATTGCAGCATTCTAGCTAAATTGCACAAAAACGTGCTAGTTCCACTACTGGGTAAAAGTCAACCCAATTAAACACAATCAATGAAATTTCAGTGAGGAATGGAATAGTAAAGAATACAGTGTATTCTACTGATTGAATGTACTATCAATACAAACCACTTTTGCAATAGAAATATCACAGTTTTGATGTAAAATAAAGGGTCCTTTTACACTGCCTCAAGTACACGGTGACTAGTGACATTTCTAATTTTCACACTAGTCATTCTAACAGCATATTTTACAAGCAACTTAACCTGCAAGTCTCCACAAGGTATCCTAATTGACCTTTAACACTGTGACTTCAAACGACACACGTAAAAACTCAACTACACTGCTCAGTATAGGAATAAGGTTGCTTGCATTCAGTGCTGGTCATGTGAGTCAATAACCCAAGAGTCAGACTTAGAAAGTGCAAAACTAAACTTCTAGCCATTTTTACATGCAAACAAGAGTGAGTGAAAGAACCGTTTCCTTATCCATAATGTGAGTCACCAGGATGTTAGGTAATTTTCAAACCTGGCCAAACTAATATAAACACATAGCAATTAAAGAACAAAATCCCTATGCACCGTATGCATCCATTACTATAACATAAACTGATCAGGCTGTTTTTATAACATAACCCACTTACAGAATTCCCCAAATACCGCATCACTTCCTATTCCCCTAAAAAGCCCATTTGAGGTCATGAATGTTTCTGAAGCCCTACTTATACAAGAACCTGCAGCTATTCTGCTTTAAATTGCTTCAGGTCCTGGCCAGATTAACTTTAAAGGGTCATAATGTAAAACATGCTGGTGACAAAGTATTCATACTATTTCTACTTTAGATCTGCTTGTCGGTTTACGCTGGGGATATAAACCTTAAAAGAGCCTTGCCTTCGACAAGAAGGGGTGAATTTTAATACCAGATTTATATCATTGCAGTTTAATTCTGATTAAATTTAGGACAGATTTATAGCAATACAAAGTCTCCAGCGTAAATTGGGATTCTAGGTTAAAGCACCTCAATTTGCTCGTTAAACGTATAAAAGCATCAAAAAGCTTTAATATCCAGGTCTAATGTGAAATTCCCCACATACTCTATGAGCATATTAGCATTAAATAGGCTTGACCAATGCATTAAATTATTTAACTCAAGAACATTACTACCTCCTCTTAACCTTTCATAATCTAATCACCTATTTACAGGTTTCTGTTTTATTTGCAGCTCTAGCTCTTTCGTTTAAAGTCATAGATTTAATATGGCATTTTTATATCACAACCTACTCATTGGCAAACTTTGCACATTAGGTAGAATAAGTAGACCAGCCTTTAAGTAATTTAAAATAGCCTAATTAGAAGAGGCAGTTTCATGATTGTGGCAGTTAGCATTACAACACATGAAATCCCTTGCCCAAATTAAGTGCTGATTATTGTACTTAAGAGGTGACTCCAAGCAGATCCACATCAGAAAGATATTTTAGCTCCACAGTTAGTAAGGACCATGGTCAGCATGAATAAATACTTCCCTTGAGTAACACAAAGGTGAAATGAGCACAGCTGGAAGTTTAGTTCAAGTGGGAATTCAGTGCTGAGGGAGTCAGAGGTGCTTTAACTAAGGTGTACTGCAAAAAGTAAACTCTCCAGAGTGAGAGATGAGCGAGAGAAACAGCTGATTGGTAGATGTATTTCTAGTCTTTAAAGTAAAAATAAAGTCTTCAGTTTGTTTTTAGCTCCCCAATCATTTTCTTCCTGCTACCTCATACTTCTTTCTACCACTACACCTCCCTCCCACCAATACCTGTGGTCTGACATCACCTCTGTTGCATGAAAGGTACTCCCTCACTCACTTTTGTAACACCCCATTCTCCATCACCATCAAACCCACATGTTTTCTGTGCTCCATCCTCCCTCTCTTGGAATACCTCAACATCTATCATCCACATGCACTAGACCCAACAGTTGTGCCACCACGTGCATCTTAGTCATTCAACCCCTTTATGACATTACAGGTGAAGAGCAATAGGGGAATGAGTCTGGGTGGCTTACCCCATAACAGATCAGAACGACAGAACAGGTAGCAAAGTACGGATTTTTGTGATTTAAGAAAGGGTTCTTGCCCTAGCAGGAGAAGGCAGGGACCGCTTTTGCGGGGATGTGGAGGAATCCATGTTCCAATAGCCAACTAAGGAACACTTGTTATCTCACTGCAACAGTCACATTAACCAGGAGTTGGACATCACTACTAACCAGCAATTGTAATACCTTCTGCCTCTTATGTCTTACAGGCATACCTATCCACCCAAGGATCAGCCTGTCTCCTATAAGGAAAGTTTCTCTGCCTTCCCAAATGATAATCCCTCCACTCTGTCCATACTACCATCTACACTGATTCCTGGAACACCCAGTAACATAGCTGAGGACATTTCAATGGGTTCTATAAGAATGCACTTAAAGTTCCACACACCAACAGCTCTGCAGATGGGCAAGGGAAAAAATGCCAGCAGTTGGAGGACTGATGGGGATTGGGCATGTGCTAAGCCCCCACCTGGAAATGACCTTGTGAGTTTGGCAGTGAACAACTTCGTTCAGATGCATAGAAAAGAGCTGAACTGTCAGCAGGCACACAAGAGGCACTGGCCATCATAACGGAGAAACTGCAGCGATGCCGCCAACTCAGTGACAAACATAGGCCCATCCTTCACAAATCTGCTCACTTACCTCACCCATTGCGCATTCCAACACAGCAGTTATCTTTAAGACTGTCCTCTGCCAGTGGCATCTAAACTCAACAAACACATCCTGCTGAAATCCTCAACATCATTGTCACCTTTCTAGGTAGCAATTTCATCAACCCCACAGACTTCCCACTTCGGCACGTCATCACCCAAACCGTGTACATTCAACTACAGCTGCCTACCCATTCCTTCAGTCCCCCAGCTCCTCTTTCCCTTAATTTCACTCAGAGATTAAGATGCATCCCCACAGTGGGACATGAAGGCTCACTGTGTACAAATGTAGGAAAACAGCAGCAAATAAGGTCAAAGGGAAAAATCCGATAAAGGCAAAATTAATGCAGTTTTACTTAAATACATGTAGTATTTGAGATTAAACACAAGAATTAATGGTACAAATAGAGCTAATGTGTATGATCTAATAGCTGTTACAAAGACATAGTTATAAGGAGATCAAAGCTGGGAATTAAAGATTCAGGTTGAATAGAATAGAAAGAATCCCTACATTGTGGAAATAGGCTTTTCAGCCCAACAAGTCCACATAACCCTCTCTATAGTAACCTACCCAGACTCATTCCCCTACTGCTCTACATTTACGCCTGACTAATGCACCTAACCTACACATTCATGAACACCATGGGCAATTTAGCATAGCCAATTCACCTAACCTGCACATCTTTGGATTGTGGGAGGGAACCAGAGCACCCGGAGGAAATCCATGCAGACACAGGGAGAATGTGCAAACTCCACACAGACAGTTGCCTGAGGCTGAAACCAAACCTGGGTCCCTGGCGCTGTGAAACAACAGTGCTAACCACTGAGCCACCATGCTGGCCACGGTGTATCAGACGTTTCAAAAGTTTTACAACACAATGAAATAGGGTGCTGGAAATCAAGTTCCCTTATCCCCACACACATCACAAAAATTAAAGATTTTTAAAAGTGCACACAATTTTCCAATTTATTGATCTTTTACACAGATTGAGAAAATGCATGGATCAGGTTTCTGTACTTAACAAGGATTATTATTCATTACAAATAAATAGATTCCAACTATAGATAAACAATTAAGCACTATCGACAAATAACTCTACCAGTTAAAACTGGTTCACAATTATCAAGGTCTTTGATTTTTTATTTAAAGCTCATATCAACTCAGAGCAACTGAAAAAGGGAATAAAATGACTACCTTCAGACTTGAAATACTTTTCAGTGCAGAATAAAATCATGTCTTTCTCTTCCAGAGGTCCAAATACTTATCCCTCAAACATTCACAACCACAAGCTCTTCAGCTTCACCAGAGCCAATCACATAATAGTTGGCAGGCAGAAGACCTTTGTCATTAATAAGTAGTCACCACGTCACAAGCAACCGGTTACTTTTTGACTGCCAAATCTCGATTGTACACAGCTTCCTGGCTTCAGCTCATATGCAACATGGCATTTTTCAGTGCTTGTACCAGCTTGGTGAAGAACACTTACAAAGGGTCCAGATGTAGGTTTGCTCACTGAGCTGGAAGATTCATTTTCAGACGTTTCTTCACCATACCAGGTAACATCTTCAGTGAGCCTCTGGACAAAGCATTGCTGAAGATTCCTGCTTTCTATTTATATTTATTTGGCTTGGTGTCATAATTTTCTGTGGTGATGTAATTTCCTGTTATTTTTCTCAGAGGGTTGTAAATTATGCCCAAGTTAATGTGCTTTTAGATAGAGTTCTGGTTGGAATGCCATGCTTCTAGGAATTCTCATGCATGTCTCTGTTTGGCTCGCCCTAGGATGGATGTGTTGGCCCAGTCGAAGTGGTGTCCTTCCTCATCAGTATGTAAGAATACGAGTGAGAGAGTGTTATGTCGTTTTGTGGCTAATTGATGTTCATGTATCCTGGTGGCTAGTTTTCTGCCTGTTTATTCAATGTAGTGTTTGTTACATTCCTTGCATGATGTTTTATACATGACATTAGTTTTGCTTGTTGTCTGTATAGGGTCTTTCAAGTTCATTAGCTGCTGTTTTAGTGTGTTGGTGGGTTTGTAGGCTACCATGATGCCAAGGGATCTGAGTAGTCTGGCAGTCATTTCTGAGATGTCTTTGATGTAGGGGAGAGTGGCTAGGGTTTCTGGATGTGTTTTGTCGCTGAAAAATCTGTGGGCTGTGTTCTTTTTGAATACGCCTTTTAGGTGATTTTCCTCTGCTCTGTGTAGTTCGTCTGCACTGCTGTGTTTGGTGGCTCGTTGGAATAATGTTCTAATGCAGTTTCATTTGTGGATGTTGTGGTGATTGTTTCTGTAGTTTAATATTTGTTCTGTATATGTTGTTTCCCTATAGACACTGGTTTGAAGTTCCCCATTGGCTGTTCGTTGTACTGTGACATCTAGGAAAGGCAGTTTGTTGTTGTTTTCCTTCTCTTTAGTGAATTTTAGTGAATTCAAGACCATCAATAATACCCTTACTGGCATAAAATGACTAAAGTGGAGGAAAAGAACAACAAACTGCCATTCCTAGATGCTGCAGTAGAGCGAACAGCCAATGGGGAACTTCAAACCAGTGTCTATAGGAAAACAACATATACAGACCAAATATTGAACTACAGAAGCAATCACTCCAACATCCACAAACGAAGCTGCATCAGAACATTATTCCAATGAGCCACCACACACTGCAGTACAAAGGAACTACGCACAGCAGAGGAAAATCACCGATACACAGTGTATTCAAAAAGAATGGGTACCCAATGAACACAGTCTGCCGATTTCTCAGCAACAAACCAAAACAAGCAGACAAAACACATCCAGAAACCCTAGCTACTATCCCCTACATCAGACATCTCAGAAATGACTGCTAGACTATTCATATCCTTTGGCATCATGGTAGCCCACAAGCCCATCAACACACTAAAACAGCAGCTAATGAACAGCAGCTACAGACAACAAGCAAAACTAATGTCATGTACAAACGACTGTACTAGGACTGTAAAAAGCACTGGACAAACAGGCAGAAAACTAGCCACCAGGATACATGAATATCAATTAGCCACAAAACATGACCCTCTCTCACTAATATCCTTACATTCAGATAAGGAAGGACACCACTTCGACTGGGACAACACATTTATCCTAGGACAAACCAAACAGAGACATGCATGAGAATTTCTAGAAGCATGGCATTCCAACCAGAGCTCTATCAAAAAACACATTGACTTGGACATGATTTATCACCCCCTGAGAAAAATAACAGGAAATGACATCATCATAGGAAATGATGTCACCAACCCAAAGAAACCCAAACATATAAATAGAAAGCAGGAATCATCAACAAGGCTGTGTCCAGAGGCTCACCGAAGATGTTACCTAGTATGGTGACAAAACGTCTGAAAATGAACCTTCTAGCTCAGCGAGCAAACCTATATCCAGAACCTCAACCTGAGCTACAAATCTTCTCAAACCTCGCTAACTTACAAGGGGTGTCAGATAACTTGCAATAAAAATAGTAATACTTCAACAACTGTTGGTTTGACCCTAGACTCCCTAAATGTAGATAAACTCTTGGACAGAAAAAGAATCAGGAGATAATGAGGGGATTTTTTTTTAAAAACACAATGCAATTTTCACAGGTGATTTTAATTTTCATGTTGACTGGGAAAGTCAAATTGGCAGAGATAGTGAAGAGGAAGAATTCATGGAGTGTATACCGGTTAGTTTTCGAGAACAATATGTTGTGGATCAAACCAGGGATCAGGATATTTTGGATTTACTAATGTGCAATGAAGCAAGTTTAATAATTGATCTCAGACAAAAAAATGCCTTGGGAAACAGTGACCAGAGTATAGTAGACTTTAGCATTCAGTTTGAGAAACATGAGTCAGAAACAACAGTGCTAAACTTAAATAAGGATAATTACAATGAAATGAGTGCAGAGTTAGCTGAAGTGGACTGAGAAAGGAATTTAGCAGCAAAGTGAGTTGAGGAACAATGGTAGATGTTTGAGAAAATAGTTCATGACTTATAATAAAGACATATGCATTAAGAGAAAAGGCTTTGAGGAAGTAGATAAGCCAACTGTATTAAGCTAAGGAAGGTCTGGAGAGCATTGAATTGAAAAAGGAAAAAAGACATTATGGTAAAGACTGGTGGTTAACTAGAGGCACTTATAAAAACTAAAAACTGACCCAAAAAAAGAGGCAGGAAATAAACTTTGAGAGAAAATTTGCAAGATACATCAAGAGGGTCTGCAAGAGCTTCTTTAAACATATAAAAAGGGAAGAGAGAAGCCAGAGTGAACATAGGCCCCTTAGAGAATGGTACTGGGGAAATAGGTAATGACAGAGGAGATGAACAAACAGTTTTCACAACAAAAGATACTAATAGCATTTTCAAGCCACTAGATAGTCAAAGAATAAAAGTAGTGAGGAAATAAATACAATAACATAGTAGAGAAAAAGTACAAAGCAAAACTAATGGGACCTGATGGGATGTATCCTAGGATATTAAAGGAAGTAGCTACAAAGATAGTGGTTGCACAGGCAGTGATCTTCCAAGAATCCTTAGAGTCTGGAAATGTCTCAGAGGATTGGAAAACTGCCAATCTAATATCCTTATTCAAAAAGGGAAAGAGACCAAAAAAAACCAAGTCATACTATAGACCAGTTAGCTTAATATCAGTATTTTTGAAAACATTAGAGCCCACTATAAAGTATGTAATACCAGTGCATTCAGAAATACAAGCAGAGTCAGCATAACTTCATGAAGGGGAAATCATGCCTGACAATTTGGCCACTTAAGAGCCCATGATAGTGGAAATAGTTGCAGTTACATAGTGATAATACCACTGCACTAGTAATTCAAAATCCCAAGTTAATGTTCTCTGGACATGGACTTGAATTCCACCACTGTAGATGGTAAAATCTGAAATAAATTAAAAGCTAATTTAATGGAAAGCGCATAACCACTGTTGATTGACGTAAAGACTCGTGTCCTTTAGGGCCAGAGATCTGTTATCCTTACCTGGTCTGGTTTGTATACAATTTCAGATCCACAGCAGTGTGGTTTACTCTTACATATCTTTAATTATCCAGAGGGCGGTTAATTATGCTGGCTTAGCCTGCAATCTCATTTCCCATGAACAAATGAAAGAAAAAGTATATAACCATGGATAGAGGATTGGCTAACTAATGGAAGACAGAGTTAATATAAAAGGAACATTTTCAAGATAGCAATCCGTAACTAGTGGAGTGCCATAAAAATCAGTGCTGGGGTCACAAAATGCATTAATAATTTGGATGCTGGTATACAAATTTGTGATCACAAGTGGTGAAGATGACACAAAGCATTTACAGAGGGATATAGACAGGTAAAGTGACTGAACAAAAACTTCACAGATAGAATATAATCTGAGAAATACAAAATTATGCACTTTGCCAGGAAGAGTAGAGGGACTGAGTATTAGTTAAATGGAGAAAGCACAGAAAGCTGAACCACAGAAGAATTCAGGAGACATTTATGCATTAATCGTAAACAGCTAGCATACAAGTTCAGCAGATAATAGGGATGGAAAGTGGAATTTGGGCCTTTTTCTCAAAGGAGTGGAGTATAAAATTTGGAAGTCCTACAAAATCTATACAAGGCACTAGTTGACCAAACCTCGAATACAGAGAAAGTGAAGAATGGTGATGTTGGAGATCAGAGTTGAAAAGTGTGCTGCTGGAAAAGCACAGCAGGTCAGGCAGCATTGAGGAACAGGAGAATCGACATTTCGGGCATAAGCTCTTCATCAGGGCACATTCCTGACGAAGGGCTTATGCCCGAAATGTCGAATCTCCGGCTCCTCAGATGCTGCTTGACCTGCTGTGCTTTTCCAACACCACACTTTTCAACATACCTAGAATACTGTCATCAATTCTGGTTCCCTTATCTCAGGGAAAAATACCCTGGTATTAGAGACAGTGCAGTGAAGATTCAGTGTGTTGATTCTAGGAATGGAGAGATTTTCTTATGAGGAAAGATTGAGTGGGTTGGACGTGTACTCATGTTCAGAGTACCAAGAGGCTGACTCATTAAAATATATATACTTTTTAGAGGGTTTGGCAGTATAGATGCAGAGTGATTTGTTTCCCCTTGTGGGAAAATCGAGAATCAGAGGATCCAATCTCAGAGCAAGAGGTCATCCAGTTATGAAATGAAATGAAACAAAATCCCTACAATGTGGAAGCAGGCCCTCCGGCTCAATGGGTCCACACCAATCTTCCGAAAAGTAACCCACTCAGACCCATTCCCCTACCCTATTAACCTATATTTGTCCCTGATTAATGCACCTAACCTATACATCCCTGAACACTATGGGCAATTCATTGAACCTGCACGTCTTTGGGTTGTGGGAGGAAACCAGTGCACCCAGAGGAAACCCATGCAGAAATGGGGAGAATGTGCAAACTCCATACAGTCACCAGAGGCTGGAATTGAACCCAGGTCATTGATGCTGAGAGGCAGCAGTGCTAACCACTGAGCCACCATATAGAGATGAGGAGAAATTTCTTCCCTCAGAGGGCAGTGAGTTTGTGGAATTCTTTATTGCAAAGGACAGTAAAGGTCGATGCAAGGTTTGTGAAGGTTTGTAGCTCAGGTTGAGGTTTAGGGTGCAGGTTTGCTCGCTGAGCTGTAGGTTTGATATCCAGACATTTCATATCCTGGCTAGGTAACATCATCAGTGGCGACCATCAGCAAAGGTCGAGTTGTTAAGTATATTCAAAGTTGAGATACACAGATTTCTTTAATCAGTAAGGGAATCATGGGGTAAGGGAAAAAGGCAGGAAAGTGGAACTGAGGATTATCAGATGATAAATGATTTCACTAAATGGCAGAGCAGATTCATTCAGTTGAATGGACTGTTTCAGCTTCAATGTAATTTGATCTTGTGGATATTTGAGCATAGACAATATCCCATTTAGAAATTAATACTGTGTAACAATGTAAACATTCACCTGCACCTTTGTCACCTCCTAGTTCCAAGTCTTCAGTAGCTTCTCAAACTTTCCGTATAAAATTCAATCTCATCTGGAACTTAAGTCAATTCTTCACTTGTCTACAGAAACACCATTGTTCTTCATCCCATCTAACATCTTCAAAGTTTATTATCCCAGCACTGCACTCACATGTAAATCTATAAAGAAGCTCAGACCTGAAGGATACTATTCTCTTTGTCTGTGCCACTATGACTGGAATGAGCGTTAGGTATAAAAATCCTGCATGCTGAAACTCTCTTCCGAAAGGTACATACTTCAAATAATAGAGAGAATATTTTCTCTGATTGTTTTGTGGCAATGTTAGCCATGATTAGCAAGGAATTCTTTCAGTGCGCTTACTACCATTGCTTCCTCATTTCGTATCACCAATATCCGCTTATCTATAGTTTCTAGGAGATAAAAGCATGACCCAAAAATGTAGTCCAGTTGGCGAGCAATTGAAAATTCACACATGGAATCAAGCGTACCCATGAACCAGATTGACAATACGAGTGTTATAGGCCAGACTAAACTTCCTCAAAATATATCAAGGACATAGCCTAAATTCTAACGTTTATCTCGTTTAAATGCAAATGTAAGGTGCTATGTTCCAGGTACGATTTGATTGATGAACCTACTTGGCATTAAGCAAAACACACTTTAATCCTCCACTGCAATTAAAGTACAAACAAAAATGAATTGGGATAATGGATGGGAACATGGGTCTATGATAGCATAGCTATTACAGAAAAAACATGGCTGAGGGAGGAACAGAATTGGCATGTCAATATTCCAGGGTATTGGTGCTCTAGGAAGGACATAAGGGGAGGCAAGAGAGGAGAGGGAAGTGGTGTTTTTGATTAGGGAAAACATCACAGCAGTACTTAGAGAAGATATTCCTGAAGGATCATCCAGTGAAGCTACGAGAACTGAGAAATGAGAAAGGGGTGATCCCTTTGATGGGATTGTACTATAAGCCCCCCCAATAGTCAGCAGGAAATTGAGGAGTAAATATTTAGGGAGAACAGAGGTAGCTGTGAGAAAAATACTGTTGTAATAGCAGAGGATTTTAACTTTCTAACATAACACTATGGCAGTTCCTGTCTCAGGACTTCGATGGGAAGGAGTTTAAGTGCGTTCAAGAAAACTTCCGCATTCAATATGTAGATGGCTCCTCCAGATAACAGGCACAACTTGACCTCTTCTTGAGAAATAAGGCAGGGTAAGTGAGTGAAGTGTTACTGGAGGAACATTTTGAGACCAGTGACTAAAATTGTATTAGTTTTAAAATAGTTATGGAAAAGGGCAGGCCTGGTCCACAATTTAAAGTTCGAATTGAGGCAAGGCCAATTTTGATGGTACTAGGTAGTTAATTGGGGGAGGTTGTTTGCAGGTAATGGGACCTCTGGCAAGTGGGAGGATTTCAAAAGCAAGATAACAAGAGTTCAGGGACAGCATATTTTTCTAGTGTGAATGGCAAGGCTAGCAGCAGTAGGGAACTCTGGATGACGAGATATTGAGGCTCTGGTCAAGAAACATAAGTAGGTATAAATCCGGTATAGAGAGCTGGGGTTAAGTGAATCACTTGAGAAGAATGAGGGGTGTAGCAGTACACTTCAAAGGGAAATCAGGAGGGCAAAAAGGGAACCATGAGAATAGATTTGTCAAATAAAATTATGGAGAATAAAGAGATTCTGCAAGTACATGAAGGGCAAAAGAGTAACCAGGGAAAGAATAGGGCCCCTGAATGATCAATGAAGCCATTTATGTGAGGAAGTACAGGAGATGTATGAGATCCTAAACAAATACTTCAGGTCAGTATTTACTGTAAAAAAAGAAATGGAAGCTAGGGAACTCATGGAAATAAACAGTGATATCTTGAAAACAGTCCACATTTCAGAAGAGGAGGTGCTGTAGGTTTTAAAATGTAAAAAGTTAGATACATCCCCAGGTCCTGATCAAGTGTGTGGGAAGCTAGGAAAGAAACTGTGGGGCACCTAGCAGAAATATTTTTATCGATAGCTACAGAAGACTGGAGGGTGGCTAATGTTGGCCACTATTTAAGAAAGACCTGCTAGGAAAAATCAGGGAACTACAGACTGATGAACCTGAGGTCAGTGATGGGTAGGTTGTTGGAGGGGATTCTGAGAGACAGGATCTAAATGCACTTGGACAAGCAAGGTTGATTTTTGACCGTCAGCATGACTTTGTGCATGGGAAATAGTGTCTCACAAACTTGATTGAGTTTTTTGAAGAGGTGACCAAGAAGATATACAAAAGGAAAGTGGCAGATGTTGTCTTTCTGGGTTTTAGTAATGGTCTTGGACAAAGCTGCACATAGTAGACTGATTATTAAGGTTAGATCCCATGGGATCCAGGGAGAGCTAGCCAATTGGATACAAAATTGGCTTGATGGTAGGAGACAGAGGGCGGTGGTAGAGAATTGTTGTTCAGACTGGAGGCTTGTGACCAGCGGTATGCTGCAAAGATCGGTGCTGAATCCACTGGTGTTCATTACTTATATAAATGATTTCAAAGAGAGTATAGGAGGCATGGTTTGCAAGTTTGCAGATGACACCTAAACTAGTGGTAAAGTGAACAGTGAAGGAGTTGTCTAAGTGTACAACTGAATCTTCAGAAACTGAATCAGTGGGCTGAGGAATAGCAAAGGGAGTTTCATTTAGATAAATGCGAGGTGTTGCATTTTGGTAAGACAAACCAAGGAAGGACTGGCACAGTTAATAGTAGGGTTCTGGGGCACTTTGTCGGTATATAGTTCCTTGAAAGTAGCATCACAGGTAGACAGAAGGCATTTGGCATGCTTGCCCTCATTGGTCAGTGCACTCAGAACAGGACTTAGGACGCCATGTTACAGCTGTAAAAGACATTGGTAAGGCCACATTTCAAGTACTGTATACAATTCTGGTCACCTTGCTATTGGAAAGATGTTATTAAACTGGAAAGGACGCAGAAAGGATTTACAAATATGTTACGGAAACTGGAAGGTTTGAGTTATAAGGAGAGTCTGGATACTTTTGTTCCCTGCAGTGCAGGAAGTTGAGGGTGACCTGAGGGGCATAGATGAGGTGAATAGCCAAGACCTTTTCCCAAGGATAAGGGAGTGCAAAACTAGAGGGCATAGATTTAAAATGAGATGGGAAATTTTTAAAAGGGAACTATGGGGCAACGTTTTCACACAAAGGTGGTGTGTATATGGAATGAGCTGCCAGAGGAATTACAACATTTAACAGACATTTGGACAGGTACTGGATAGGAAAAGTTTCGAGGAATATGGGTCAAACAAATCCAAACGTGACTAGTTCAGTTTAGGAAACCTGGATGGCATGGACGAGTTGGACCAAAGGGTCTGTTTCCGTACTGTATGATTCTATGACTCTACAACTAACTCTATAGACTTAATAAAATATTACATTATTTGACTACTATTCAACAACTGTTCCATGGCAATTTAGTAAAATGTTTCAATCTCATGTGCAGCAGAGAAAGAATTCAAACTATTAGCTGCAGCAGAAGGAATGGCATCTAGCAGTTTCAACTCCAAAAACTCTAATTTCAACAGCTGAAAGTAAAAACTGAAGCCCTGGGTCTGTGAGCCTGAGTCCATCCAGTCTTGCTTCCTTTGTCTAATTTTTAAAAAACCCAAAGCTATTTGCTTTCCATGAAGCAGGCACCGCTGCACCAGATTGACAACACCCCTCTTCAAGAGAAACAGGACAGAACAAATCCCTCTTAAAGGCACATTTCATCACACGATCTATAATCTTGCTAACTCCTAATGTATCCAATGATCTGTGGATGAGGTTATGAGTAATTGCTGTATAATGATGTACAGTCTGAAGTTCCAGTCATGTTAAAGTTCTTTGTCTTATGCGAAATGAATTTATCAAGAATTATGAGGCAAGAAATCAGAGACGGAACTGAAGAAACTCTGACTTGATCAAAACCAAAGAATGAATGCCAAATGTTGATGAGAGTTTCAAATGGGTGGAAATGTGGGCAGGTATTGAATGAATGGATTGTTTAGACATTGAAAGTATGTGGGAACTCTATGAGGAAGCAGTTAAAGGGATTATTGACTCTAGTGGCTCACCATTTGACTCATGAGTATGGTGATTAATTCCTCCACTGGAAAATCTTTAAATTTAATAAAAACATTGTTTTAAGTTGTCAACCTTTGGTTGGTTGGAACATATCCCATTGATTCCTATTATGAAACTTGTTCATCGTTTACAACTTCACTGTTTACAATGTTCTTCCCATGTGAATGGCAGGACTTTATAGTACTATACTTATAGTACAGTCACAGATGAAGAACAGCTAAATGATTTAGATCATAGATTGCAGCCTGCACCCCATCCTAACTCATCAATTGAATAGAAATGGAGAAAATTGAGAGAAGATTTGAAAAATAATACAACTAAAGTTTTGAATTACATTTTTGTTCTGTATATTACCTAAATTAAACTTTACCTGGTTTGCTTTTAGTGTGAAAAAAAGTCAATATCAGGAGAGTATATAGTCATACATAACTTTACATTGATTATTGTCTTTTCTTCTTCAACAACTATTATGCGAAGAAAGAACTTGCCTTCTATTCTGTAAATAAACATAAAGCTACAATAAGTAAGAAGCCATTGTCAATTGATCACTCGAAGATAAGCAAATCCCCTGAATTTCTATACGAAGTCCAGCAATTTTAAATGGTCTTCTTTGGGAGCATCTCAACAGGTTATTTAGTATGTCAGTTACTTGACAAGAAAGATGATCTTTCTAAAATGACGATGGTTTCCTGTTACCAACTGAATAATACGGGAGTACTTGATGATTTAATTATGATGCACGTGAATTCATCCATAAAGGCCGGCTTTGAGTTTCCAATAAAGGTTCATACCCAAGCTTTGTCTATAAATGCCATGTTCCTGTTTACAATATCAATTTAATAGTTAATTCAGTAATCATTTGTAGACTTTCATCACAAATTTGAATAAAGCTAAACCCATATTCCCTTCTCTCTTTCAACTGAAAGACAGCTGGAATAGAAGTAATTTGTTTGCTTCATACTGATCTTCACTTTTAAATTGTCCCTGCCATAAATATGTTTCAGCATCTAGGCTGCAAACTGATTAATGTACTTTTGTGCAAAGGTATAGTTACACCAGAATACAATTCAACACCAGTACACTGTTTTAATTAACAGCTAACAGCTACAAGTTGGAAACAATGACTATTCTAATTACCACTTTTAATCACCTCCATTCTTCACACAAAAAATACCTGGGGTGGGGGAATCAACTGCAGCTCACTTACCTTGCAATTCTACATGCATGAAACCAGAGAGATGCAACATTCATTCAACATGTTTTCTTTCAAGCCAAACCACTAGCTAATAATATATTCATGTGTGCATAATCAAAAGATTTCCAAAATACTTTGTTGGAAATCTATTCGACATTTGATGAATTTTTGGAGTTCAAATTGCTTCTGTACCTATCTCCTTACAGTCATGATAATATACACAATAGGCTGCCCAAATCATAGAAGGATGTGTTTCAAAACTCATATTAAGTTCATATTAAACTATACAAATTATCTTTAAGTATTTCAACTCCTTTCCATAATTCCACACACTATAATCTTAAAGTAAAGCTTTTGCTTTGCATTTATAAATTTTCTCTCTAAATTTCTTTGGATAGCACTATAGTCACATGACAAATCTACTTTATCCTCTAACCTTCCATACATAAAATTGTTTTCTTCCCTAGGTGAAGACAAACTTTGTTCTTGTTAAGATGAGCAGCAGCTTTTTAAGGGAATGAACGTCATTACTTCTTTTAACATCTCATGTTAGCTATGAGCACTCCAAGTCAGGCACAGCAAAGTAATGTTCCCTCACCTGAAAGAAAACTTCAACAAAGAATCTCATCACTGGACCAGCATGAATGTTTCGCTTTTCACACAATCATATGGCCTTTTAAGTGGGGCTATTAGTTAAAGCCAAATTATATTTGCCCTGGAGTGTGATCTGCATCCAATAGAAATTTCATAGTTTTGTTTAAAAATCTGAGTAGACGTTGCATTTTAGCAGTAAAAGCTACTTTGAAGGCCACAGATATGAAGGGAAACATTTTTAGCTAGAAGATCCATCAATTTATTTTTAATCATTCATGGGATGTAGATGCCATTGGCTAAGCCAACAAATCTTTTAAGAAAGGTGGTAAGGACAAGCCAGAGAACTATAGACCAGTGAGCCTGATGTCGGTGGTGGGCAAGTTGTTGGAGGGAATCCTGAGGGACAGGATGTACATGTATTTGGAAAGGCAAGGACTGATTAGGGATAGTCAACATGGCTTTATGCATGGGAAATCATGTCTCATAAACTTGATTGAGTTTTTTGAAGAAGTAACAAAGAGGATTGATGAGGGCAGAGCTACATGGACCTATATGGACTTCAGTAAGGCATTCAACAAGGTTCCCTGTGGGCAACTGATTAGTAAGGTTAGATCTCATGGAATACAGAGAGAACTAGCCACGTGCATGCAGAACTGGCTCAAAGGTAGAAGACAGAGGGTGGTGGTGGAGGGTTGTTTTTCAGACTGGAGGCCTGTGACCAGTGGAGTGCCAAAAGAATCGGTGCTAGGTCCACTACTTTTTGTCATTTATATAAATGACTTGGATGTGAGCATAAGGAGTATAGTTAGTAATTTTGCAGATGACACCAAAATTGGAGGTGTAGTGGACAGCGAAGAAGGTTACCCCAGATTACCATGGGATCTTGATCAGATGGGCCAAAGGGCTGAGAAGTGGCAGATGGAGTTTAATTTAGATAAATGTGACGTGCTGCATTTTGGGAAAGCAAATCTTAGCAGACTTATACACTTAATGGTAAGGTCCTAGGGAGTGTTGCTGAATAAAGAGACTTGGAGTGCTGGTTCATAGCTCCTTGAAAGTGGAGTCGCAGGTAGATAGAATAGTGAAGAAGGTGTTTGGTATGCTTTCCTTTATTGGTCAGAGTACTGAGTACAGGAGTTGAGAGGTCATGTTGTGCTGGACAGGACATTGGTTAGGCCACTGTTGAAATATTGCATGTATTCTGGTCTCCTTCCTATCGGAAAGATATTGTGAAACTTGAAAGGGTTCAGAAAAGATTTACAAGGATGTTGACAGGGTTGGAGGATTTGAGCTAGAGGGAGAGGTTGAACAGGCTGGCGCTGTTTTCCCTGAAGCGTTGGAGGCTGAGGGGTGACCTTAAAGAGGTTTATAAAATCAAGAGGGGCATGGATAGGATAAATAGACAAAGACTTTTCACTGAGTTTAGGGAGGCCAGAACTCAAAGGCATAGGTTTAGCGTGAGAGGGGAAAGATATAAAAGAGACCTAGGGGCAACGTTTTCACACAGAGAGTGGTACGTGTATGGAATGAGCTGCCTGAGGAAGTGGTGGAGACTAGTACAACTGCAACATTTAATGGGCATCTGGATTGGTATGTGAATAGGTAGGGTTTGCAGGGATATGGGCCAAGTGCTGGCAGGTGGGGCTAGATTGGGTTGTGATATCTGATCAGCATGGACGAATTGGACCGAAGGGTCTGTTTCCGTGCTGTACATCTCTAGGACTCTAATAATTGCCCTGAAAGGTGGTACTGCCTTCTTAAATCTCTGCAGCTCTTGGGGTATGGGGAACACCCAGAGTGCGGTTACAGCGGGAGTCCCATACTTTGCCCTAGCAAAGAAATGATGCTATTGTTCCAAGTCAGGATGCTATCTGGCTTGTAGGGGAACTTGCAGGTGGTGGTTTTCCCTCATATCTGCTGTCCATGTCCTTCTAGATGGTAGGGTCACAGATTTGGAAGGTGCTGTCAGAGTTGCCTTGGTGAGTTTCTGCTTGGTGAGTTGATGGCGTACACTGATGCCAATGTGTTGGTGGTGCATGTTGAATATAGTGAATGTGACCTGTTTTGACCTGGATATTGTCAAGCTTCTTCAGTGTTGTTGGAGTTGCACTCATCCAGGCAAGTAGGGAATATTCTATCACACTCGTGACTTGTGCTTTGTAGATGGTAGGCAAGGACTGGGGAGACAATAGTGAAACAACAACTCACTGTAGAATTCCTCGTCCTCTGATCTGATCTTGTAATCATAGTATTTTGTTGGATGGTTCAGTTTCAATTCTGGTCAATGGTAAACAATGGACATTGATAATGCGGAATTTGGTGATGGTAATGTCATTTAGAATTTAGAATTCATTGTCATATGTCTTTTTAACAACAAAAATACAATGAAAAGTGTTCTAAGTCACCCTATCATGGCACCTATATTAATGACAGAAGTCATAGTAAAATCATAAGTTACAATAAGACAAAGTTCTTCAAAGTCCATTTCAAGGCTCCTGGTCTCGAAGAAAGTCGATCAAGAGACGATAGGCACAGCCAGAATGAGAACAACATTCATGACGAGAATGAGATGATGGGGATACCACTTCATTGGGCCAAAAGCCTCTGAAGAAAAACCATCTCCTAGAATGCCACTTAAAAAAACGCTGGGTTGGTCGATCACTGGGTTCGCCACCCAAAAATAAAATGATGCACCGAGATATCAGAACACCGAGTAGGAAATGCTTGAAGATTAAGATTGAGCTGGACCGCCGTCAAGATCATTAACTGCGATGAAGTGGTCCATCAGAGACAGTTCTGCAGGTCGAGATCAACACGCCATGAAAGACCGCCACTTCGGACCCCTGGAAGCAACTGCCGCTTAGGAGATACTCATGGCTGAAGCTTTTAAATAAAGGCATGATGAATTTGATGTTATCTATACTAAATGAAAAACATCAAAAACAGAAAAAGAAAAATAACAAAGGCAAACAGGGTAGATAAGCAATGCGCTTCTGGGCCAGGGAGCCTGAGCACTGCACTACTACTCCACTGCTGCCACCTTATCAGTCAATTTAACGTCAACGGATGGTGGTTAGATTCACTCTTGGAGACAGCATTGCCTGGCATATATGTGGCGTAATATTACTTGTCACATATCAGCCTAGACCTGGATATTATCCAAGTCTTGCTATTCATGGTTAAGAACTGCATCAGTATCTTAGGAATGGTGAATGGTGCTGGACATTGTACATACATCAGAAAAGCTCGTCACTCCTGATCTTGTGGTGGACGATAGGTCCTGGGATTGATTGACTTCCAACAACATTCTTCTTTTGTGTTAGGCCTGACTTCAACCAGCAGAGAGCTTTGTACTGAAATATCCTGGCAATTAAAACCAATAATCTATTTCATTTAGCCAATATATATCAATGAACAGGTTTTGAATGTTAAGAAAATTGTGCACTGTAAAGACAAGATCCTTTTCCCCACAAACATATTCCTTTGCATGCAATTAAATTTGGTGTTGGTCCTGCCTATGTGTGAACCACTACGATTATCTGAATTAAATATAATTTGCCAAATTTGCATCAAATTTCCAATCTCATCAAGATCTGCCTGCAGTAGTTTATTTCATTAACAGCCAAAATACTTGCACATATCTTCATACCATAATCTAGTATCCTTCAATTCTCACAGCATTAGGTTCTGGAATTCTCTCCCTAACCTTTCTGCCTCTCTAATTCACTTTACTCCTTAGAAAACCTACCCCTTGACCAAGCTGATCTAATATTCCTTTGTGTCTCTGAGTCATAACTTGCTTTATAAATTTCTCGAAGCATTTTTGCACATTTAGTTATATAACACCAGTAAATAAATGTATATTGATAGTGTTGTCATTGCACCAAATATGCAGGCTATTCTCAACACCAACATGAATGAAAATCACTAGCACAGATCCTTGCAGGATGCCACTAAAAACCCGTCTTCAAGCAAATCAAAAACATTAATAATCACTTCTACATACAATTCTTAATACTTTCTGAAAGTTTCCAAACAACTTAGTCCTACTGACTAGCTTACCAAAATCTGTTTGAAAATCTAGGTGGAAAACCCTCATGAACAAATCCAATAAACTTTCAAAGTATTTAATCAAATTAATCAGTGAAACATTTTTCAGAAGCAGTGATGAGAATCCACAATAACTTCAATATCTGGGTGATCATAAACAAAGTGGATCTCTGATTTCTTTCAGCATATTTTCTACGATAAGGCCAAACTAATAGGGTTATAGTTTCCTATAAGACTTATCATATTTTTAAAAATCAGAATTACATGAGCAGATTTCCACCTCAATGGAATAATCCTCAACCATAAGCCATGAAATTTACAGGAAAGGGGCTCACAAAATACTGGTTCCAATTCTTCAAATATTATTGGTGTCTTTGTTGTAGTTCCCAGTTTTATCTAAGATGCTATTCTCAGTTTCTTTTGACAACTTTCATCCTGACATTTTAATTCTTTGCTGGTGTGTAAGCATGGTCCACAGGAGTCAAGACCGATGAAAAGTAATCAAAATGCTTCAGCATACACTGGAGTGAATTAAAATCGCCCTGAGGAATCCTTCAATGGTATTATGCAACTTGGATCTCTCATTCCTGACATAGGACATTAAATTTTGCCATTTTTAGCAGATGTTCACTATCATTTCTGTATTCTGCTGCACTCCTGAAACTCTACTGTCTACCTTGTTTAAGTTTATAAATAATAGGCAGTTCCAGGATTTTGAACCGGCAACACTGAAGGACCGATAATATATTTCCATTCAGGATGGTGAATAAATTGGAGGGGAACTTGCAGAATGTGGTCTTCCCATTTAGGTTTCCCTTGGTGTTCTAGATGGTAGTGATCATGGATTTAGAAGCTGCTGCCTAAGAAACCCTGGTGAATCTCTGCAGTGCACCTTATAAATGGTACTGCTGCTGATACTGACAGTTAGTGGAGGAAGTGAATATTTATGGATGTGGTACCAATCAAGAGGGCTGTTTTATCCTGGATAGTCTCGAGCTTCTTCAGTATTGTTGAAGCTGCACTTATCCAGCATTTATTCCATCACACTTCTGATTTGTGTCTTGTCGATGGGGTAGTTATGTGGCAAATTACTTATTGCAGGATTCCTTGCCTCTGACTCTCTCTTGCAGCTGCAGTATTTCATTTGCTGGTCCAGTTCAGTCCTTGGTCAATGGTAACTCCGGGATGTCGACAGTGTGGGATTCAGATTCTGAATCCTGCTGCATTTAGAATCAACTTCAGTATTCTGATGAATTGCGAACAGTGCCGAACATTGGGCTGAGGTGACCTTTTCAATACAGACAGGTTGATCCTGAACTGGAGGAGGACCAATACCTTGGCGGCCAGGTTTGCTAGTGCTGCAAGGGAGGGTTTAAACTAGATTGGCAGGGGGGAGGGATCCTCAACAGCAGAGAGGCAAATGTGAGCCTCAAAGAAGATAGAATGATCAGAAATAGTAGGTTGAAGAGATAGGTCAGGCTGGAACACGGCAGGAAACAAGGAATGCCTGTTGGATTCAATAGCATTTAATTCAATACAAGAGGGCTGACAGGTAAGGTTGATGAATTCAGGGCATGGATAGGTATGTGGGACTGGGATATTATAGTCATTAGAGAAACATGGCTAAGGAAGGGGCAGGACTGGCAGCTTAATATGCCAGGATACAGGTGCTTTAGGTTGGACAGAGGTGATGGAAGGAGGGGAGGGGGAGTTGCATTTTTGATTAAGCGGAGTATCACAACAGTAGTCAGAGATGAAATAACTGAATAATCATCCAGTGAGACTTTGTGGGTGGAGCTAAGAAATAAGAAGGGGATGGTGACATTATTGAAGTTGTACTATATGCCCCTAAATAGTCAATGGGAATTAGAGAAACAAATATGCAGGGAGACTGGGGAGACTTGCAGGAGCAATAGTGTTGTCATAGTGGGGATTTTAATGTTCCTAAAAGACTGGGACTGCCAGGGTGTTCAGGGCTCAAATGGGGTGAAGCTTGTTGAGTGTGTTAAGGAAAGTTTCATCAAGCAGTATATAAAGGGTCCTACTCAGGAAGGGGCAAAACCTGACCTACTCTTCGGAAAAAGGGCAGGACAAGTGACAGAGGTGATAGTGGGGGAGCACTTTGGGACTAGTAACCATAGTTCTATTAATTTTAAAACAGTCATGGAGAGGCACGAAACTGGTCCACAAGCTCAAGTTCTAAATTGGGGCAAGACGAATTTTGAGGGAATTAGACAGGAGCTTGCAGGGGTTGATTGTAGTAGTTTATTTGTAGGCAAAGGTACCTCTGGCAAATGGGAGGCCTTCAAAAGTGAGATAGCTAGAGTTCAAGGTCTTCATATTCCGGTGAGGGTGAAGGACAAGGTTGGCAGAAATTGGGAATGCTGGATGACAGGAGATAGTGAGACTTTGACCAGAAAAAAGGTGGCATGGCTCACGTACAGGCAGCTGGAATCCCTGGCGGTATACAGGGAATACAGGAGTTTACTGAAGAAGGCAATTGGGAGGGTGAAAAGAGGGCATGAGATAGCCTTGGCTGAGAAGATTAGGGTGAATCCAAAGAGTACTTTAAGTATATTAAAGGATAAAGACTAACTAGAGAGAGAGAGAGAGAGAATAGGGCTCAAGGACCAAAGTGGACATGCATGTGTAAACTGCAGGAAATGGGTGAGGTTTTCAGAGTAGACCTGGGAGCTTGGGGAAGTTAGTTGTGATACCTTGGGGACAGTCCATATCACAGTAGAGATGTCGGATGTATTAGAATGTATGAAAATGGATAAATCTCCTGGTCCTGACCAAATATATCCAAGAACACTGCAAGAGGCTCCAGAAGTAATTGCTGGTGTCCTGCCTGATATTTTTGCATTGTTGTTAGCCATGGGTGAGGTCCCATAAGATTGGAGGGTAGCGAATGTTGTGCCATTATTCAATAAGGGCTGCAAAGAAAAGCCTGGGAACTATAGATGTAAGATTAACATCTGTGGTGACAAGTTAGTTGAGAAGATTCTGAGATAAGATATTCATACATTTGGAAAGATAGGGTTTGATTAGGGGTAGTGTAGCATGGCTTTGTGAGTGGGAGATCATTCCTCACAAATTTGTTAGGATTCTTTGATGAAGTGACTGGAAAGGCTGAGAACAGGGCAGTAGATGTAGTCTATCTGGATTTCGGTAAGGCCTTTGATAAGGTTCCACGTAGTAGGCTGCTCTGGAAAGTTAGATTGCATGGAATCCGGGGCCAGCTGGCGAATTGGATACAAAATTGGCTTGATGTTAGGAAGCAGAGGGCAAAAGTCGAAGGATGCTTGTCTGACTGGAGGCCTGGGATTAGTGGAGTATCCCAGGGGTTGGTGGTGGGACCATTACTGTTTGTTATCCAAATCAATGATTTGGATGAGAGTGTACCAGGCATGATTAGTAAGTTTGCTGATGACAGTAAAATAGGAGGTATCATGAAGAGTGAGGAAGGTTGTCAGAAATTGCAGTAAGATCTTGATCAGCTGAGGAACTGGGCTGAGAAATGGAAAATGGAGTTCATTATAGGTAAGTGTGAGGTCTTGCATTTTGGAAAGTCGAATCAACGTAGGAATTTCATGGTGAATGACAGGGCCTTAAGGAGGGTAGTGGAACAGAAGGATCTTGGAGTTCAGATTCACAGTACTCTGAAAGTGGAGTCACAGATAGATAGGGCAGTGAAAACAGCTTTTAGCACACTGGCCTTCATCAGTTAGGGCATCGAATATAGAAGTTGGGAAGTTATGTTGCACTTATACATAACGTTGGTGAGGCTGCACTTAGAGTATTGTGTTCAGTTTTGATCACCTTGTTAAAGGGAGGATGTTATTAATCTGGAAAGAGTGCAGAAGAAATTCACAAGTATGTTGCCTGGACTCAATGGTCTGAATTATAGTGAGAGTTTGGATAAGCTAGGACTTCTTTTTGACTAAGATGATGAGCTATATCGTCACCCAGTGAGTGGTGAGCCTGTGGGATTCACTACCACAAAAAGCATTCAAGGCCTGAACATTGCATCTTTTCAAAAGGGAATTGAATATAGGGACTATATCGCATTTGGGATTAATGTAATCAAAGTATATAGGAAAAAGCGGGAACAGGCTATTGAGTTGGATGATCAACTACCATAACGAATGGCAGAATATACTCAAAGGGCCAAATGATCTACTCCTATTCCTATTTTCTATGTTTGCACGATCTGTTGGTTGTGGAATCACTTTACCCTGTCTAAAGCTGTTTGGCACGCAAGCAGTCTTGTTTTAGAACTTCAACAAGTTTACACTTTCTTTTTAGGTATGCTATGGGATACCATGACTCTTTACTCTTCCTCCAACCAGTGCAATGTTTTACATTATCCAAATGGGCAGGCATGTCTCATTTCAAAGATTATAGCTCTGAAAATACAACACACCTTCTCTCAAATCAAAATTTTGATGCAAGGCTGGAACCCAAATCTATTGATTTGAAAGGCAAGAATTACGACTAAGCTAAACTGGCATTACTAAAGAAAGGCTAACCATCACTCAAGTTACTAATAGTTATGCAGAACAATGGTTGAAAAGTGTTAATTAACTCCAGTCAACCTCTTTGCATTAAAATAAACTGTTATGAATGTGGAGCTTAATTTCTTTAAGTTTTATTCACTGCATGTTTTAAAACTTTCTCAAATCTTATTTACTTGCATTAATAGCTCACATTTTGAATAACTTGCAACTTCTTTTGAAACACATTTTGCAACTTTACAAATCTAAGTCAAACTTGTTCAGCTGAATCACACTGATATTTTGAGATGGATTACCTTAAATCTTGAGGTAACTTTTTGTTGCCCATGTTCATTTCAGTGTCAAAGTGATGGTATGAATTAAAGACCTAGTAGGTCATGTGATAGGTATTATTTCCTGCCCCACTTGCTATTAACAAAATTCTTTATAAACCCGCATTAAAACTTTCAAGTAAGAAGTTTGAAAAAAAGCATTAATGCAACATCTTTTGTAAGACAGGAACAGATGTAGGTCTTTCAGTCCAGTGAGTTTGCTCTGCCATTCAATGAGATTGTGACAGATCTGATAATCCTCAATTGCATTTTCCTGTTTTTCTTTCCCATAATTCTTGATTCCCTTACTGATTAAAAAAATGTCTGTCAGCCTTGAATGCACTTAATGACCCAGCCTCAACAGTCCAATGTTGTCTTGAATTGGTGTTACATTGAGGGATATAGTTAGTTATATTCAATACTTCATTTTCCTGATCCTTTTCCCTTCCGTCTGGTAATGTTGAAACCTTGTTTGGTACGGTGCTGCAGTTCTCAAGTCTTGTAGGCTTGGGTCTGGAAAAATTCAACACTAAGTGCCTTTTTGACTGAAGGAGGAGTTGTAACTGAGCTGATTCTGTCTTCACTTGATGTTAAAACTCAAAAGTAACAACTGAACATTGATCAGTTTTCTGAGCTCTTTGTGATTAACCCTTCTTGAACCAAGTCATTTGAGTCCAATTGCAGTGTCCCAGCTGAGCTCAGCTATTTTATTATAGATTGGAATTTGAATGATATGATGTGTATGACTCAAGTATTTGTTATAGTGACTCACTGAGCTAATTGTGGAGTTCCAGTTGTTTTGTAAAAGTTGGGAAATCCAAAATAAATTATGTTTTGGTCCACTGGACATGCTCCTTTCATATGGACCTTGTACAATTTACTCAGTTGGAGTTCAGCTTATTTTATATCCTTGGAGAAATTAATATCAGCAAAATATATACAAGAACAAAAACAGTAACTAATATAAATGCACCATCAGACCTTTAAGACACATTTGGTAAAGTTAGTAGTGACACAGCGCATTTCTTGATTTTTATGCAATTTGAAGCCATGTCATTTACTTTTGGGTTTTTGTAGTGTGTATAGGATGGGTTAAGTAGAATTGAGAGCTCTCCTTCCAGCAGATTTTGCTTTAGATGTGTCACTAAGTGTTCCTTTTATCGCAAATTTTGCTTTACAGCCAAACATGCCAGTGCACATTAGCAACAGGAACATTTTTCATAATTTTGGTGAGCATTACATTTTTTTGTTGACATTGAAATATGAATTCTTAATATATGAATTGCAGGTGAATCCTTGATGTCTATTGACATGCATGTTGGTGTTTAACAGAACAAGAATCCACGTTATGGAATGAATGTGATTGTACTGGAGAGTGCGCAGAGGAGATTCACCTGGATGTCATCTGGGCTGGACAGTTTATTTATGAGGAGAGATTGGATAGACTGGGGTTGTTTTCCATGGATCAGAGAACAATGAGGGAGAACACATTTGATACGTATAAAACTTTGAGGGGCACAGATAGGGTACAAAGGGTGACACTTTTCCATTTGGTGGAGGGATCAATGACCAAAAGTAAGGAGTGTGAGGTTCAGAAAGGATGTGAGAAGAATTCTTTTCACCCATAGAGCTTTGAGAATCTGGAACTCACTGCCTGTAATGATAGCAGAGGCAGAAATCTTCATAACATTTAAATGTACACTCACAATGCCAAAGCATAAAGGCTACGGGCAAAGTACTAGAATATGGAATGAGAATAGTTAGGTGCTTGTTTTTGACCAAAACAGATTCAATGGGCTGAAAGGTCTTTTTCTGTACTGTAGACCTCTGACTGAGTACAATGGTAGTTGACCGTGCAATGTTTGATGACAGCTCCCTGACACCGTAAGGTAATTGAATAAAAAACTCCTTGATACATAATATTGGATACCAGGGAGTGATTTCAAGGCCGTAATCTAATCTTTAGATTCAGGTGAATGTTCATAAACTACTCAAGTTGCACTCTGGCGATTTATCTCATCATCTGAACAACGTTGATTAGGTTACAGCCTGGTAATCACTCCCTGCTATCTCGTTCCATATTTAATACTGATCACAGGTAAAGGGTTATATACATAACTAATGAAGTAAAACAATGTAATTAATTATTTATGGGTAGTAATTATACACAGTAATTTATACATTTTAATCATCCATCTGGTATCGCTCTCCTTTTTCTTCACCAGAGATGTTTTGGAAGCTGATAAAGATTGCAGTTTACAAAATCTATTGATTGTATCTTATATGCAAAGAGTTTCCATTCTATCAATTGTATTTCTGATAATACATTTGTTCATCATTAAAATGGATTTATTAATTTCAATAATTGTTCAGGTTACCCCAAGATTTAAGGTAATCCATCTCAAAATATCACTGTGACTCAGCTGAACAAGTTCGACTTAGATCTGTAAAGTTGCAAAATGTGTTTCAAAAGAAGTTGCAAGTTATTTAAAATGTGAGCTATTAATGCAAGTAAGTAAGATTTGAGAAAGTTTTAAAACATGCAGTGAATAAAACTTAAAGAAATTAAGCTCCACATTCAAATCAGTTCATTTAAATGCAAAGAGGTTGACTGGAGTTAATTAACACTCTTCAACTTAGTTGGCTGGTAGTACAAAACTTCAATATTGCTGAAAAAAAGACATTTTGTTGAAGATCTTCATCTTTCACTCATCAGGGTAATCCCCAAAAACCTAAAGTAAAAGGAAAGAAAATATCCTGTGTTTTAAAGAAAGAGTGCTGATAGTTGACAAGTGAAATCTGATTGGTGGGGGCATTGCCATGGAGAATATACCAGTTACAAGTTAACTGGAGGTTTTGTTTAAATTTGAAACAGGCAGGTTGAAACTAATTTGTTGAAGTAGTGCCCTAAGAAGCAAGCCACAGTATGATTGTCACTGTACTTGTTTATTTAAATGAGGTGTAGCATGTACATGTTCTTGATAGGGCCTCTGCACTGATAAATGTCACTTCCAGTATGTGAAAGTGCTTGAAAACTCAAAACATAATGTCCAACATTATATGTGGTTCTGCAATTGAAGAACATTTTTTCATTAATCTTGAATATGGCAAGAATTATTTTTACAGTCAACGTGGGTTTTATGATTGCCAAACCCATAATCTAATGTTCAAAATGAAGAGCAGTGAGACTCCAGAGAGTATCTGATCCTTTTGGGATCACATGCCAATTTGTGCAGATACTTTCAGAAGAGACAAGGAAGAATATTTTCTTTTAAGAGGAGGAAGAATGAGTTTAAAAAAAAGGGCTGGAGAAGCAAACTGAGTCTCACTTGAAGCATTTTTTCTTAGTACAATAAAATTTTATCAAACTACATTGAAAAAGTAGATCAAATAACTACAAGGGATTTCCAACATTTCCAGTTTAAAAATAAAAATGTGAGAAATAAAGAAATTTTAAAAGAGCTTCTAAAATAAACCAGTAATAATTAAATCAGATTACCAGAATTCTTATTCAATTTGATAGAGATTAACACATAATAATAAACCTGAAAGCAAAACAAAACATAATTATGTTTGAAGAATGGATCTTGTTTAAAGTAAAAACAATTTGAAAGTTATCCAAGTTTCAAAAATCATTTTTCTTCAAGTGAATGTTTTATGCTACCCTATCAAGACGTCAGAAGAATTGAACTTCTACTTCTAATTTTGGTCTTCAGGAGGAGTTAACATTCAAGTAAAACTCCCTTTACTCTCCTCAATAACATGCCTTAAAGTTCAAATTCCCATCTTCACCCTTTACAGAAGATTTTCAGTTCCCACAGCAATTTTGTACTACTTTGTCATGAAGATCTGCAATTTTATATGGACTGATATCTATCAAAAGACTGCTGCCAACAAGTAATCAACTTAGAATCAATTATGAAAGTACACTTAAAACTCAAAGCTTAGGCAGGAATCAAATATGAAGAAGTACCAACTGCTGCCCCTCTCCCAACAATAGCTAAATTTCAAGCTAAGCTGGCTGCAGAGGAGAAATATCAGCACAAAACATAATGGAGGAAACAAATCGTTTATATAATTAAAAATTAGTGGATGTTGAAACTAAAATTATATCTCACTGTCACACTTTCACAATCGCCAACTTGCAGGTAAATTCATTTTACCAACTTAGGAAATCGGTAGGTAAGGCAGATAAAATGGAAGAAGACTTACATGGAATATGAACACTAGAATAGAATAGTTGGACTAACTATCCTCTTTCTCTGCTGTATAATGTTTCAGAAACACTTCGAGAAAAAAAAAACCTTTATTAGCACCTTTGGGTTTATTTTCTTGTGCCTCTCCTCAAGGTGATTTTTTCACTTTCCCCTGACATATAACTAAAACTAAACTAGGGTCACCAGAAGGACAGATAGAGAGAATGATGAGAATGAGAGAGATAGATGAGAAAGTGATGAAGAAAGAGAGGGTCTACCAATGATACAGGAGGGAAGCAGCAGTGACCTGCAATGCATTATGAACCTAGGCAACATATACACATCTTAAAATTCTGGAAAGTTTTATAGTAAGTTAAGACTGCAATTTAGTTTTGAGGTACATGACATGATATAATCATATGGGACAAAAAAAGACCATTGAAGCCATCATTGAAGTCAGCTTCTTGAAAGACATATCTAATTGACACCCTTTCCTCTTCCAAATATTTATCTAATTCACTTTTGAAAGTTATTATTGAATTTTCCTCCACTGATATTTTTAGCTAGTAAACTCTGGATTATAAAAATTTGCTGTCTTAGAAGAAATTCTTGGCTCCCCTCAAGTTCCTTTATGAATTACATTAAATTCATGGAGAAAGTGAGGTCTGCAGATGCTGGAGTATCAGAGCTGAAAATGTGTTGCTGGAAAAGCGCAGCAGGTCAGGCAGCATCCAAGGAACAGGAAACTCGACGTTTCGGGCATAAGCCCTTCATCAGGATGAAGCCCTTCCTGATGAAGGGCTTATGCCCGAAACGTTGAGTTTCCTGTTCCTTGAATGCTGCCTGACCTGCTGCGTCTTTCCAGCAATTCATTTTCAGCTATATTAAATTCATACCTGGTTTCCACTACAAGTACAGTGTTTCAAATTCAGCTGTCCAAAAATTGCAGTTACCTAAAAACTGAACATTTTTGCTGTGGTCAACAGATCAAATTCAAATGAATACAGTAAAAAGCTAACTGGACAACTTAGCAAGACACTGCATTGGCAAAGTGTGGATTCAGCCCGGTTAGCCACTTTGTAATTTGTGTGCCATCTATTTCCAAACTCTGAATGACCCTTTGTCTCATCCAACGCAGCTTGGCCTGAATTCATCGAATCCAAAATTCAGCAATATAGCATCCAAAATTCAACACTGCCTCAGTCCCTTGATTGAGGGTTTTGAAACAATGTACCCACATAACAGGAATGTCAATTATTCATTTCTCCTTAATCAAAACCTTTACAATTTTTAAAACCTCTTTAACAATCCCATGTTTCTCCAGACTATTCATGTAACTGCAAGTGAAGTCCTATACTACTGCCATCATTTTAATAAATATTGTCTCCATCCTTTCCAAGGTCTTAATAACTTTGCAAATATAAGTTGCCAAGAAATGGACCTGACTTAAACTGAGGCTAAACTAGTGACTGAGAAAGGATTATCATAATATTTTAAATATATTCTTGTAGTCGTACTAGTAGTGCAATCCGCTTGCCTTGACAGGTTCAAAGATTTGAGTAAATTAACTCACACGTCATCCCTAAACTTCCAGATCAAACCTCAATTTCTCTAACTCCCAAATTTCTGTGGAACACAATTAATTCAACATCTTCTAATCAAGAAAAAAAAAATTAGAATTGGTGCACTTTTGTTGCTGCAAGTCATTTAAAACCTTTTATGAATACCATGGACATGATGCCAGCTCACTAGCAGTGATAGCTAGTGAAGTGAACTTAGAAGCCTCAAATAAATAAACCAACTTATTAAAAAGAGAACAGGTACTGTAACGAAGAAGTGAGTTCAAGGTTGAAGTCTGTTCTCAGGGTTCGGATAGTTATGAAATGCCGCAGTTTTGCTCTCCTGATTTGAGATACTTTGAACCCTTTCATTAGATTACCACCTTACATCTTGGTATGAAGTAGCCATTAAATTTCTGAAGGAGGGCTTATGCCCGAAACGTCAATTCGCCTGCTCCTTTGATGCTGCCTGATCTGGTACACTTTTCCAGCAACACATTTTTAAGCTCTGATCTCCAGCATCTGCAGTCCTCACATTCTCCATGAAGTAGCCATTGTCTATATATTTCACTTGAGGAAAAAAGGTCAGCACTTATGATAGGTTCTCTTCTAATATTTTATATTAGATTGTGACAGCAAAACACAGACTAAACAGAGGGTAAGAAAGAAAAAAAACCGAATACTTGAAATCCAATATCAAAACAAAAAGTTTGGTTCAGCTGGACAGTCAACATTGAAAAGAGAAAGATTCTCATACAGAGAAAAAAAACAAAAATGAAAGCAGGAAATGGTCAGTGAATAATAGAAAGCTTAACTTCACAGGATTGAGAACCACTTTCATACAACAGCAGTGCTCATAGAGTCGTAGAGGTCTTCAATGCAGAAAAAGGCCCTTTATTCCATCGATACTGTGCCAGTCAAAAACAAGCAACTAACTATTCTAATCCCATTTTCCAGCACTTGGCCCAGTCACTTGTATTCCTTAGCACTACAAGTGCACACATACTTTCCCACGTGAGAAACAGTAAAAGCTGCGAGCCATAAAGAAATGCTGTTTAAATGTTCTGGTGTTTACAGCAGTAATATAACTGCTTAAAACAATTAAAACATCACTAAAATCATTTAAATGGAAGACCTGATGGGTAAATAAGTACCACGTCTTACCAATTTATTAGACTGTATATGATGGGCAATCATAAGAAACATAGAGCACACCTACTGAGAAGATTGTTGCACAATGTTCATTGTTTGATTGACAGCTAAAAGAGACTATTAAAGCATAGCTGTCTTTCACAGAGTCATAGTCATAGAGATGTACAGCACGGAAACAGACCCTTCAGTCCAACTTGTCCATGCTGACCAGATATCCCAATCCAATCTAGTTCCACCTGCCAGCACCTGACCCATTTCCTTCCAAACCCTTCCTATTCATATACCCATTCAGATGCCTTTTAAATGTTGCAATTGTACTAGCCTCCACCACTTCCTCTGGCAGCTGATTCCATACAAGTACCACACTCTATGTATAGGATTTTGTTTTGATAAGTGATTAAGGAAATGTAGAAGTTGTGAACAGTCATTCCTGAATGGGAAATGTTTTTAATTATAGCAAAAGCAATAATGAATATTTAGACCTTAATTTTATTGCAACACAATATGGCTCCAAGATCTGTTTAAGGTAGATAGAAGGTTATTTGGCAGAGAGGTATAAGGGCCAAGGGTGGTGGGTGGATTTCATATGTTAGCATTAAGTTCGCATGGAGGATATTAGGAACTGGCAAGGATGGGGCAAGGGGACCAGGTAAGGTGGCTGAGGGGGTGTGAAGATGCCCTAAAACATAAGGAAAGAATAGGTGCAAAGTACAAGCCAACTCAGGTGATCCTTTAAAGTAACATGCCTTCACAGTCCTTGTTGCTGCCCCCAATTTGTGGCTCATTCTGTACCTCAGAATGAACTCCTACTACTCAGGGAAATTTCTCCTGAGGAGAGAGTGTGATGAGCCAAGGACTCTCACAACTTGTGTTAAGTACTGTAGGAATGAAAGTGTAGGTCCAAGACTATTGCGAAGGAAAGGCAAACAGTTTGTAGTTAGGGAACCAAGTTTGGAATAGGGTCCAGAAACAATGGCTTTCATCTGCCTAATCTGCTGAATGTTGTTTTATTTGTTTTTACCTACCAAGACCAAGTAATTCCACACAGATAATGAAACTAAACCCTAGAGGTTTAGAATTTTGTCATTGCACTCCTGTTCATACTTCCTTGCAATTGGCAGTCTTTGAAAAAGGGTGTTAATATGCATCACTGAAGGTTGGTTGAAACAATATTACTCATTAGGATCTCTGACTTTGACACTGTGGGGAAATGTTTACATGGAAAATGAATTGAGAGAATGGTAACTTCTTATTTGGGAAACAAATACTGTTTAGAAGATATCTGCACATTTTTGTTCTAATATTTAAATAATTCTCATTAACATTCATTAATATAGCCACTTTTACATTCAACTAGACCTGTACTTACTAATGCTTCCAGCTGAAGACACCGCAATCTGAATATCAACCAGCTAGGAAATGGTAAGATTACCAGTTTGGTATTGTCACTATACTAGCAATTCATGGTCCCAGACTTATGCTATGGGGTCATGGGTTTGAATTCAC
Organism: Hemiscyllium ocellatum; assembly: GCF_020745735.1. Taxonomy (NCBI): domain Eukaryota; kingdom Metazoa; phylum Chordata; class Chondrichthyes; order Orectolobiformes; family Hemiscylliidae; genus Hemiscyllium; species Hemiscyllium ocellatum. The sequence goes on along the minus strand of NC_083439.1, from coordinate 7,253,660 downwards.
ATGGAATTAAAAACTAATCTAATGGTGACGATGTAACCGTGGTTAATTGCTGCAAAAAACCCATCTGGTTCACTAATGATCTTTACAGATGGAACTCTGACATCCTTATCTGATCTGTCCTACAGGTTACTCCACACCCTCAGGAAAAAGTTTATTCTTAACTGCCCTCTCCCTCTCAGTTGTATCAAACCTGCTACAAAATTAACAAGGAAACAAAATAGACATCATTCAGCAATGATCAAGGCACTGGAAATGATAATGGCAAACCCAGCATGGTTGATCCTGCAAAGTTCTCCTTGGTAACATCTTGGGGAGGGGTAGTGCTTAAAGTGCAGCAGCTGTCCCACAAACTAATCAAGCAACAGCCTGGTATTGTCTGTAAAGTATGATTCTGAGCATATATTAATGTTCCGGACTCCACGATTTTTAACCTAAGGGTGGGGATATACTGACACACAGTCAGGGAGCTGACTTGAGACTCCTCAGCATAGACTACTGACCTCAAAGTATCATGTCATCAAGTGAAACATGAAAAGAAAAACCTGCTGATTACCACTAGTACAGCACTCCAACTTTCCTACATTGAACCCCACAATGACTTGTGCATTACTTCTTCACTCCTCTGTTTTGAACAGCACTTTGATGCAGCACAGGATCACTTGAAGGTAGCACAAAACATGCTCTGAATGGGAAATTTCAATATCCTTCACCAAAAGTGGCACAGCAACACTACTACTGACTAAACTGACCAAGTCCTAAAGGACACAGCTGCTAGAATGGATCTGTGATAGACAGTGAGGAAATCAGCAAAAAGAAAAAATGTATGTGAACATGTCCTCTCCAATCTACATGTCACAGAATGCATCCACTTATGAGAGGACTGAAGGCATGGTGGCTCCCTTTGCAGATAACACTAAGATAGAAGAAAACTGAAACAGATGCCTTCACTGAGTACACAAAAATCTGGTAGATGGAGTATAATGTGAAGTTTATTTAGGCAGAAGAATAAAAAAGCAAGATATTATTTAAACAAGAACAACTGCAGAATTTTGAGATGCAGAGAGATCTAGGTACTCCAGTGCAAAAGTCACAAAAGTTGACATGCAGATACAATAAATGATTAAGTAGACTAATGGAATGTTTTCCTTCATTATGAGTGGAATTGAACAGAAACGTAAGGATGTTGTGACTCAGCTATACAGGGCACTGTTGAGACCACATCTCAAATACTGTTTGCAGTTTTAGCCTCCTTATTTAAAGAAGGATGTAAATGTACAGGAAGTGGAACATAGAAGGTTTATGAGATTGGCCCCTGGAATGAGTGGGTTGGTTGACTTACGAGGAAAGATTAGACAGACTAGGCTTGTTTTCACTGGAGTTCAGAAGAACAAGGAAGGATTTGATTGAAGTATACAGACAAGATCCTGAAAGGTCTTGGCAAGGTGGTCATGTAAAGGATATTTCCTCTTGTGGGTGGGTCCAGAACTAGAGGACACGGTTTTAAAATTAAGGGTCACCCTTTTAGGGCGGAGATGAGGAGTAACCCATCCTCTCAGAGTTGAGAGACCGTAGAACTTAGTGCTTATTAGTGGTGGACGAGGTGGGGAAATTAATATTTTTAAGGTGAAGGTAAAAAGATTCTTGTTGAGAAAAAGAATCAGACGTTATTAGGGATCAATGGGTATGTGGAATTTGAAACTTAAACAGATCAGCCATGGTCTTATTGAATGATGGAGTAGGTTTGAAGGGTCAAATGGCCTACTTTTGCTGCTAATTTAAATGCTCATAAAACCTATTAAACATGCACTGCAGCCCTTTTATACACAACCAGGTCCCATGATAAACAGCAAGATGAATGAGCAATTAAACTGTTTTGGAAGTTGTTAATCGAGGGAGTAATGCTGGCCAGGACAGAGCCATTATTGCACAGGACACATTAAGAACATCTAGTCCATGCCAGTTAAAATTCTTGTCTAAAAGATGGCACCTCTAACAATGTAGCAGCCTTTCAATGCTGCACTAAAGCACCATTATAGACTTCACAGACTACAATTTAATAATACATACGAAGAAGTGATCGTGTAAACTTGAAAATATATATATTCTGAATATCATACTTTACATTGCCTTAATTCTGAGCCTGGAAGCTATTTCCCTTAATCAGAAGAATTAATTTATCTGTCTATTTATTTACACAGGGAGTTTGTTTTGAGTGCAAATGGGAAAATTGGATAATTTGTTGTATAAATATTTAAAGAAGAAAAATGTTAAGCTTCAATAGGCTGGCAAACTGCCCAAACATCTAAACAAACAGTAAAACCCACTGTAAATAACATTTCTTTTAAACATCAGCTAAATGCACACTCAATACTGCTTTACAAAGTCTTCTACAAAATTACTGTAACTAACAAGCAGAAATTTATCAGCTTCAGCTAAAATCAATTGCTTAAATCAATTCTAACACTGCTAGTATCTAAGAGGCCCACTGGCAATTTAGGTAAATTACACCATGTAAATGCTTTTGCCTTAATTGAACAGTTCTATCAAGTAGGCTCAGAATACTGTCCACACAGTTTGCACTGAATCAGTATAAATCTAAGTGTAAACATATTCTAGATCTGGATGGAAAGATTTTGTTTAAAGTTGTCATTGGGAGCTTTGCAATTATTCAAAGTATTGATAAAATTATTCCTTACATGTGAAGGGGTGCGTTTCCAATGAAAATTCAGAGCAAATATAAATTTGTCAGTAACAATATAATTTAAATTAATAGCATGACCAAATCAAAATATTTTCTAGAAGTGTAAAATTTGAAATGTTGTTTCCCAATATTGTTCATTTTCTTTTCAGAAATATCATCTAAATCTCAACATTGCCAACTTTGTGAATAAATACACTACCGATTGCAAAAGCCAGAAACCCATGACTGTTCAGGCACCATCCTGGAGTTATATTGATTTAGCTGATCTAAGGCAGGGCATGTTTTTCAATTTATTTATATCTCCCTAAGGTGAGTTGGACTAAAAGAAACACTCTAATTTTGAGTGGTCTTCAGTACTCTAAGTCTCTGCATAGGCAGGATACCAGAATTGTATCATCGCAGGCATAGACCTTCAGAAGTGTGGAGAAAATGAATAGAATCAGTGCTTTCAAATCTCAAAATTAAACAATGGAGACAGAGCATGAAACAGAGGCTTGTATTCAAATAGTGCTCTTCAGAATTATGGAATGTCTGTAGTCACCTTTGCAATGTAGAAATGTAGGGACAGTTGTAGGAGGAAACATGGCAACCAATTTGCACAGAGCAATTTCCCACAAACAGAAATATGATATAACCAGCTACTCTGTTTTTGTGATATTATTTGAGGGAATAACATTTGATAGGATACTAGGAATAACTCTTCTGCTTATCTTCGCAATAGTGGCAAAGGACCTTTTCTGTCAACTTAAGAGGGCAGATGGGCCTCAGTTTAATGACTCATACTGGGTGCATAATGAATTTCTCCGGTCAAAAATACAAGGTGATAGAAGAACGAAGCAATTAAAAATTACTGGGATGACATTAAGACTGAGAATCTTGGAAATACAGAAGTTACTTAGCATCTGAGAGAGAAGAAATATAAATATAAATATATATGTAAATGACAGAACACCGCAAAATGCCATATATGAAACAAATAATGACAATTTCATATTTTCTGATGGCATTCACACCAGTGAAAATAATAAATGTGCAAATTATGACTTAACACATTAACTGTGTCTGCAAAGTTATAACAAAGGTAATTCCACAAATATAAGGAGAAAGAATTGTCTGTGCTCAGTTTTCTCTGTTTATTTGTGATTGAGAGAAGAGATACGTGAAAAATCTAACCAGTAAAAATGGATAAAAGACATTGCTATGAAATCAGCACAACAAGGAAAGTACGGGATAAACCTTGAGAGAGGGGAAGAGTGGAAATATTAAGTCCGAGACTACAGTGCAACTCTGTCTTTAACATTCATTCTCATGAAACTGAGACACTTCATGTATTTCAAGGTTTTTTTTTCCTCATCATATTTTAGTAAGATCATGAATTTTCTTATTTTTTTCCGAAGTTAACAGGGACCACACACAAAATTGTTCTTCTGGCTTTGAGAGTATTTTCCTTCCAACTCCAGGAACAGCACAAGAGAAGTGCAGAGGTGATGTCTCTTACCCCTTTCTACTTGGAGACGACTTGGCTTTGCTCAGCATCACACGATTGTCAGGTACTACAACTGACAACAAAATAACAAGCCTGCTGTGTTCTAAGTATACTGCTGCACCAGCTCTTCGTGTGCCACTCATTTCTCGTTTATTTTCAAGATAAAAGGTACTGGCAGATATTACAGAAAATACTTTTTAAATTCTCCAAATACTTTATGCAGCCATTCACAGCTGTAAAATACATTGATTTATATAACAATTGCTAATGGCATGTAATTTAGTAATTTAGCTTCAAACTAAGAAAGTGATTACAACATACTGGTTATATTCAGGAGTGGAAAGTATTTGGAAAACAAGGTTATTAAGGAAGATCCTCAACAGAGGGAGGTTACTCCTTCCACCCCACTCTCTCTCTCACTTGTTCTTTGCTTCAATTAGCTACTAAATAATTACCTGATTAAAAAAAATGCATACTGAACCTACTGCAGACACAAACAAAGCAGATGGATCTCTGGCTTATACAGTGTGGTTTTATTCACTAGCATATATGACTCGAGATAATGCTGCAGATAACAGATTGAAACTGTATTCAATTGAGCAAAAAGCTATTTGCGCAACATAATAGGTATCTGAGAAGGTGATGACATAAAATGTTGACAAGAATCTTTCAGTTTTAGTTAAATGCTTAAAAATCATGTTCATCGAACAGAACACAAACATGTCCATTAAGTAAACCATTACTTACTCGCTGCTCTCCCAACACACACCCACCCAAAAATGTGGGTTCTTTTTATGCTTTGTCAATTAGCAATTGAAGTCTGTGAACTCTAATCCAGGTAGGCGAAGAGTGTGATCATTTTGAAATGGAAGAGAAACAACAAAGTAATTCAATGCATTGCGATAAAATTTAAGTGGTTGTAAAAAATAAATGGGATGCTTGTTTTATAAAAGTTCATGCAATCCAGAATAGACAGTCTCCCTTTAAGCCAAGGTTAGTGCAAGCAGTGATCAATACCTCAATCTCAATAAACTATTTCAATAATAGTTGATTCAGGTGGAAACAGGAGTTGAAATTTCTGTTCAGCGACCTGTGTCACCTTGTCATGTTTGCTGAACACTGATAATACATCATAGCTGTAATGGAAATGACTAAGTGTAAAATGTACACAGAAAGGCACCCACAGAATCGTTTTCATTCTTCAACATCAAATCAATATGATATGCATGCCTTCAGCCAAAACTGTGTGATGGATGCTGGAAAGACATTAAAAAACCCTTTACCAACATTTTTCACATATTCCGTGGTAATAGGCAGAGGCAGATACTCACTTGTATACTGTCCCTCCATTGCCATGACCGAGGATATCTCGATACTGAATGTCCTGTTCATTCATCTAAAAGAAAGGAAGGTAGAAAAAAAAGCTAGTAATGTCAGGCAAGTGTATAGAAATGTCAAGGAAAAGTAACTCAAGGCCATAAACAACAAGCATCCAGGTCATTTCAAGTTCAGCAGCAAGTGGGAAAAGATCAATACAACATTTGCTGTTCAATTTATAAAAGACAATACCAAGGGACAAAGTGATGGAAAGTTTAATGACAATTTGTTTGCCTGGGTCATTTCATTAATGTTTGATAAAAGATGTCAAAACTGAATGATACAACATGGTTTCAGTGGGTCAGTGTGAGGAAACTAATGGTGGAGGGGAGGGAGTAGTATAAAGAGAGAAAAAAAAGGAGGTGACTGGCATCACTTATATCCTGAGGGCAATACAAAGGCAAAAATGAGAATTCGGTATAAAATCATACCATTCTGCCTCAAATCTGAAAATTTAATTTAGCCGAGAATGGCTTCAGTCCTCATTACAAACAAGTAGGAATGCAGCCATCCTTCAAAGTGCATGTCAGCACTGTCAAAGTCCGTAGCGTTCAATGCCAGTCACACAGAAACAAGAGACAGGTGCTGCAGAAGTGTTAATGTCAAAGCCTTCAATTGTTGCAACTTGGTAAGAGAGTTAAAAAGAAATCTCTACATCAGTTGGGCATACAGCTTAAAAAGAAAACAGGCATGGATAGTTGAGATTCAGTTCTTTCCTGACTTTATCTCCACATCATCTTCAACTGCAAACATCAAATAATTTTTGTTTCTGGTTGGGCAAGTGGTAAAATTAGAGACAGCCAAATTCTCAACTTTCAGCACTAGTGCACCTTGGGAAGATCCAGTTAAAGGATAATTTCCAAATTGGGCATTTACAAATTAGGTTGTGGGATTACCCATTGTTACTATGGTCTCATACAGAGAGAAACAATAGTGAAACAATAACAAAAAATACTGAAAACAATTAAGTAATGTATTTTTGTGTTTTGGCTTTCGTGTTCCACCACACCACCACCCATAAACCAATGCTCATCCAAAACTGTCTATAACCTAACCTGTTCCAAGCCCAATCAATGGAAGCCATTGGCTCAGCCATGTGTTCAGTAATTCTGGAATTCTGAAACACTGCCATTTTTATCTCCTTTGTAAGTTTTAGGACTCTCCTCAAAATTGAATCCTTCAAATAAGCTCTTGGTTATCCTAATATAGCTTTCTCTGGCTTCATCATAACTTTGCCTTGTACTTCAATGAAGTGCTTTGGGGAATTTTATACATCAGCGCTTCTACATAAATAGTAGTTGATGTTATCCTCAAGTGAAATTATTTTGTTTTTATTTCAGATTACTACCATCCGTGTTTCTGCCGTCATCACTGAATGTTTGTTGTATTTCTTTGTCACTGGCACACATAATGTAGTTTTTGTACGTATGATGTAATTGACATGTTTTGCATCAGTTCAGTTTAAATCAATCTCACCTTTTAGAAACTTGAAATCTACATAAAACTGATTTTTTATGCTGTTTTTCTTTCTGTTCTTGTTTGCAGTATTCAACACCAGAGTTTTTAAAAATTAGTTGATTTGTCACTGGGACGCTACAGCTGCCCAACTGTGCTACAAACATGGTAAAGGTCCAACTGACACACAGGTCAGACAATATTAGCAGCAATTTTTTTAACCATTCATAGCACGCTCATGGATGCATAGAAATGCCACAATACTTCTTTCAAACCCACCCAAGCAGCATTTTTGATAAGAATTTTCAATTAGGTTTGCTTGCTACACATTCCAGGACGTATAAAATCTGAACTTTTGCTGTTACTCACTTTATGAAAAGCATCCTGTGTTACAAAACATATTTTCTGTACATTCGATTTTGCCTTGTGTACATAATGCATTTTGAGTTGCAGTAAAGAATAGTAGGGTAAAATTCAGGGAGCTAAAGGCATTACTTGATGGGTGATTACCTTGAATTGTTGCCAAGTGTCATACAAAAGCACACTGGGGTCAGATATATATAGGGTTAACTGAGATTTTCTGTACACTAAGAGAGCAATGCTTTTTAAAAGAACCCTAGTGACAACATTGATAGGTACAACCTCAGACAAAATAACATATTAAGTCAACTGCAAATTATTTGTTAACAAATCTATGGCAATGACATCAAAACAGGCATGAACTCAGTAAAAATGATCAACTTTCCAACACATGTAACAATTAAAACAATACACTATAAGAAGTGATAATACAAAATACCACATAGCTATTGCGAAATGTTAATCTAAAAATGAATCACAGGACAACCCTCAAGATTTTTCAAGTTCTTGTCTCCCAGTTTAAGGGCATTATTTGTATTCCGTGACTAAATTACTGCCCTGCAATTACTCCCACATATTGTTTTTTCTCTAAATAACCATCAGCTGCAATACAAAACAGCAACAGATGAAATAAAGGATATGTGGGCTTCTATGAACTTGCTTGAAATTAACAAATCCATAGCACAAAATAAAAATCTGTGCAAAAAATCAATTGTCAAAACTTTGGTTTATTACAACTGATTTATAACCAAATGCTTAAACATTTTTCAAATAATCACTGCTAAGTAAAACTAACTTATATGAAAATATTTGATGTACAACTTCAATTAACATTTGTTGAAATAAATAAATTCTTTTGCTTAAAACAGTACAGCTATTTTGTTCACTGGTGTAACCATTTCATTCAAGCATTAATGCAAGCAATTGAAAAGACTTAGCAAGTAACACTTTATATAGCAGCAAGTAATTCAAAAACACAACATGGTCAAATGCCTTCTATGAACTAGTGGCACTTTATCAATACTAGAATCAATGGCTGGCATTACCAGTGAGTGACAGATATGAAATAAATATTTATATCACATAACCTGTGTCAATGAAACTCAGCAGAAAGCTATTTTCAATCTGCCAATAACTGATTTTCCCAATGACAAGCTGGAGGATCATAATTTTAACTTTTTTTTAACACTTAATATGAAGTCAATATTGAACTGTCACTGATAATTTTGTTAAATTACCAGGTAGCACATCTTTAATGCTTGGCTATATTACGTCCTGAATTGTATGGAATTGATTCTCCGGCAAACAAACAAGATTGGAGCACTGCCACTACTATCAAATGTCAAGGGGACATCCCTCCATTAGGCTACTCTGTTACAGGTGATATCAAGGGACAGGCGTAAAGAGCAAGCTGGTAATTGTCTGCTTGACACACTCAACTTGAACAACTTGATTCATGAAATGCCAAAAAGGCTTAGTCTGTTCCCTTCACAGAGAATGAATACGCATCCAAGATGATTAACTTTTTATCCTAAAAAGTGTGAAAGGGACGTGAACAGCAGTTAGAAAATCAATAAGCATCTTTCATTTGCAGTGACACAAATGTCTCAGTCAATACAATTTAATAAGCAATTCTGATAACAATGGACAGATGCCCTCCTTCCTCAAAGGTCTCTTAAAAGGCTTCAACTATCCCCACCAAGTTAAAAACACCATTACAATCTATTTACCATGACCAATTTAAATGCACAAGTCAAACTGACAGTAAATTACATGTGAGCAATTATTAAATTGCAACAGATATTTCCAAAGTACTTTCTCTGTTACTTAGCCAGGCAAAGTATCACTACAGCTTAGCTCCATCATTTAAGTTAGCCAATACTTGAACTGGACATTCTGGTTTTGGAACAGCCCAAATGTGGCTGTTTGGTAACTTCCACAATGTAAAACCAGAGTAAAATTAAAATAAATTGTAATGTGTGACTGCACAAAATCCTGTACTCAGTTTTGGGATTGTCAAAAACATAGTAATCCTACTGTAACATTACATTTTGCCTAATTTCACAATTAACAAGTTAATTAACAAATAACAAAAACAATTTGCATTTTAAAAAAGAACAGCAAGTGCTGGATAACTCAACAAGTCTGGCAGTGTCTGTGAAGAGGGAAACAAAGTTAACATTTCTTGTCTGATTTGACTCCATTCCAAAGGACCATCATATTGGACACAAACTGTCAACTTTGTTTTTCTCTCCACAGATGCAAACAGACCTTTTGAATCCCATATGACTCTACTATGGAATGGAGGCACATCAGACTCAAAAAGTAAACTTTGTTTTTCTCTCTCCACAGATAAGAACAGACATTCCGACTTGCTTCAACATTTATTTTTCAAATTTGAAAGATAAGTATTTAATCAAAATCTACTCCTGCAAGAACAAAAAAAGTGTTTTGTCAGAATAATGTATAGTATGCTCTATTTCAACTAAATTTGTGAAGATCCTTTCTAAGTTTTAAAAATGGAAATTAACAGCATAAATATGAAAATAACAACTGTAGAAAATCTGAGATAACCATTCAATAGCATCCCAGGTTAAGTGAAAAGTAGGTGGGGTTGCAGGTGGAAAAGGAGAAAATGAGGAGACTACGATTACTCATTATCTAGTACCTTAAATGAGTAAAAGTTAGTTTAGCAATTCTGAAAGAAAATCAAATAACTTGATACAAATATCCAAAAGCACAAAAGTTAACTAACATTGTATGTATGAAACAGATCAATTTATTGCGTAGACCCTGAACAGCAACTCATGTCATAGTGCTATGCAATATCATATGATACAATTGTCCCGCAGAAAACTGGCCATTTTTTTTATTGCAATAATTTGACCACCTGCTATAATGAGGTTAAAAAAAATTGAATGCAAAATTCTAAACGCCATAATGGGCAGTAAGTTTTCATTGAAACACTAATTCTAACAATTCTAAACATTGACAAAATTATCTAACAGTTAAAAAGAGGGAAGACACTTTAAAAAGGTTATCCATGACAAGTGACCCGAAAGCAGCCAAGTTCACAGGAATCTACAAAGGAGTGCCTAAATAAAATGGATGAAATGATCTAGCACACCTTGAAAAGCCTTTTTATTGAAAAGAAAGGGCTTTCCAACAGTAACCACTCTTGGACAGGGAAATTCACAGCCCAGAAAATATAACTCAAACAGACACTTTCAAACATCCCTAGTGATGAGACTCCTACAGTACTGCAGGAACAATAACATAAATTTGAAACTTGTTATGCACAAAGTAAGATTCAAAACCCTCTTACCTATACCTGAGGATAACAGACAAACTCTGATAATGGTCCATCAAATTATCTTGTTAAAATTAGATAACTGTTCCTACTGCGGACCATTAGGTGGTAATCACACTTCAAAATACCCCTCTTCAGAAAAGCCACGATTACAAGCTTGTGCCTTTTGCTTGAGAAAGCAGTGACAGGAACATCAAGAAGGCTCTATTTTGGAAATGATGTGTGCAGTGTTGCAGAAGTGACCAACCTGAGAAAAAGCTGATAGTGAGCCAAGAAGTTTTAAAACATGGAAATCTGCTGCGTGAAATTTCATCCAGGAGAATACTTGATCCAGCTTAGCTGCAATCACCCATCAAAACTTCAAGGTGGACATTCGTACAATTCCTTTACCAAAGAACTATAGTTCTTTTTCAATTCAACCTCAATTAACCCTGTATCTTGTTCTGTTTTAAATCTCTGCTCGCACAGATGTGCATGTCGGGAATTTGGAACAAAATTTATCTTTTTAACAGTGTTTATGTCTTTGTACTGAGTTTACAATTAAAGTATTTTAATTAAAAAGTTAATTTTTATTACTTTAAAAGATTTAGCTGATTTGTTTCTTCCTGGTTTTACACATGCTCAAGTATACATTGAATTGAAAAGTACACCCTTAAAAATTCAAAAACTAAGAGATCAATCTCAGGAACAAAGAGTGAGAGGAATCTACCCACCCTCCAGACTTGGTCACAACATATTTAACGATCACTTTTATGTATGTGTCAATCAGATTAATATTTCTATCCAAGCTGGTTAAAGCTACAGGAAAACTAAAAGCAATGGGAAAAAGCTTTTTCAAAGCTTACTGGGTAAACACTCAATATGGTATTAACCCTCACAGCCATTTCATTACAACCAAATAACAGGACATTACAATCAATATTAGCACTGCTTAAATAGGCTCTTACTGCGGACCATAATGCAGTGTTTCCATACAGACAGAACAGCTAGTTTCCTTGATTTCATCTTCACCTGACATCCATACTTCATGAAACTGAATCAAGAATCCCAGCTGATATTTTCCTCTCTAACTCCAGGTTAAGAGACTTTCTGTAGTAACCCTATAGTCATCCATGCTGAGATTAAGCAACTCCGCACTGATCAAGGTTTTAAATGGTTGGTTTTTGTGGTTGGTATGAATCAACCAAACATCAACTTGACCAGCTAAACAACTGACAGTGCTGATGCAAATCATAATTTAATCGAATCTCCAGTAAACTGAACTTAAAAAATATATAATTTAAAAAAACTAGGAATTCAGTTCATTCACCAAAATCAAATTTAAAAAGCACCATTTCCAAGAAAATTCTTCAAATACTTACACATTTGTTACATTATCATTTAAATCTGATTTAATTTAATATTGCTAGCTGGCTTTTTAAAATTAAGTAAACAGATGTGGGGCTGGATATTAGACAGGTTTTCAGCCTTAGGGTCACGTAGAATAGTTCAGGTGGCTAGCCCACCACCTTCTTACCCACATCTGGACTTACCCTCATTAAATAGAAGGAGCCGTGATTGGTAGTCTACCCACCAAATGTAAATAAATAATTGATGATAATACACTGTCCATGCCATAGTATAGTTGCCATGGGTAGTTGGGCAAGAGTTGGTAAGCCTTTTGGCAGGAGAGGAGGATGGCACAATCTTAAAGCATTGTCCTTTATGCACGGGGGACATCCCCCTTCCTTTCACCTGCCTGTTCCTCAAAATCTATCTTCTTTACCCCTTTGCACCCCTCCCTAAGGTTTTCAAACGCTTCCTGACTAGGACACCAGCCTTAACTTAGGCTAGGGTCTATGTTATCTTCTTTTTGGGGCTGCCCGCAGTATAGGTAGCACACACTAGAAGTGATGGAGTTACCAGGACTGCAGGAGTTACTAGACAATCAGTTCCAAAGATTGGAATCTCTTACCCTCTGTGGATGGAAGTCCCTTAATCCAATAACTAAAGGTCACCACCAAGCAGTCCAGCCACCAAAGGTATCTAGCTTATCTGATCAATACATTTAAAATATACAACCTACTTTACAGTTGGGAATTTGCTTTATAAACCATTAGGATACAACCCCCAGTAATTTAAAAAACATATTCATTGCTCAATAATCATACTGAAGCAACAAAACAGTAGTAATATGTTTTCAGAAATGCTATTATCTGAACAATGATTGTTGACTAACTGTTGAATTCAAAGCTCCCAATGCAATTTTTATTTTACTTTCAGTTTACTATCCTATACAGACAGAATTCTTACTGGAAGAGCATTATGTTTCTTACACATTAATTGAGACCAATAGTGGGCCTATTAGGACCTATAGATTAGTTCTCTTTTTAAAAGAAAGACTTTCCAAGACATCAACATATAAAGATAGGGCACAATGACATAACAAAGAGCAAAGACAAAAATCTTCAAAAACACTGTTATGAGGATAACAAGAAATCACTGAGGCAGAACTAGTTACTTCCACAGTGCTGGAAAAATTGAAAACAAATAAAGTTATGTTTTAAAAGCATCAGTGAGCCAAACAGTAGCACAATTGTCTGACTGATAAGGAATTATCACAATGGAACTACAGATCGGATGAAATAAAATGTAATAATTTTTTTCTAGAAAAAGTCAAATTAATGTCACAATTTCAAATTTCTGTTCTTCATACAGATAAGCTGCATTAACACCCATTTTTGGCCAATATGTACTATATTAATACACAAACTAGCATTTATAAACCACGTCTTTTTATAAAACATTTATTGTTACTAATTTACTTTCATTTAAATCTGCGTTCATATTTAGAAGTGAATGATGTATGTTTTTTTAATAATTACATCATCATACTGTAATGCCCTACTTTTGTAGCTCAGAGCTTCTCAGCCTATACTACAGAGAAACACCTATACGTATCACTCAGTTTCCAAATCAAATTTCTGCATTTTGCTGTTTAACTATAAACCTATTTAACTATAAAATACATTTAAGAAGGAACAAATTTAGATCAGATCTATGGTCCAAATAGCCCTTTGTCCTGCAACTTTATACAAAAGTTAAAATTTAGTCTTGGGTTCTTTACGGAACACCACAGATCATCAACCAGAAATTATTATATTTATTACATCAGTTTCCCCTATTCTATAAATTGGTCTACAGTTATACCTCCTCTGTACAATGCCTTGCAAATCTCCACTGAGAAAAACTACTGTGCCGCTTCAATAGTTTTCATTTTACAAAATCTCAAACTCATAAATTAGTCAACATTTAGTGTTAACATGACATCTGAAAGAGCTTGGTTTACTAAACACAAGCAAGCAGCAACTTTGGCCTAATTAACTCACTGAACCTTGTATTTTGTTATGTGGCCTCATTCTGTGGTTTATTTTTGAGCAAATCAAATAAACTGGAATTCAAACCAACATCTTTGCAAGAATCAAAAACAGAGGTTGCTGGAAAAGCTCAGGTCTGGCAGCATCTGTGAAAACAAATCAGAGTTAAGGTTTTGGATCCCGGACATGACACTTTGATTTCTCTTCACAGGTGCTGCCAGACCTGCTAAGCTTTTCCAGAAACTTCTGTTTTTGTTTCTGATTTACAGCATCCGCACTGCAAGAATGTTTCCTCATATTGGCGGGGTAGATTTAAACTGTCACTTGTCACAAAGCAAACCTACTTTCCCCTCTGTAACACTGCTCCTGAACATTTCATTTATTTTTTTGATATCTTTAGATTTGACCATTCCAATATTGCCCCAGTTAACATGCCATCTTTCACCCTCCATAAACTCAGGCTCATCCAAAGCTCAGCTAGTCATATTCTGAACTGCATTCTGTCTCATTGAACCATCACCTTTATGCTTGCTGAATCACGAAATGTAATTAAGTCCTCAAAGTCTGAATATATATTTTGCTTATAACTAGGTTTAATAGTGTGCTGTTCATGAGATGGCATACTTCTCTGTTGCCTTTGCAACCCCTACTGGTCAACCAATTTCCCAATTTTTAAAACAAAATGTTCATTTTCAAATTTCCCAATACCCTAATTACTTAAATCTACGCAAGAAGGCGTTCGGTATGCTTTCCTTTATTGGTCAGAGTATTGAGTACAGGAGTTGGGAGGTCATGTTGCGGCTGTACAGGACATTGCTTAGGCCACTGTTAGAATATTGCGTGCAATTCTGGTCTCCTTCCTTTCAGAAAGTGTTGTGAAACTTGAAAGGATTCAGAAAAGATTTACAAGGATGTTGCCAGGGTTGGAGGATCTGAGCTACAGGGAGAGGCTGAACAGGCTGGGGCTGTTTTCCCTGGAGCGTCAGAGGCTGAGGGGTGACCTTATAGAAGTTTACAAAATTATGAGGGGCATAGATAGGATAAGTAGACAAAGTCTTTTCCCTGGAGTCGGGGAGTCCAGATCTAGAGGGCATAGGTTTAGGGTGAGAGGGGAAAGATATAAAAGAGACCTAACGGGCAACTTTTTCACACAGAGGGTGGTACGTGTATGGATTGAGCTGCCAGAGGATGTGGTGGAGGCTGGTACAATTACAACAATTAAGAGGCATTTGGATGGGTATATGAATAGGAAGGGTTTGGAGGGATATGGGCCAGGTGGGACTAGATTGGGTTGGGATATCTGGTTGGCATGGACGGATTGGACCGAAGGGTCTGTTTTCATGCTGTACATCTTTATGACTCTAGTCCTACAATTCTTCAAGTACTCCACATTTCTCCAACTCCAGACTTTTATGCATACTTCAATCATGTTGCTCCATGATTAGCAGCTATCTTTTCAGCAGTCCAGGCCATAAACATTCGAATTATCTCCCTAAACCTGTCTTTCCTTTTCTCTCTCCTCGAATACCCTACTGCAGAATTAATACAGAAACTAACACATGATAATTTGTTTTGTTTGATTTAATCACCGCATCATAGTACATTTATTGCTTTATCAAATAATATAGTATTCTGTTAATGGTAGCCAATGCAGATCTTGGCACTTTAATATTATGTAGCAATGCTTAGCTTCATTTGACAAAGAAATCAAAGTGAAGGCAATAACTTAATGCTTAGATATCAGCTACAAGGAATTGTGGGCTCTGTTTAGGTTCAGGTCCAGACTGTCAACATGGAAAAGACAGAGATGGCATACTCTAGGTTTCATAAGCCCTTATCAAGAAATCATAACCACAACTTCGTCCTTATATTTGTGTGTTGGAAGTATAGCAATTGATTAAACACAAGTTTTGTATTAGAGTTAACTTTGTAACAATGTATTTAACTTAGAAATTGTATAATCCTTTATATGTTAAAATACCCTGTATAATAATTTGCAGAGATTGGGATTCTTAAGGATCAAGATGGCGGAGGCGGCAGAATAGGTGGTGTTCGTGCTCCCAGCCTATCTGCTCTCTTTCGCATGACCGACCACATCCCTTTCTTTAAATTTTATTTTCGTCATTAATCAAGTTCATCTTTACTTTGTTCTGCAGTTATGGTAGTGGAGTGAGGTTGCGGGAATCTGTTGAGTGGTGGATCTGGTCCATTCCTCATGACCACAGTGGTCACAGCTTGAGCAACTGCTTCAGCATCAATAAATTGGGACCTGTTCTTTGCCTCTGATGTTTTGGTGGCATCTGCAATATAGGCGGAGTGAATGATAGCTCAGTCCTCGGGAGTTAATCTGAACAGTCAGTCAATCAGTTCTCCAAGTTGAGATGGTCCTGGTCCTCGGGAGTTGGGTTAGTCTCCTAGCCATAGAGCGGCTGAAGTATCAGCAGCAATGAACAGGCTTTGGCAGAGATAATGTCCTGGGTCTGGTCAGCAGTGGCAGGCACTGCTTCAGCATGCTTCCTTCTTGGTGTTGCAACCTTAAGGACAATTTTGATGGCTGCAGAGTGTGGCAGCATTCCCAAATCCACTTAGGAAATCACGAATAATTGGATGAAACAAACAATTTGTCCTAACTTTCGTAAATATATGTAACAATAAATTTTGTCGTCTTTAGAGTAAACAAAAGGGTAACCTGGACTTTTTCAATTTGCTCAGCACAGCAAAAACAAAACCAATTAGAACAGATCTCTCGAAGGAAATAGATGCAAATGGTTAGTGATAACTAAATGTCTAATTTATTAGAAAGTTCACCAAATTAAACGAGGTTTGAGACAGAAGCTCAAGGATTTCAATCTTTTGAGTCTTGACTGCAAATTATAGACAGAACTATAATTCTGGCACAGTGGCACAGTGGTTAGCACTGCTGCCTCACAGCGCCAGAGACCTGGGTTCAATTCCCGACTCAGGCGACTGACTGTGTGGAGTTTGCACATTCTCCCCGTGTCTGCGTGGGTTTCCTCCGGGTGCTCCGGTTTCCTCCCACAGTCCAAAGATGTGCAGGTCAGGTGAATTGGTCATGCTAAATTGCCCGTAGTGTTAGGTAAAGGGATAAATGTAGGGGAATGGGTGGGTTGCGCTTCGGCGGGTCGGTGTGGACTTGTTGGGCCGAAGGGCCTGTTTCCACACTGTAAGTAATCTAATCTAAAAAAAAAGATAATCGCAAGATATGTTTTATGGGCGGCACGGTGGCACAGTGGTTAGCACTGCTGCCTCACAGCACCTGAGACCCGGGTTCAATTCCCGACTCAGGCGACTGACTGTGTGGAGTTTGCATGTTCTCCCCGTGTCTGTGTGGGTTTCCTCCGGGTGCTCCGGTTTCCTCCCACAGTCACAAAGATATGCGGGTCAGGTGAATTGGCCATGCTAAATTGCCCGTAGTGTTAGGTAAGGGGTAAATGTAGGGGTATGGGTGGGTTGCGCTTCGGCGGGTCGGTGTGGACTTGTTGGGCTGAAGGGCCTGTTTCCACACTGTAAGTAATCTAAAAAAAAACTAAGCAATCTCACAATCAGAAGATCAGATCTAAGCTCTGCAGTCCTGCCACAACCAGTCGTTAATGGTAATAAACAATTAAACAACTCACTGGAGGAGGTGGCTCTACAAATATCCCCATCCCCAATGATGGAAGAACCCAGAGCATCAATGTAAAAGATAAGGCTGAAGCATTCACAGCAATATGCAGCTAGAAGTGCAATTGGATGATCCGTCTTGGCAGTCTCCAGTGATCCCCAGCATCAGAGATGTCAGCCTTCAGTCAATTTAATTCATTCCACATGATATCAATGTACAGTTGGAAGCACTGGATACTATGCAGGCTCTATACCCTGAAAAAGTTCCAGTAATAGCACTGAAGATATGTGCTCCATAACTTGCCGTTCCTCTAGCCAAGCTGTTCCAGTAAAGTTGCAACATTGACATCTACACTGTGGAAACTTGCCCAGATATGTTCTGCACACAAAAAGCAGAACAAATGGGTTGAAGAGCCTGTTTCTCTTCTGTGTGGCTCTAAATCTAATGCAGCCAATTACTTAGTCATCAGTAAAATGATGGAAGGTATCATCAATAGTGTTATCAAGTAGCAGCTGTTCAGCAATAATCTGCTCACTGAAGCCCAGTTTGCGATATGCTAGGGCCATACAGCTCCTGACCTCATTACAGCTTTGGTTCAAACATGGAGAAAAGCATTGAGTTCCAGAGATGAGGTGTGTCAGTCCTTGAATCAAGGTCGCATTCAGCTGAATGGCAACAAGAAGCCCTAGCAAAGTTGGAATCAATGGGATTTGGGGGCAAACTCGCCACTGGTTGGAGTCATACTTGACACGTAGGAAGACTATAGTGGTTCTTGGAGGTCAGTCATTTCAGCCCCAGGACAGCTCTGCAGCAGAATAGTTTTGTAAGATCAGTTTTTATATGATCTGATCTACTCGATACCTTAGTGGGACTCGTTTTATACTAATAATGAGATGTGGTTTATGTAACATTGTAATTAATATAAATTAAGTTTCAATCTCAGGAAAATTGTTACAAAAGACAGTATTGGATATTGAAATTTCCCCTCTTGATGGAACTGACCCTAAGAACCAGGTTGTGTCAAAAACAGTTCTACTGAAACTCAGATCTATTGCTCCACCCAAAAGCTTGCAGTATTGTCTCACCAATTCTCGTGCTGCTTGTGCTTTTCCAATTCCCCACTCTCGACTTTCACTGCCAGCATCTGAAATAGTCACTTTCTCCTAGTTGATTTTAGGCCATTCAACTGTCAATCAAGGTGAATGGCTTGCATATCTGTCTGGTTTGATTCAATGTGATAGTGAATGCAGCAAATGTCCTGGGTTAATGTTTCAGGCCACAACCTAGCTGAGTCCGACCCATCTCCCGCACTTCAGCCCTCACCCACTCTGTTCCCTCCCAAAACAGCAATATGGTCCCCTTGTCCTCAGCTATTATCCAAACAGCATTCACATCCAGAGAATCATTGGCTATCAGTTACACCTGTCCATCACCGCACACGCATGTACGCACACACAACACCTGCCCATATACTTCCTCCCCTCACAATATCCAAGGGTCCAAATGCACTTTCCAGGTGACCGTGTAATTCAATCAATCAATCTAGTCTACTGAATTGTCTGCTCCCAACATGTTTTCCTCTCCACTGGAGAAACAAAGCATTGACTGGAGTAATTCTGCAAAATGGTCACCATGTTCTGTCTTCAAAAAGAGCTTACTATTGCCTGCCACATCAACACACCACCTTGTTACCTGGCCAATATTTGACTCAGGATTGCTGCAGTGGTCCAGTGAAGCTCAGTGCAAGCTGGAAGGAGAGCACCTTATTTTCTGTTTGGGGACTCAATATTGAGCTCAATAATTTTAGGGCTTGAGGCATCTTCTCCTAACTCCCAGTCACCAGGCCTTGTAATAATATGGTCTGCTATTACACACTACTCATTGTCAGCCACTAATAGCCCCATTAGCAGCTGTTTATTCTCCTAAACTATTACCCACTCCTTTGTCTGACTCACCATTCTTCTTTCTCTCTTTGGGCTCTAACTCCACCTATTGTTTACTCCTTTCCCCCTTCCCCACTCTATTTTCTGCATATATATAAAAAAAAACTTTTTCCTAATTACCATCAGTTCTGTAGAAGGGTCACTGGACCAGAAATAGTAACTGATTTCTCTCTACAGATGCTGTCACACCCACATTTTCCAGCAACTTCTGCTTTTAACTCAGTTCATAGTCTCATTAACACCTATTCAATATAATCAATGAAGGTAACTGGTTTCAACAGCTATCCTTCTGAGCTGATGTAAATCCCAACATGCTGTTTAGATGGCCAGTTTTCCCAGTATTCCATTCAGTTGGTCAATGACGCTTTCTGTGTCCCACTTTTATAGAGAAGTGATATTCCACTACCTACAACGTACCATGCTCAACCCATCTTCAGCTGCTTCATCAATGATACTCCTTCCATCATAAAGTCAGAAGTTGGATGTTCACCAAAATGATCGCACAATATTCAGCATCATTCAAGACTCCTCAGATATCGAAGTAGACCATGTTCAAATGTGACAAGATCTGGACAATATCCAGGCTTGGGTTAACAAGTGGCAAATAACATCTGCACTGCCTGGCAATGACCATCTCCATTAAGAGACGATCTAATCATTGTCTCTTAACATTCAATGCTGTTATCATCATTGGTAACCCCCAGCATATTGATGATAGGGGATTCAATGACCAGAAATTCAACTGGCTTCACCACATAAACACAATGGTTACAAGAGCAGGTCAGAGGCTAGGTACACTGAGGTTGCTAACTCACCTCCTGATGCCCCAAAGCCTGTCCACCACCTACAAGATGCAAGTCAGGAGTATGGTGGAATACACCCCAGACAGGTGCAGCTCCAAGAACACTAAAGAAGCTCGACACTATCTAGGAAAAAGCAGCCCATTTGATTGGTACCGTTTCCTCAAGCATCCACTTGCTCCACCACCAACACTCAGTAACAGAAATTTACCAAAGATCCTTCCAAACCCACAAACACCACCATCTAGAAGGACAAAGGCAGCTAAAAGTTGGGACCACTAACACTACCTGGAAATTTATCTCCAAGCTACCCACCATCCTTACTTTGAAATGTATCGTTCCTTCACTGTGTCCGGGTCAAAAATCCTGGAATTCCCTCCCTCAGGGCATTGTGGGCCGACCTATACCACATCGACAGTATGGTTCAAGACACCATCACCTTCCCAATGGCAACAAATGCTGGCTAGCCAGTGATGCCCATGTCCCATTAGTTAATACAAAACAGTTGCCCTTTTTCTTCAAGCTTTCATTGTATTTTAATATGCAGTCATATAGGAACCAAGAGATAGTGAAAGGTGAAATCAGTGAATGTCCATCACTATTGAGAGCCAAATGGTGACTGATCACATGTCCATTAAACCAATTAGCAATAAGGCTCACTTAGCTTAGGCCTATCAGAATATAATGATGTAATTGCTCATGCTGTGAGTAACTTCTTGGAAAGAGTCAATAACCAATAGTTTTTGGTGACAGCATGCACACAAGGTGTTTGAAACTGGATTATTTTGCTGTGTATTGGGAATTGGAAGGTCCTGAAGGCATTGGAAGCAACAGACCAGGTGACAAAGTGTACCCTAAGCTGAATCAGGGTTCAGGAAATGTGCTGTGGAATAGAGAAGACTAAATTAGATTAGATTCCCTACAGTACACTGACCCTCAAAAGAGTAACCCACCCAGACCAATTCCCCTATCCTATATTTACCCCTGACTAATGCACCTAACGATACGGGCAATTTAGCATATCCAATTCACCTGATGTGCACACCTTTGGATTGTCGGAGGAAACGGGAGCACTTGGAAGAAACCCACGCAGACATGGTAAGAATGTGCAAACTCCACACAGACAGTCGCCCAAGGAAGGAATCAAACCTGGGTCCCTGGTGCTGTGAGTCAGCAGTGCTAACCACTCAGCCGCCATGCTGCCCCAAGAAGAATTTGCAATAGAATGAGAGGAACCAGTGGTTGTGGTCCATGTGTTACAACGACATGGGTAAAACTAGGAAAGAGGTTCTGCTGACGAAGTATGACAAGCTAGGTGTTAACTGCTGCAAATGTGTTGCTGGTCAAAGCACAGCAGGTTAGGCAGCATCTCAGGAATAGAGAATTCGACGTTTCGAGCATGAGCCCTTCATCAGGAATAAGAGAGAGAGAGCCAAGCAGGCTGAGATAAAAGGTAGGGAGGAGGGACTAGGGGGAGGGGCGATGGAGGTGGGATAGGTGGAAGGAGGTCAAGGCGAGGGTGATAGGCCGGAGTGGGGTGGGGGCGGAGAGGTCAGGAAGAGGATTGCAGGTTAGGAGGGCGGTGCTGAGTTGAGGGAACCGACTGAGACAAGGTGGGGGGAGGGGAAATGAGGAAGCTGGAGAAATCTGAATTCATACCTTGTGGTTGGAGGGTTCCCAGGCGGAAGATGAGGCGCTCCTCCTCCAGCCGTCGTGTAGTTGTGTTCTGCCGGTGGAGGAGTCCAAGGACCTGCATGTCCTCGGTGGAGTGGGAGGGGGAGTTAAAGTGTTGAGCCACGGGGTGATTGGGTTGGTTGGTTCGGGCGGCCCAGAGGTGTTCTCTGAAGCGTTCCGCAAGTAAGCGGCCTGTCTCACCAATATAGAGGAGGCCACATCGGGTGCAGCGGATGCAATAGATGATGTGTGTGGAGGTACAGGTGAACTTGTGGCGGATATGGAAGGATCCCTTGGGGCCTTGGAGGGAAGTGAGTGTGGAGGTGTGGGCGCAAGTTTTACATTTCCTGCGGTTGCAGGGGAAGGTGCCGGGGGTGGAGGTTGGGTTGGTGGGGGGTGTGGATCTGACAAGGGAGTCACGAAGGGAGTGGTCCTTGCGGAACGCTGATAGGGGAGGGGAGGGAAATATATCCTTGGTGGTGGGGTCCGTTTGGAGGTGGCGGAAATGGCGGCGGATAATACGTTGTATGCGCAGGTTGGTGGGGTGGTAGGTGAGAACCAGTGGGGTTCTGTCTTGGTGGCGGTTGGAGGAGCGGGGCTCAAGGGCGGAGGAGCGGGAAGTGGAGGAGATGCGGTGGAGGGCATCGTCGATCACGTCTGGGGGGAATCTGCGGTCCTTGAAGAAGGAGGCCATCTGGGTTGTGCGGTGTTGGAATTGGTCCTCCTGGGAGCAGATGCGGCGGAGACGAAGGAATTGGGAATATGGGATGGCGTTTTTACAGGGGGCAGGGTGGGAGGAGGTGTAGTCCAGGTAGCTGTGGGAGTCAGTCGGTTTATAATAGATGTCTGTGTTGAGTCGGTCGCCCGAGATAGAAATGGAAAGGTCTAGGAAGGGGAGGGAGGAGTCTGAGACAGTCCAGGTGAATTTCAGGTCGGGATGGAAGGTGTTAGTAAAGTTGATGAACTGTTCAACCTCCTCGTGGGAGCACGAGGCAGCGCCGATACAGTCATCGATGTAGCGGAGGAAAAGGTGGGGGGTGGTGCCAGTGTAGTTGCGGAAGATGGACTGTTCCACATATCCTACGAAGAGGCAGGCATAGCTGGGGCCCATGCGGGTGCCCATGGCAACTCCTTTAGTTTGGAGGAAGTGGAAGGATTGAAAAGAGAAGTTATTCAGGGTGAGGACCAGTTCAGTCAGTCGAAGGAGGGTGTCAGTGGAAGGGTACTGGTTAGTGCGGCGGGAAAGGAAGAAGCGGAGGGCTTTGAGTCCTTCGTGATGGGGGATGGAGGTGTACAGGGACTGGATGTCCATAGTGAAAATAAGGCGTTGGGGACCGGGGAAGCGAAAATCCTGGAGGAGGTGGAGGGCGTGGGTGGTGTCCCGAACGTAGGTGGGGAGTTCTTGGACTAAAGGGGACTTAACTTCTCTTTTCAATCCTCCCACTTCCTCCAAACTAAAGGAGTTGCCATGGGCACCCGCATGGGCCCCAGCTATGCCTGCCTCTTCGTAGGATATGTGGAACAGTCCATCTTCCGCAACTACACTGGCACCACCCCCCACCTTTTCCTCCGCTACATCGATGACTGTATCGGCGCTGCCTCGTGCTCCCACGAGGAGGTTGAACAGTTCATCAACTTTACTAACACCTTCCATCCCGACCTGAAATTCACCTGGACTGTCTCAGACTCCTCCCTCCCCTTCCTAGACCTTTCCATTTCTATCTCGGGCGACCGACTCAACACAGACATCTATTATAAACCGACTGACTCCCACAGCTACCTGGACTACACCTCCTCCCACCCTGCCCCCTGTAAAAACGCCATCCCATATTCCCAATTCCTTCATCTCCGCCGCATCTGCTCCCAGGAGGACCAATTCCAACACCGCACAACCCAGATGGCCTCCTTCTTCAAGGACCGCAGATTCCCCCAGACGTGATCGACGATGCCCTCCACCGCATCTCCTCCACTTCCCGCTCCTCCGCCCTTGAGCCCCGCTCCTCCAACCGCCACCAAGACAGAACCCCACTGGTTCTCACCTACCACCCCACCAACCTGCGCATACAACGTATTATCCGCCGCCATTTCCGCCACCTCCAAACGGACCCCACCACCAAGGATATATTTCCCTCCCCTCCCCTATCAGCGTTCCGCAAGGACCACTCCCTTCGTGACTCCCTTGTCAGATCCACACCCCCCACCAACCCAACCTCCACCCCCGGCACCTTCCCCTGCAACCGCAGGAAATGTAAAACTTGCGCCCACACCTCCACACTCACTTCCCTCCAAGGCCCCAAGGGATCCTTCCATATCCGCCACAAGTTCACCTGTACCTCCACACACATCATCTATTGCATCCGCTGCACCCGATGTGGCCTCCTCTATATTGGTGAGACAGGCCGCTTACTTGCGGAACGCTTCAGAGAACACCTCTGGGCCGCCCGAACCAACCAACCCAATCACCCCGTGGCTCAACACTTTAACTCCCCCTCCCACTCCACCGAGGACATGCAGGTCCTTGGACTCCTCCACCGGCAGAACACAACTACACGACGGCTGGAGGAGGAGCGCCTCATCTTCCGCCTGGGAACCCTCCAACCACAAGGTATGAATTCAGATTTCTCCAGCTTCCTCATTTCCCCTCCCCCCACCTTGTCTCAGTCGGTTCCCTCAACTCAGCACCGCCCTCCTAACCTGCAATCCTCTTCCTGACCTCTCCGCCCCCACCCCACTCCGGCCTATCACCCACGCCTTGACCTCCTTCCACCTATCCCACCTCCATCGCCCCTCCCCCTAGTCCCTCCTCCCTACCTTTTATCTCAGCCTGCTTGGCTCTCTCTCTCTTATTCCTGATGAAGGGCTCATGCTCGAAACGTCGAATTCTCTATTCCTGAGATGCTGCCTAACCTGCTGTGCTTTGACCAGCAACACATTTGCAGCTGTGATCTCCAGCATCTGCAGACCTCATTTTTTACTCTAAGCTAGGTGTTAAAGTTAAAAGCGGAAGCTCAGAGAAATAATCCTTGGATTGCTACCTATGCCACATGGAAATTGGCATAGGATAAATAAGATTTGAGAAGTGAAAGTATAGCTCAAAGACTGACGTGGGAGAAATGAGTTCAGTTTGCGAGGCACTGGACTGGGGAGTCATATTTGTACAGTTGGGATGGCCTATACCTGAAATGAGTGAGGAATGGAGTTGCTGTAAGCAGCAAAACTTGGGACATACAGCGGGCTTTAAACTACAAAAGTTGGGTGAAGAGTCAATCTAGTGTAAATGTCAAATGGCAATGTTAAAAAGATCAAGGAATAGAGTCCAGGTAGGAGAGCAAAATTCTAATATGGAAAATGAAGGTCAGAGAATGATAGGAAAGGACAGAGACAAAAAATGGCAAATACCAACAGTAACAATGAAATGTCACAAAGATAACAGAAAGAAAACTAAAGACTCTGTCTCTGAATATATGCAGCACTCATCACAAAGTAAATTAGCTAATAGCACACAATGAAGTGAATAAATATGATCTGATAGTCATTACGGAGTCACATTTTCAGGATGATAAGGACTGAATTCTCAATATTGAGGGGTATAGAGGAGTAAAGCTTTCATTCAAATTTGTATTGGTGCAATTGTAAGAGGTGACCCTGGTTCAAGATATCAGGGTGGCTCATCTGCTCTTTCCATTTTTACTTTTAATTCTTTCATGTTTTGCTGTTCTTTCACTACTTTTTGTTCTTAACCTACTTACCTCATGTAAGATGCGTAAGATTTGTGCAGTGTGGAGGAGGTTTTATAGAGCAGATCAAGACAAGTGTGGGGAAGGCTAGTTGAATATGGTGAGCGAGGTCTCTCACGTTGACAGCAGTCATCACAAGTGGCAGGAGAGCAGAAACATGTAGTCAGAGGCAGTTGGCTGCGAGAGCAGCAGCATGTAGCCCAAGCCAGTGAGAGCGGGAGCAGGCACTAGAAAGCGGTCCAGGTGAGAGCGGAAGCAGACAGTTCTGGGGGCCAGTGGCGAGATCTTGTGCTGGCAGCCTGAGGCGGTGAAAGCAGGAGCAGGCAGCCCGAGGTGGTGGTGGGGGTGAAGTCAATCCCTTGTAAGGAGTGCGAGCCCAGTATAGCCAGGTGCTTATGGACTCTGATGTTGAAATATTAACTGTGCTTCTTTGTTTTTCTACATTTCAGTAAGAAGGACTGTAATGTTTAACTTCTTAACTTGCTTTTGCTTTTTTTTGTTTTATACCCAGGCACAGATTCTTGGTACATGTTACCTAAGATGATGCCGAAAGTAACAGTTTGTAAACTTGTCACTATACTCATGTGATTGAGTACATATGACAATAAAATTAATACAATTCAATTCAGGATGTAGAATCAGTTTGGATTGAGATGAGGAATAATAAGGGTAAGAAGTAACTAAATGGATCTACATTGGCGTAAACAGAAATAATGACATAGGAAGAAGTATACGAGAAGAAATATTAAATGATTCCTGTAAAGGAATGATGTAGGGTCATTTAAATGTATATGTATAAATATGAAAAGATCAGATTGGTAACGACAATCTCCATAAGGAATTTATAGAATGCTTTTGAGATAGATTGTTAGAGGAACATATTCAGGAATTGACCATTGTGTCAGGATTAATTCATAATCTCCCAATAAGGGCACCTCTCAGATTGAATTTTACATTTGGCTTTAAAGAAAGAAGTGTGGATCTAAGACTAGAATTTAAACTTAAATAAGAGCAATTGTGTGGGCACGAAAGCTCAGCTCAGAGAAGTGAACTGGGATATTAGGCAAGAACATAATTCAATAGAAAATCAATGACAGGCATTTAAAGGGATATTTCAGAAAAGTACATTCCTCAGTCAGGGTGCTGGCTCTGTGGTTAGCACTGCTGCCTCACAACACCAGGGACCTGGGTTTGATGCCTTGGGCAACTGTGTGTGGAATTTGAACATTGTGCATGTTTTTCCTCTGGCTGCTCCAGTTCCTTCCCACAGTCCAAAGGTGTACATGTTAAGTGAATATGTGCAATTGTAGCATGGCTTAGTGTCCAAGGAGATGTAGGCTAGGTGGATCAGCCATGGGAAATCTACGGATACAGGGATAGAGGAAGGTGTGGGTCTGGGTGGGATGCTCTTTGGTGGGGTCAGTGTGGACTCGAAAGTCTGAATGGCCTGCGTCCATACTGTAGGGATTCTATGATTCTACTATAACCTTCCAAGGACCTACTACCTCTGATTTACAAAAGAAGTTAAGGAAAAGTAACAAACTGAAGGAAAAAGCATATATATGCATGAAGATGAGTGGCATACCAGGGACTGCTCAGAATACAAAGAACAGCAGACAATGACTAACAGGAAAAACAGAGCAAATAAATTAAAATATGAGACGCTAGCTACAAATGTGAAAAGGGATTGAAATTTTTTCTACATGTATCTAAAACAGGAAAGGGTAAGTGAGTGTTGCTCCTCTAATGGGTGAGAATAGGAAGTAAATTGTACATTAAAAAAATGGTAGATATAACAAATAAATATTTTGCCTCTGTCTTCGCTATAGAAGATATAGCAAACATCCCAGTTACACCTTTAAATCAGAAAATTGAAGGAAGAAAGGAACTTGGTGAAATTATAATCACAAGGCAAATGGTACTGAGCAAACTGATGGCGCTACAGGTTGATGTCTTCGGGTCCTGAGGAACTTCATCTGAGGGTGTTAAAAGAGATGGATCATGATAGGAGATACGCTATGCTAGTTTTCTAGAATTTGTTAGGATTCTGGATAGGTTCCTCAGAACGGAAAGTAGCAAATATACCCCCACTCTTCAAGAAGGAAAGAAGGCATGAAACAAGAATCTTTATGCCAATTAGTTTTATGTCTGATGTGAGTAAAGTGCCAGAATCAATCATTAAAGAGATCATAACTGGACACTTCGTACACTCAGGACAATTAGGAAAAATCAGCATGGTGTTTTGAAAGGAAAATCATGTATAATTAATTTAATGGAATTCTTTGAAGGAGCGAAATGCATTGTGGATATTGGAGACATTTGACAAGGTTCCACATAAAAGATTATTGCACAAGGTAGGAGCTCATGGTGTAGACAATAAAACGGATAGAACATTGGCTGCCGGCAGAAAACTGACAGCATGTATAAATGGGTCTTTTTCAGGTTGGGATGATGTGGCAAGTGGGGACCTGAAAAGGGTCTCTGCCTTTAATCTTTTACATCAATAACTTGGATTCAAAGTATGGTAGCTAAAGTTTCAGATTGACAAAAAGCTACACAGGAACATATGTAATGAAAATTATATCACAAACATGCAAATAAATATAGATAAGTTAACTGAATGGGCAAACATCAGGAAACGGTATAATATGGGAAAGTGTGATGGCAGAAGGATTAACAAAAGTAAGATATTATTTAAACAGATATTGACTACAGACTTCCATGGTGAAGAGGGATCTAGGTGTTCGTGTGCACATCACAAAAAGTTAGCATGCAGATATAGCAAGTAATTAAGGCAACTGGTAGAACACTAGTCTTTATTACAGAAGTAATAAGGCTCAGTGGCTAGCACATCTGCCTCATAGCGCCAGGGATCCAGGTTCAATTTCAGCTTTGAGCAACTATCTATGTGGGGCTTGCAAATTCTCCCCGTGTCTGCATGGGTTTCCTCTGGGTGCTCCGTTTTCCTTCCACAGTCCAAAGATGTGCAGGTCAGGTAAATTGGCCATGCTAAACTGCCCATAGTGTTAAGTGCATTTGTCAGAGGGAAATGGATCTGAGTGGGTTACTCTTCAGAGGTTTGGAGTGGACATGTTGGGCCAAATCGCCTGCTTCCACACTGTAGGGAATCTAATCTAATCTAAAAAAAAGCAATTCAACATACATGTAAGGATGTTACATTTTAGTTATACAAGATATTTGTGAGACCTATCTCAAATATCTGTGCAGTTTTGGTCTCTATATTTAAGGAAGGATGTAAATACATTGGAAGTGGTTCAAAGGTGGTTTAGATTAATATCTGGAATGAGAAAGTTGCCTTAGAGAAAAGATTGGATAGGCTGTACTTTTTTTCGCTGGAGTTTAGAAGATCGAAGGATGCTTTGGTTTAGAAGATGGATGTGGAAAGGATGTTTCCTCTTGTGGGAGGGTCTAAAACTAGGATACGCTGTTTAAAAATTTGGGATCATCCTTTTAGGATGGAGATGAAGGCAATTCTTTTCCTGAGGGCTGTACAACTTTGAACACTCTACCTCAGAAGGTGGCAGAGGTGGTCACTGAATACTTTAAGGTGGAGGTGGTAAGATTCTTGTCTGGCAAAGGAGTTTCAGGTTATCAGAGGTAGATGGGGACATGGAATTTGGAATTCAAACAAATCAGCCATGATCTTATTCAATGACAAATTAGTCTTGAAAGGCCAAATGTCCTAATCGTGCTTTTAATTTGGACTTCAGCCAGGATTTCAGCAACCGATGGACTGAACACAAATATTTTATTTTAAAATCAAAGCATTTATTCCAATACCAATGTGGATTCAGACTGTCCATAGTGTGAAATGATCTTTATTTTATTGGGCAATGTGATTAATGGTAAATTACTTATCAATTAAACAGATTAGAATTCTACTTGCATGCAGCTTCCTTCACCTACCTGTCCATTTGCCAGTATTTTCTTAAGTTCGGCAGAAGATTTCTTCAACCTGATGCAGAAAAGAAAGGCAGTGGTTAAAAATGCATATAATTGTATACAGACACAATCTAAACTAATTAACATTGCAGTAAGGAAACTGTATTCTACAGAACTCAAAGAAATATTATAAAACATTATCATTAAACTGATTTATTATGTAAGTAATTGTTTTGCACCAAAAAAACTCAAATTGCTTTTTACAATTAATCCAGAAATTAGAACGTCTAGTCAGAAAAAAGGCGAAGTTTTTTTTAAGTTCTCCCTTCTTCAGTATCCAAAAACAAATAATTATTTTTTAAAAGCAGCTAGCTCCAGACTTAGTTGGTAAGGCCACAACCCAGTGTGAAACCTAGTCATAATGACAGATTTGAGTGTTGAACTAAAAGATCTCAGCAAGGGTGTGAGCACGAATAATGTTATAAATGGCCTCAGCAACTAAAAGGTACACCTGCATGTACATTAGCTACGATTCCTCCTCCTGAGTGCTCTCCCATGACCCCTGCTGGTATGCGTGGCGGCCAGGTGTGAAGAAGACAAGATCACCAGTGAGTCTGTCTCCCACTGAGTAACCTAATAACAACCACCCTCAAGGTTTACATATGAAGAATGCCAATGGGGGCAAGATTTGCAAAAACAATATATCACCTAAAAGTTATACTCTTGTAACAAGGACTGGAGAGGAAAGTAAAATTAGGTAGAAAAGAAGACGTTATCAAACTTGAACATGAATTTAATAATTAGTATTCCTGCGATATGAGACGAAATTCACCCAGAATACAAGTACATCAGCACCAGTACTGTAAATTAAAAAATAAAATACTCAATTTTACATAGTTTAATGTGTAACAGTTGAAATAAAAGAAGCAAATGATAAATATTAATTCCAACATCATATGCTCTTTATAATTATGGTTTTCTCATTTTTGTCAAGAATTCCCAGCAGAAACACCTCTAAAATTATATAGCTTAACAATTTTGAATCTAGCACCATTAGTTGTCATGCAGCGAACATATCTCATAAGCCGTTTTTGATTCTGCTCTTGACTCTTACCTATTGTTCGGCAGGCCTTCTGTGACTGCCGGGCAGCTATTATTAGAGGACCCTGCCCGTGTATTTACCTGCAGGCAGATAAAGGAGTTTTTATCAGTCATTCATGGGCTGAGGACAGCAGTCTAATTAACCTGTAATTTACCATAGATTTCTCATTTCCATCTGAAGGTTAATTGGCTTGTTGCTAGGCATGTGGATGTTTGCATACTCGCTACTTGTGCGCAACATTAGCATACTAAATTACACTATCTTCTTGAAAACTAAGAACAAGACTTTTTTTAAAACACTAGGATAGATACTATTCAAAACGATATCTTAGAAACAACTTCAGCATGTTTAAACAGACAATCACGTTGCACATTTTTCAAAATACTCTATATTGTAAACATTTTTTATCAACCTGTTCAGACATGTTATGACAACACCTCTGGAGCAGTGGGAACTGAACCCAGGCCATCTGGACCAGGGACAGGTATACTACCACAACATGACTATTTTCCTTTATATCATATGAATACTAGCATCATATGAATATGCTGATGACATGGCTGCTAGAGGTAATAGGAGCAAGTGAGGACTGCAGATTCTGGAGTTTCTGATGAAGGGCTTTTGCCCAAAATGTCGATTCTCCTGCTCCTCAGATGCTGCCTGACCTGCTGTGGTTTTCCAGCACCACACTCTCGACTGCTAGAGGCAATAGCAAATTTATACAATAAATTTCACATTTGAGGAGTTGTTAGACATTGCTTTCATTATGCCTGTTCGTGGAATGTGGGCGACTATAGCTCGGCCAGCATTTATTGCACATCCCTAATTGCTCAGAGGGCAGTTAAGGATCAACCACATTGCTGTGTGTCAGGAGTCACATACAGGCCAAATTAGGTAAGGATGGTAAATTTTCCTCCCTAACAGACGTAAGTGAACTCCAGGTGGGATTTTATAACAATCAGCAGTAGTTACATGCTTACCATTAGGCTAGTTTTTAATTCCAGGTTTTATATGGAATTCAAATTCCACCATCTGTCATTGTTGGATTCAAAACCATTTCCCTAGAACATTAGCTTGAATTCTACGTTACTAGTCCATTAAAATTACCATTAAGCACACACCCATCTTCAAATTAACACAAAGTGGTCTCCAGCAATGTTTCTTGAGGCAGTACTACTTATTCCATAAGACTAAATATTGAATGCGACACTCCGTTTTCAGCAATGCGAGTTCCAAAAATCAATGACCCTTGAAATTGCCAGCCCCTAATTTGGTGTCCATGAGTAGCACCTGCCTGTAATGAATACAGGGAATGGAAAATCTGGTTACAAGCTCACTTCTAACATGCCAAAACATGTTGCGCCATTTGCTTTGTTTCCTTTTATTGAAATGAAAGTAATATGCTTATGCATACATAATCAATAGCACCTCAACGAGAAGTGAAATTTAACACACACATGATATTAATAGACTAACATAAACAGAAAAATTGATTTACATCAGCATGAGACCCACAAAAAAATTTAAAACTCATAATTAAAATTATAACCATTTAATGTAATCAGATTGTTTATTAGAATTACAATTGATCTGGAAATAGATTTGGAAAGTTCACAATAGGGAATGGCTAAATTTGCATCAAACAATCAGAACAATCCCCAATATCTACAAGTTAAATAATCAAGTTTCTGGAAGACATTCTGATAGAACAGTAAATATCATTGTAACCTGAAAGGTTTATTAAGGACTTCAAATTAGTAACTCCATACGTGTCTGGAACACTGAAGTAACAAAACAAATTACTCTTTATCTGATAATGATTGTTTTTCGAGATTTATACAGCACAGAAAAGGACTTCAGCTCATTGAGTCTGCATTGAGATAACTATCACTAAAAGTGCACTAATCCTAATTTCCTGCACTTGTCCCATATCGTTGAAGGTTATAATATTTGAAGTACTCAACCAAATATTTTTCAAAGGTTGTACAGTTTCCAGCCTCCACTACCTTCCCATGCAGAACATTCTAGATTCCCACCACCTGAGTGAAAAACGTTTTTCCCAATTCCCCTCTGAATCTCCAGTCCCTTACCCTAAAATTATGCTCTCTCACAATTGGCCCCTCAACTAAGAGGAACAGCTGCTCTCTATTCACCCTGTCCATTCCCCTCATAATCTTATACACCTCAATCATATTCTCCCTCAGTCTTCTCTGCTGTAAAGAAAATGATCCAAGCCTATCTAGTCTCTCCTGATAGCTCAATTTCTTGTCCCAGGAAACATTCTGGTGAAGTCCCTCTTGTAACCCCTCTACAGGTATCACATCCTTCTTGTAGCAAGGTGACCAGAACTGCATACAGTATTCCAGTTGTAGATTGACCAATGCTTTGTACAACTCCAACATTACCGTCTTGCGCTTATACTCTATGTCATGACCGATGAAAACACATGCCTTCTAAACTATCCCATTTACATACTCAGCCGACTTCAGAGATCAATGAATAATTAGTTCAAACTCCCTTCATTCCTGTTAACAATCCAATATCCTGTGATTCATTAAATACTCCCTCATCTGGTTTCTTCTTCTACAGTGCACCACCTTGCACTTATCAGGGTTGAATACCATCTGCCACTGATTTAATTTATTTGATTGATTTATATATTTATTGTCCTATCTTGTTACAAAATACAGTGAAAAGTACAGTATAGTGTCATCATTCTCCAACACCATCTTAAAACACAGAATAATCCAAAATATAGAATGTAAAGGCAGAAAAATGAAGAAACAAAGGAAGTGTCCAACTTTACAGTCTTTCTTGCTAAGAGTCTGGTCATGGGCCTAGTGGCCAGACACGAATCCACTTCACTGTATCACTGCAATGAAAGTTGCCACCCTTCAACACCATCTCACCTTAACCAACACCTTTGCCACTACGAGTCCTTGCTGGACCTCACCAATGCAAACATCATTGATGCTCCTGGGTACCGCACTGACCCAAATTCGACTTCACTGCCGCCTTCATGAATGAGGCTGGAAGCAGATGCTGCTATGAGCCCAAACTTGCCTCCAGCGCCACGGATCCATACTGCTGGGCCTATTAGAGTTCATGCTGCTGGGCCAAGTCATTGCCACTGATGTCATCACTATGATTGAACATTTCATCAAGAAGTAAGTCAAACAAAATAGAAAAAAAGAGAAGCTAGAGAAAGAAAAGAAAAGCAGGTGGAGCGGACAAGCCCTGGGCTCAGAAGGCCTACTCTACTGCTATCTTACTGAAAGAAACACATGTTTGCCCATCTGACCAAATCACCTATATATTCCTGTAACCTAAAACCATCTTCTTTGCGATTAACTACTCTGCAAATTTGCTTAACATTCCTCTCACAACAAAATCATAATAATAAGGATCCTAGTATTGATCCTTGTGGTAAACTGCTATTCCTGATGAAGGGCTTATGCCCGAAACGTCGAATTTCCTATTCCTTGGATGCTGCCTAACCTGCTGTGCTTTAACCAGCAACACATTTTCAGCTGTGATCTCCAGCATCTGCAGACCTCATTTTTTACCCGAAGATTTTAACCTACTGCAAATCCTCTTGCAAGGATGCCTTCCTTGAAGAAGCTCTCTTCCTCCCTCTACAAGGATTTCAGTGAGTCTCTCTCTCACTGCACCCTCCAGGTCATCTCCTCTGCACAGAAGCTCTTCAGCCATGTTCTCAAACAGACTCGTTACCACAGCCACATCTCCTTCCTCAGCACCTGCCTACGGAACCGACTGATCCCACACGGACTCCGAACTACATTCCAACCAACAAAATTTGGACCCAACCAGGACAACCTGTACCATTCCTGATGAAGGGCTTATGCCCGAAACGTCGAATTTCCTATTCCTTGGATGCTGCCTAACCTGCTGTGCTTTAACCAGCAACACATTTTCAGCTGTAAACTGCTAGACACCAGCCTCCAGTCACTTAAAGCTTTCTACCACTACCCTTTGTATCCTTGAACTAAGCCAGTTTCTGATCCATCTCACCAAGTTTCCCTCAGTTCCATACGCTTTAAACTTCTTAATTAGTCTTCCAATTGGGACTTTGTGAAAAGCTTTGCTAAAATCCATATGAACTACATCAGCTGAATTTCCCTCAACCAGACACTTGATCACATTTTCAAAAAATTCTAAAATATTTCTTAGGCATGACCTCCCTCTGACAAAGTCATGCTGACTATCTCTAACTAACCCACACCTTTCCAAGTTGGTATTAATTTGCCCTCCCAAATTTTCTCCAATAGTTTACCTACCACTAAACTGAGCCATACAAGGCTATAATTTCCTGGTTCTTCTCTACCAGCCCTTTTAAAAAGTGGAATCACATTAGGTGTCCTCCAATCCTCTGGCACAACCCCTTTTGGCCAGAGAGAAATTAAAAGATTGGGTCAGAGCCCCTGCAGTTTCCTGCCTCACCTCCAACAGCAGCCTGGGATGCAATTGATTAGACTTACAGTGTGGAAACAAGCCCTTCGGCCCAACAAGTCCACACCGACCCGCCGAAGCGCAACCCACCCATACCCCTACATTAACCCCTTACCTAACACTATGGGCAATTTAGCATAGCCAATTCACCTCACCTGCACATCTTTGGACTGTGGGAGGAAACCGGAGCACCCGGAGGAAACCCACGCAGACACGGGGAGAACGTGCAAACTCC
Source organism: Hemiscyllium ocellatum (assembly GCF_020745735.1). Lineage (NCBI taxonomy): Eukaryota > Metazoa > Chordata > Chondrichthyes > Orectolobiformes > Hemiscylliidae > Hemiscyllium > Hemiscyllium ocellatum. The sequence goes on along the minus strand of NC_083439.1, from coordinate 7,218,126 downwards.
ACACAGTCAGTCGCCTGAGTCGGGAATTGAACCCGGGTCTCTGGTGCTGTGAGGCAGCAGTGCTAACCACTGTGCCACCGTGCCGCCCAAAATTCATCCAATCCAGATGATTTATCTGCTTTTAAGCCCAATAGAGCCTCTAATGCCTCCCCATTTCCAATGTAAAACTGTGCAAGTTCCTCACATTCCCCTTTCCTGAATTCTGTACTTACATTTGTCTTTCCCAGAAGAACACTGAAGAGAATTTTTCATTCAACACCCTTCCAATAAACTGTGGCTTCACACACAGGTTGCCCCTTGGGGCCTAATGGTTAGCTTTTTCCCTTTAATGTATTTATAAAATATCTTAGGATTCTCACTAGTCCTGTTCACAAATCCTTTCGCACATCGCCGTTTTGCTTTTCTGCTTGTTTACTTAAGTTTCCTCCTGCATTTCCTGTATTCCTCTACGGCTGCAGCTGAAATGCTCCCTTTGCACTTGTTAAAAGCCCTACTCTTCTTCTTTATCCAGTCGTGAATTGTCCTAGACATCCAGAATTCTCTGAACTTATTGGTCCTAGATTTCTCTCTAAAGAGTTCAAGTTGGACTTGTTCTCTCCCTAGTTCCTTTTTGAATGAACCCCATTGCTCCGCTGTAGACCTACTCGCAAAGAGGTGTTCCCAGTCTACTGTGGCCAGATCCTGCTTTATTTTAATAAAATCTGCCTTCCTCAATCCAAAGTCGATTTTGCAGGCTGTACCTTTCCTTGTCCAGAACAAATTTGAACCAGACAGTGTTATGGTGACTATTGCCTAAATGTTCCCTCACTGCCTTATACACTTAGCAGCTGATTTCCCCGAAACCAGATCCAGCACTGCACCATCCCTTGTTGGGCCTTCTACATATTGATAAAAAAATCTTCCCTCGATACATTTCAAGAAATCAACCCTCTTTAAACCCTGAACACTATGACTATCCCAATTTATGCTGGGAAAGCTGCCCTTGTATTATTAGCTGATCATTACACTTATACACCTATGAATTGTCTACATATTGCTCCTCTATTTTCTGCTCACTCTTTGGGGCCAATAATACACTCTCAGTAAAGTAGCCGTCCCTTAACATTCCTACGTTCTACCAACAAAGCCTTGTTTGAGGACCCTTCCAAGATATCATATCTACTTAATTCTGTACTTGACTCCTTATCTAATATTGCTACACCACCACTCTGTTTACACCACCTCTGCTTCATCTATAATTCTATCCCCTACATTGATGAGTTGCCAGTCCAGCCCTTTCCTCAACCATGTTTTTGTGATGGCAACAATATCATACTTCCATGTTCAAATCCACGCCATTAACTCATCAATCTTCCCTATCATGCTCCTAGCATTAAAGTAAAGACCATCCAACCTTGCCTTACTTTCTCAACACTCAACATGGCTGAATTCACTGTGACTCGATTCCATAGCTGTTGCATGATGCATCACTGTTTCAACAATATTCTGTGTCCCCTCCCTCTGTCAAACTGGTTTAAACTCTCCCAGTAGCACCAGCAAACCTACTGCAAAGATGTTGGCCCCAATGTGGTCCAGGTGCAGACTGTTTGGACATGTCCCACCTTCCCCAAAAACAATCCCCATGATCTAGGAATCTAAAACCCTCCCTCTTGTGTCATCTCTTGAGACGTACATTCTTACAGTGTGGAAACAGGCCCTTCAGCCAACAAGTGCACACCGACCTGTCAAAGCACAACCCACCCAGACCCATTCATCTGTCCTATTTTCCTATCTCTAAACTCACTGGGATGTGGCACTGGGAGTAGCATACAGAATAAAACCATTGAGGTCCTGTTTTATAATTTATTGTCTAGCTGCCTGAATTCTTGATGCAAGACTACATTCTTCACTTTGCTCATATCAAAGATACCAACATGTACCATGATTTGGAGATGTCGGTGTTGGACTGGGGTGTACAAAGTTAAAAATCACACAACACCTGGTTATAGTACAACAGGTTTAATTAGAAGTACGTACTAGCTTTCGGAGCACTGCTCCGACATCAGGTGGTTGTGGAGTACACAATTGTAAGACCCAGAACTTACAGCAAAAGTTTACAGTGTGATGTAACTGAAATTATACATTATTCCTCAGTCATCTGATGAAGGAGCAGCGGTCCGAAAGCTAGTGCTTCCAATTAAACCTGATGGGACTATAACTTGGTGTTGTGTGATTTTTTAACCATGTACAATGACCTTTAACTCATCATCCTCCCCTTTCAGGATGCCCTGTAGCCATTCGGTGACACCTCTGACCTGGCACCAGACAGGCAACACACCATGCTGGAGTCAAGCTTTGTCTGCAGAAATGTCTGTCTGCTCCCTTGACTAAAAAATCCCCTATCACTATTGCTCTTCCATTCTTTTTCCTCCCCCCTGTATAGTCAAGTCACTTATGGTGCCAGAAGCTTGTCATGGACTGTATTCCTGCAAGGTAACAGTACGCTCATCAGCTTCCAAAATGGAATATTAGTTTGAGTGTGATCACACAAGATTTTCAGTCACAACTCAAAATGTAATTTTAAAATTGCCCACACTCCTACCTTCTACAGGTCCTGAAAAAAATGATTAATATAATTATTATCATTGTGACCATTTCTCAATTGTGAGTTTTTAAAATTCTCTCAAATCAAATTAATTCTCATGTATGGACTAAGTATTAAATTAGTATGAGAAATATATTTGCCTCAGTAATAAAAATAGAAAATGTTAGAAATACACAAGGCAGTCAGCATTTATACAGGAGACTAGTCATACCATTTTATATTTTTATCCTTCATCAGATGCAAAATTCTAACACTTCTGGTTTCCTTTTATACTTTGCATTTATTTTTGTAATGTTCTTCTCCCTGCTGGTGGAGATAAATTTTACTGACATGTTCTGATTTTACAGCTGAAGCAACAGTTAAAAATTGGACAACTTTTGATGATAATGTTGGGGGTGAGAGGTCTTGAACAAAATGGGTGCATGAGCTTACATTAAAAATAACTACCATCTGTGCAAAAATCTAAAATACATTGCGACTCCAATCCTCTGTCGCAAAATTATTTGCAAAGAGGAGCATAAAATAAAACAAAGCCTTTGAAAGAATTCTGTTTGCAATGTAACATTTTTACTGTCTAAAATTTGAATGCTGAAAAGTGAGACATGTTGCCACAGCCTTTATCAGAATGAATGCAAGAATGCCAAATTTCAAATGATCACAACAATTTACTTCACAGGAGAAAAGGGGAGCTGAATGGTCAAAGTGTTGCCATGGAGAAAGGAAAACAAAACTCCTAGTTTGCCTGCTTCTGGATCATTTAATACACTTTCAAGATTGAACATATTCCTTTTCCATGTGAAGGATCTTTGCATACGAATACATGTCACTTCTAGTGAGCATAAATGAGCAAGGTTACAAACTTGATTGATCATCTTATACTGGTTATCAATGTAATTATTAGCATACTCCAGATTGTTCAGCAATTTTTGTTTAAGATTTGCAAGTGTGGGAGCGCTGAATATGATCTCTAATCTGCTTTTTACAACCTGCCAGTGGAGCTAGCTGTTTGATTTGCTTAGCCAGTTCTTGGGGTACATGGCCTATGTACCTGGTATTACATTGGCATATGATGTCATTCAATTCTGTGGGAGGCAGAATGTCTCTTTCAACTGACAGTAATGTCACATTAAGGGAAAATATCACTTGCAATGCCACTGTACAGTAACTGCATGAAACGGCTTGCTACACTTATTTACATTTTTGAAACATGTCTTCCCAGGGTAATGAGAAATAGACCAGACACCTTTCAATTCCTAAAGAGGTGGCCTGTAGCCCATTTGAGAGTTTGTGTCAAATACACCAATCATCTGATCAGCAAAGCTGTTGTCCTGCAAGATAGCTTTAATGCACTCTAATTACAGTGTTGAGCTTGTACAGTCAGAAAATAACGAGGGCCATCTTTACAAAATTGCTAATAAGGTCAATCTTACAGTTGAAGCTATACGAATTCCAACATGTATAGTGACTGGTGAAAGTAAGCTTGCAGAAGACAGTAGTGGAGAATCATTAACGGATTTAACTAGCATATCAAGGAAAGCGAGAATGTGTTGGACTGCCCCAACTCAAAACTGAATTGGAGAACAAGATGGAGTGCATTAAGATGTGTAAAGGAAATCCTTATACATAACATACTCTTGTTCATAGGGTACCATTCACTGCAAAAAGAAATTTGTTCATGGCTTATGCCTTTCTAGAACTACCTTGAAGCATAGCAAACTATAGTACCCCAATGCTTTCCTTAAAAGCAATACTTTGGCTAATCAGCATTGATTTGCCAATCAATTATTACCCTCTTCTTTGTGCATTGTTGAAATCATTAAAAAATTATATTCTTGCATTTATCCTGATGAGTGCAGGACAAAAAGCTTAATCAAAATTTGGAGACGCCAGTGTTGGACTGGGATGTACAAAGTTAAAAATCATACAACACCAGGTTATAGTCCAACAGGTTTAAGTGGAAACACACTAGCTTTCGGAGCGTCGCTCCTAATGAAAGAGCGATGCTCCGAAAGCTAGTGTGCTTCCAATTAAACCTGTTGCTCGATAGCCTGGTGTTGTGTGATTTTTAACTTAATTAAAAAGTCTCTTAACAGCAGTGTTCAAGCCTGGTACAGTTAGAGGCATTTGACATAACTGATAATATCAAGTGGTTGTATTCCATGTAGTTGAGAATGTGGTGCTGGAAAAACACAGCAGGTCAGGCAGCATCCAAGGAGCAGGAAAATCAACATTTCTGGCATAACATCATCATCAAGAACATTGATTCTCTTGGTCCTTGGATGCTGCCTGACCTGCTATGCTTTCCAGCACCACACTCTCGACTCTGATCTCCAGCATCTGTAGTCCTCACTTTCTCCTTGTATTCAATGGAACCTTCTTCCACCTCACTTCATCTTATCCTTTTCCTTCGTAAATTGAGCTAATTTTCATTCTTAAATGCTTTAACAATTCAAGATGTAAATGGGATCCTTCAGGCTCCCCAGTGCAAGTGTATATATTTTCTCTACATCTATTCTATCAAATTCATTTATAAATTTAAAGACAGCTAAGAAATCACCTTTTATTCTTTTTGTCAGAGAAGAAATCCAACCATTCAGTCCTCCTTGATGTTTAAATTCACACAATTCAGTAATGTTACATCTTAGTATAATACTGTCAGCAAAATATCTTTCCTTAATTTACTTACAAGCCCCCAGAAATAATGTACATCTAATCGAGTTGTATAATTGCTTCACCTTCGCATGACACAATTGCATAACAGCAGCCCATGAGTCTGCTACTAACATTTCTCTCCTTGGAAAAAGCTTCCAAAAATGGTCTGACACTTCTTGCATTAATATAGTTTCCACTTGATTTTGTATTCTTTTTCATATATTTGCAAATGATTGTTGCTCAACCACAACATCATTAAAACAGGCTGTGTAAGCACTTATCTCTTTGATGTCTGACACTCTGTCATGTACTTTAAGAGCAAGCTGAGCTTTAAACTGCATAATCTGTGCAATTTCAAATCATGTTATTATATCTTAAAACTGTTTTTATATTAATTTGTTCACAGAACTTGGCCATTATTGTCCAGGGCATTTGTTACCCATCCCGAATAGCTCCTGAGAAAGTGATCCTGAGCACTTTCTTGGATAGTTGCATTTCACAGGGGATAAGTACACCCCAGATGGAGATGGAGACAGGAGGTAAGTTATTTGTTGCAAAATATACACTGGTTGACTCGATACTGAAGCCAAAGTGGGGCGATCCAATCTCATTTCTGACCAATTGCAATCTCCACTTTGATGATTATGGGGGTTTCTAGCTATGATAACAGCATTAAATATCAAAGGACAATGGTAAGATTTTCTCTTGTTTGAGATGGCCATTGCTTTGTATTTCTTTGGCACAAATATTACTTGCCACTTATTAGCCCAGGCCTGCACTCTTGCTTTTGCATTCGGACACACACTGCTTCAGAATCTGAGGAGTCACAAATTATGCTGAATGTTGAGCAATCATCTGCGCACATCCGCACTTCCGACCTCATGATGAAAGGCCACTATCCCAAGAACTCCTGCAGTGTTGTCCTGGGAATGAGATGATTGACCTCCAAACCACGACAATTTTTCTTTGTGCGAGGTATAACTGCAACCAGTAGAGAATTCCCCCTGCCTCGAACGCTCACCAACTGATTCCCAATGACTCCAGTTCACATAAGGTTGCTTGATTCCATACTTAATCAAGTGCTGCTTTGACGTCAAAGATAGTCACTCTCACCTTACCTCTGGAGTTCCGCTCTTTTGCCTATGTTTGGGCCATAAGATCACATGATATAGGAGCAAGAATAGGCCATTTGGTCTACTGGGTCTGCACCAACATTCAATGAGTTCATGTCTGATCTGATCATCTTCAACTCCACCTTCCTTCCTCATCTTCATAACCCTTGATTCCCTTAAAGATTAAAAATCTAACAATCTCTGCTTGGAATATATACTAAATGATGAAGCCTCAATAACGCTCTGCTGATAAAGAATTCCACTGAATCCCTACCCTAGAGAAGAAATTTCCCCTCCTCTCTATCTTAAATGGATGACCCCTTACTCTGAGATTTTGCCCTCTTGTCCTAGACTATCTATAATGCAGACTATCTATAAATCTGGAACACACTTTCAAAATTAATGTCAGAATGTTATCAGCATCCACAGTCTTAACAGTATAAAGTGCCTTCAGCTGTTTCTTGATATCACATGAAGTGTATCAAATTGGTTGAAGTCTGATATTTGTGATAAGGAGATGGATCATCCACTTGGTACTTCTGGCTGAAGAAAGTTTCAAATCCATCAGCCTGGTCTATTGCACAGATTTGCTGAGCTCCCTCATCATTGAGAATAGAAATATTCGTGGAAATTCCTTCTCTTTAAAGTGCAAAACCAAGCTATAAGTAGTTTGAATATGTGCTGTGATGGTGTGGTGAGGCTGGATGCCAATGTCTGCGGAAGTGGAGCATTTCCAGTCACTGCCCATGTAGCCTGCTCTGAAAGGTTAGGATCAGGCGTCCCAAGGTGGAGGTCTGTCTTAGATACCAGGAATTCTTGGCATCTAAGTTTCTCTCCAGCGGGTGAGGGAATGGGAAACTGCATGTTATTGAGGTTGCATTAAGTAATAATGAAAGGTTAATGCAATTAGGCTTCTTCCCACTCACTAATGAGAATCTTGTCTGGTTGTTCAACACTGTTTTGCTAAGTGAAACTTCTTGCTCTTGAGGTTGAGAAGCTCCTCACTAGACATTCTCACCTGATTTTCCCAACTTCCTTGCCATAGCCAACATCATTCAGGGGCTACAAAGATTATGCCTCTCATTTTTAAATATGCTTGATGCTTCTCCTGGCATGCACTCTTGCACATTTCATTGAACCAGGGTTTGATACAGATGGTACAGTAAGATACATGCTGGGCCATGAAGCTACAGATTATGATTAAATCCAATTCTGTTGCTGATGGTCCATGGTTATTCAGTTCTGAAGTGCTAGCTCTATACAAAATGTATTCCCACTTAATGTGTTGGTGATGCTACAAAACACTATGGAGAGTAGCCTCAAAGTGAAGATGGGTTTTTGCCTCCAAAAGCACTTCAACGCAGTCATTCCTATGAAAACTGTCATGGGCAAATGTATCAGTGACAGCTAGATTGGTGAGGATGAGGTCACGTTTGTATTTCTCACTTGTTGGTTCCCTCACCAATTGCTGCAAACCCAGTCTAGAGCTGTGACCTTTGGACGTGGCCACCTGTGGTGACACTGAGCCAAACTTGATGGTGGATATTGTAGTCTCTCAGCAGAACACATTCTTGCCCTTGCCACCAACAGTGTTTCTTCCAATTGATGTTCAATATTGGAATACATCAGCTGAGGAGGATGGTAGTTGGTAATCAAAAAGAGGGTTCCTTGTCCATGTTTGGCCTGATGCTATGAGACTTCATATGGTCCAAAATCAATGTTGAAGATTCACACGGTAACTCATTCTTGACTATACACCTCTGTGCAGCCACTGGTGATTGGTCCTGCCAGTAGGACAGGAAATAACAAGAAATTGTGATGGTTGGGACATTGTCAGCATGATATGATTCTGAAAGTTTGACTACAGTAAGTAGTCTATTGATCAATTGTCCCAATTTTGGCACAAGACCCCAAATGCTAGAGAGGAATATTCTGTAGGATCATGAGGTTGGGTTTCTCTTGTTGTTTCCAATTCCTACATCAGTGCCTCGTGATTCATCAGGCTTCATTCCACTTTTTCCCCACTCATATTGATTTGATACAATAGATTGTCCTTTTAGACCAATTCAGAGGGCATTTAAGAGTCAATCGTATTGCTGATGGTCTGGAGTCACATATCGGCTACACCAGATGAGGACAGCAAATTTCCTTCCCTAAAAGGAAGCAGATTGGTCTTTGCAACAATTGACAATGGCTTCATGGTTCCTTTTAGACTAACTTTCTTTTAAATTCCTGGTTTATTAATTACATTTAATTCTATCGTCCACTACGTTGGGTTTGAACCCAAGCTTTCAGAAAGTTAGCTGGGTCTCTGGATTACTACGTCAATTATATTATCTAAAGCCTTTGTAACCACCTTTGTTACCTCCAACCTGACTATTTCAGCACTTTCCTTCCCCCTTCCTTCCATTCTTTGTCTTCCAAAAACTTTAAAGCCCTATTAAATGTTATATTCCAAAAGATAATTGTACTTAAACAGAATTCAAGTCCACACTTTTATGTGAAAGCTTTATTTCAGTTAGCCACACTCCATAAAACACACCCTACTGATTACTAGCTCCCCATATTTATGCAACCAATTCAAACCCAATTAATTCTTAATTAATTTATCCATCACTTGTTCATTCATTCCATTATGTCTCAGGCACTTCTTTAGACCATATTAGATGGGAACAGATTATTTTCCTTTTTAGAAAACCAAATGAAAATAATTCTAAAAATTAGCAAAATATACAAAATGACAAACAATTATATTCTCAGCTTTCCCTTTACTGTGTAAAGTTCCAAGTGTCCTACTTTCTGAATGTCCAACAGTTTCTTGGAACTTGCTTCTGCATTTATGAACCAATTAGACAGCCAATTGCTGATCTCCACCCATTTCAATTTGGAGATTCACCATCTGTTTTAAAACTGTAACATTGATATTATGTCTTTTCTCATTCATGCATTCTGTACAGTGCATGTTATCCCATAGTGACTTATCATTAATGTAGCACTCAATGGGTATTGTTGCTGAAATTTCATTTTAGAATTTACTCAGAAAATGCCATACCCACTGCCTCACCAAGATTGAGAGTCTCTGCCTCTAATGAACTCTTTCATAATTCTAATATTTTTAGCTTCCCAAACGAAAGGGTAACATTTACTTACCCTTTCCACAAGGGAAAATGCAAACCCTCATGTATCTGAGAATCCATTGCAGAGAATTGCATAAGAAGCATCACTAGAAACACATTTTATGTTTCTTGCATCTCCCAACGATAAGAATGTCAAATTATAATGATCAATTCTTAATTTTTTTAATATTTTGTTGGCCTGAATAATATCTTTCACTTTGGGATTTTTCATCTTCTACTCAACTCTAATATTTAAAGTGGCATCTGGCTTTGTTCGGGTGCCCTGTTAATGCAACAGTCCAATTAGACTTTGCAGTTCCTCCATTTCAGTTTTGAAAGCAGCTGTATCTATTTGTGAAGTTCTACTTTGACTAACAGCAATGAGGGTAACATTTTCTAAATACATTTGCTCATGCAAAGTGACAGTTGATCCATTCCCCTTGATTTTTAATCCAATGTACTTAAAAGCCCCAGAAGCCATCATTTGGGCCATATGCACATTTATTTAACTTCCTGAGTTATTACATTGCCCTTAATGGGCTCTGCATATATATTGAACAATTGGAAACAGCAGTAATTTACATGTGGTGGTTAACTGATGAAAGATACCACTGGTGATTTGGTGGTAGGAAAAGCTGTTCGTTTGTGTGTAATGGCACTTGCAGATACAGAAGAAACAAAACAACTTTCAGGGTGTCCCCACTGGTTCTGTTGCCTCTTTTAGAAGCTGAAGAAATATTTCCCTTTAAGCTGATTTCTCTGCAGAAATGCAGTTTTATCAATTGATCTACACTCCCAAGCATTTGTTACTACAAAGATAAAAACTAAATTCAAAATTGGTTTTCCTAAGCAATTATATCCTTATATTTGTTCCTCAAATTTTTCTTCAAACCCTCATGTCACTAACCTAGCTGTAACCTTAAGAACCATAGACTTATATGTGTGTGCCTGCATGAGGGAGAGTGAGAGAGTGTGTGGGTGTGAGAGAGTGAAACCACACAATCTGTAGGCAGTCAACATTTTTATAACTCGTGACATTTTATAAATTCCTACTTTGGAAACAGAACCAGTCTGAATCAAGATTGCAATACAAAAAGAGTAACCTCACACCTTTAAGGCATTGTCTGAGCTGCGATGACACTTTTGTTTATCAAGTCTTAAGTTATTGGGTATGTGACTTGAAATAAGTTCTGGGATTTACATATAAATGAATCAAAAGCTGCAACCCATTCTAAAAGATGAAAGACTTTACAGCAATTTAGATTTGTTCAATATATTGCATAAGTTGTATGACATTGACTTTTTGCTATAAATTCTGTGTCCTATGATCCTACTCCACTAGGTACCTGATGAAGCTGTTTGTATTTCCAAATAAAATTGCTGGGACTATAACCGGGTGTTGTGTGATTTTTTTTAACTTTAAGAAGTTAACGGGCCCTAGAGGAATATCGGAAGAGTAGGACAAGTCTTAAACAAGAAATCAAGAGGGCTAAAAGGGGTCGTGAAATAGCTTAAGCAAGCAGAATTAAGGAAAATCCCAAAGCATTTTATTCTTACATAAGAAGCAAGCGGGTAACTAGAAAAAGGAGTGAAGGAAGGCTGTGTGCTGAACCTGAGAGAATGAGTGAGATTCTGAATGATTACTTTGCATCAGTGTTCACCGAGGAGAGGAACATGATGAATTTTGAGATTAGAGATAGACGTTTGATTAGTCTGGATCACGTTGGCATAAGTCAGGAAAATGTGTTGGGTATGCTAGAGGTTATTCAGGTGGACTAATCCCCAGGATTCGATGGGATCTATCTCAGGTTGCTGAGGGAGGTGAGAGAGGAAATAGCTGGGGCCCTGACAGATATCTTTGCGGCATCCTTAAATATAGGTGAGGTGCCGGAGGACTGGCTCATGTTGTACCTCTGTAGGGTAGTAGGGATATTCCGGGTAACTACAGACTAGTGAGCCTGATGTTGGTGGTGGGGAAGTTGCTGGAGAGGGTACTGAGAGATAGGATCTATTTATATTTAGAAAAGAATGAGCTTATCAGTGATAGGCAACATCGTTTTGTGCAGGGGAGATCATGCCTTACCAACTTAATAGAGTTTTTTGAGGAAGTGACCAAGTTGTTAGATGAAGGAAGGGCTGTTGATACCATATACATAGACTTTAGTAAGGCTTTTGATAAGGTTCCCCATTGTAGACTAATTGAGAAAGTGAAATCACATGGTGTGCAGGGTGTTCTAGCTAAGTGGTTGAGAACAGGAGACAGAGAGTAGTAGTTGAAGGGAGTTTCTCGAAATGGAGAAAGATGACCAGTGATGTTCCACAGGGGTCAGTATTTGGGCCACTGTTGTTTGTAATATACATAAATAATCTAGAAGAGGGCACTGTTGGTATGATCAGCAAGTTTGCAGATGACACAAAGATTGGTGGAGTAGCAGAAAACATAAGGGACTGTCAGAGAATACAGGAGTATATAGATATGCTGGAGAGTTGGGCGGAAAAGTGGCAGATGGCTTTCAATCCAGACAAATGTGAGGTGATGCATTTTGGCAAGTCTAATTCCAGAGCGAATTATACAATGAATGGAAGAGACTTGGGAAAAGTTGATGGGCAGAGAGATCTGGGAATGCAGGTCCATTGTACCCTGAAGGTTGCTGCACAGGTGGATAGAATGGTCAAGAAGGCAAATAGTACGCTTGCCTCATTGGATGGGGTATTGAGTGTAAGAGCTGGCAAGTCATGTTAAAATCATACAAGACATTGGATCGGCCGCATTTAGAATATTGTGCACATTTCTGAGCGCCACATTACCAAAAGGATTTGGACAGGGTTCAGAGAAGGTTTACAAGGATGTTGCTTGGAATGTAAGGTGCTAGCTATGAGGAGAGGTTAAGTAGGTTAGGTTTATTTTCACTAGAAAAAAGGAGATTGAGGGGGGACCTGATTGAGGTTGACAAAATCATGAGGGGTATAGACAGGGTGGATTGAGACAAGCTTTTTCCCAGGGTGAAGGATTCAATAACGAGAAGTCATGCTTTCAAGGTGAGAGGTGGAAAGTTTAAGGGGGATACACGCAGCAAGTACTTCACACAGAGGGTGGTGGGTGTTTGGAACGCATTGCCAGCAGAGGTGGTAGGGGTAAGCACGGTGGATTCATTTAAGATGCTTTTGGACAGATGCATGTGTAGGTGAGGAGCAGAGGGATACAAATGCTTAGGAATTGACTGACAGGTTTAGACAGTACATTTGGATTGGCTCAGGCTTGGAGGGCTGAAGGGCCTGTTCCTGGGCTGTAAATTTTCTTTGTTTCTTTGTTTTTTCTTTGTTCACCCTAGTCCAACACCAGCACCTCCACATCATCCCTTTTGAAACAGTGGCGTCACATTTGCTGTTTTCCAATCTGCTGGAACTGCCCCAGACTTCAATGAATTTTGGAAAATTACCACAAGTGCACTTGCTTTTTCTCCTGCCTTCTCTTTTAGCACCCTGTGATGCATTCTATCGCCAGGAGACTTGTCTATTCTTAGCTCAATTAGCTTTCCCAACACTACCTCGTTTGTGGTAATGATTGTTTCCAGGTCCTCACCTACCTTTGTCTCTTTGTCAATTACTGGCATGTTACTTGTGTCCTCTGCTGTGAAGGTACCTATTCAATGCTATGGCCATTTCCTCTTATCCCATTATTAAAGCCCCGCTCTCATCTTCTAAAGGACCAATGTTTACTTTAGCCACATTTTCTGTTTGATATATTTATAGAAACTTTTGCTATCTGTCTTTATATTCTGAGCTAGTTTTTTTTCTCTTACATCTTTTTTACTTTTCTTTATAGCTCTTTTTGTGGCTTTCTGTTGACCTTTACAGCTTACCCAATCTTCTAATTTCCTGCTGACCTTGGCCACTTCATATGCCTTCTCTTTCGATTTGGTAGCCTCCTTTATCTTCTTTAGCACCCATGGCAAATTACCCTTTTTCCTACATGCCTTCCTTTTCACTGGAATATACTTTTGCTGAGTGCTTTGAAAAATTGCTTTGAAAAGTCCTCCACTGTTTGTCAACTGTCCCACCATAAAGTCTTTGCTTGCAGTCTACTTTTGCCAAATCCTCCCTCAACCTCTTGTAGTCTCCCTTGTTTAAGCACAGGACCCTGGTATTTATCTTTGCACTTTACCACAAGTGCACTTGCTTTTTCTCCTGCCTTCTCTTTTAGCACCCTGTATTATAAATTCAACCACACTATAATTGCTCCTTCCAAGAGGATCCCTAACTATGACATCATTAATTATTCCTGTCTAATCACACAGCCCAAATCTAGGATAGGTTGCTCCCTCATCAGTTGCATTACATCCTGTTCAAAAAAACTATCATGGATATGTTCAGTGAATTCTTCCTCAAGGCTATCCTGACCGACCTGGTTCAGCCAATCGACCTGTAAATTAAAATCCCCCATGTTAATCACCATACAATTTTTACAGGCATTATTTCTTTATTTATTGCCCATTCCCATGTGATATTATTATTTAGTGGCCTAAAGACCACACCAATCAGTAACGTTTTCTTTTTAGAACTTCCAATTTCTACCCAAATGAATTCAACCTTATTCTCCATAGAAACCTTATCATCTCTCACCACCGACCTGATGTTGTCCATAAGTATCAGAGCTACAACACCTCCCTTACCTTCCTGTTTGTCCTTCCAAATAGTCTGATATCCATGGATATTTAACTCCCAGTCATGACCATCCTGCAACCATGTCTCCGCAATGGCTACTAAATCATATTCATTCACGATGATTTGTGCCATTAGCTCATCTACCTTGTTACAAATGCTACAAGCATTCAGGTAAAGTGCCCTTATGATAGTTTTTGTGCTGTCATTATGAATTCCAACATCTACAATAATATCTCCTGAGCTATTCTTCCTTTTACTTCTTTCATAGTCTGCCATGTAGTTAGTCCCTCCTGCACACACGCTAACCCGCTGCTTTTCTTTTTATTTACCACCATACATCCTGTTGTTTTCCCTTTCCCTTACCCCTGACTCATTAGTTTAAAGTCCTTGTGATCATCCCATGTGTCCTTTTCACTGCAACACCGGTTCCAGATCAGTTCAAGTGAAAACCATTCCATTGGTACAGATCCCTCTTACGGGACCTGTTCCTTAATTTTGTTCCTAGTGCTTGATAATCCCCACACAGGCCATCCTTCCTAGCCTTGCCTATGTTATTGATCCCAACATGGACAACAACAACTGGATCCTTGCCCTCCCGCTCCAATCTCCTTTCAAGCCAGTCATGCCAACATACCACACGGGTCTCATGATTCTGGTTACAAAGGATACTATTTATCCCTCTAATTATACTATCCCTTGCAATTACCCCTTGACTTTTTGCTCCCCCCTCTTGAATGGCCTTCTACACCACAGTGCAATGGTCAGCTGGCTCATTCTCCTTGCAGCCCTTTTCCTCAACAACACAGGGAGTAAGTACCTCACACAAGGTACCTGGACAAGGTCAAGAGATGAGGTTCCTGCATTCCTGAATTCAGGATCCCCTTACCGGCTTCACTTGCAGTTACACCATGAAATTCCTGATTCAATTGAATTTGAACTACTTAATCTCCCAGGTGTGACGACCTCCTGAAACAAAGCATCCAGGTACATCTCCCCCTCCTGGATATGCCACAATGTTTGAAGCTGCGATTCCAGATCATCAATTTTGAGCCAGAATTCCTTAACTTTGTCCTGATATTTTTTACTTAGTGCCTCGGTAGCATTTTAATCGGTCTATTTAACATTCACTAGAAGTGCATCGACTGTCCAACATTGCTTAATTGAAAGACACCAGTACATTCCTCACTTGACAGAAATGTTTTTGTGACAAATAAAATGCCCTCTCTTTGACCTGTGTCACCATCTTTCCCTGAATCCATAACGTCATGCTTAGTTTCAAATACTTTATCACATTTGGGACAATTCATGGTGTAGTGGTACTTTGAATCACACCCAAACATCAAACTGTTACACCGTGAGCACTTTTAACACCTACTGTAAATGTCAAATTCTCTTTGATTTGCAAAATTATCAACTGCATTTCTGTCCTCGTTTCCATAAGTTGTAGTTCTCCTTTTGTACTGTTGCCTGTGACCTATGTTTAGTCAGTCTCACCAATTTATTAACATTGTATTCCTGGTCATATTGCCGATTGCCTCTTTGTGCTATCACTGCTGCTGAGAAAAAATGCTTTCCTGGGAAGGTTTTCAATGCTTCTGACATTTTCCCTAGTGTATGATTATCTGAAAATTTAAGTCCCATCAAAACTAGATGTCTGTCCATTTTTGATACTTTGGCATTGGTTATTAACTTTATTAAGTTAAATGCCAACACAGAGTGGGGAATTTCCAAATTATATTTTTGTAGTGGTGTATAAAACCACTTTGCATTCTTCTGTAGTACTGTTCTCAGTCCAAATGTTTCAGAATCACATCTCAACAGTCACCAGAATATCCATTCGATAAATTTTATCCATTATAGTTATCAGTCTGTCTGACTCTCAACCTTACTCAAATTATTAGACCAATTTGTTGCTCGTCTTGTTTCTATGTGTAATGAAAGTGCTAAGGCCATATGCTCCTTCCTCTTTGGTAAGGAAGTAATCCAAGATCCACACAGTAACTTTATCATTCTGCTGGTCACAAGGTTTATTTTCAGAAAACAAGAGTCAGTAATCATACATCCTTAACTTTACATTTTAAATCAACCATCCTGTGCACAATGTCATGTTCCAAAAGATAATGGTGTTCAAAGAGTTCACGTCCACACTTTTCTATAAGAGCTTTATTTAAGTTCATCGCACTCTATAAAACACACTCCCAATTACTAGCTCTCCATATTTATATAACCAATTCGAAATCAATTAACTCTCAATTAATATATGCATTATATGTTGCTTCATTCTATTAAGTCTCTGGCAATCTTTCAGACCACATTTGATGATAACATTACATATCCAACACCTCCAACCTAACACACCCCACCTCCATATTAAAAATTCTATTCTGACTGAGCTTACTAGTTCTCTATCTTGCAGTTTATTTAATAATTCATCTAAAAATACCTTCATGGACATTTCACCCACTCAATCTTCGCTAGCTTTATGTACCTCCTCCACTCTAAAGTCTTCTTTAAATCTCTCCTTTTTGTTCAACCCACCAATGGCTCTTAGCCTTCAGCCACTTTAGTCAAATACATAGAATACTCTTTCAAAATGTTATACTTATGTACCTCAGTCTCTGACTTAAGATATTCTCAGAGCTCTTCTTGTTGACTAATCTTGTTACCCCTCCTATTAGAAAAAAGTGAGGACTGCAGATGCTGGAGATCAGAGCTGAAAATGTGTTGCTGGAAAAGTGCAGCAGGTCAGGCAGCATCCAAGGAGCAGGAGAATCGACGTTTCGGGCATGACCCCTCCTATTTTCATTCTTTATGATTTGACATGTTTATATAAATACAAGATATTGTTATGAAATGAATTTGAGCTCTTTCTAAAACAGAAACAGCAGTATATGAAGGTTATATCATTCTGAACACGGGGATTTGTTTTCCCAAAGTGCATGGATTGAAGTGGGTGGGGAAGAAACAAAAAAAGGGTATACTCAATCTCAATCATTTATATATTGTTTATAATGAGTCACTCAGCAGAAAGAGAACAGGGCCAGTTAGTCATCTGGCGATGTTACACTCAGGAACTGAGAGCAGAGCAAGAAAATAAAATACTCCATGTTTTCCCTTCTAAGCACCACCAACCTTGCTTAGATATGGCTTTAGTCACTCCCCATTTCTCAACAAAAAGACACTCCTGTTTCTAACCAAAGAGACACATACAGTGCCTCACCAAAGAGTGTTAGGAGGTTCTTTACTGCAGGTGGCATTAGAACTGTATCTATTTTGACCAGATATCCACACAATTTCTAAAAGCAATGATGAATAGTGAGCAAGAGCAAGAAACCTGACGGATTTGTTATCTATTTGCAATACAAGGGCACCGAGTCCAAATTATGCATTCAAAATTAATGTTTTAGATAAACTAGGAATAAAAAAACATTTTATTTCATGATAATTTTGGTTTTGTCCTATTTTCAACAATTTTCCTCTTCATGCCTTGATTTATTAAAAGTGAATTTGTAGCTATTTTCCTCCTTCCTGTTTTCTACATAGCCTCGTATTTTTCATAGGTCACATGCACAACAGGTACCGCAGACTGACTTAGGAACACTTTGCCTGAAAGCAGAAAAAGTTTTATTTCTTTTGAAGCTGTGAAAGTTCATATAATTACTATAATTTTTTAATCATATCACTTTCTGTCCCTCATTAAAATGTACATCACAAAAATTTAACCACCTTTTAATATTAAAAAATTAAAAATGGTAACCTATTTTGTAACTCTAATTGCTTCAATGGAAATAAGACAAGAATTCACAGCTGTGTGATTAAATCATGGGAAATATTCCCTACTTTGTATAACAAGAGACCCCCTGCTTGTCAGAGTTTGAAGAGCCAAGGTTTTCAGATGACATTTCAATAACTGGAACACAGCATTACAAATCCATTCCCAACTTTACTGAAACAATTATTGAAATTATTACCTTCAGGCCATGTATGTTCCGTTTCCCAGGTGGCTTGCAGGCTGAAACAGTAATTGACTAAATTGCAGAACACATCAGGGCCATTTACAAATTTGTTAAAAATGATTCATATGAAAGAAATGAGACTGACACCAAAATTAACAGCTGAAAATGATGGAAAAGGGGCTCAAAAGCCTGTACAGGGAATTTTTAAAGAGTGATCCCATCTTGCAAAACTAATGCTGAAAAATAAAGATAATATATGAAAAAGATATAAAGTATGAAAGGCAAATAAAGATTAACAGATTATAAATTTAAGGAGCAAGAGTCAGACCATTTAAACCCTCTTTTCCAACATTTTGAAAGTAAATTAAGCTAACATGTGAGCAAATAACATACTTAACTATAGAATCCACTGTCAAGGTTGATAAATTAGAAACATCAAGATTAATATTTAAATTTTTTTTAAGTTTGTTTTGCTTATGCAAGTGACTGGAGCTGTTCATCAGTTACATTTCACAGGCGACAAAACAGTCAATAAAACATTGTCAAGAATTGCGCAATCTATTCTAGTGTTTTGGTTAAAAGCTATTTTAAATAGAGTTCCAATGGCCAAATATTTTAGGGAGGGGAGGAAGGGTGTGACTCATTTGAATAACTGAAGTCTAAGTGAAGATGTACCCATTAAACCATAGTATTACAACAAGATTGTAATTTCAAGTGTTACATATTGAGTTCAACTGAATCTGCAAGATGTAGCAACCTTTCTGAAACAATTACACCAATGGAGTCATTACTCATTGTTTAATCAATGTAATTTAAGGGAAAAGAATCAGAAATAAACTACAACTGAAAGATTCTTGATAAACTACTACCATGATTCTTGGTAGACAGAATCCCAAGCAATAGAATTTTAAGAATAGTCAAAGCAATGTTTATTTAACTGGAAAAAACTGCAAACTTGATTGATTGTGTCACCAAAACAAACTATATTTTCTGCACCTTCTCTAAGATGATGGTATGCCATGAGATTGAAGCAAATAAAATAGCCAATGTAAAATGCAGCAAAGTTTAATTATAAATATATATTACTAGCTCACTAAGTTTTGAACTCACATATAAAGATAACCTTGTTTCATATTCATATATAAAGATAACAGGCCAATTTTTGGTCTGTTCCATTAGTTTATGTGGACCAGTTCTGCTGTCATAATAACACAACAGGGTCAGTGCCCATAGTTAGTGGTTGAACACTTGCCACAACTTATGTCCTTGGTCACCATCCAGTCACTGTTATTGCTCATGTACATGTGGCCAGCAAGTAACACCAAGATTTGGCTCTCTAATGAAACTGACCACAAGAATACTAACCACTTGGGCAAGGTACCCCACCACCCATTTTATGGGAGAAATAACTGGCAGAGACATTGAAAAAAAAATTGTGCATTAATAAGAAGGCAAACTACTGCTGATGTTGGAAATCTGAAATATGAACGAAAAGGGGTCAGGTAAAATCTGTGGTTTCAAGTCAATGTTCTTTCATCAAACACTGAAGAGAAATAGAGATTTAAAAGTTTTTAGGCCAGTTGAAGGGGGGAAGAGAAAGGAACAGCAAAAGGAGATTTGTGATAACGTGGTGATTTCATAATGTAATTGCCAACACTTTAGGAACCTTTCTGAGAGGGTATTTATGACCTAGTGCCTCAACTTTTAATAGCAGTAGACATACATTGTTCAGTTAAATTTGGAGTATTGGGAGTTGAAAGCACAATAAAGTTTTCTAAATTTAGGTTTAGTTATTTAAACCTAAAATCATCAATTACTGAACTGGGAACTAAATCATTTTAAAATCTTACTGGCAATTTAATTCACACTTTTTAAAGTGGAACCCTCTATCTTAACCTCATAACCCCAAAATGGATTTTAACATTTCTTGATCTAGGCACTAAGAAGGTATGCTGTAAGCAAACAGACTTCTCAATCTTGGGACAGGATCACACATGGACAATCAGTTCTAATGATGATTTAAAAGTATAGAATTAATATTTAAAGGCCATTGCCTCACCTAATCCAGCACAAGAGACCATAATCTTAAAATTAAAGCTCAATCATTCAAGAGTCTAAACAAGCAGCATTTTATCACAAAAAATGATAGCTAACATCTGGAAAATCCTTCCAAAAGGGTAAAAGGAAATAGAACAATTGAAATATTCTAAATTGAGGCAGATGAATTTCTTGAGAGGCAATGGCATATGGAGAAACAGTGGTGAATGGTGTTGAAGTGCAGATCAATTTTGTTCTAATTAAATAGTGAAAGAGACTTGAGAGGCTGAATGGCATACCCATTTCAATATTTAATTTTCAACAAGATATAGACCAATATTTAATACTGTTCATCAAATATATCGATAAATATATTTTCAGTGCTTTGTCAACAAAATTGATAAACTGACAAAATACATTTAGCTCGTGGCTAGTCAAATTTTAGTTATTGAGTCATTTCACCATTATTTTAAACAATGACCCTCACCATAAGCCAACTTGCAAATAGCAGAACAATCCAATTAATTACATTAAATACAGAAGAATATTTATGTCTGAGGGAATAAGTTTGAAATGCAGAAGCTGCATCAAAGTAGAAGTTCACAAATAGTATGTTAAGATAAAGCTGAAAATCTCAATACTGTTGAAATATTTTAAGCCACCTGGATTCCAAGATTAGAGTCTTCTATTCATTTTCATCAAGGTATGTAATAAACACAAAAATAGACTTTACCCCTAACCCTACTGTGTAATAGCAAAATGCAATTTAGTGATTCTGTTGCTTGACAGTGCTGCTTTAATTTCATTTTTAAATCATCTGGCCATTGTGATAGTATCTTAAAAATAAGCCAACTGAACTCCTCACACAATTAAAGGAAAATATGTGAATAGCACCTAACTCATCAGGGTGTCTACATGACATGAAAGCGAAACAGGCAATTTAGAATAGTCAGCAAGAAAAATCTTCTAGTCTTTAAATCCTTCTGATACAGTATGGCCATTACATTAAAAATACTGGGGAGTTTGTTGTTTTATTCTTCATTATGTTCCTTTATTTGCTAGAAATTGGCATGGCTGGCATCAAGGATAAAACATACAAGTGTCATCATATCGTACCTGCTTACAATATTGCATCCATGCATAAACATCAAAGATAATAATTCAGCTTAATTATTAAAGATGTTTTAAGAGAGAACAAGATAAACAAAGATGCAGACTTTTTGGCAACTTCTTTTACTTTAAATGTGTAGATGTAAAGTCAACCTTCTTACCTCGTGGATATATCTGCAGTGGTTCAATCATTTCTCCATTGACTTGCTGCTCTGTTACAGTGGTATAATACTGTAAAAGCAAGCAGAAAGACAAATACATTCACCCAAGTTTAAATAAAATGTAATTACTTAGTCTTTCAAACTTGCATAGAAATAGACTCAATAGACAACTTAATACTTTCATGTACCTATTATGACCTCCACTTATGATGCACCTTTAATGATGCTGAAAATATTACAATAGAAACAGAAACATTGACATGGTAACAGACTTTATTAAGACAGCAGAATATGTGATCATGATAATGAACGCTAACATTTTTGACACTGAATAAGAGGACTGGAGAAGCAAGTTCCAGATAGTTGGAGAAAATTGCTTAAAAGCTCTACTGCTGTACAATTAGTCAAGATAATCAAAAAGTCAGGGTTACGAGATTAAGGATGCAGCTAGGGAGACAAAAACTGAAGGGAATGATAGAAATAGGAATGATAGACTGAGGCCAAAGGACAATTTGAGGATAACAAGACAAAGTTTAAATTCAACTTGTTAAGATTCGTGGAACCAATGTAAGGACATGCCCAGGGTGATTAATTGGTATCAATACCAGAGTTGATTTGAATAACCGAGTTTTAGATAATTTAAGCGTTTATGAAGCGTTAAGGTTGGGAAGCCAGCAAGGGGACCAGTGAAGAAATTTCAAGCCAGGGCAAGAAAAGAATTGGTAA
Source organism: Hemiscyllium ocellatum (assembly GCF_020745735.1). Classification (NCBI taxonomy): domain Eukaryota; kingdom Metazoa; phylum Chordata; class Chondrichthyes; order Orectolobiformes; family Hemiscylliidae; genus Hemiscyllium; species Hemiscyllium ocellatum. The sequence goes on along the minus strand of NC_083439.1, from coordinate 7,196,007 downwards.
GGTTTAGTGGGAATGAGTGAGGGGAAAATAGCATTCTTGTAGAGATGGGACTATGAAATCTTGATAGTAGACAGGCCATGAGATTTTCAGCTTAGCTGCAAGTGAAGGAAATTGCTACTGTTTTCCACATTCTGGGCAGGTCTAAAGAGTAAATGCAGAGGGAACTGTAATCAGTGACATAGGGATTTTTTCGGTATTCAGTTGGAAATTTTGATATCAAAGAGGCAGTCTAACAACAGAGATAATTTTAAGGTCATGAGATATGAAGAGCAGGGTATCATATACATAAATATGGAAGTTGATCCAACACCTGTTGGTGATCTTAGCAAGAAGCAGTGTATGAATGAGAAACAGAACATAGCCTACACTGATTCTTAGAGACTCTGGAGGGGATCGTGTAGCAATTTGAAGAGATGCCATTGCTGCAGAAATGGTGAGTGTTTTGACTAGTAAGATTTGAACCAAACAATTGTCTGTCCTCTTTTGTCCAGAATTATGTTAGCTTTATCAAACATTGCAAAATGTATGATAAGGGATAATGCCCAAGTTAGCAGTCACAAAGAAAGCCATCATGCAGTTAGGTAGGGTAACGCAAACACTGAGCAGGCAAACTTGAATTTATACTTGAAGGAATTAAATTGTTTTTTAAAATTATAATTAAATTATTTTTTGTAAATGGAACATGTTTTGAACATTATGCAAAGAAAAAGGAGATTAGAGATAGGATGGCAACTGAAGAGAATGGATAGGTGGATTATGGATAAATCTTTTGAGGCAGGATAATGATAGCAATAAAAAGGATATTTATCAAAAATATTAATACTTTTTCTCTGTGAAGCATTTCTATTATTTTCAGGTTTTTAGGATTCTGTGGTTTCATTTTTAAAAGCAACAATTGTACCAACTGAAAATAACTATTGTTGAACCAGTTTGTTTCTTTGGCCATTTCATACATTAATTAAACAAGCAATGTTAATACAGAAAGGCAAAATTATCTAAATGGGGAGAAAATTCAGAGTGTTTCAGTGCAGAGGGATCTGGGTGTCCTCATAATAAGAAAGGCAAACGGAATTTTGACATTTATTGCTAAAGGAATAGATTACAAAAGTAGGGAAGTGTTGCTTCAACAGTTTAAAGGCATTAGAAATACCACACCAAGATATTGTGTACCGATTTGGTTCTTTTATTTGAGGAGGAATGTTGTTTCACTGGAGGCAGGTGAAAGGAGACTCACTAGATTAATTCGAGAGGTGAGGGGTTTGACGTATGAAGAAAGATTGAGAAGTTTAGGCCTATAGTGCCTGGAGTTTAGAAGAATTAGAGGAGATGTAATTGAGGTATACAAGATGCTAAAGAGGATTGACAAAGTAGACATACAAAGGATATTTTCTCTTGTGGGGCAAACTAGAATGAGAGATCATAGCTTTTAGATAAGGGGCAGCAGATTTAAGACAGAGATGAAGATAAATTACTTCCCTCAAGGGGTTGGGAGTCTGTGGAATTCACTTCCACAGACAAGAGTCGGTGCCAGGACAGTCAGTAAATTTAAGGAGCTAGACAGACTTTTAAATAGTAATGGGTTGAAGGATTATCGGGAGCAGCAGTAAAGTGGAGTTGAGGCTGAGATGAGATCAGCTGGGATCATATGCAATGATAGAGCAGACTCAAGGGCTGAATTACCTACTCCTGCTCCTGATTCTTATGTTCTTAGAGCTGCAATTCACATTAGCAAAATAAGCAAATTGGTAAAGTTGTAGAATTCAACATCCACTGATTTGTGGAGTCATTTGGATAACCGATCTCACAAACTTTAGATGTTGAGAACAAAATACTGCTATCTTCCAAGATAAAATCGAATCAATTATCACAATGATAATACTAATTATGATAAAAACAAAATTCAGTTTAGTTAACATAAATTATGATAACGCATACATGAATTGTAAAACTAACACTCTGACAATTTATATATAATTTGACATGTGGTTAACAAAATTTGTTAGAGGTGCTTGAATTAGGAACAGGCAATAATAAAACATTGAGAGATCCAAATCCTGATCAACAACCAGCAAAGCTGGCAGAAAGGGAAGGAAGAGGGATAGGACTAAATTTACAACTCTTTCACCCTCCACCACTACCCTCTCTCTTTTACCTTTGAGTCACTTCTGTATCTAAATGTCTGGTTCTCCCTGTATTCCAGAAATCTAACCTTGTTAACCAGTTTCCCACAGGGAACCTTGTCGAACGCCTTTTTTTCAATAAGGCGTTCATATTGATCATGTCTACCACCCTGCCCTCATCAATCCTCTTTGTTACTTCTTCAAAAACTCAATCAAGTTTGTGAGACATGATTTCCCATGCACAAAGCCACGTTGACTATCCCAACTCAGTCTTTGCCTTTCCAAATATATGTACATCCTGTCCCTCAGGATTTCCTCCAACAATTTGCCCAACATCAACGTCAGGCTCACTGGTCTATAGTTCCCTAGTTTGTCCTTACCACCTTTCTTAAATAGTGGCATGTTAGCCAACCTCCAGTCTTCCGGCACCTCACCTGTGACTATCGATGATACAAATATCTCAGCAAGACGCCCAGGGATCACTTCCCTAGATTCCCACAGAGATCTAGGGTACACCTGATCAGGTCCTGGGGATTTATCCACTTTTATGTGTTTCAAGACATCCAGCATTTCCTCCTCCGTAATATGGACATTTTTCAAGATGTCACAACCTATTTCCCTACATTCTATACCTTCCATGTCCATTTTCGCAGTAAATACTGATGTAAAGTACTCATTTAGTAACTCCCCCAGTCTCCTGGGGCTCCACACAAAGGTCACATTGCTGATCTTTGAGGGGCCCTATTCTCTCCCTAGTTACCCTTTTGTCCTTAATGTATTTGTAAAAACCCTTTGGATTCTCCTTAACTCTATTTGCCAAAGCTAGTTCATGTGCCCTTTTTGCCCTCCTGATTTCCCTCTTAAGTATACTCCTGCTGCCTTTATACTCTTCTAAGGATTCACTCAATCTACTCTGTCTATACCTGACATATGCTTCCTTCTTTTTCTTCACCAAATCCTCAATTTCTCTAGTCATCCAGTATTCCCTATACCTACTAGCCTTTCCTTTCACCCTAACAGGAATATACTTTCTCTGGACTCTTGTTATCTCATTTCTGGAGGCTTCCCATTTTCCAGCCATCCTTTTACCTGCGAACATCTGCCTCTAATCAGCTTTCAAAAGTTCTTGCCTAATACTGTCAAAATTGGCCTTTCTCCAATTTAGAACTTCGACTTTTCGATCCATAACTATTCTAAAATTAATAGAATTATGGTCACTGGCCCCAAAGTGCTCGTGCACTGACACCTCAGTCACCTGCCCTGCCTTATTTCCCAAGTGTAGGTCAGATTTTGCATCTTCCCTATCCACATACTGAATCAGAAAATTGTCTTGTATGCAATTAACAAATTCCTCTCCTTCTAAACCCTTCACACTATGGCAGTCCCAGTCAATGTTTGAAAATTAAAATCCCCTACCATAACCATCCTATTATTTTTACAGATAACTGAGATCTCCTTATAAATTTGTTTTTCAATTTCCCTCTGACTATTCAGGGGTCTATAATACAATCCCGATAAGGTGATCATCTCTTTCTTATTTCTCAGTTCCACCCAACTAACGTTCCTGGATGTATTTCCGGGATTATTCTCCCTCAGTACAGCTATAATACTATCCCTTATCAAAAGTGCCACTCCCCCTCCTATTTTGCCTCCCTTTCTGACCTTCCTATAGCATTTGTATCCTGGAACTTTAAGCTGCCAGTCCTGTCTATCCCTGAGTCACATTTCTGTGATTGCTATGATATCCCAGTCCCATGTTCCTAACCATGCCCTGAGTTAATTTGCTTCCCTGTTAGGCCTCTTGCATTTAAATAAACGCAGTTTATCAGTCCAACCTTGTTCTCTTTGTCCCTGCCTGCCCTGACTGTTTGATTTACTTCTTTTCTTAACTGTACTCATCTCAGATTGATTTCTTTCCTCACTAACTCCCTGGGTCCCACCTTACTAGTTTAAATCCTCCCAAGCAGTTCTAGCAAATCTCCCTGCCAGTAAATTAGTCCCCTTCCAATTTAGATGCAATCCGTCCTTCTTGTACAGGTCACTTCTATCCCAAAAGAGATTCCAATGATCCAAAAATGTGAATCCTTCTCCCATACACCAGCTCCTCAGCCATACATTCATCTGCTCTATCCTCCTATTTCTGCCCTCATTATCTCGTAGCACCGGGTGTAATCCATATATTACTACTCTTGAGAACCTCCTTTTTAAATTCCTGCCTAACTCTCTATAATCTCCCTTCAGAATCTCAACCTTTTCCCTTCCTATGTCGTTGGTTCCAATGTGTACAATGACTTCCTGCTGGCCCCACTCCCCTTTGAGAACATTTTGCACCCGCTCTAAGACATCCTTGTTCTGGTCAATATCTCAATAAAACATATAATCAAGAAAGAACCCACTCAATTCACTACTGTATATAGCAAGGCCCCAAGGCCACACATAAAACTATTCACTTATCTGTCTCTGTGCTGTGATCTCTCCCAAATAGATTCCTCCAAGATCAGTCGTGAATCTCGCTGTTTGTGTCAATTTTCCCAGATGCACTCCAATGTCCAGCAATACATGAATTCAATAGCAAAGGGCAGTAATTGTTCAGATTCACTGCTGTGTCAGTTAGCAGTGTGGGTTTCTTTCTCTCTCGCTCTCCTGCACTGACCTCACCATGTATGCCTTTGTCTGTTCCTTTCCCTTTTTCTCTTTTAAAAGTGTCACTGTTTTGACTTTTTTTACCTCCAAAGTTCTAAAATAATGCAACAGCATATAAAACATTAATTGTTGCTCCTGGGATTCGAGGAAATCACCTCCAACACCTAAAATACCTCAAAAAAGTCACAGAATAATACAACATGGAAACATGCTAATCATGGTGCCCACTCAACTAGTTCCAATTGCCTGCATTTGGTCCATATCCTTCTAAAGCCTTCCCATCCATCTACCTATCCAAATTTTTTTTAAAAAATGTGCTGTTGTACCTGTCTCAACCAATTTCTCTGACAGCCCATTCCTTTTACATACCACTCTCTGTGTGAAGAAGTTGCCCCTCGGGTCCTTCTTAAGTCTTTCCCCCTCACCTTAAACCTGTACCCTCTATATTTCAATTCACCATTCCTGGGGAAAAAGACTATATGCATTCATCCTATCTATGCTCCTCGTGATTTTATATACCTCAATAACGTCACCTCTCATTCTCCTATGTTCCAAGGCATAAAGTCCTACCCTGACCAACCTCTCCCCATAATTCAGGCCTCTGCAACATCCTCATAAATTTTCTTTGCACTCTTTCCAGTTTAATTATGACTTTCCTATAACAGGGTGACTTCACAATACTCCAAGTGCAGCCTCATCAAGGACTTATCAACTGTACTATAATGTTCCAACTCCTGTACTCAATGCCTCAACCGATGAAGACCAGCATGCTAAATGCCTTCTTCACCACTGTGTCTCTACCTGTCATGTCACTTTCAAAGAACTATGTACCTGTACTCCTGGGTCGCTCAGCCCCACAACACTCCTCAGGACCTTACCATTTAGTGTATAAGTCCTACCTTGATTTGACTTTCCAAAGTGCAATACTTCACACTTATCTGTATTGAACTGTATTTGCCAATTCTCAGCCCACTTCCCCATCTGATCAAGATCCCTCTGTAATGTTTGATAACCTTCCTCACTACGAACAATTCCTCTTAATTTTGTATCATCCACAAACTTACAAATCATGCTTTGTACATTCACATCGATCATTTGTGTAAATAACAAAAGATCCTAGCACCGATCCTTTTGGCACACCACTAGTCTCAAGCCCCCAGTCCAAGAAACGACCTTGAACTGTCACCCTCTGCTTCCTACCATCGAGCCAATTTTGAGTCCAATTAGCTAGCTTTCCCTGGATATCACGCGGCCTAACCTTCATGACTAGCCTGTGTGCAGGACTTTGTCAAAGGCCTTACTAAAGTCCATATACAGAACATCCACTCATCTAGCTTCTTGGTTACCTCTTCAAAAAAGTCTAAAAGATTTATCACACGTGACTTGACATGTACAGATCCATGCTGACTATCCCTAATCAGATCTGACTATCCTAATGTTCATTAATCTTGCCCCTCAGTATCCTCTCCAACAATTTGCTTACCATGATGTCGGGCTCACTGGCCTGTAGTTCCCTGGCTTGTCTTTGACACCTTTCTAAAACAGTGAACAACAGTAGCCACCCTCCAGTCTTCCAGAACTTCAGCAGTGGCTAAAGATGAGGCAGAAATCTCTGCAAAACGTCCTTAGCAATTATTTCCAAACTACAGCAAACTGCTTGCACTTTCACACCAGGTTGGGTACAAACGACCTTTAAATGTACCTCAGCCAGAATGGGTAGCAAATCTCATGCTATTGGCATTAATCAGATCTATATGCTAGTCATCTTGCCAAGTGAAATAACTGATCTCCCATACCAGATTTTAAAAAAAACTTGTGCAGGGATTGAGACAGGTGGGGCTTGAACCCAGGCCTTCTGGCCCAGTGGTAGCGAAACTAACACTATGCCACAAAACACAACTTAACTGAATTAAAAAAGGGTTCAAACTGCATAAACCACTAAGAAGTCGTGCTATGTGAAACTCAACATCATTTAAAACTTTTTTTTAAATGTTAGGAAATCATTTCATTCAACGTTATGCCATTTGAGTCAGTTTGATCAGTGGTTATCATTGTGTTTTCGTGTGGCTGATACCAGTAGATGATGATTTTTAATGAAGGACCAACACTTGTAATTCAATTAATTATTGCAAATTTCCTGAGAATTAATTTGCAGCTGATTATGAGGAAATGCTGTGCATGTAATGCAAATTCTTATTCCCAGTAAAAACACTGATTGGTTTGGAAATTTCGAATATATAAATGATATGCGATTCCACTTTCAGCTTTCATTCATTAGTGCCTCAAGAAATCTAGTGGTCTTATAGAATAACATGTACAAGATAGCTTTAATCAACCTGTTCAGATGTGTTGTGACACATCTCTGGAACCGGTGGGATTTGAACCCAGGTCTCATAATCTGCTATGTGAGCATGTGTTGTGTAAATTTAAACAAATTATTTTCTTTCTCTCTTCAAGAAGTACTTGTTTCATGCACCAATATTCATTTAAGAATGACACAGATTTACTGTAAATTTATTGTACATACATCGATTTCTACCTTTTCCTGTTCTTAAGCCAACAGTCAACTAAAGTACAACTCAGCTTTTTCATTTTAAGAAGTACTACCAAATTAACCGAGCACCAAATGGACAAATTGCAAACACTGCCCATCAGGAGCAGTGTAACAAGAACAAGAAATCAAAAAAAGAAAACAAGGAGTGGGTACTAAATCAAAATAGTGTTGGTGGGAAAGATAATGTACCCCTACCCTCTCAGTGGCCACCCAGCTTTGAGGCTACTAGTGGACACCACATGCTCCCAATCCGAGTACTCCCAGGCACAGAAGTAACTGCAAAAGACAGAGTGGCGAGCAGTCAGGTATTACAATCCATTGCACAACACACTGCCTGGACCTGTTGAAGGCTACTAAAGCTACATTTTTGACAAAATATATACATTAAATCACCAACAATTTACAAATTCACCCAATTAAACAAATTACAGACATTTTCTGTAATTCTTCAGGTGCAGAGTAACAGCAATTATACCAAACAAGAGGGGTGAAAGGCAGAACAAAAAAGGTGATTGAATCAGGGGAAATGTTGTATCCCAGGCCCCACAGTGCCAACAAATCTCTAATAGCCTTGAGGAAACCTGTAGAGATTGTGTGCTTCATGTCCAAGGACATCCAGGTACGAAAGAACCATGGAAGAGAGGCAAGCAGTAGGGAATGAAGACACCCTCCATGGCCTGCTGCCTGGACCTGATAGCTACGAAGAATCAGTCCTTTGTAAATAAATTTAGCTATTCGGAGCCATGAATGCTACCACTGAACCACAAGAATTCCTCTCAGCTCAAGAGCAGGCACTTCCTAATCAACCTTCTGGTCGACATTCTTGCATATTTCTGGTGCAAGTGGTATAAAGTCCAATGAGCATCACTTGCTCCCAATCAACAATTGGTCTGTTCTGCTTGAGCTTTAAAAGCAACCTGCATTTCTAACTCTGACAGTACTGCATTGTGTTATGTTTCCAGATGTAGAAAATGACCTTTAGAGATCTTCCAAATATGAGTACACTTCATGAGTAATCCCAGGTGGTCAATGTTGGCAGGGGCAGCAATTTTGAGCTCCATCCCATTTTTACTTACATTTAAAGTATAGGATACAATTTTCATGATTTTTATGATAAAGCCTATTATAGCAACTATTACACAATATTAGTTTCTATAGCTACCATGGCCACAAATAGGAAACTAATTTGAAATGTCCCACTGCTGTTTCTAGGCTGAATTAGTACTAGAACACAAATGGAAAAAGAACACAAAGCCAATATGCTTAACTGAACAGTATAATTTTTGGGTGGTGCCATTGACTCATCATATCACATTGCTCTTACCACTAGCAACATCAGCAACAAGTTTATGACTACTGCTAATTCACTCTAGTTCAAAATACCCTCTCCAGACATTTTGGAAGGATAGACTACAACTTAATGGTATTACTAATCATTTCTTCTTAGCTGAAATTAACAATGCAAAATGTGTTCACACCTTTATTAGACATCACTAGATTTCTAATGACAATTATGTAAAAACAATTGCAGCACTTCACTGATTTCTGCTTACTTACAAGTATAAAGTTAAACATTTCTGAAGGACTCTCTGTCCAAAGGGACAATGGGCACTATGATTCAAATCATAATAATTATTTTTAAGATTTTGTTTGGATAGTACCAAACAACAGCACTTCTGACAATGGGCAGATTCTATGGCAATTGTCATAATACAAATCCAAAATGTAACAATAAAAGCCCATTAAAGTAACAATTTATTTCACATATGTGAATTGGACCTTCATTAGGCAATAGCTGTATAGTTATGAAAAGTATGGACAAAAGTGATAATTATATTATCTCAGGACCCAATATATCATGGAGAAAACTGATGCATCCTCATTAATTTTTGTCATTAGAGAGTTCTATCTTAAAATATGAACAGCAGGGACTAAAGATAAACTTATTTCAGATTTGTAAATAAGAATTAGCAGTACTTAATGCTCAGAAGTTTCTTTACATTATTTAGTGTCAGTTCTCCATGGCCAGAGTATATTTGTGGCTGACTTACTTGTTGACACTAAACTTAGTAGGATGCACAAGAATGGCACAGGAAAAGCTCAGTCTCCAATAATCCCTGCTGTTGGGAAGGATGAAGCTTCCTCTGGAAAAACTGAGAACTTAGCAGCACAAAGAAAATGTTAGTGGTTTAATGTGCTGGAAAAGCACACTGTCAGCAGCAGAAAGACAATTTCCAAAGAACACAGGTGACAACTTTTGTTTCTTTTCAATTAATTTTCAGATGTGGGCATTGTTGGTAATGCTCAATTGGTGGCATTTGTTGCCCTGACAATTCTGTGGCCCATTTCCCACTTCAAACGGCCGAAATGAGTTAATCACATTGACCTGGGACTACAGTCTTATATAAGACAGGCTGTGTAGGAACAATAAGTTGTTCTCTTGAAAGGATAGAAATGAACCAATTAGGTTTTTTAGCCAATCAATCTCATGATCACTTTTATTGATATAGCTTTTTGAATAGAGTTTAAAGCAGAAACACCAAAATATCACATGCCATCAAAATGTAGAAGCATGAGGAGAGAAGTTGATATAAATCAAGATGTGAAGTCACTGACCGTGAATTTTAAAAACCTGTGAACTTGCAAGCCCCTGGGATGGATTAAGTTATGAGCAGGAGCTGCTCAATCTGATTTCAGAATAGTTAGAAGACAGGCAGTATAGATGAGAAAGATAATCTCAATACACTTTTCACAACCACCAGAAGTTCCAAAGAGCTTTACAGTCAATTTAGCAATTTTGAAGTCTAGTTGCTGTTATATTACAAGATAGTATACTTCAAAGCTACGATAGTTAATCACAATACTTTAAAAAAAACTCACCATAATATCAAATGAACTGAAATCATGAGATAAAGAGAACATAGAATATTGAATAGATTATAATAATTAAACATTTATGCTGCTTGCTTTCTTTCTGATTTGCAGCTTAGTTAGCAGCTGCCTTCAGTTGCAAACAAAGCTGAAGACCTTATAGAGTTGGGAGTTTTTTTTTCTTTATTCATGCCAAAAGCTCAGGAATAAAAGAACAACTTCATCGCAATGCACTGAGGAAAACTTATTTCCAAAAGCATTTATTACCCTTGCAAAAAAAATAATTGATGCTGTCGGTTTCTCAAACGGTCAAGACAAGTAGGTTTTATTGGTAACAGTTTTATAGATCGACCTTTTAGAGCAGTAATAAATGTTAACAAGTAGTTTCGAAAAACAGTTCAAAATAAAGTCTCGCTAAAATACAATGACATTTCTAAACGTAGTAATTTCACAGAAAATATGACGCCACTGGCTATTTTGAGCTCTGTTCGTGTATTTTTAATAGGAAATTTGCCAGTTATTGATCCGCAGCTTGTACTATCTGCCTAAGGCAGCTATTCTAGTTGCACGCAACTTTCCAATCAGTAGCTGTCAAAAATCACAAGATTTACAGGCATGTTGCGTACCTCTTTATTTGCTTACCACCATTTATGCAAGTCACTAAACAGGAGGAGCAACATTTAACTCTCTAACCCACTCAATTGGCACTACTTATCTTGTCTGTATTTTCAGGGAAGGACATCTTGGTCATTTTACCACAGTTATCACACAAACAATGTTTCAAAGTCAGTGATAAAAATTGTGGTGCTTCCTTATTTGGTATATTAGACTTCATTGGGGCACTGTCCTTGTGTATATTTAATACTGAGATAGATAGATACTTGATCAGTAAGGGAGTCAAACGTTACTGGAAAGGGCAAGAAAGTGGAGGTGAGAATGTCAGATCAGACATGATCCTATTGAACTGCAAAGCAGGGCCAAGGGACTGAACTGCCTACTCCTGTTCCTATTTCTTATGTTCCCATGGGTTGGGTTGAGTTGTTTAGACAAAGGGATATAAGTTTGATTTCCAGTTGCATTGCTAATTGATTAAACTGAAGGTAGTAAATGAAGTATTAAATTTGGTCTCAATGAAGCTAGAGATGAGATAAAGAGAATAAATGAAGCTACTACCTGATCATTATCCAGTCTATCATGTGGAGATTTCCCAAAATTAAACATACAGTCCCTATTACACAACTTGAGCTAATCAAATAACCAAATGCCACAGATTAAAGATCACACTAATGTACAATGGAGAAACTCAACAATTTAACTAGCAGAAACCGCTAGTCCCACAGGCTTCAAACATGTATATGTAAACCAAGACTTGCATATCTGAGATGCACACAACATTTAACAATGGACATCACCTCCAAATGCAAGGCCTGATTTATATGACCTTTGCAGATCTTTAAACATGCTTGCGACTTTGATATTCTAGATAGCCATGGCCAGTAAAATATATCACCCTCACAGCAAAATCTACTTGCTCCAAATGTCCTCTTCATGAGATTTAACAGAGACAAGTTATTTTGAAGCTGATTTCAGCTTCTGGTTTTTTCTGCGTACTAGCAACTTAAATTTCCACGTTTTGATATTCCATGATTCTACCTGTTGCAATTAAAGTCAACTGTAGCTCTGAAAGAATCTAGTTCAAAATATACAAGTGATTTGATTGAGAAAATCTCAAGTCTTAAGCCTAGCATTTCACTTAGAGTGAAGATACAAGGAGGGATTTCCATGCAAGGTGACAAAGATGATTGGTTATGAAATGAAAAACTGCAAGTGCTGCACCCTATGTCACTCTTAAGTACTTTTAATGCAGCATACTGTACAGGTAAGGCACAGCACAAACCTCTAGTCTTTCTGCATTGATAACATTTAAACCGAAATGTACACTACATATTACAGTGTAAATTTTAAATTTGCCACACTAGTTGTACACGTACTCTTAAAGTAAAATAATTAATTATAATCAAGAGTACTCATCCTTTCTACTCAAAGCTTCCAGGAAGCACAGCAGTGATTTTTAGTGATTCAGTCTAGGTTAAATTTCATTTTGGGTCTGAGGGGCAACTCATCAACCAGATTAGATTCAAACTTCTTGTTCAAACAAACTATGGTTCAAGGTCAAACTACATTAAAATTAAGATCAGAATATGCAGACATAGAATAAGTTGCCTAGACAGGAATAATTATTTTCAGGATATTGACAAGTTAATTTCAAATTTCATCAATTTACAGCAAGTGGTTATTCAGTGTGGCAGTACTGTATGTTTTAATAATGCTGCTTTTTCTTACTCATCCACTAGATTATCTTCAACAGCATTAGCATCGCATTATAATGTAAGATCATTCACTAATGCAAATTACAGACATCCTGCTGTTAAAAGCAACTTTGGCAAATCTTGCAGCATTTTTACTGCTTTTCAATTATGGAACGTAATTCCAAGCCACATAAAATTATCTCCAAATCTGCAAAATGTTTAAGAAAAACTCTTTACAACCAAAACATAAAACACTCAAGGGTGCATAACACTGAATACTATTTTATTAGGTGTATTTGATCTACGTTTGCATTCTTAATCATCCTTTTATTATCAGTTTATATTTGACTTTCTTGTTACATTACCAATAGGGACCAACTGTAAACTACAATCATAGCTAAATAAAGTACTTATAGAGATTTCTTTTAAAAAAATCTTTGAATGAATGATGATAACTGACAGAAACAATTTATTTTCCAGACAGTAAAGACACAGAAAAATTAAGCAAATTGAATGACTATGTAGACTTAGATCCAATCCACAAAGCAATATTTTCCATTGGTTTACATTGCTGACTGTCAATATAATATTTGAAGATGCAGTGAGGTCACAAAGCTTAGATTTTTTAAAAAGCACCCAGCCGAAGTGACGATAAATTAAATTTTATCAAAATGTTTTGCTCTGCACATTTCCCCACACCCCAGCAGTCCTCCCTTTCCTGAAAGTGTAATTTCCAAACCATTGTCAGAAACAGTGCCATTTTACCAATAACCATTCTTATAGAGAGTTAAATAGCAAAGGTCAAGAGGCTGTTTAGTTGCATGAGGTGTCACAGTCAAGCTTGACTGTACCTTCACATCACATATAAGTGCAAACACATTTCGATAGGGAGTATTCCATAGTAACTACAGAGCGGGAACCCTAGGTCCTAGTCTTCTTCATAGCCCAGGATTATGAAAGACAATTCTAGCATCAGAACTATTTTCGAAGAAATCAGTTAACTCAGCAGAGACTGGGATATCCAAAATGAGACTTTCCAATATCTATGGCTTGATACCATCAACCATCAGAAAAAGTTGACTTCTGTCAGTTGTGAAAAAAAAATTAATAGTTAAAACAGGCAAACTGCATTCTAATGAAATCTCCAAGGCAGTATATTTAAAATTAGTTTTCTATCCCTGCATGCCTCGCACATGTATATACATAGGTGAGAGTGCAAAAGATTGGCAGTATCATTAAATGGCAGGAATTTGGTGCAAGATTCCTCCTTCACAATTCATTATCCTAATGGCAATTGATTTTTCAATGTCCTCTAGTATATTACTGACAAGTTGTCAGCTCCACTCTTCACTTCTCAAATGGCTATTAATTCAAAATATTGGCTCAGGTTTGCTAACTTTTTACACTTACTGCTATTAAAGTGCAAGTTCAGTAGCAGCACCAGCCGACTGTAGTTAAGCACAGAAATTAGGAAGTTGCTGTTTAGTTTCGTTGCTCCTCCAAAAACATTGCTGTAAAAGCAAGAGTATTCGACATTGAAATACATGAAAAAGCACAAAATCTAAGTATCCATGTGATAGGTAAACCACTAAACTTGCCAGAAAAAATTAATGCTGATCAATCTCTATGCAAGTACTTTCTTTAAACAGTATTATAATTCTTAAATGCTAATTAACATTCTCACTAGCACTGGAAATTAAACATTAACAAGTATGGAGTATCATTCCTTTAGATTTTAATTATTATTCAGGGTTTTCAAAGAATTAAACCATTGAAACAACCCTCCCTGTGAGCCAAGAGACCTGGATTCAATTCCCACTTGACCAGGAGGCATGTAATAACATCTCTAAACAGGTTGATTAGAAAATATCTATGATCGCAGGCTACATATTGTCTTTTAAAGTTCATTTACAGGATTCCCAGAATTAATGATCACAAAACTTTACGTGAGAAGGATCATAGACCGGGATGAAAATGATGTGAAATAAAAGATAATTGGTTTTTGCAGTTTTTTTTGTTTTATTTTGGTTTTATTTGAAGCTGTAGGTACAAATACAAAAAAGTATAAGTAGAAGCTTTTGCAAGGAGCTGCTCCTCCATTCAGGGGCCCTTTCTTTCCCGTGTGCATTTTTGCAAGCTTATTGCAAATGTGGGAGCAATTCAGTCTACAATTTGAGCGGCCAAAGACTTGGAACTGCGTCAGTGAGGTGGAAGGGAGGTTTTAGAAAGATTTTGGGTTGAGGAAAGGGGAGAGGAGATGAGAATTGTATAATGGGTAGAAGACAATGAGAGTCACAAGGCTGAGATGATCTACGAGTCAGGCCTTGATGGTGAGGGGTGAAATGTTAGACAGACCACCAGATTGTTCCTGCTATTTTTAAACTGTTGAAGAGATACATAGTTGCCTGTCCCGCTCATGAAGGTCCCAGGCCTCATGTTGCTATACTGAAATGGTGTTTAAATCTTTTAAATGGCTTTTAAAGAAGTCCACAGAAAGTCTGTGGGTGAATAAAAGTGTGATGAAAAGCACATACTATTTGTTTGCTGCTAACTACTAAATCTGATCCAACCACTTTTTAAAAAGCCTCTAATGAGAAAAAGTGCACATTGAAAAAAGCACTTGTATTCACAATTTTGTAGAATATGTCTTCCAGAAATCCACTGTACTTTGGCAACTGGTTGTAGGCAGTGTTGTCATGTCAAGGTTATCATTAACATCTTGATTTTTTTTTAATGCTTGTTTCGACCATGTAGGATTTGAGACGTCAGGTTGCAGTTGTATAGGAAACTGATGCCTAGTTCATATTATCAAGGAAAGCCAGTCGAGCAAAAAGAAAATGACTTGCATTTATATCGCCCTTTCATAAACATTGGGCATCTCAACGTGCTTTAGCACTGATAAAGTACTTTTCAATGGTGTACTTTTTAACTGTTGTATTTAAGGAAACATAACAGCCAATATGCCCACAGCAAACCTCCGAGGCATAGGAATGTCATAATGGCTGTACAGTCTATGGTTGTGATGTTGACTAATAAATATCATTCAGCATACAGGAAATAGCTCTTCTTCAGAATGGAGACATGGGATCATTACCAGCTATCTAAGATGATATTTGAAGCCTCAATTTAGCATCTTGTCTCAAGGATGGCATCTCCTACAGCCTGGTACTCTTTCACCACCGCACTGAAGTGTCATGCTTACTTTTTGTGCTCAACATCGGAGATGGATTTGAACCTCGCATCTTCTGAGTCAAAGGACAGAGTGCAACCAACTGAGCCTCAGATAACATATTCTAAAAAGACAACCAGTACCCTTGGAACTACAGCAAATCCCTACACCAAAAATGCTCTTCTTTTGTTTCCCTTCTCCAAGTTCAGCAAGTTGCAAGTGAAGGACTACATTCAACTTGGATGAACTCCACCAAGAAAAATCAGGCAGGCTGGATACAGAGGATAAACCAGTGGCGTTTTTGATATTATTTTGCTCTATCTCTAATTCTTGCTATTATGCATATTTAATTTGTGTGCTTCTAATAATAGCACATGGAAATGAAAGCTTAGCATAAAATTAAAGAGTAAAGTTACTAGCTTTATACTCAAGCACCACCTGCATTGTGCCCAAAGACAAACAAAACATCCTCTTCAATCTAAACAGTTAAGTCTGAGAAAATGTTCAATATTGTGCACATCAGAATAGTAAAATATCATTACATAATGTGAAATTGTCCCTCATCTGAGATGCCCCTCTCTTGCCCAAACAAGAAACTGTCGAAGACATGAATTCTGAGTATTTCTTTTTTTTCACAATTTACAGTTTAGTACACAAACCCACTACTTCTCAATTTACTTCTTTGTCTTTTCAATAGATTTGTCGATAATATGGAAAGAAAGTGCAACTGACAGACTATACTATACTGTAAATATACAAAGACTTGTCTAATGGAAACAGTTTTGTGGTAAGTAAAATATTCTGTTTATCCAATCATTTTCACTATGCAACAACAAAAAGGAATAGGGACGATACAGGGGATGAATCGGCGCCTGGGGAAACACTTCCTTTTAAATGAGTGTTCCCATTAACAGACTGTGCCATTAACTGGTATATACTAGATATTAATCAAAAGACAATGCAGCAGAAAAATGTGACTGATGGACTGTAAAGTCATTAAGGATGCTACATTTGAAGCCTGAAATACTATAATATTTTGATACTCATTAACAACCAATACTACCAGCTCCAAATATCATTATTTCCCCTATAAGTGATTGGACAGAACACTTGTGTGGCATTGGTTAACTAGTTATGCCTTACAAAAACTTTCTCTAGAAGGAGAAAAATCCAAAAAGGATTAAAATGGCTTTCCTTTCCTATATATGTGTCTTTGGTATTAATGTAATTACTGTTATATTTTATGGAAAAGCATTTTTAAGTCACAATTTTAACCACTACTCATTCAGAATAAATATTAACACATTTGCAAGATTGGATCCAAAAACTTCTACATATTAATGGTTTTCTGGCTTTGAGAACTTTATTAACCAGTTTCTACTGCATGTTCACTTCAAACCAATATGATGCTCAGTGTTTTTTCAAAACTCTTTCATAGGATGTGGATTTAGCTTACAAGGCCAACATTTGTTGCCCATCCCAAACTAAACTGAGTAACTTACTAAGCCATTTCAGAAGGCAGCTAAGAGTAAAAGAGTTATAAACAGTTAAGTCTGAGAAAATGTCCAATATCATGAATATCAGAATAGTAAAATATTATGACATGTAGATCTAGAGCCATACGAAGGCCATAACAAGTAAGGATGTCAGTTGTCCTTCCATAAAGGACATTAACGAACTGTATAGGTTTTTAACAACAAATAATAGTTTTGGTGACTGTAATGAGGTGGACCTCATAGAATATGAGTTCTGATTGGGCTGTTAACCAGGTCCAACCAAAGAGCCCTGGCTGACATATTTAAACAGAAGTTTCAGAAGTTCCATTCACTCTGAGTGCACGCCCTGGGAAAGCCCACTTATATCTGGTTTTGAACACTAAATTACTTAGCAACATCCAAATCAGAAAGAATCAAAATAAATGTCTGGATAGGTTATCATGTGGTTCCAATTGGAGGTTGATACCGGCACAGCTGCATCAATAATTGCAGAACTAGTCTTAAACAAAATTCCATCTTAAGTTTGTGTAAGACCTCAGCTAGACTTAGAATTAATTCCAAGGAGACAGTGAGGTCTACAGATGCTGGAGATCGGAATTGAGAGTGTTTTGCTGGAAAAGCACAGCAGATTAGGCAGCATCCGAGGAGCAAGAAAATCGACGTTTCGTGCCAGAGGCCTTCATCAGGAATATAGCTGGGAGCCTCAGTTGGAGAGATAAATGGAAGGGGATGGGGCTGGAGAGAGGGTAGCTGAGAGGGCAATAGGTGGATGGAGGTGGGGGTAAAGGTGTTAGGTCGGAGGGGAGGGTGGAGCGGATAGGTGGGAACTAGATTGACAGGTGAGACAGGTCAACAGGGTTGTGCTGAGCTGGAAGGTTGGAACTGGGGTAAGGTGGGAGGAGGGAAAATGAGGAAACTGGTGAAGTCCCACATTGATGCCCTGGGGTTGAAGGATCCTGAGGCAGAAGATAAGGCGTTCTTTCACCAGGCGTCGGGTGATGAAGGATTGGCGATGGAGGCAGCCCAGGACCTGCATGTCCTCAGCAGAGGGGGAAGGGGAGTTAAAATGTCATGGAGATGCTCTCTAAAGCGCTCTGCAAGAAAGCATCCAGTCTCCCCAATGCAGAGGAGACCACATCGGGAGCAATGGATACAATAAATAACGTGTGGAAGTGCAGGTGAAACTTTGAAGGATGTGAAAGGCTCCTTTGGGGCCTTGGATAGAAGTACGGGGGAGGTGTGGGTGCAGGTTTTGTAATTCCTGCGGTGGCAGGGGAAGGTGCCAGGATGAGAGAGTGGCTTGTTAGGGGAGTGTGGACCTGACCAGGCAGTCGCAGAGGAACACCATGGACATCCAGTTCCTGCTACACCTCCATCCGCCATGACCTCCAAGTCCTCCGTTTCTTCCTCTCCCGAAGTCCCCACCAGTACCCTTCCATTGACACTCTTATTTGTTTAGCTGAACTGGTCCTCACCCACCACAATTTCTCCTTCCAATCCTCCCACTTCCTCCAGATGAAAGGGGTAGTCATGGACGCCCGCATGGGCTCCAGCTATGTCTGTCTCTTGGTCAGCTATGTAGAACAGTCAATCTTCTGGAGTTACACCAACACCACTCCCCTCCTCTTCCTCCGCTACATTAATGACTGCATCGGCGCCACTTCATGCTCCCACGAGAAGGTCGAACAGTTCATCAACTTCACCAACACATTCCACACCGAAATTAAATTCACTTGAACCATCTCTGACACCTCCCTCCCCCTCCTAGACTTCTCCATCTCCACCCATGAGGACGGACCCAACACTGACATTTTTACAAATCCAGAGATTTCCACAGCTACCTGGATTACACCTCCTCCCACTCTACCTCCTGCAAAAATGCTATCCTGTGTACCCAATTCCTCCGCCTCTGCCACATCTGCTCCCAGGAGGACCAGTTTCACAACAAAACACACCAAATGGCCTCCTCCTTTAAAGACCAAAATTTCCCCTCCCACGTGGTTGAAAATGGCGTCCAAAGCATCTCATCCACATTCTGGACTTCTGCCCTCGAACCCTACCCTTCCAACTGCCAAAAGGTCACAACCTCCCGATCCTCACCTTCCGCCCCACTAACTTCTGCATAAATCGCATCATCCGCCAACATTTCTGCCACCTACAAATGCACCCCACCACCAGGGATACATTTCCCTCCCCACCCCTATCTGCCTTCCGCAAAAACCATTCCCTCTGCGACTACATGTTCAGGTCCACGCCACCTAAGAAGCCACCCCTCCTGACACCTTTCCCTGCCACTGCAGGAATTGCAAAACCTGCTCCCACACACCCCCACCTTATCTCCATCCAAGGCCCCAAAGGAGCCTTCCATGTCCATCAAAGTTTCAACTGCACTTCCACACAGATCATTTATTGTATCGGTTGCTCCTGATGTGGTCTCCTCTACAGCGGGGAGACTGAACATCTTCTTGCAGAGTACTTTAGAGAACATCTCCATGACACCTGCACCAGTCAACCCACCACCCCATGGCTGAACATCTCAACTCCCTCTCCCACTCTGCTGAGGACATCAGGTCCTGGGCCTCCTTCATCACCACTCCCTCACCACCTGATGCCTGGAGGAAGAACACCTTATTTTCTGCCTCAGCATCCTTCAACCCCAGGTCATCAATGTGGACTTCACCAGTTTTCACATTTCCCCTCACCTCAACCTTCCAGCTCACGATTGTTCTCATGACCTGTCCCACCTGTCAATCTTCCTTCCCACCTATCCACTCCACCCTATCACCTTCACCCCCACCTCCATCCACCTATTGTACTCTCAGCTACCTTCTCCCCAGCCCCAACCCCCCCTCCCATTTATCTTTCCACCCCCAAGGCTCCCAGCTTCATTCCTGATGATGGCATCTGGTCCAAAACATTGATTTCCCTGCTCCTCAGATGCTGCCAAACCTATTCCAGGGAATCTATTCCAAGGAATCTTTATAGATTAAGGGTACAACTTTGGTTCTGGTCTCATATGAGAGGCATCTGGTTCAGTCACCACTGATTGTAGTAAAAGGCTTGGGCCCAAGCCTGATGGGTGAAGTTGGTTGAAAAGATTCACTTTAAATGGCTCAATACTTTTTATTTAGAAAAATGCTGCCTGAGTGGATTTCTAATTAAATGCCTGGAAATTTTTCAGTATAGTCTAGGGACTATCAAAGGAGCCAAGCAAAACTTGCATGTTGACCAGGAAACAAATCCACAATTCCGCAAGGTCTGCCCAGTGCTATTTGCCTCAGGTGCAAAAGTAGGGGCAGAAATCAGGATGCTGGAAAGTGAAATTTGCAGAATGGGCAACCCCGGTGAAGCCCAACGGGTCAGTTTTCCTTTGTGGGGATTTTAAGCCAACAGTAAACCATTTCTCGCATCTAGGTAAATACCTTGCATAGAAGACTTATATGCAAAGCTGGTGGGTTGGGGCGATGGGCAGGCCTTCTTAAAGCTGGATATAAACCTTGCATAGCTGCAACTGCAGTTAGGTGAGGATTCTGAGAAGTATGCTACAATTAATACCCTTAACGAATTGTACCAATATATGAGAATACAATTTGGGAAAGCATGAGTCTGCACCATTTTCCAGCAGACAATGGAGAACATTTTACAAGTTCTAGCCCAGGTCACCATTTATCTGGATGACATGCTAATAACAGGGAAGACCAATAAAGAGCATTTAGAGAACTTGGACGTAGTCCTTAGATGTTTCTCAAAGGCAGGCATATGCCTTAGGAGGGAAAACTATGTGATCCAGTCATGCCAAGTGACCTACTTAGGCTACAGTTGACAAGAGCAGATTATGCCAACTGGAAGATAATGTGAGGGCAATCAAAAGTGCGCTGGTTCCCACAACTGTACCGGAGCTTTGGTCTTTCCTCGGATTGGTGAATTATTACAAAAAACTCATGCATATTCTAGCCTCCATCCCGGCAATCTTAGATCTGCTATTAAAAAAAGGACAGTGTTTGAAATAGTCTCGCAGCAAAGATATAGCTTTTAGAGAAGTCAAGAAGCAGCACTATGATCTGAAGGGAGATCTAGTGCTGATATGCGATGTTGGGTGACACATGGCCCAGTGGAGAGGAACACCCGATAGCGTTTGTTACCCAGACTTTGGCTGCTGTACAGTGCAAATATGCCCAGATAGAGAAGGAAGGTTGGACAATCATCTTTGATGGGAGGAAGTTCTACCAATAACTTTACAGACATAAACTTGTAACAATAACAGATCACAAACCCCTTGTAGGGGCACTGAAATTGCACAAGGCTCTCATACACTCTCATTCTGTGTATATAATCACAAATTGGAATATTGTTTGGAAGGCAAGTTGCAAATGCAGGTGCCTTGAGCCACATCCTACTGGCAGATACAACACCGGTGGTGCCGCCACAGGAAGAGTCCATTCTGGTTTTAAACTTTCTGGACATCCTTCCAGTCATCGCAGACAATATCTGACTGTGGATGCAATAAGATCTGGTCCTGGCAAAACTAAAATAGCGGAGAGTGATGGGGGAAACAAAATGACTGTTTAACCA
Source organism: Hemiscyllium ocellatum (assembly GCF_020745735.1). Lineage (NCBI taxonomy): Eukaryota > Metazoa > Chordata > Chondrichthyes > Orectolobiformes > Hemiscylliidae > Hemiscyllium > Hemiscyllium ocellatum. The sequence continues at coordinate 7,174,273 of NC_083439.1, read as the reverse complement.
GGTGCACAGTCTTCTCCCCCTCAGTAATTCTGCTGAAGATATCAGTGTAGAATTGAAATCTTTCTTGTGCTAGTGAGACCAGTTCACCGTGGAGGATAGCATTTTAGTTTGGGGAGCAAGATTGACTGTGCCAAGCAAAGGTTGCCACCAGATACTGGCTGAACTTCACCAGGGTTATCCAGGGGTTTCCAAAATGAAGATATTGGTGTGCACATATGATTGACATAGCTGTGTTGGTGGCCAGTGCTCAGAGTGCCAAGGGAATGGCCAGGTAAACCCAAGTCTTGGTTACACATCAACTATGCTGGCCTTTTCATGGGTTCAACATTCTTAGTCATTGTGGGTGCCCACTCAAAGTGAATGGATGTGCATACAGTACATTCATCAAACACAAGGATAGAAAAGCCACAAACTTCTTTTGCAATACACCCACTCTGGCAAGTGTTGGTCACAAACAACAGGCCATCATTTACCAGCAGGAAATTTGATTATTTCCTAAAGTCGAATAGTATTCGGCATGTAAGGACAGCTGCATCCATCATCCAATAGTCTGGCAGAAAGGGCTGTCCAAACTTTGAAGGCAGGCTTAAATAACAGCCTATAGCCTCATTCTATACCAAACTCTCCTGGTTCCTATTTGTTGATCAGACTACCCCTGAAGCAACTACAGGCATAGCTCTAGCAGAATTCCTAATGGGGAGAAGACTCTGCACCAGGTTAAACTGATCTTCCTGGACCTGGGGGTGGCAGAGTGGGGGTTGGCAGGAATGCCAATGCAAGTCTAAGTGAGAGGGAACTTCTGGGGACAAAAGTTTGGTGCTGAAACCACAGAAATGGCCCTGAATGGGTAAGAGGCATAGTGGACACGAGGTCAGATCCCATGACATATAAAGTTCGGGCAGGTGAGGCGATCCTGAACAAGCACTTGGACCGCATTAAAGCTGCAAACTCGCAAATGGAGCAGAAGCAAAACGGATCTGGCCTCTCAGAACATCCAAAAATGCTGTTGGAAACCATGGGTTCTAGCATCAAAGAAACCTCAGAGTCTGAGATGGATATGGCGGGTGTCACAGTCTCAATGTCTTTACCGCTAAGGCACTCAGGATGCAACAGGCCAGCTATAGTTCGGTACATGCTGCCTGTATCCAAGGCTGAGTTGAAGAACCAGGACACAGTAGGAAAATGCCCCAGGAAAAGGTACAAGAGGAAGAACAGGCCTACAACTCCAGATTTAGAGGAGGAGGGATGTAGTATTTGTAACAAGGTCAGCCAGGTAGGCCTCACAGAAAATGAGTTCCCTGACTGAGTCTATTAATCTGGTCCAAAAAGGGAGCCCAGCTGACAGATATAAACAGGAGTGTCAGAAGTTCTGTTCACAGAGAGCTGGCCCTGTGGAAACTGGACCAGTGTCAAGTACTATCCATATGTAAATAAATGGTGACTTCGTGACAGGTATTGGCTTCTATGGAGTTATTTTCAAAGCAGTTCCACAGACACTTTGCTAAGACTAGATTTATTAACTGAATTTAAATTCCACCAGCTGTCATGGTGAAATTTGAACTAATGTCCTCAGAGCATTAATTTGGACCTCTGGATTAGTGGTCCAGTGACATTACCTTTAGACCATAGCCTGCCCTCTTATATCCCCAATCAAATTGACAGGTTTAAAGTGAAAACAAATTTCCTTCAGTTCTCGTACCAAACAGCAACTGGAGTATATTTGACCCAATGCTTATAGGCTAGGAGAAAAAATAAATAGATTCCACTTTGAATTGCCCTGCAGTGGTCCCTGAAGAAAAGTGCCTTTAGAAAAGGAAACTGTGAATGGGACAAACTGAAAAAATTGAGTGGGTAAGAAATTCTACAGATAAATTATTTCAGGTGAGAAAGATAAAATATTCACCTGAAATAATTTACCTGCAAAAGTAAAGCTACAAAGTATTTATGTAAAAGCAACTGGAAGAAAAAGATATTACTCCTTGATCAGATGTGAGCAATGCTGGCAAGGCCAGCATTCATTGCTCATGCCTTCACTGCCCTTGAGAAGGTGACTCAAGCATTAAGGGGACTGCTGCATAATCATGACACAAGGCGGTCTGCTCTGTAATCCTGTAGTAAGGTTGTGACACTACATTTGTAGCAATGTGTAACTGTAACATCTGAAGTCTTTGCAAAAACAGAGTTTTGAAAAGAACTAAAATTACCCATAAATTAATGGGCCAGAAAAGACTTTCTTGGCCACTAATCACGAACAGCAAAGGTGAAGTCTGAACTACAAATAAGTTCCTTCAAGCCACCAAATAATCTACTGGGACAAGGAAGAAATATGTATTATATCATACACCATCAGAAAGCCACATTTTTTGATTCAAAGTGGCAAATGCCATGCCACCTGCAACAATGTGAAGAGACATCAACATTGCAAAGAGATTTTTATATCATACATAAGACCACAGTATTAATGAACAGTACATACAAGCAGCTGAATGAATTCTATAGTTACAGAATAGTTAGACAAAGAACAAGACTAACAACGTAGTAAAAAAACTTAGAGGAATATATTCCTGTAAAGACTCAAAGAAACCATAAAATCTCTTATTTTTCCGATATTTTAAACAGCTCGAAAATGCTGCATGTCTTACCAAAATGGAGGATGACGTAGGCAGCAGAAGTAATGGATGTTAAATCCCACTTCTTAACTTCACTCAAACTTATTGAATAGATGCTGAAATAAAACTAAAATCTAACTTGAAAAGCGTGCTGACTCCCAGTGTACGCCAACAAATACCATACTTGCATGATCTTCCTGATGCTATCTTTTGAACAGATAAAAAAATTACTTGCAAGCTCATTTCTTACATAAATGGGCATGTTAAAAATTTCAGAGTCACTCAATAACATTATGTAAGATTTGCAGAAATAAGGTAAAGTAAACTGAATCTGTCAGCAGAATGAAAGGTCTGATGCGAGAGAGATAAAGATAAGTTGATGGCAGAGAGTTAACAAAGAAGATATTTGCCCCCAAATCCCACTCTTCCAACAGTAAGCAATAATCCTTCAATTAAATCAAAAACAACTTTGAGAAATTGATAGAAAACTCGAATCTATAAAGATAATGTCCAAGTATGAAAGCAAAAGATTTAGGAAATAGCTGAAGCCTTATTTCAGCTTGCTTCAAATACAATATCAGAATTGCTCTGCTGGCTGCTACTGAAGTCACAGTGAATCACCAACAGACAAGCTGAGAATGTTTTTGAGGAGGGGTAAGGGGGAGTAAGGTAGGTTTTTTCTTACACAAGTACGCCCAATTTCATTCCTTTTATTGGGTTACTATTCCAAGAAAATATCATTCTTTCACTGGTAAAACTAGCTGTGAGCTACACAACAGAATAATACATAAAGCAGCTTACATGTCAACATAATACCATACCAGGCCCTTCACAGTTCCCTAAATTACAATAGTAGCTAAACATCTAAAGTACTTCATTAGCTGGAAACATGAAGGCACTATAAAAATGCAAGCTCATTCTTTATGAGACAGTAGAATCCGAAGAGTCGATTACAGCATTGAAATAACTCCTTGGAATTGATTCCAATTCACAGAAATTTTATTGTATAGATTTTTAGTCCGTTTTAAGTCAATTAATACACCATCTGGGTCTGTGATGATCATTTTGCAAACTTCAAAGAATGATAACCTGCAATAATTTTCAATATACCCCATGCACAATGAATTAAGCACAGTAGAGGATTAAACATTATTTGCTGAGTAACCATGCATTGTCAGTTTGATTTTAGTTCTATTCATATAATTTAAAATAATGTATTCCACACATTAAACTAACATTAAATTATGGAATAAATATATTCTAAAAATTAAAACGGGAGTATTTCAGCATCATACAGTGAAAGCATTCCATCCTTCCTTTAGATGTAAGACCCATATTTCTTCTTTAGCGCCTGCATTAAAATGATCGCCTACTATCAGCATGTCCCCATCAGAGAAATAATGGGCTTGAGTATCCTATAAGGAATACAAGCTATTAAAATAATTCATAATGCGTTTATCACAAGGCTGGAGTACTCACTGTCCATTGCTCTGGGAATACCAGAGCACTGCTCAATGATGTAGATGATGAACAAAGCTCTACAATAAGCAAGATGAGAATCAGCTGATCCATAAAAAAGGAACAGGGCAGATAAACTAAAGTAGACATCATTCATATAACTGCTGTAAGCAATTTATTAAGCAGTCTTTAACAAAGGTGTCAGAAATATACATTGAGAAAGTAGGTCTATTTGTTGCTCTAGGAAGAATACTTAGCTTGACACAATACTTAGCTTGGCAGAAGAAAGGTGATGAATTTACAATACCATCAGAATAAGACAATAAGAGATAAAGCCATAGTCAAGAGAGAGGAAGGGAGAAAGAAAGAAAGATGTAGGGAGGGAGAGTGGAAGGATATGGAGGAGCAAGGGCCATGGCACTGTGGGGGAGGGTGAAGATCTGGGGGACAGCAAGGGGTAGATAAGGAAGGGGGGGGAGAGACAGAATGGGGCAAACAGGAAGGGGCAGAGAGGTGGGGTGAAGGAGGGAGAAGGGTGGAAGGGGAGAAGAGGAGAGGAGAGAATGGGCAAAAGGGATGGAGAAGGAGAGAAGGGGAGAGAAAGGGAGGCGAAGAAGGAGATGGGGAAGAGTTGAGTGGATGGGTTTGGAGTGGGGGAGGGGAGAGGAAGGCAGAGCAAGGGTTTGAGGTGAAAGGGGAGGGTTTGTGGAGAGGAAAGGGGAGAAGAGGAGGAGAGGACTCAGAAAGAGAGGGAGAACTGGGGAAAAGGAGGGAGCTGTAGAGGAGGGAATGTACAGAAGGGAGGGAACTGGAGAGAGGGAGAGTAGTGGAGAAGGGTAGAAGGTGAAGAGGAAAATGTTTTAAGGATTCTGTTATTGCACAACATCATTGTGTATCAACATGAATCACTTCCACTTTTACATCAAGCAGCATCAATTACTCCAAAGCTAACTAGAGCGCAAACAAGTTCAAGTTTCATCCGTTGTATCACAAGATCTCCCAACATATCTTTTTAAAGCACTTTCTTTCTCCATCATGCCCCAGTACTAGTGCAAGTCTGGAATTAGTACCAAGTGGTACATAACTACAAGCAGCTCTTTTAGCTGTTGGGAATTTGTATGAGTCTGATTCTAACTTACTTCACTTTGAAAATTCTCAACAGAGACTTCTTCTCATCTCTGGCAGATTGATTATAGAAAGGAAACAAAAGTATGTTTAGCCACAACACCACCCATTTTAAAAAGCCTCATTGTTCAGATGATTGGAAAACCAGAAAGGAAATCACTATTCATCATTGAAACAATCTCCTCCCCTCCCTTGCTACTATTTCAAAAGACCAGTTGTCTCAACAGTTTTAGAAAGTATGAATTTATAATTTCTTAACAATATTGCGATTGAAACAAAAGTTGCTTTCATATTGTACTAGTGCCACAACCTCCCAATTCAAAGGTTTAGCACAATAAATTAAGCTTGTTTCATTTATTAAGACAAATGTTTGGGAAGAACCATTTTTACTGAGTTGTTAGGGCCATGTGCCTATTGTCACTGTTTACTACAGGAAATTCTGCAACACCATTAACTCTATGAAGGTTTCTTAAAATACTTTATCAGTGATGCTGGAGATAGAATGAAATTCTCATCTAACACCCAAATATATCCATAATGTATACTAAGCATGTACATTGGTAAATCATAAAAGATATGGATATAAAAGATGTAAAAGTTTGAATCCATATACAAATAGATTCAAGAACAGCTTGAAACCGCTATTATCAGACTTTTGAACAGACCTCTTAAATGTTACTTTTGATCCCTCTCCCTCTGCACCTTGTCTGTGGCTGTAACACTATTATGCACTCTGTTATGCTACCCTGATGCATTTTGTAAGGTACAATCTGCTGTATAGCACACAAAACAATACTTTTCACTGTAACTTGATACATGTGACAACAATAAATTAAACAAATGGGTCAATCATACTACCGTCAATGCAACATAAATAGGATGTAAATAATGACAGCGCTCTTTTGATAAGATACCATTGTAAGCCCCTTGCTGGGAGTATCTGAACAGTCAGTGGATGCGGATTGCTTCGGCATCCGGTCTTGAATTGGGAGAAATTAAGCCTGAGAAGTAGCGCTGCCCAGCTAATCTTTCCCATTTCTGAAAAGAACACTTGCAGAGTCATAGAGATGTACAACACGGAAACAGACCCTTTAGTGCAAATCATCCATGCCGACCAGATATCCTAAGTCCTGCCCTGATTCCTTACCAAAATATAGCATCTCACATTTATCAAGATTAAACTCCATCTACCACTCCTTGGCCCACCTAATGAAGTTCCCATTGTACTCTGAGGTAACTTTCTTTGCTTTCCCCACTGCACCACCAATTTTAGTGTCATCTGCAAATTTACTAATCATTCCTCCTATATTCAGATCCAAATCATTTATATAAACGACAAAAAGCAGAGGAAACAGCACCAATCTATTCATAGGCCTCCAGCCCGAAAAGCAACCCTCTACCATCACTCCCTGTCTCCTACCATCTCGCCAATTTTGTATCCAAATAGCTAGGTCTCCCTTTATTCCATGTGATCTAACCTTGTCAAACTTCTGAGAAATAAGAGTGACATCATAGAATCAAAGCTCTCAAACTTACTTTGACTGCGGTCCTTTGAAGACTCCCCTTTTCTATCCTGATAGCCCTGCAAAAAAATTCATTTTTTTGGACAGAGGCAGCTCATCTGCTGGGTCAAGGATTTGAGACTCGACTGTGGACATAAAGCACTTCCATTTGGCATTTTCTGTGGTCCAGAAGGTTGCATTTTTGACTCAGATGCTTGAAAATTTTGGGCTTATATCCCATTCTGGCTACAACACAGTATGATCTCAGATGATATTATTGAGGGAGTACTGCATTGTTGGATATATAGTACAATGAGGTTCTTCTTGCCCTCTGAAAAGAATGTAAAGATGCCTGTAGCATTATTCAAGAAAAGGATTTGTTCCTCTTTGGCCAGTCCAATATTTCAATAAAGGTCCATGGATAATTTTCAGGCTGGAAGCAGGTTCAATATTGAGACCTTTGCTATTCTTGATATATGTTAATGATCAGGCTCTTGGTATGTAGGGAACAATTTCCAAGTTTACAGGTGCCATTAAATGTGGGAGAATTGTAAATTGTGAGAAGAAAATTTGGAACTCCAAAAGGACATTGACAAGTTGGTGGAGTTGGCAGGAGAAAGTGGTGCTGGAGACCAGAGTTGAAAAATGTGTTGCTGGAAAAACACAGCAGGCCGGGCAGCATCCGAGAAGCAGGCGAATCGACGTTTTGGGCATAAACCCTTCTTCAGGAATGAGGCTGGTGTGCCAAGCGGGCTGAGATAAAGGGTAGGGGGAGGGAATTTGGGGGAGGGGCGCTGGGAATACAATAGGTGGAAGGAGGTGAGGGTGAGGGTGATAGGTCGGAGAGGGGGTAGGGGCTGAGAGGTCGGGAAGATGATTGCAGGTCAAGAGGGTGGTGCTGAATCCGGGGGTTGAGACTGAGATAGAGTGGGGGGAGGGGAAATGAGGAAGCTGGAGAAATCTACATTCATCCCATGTGGTTGGAGGGTTCCTAGGCGGATGATGAGGCGCTCTTCCTCCAGGCGTTGTGTGGTTAGGGTCTGGCAATGGAGGCGGCCAAGGACCTGTATGTCCTTGGGGGAGTGGGAGGAGGAGTGGGCTGACAGGTGGAGGATGAGATTTAATACAGAGAAGTGTAAGGTCAGGAGAACACTGAAAAACAATGTAAAATAGGGAGTACAATTCTAAAGGGGGTACAGGAGCAGAGGTCCCTGAGTGCATGTGCACAGATCAACTGAAGGTAGCAGTACAGGTGGAGTAAATAAAGCATACAGCATTCTGAGCTTTATCAATAGCAGTATAGAGGATATGAATAGGAAATTGAACTTGTACACGGTACATGTTAGACCTTAGCTGGAGTATTGTGCACAGCTGTGGGTTCCACATTTTAGAGAAAATGCAACTATATTGATGTGTCAAAGCAATTTTCTAGAATGGTTCCAGGTATGAAAAGCTTCATACAAAAGTTACAAGAACGGTTTGAAGAAGTTGAGACTGTCTGTTTCAAGAGCAGGCTGAGAGGAGATGTGATTGAAGTTTTTGAAATCACAAGCAGACTGGACAAAGTTGATAAGGAAAAGCTGTCCCTGCTTCTATAAGAAACAAAAATGAGGCAGCTTAGGTTTAAAGTGACGTGCGAAAAAAACTTTTTCACACAACATGTATTTAGGTTGGTTTTTATCAAAATGAAAACCTTATATGGGTAAAGGAATTTATTTGGCCATTTGGTAATTGAGAAATATTTTAATTTTAATTTGTGGCCTCCATAGCAGTGGGTCTAACAGTACATTCTTCGGTTCTAACAATAGAACCAAGAGGTCAAGATTCTGGTAATCCTGATACAGACAGCATCAAAACAGATCCACTTACAACAGCTACCTAACTTCATACAAGAAAAAATATTAACTGATTTTTTTTTCAAACAAAAGGTTAGTCCATCTACAGAATTAAACACACACGTTACACAATACTCACTGAGGTGTGACAGACAGGTAAAACTCAGCAGTGTGTTTTAATTTTTGGTTGCTAACAAGAGTTGCCAAAGGCCATTAAAAGATTATGTTTATTTAAAATAATGTCATCACAAAACTTTAGGTAAGGATTTTTCCAAATATTCAGTGAGCAAAGGTGACATAAATGTAGGAGTGATCCTTAAAGATCAGAACAGTCCCAGGTTATTAGTTGACTTCGTTAGCTGAATTCTGCTATAGAGGAGTAGTGAAGCCAAATAGCACCAACCAGGGTTGTTCTGCCTCCTTGAAATTCTTCCAATTTTATTTTCAGTATATTCAGGGTAATAAATCTGATAAATAGTAGTACATTTGAGTTCATATGGTTAGGTGTGGTTTCACCTTGTTCAGCTACTTGAAATTAGATGATTAGTGCAAAAAAAAAATCAATTGTACAATTGTTAAGAGTTTCTGCATAACCTATCAATGTTACTTCGTATTTTCAAACATTAGATCAATTCTCAATTTACAATCCCTTCATTTAAGGTTAGCAGAAAACAGGATAAACAAGTGATAATGGTTACATTCAAAGTTCAGACGATCACCCATAAGTAAGCTATACATGGTCAGGAAAGAGAGATCACATTCTGAGTAAGATAGCCCAAGTGATTATATAGTTTGGGGATTTTGGAGGCAGCATGGGAATTTGGTGCAGGGGAAAATGTGATTTTTGCTTGCATTGTTGATTCTTAGGTTTTTAGGTCTCTTTAACAGATAAATTGAAGCTTAGGATTGGGGAGCTAGCACAAAATAAGGAGTGTTATTACAGGAAAATTGTAAGTTCATTGACTGGTTTTATAAGATAATTTGATGGTTATTGATTACATTCAGATTGAAGGCAAATATGATAAATATTTACAGACTACCAATAGACCATTAGGAAATGGTTAAAAAAAACTAAGTAAATAAAAGAGAGATGCAGGGCCAAACAATGTGTTATATGATGCATGATGTGGGAGCTGGTAGACTACATTATGGTTCATAGTGACCACATCTATAATAAGTGTTCGTAGCTTAAGGAACTCTGGCTTAGAACCTGCCAGAGAAGATACCAAGATCAAGAGTGGAGCTTTGAGTCATCAGAGCTAGTGGAAATCATCACTGGATCGTGATTGGACGTTGGAGAATCGTTTGGTTGTGCTAACCTGCTCTTGGTGGATCTTCATGCTGGCTTCGGCCTAACGCCAATTCAGGAACCAGCCAATCTCAGAGCTATGGCCTCAGCAACCGCCCGCAGCCCAAGCCAGGGCATTCGCAACACAGTCCGAGTGACTGTGAAGAAAGTGGAGGATCGTACACCTGTCGATCGGACGGTGTTTGTCAAGAAGGTTCTACTGGAGTGCTGCGAGTTTGATGCGGCAGACATATACTGCCTGCAAGATTTCCCTGGGGCAGGCTATTTCGATGTGACCTTCAGGAGTGTGAAGCAGTGTGAGCAGCTCCTGAAGATCTTCAAGGAGAAGGAAGGGGAGCCTCTGTTCTCCATCTTATCGATGGTCCTGTTGTGTTTGCTTCCTGCACAGAGGAGTCAGGTTGTTACGATCCATATGCACAACCCCCACATCCCAGCAGCTGACGTCCTGACCTTCCGGAGAAGATACGTCCGGGTTGAGGGAGAAAGCACCAATGTGGTCAAACCTTTCGGGATGTGGACCAGCAAACGGCAGGTCAGGATAATTCTCAGGGTCGATGCCAGTGGGAACATCCTCCACCCACCCCTCCAGCTTTGCAATCGGAGGGAGCAGAGGGTACCTGACGTACGCAGGGCAGCCAAAATTATGCCGAACCTGCGGGAGGTTAGGCCACATGGCGGCGGACTGTAAGGTCACCATTTGTCATAACTGCAAGAAGGAGGGTCACTCGACCAAGGAATGCAAAGAGGCCAAGAGCTGCAATCTGTGCAGAGAGGCAGGCCACGTGTACAAGGTCTGCCAAGACAAGGGGCCACCATCTACACACAGATGGCTGGAAGGGGTAATGTGAGGTGTGGACTGCAAAAGGCCAGCAGATATCACAAACCAGCAGGGGAATGGTGTCTGGGGGCACCCAGAAGGATGGAGGGGAGCAGACGGCAGCCAACGGAGGGGTGCAGTAGCCAATCCAAGCTCCCACAGAACAGATGGAGGAAATGGAGGAGGAGCAAACCAAGGAGGCAGAGGACTGGATTCTTGTAAAAAAACAGGAAGAGGAAACCTGGCCAGGCCCTCAAAGCCCCCCCAAAGAGGAAACGACACCTGCATGAGGAGGATACAGGCAGCTCTTCAGATGGTGAGGATGGGCGTAAGGAGGGTCGTTACCAGAGGAAGAGACAGAGTGTCGCGGGGAGAAAGGAGGGCAGCACCTCCCAAACAGGGAATAACGAACCCTGAGGGGGCTCAGAAAGACCACCCCCCACCCGGTGAGAACCAGGAGGTACCCTGGTAACTGGCAGCAGCGACCCTCTGACAGTTCTGCTGTCAGATAGAGAATGGGACTGCGCGAACCCTGGTCCCAACCCGAAGACAACAGAGCAGGGAAATGCCTGCAGCATGGAGCCGGACAGCTACCTCAGCCCTGCGAGTGTCCAGCAGTTCACCACAGGGATGCAGACAGCTACCCCAGAGAGGCTGGACCAACAGCAACTGGACACTGGTAACCTCATAAACTGTTAAAACGGGGATAAAAATTGCCAGTATTAATGTGCGTAGTAATAAATCTGCTATGCGATGTGTCTTCCTGGCCAACGTTAAAGCCGATGTCCTGTTTCTGCAGGAATGTGGGATACCGCACCTCAGCAGCTACAGGAGATGGTTGAGCTCGTGGGCCCATGGGCTGTCAGTTTGGTCAGGGGGCAATGATAGTCGCACCTCCGGCCTGGGTAACCTGTTGCGAGGAGGCAACTTCACCATCTCAGAGGTTAAGGAGGTGGTGGGCAGGCACCTCCTCATCGCTGATGTCATGTACAGAAATGCTCCCCTGAGACTGATTAATGTGTACGCCCCAACAGGTAAGAGTGAACAATTGGCCGTCCTGCAGCAGCTTCCACTGTTACTGGGTATGTCCAGACCGGTCATTCTGGGCGGAGACTTCAACTGTATCATTGATGCAGATGGACGATCCGGCTGGGGGTACAGTAAACTGGACACCACGCCTAGAGTCCTGATGGAAATGGTCAAAGATGCCAAGCTGCACGACGTCTTCAGCATCCCTGCAGATGGAGCACAGCATAGAAAAACCTGGTCACGGGCAGATGGGTCTCTACGCTCAAGGATAGGTTACCTGTTTGTGTCCCAAACATTCTTGGTCAGATCCACCAACATCAAGCTGGTGTTCTTTTCTGACCACTGCCTCGAGCTGGCCGACTGTCACCTACAGGACGAGCAGCGGGCTGGTAAGGGAACGTGGAAATTGAACACCAAGCTGTTGACCCCGGGAAACATTGAGGAGCTCAAGATGGATTACGCAGGTTGGAGAACCGTGAAGCTCCTGTTTGAGTCTCCAGCGGACTGGTGGGAAACAATAAAAGGGAACATCAAGAGGTTCTTCATCCTCAAAGGTGTTCAAGAGGCAAGAGAGAGGCGATGAAAACTGTCCCAACTCCAGAAAAGTATGCAGAACCTGCTCCTGCTGCAGACGATGGGGGTCGATGTCACAGAGGACCTGCAGGAGGTGAAGGGCCTGCAAGCCTCGCTCTTTGCCTCAGAGGCCTCCAAGATAATCTTCCGGTCCAGGGTCTACTCCGTGGAGCAGGATGAAACGTGCTCACGTTTCTTCTTCCAAAAGATGCACAAAGAGAGATCCGTGCTCAGCAGCCTGAAGGAAGAAGATGGCTCGGTAACGTCATCTCAGGCTGACGTCATGAGAATCAGCAAATCCTTCTATGCCAGTCTGTATGACTCGAAGCCAACCGATAGCGCGGTCTCCCAGTCGTTCCTGTTCTCTATCACGGAGATCTTAGACAACAGAACACAGGAGAGGCTGGACCAGCCACTATCTCTAGATGAGATGACCAAGACCCTCGAGTCCTTCGAAAAGAATAAAACTCCCAGAAGGAACAGCTTACCGGTCGAGTTCTATTCTGCCCTGTGGGACTGGATTGGCCAGACCTGCTGGAGGTGTATGTCAGTATGCTTCTGGCAGGTACCTTGAGTGAATCCATGAGGAAAGGCATCATCACCCTCATCTACAAGCGGATGGGGAAGAGGGGGGAAATCAGAAATTGGAGACCAATCTCACTATTAAATGCAGATTACGAAATCTTGGCAAAGGTCATCGCCAACCGGGTCATGTCTGCTCTGTGATCAGTGATCCACCCTGACCAAACCTGTGCTGTACCAGGCAGGAAGATCGCTGACAGTCTCGCACTCCTCAGGGACATGATTGCCTACATGCAGGAGAGGGGGGGTTGGACACCTGCCTCATCAGCCTGGGCCAGGAGAAAGCCTTTGACAGGATATCACATACGTATATGAGAGATGTTCTCTCCATAATGGGCTTTGGGGAGGGAATCTGTAATTGGATCGGACAGCTCTACACCAACATTGTCAGTGTAGTCTCAATCAATGGGTGGGAATCAGATAGCTTCCCAGTCAGATCTGGAGTCAGGCAGGGCTGTCCTCTCTCTCCTGCTGTGTTTGTGTGCTGCATATAACCATGTGCCAAGTCTATCAGGAAGGATGCAAGCCTGAGAGGGGTGACTATTTCTGGCAGCAGGGGCCTGCAGGTTAAGGCCTGCTTGTACATGGATGATGTCGCCGTTTTCTGCTCAGATCCACTGTCCATGCACAGACTTTTGTGCATATGTGACCAGGTCGAACGGGCCACGGGGGCCAAGGTCAACCGAGGCAAGAGCGAGGCCATGCTCTTCGGAAACTGAGCTGACCAATCCTCCATAACCTTCACCATCAGGACTGACCAGCTGGAAGTGCTGGGTATTTGGTTCGGAGGAGCTGGGGCGTGCGCCAAGTCTTGGATGGAGCATATCAAGAAAGTGAGGCAGAAACTGGGTAGATGGAAGCTACGGTCGCTCTCCATCGCAGGTAAAAACCTGGTCATTGGATGTGAGGCATTGCCAGTGTTGTTATATGTGGCAGAGGTCTGGCCTATTCCCAGAACCTGTGCCATCGCAGTTGCCCAGGCCATCTTCCATTTTGTATGGAGATCAAAGATGACCAGGGTCCGAAGGGACTAGATGTGCAAAGCTCTGGGAAATGGGGGGAGAAAACACACCAAATGCCACCCTCACCCTGATGGCCACCTTTGTGTGTGGCTGCATCAAGCTGTGCGTGGATCCCCGATACGCAAACACAAAGTGTCATTATGTACTGAGGTTCTACCCGTCCCCGGTGTTGCAAAGGATGGGCTTGGCCTCGCTGCCGCGGAACACTCCAAGTAGTTGGGCTGTTCCGTGTCACCTGTCCTTCGTAGAGAAAGTTATGAAGAAAAACACCTTTGACCACAAGTCCTTGAGATCTTTTGGGAAAAGAAGAGGGCAGATCCTGTCGAGCGGTTCCCTGGGCAGACTGTCAAAGTCATTTGGCAGAATGCCTCATCACCAGAACTTTCCAACAAGCACCAAGACATGGCTTGGCTGGTGGTGAGAAGGCTCTGCCTGTGAGATCCTTTATGCACGCCCGAACTGTCTGCCGCACAGCACGCTGCCCTCGAAGCGGCTGTGGAGGGGACAAGACTGTCACACACCTCCTTCTGGAATGTGTCTACGCAAAGAAAGTCTGGAGAGGAATGCAGTGGTGTTTGTTGAGGTTAGTCCCGAGCATCTCTGTGATGCGGGACTCCGTGTTCTACAGTCTGTTCCCCGGGACTCACACCGAGACGAACGTCAACTGTGCCTGGAGGATCATCAACTCGGTGAAAGATGCTCTTTGGTCTGTACGAAACCCGTTGATCTTCCAGCTGAAGGAGCTGACCCCAACTGAGTGTTGCGGACTGGCACATTCCAAGATCCAGGACTACATGTTGAGGGATGCGCTGAAGCTTGGGGAAGCTGCCGCCAAGGCACGGTGGGGAAAGACCACCGTGTAACATCTGCCTGCCAAAGAACAGGGGGGTCCACGCAGTAAGTGGGCTCAGCTTACATCTCAGCTAAATATATGCATAGTAAACGTACAGACATGTATATATGTTTGACTACTCAATCTCTGTACGCAAAGAAATGAAATGTTTACGTATGTATGGCATGACCAATTGCACAGATCATCAAAATATTTTTATGAATAACGTATATTTTTGAAATAAAAAAAAGAATGAGCTGGAGTCTGAGCTTTGAACACTGTGACATATTAGAGGGTGGAAGAGTTACCTGGACACTGTTTCAGGAGGCAGTCACATCCCTTTGAATTTGTGGTAGTTGATCTGTCAGTGTTCAGGGACAGGAGGGTGTAATTATGAGCAAGGCAGGTCAAGGGATCAAGGAGCCCTTCTGCTTGTTCAACAGCTTTGAGATTTTTGCTCTGTATGAATGAGCACTGGGGCTACAGGAAGATAAGTAAACTGACCATAGCACCATGTACAAAGACTCATTCAAAAGTGGAAAGGGAAGAAAAATGTAGTTGTATGTGGAGACAGTATAGCCAGAGGAATAAACAATGTTCTTGATGACCAGGATCAAGTCTTGAAATCTGTGCTGTCTGCTTGGTGCCCGAGTTCTGGATTTCTCATTTGGGCTGCAGAGAAACCTGGAGTGAGAGAAAATCCAGTTATCCATGTGGGTACCAACAATATAGATAGAGACAGGAAAGAGACATTAGTACTGTCAAAGAAGAGAGCTGTTCCAATGGGAAGGCTCCAGCTGAATCATACTGGGACCAGAATCACGTAATGCAGTCTGTAGATTGGCCTCTAAACTAAATACCTGGGAGGGTGTGGCTTCATTACATTGAAAATTATAAAATCAGAGGTAAAGGAAAAGGTAAGATTGCAGATCAGTGATGGTATTGATTGATACCAAAAAATAAAAGCAAGGAACAGAAGGTATGAATGTGATCTTGTACCAAGGACCATAAAAGTGTCACAAAACTGAACAATAGAACAAACTTTGTATCTTAATTCACAAAACATTCAGAATAAAGTAGACAAACTGATGGCGCAAATAGAGGTAAATTAATACAATCTCAGCCATTATGGAAAGATGGTTACAAGGAGATCAAAATTGAGAACTTAACATTCAGGGATATGGGGATCCAAGATGGCAGTGATCTAGGAAGATCGTGTTGCAGAGTTCTGCACCGCAGCGCAAACGGGACGAAGTTTTAACCTGCCCTACCCAGACCACCACAATATTCTGGCACTCTAGAAAGGTCGTGAGTCCCAGGAAACTGTCAGAGATGCCAAAGAAGGGAGGAGGTACGTCCAAGGCTGGGCCTGCGGACTAGTCTGCATGATCCTTGAACTCTATTTCTTAACAGGTCCTGGTAAAGGAGCATGCGAAATCTCATGAGGTGTTGGGCAAGCAGATAGAGGAGAAGGTGGCCCCAATCTCTATCATGCTGCAAAAGCATGAACAGCAGCTGGGAGATCTGGAGAAAAGGACAAATGACATAGAACGCAGGATCATAGTGGTGGAAGCTGAAACTGATTCCTCAAAGATAGGATCCAGGCCCTAGAGATGCAGGTCGGTAATTTGCTTGACCAGGTTGATCATCTCAAGAACAGGGGCAAGGGAAAAAAATATATTTGGATCATCAGTCTGCGAGAGGGTAAGGAAGGTGATCAACTGGATGAGTTTACTGAGGACTGGTTGCCGAAATTCCTTAACTTGGACGCTGGAATGAGCAGCTTGAAGAGCAAGAGGACTCACCAGGTCACAGCGCGGAGGTCAGATCTGGACTAACGTCCTTGTCATGTCTTGGCATGGTTTCATCACTTTAGTGATAAGGAGAGAATCATACAAGCTTCCAGAATCCAGGGGAAGGATCCAAAAGCCCTAGTTTACAAAGGCTTCAAGATCATGCTTTTCCAGGACTTCTCAGCAGCGGTGATCCGGAAAAGAAAATCCTATGGCGGCATCAAGAAAAGACTGAGGGAGGTCGGGATCTAATACTGAGATATTCAGCAATGCTTCGGATCACCTTAGATGGATTTTAACATCGCTTTGACACGTCAGAGAAGGCGAGAGACTTTGTGGACAAATTAACTTATTTTGAATAATTTATTATGTAAAAATAGTTGTGTTGTTTGGAAACGTCTCTACTTTTCTTTTAAAAAAGAGGAAGCCCAATTGGGGCTTTCATTTCCTTTCTTTTATTGGTAACAATCTGGTCTAAACTATACTCGGGAATGGTTGGGATGTGTACTTCCAATTTCTAAGTTAAGTTATACCAAGGATGGGTAGGGTACTTGCCTTTTTTTTTCCAAAATTTCTTTGTTCACATTGTTATTTCATGGCGTATTTTCTTTCTTTTCTCCTTGCGTTTGTGGTGCGGCTCTAGCTAGGAGAGAAAATGTTTGGGATGGCTAGATGCCTACTTATGAGCAGTTTATGCCCGGTTCGGGTATTTAAATGCCCTGGCTGCAGTACTGGCAGTGGAACGGGAAGTTGGGTTTTGTGATGTGTAGATGCCCCTTTGGGTAGGCGGTGAGTTCCCCTATTCAGTGCCATTGGCGCTTTATATGGTTTGTTTTTTGGTTTTTGTTGTATATAGTTTTTGATAGCTTTGTAGCTTTGTTAACTGTAGTGGTTTTGGTTTATGTAGTTTTTATGTTTGGTGGATCTTGAGACACTTTGGCTCAGCGATTTGTAATTGGAGTTCCTTCTCTCTGGAATCTAGATGTTACTGCAGAACGTTATGGCTAATGACTTGATTAAATGGTGTACCTGGAACATCAAGGGGAGTCACTCACCAATTAAGAGGGAAAAGGTACTCTCGAGTCTGTGAAAGGAAAAGGTGGATATTGCTTTATTACAAGAGACACAGTTGGATGATAGGGAGCATCTGAAACTACAGAAGAATGGCTTTGATCAGGTTTATTTTACATCTTTTAATACCGGTAGTAAGGGAGTGGTTATATTGGTTAGAAGGAATCTCCCATTTAAATTACTAGACTGTGTTAAAGACACACATGGGAGGTTTGTAATCCTCAAAGCCCTGATAAACAGGGAAGAATATGGTATTTTAAATGTTTACTGCCCTCCGGCCCATCCCCTCAAAATTTTGTTAGATGCATTCTCTAAATTGATGAGTCTCAAGACCTGCATATCATTATGGGCAAAATTATAATTGTCTTATGGACCCCATGGTAGACAGGTTGCCCAAATGCCCCCGCTACCCTCTGCACAAACTAAACAATTAGTGGATCTGTGTGTGGAGTTAGGGTTGGTGGACGTCTGGAGGTATCTTCACCCTACAGGCAGGGATTTTACGTTTTTTTCCAATCCACACAGATGTCACACCAGGATTGATTTTTTTCTGACCCCCGAAGCACCCTAGATTTGGTGGCATCTTGTACGATTGGTAATATTACCATCTCTCATCATGCTCTAGTATACATTCTGGTTAAGATTAAGAACGCTATAGTGGGTCTGAAGCATTGGCGAATGGATCCCTTTACCCTTAAGGATAATATTTTTGTGGAGTACTTCTCTAAAGAATTTAGGGGATTCCTCGACATTAATTCAGGTTTGGTTAATAGCCCATCTGTCCTTTGGGAAACTGCCAAAGCCTATGCTATGGGGTTAGTTATCTCCTACTCTGCCAGTAGGAAGCGGTAGAAGGGCAAGCAGCAACATCTCCTCGAAGCACGGTTGAAGGCAGCCAAGAAGGCTTACTTTGACAGGCCCTCGTTGGACAAACTACAGAGGATTTTAGCGCTGTGTCTGCATTAAATTCCAAGCTCTCGCAAACAGCAAAGAAGGAGCGAAATTTCACAAAACATGGCGACAAACCAAGCAAATACTTAGCATATCTTGCCAGGAAAAGGAAAGTCCCTCAAGCCATTATGTCAATTAGGGAAGGGTCAAGGAACCTAACATTCCAGAAAGATTAATGCTGCATTCCAGAGATTTTACGCCAATCTGGGGGTTGTGAGAATGGGCAGGCCGAGGTGGAGAGTCCTTTTTCAAGGATTTGGAGCTTCCAGGTGTGACCCCAAACAAAAGTTTTTCCTCAATGCTTCCTTTCAGAGCAAGAGGTGTAGCACGCTGTGAAACAACTTCAGAGTGGAAGTCCTAATGGACTTCCCCACGAATTCTGTAAGGAATTTATAAGCATATTGTCAGGCTGATACTCAACATGTTCAATGATTTGTACAGTCATGATTATCTCCCGCCATCTCTGAGAGAGGCCAACATTTCACTTATTCTTCAAAAAGGGAAGGTGTCGAAGGACTGTGCTTCTTACAGGCCCATTACACTCTTAAATGTGGACTTTAAAATTCTCTCTCAGACTCTCGCATGAAGGCTGGAAACTGTGTTACCTTCTATTGTTAAAAAGGACCAGACGGGTTCATTAGGGGCTGCAGATCCTCCAAAAATGTTAGAAGGCTGTTTAATGTAACTCAAGTGTGTCAACAACAGTCAATACAAGGATTTGTGATTTCTCTAGATGCAGAGAAGGCATTTGTCCCAGTTGAGTGGCCGTACCTTTTTTATACTCTAGAGCGGTTTGGCTTGGTCTAAGCCTTTATAAGATGGGTAAAGGTTCTCTAGGTGACCCTCTCACTGCGGTCAGCACCCATGGGGAACAATGAAGTAATTTTAGCATTTTTAGGGGCAGCCGACGGGACTGTGCCCTTTCGCCATTGCTTTTTACATTGGTGATTGAAGCATTGAAAGAGACCATTCGTAGGGATCCCAATATATTGGCTCCAGAGGTGGGTTCAAAATTAAATAAGATTTCATTGTATGCGGATGAAGTCCTCATTTTTTTTGTCAAATCCAACAGTTCCAGTGCCTCGCCTGATACAATGCATCAGCTCATTTGGCACCTTTTCGGGGTACAAGATTAATTTTGCAAAATCAGAGGCTACACCTATGGGTGGTCTTATAATGGTGGTAGCTCGAGGGCAAATCTTGATTCCCATTTAAATGGTCACAGAGGGGTTTTACTTATTTGGGCACATTCAACACTTCAGTTCTGGATCGGCTGTTCAAAGCCAATTTTGTTCAATTATTTGACAAAATCAAACAAGACGTTCAAAGATGGGAGGCACTTCTGGTCTTGTAGTTGGGTTGGATAGCTCTTATTAAGATGAATATTCTCCCGCATTTTTGTACCCTATATGGATGCTCCCCCTGATTTTCGATAAGCATATGTTTGGGAGACTGAATGGCTGGTTCAGCTCTTTTTATTTGGTATCGTACATGGTCCCTTATTAAATTAGCTAAACTGCAACTGCCTCACAGACTGGGGGGAGTGGATCTCCCAGACATTAAATCTACCAACTTTTATCTTACGTGAGTGATTGGGTTTGTGGGGACACTTTTTCAATATAGTTAGATATCAAAACCTCTCAAAGTGTCCCCTTATTAGCTTACTGTTTTTGGACAAAATGAAGACAGTTAAGGAATATTGCCATAACCCAATAGTTATCAATACTGTTAAAACATGGAGGACAATTTGGCAGAGGGAAGGCAATATTAGCAAAACATCTTTTTTTAACCTAGAGTGGATATACCATGTTTCCAACCAGGGATGATGGATTCAGGATTCAAACATTAGGCGGCTAAGCGGGTGTCATGCATGAGTGATTTATTTGAGGGAGAGACAATGATGCCTTTTGATCAGTTAGCGTGGATATACGAGCTGTCAAGCAGGGACCACTTTTGTTTTTTCAAGTTAGGGGATTTTATTCAAAAGAAAAGTCTACACTTTTGACTGATTCCTACAAATCTGACACAGAAAGAAGGGTGCTCAGTGCTAAGAGTACACTTTGTCAAAACTTTATATCATCAATTAGGGGGCAGCTCCTCAGAGGAGTTCGACTGACTATGGAGGGTTTGGGAGAGAGAGCTAGGCTTTGAGGTCCCCTCAGAGACACAGGAAGATATTTGGGAAAATGCAAGAAAGATATCAATTTGCAATAGGACCCATGCTTTACAGTTGAAGATTGTCCACAGGGTCCACTTGGCTCCACACCGTTTGACAAAATTTAAACCAGGGGTATACTCAACATGCCCCAAGTGTAGAGTTAATACGGGCACTCTTACCCATTGTCTCTAATCCTGTGGTAGGCTTAAGACATACTAGAGCGCTGTGGCAGGTGCAACGGAGGGGATTTTGAGTGTAAAGGTGGAGAAGGACCCAATCTCTCTTCTTGGCCTGCCCAGTGTATTCCCTGTAGATTGCATAAGAAACATCCTCACTTTCTGCACAAGAAAAAAAATCTTGTTAGGTTAGGTGTCCGAAAATCCTATGGACCTGTCAGATTGGTATAAAATTGTTATGGAGCATATCATCTTGGATTTTCTGACAAGAATGGTACACCACAAAACTGAGAATTTCTATAAAGCATGGTGGCTCTTTTTGCACCACACTAATAAATTCCGCCACACTAATAAATAGCCGTAACAATTGTGCTTTACAAGTCCAACATCCGGAGAGGGGCAACTGCGAATATATGAGTATACGAAAAGTAATGCTCTCAATAGTTGAGAGTTAGAATTTTGTTTTGTTAAGCTGTATTATTATTATTTATTAATTTGCTATTAGTTGGGAGTTTTTCAATATATTTTCATATATTTATACATTTGTACATGAGGGAGGTTTCGGTTTTTAAAAATTTTTGGTGTCCTTTCTTTGTGTTGTTTTGAGTTGTATTTTTTGTATCTGTTGTAATATTTAAAAATCTATTTGTCAATAAAAATATATTTTCAAAAAACATTCAGGGATAGGATATATTTCGGAGAGACAGAAGGATGGAAAACATGGTGGGATAGCACTATTAATAAGAAATGTAATGAGGACAGTTATAAGAAATGACTGAGACTTAAATGATGCAAAGTTAATTTCAGCCAAGGTATAAAAAACAGCAAGGGAAAGAAGACATTGGGAGGACTATTGCACAGATCTCCAAATAGAAACCACTCTCTGGAAAGACTATAAATCAACAAATAGCAGACGGATGTAAAAAGAACAGAACAATAATTATGGGTGACTTTAATTTAAATTGAATTAATCAAATTGGAAAGGGTAGCCATGATAATTAATTCATACAGTGCACTACGGATAGTTTCCCGAAAGCAATGTGTCATGGAACCAAAGAGGGAGCAGGCGATCATGGATTTTGTAATCGGTAACATGGCAGGTTTAAGAAATGCCCTCCACGTAAAAGATCTCTTAGGATGTAGTCATCATAACATAATAAAATTTAATATTCAGATCAAGGATGAGAAATTTGGTTCGGAAAAGGAATAATAAAGAAACAAAGATAAAGTTAGCTGAAGTGAACTGGTGATCAGATTAGCAAGAATAGACAGGCAGTGGCAAACATTTAAAGAGGTAATTTACTACTCTCAGCAAAAATGCATCTTAGGAAGGAGAAAAGTTCCGGAGAGGGAGAAATCAACCATGACTGGTCAAAAAAGTTAAGGAGACAATTATGTTGAAAGATAAGGGAGGCAGTAATAGAGCCAAAGACTGGAATAAATTCAGAACCCAGATAAAAACAGAAAAAAGTAAACTAAAAGGGCAAACTCACAAGGAATATTAAAACTGACAATAAGAGTTTCTTTAAACACGTAAAAAAAGGAAGAGGGAGATCAAAGTGAACACAAGCCCTTAGAAAATGATTCTGGAAACACAGTTTTGGGAACAAGGAAATAGCAAAGGATGTAAACAGATATTCTGCATGAGTCGTTATGGTGGAAGATAAGTCAAACATTCCATTAGGACTGAAGAATATGGGGTAAGAATTAAGTATCATCTAAAGTAGTAGTATTAGACAAACTGATAGGACTAAAGACAGATCAGTCTGCAAGTCCCGATGTCTTGCATCCTAGGACCCTAAAAGTGGTCGCTACAGAGACAGTAGATGCATTGGTGGTAATTTTCCAAATATCACTGAATTCTGGGGAAGCACCAGTGGATTGGAAAACTGCTAATGCGATACCCCTACTTAAAAATGAAGGGAGGCAAAAAGCAGGTAACTATAGGCCAAACATCTATTGTCAGAAAAGCATTGGAATCTATTATGCGGGAAGTAATTGCAGAACATTTAGAAAATTGTAATCTCGTCAAGCAGAGTCAACATTACTTCATGAAAGGGAAATAGTGTCTGACTAGTTTATTAGTGTTTTTGAGCAAGTCTCAACGAGAATGGATAGGGGGAACCCAGTACATGTGATGTATTTGGACTTCCAGAAGGCATTTGTCAAGGTACCTCACAATAGGTTAAGTCATAAGAGAAGAGACTACAAAGTTGGGGGTGGCATATTCACATGAATAGAGAACTGGCTAACAGGCAGAAAACAGCAAGTGGGGATAGGAGTTGTTTTCAGGCTGGTGACCAATGAACTGGGGTTCCACAGGGATTGGTGCTAGGACTGCAATTTATTCGCTTGGAGGAAGGAAGTGAATTCACTGTAGCCAAATTTGCAGATGACATAAAAATAGCGGGTAAGGCAAGTTGTCAGAGGGATATCTTGTTAAGTGTGTACAAGAAAACTTTCTGATTCAGTATGTGGATGTACCAACTGGAGATGGCACAAAACTTGACCTACTTTTGGGAAATAAGGTAGGGTAAGTGTCGGAGGGGGAGCACTTTGGGGCTAGTGACCATAATTCTATTAATATTAAACTAGTGATGCGAAAGGATAGACCAGATTTAAAAGTTAAAATTCTAAGCTGAAGGAAAGCCACACATCGGCAGCCTTACTGATCTTTAAAGAGCCCTATTCTCACCAGAGTTACTCTTTTGTCCTAAATGCATTTGTAGAATCCCTTTGGATTTTTTTTAAACCCTATTTGCCAAACCTATCTTATGCCTTCTTTTTGCCCTCCTGATCTCCCTCCCAAGGTGCGTGCAAGATGGCAACGGAGTTCCTCTGCTTCACAACTGACACTGGGGCAGATGAAAAGTAATGAAGAATTCTCCTGACATCTTGTGGACCAACAGCTTGTTTTGATAATTAAGAGCCTAACATTTCCTGAGGCACCAGATCTTAAAACCTTTCAAGAGTTCATGGATTTAGTCAAGGAATATTATGACGCCAAACTTCTCTAATTCTGAGATGTTATCACTTTTACTCAGCAGATTGAGAACAAGGGGAATCTGTGTCGAGAATTTTGACAAGGTTAAGGCAACTGGCAGAGGGCATAACACTTTAACTTAACCCTTAATGAGATACTGGGAGATTTGAATGCGGGATTAATGATGTAACCATGCAAAAGCACCTACTAGCTGAAGTCCAACTGGACTCCAAAGAGGCTTTGTCATTCGAAAATGCATCAAGTGGAGCATAAGAGTTAACAGTTATGCCAATGGAAGTGGACACCCTTGCCGGGCTGACTGAACTTGGGGGAGACCACTTGAGTGTAGACAATTGCATAGCCTTACTCAGGACATATCCTCAATAGAGGTATTCTCGGTCAGCCCACAGCAAAACCCCAAAACAAAGCCAAGTCTCGGCTGAACCTTTAACATTTTCTTCAGGATCCAGGCTGGCAAGCCAATTTAATTGCTGCCGATATGCAAGACAGCAAAACAAATCACACTAGGTCTGAATTAAGTAAAAGAACTCATAGGCCAACATCCAGAGAGTGCACACCCTGAAAATCACACCTACATCTGGTTTAGAACAATTAAATTGCTTAGCAACATCCAAATCAGAATCAATTAAATGTCTCTCTCTCTCTCTAAACCTTTCCTATTCATATATCCATTCAGATGCCTTTTAAAAATGTTGTAATTGTACCAGCCTCTAGCACTTCCTCTGGCAGCTCATTCCATACATGCACACCCTCTACTTAAAAAAACTGCCCCTATGGCCCCTTTTATATCTTTCCCCTCTCACCCTAAACCTATGCCATCTAGTTCTGGACTCCCCCACCCCAGGGAAAAGACCTTGTCTATTTATCCTATCAATACCCCTCATAATTTTATAAACCTCTATAATGTCACCCCTCAGCCTCTGAAGCTCCAGGGACACAGCCCCAGCCTATTCAGCCTCTCACCGTAGCTCAAATCCTCCAATCCTGGCAATATCTTTGTAAATCTTTTCTGAACCCTTTCAAATTTCACAACATCCTTCTGGATAGAAAGGAGACCAGAATTTCGGGCAATATGCCTGAAGTGGCCTAACCAATGTCCTGTATAGCTGCAACATGACCTCCCAACTCCTAAACTCAATGCTCTGAACAATAACGGAAAACATACCAAATGCCTTGTTCACTCTCCTATCTACCTGCAACTCTACATTCAAAGAGCTATGAACCTGCATTCCAAGGTCTCTTTGTTCAGCAACACTCATCAGGATCTTAGCATTAAGAGTACGATATGGGTCAAGTGCTGGTAAATTGGACTAGATTAAGTTAGAATAGCTGGTTGGCATGGCTGAGTTGGACTAAAGGGTCTGGTTCCCTGCTGTATATCTCTATGAGACTCTTTTAATTGGTCACCTGTTCTAATGGAAATTGATACTGGCACGGCTGTATCAGTGATCGTAGGACCAGCTTTTAACTCTCGACTCCAACCTTTAAAGTTTAAAGTAAGACCGTAGCTAGACTGAAAACCTATGCTGGGGAACTTTTACAGATCAAGGGTACAACTTCGGTCCTGGTCTCGTATGAGAAGAAACTGGTTCAGTTACCACTGTTTATAGTAAATGGCTTGGGTAAAAGCCTGATGGGACAAAAATTGATTGAGAAAGATTCACCTTGATTGGTTCAACAATGTTTGATGAGAAAATGGCTGCCCAAGTGAAGTCCTAATAAAATACCCCACAAGGTTTTCAAGAAGATCCAGGGGCTATCGAAGGAGCCAAGGCAACCTTGCATGTTGACCAAAAAACAATTCCAGGATTCTGCAAGGCCTGGCCAATGCAAAGCTAGTGTGGGGCGGTTGCTGTCCTTCATGAAGCTGGGCATGAGCTATGCATACCTGCAATTGCTGATATATGAGGATTTCCAGAAGTATGCTACAATTAATACCCATAAGGCTTGTACCAATATCCGAGACTGTGATTTGGGATATCATCAGTCTGTGCCATTTTTCAGCAGGTGATGAAGAACATTTTACAAGATCTATCCAAGGTCGCCATTTATCTGGATGACATGCTAATAACAGGAAAGACTAATAAAGAGTACTTAGAGAACTTGGACATAGTTGTTAGACATTTCTCCAAAGTGGGTATATACCTTAGAAGGGAAAGAAAATGTTCCAGGCATGGAAAGTGAGCTACTTGGGCTACAGAATCGACAAGACCAGGTTACACCTATTGGAAGATAAAGTGAGTGCAATCTGCTCCTTCAGCAGATGCTTGTGAGTGGCACAGTGGTTAGCACTGCTGCCTCACAGCGCCTGAGACCCGGGTTCAATTCCCGACTCAGGCGACAGACTGTGTGGAGTTTGCACGTTCTCCCCGTGTCTGCGTGGGTTTCCTCCGGGTGCTCCGGTTTCCTCCCACAGTCCAAAGATGTGCGGGTCAGGTGAATTGGCCATGCTAAATTGCCCGTAGTGTTAGGTAAGGGGTAAATGTGGGGTATGGGTGGGTTGCGCTTCGGCGGGTCAGTGTGGACTTGTTGGGCCGAAGGGCCTGTTTCCACACTGTAAGTAATCTAATCTAATCTAATCAAAAGGTGCTCCGACTCCCATGTCTATACCAGAGCTTAGGTCTTTCTTTGGTTTGGAGATGCTAGTGTTGGACTGGGGTGTACAAAGTTAAAAATCATACACCAGATTATAGTCCAACATGTTTACTTGGAAACACTAGCTTTTAGAGCTCTGCTCCTTCAGCAGATGCTTGTGAATCATACATAACCTTGCCTCCATCCCTGGTACCTTGGATCTGCTATTAAGAAAGGGCAGCCTTGGAAATGGTTTTGTAGCCAGGACATAGCTCCCATCATCACACTATGATCCCAAGAAAGATCTGGTGCTGACATGATGCCTCCCAGTAGAGTCTTGGATCGTGTTGACTCACAGATGACTCAACAGGGAGGAATGCCCAATAGCGTATGCTTCCCGGACTTTGATGCACAGCACAAGTACCATTGGATAAAGAAGGACGGTTCGGCAGTCGTCTTTGATGTGAAAAAGTACTGCCGATACCTTTACAGATATAAATTTATAACAAACCACAAACCCCTTCCAGGGCCGCTCAAAGAGGACAAGGCCATGCTGCCGCTGAACCCCCCTACCCCATAGCTTCAGGTTGAATTCAGCAGTAGCCTCTCATTCTAAATGTGTACAAATTTCAACACTGTTTTGAAGGCCAAACAGCAACAGCAGATGCCATGGGCCACCACCCACTGGCAGATCCACCACTGGCGGTGCCTCCAGTGGAAGAGTCCATTCTGGTTTTAAACTTTCTGGACACCTTTCTGGTCACTGCTGATACTATCAGACTGTAGACACAAAAAGATCCGGTCCGGTCAAATCTTAAATACTGGTAGCGATGGGGGAAATACAAGGGCCATCACAACCAGATTTTCTAGACCAGTGAGACCACACCACCATACAGAATGGCCTCTTATTATGGGGAGCAAGAGTGACTGTCCCGAACAAAGGTTACTACCCAGTACTGGCTGAACTCCACCGAGTATGCAAAATGAAAATGTTGGTGAGAAGTTATGTCTGGTGAGCAGGGTTGGATGCCAACATAGCCAGATGAAGACCATAAAACACAGGAGCAGAAATTAGGCCATTCTGCACGAGCCTGCTCCGTCATTCAATTATGGCAGACATTTTTAACCCCGTTTTCCCACTTTCCCCCCATAATCTTTGATGCCTTTGGCAATCAAGAACTTATCTATCACTGTTTTAAATATATTCAATGACCTGGCCTCCACAGCCTTCTATTGCAATGAATTCCACAGATCCTTCACTCCCTAGCTAAAGATGTTTCTCCTCTCTGTTCTAAAGGGTCTTCCCTTTATTCTAAGGCTGTGCCTTCAGGTCCTTGTTTCTCCTGCCAACATCCACTCTGACCAGACCATTCAGTATTCTGTAAGTTTCAGTCAGATCCCCCTCTGCAATCCTTCTACCCCACATAGGTGGGGGTAAAGCCCAAAGTGCCAACAAAGACAAAAATTACTGCTAGCCCTTTGTGAGAATGGCTGGGTAACCCCCAGATTTGGTTTCACGTCAACTATGCCAGCCATTTCATGGGCTTAACATTCTTAATCATTGTGGACACCCACTCAAAATAATTGGACATGCTTAGTGTTCATTCAGCAAACACAGAGACAATGACAGGCCATCATTTACCAGCAATGAAGTAGAGTATTTCCTGAAGTTGAATGGCATTTGGTATATAAGGACAGTTCCATACCAACGATCATTCAGTAGTCTGGCAGAAAGAGCAGTCCAAACTTTAAAGGTAGGCTTAAAGAAACAACCTACGTGATATCAAACTACCTCCAGTCCAATTTGATGATCAGACCATCCCTCATGCAACTACATGGATTGCTTAAGCAGAGTTGCTAATGGTTAAATCTGATCTTCCCCGACCTGGGGGGATTGGGTGAAATGACATCAGGAACACCAATACCAGACACATGACTCCTCTAAAGGTGAATAAAGTTTGTTGCCAACAACAGGGAAATGGCCCTGCGTGGGGAAGAGGCATAGTTGACGTGAGGTCAAGACCTGTGATGTACAAAGGACCACTTCAGTAAGGTGAGATGGTCCTGAACAAGCATTTGGATGATATGAAGGCTGCAAGGTCACAAAAGAGTCAGGGGCAAAACATAACTGGTCCCTCAGAACAGCCAGAAAGGCCGTCAGAACTTGTGGGTTCTCCCCCTCTGTTTAGTGTCAAAGAAACCTCAGAGTCTGAGACAGACAAGGCTGATGTTGCAGCCTCAACTCTTTTACTGCCTGAAGAGGAGGATGAATTTCTTCCAAGACACTCTGGTTCTAAGAGGCAGGTTACAGTCTGCCCATATCCAAGACTGAGTCAGAGGAACCAGACCAGGGTACGTAAACACCCCAGGGTACGTAAACACCCCAGGAGACGCGACAAGAAAAAGAACAGGCCTATGTCCCCGGATTTAGAGGGGGAAGGATGTAACACTTGTTACAAGGTCAGCCAGGTGGTCCTCTTGTAATAAGAGTTCCCTGATTGAGGCTGTTAACCTGGTCCAAACAGAGATCCCTGGCTGACAGATATAAATAAGAATGTCAGGGAGAGGTGGGCATCGCAGGGAGTGGAGTGCATCATTTCCCCCTCCAACTCTATTTTGATTTAGTCCCTACCCTCCCCTTCACTGTTTGTTCACACAGCATTGCCCTTTGATGTGAAGGGCACTGCTCATCACTGGCCACTCGGGTGTTTTCCTACTTTTCCTGGTGGTGGAAATTGAATAAAGATTTGTACACCTTGTCTCTCACTGTGTCTCACACCTGCACACACACACCATGGGTGCTGGGGATAAAAATAATAAGCACTACCGCAGTTAGGCGGTAGTGTGGGGGTTAATGAAAAAGAAAAGAAAAAAAAAAGATAAATAAGAATGTCAGGGAGAGGTGGGCATCGCAGGGAGTGGAGTGCATCATTTCCCCCTCCAACTCTATTTTGATTTAATCCCTGCCCTCCCCTTCACTGTTTGTTCACACAGCATTGCCCTTTGATGTGAAGGGCACTGCTTGTCAAAGGCCACTCGGGTGTTTTCCTACTTTTCCTGGTGGTGGAAATTGAATAAAGATTTGTACACCTTGTCTCTCACTGTGTCTCACACCTGCGCACACACACCATGGGTGCTGGGGTTAAAAATAATAAGCACTACCGCAGTTAGGCGGTAGTGTGGGGGTTAATTAAAAAAGAAAAAAAAGAAAAATAAAAAAAATTATAAATAGGGGAACTATGTTTCACACCTGCCCACACACACAATACGGGGTTGGGGAAAAAGAAGAAAAAAAAATTAAATAAGAATGTCAGGGAGAGGTGGGCATCGCAGGGAGTGGAGTGCATCATTTCCCCCTCCAACTTTATTTGGATTTAGTCCCTGCCCTCCCCTTCACTGTTTTTGATCACACAGCTTTGCCCTTTGATGTGAAGGGCACTGCTTGTTACCTGCCACTCGGGTGTTTTCCTATTTTTCCTGGTGGTGGAAATTGAATAAAGATTTGTACACTTTGTGTCTCTCACTGCGTCTCACACCTGTACACACACAACATGGGTGCTGGGGTAAAAAATAAGCACTACTGCAATTAGGCGGTAGTGTGGGGGATAGAAAGAAAAAAAAAGCAGTGTCCCCTTTTGATGTGAAGGGTACTGCTTGTCACTGGACCACTCAGGTGTTTTCCCTTGACTTGAGTGCTGGGGAAAAAAAAATAAACCCAGGAACCAAATAAGCACTGCTGCAGTTAGGTGGTTGTGTGGGGGTTAATAATAAAAAAAAGAAGAAAAAAAAACAGGAGATAATAAATCAGAGCTTTTTGGATTGCTGGGTGTCTCTATTGCATGCACTGTTTTATGCAATTGGACTATCATATATCACACACAAATATCATATAAAAAAAAATAAGAATGTCAGGGAGAGGTGGGCATCGCAGGGAGTGGAGTGCATCATTTCCCCCTCCAACTTTATTTGGATTTAGTCCCTGCCCTCCCCTTCACTGTTTTTGATCACACAGCTTTGCCCTTTGATGTGAAGGGCACTGCTTGTTACCTGCCACTTGGGTGTTTTCCTATTTTCCTGGTGTTGGAAATTGAATAAAGATTTGTACACTTTGTGTCTTTCACTGTGTCTCACACCTGCACACACACCATAGGTGCTGAGGAAAAAATAAGCACTACCGCAGTTAGGCGGTAGTGTGGGGGAATACAAAAAAAAGATAAAGAGGAAAAAAAAATAAATAAGAGTGTCAGGGAGAGGTGGGCATCGCAGGAAGTGGAGTGCATCATTTCCCCCTCCAACTTTATTTAGATTTAGTCCCTGCCCTCCCCTTCACTGTTTTGATCACACAACATTGCCCTTTGGTGTGAAGGGCACTGCTTGTCACAGGCCACTCGGTGTTTTCCTATCTTCCTGGTGGTGGGAATTGAATAAAGATTCATGCACTTTGTGTCTTTCACTGCGTCTCACACCTGCACACACGCACCATGGGTGCTGGGGATAAAATAAGCACTGCCACAGTTAGGCGGTAGTGCGGGGCTAAATTAAAAAAAAACAAAAGAAGAAAAAAAAAAAGAGGGTCAGAGGTTCTGCTCACTCTTGACAGCTGGCTTGTTCCAGCTTTCTCAGTGTCAACAGTATGCACGTGTAAACAAAGGGTGACTTGATGATGGGATACGACCACAGTGAAATTATTTCATGACCCTTATTTCAAAGTAGCTGGAGTACAAGAGTAGGGAAGACTTTGTATAATTGCAATAAGTGCTGGTGAGACCACATCTGGAGGACTGAGAGCAGTTTTGGTACCTTTAGTCAAGGAAAGCGATTATTTTATTCAAGACAGTTCAGAGAAAGTTCACTGGGATGATCCCTGGTGCACAGAAATTGTCATATGAGCAAAGGCTAAATACATTGCACCTCTACCAATTCGGAGATTAGATGAGAGGCAATCTCATTGAAACAAAGTGGATTCTTAAAAGGTCTTGATAGAGTAAATTCTGAGAGGATGTTTCCCCTCAAGGGAGAATCTAGGGCCAGGTGTTTCAGAATAAGATGACAATTCTTTGCTCAGAGGGTTGTGTCTTTGAAATTCCTTACCACAAAGAGCTGTAGAGGCAGAGTCCTTGTGTATAGTTAAGGCTGTAATAGATAGGTTCTTGAACAACAGAAGCAGCATTGGTCAGGAAAGTGGATGGGAAAATGTCAGGCCAGCTATGTGTGGTTGTACTGTGCCTTTAAAATAAATTTGTTGAGTACTGTTTCTCTTGCAGAGAGATGGTACCATGGTGGTGTCTCAATGTTTGCTTCAGAAGCAGCAGGTAAACAGTTTTAAGCTCAGAATTTTTTTTTTAAATTAGACAAAAGAACCAGAAGTGGGTCAAGTCAGACTCACACAAACCCAGTTTATTTTCATTTAGGGTTTGGAGTTTGCTGTTGAAGCTGATAGATACAACTCAAGCTCTTTGCTGCAGCAGAGAGAGCGAGTTCTCTCTTTGATGCTAGATTATTTCTTTCAGTGTTCCTTTCTCCATAGCACATGAGGAAAATCTGTTTTGCTGAATATGCTTTTGCCAAGGGTGTGTTATGGGGTGATGCTATATTGGAATAGTCAGTGATTAGTAGAAGAAAGTGAGGACCGCAGATGTTGGAGATCAGAATCAAAACGTGTGGTGCTGGAGAAGCACAGCCAGTCAGGCAGCATCCAAGGAACAGCAGAGTCAGAGTCAATGTTTCAAGCATAAGCTCTTCATCAGGGATAGTTAGTGATGAGTAGTTAAATAATATATTATTTATTACTTACTTTAATAGTTAAAGTTATGCCAATTCTTCCTTTTTGTTTGAATTTTAACTGTGTTGTAAGAATAAAGTGTTTTGCTCAATATATTGTGGTAGACCAACTGAATCACATCTGGAACACAACATCTTACACTTGTCTTTACATAAAAAGTTAGGGTATAGGTGACCTTTCTGATATATTTTGATTTGGTCTGGTCCATAACATATGATCCGATTGAATGGTAGAGTAGGTAGAGGGGTCAAACAGCCTACGCCTGGTCCTATTTCTTATGGTCTTATTACTGAAACAAGGAAAGGCAAATAATCATGTATGGGATGGTAAGACAACTGAGGAGAAACAAAATTTATGTTTACGGAATTTGTGCCTGCAAACAAATACTCAAATTGGTATTTCTATGCAAAATTTTGATTCAATTATACCAACATATGCCAACAGTATAATTCAGAATACAACATCATTGAGTTGTAGCGTCAGAGTTATACAGCATAGAAACAGACCCTTCAGTCCAATTCATCCAAGCTAATCAGCTGTCCTAAACTGATCCAGTCCCATTTACCAGCATTTGGTCTATATCCCTCTAAACCCTTCCTATTCATGTACTCATCCAGATACCTTTTAAAATGTTATAATTGTACTCACCTCCACCACATCCTCTGGCAGCTCGTTTCATACACACACCACCGTCTGCATGAAAACACTGCCCCTCAGCTCCCTTTTAAATCTTTTCCCTTTCACCTTAAAACTATGCTCTCTCGTTTTGAACTCCCATACCCGGAGAAAAAGACCTTGGCTATTCGTCTGATCCATTCCCCTCAAAATATACATTTGCGCCAAAATAAAATTCACAATGATTCCATAAATGAAGAACTAAGGAACAGTATATAATAGGATGCTTCCTATATTCTATAATAAACCAAAAAAACTTGGCACAAAATTTTTAAATCACAAGATGTTGATTTCAGGGTACTTTCTTTGTTGTGCTTAACTGAAATGGTTATCTTTGGCTACTTATTGCAACAATACAAGTGTTCTTCTATAACACGATGGCTGCGTTCTTGTGCAACCCCACATTATAGAAAAATAATGCTTTAGAAACAGCTTTAAAATGTTGGTGATGTAACTGTGTTACAGCCAACACGCATTTTAAAAGTTTGTGCTTTAGAAACATTGTCTCCAATTTGTCAATCATGTTACAGAGAATTCATGTTACTAGAACGTGCATTATAACAGAACAACCCGTAGCTTATTGGCATTTTCTCTGGTTAAAGAGTTATTAGTTGTTCCAAGACCAACCACTTCAGAAATACTATAACTGGTTCAAGGGAGAATTAATGGTTTGTTGAACAAAGGTGCTTGAAGGATATAGCAAGAAGATGGATCATTTGATCTAAGGAACAAGGCTACTTGAGACTAACAACCTTTCCTCTTATTTAATTTTTTTTTCCAAATCTCACAATTCAAAAATGTAATTCCACAATAATGTAACAACATAAATAATCAAATACTTCATAATAATTTTGCTTGGATGCACACAGTGAAGAGAGTACCACAGAATTTAATGAAGGTCCAGAACTATTCCACATTACTGTTATAGCCATATATGAATTAGGAAGGGTGTATTAACATGGATGTTGAATCAGTATCCAATGAAGTATCATTCGAGCATTCCACTGAATCATGTGAAACAAGAAAATATTGAAAAGCACGATTAAATGGATTTCTGTGACACTTTAATACCTTCACACTGAAATTCCACATAACAGAAGAAAAGATCTGGCAAGATGCAACTCTAATACTGTATCAATTCTTTTAAAGTGACAAAACAAAGATGCCATTGTACTCAAGGTTTTAAGAGATTCCACCCCTGCCCAAAATAATTTTATTCATAAAATTTGTAAAATTACATTCTAAAACATTTTGACTTGAATATCAACAAAATTCAACTGATCTCCATGCAGCATGTCCACTCTACCCAACACAGTTGTAATAGTCTTAATATTTGTTATTACCTTTATCCCACAGAGTAATGTAGACTAATTTTACAATACTCTTAAGGGTTAACATCATCTCCAGTGGAAAGTGTTATTTAAAAAAGCCCGGGGGCTCATTTTTAATGAGCTGTAACTATTAAGTAATGCATAAAGGATACTAAAATTTATGGTGCATATAGCTATTATATAATGGTAAAAATCATTAAAAACTATTTTTCTTAATGTTCATGATGATCTGATCAGTAACTATGGAATTACTTTTAGAAACGTCAAAAACAAATCAAGTTAATTTAGACCTTTTAACTTGTGAGCATTTGGTCTTTTCAAAAGGTCACTCAAATACACACACTGCCTCAACAATTTGCAATCCCAGTGGTCAGTGCAATTTCATCAACCCAGTGTTATTGCAATCAACTGTTGTCACACTTCTGTTCAGTGTGACAACCCTCCTAGGAATACGAATGGGCTCAATATTTATATTCAAATAGCCAAACTTGCCAGCAATACCTAGCAGAATTTTTTCAAAGTTGTGGGAACATTTCCCAACCTTGCTGAACTGTGAGCTATTTACATTAGAATGGGAAAACTTTGGTACATAGAAACCTTCAATTTGGCCCGCAGTCACAATGAACTAATTCTGTTGGAATATCCAATGTAAATTGTCCCATAATCTGTGGCTGCAGGAGAAAGTTTCTCTACGAGTGCAGCTGCCACACGAGCTCACACGAGGGAGACCTAAGAACAGCACAAGGCAAGTGGGAATTCAAAATTACTTACAATGCTAGATTAATAGCAATTTTGATTTGCACATTGATTTCCCAAGTATCTACATGGAAATTAGAAAACTTCAAATGTATTTTTCATTTAGGTTTTAGAACCTTTTCAAAAAATCAAGTTAATACACAAATAGTTGTGCTCCTCTATTTTTCATATTTCCTCAACTGCAAATGCCAGTTCTTGCTGATGTCTTGGGTGCTGGTGCCTTGCCAAGCAGCCTTTCTTCATATGTAGTACTGCGAATGTTAGCAGATTGTTTGGTACTGTGGCCAGCCCCTCTCCTATCTAGAACCAATATGCTTTCATATAACATAATTCCTTTCTTCCCTGTTCTTCTAATGATATAGTGGTGCAGCACCAGCTGCTGTCTTGGTTTAGAGCAAATAATAGCCCAGACCAGAATTTTAAACTGGGACCTTCAAGTCCACATTGGCACAGAAATAGACTGAAGAGTACCTTGAACAACTATAGTGATTATACATCTCTATTCTACAATAAAATTTAGCATTTGTGTCTCAGTCTTACCAGCTTTCTACATTAAGTGCCTAAAAGCCGTATTTATAATATTACCAGAGAGGAGAAACTTCTGTTAGGTGAGGAAATAAGAGTACCTCGGGTGGTTATCCTTTGGGCAGAGAAGGTTAAGCATAAATTTAATAAAGGTGTTCAAAATCAAGTAGGATACTGATTGGTAGGTAACAATTTCTCGAGGCAGATGGGTCA
This sequence comes from Hemiscyllium ocellatum, assembly GCF_020745735.1. Lineage (NCBI taxonomy): Eukaryota > Metazoa > Chordata > Chondrichthyes > Orectolobiformes > Hemiscylliidae > Hemiscyllium > Hemiscyllium ocellatum. The sequence continues at coordinate 7,138,571 of NC_083439.1, read as the reverse complement.
ATAACCAGAAGACACAGATTTCAGGTAAATAACAAGAAAATGTCAGCAAATAGCAGATTTGTACAGCAAACAAAAAAATTTTTCTTTCCTTTCTTCTTTCATGGGATGTGGGTATTACTGACAAGATCAGCATTTACTGTCCATGTCAAATGCACTTGAACTCAGTAGCTCACTCGGCCATTTTGAAGGGCAGTTAAGAATCAACCATGTTGTGGATCTTGAGTCACATGTAGGTCAGATGAGGTAAGGATGATAAGTTGCCCTTCCTTAATAAAATTCAAGAACCAGATGAGTTTTTACTCAGTGTAGGTTCATGAGGTCAATTCCCGGAGTGGCGGGAGTATCTTACGCTGAAAGATTAGAGCAACAGGGCTTGTATATGCTTAGAAGCTGAGAGGGGATCTGATCGAGACAGAAGATTATTAAAGGATTGGACACTCTGGAGGCAGGAAGCATGTTTCTGCCGAACCAGAGGACACAGTTTAAAAATAAGGGGTAGGCCACTTAGAACAGAGTTGAGGAGAAACTTCTTCATCCAGAGAGTGGTGGGTATATGGAATGCTCTGCTCCAGGAAGCTGTGGAGACCAAGTCTCTGGATATTTTCAAGAAAGAGATGGATAGAGCTCTTAAAGATAGTGGAATCAAGGGTCATGGGGATAAGGCAGGAACAGGATACTGATTGAGGATGATCAGCCATGATCATAAAGAATAGTGGTGCTGGCTCGAAGGGCAGAATAACCTACTCCTGCACCTATTGTCTATTTACAGGATAGTCTGCAATGGTGATGATGAAACAATCTTTCAATTTCACACCATTGAATTTAAAATGCCACCAGCTTCTGTGGAGGGATATGAAACCATGCCTACAGAACATTTGAAGGATTACCAAAAATTGTTGGAGAAACATAGTAGGTCTGGCAGCATCTATGGAGTAAAAGCAGAATTAACATTGTGTTGATGATCTTTTACAGACCTGGAAGGGCTACCAGTTGTGACATTCCCACTACACCACTACCTCCTCTCAATTTATGTATAATTCAGTGATTGATAAAGGGGTTGAAATATAGAAAAGCCATAATACCTACAGCATTTTCCAACCTAGGTATGACAAAATCTCAACAAACAAACTTGGAGAGTCTTTCCCTCAAATGGATGGATATTGCCAAATCATGCATTTTGAACAGTGATGTAAATTCAAGAGCGAATGGAAAAACAGAAATCCCATGGTAGTTGTGACTCAATGATGGCACTCTTGGCTTTGAGTAAGATAGTTGTATATATAGATTCAACATTAAATGCTGTTTTGGATATAATAAAGAGACTGACTGCACCTTTCTACATCAATTTTCTGGGTTTGCTCTTTGCTTCAGTTAATTTTCTCTGCCTGAAATAAACTATTCCCTAAGTACTCTGTGATCATGAAAAACAAAAAGAGGCAAATTTTTTCATCAATCACTGATCAGCCTAGTGCTGCAAACATGTTGCAGAGTGAGAGAATGCAAGAAAATAACAGAAAAATTTCCAAGATGAAGGTCCACTTCAAAAGGAAAAGTACATCCAGAAATATTGAATGGGATTTAAGCTTTCTTGAGTGAATCTACATTCTCATTATGATCCAGAAGGACAAGGACATCAGGTAAATGGGAACACCACAATTTCCAAGTTCCCCTCCAAGCTAATCACCATCCTGGCTTGGAAATATATCACCACTCCTTCAATGTCACTAGGTCATGGAACTCCCTCCCTAATGCCATTATAGGTCTACCTACACCAAAAGGCGACATCTCAGCACTACCTTCAAGGACAACTAGAGATGGATAATAAATGCTCCCATGAATGACTGTTTTCAGCAAAATGTCAAATGTCAAGTCTCACAACTGCTCAGAGTTCAGTTCCTTCTTGACGATTTCTATAAAAAGAACAACACTGGCTTTAATACATTATAAACAGGAGTGATCAACTACATGGTTCATCCTAAGCTAAGAGGGCATGAAAAAAAAAAGAACGTGGTTAGTTCTGTTAATGTAGTGCATCATTATGATGATTTTAATGTCTATTTGTACCAAAATATATTATTTCTTGAACATTTAAAAATGGCCCAGTACAATTTTCATACCCAAATGTGGTCCACCATCATAAATGTCCAAGCACTCCGACAACACTTGCAGGATTACTGGCATCACTTCAAAAATGGCTACCTTTTTCTAGATACATGAAAAGTTTTTACAATTATCCTTTTTTTAGCCAAATTGCGACATGCATGTTTTGAAATTTATTTGCCAGTTATAATACTGAAAGTATACTGGTTTTCACATGGTTATACAATGTTTAAATAAGCTTTCCAAAATTTATAATTGAATTTTCTTTTCATGTTTATTTGTTTAAACGTGGCAAAATCTGTTTAAAAATCTCAATAGAAAGTTGTTAAAGACATGGATTCATCTGTTATGGAAAGGGCACCTCAGTAAAAAAAAATTAAATCACTCATGAGAAGCAATTCTAAAAGGAGGAAAATTTCTGTCATTGGCTTTTTAAAAGGAATAAACAAAAGACATGTTGCACAAATAGGTTTATTTTGCCTTCTACACGGTGTAATACCAAAGGTGGAAAAAAAATCTAATATGCTTGACATCAATTTCCTGGAGAAGACCTCAAAGCTAATCTTTTGATCTAGAAGCACCAGAATCCAACAAATACAATTTCAAAAGGCAAGTTACAATGTTGTTGCTGCCAAGCCAACTGTAAGATCACAGCTTATTGTAAGTCAAGCCGTTAGTAATGGTGGTTCAATTAAATTCTGAATTATCTGCTCCTTTCAGACATCTTCAAAAAGATTATTTGAGCATTGCTTCGACTAAACCAAACTGAAAGAAAAAAATTATTTCCAAATTTTAGTCAATCATTATGCATACAACCCTGATGCAACAAAATCCCAAGCAATCTGTAATCCAATTTGTAATCCAATATTAAATTTGCATACACTCAGTGTTATCACAGTTGCACAAGAAAAGTAGAAACTGGAAGCAAAAAGTGACTTCATTAAGAATACTTTTTGGCTGACGTTTAATATTCTCGTGCAAAGTTAACAGCATAACTTAAAAATTATGCTGAGAAGGCAAATTTCAATATAATGATTTCTGAATGTGTTGGGTTTAATAGTATTTCTATTCCTAAACATTGTTTTAAATGCTAACTATAAGATTATGTACTCAAATGTATGCTACGCCAGTAATAAATCTGAAACAAAAGGACATTAAATCTTGCAAGATTAATGCTTGGTTGGTTTGTTAGCAACATTTTAACCACAAATCTATCAATACTTACTGTGTAAAGATCTTATAAAGCGTTAATACTGAATAAAAGCTCTCTACTATTATTATGCCACATGGTTGGTCTAGCAATGGGTTGCTAAATAAAATGCAGATTTTAATGGTTTCTATATATACTAAGATCTTTCCAAGTGCATAAAAAAAAACTGAACTGTAGCTAAAATTACGCCAGCGATATAAAACATTCTGAGGAGACTTGAGATACTGGGATAGCCTTTTCTGCTCCACTAAGTAAAGGGAAGATTTAATTTTTTTTAAACACTATGAAAAGGTTTTATAATGTTAAATAAAGTAAGATCATTCATTTTGGTTTGGGATCAGTTTTAAAGGAGTCACCAAGTTAAAATCATTCCTAAAAAAGGGAAAGAGAGGCATTTCTGATCATAGCAAATTAATCTTTCTCAGTTTAAACAGAGGCCAAAGCACTATAAAGAAAGGATAAATATTTGAAGTCCAGTGCTTGAGGAATTTAGATTAGATTAGATTCCCTACAGTGTGGAAACAGTTCCTTCTGCCCAATAAGTCCACATCGACCCTCCAAAGAGTAACCCACCCAGTCCCATTTTCTCTCTGACTAATGCACCTAACACTATGGGCAATTTAGCATGGCCAATTCACCTAACCTGCACATCTTTGGAATGTGGGAGGAAACCCATGCAGACACAGGGGAACTGGCAAACTCTACACAGTCAGTCGCCCAAGGCTGGAATCAAACCCGGGTCCCTGGTGTTGTGAGGCTGCAGTGCTAACCACTGAGCCACCATGCCGTCCGATTTCAGTTGTCGGTTCTAAAAGTGACTACAGATGGAGTGTACCTAAAGATCATTTCCTTGTTGTTCAAACAAATGTAATAATATTTAAAACTGACATTTTTTTTATTTTAAACAAATTTAAAGTTTTCAAACTATAATTATCTAGTGATGGATACAGCTCACTGTAGTATTACATCCTATAAAGCAAAGTATTTTAGGTTTCATGCCTCTGCCAAATTTACTAGTCTCAGCTTCTTGACATGTCTCAGTGGTTTCAGAATTTTAAAAAAAATCAAATGAGCATCCTGCTTTGATAGTTAACCTATATTTCTACTGGAAAGTGCAACATTTCAAAGGAAACAGGGTGGGCTCGAGCTTTGAAAACATGAAAGGACAGTAACTGTTTTATGTATTGCTGTTCTCATCTTAGTTGACCTTACAATTCAAATAGCATTTTTCCCCTTCCTATCTGGTGTTCACTAGATGTTTTTTAATTGAAAACTCCTCTACAAAATAGCAATTCTTTTGCTACTGGATTTCACTTTCAAAAATAATTTCTTAGCAAATATGCACATGCAACTTCCATTTGCAGATCTGACTTAATAAAAAAAACTAGAGAATTATTGAACCCACTTGGCAGAATAGCAACAGTTATTACAAATAAGATTAAAGAAAATGATCACTTTTATCCAAATACAAAACATGGGAACCAAATAATTACCTATTCCAAAAAACATTGTATCGTGGTATTTAATAACATACATAAAATTCACACAAGAAAAAGTAAAGACTGCAGATGCTCCAGCATCCTGAGATCCGGGTTCAATTCCCGACTCAGGCGACTGACTGTGTGGAGTTTGCACGTTCTCCCTGTGTCTGCGTGGGTTTCCTCCGGGTGCTCCGGTTTCCTCCCACAGTCCAAAGATGTGCGGGTCAGGTGAATTGGCCATGCTAAATTGCCCGTAGTGTTAGGTAAGGGGAAAAATATAGGGGTATGGGTGGGTTACGCTTCGGCGGGTCGGTGTGGACTTGTTGGGCCAAAGGGCCGGTTTCCACACTGTAAGTAATCTAATCTAATCTAATCATTTCTCCTAGTTGATTTTAACCTTACAGCGAAGCCTCTTCCTAGGATGCCTACCTTGAAGAAGTTCTCTTCCTCTTTCCACAAGGATCTTAGTAAGTCCCTCTCTCACTGCACCTCACAGGTCATCTCCTCTGCCCTGAAGCTTTTCAGCCATGTCCTGAAGCAGACTTGCTACCACAGCCACATCTCCTTCCTCAGTACCTGCCTATGGAACTGACTGGTTCCACATGGACTCCGGACTACATTCAAACCAACACAATTTGGACCTGAACAGGCTCATTTCTGATGAAGTGCTTATGCCCGAAACGCCAATTCTCCTGCTCTTCGGATGCTGCGTGACCTGCTGTGCTTTTCCAACACTCTCAACATAAAATTCACACAGTACACGACAGGCAGAAGTGCTCCTTTCGTGTACATGTTTGAAAGGGTTTGATTAAAATGTACCTACATATGATAACATGGCTTTCATTTCCTCATCACTGCGTACTGTGATTCGATCACCATCTTCATCGTCATCTTTAAAAATAAAAATACATTGTAAATATTATTTAGTTAATCAATACTAACAGAGAGATATAGAAAATAATACTTTAGAATAGATAAGATATTAATTAAACAGAAGTTAGAATGACACAGCTAACTCCACACAACTAACAGTTTGCATTACATTATATGAATTTTGCAGAACTTTATTTGATTGAAAATTATATATATTCTCCAGGCAGGTAATATTGGAAGACAGTAGGGTCTCATGAATCCACAATGCAATCTGAACTACTATTGCATGTTTGGTTTACAAAATGTTTTCATTCCATTGTAATTTGCAAAACATATCTAATCTGTCTAATACAGTTGATACAAACTTTACTTTTGTAAGACTTGATAATTTAGCATCTTAAGTAACTATTCCTCAATTTCATATGTTACCATTTTACATTCAAATCAATACTTGCAAGTGTTACAAATCCAAAGTTTCAAAGGAGAGGTTTCATGATATCTAATAGTTATTAACACACAGAGTTACAACCATGAACTTGTATTCAAATCACTAAAACATCACAACACAACAAATGCGATCAAGTTTCATCAGAATTAGCTTATTCCAATGTGTACATACTGAACATAGGACAGTACAACACAGGAACAGGCCATGAATTTTATGCCAGTAGCTGACATCAACAAATGATAAAAGGAAATTGTAATATCCATTCTGAACCTGTATCACAATTATTTCGAAAGAAAGAGAGGAATATCCAGCAGTAATTTAATAGATTTCTTAACAACTCAATGCCAATCTAAAATAAAATTAAATAGCATAGGGTCATCCACTGTGGTTCATATTGTACTTGCAATTAACTGCAGTGTTCACAGTGTGGCAAAATATTTCACTCCTCAGTTAAAACGATGTCACTAGATAGGAATTGAAGGGAAGCCATACAGTAGAATCAATGTACAGGTAAATTCACAAACTGCCACAAATAAGCTCAAGTGGTCAATCATCAGAATTCATGACTACACCCCTTAATTCTCCAGCACCAACTTAACTTGCATATTGTCAGTACATTTTCCAAAATGCTATTCAAGGGGAGCTGAAAATGTTGTTACGTGCAACACACTACGCAATACACTATATGGTGGTTAAGTTGTTACCCTACTCCTAACATTCTTACAATAATGGAGAAGTGCCTCAAAATGCAAATATAATTCATAGGTGTATGGTTTGTTCATGTGTATCATTGCAGTATTCATGAATGGAGGCGTCATTTATTCAAATTGCATTGAGGGTGGCCTTGAAGTCCTTTCCTTTCTTTTAGCTTTATTTGTTGTATTCTCTGTCACCATGTCCTCTCTTCCCTCCTCCCATTCCAGTGGATGTCTTTTTTTTTCCAATGTGGCAGTTAGAATGACCATTATTCTGCCATTTGCGCTTTCTAATCACTTAGGCTACTGGTAGTGCAGATTTTCTCCCACAACATTCCACGCACTCCTCCCCCCTCCCCTCCCCTCCCCCCCCCCCCCCCCACCCACCCCACTATTGTGTGAATGCTCCACACTTCACATCAGCTCTGATGAAGAGTCATCTACACTCAAAACATCAGCTTTTTCTCTCTATAAATGCTGCCTGCCCTGTGATTTCCAGCATTTTTTATTTTCATTACAGATTCCAGCATCTGCAATAATTTGCTCCTGCAGGCCTTGGGGTGATGCGGTGAGAAAAGTAGTGGTGGAGTATACTTAAAGAAAGTGGCAGTACTGTACAGTTTTATGGCATTTAGAAGGTAGTACTGGTATATGGAAGCACCAAAATGAAGCTAGTGGGATACTGGAGTCCTTGGGGGATGACAAATGCTCAGTAGTAAACAGCATTAAGGAGAGACACCCATAATGTAAACAATGTGTTGGAATAAGTTTGAAATTCTGAATCAATGGGAGAATGATACCAGAAACCTGGCTTAGTGTAACAGGAAGGGTTCCTAAGCAAGAGAGCAGCAGTACTAAGATGATTATTTTGGAATATGGGAAGAATGCTTAAGGCAAGGCGCTGAAGGTGTTCGGTTTTAACATCTGCGAATAATGTACTGGGATATGACACTGGTGAAAGGGCAATATCAGGGAGAAAGATACGGGTGTTAGATATGGGACAAGAAACCTTCTGTTTAAACAATGTAGTGGAGGAAAGCCACATGAGCAAGTCAATAAATGCTCTGCAGAATTGAAAATTCTTGCAGTGGGGAAACAGTACCAAGGAGATTTAAAAAGCATGATAATATTTAGTCATTTAAGGGTTCATCTCAATGGGAATTGGCTTTTGTACTATAGTTCAAAGATAACAATTTGCATACGCACCCCAGTACTACCTGTTCTGGAGACATAAGGAGCAACACTCAAATAAAGTTCAATATTTTTAGATAACAGAAAAATGTGACTCATTACCGTTACAGAAAATGATACAACAAGGTGTTTTATACATAAACGCTTACCCTCTTTGGACATGGATAAGGAAGCTTGGAACTTGTTCAATAAATCTTTGGCAACAAGCAATGAAGCCTGTCCCAAGATTACCATGTGCTAACTTCTTAAATCAAACTTAATGTTCATGTGGAGGAAACCTGGAATGAGGGAAAGTTGCTTTGGGGCAGCACAGTGGCTCAGTAATTAGCATTGCGACCTCGCTGCACCAGGACCCAGGTTCGACTCCACCCTCAGGCAACTGTCCGTGTGGAGTTTACACATCTCCCTGCACCTGTGTGGGTTTCCTCTGGGTGCTCTGGTTTCCTCCCACAGTCCAAAGATGTGCAACCTAAGTGGACTGGCCTCACTAGATTGCCCTATGGTGCCCGAGGATGTGCAGGCTAGATGGGTTAGCCATGGAAAATGCAGGGTTACAGGGTTAGGGTTGGGGGATGGATGTGGTCGAATGCCCTTTGGAGGGTCGATGTGGACTTGATGGACCGAATGGCCTGTTTGCACACTGTGTAGGAATTCTATACGTTTTTTTTTAAAAGTGCAAGTCAGTGCTGTGATCTCAACCACCCCATCCGATAAATGCATGAATACAAAATGAAATTGGACTTCCCACAGCACATCCTTCGAAATATTTTCCCATGGTGACCCCAAATTGAGGCTTGAAAATTGCTGCAAGCCTTCAGGAAATGGGGTAGAGGATATCCAAGAGCCATGGCCTCTTCAAAGTTGCAACCCCAAAATTGCAGCTTGTGACCCGATTTGGGATCCAGAGCCCATCTTTGGGAGGCTTAGATTTCTAAAATTCCACAAATTACAAAACAGTGTACAAATTGCAAAACAATCACAAAGTAGTATCCAAATAACAGATGCTTCTTAACTTTTAAAATTCTTAAACTTATGTAGTAAGTTAAAATATTATTTCAATGGTATGTTGCATAATCAAGCACCATCATTTAAGCAACCAAAACAAATAACATTCTTTGCCAAAACACGTATTTTTAAAAGAAACTTTCATGGGTGTGAACTCGCTGGTAACAGCAGCATTTTCTTGTACATCTTTATTTACCCAACAAGCAGCAAGCCATCTTCCTGAACTACTATAACCTGTTTATATGTATACCCAAAGTGTTATTAGGGAGAGAGTTCCAGAATTTTCTCCATGGACAGTGAAGTTCGGTGAAGGTTTAAAATCAGATTGGTGCATGACAGAGTTATCAGATTTTGAAGATGCTGAAAGCAACTTGGTGAGTTGTTACAGTGCATCTTGTACATGACACACACTGCTGCTGCTCTACATCAGTGGTCAACGATGCAAATCTTTAAACTGGTACATGGAATGTTCATTAAGCAGACTGTTTTGTCCTGTAGGCTTTACATTGAATGAATTTCGATAAAGCCTACAGAATACCAGATATTAAAACAAAATTAACTAAAATAAAACCAGAAGCTGATTAATGTGTATTTCTATAATTTGGATTTATTTTACACATTAAGCAATAGTTTACTTACATTCAAACGCCGTGGTTGTCGTGTCTGGCAACACCTGACCAATAACATCCTAAAAGTAAGAAACAAAATTGGTAATTCTGAAGCAGATCTCAGAAGATTTTACATTCAAAGATAAAGTAAAATACATTTTAAAAATCAGGTAAATAATTTGCTGCCTTCTTCCATACATAAATGTTGACTGCTTACTCCCAACATGTGCCAGAAGATGCCTTCATATCTCACTTTAGCCTTCTTTAAATAATGTGTGACCCCTCCTCTCACTCCCACCTCCCGAATCCCCAGAATACATCTCTATGACTCTGTAATCATGACTGAGATCAGTAACTCAGGATATAAAGCAAAGACCAAAACTTGCATCTTATATTTCTGACGGCCTCCTGCATGGGTTCTAGAATAGAGTCTTAGTTGGAACTCCCACAGCTTGCTTTAGCAATGCAGGGATTGTGTTTTATATACGTATAATTAATACTGAATCTGTGCAACAATCTGTACGCAAAACCTTTTTTGCTTTTCCATTAGGATACTCTATTCCTGAACCACTATAGCGCATCTGTTATATGTATATCCATACTGTTACTACAGTGGTTGGGGGCGGGGGGCAGAGGAGAAGAGAGGAGCTCCAGGATTTTCTCCACAAACAGTGATGTTTGGAGAAGGTTTGAAATCAGGTTGGTGCATGACAGAGTTATCAGGTTTTGAAGATGCTGAAGGTGGCTTGGTGAGTTTCAACAGAAAAGATCATTAACTTATTTATCTTTTGCTGTGAATTAAGACAGAAGAATGTGAGGCAGATGTTGCATAGTTCACAAAAATAATGAAATATAATAGCAAAATCAGCCAAGGCATTAATGTGAATTAAATTAAATAAAAGCAAACAGAACTAACAAGAAATCAAATAAAAAAAAATCAACATGACAAAAGTTAGGAATAAACTAAGAAATAATTATTTTGGTTTTAATATGATAAGCTAACAAGAATAATCAGAAAAAAAAGGAAATGGTACTTCATAGATTTTTCATGTTTCCTTATCTATTGTTGCTGATTATTTAAAAGAAATGGCTCTTTGAATTACTTTGTCAGAGTTTGTAATCAGTGTGTCATTTTACTCATTCTTCAGAGAGGTAAGGATACTAGGTCAATTCTGTTGTTAATCTGTGAAAAAGATTTTAGCATTGTCATTTAATAAGTTAATTTTTGTCCTCATTAACATGTAACACTGAAACACTGGAGCAAGAGTAGATCATTCAGCCTGGACCTTCGCCATTTAAAATGTACATAGCTGTTCCATCCACTTCACTGCAATGCTCCACATTATCTCCATGCCCCATTACATCACTGATATTTAGAAATATGTCAATCTCTACTTTAAACATGCTCAATGACTGAATATCCACAGTTTTCTAGGGTAAAATATTCCAATTATTCAAAATCCTGAGTTAAAAAAAAATTTCAGTCCTTTTGCAAGCCACTTAGGAAAATTAGCTGATTCTCATGCCTCACCACTGGCATTGATTAATTAATTAACCTTTGTAGCAAAGTATGCAAAGTCCCTAATTTAGCTGTCAGAGAATTAGGTTAACAGACAACACCAACCAGGTTTCCATAATTATTGAGAACTACTGCTTGTTACAAGTAAGTAGGTTCTAGCATCGGTGAAAAAAAGCTACGAACTGTCAATATATGAACTCTACTAGTTGAAACTCTAAACCCACGAATCCCCACACACAGTGACACAAGCAAACAAAAATCTATTTTTGAGCAGAGGTAAAAGAAAAATTGGGAAATACAGTTCAATAAAACCATCCGACAGGTTTTGTCACTTCTGTGCAAGAGGAACATGGCAATTTATACACTGATTAGCAAATCTCTTAATTACTGGTTAAAGCAACAGTTTATAGCAAATGGTGGGAGAAAATAACTGGCTTTATTCAGGCTACAGGTACTTGTACAGCAGAGAAAGAGAGATAGTGAATCTACTCTTCCAGCAATCTGGAGGCTTCTCATCCTCGATTGTAAACTCACAAACCGGCTCCTGGGCAGATGAACAATCTGTGTTTAGGCTGATGACTTCTGGCAGCCACATCTGCACAAACCAGTTACTTGTTGCCAACCAAATTTCTCACTGCGGACATACATCACATTTCTATGTTATTTTATCTCACCCCCCAACCCCCCCCACCTCTCCTTGCAAAGCAACAATGTAAACACAATCCAGTAACTTGTTTCAAAAGCTATTAATTCCTAAAAACAGTATTTTTTTCATTTTAGTTCACAATCAAAAAATGAAAATAAGAAGATACCATCTTAACAATTCCAAGTGGTATGCCTTTTATTTTGTGCCCTGGCTCTAAATTCTAAGATAGGGAAATCATCTTATTTGATTTATCCAGTCCATTCCTTTAAATATTTTGTACATTTCAACGAGATCATTGCCCATTCTTCAAAACGCGAGAGAATACAGGATCAGTTTCCCCAATTTCTTTCCACGGTTGTGTTATCCCAGAACAAGTCTGAGGAACTTTCATTCCTGTATTGCAATATTTGCCTTCCTTAGATAAGGAGACAAGAATTGTGAAGTAGGTGCAGTCGAATGAAAGATCAATGTGGTTGAACAAAGACTTAAGTACTCTTGTACTCAAATTATCTTCTATGAAAACTAACATACTATTAGTCTTTCTAATTGTTTGCTGCATCTCTATGCTAGTCTTCAGTGACTTACTGACATGGACACCCAGAGTTCTTTGTATATCTTCACTTGCTCATCTCTTACCATTTGGACATCCTCATATTTCCCCATATTGTATTCCATTTGCTATGTTCTGTCAGTAAGAGTGTACAAATCCTTTTGAAGCCACTTCATGTCTTCCCCAGATCATACATTCCCACCTAGGTTTGCATCATCTGCAAACTTTGAAATATTACATTGAGCCCTTGTATCTAAATTCATTGTTCTATTTTGTGAACAGCTGGGGCTCCAAGTACTGATCCTTGCAAAACTTACTAGTCATGGCTTGCCAACATGAAAATGACCCGTTTATTCTTATTCTTCATTTTATGTCCATTGCCCAATCCTTAGTTTCAGCCAATATATTAAAACATCTAGAATAGGTGTTAATTTTGCTAATCAACCTTCTGCAGGGGATTTTATCAAATGACTTCTGAAAATCCAAGTTTATTTTGTCCACTGACTCCACTTCTTCGTTTCTGTTATTAATAGGTTCCAAAAGCTCCAAACAAATTGTCAAACACAATTTCCCATTCACGAATCCATGCTGACTATGCCCAAACAGATTGCTTCTGGTTGCAATTCCATTGGTGGTACTGCAAACATTGGTGTAATGCATACTTTCAGTATTCTTGAAGTGTACTTGTTTGCTATCAGTGCCAAAGTCTTTTAGTAAGTTCCAAGTTAAAAGCATGAAGATCCAGAGAAGACTAACACTTTTGCTCCAGGACTGAGATAATGAAAAGCTCACCAATTAATCAATTTTCTTAAAGGATCACCCCTCAGAACATGAAAAGCATGAGCAAGTGTATTCCTCTCAATGCATAATTCCCCTCTCTCCCCATATCCCTTCAATGCCTTTAGTATCCAGAACTTTACAGTCTATTTCTTTTTTTACATAGATATTTTTATTAGAAATTTAACATTTTAACAAATTTACAAAAATAAACAAAATTCTCAAGTACAAACATTGATATATAAATAAATCTTAAATATACAATAATCAAAATTTAACAAAAGAAAAATACCAAGAGAGAAAAAAAACAAAACTCAATTAACTACTAATCTAACCTACAATTAGCCAGAGTGTATAATGGAGTCACTTACATCTTTCAAATAAGAGAAAATGAGAGAAAAAAAAAGAAGTGGGGGAAGAAAAAAAAACCCCAACGGTTAACATAGAAGTTGGATAATGAAATACTTGCTCGGAATGTGTTAACATCATATATAACAAAACCCGTATTCGTGCGGGATTCCTCTCCCAAGGGGCCCCGGACCAGCCATGTTTGTAATCTCAATTAAATAAAAGCCCTTGTTAGGATAGCCAAAATATCGATGTAAAAGGGCTGCCATATTTTATAAAATAATTCGGTCTTTCGGTGCACCATATTTATAAGGAAATCAAGGGGAATACATTCCATGATTAATCTGTGTCAATTTGAAAATCCAGGGGAACCTTCAGCCACCCAGTTTACCAAAATATTTTTCCTTATACGGAAAGAGAGAACAGAAAATAATCTCTTCCTATTTGACATTCCAGGTGCACCACTTAACCGACTGGTCAACCATAATCATCCGGGTAAATCCGAGACCCCTCGGGAGGGGAAATCCTATCTAAAACATCCCGAGCATGGAGCATATAGAACTTACAAAAATAAAGGTTCTCTAATACACTCATAACAGTATAATAAAAAGAAAACTATTTCTAAATAATAAAAAAAACATATTTGAATGGAGATTATCCCCCTTGTTCCCAGGGGGTATCACTTCTTTTCCAACGGTCCATCATATCCTCTCCCAACCAGTGCCCCATCCTTGACCCAGGCGCTCCTTAATAGGATGAGGAGAATTCAGATATAATACAGAGCTAGAATTAACAGTGAGCACCCTACCCCCACCCCCTCACCTGAGTATATTTGGTAGTATTAATACCATATATAAACATATATAACTATAAAATTACAACTTCAACAAATTATAATTAAATATAATAATATAAAATAGCAAGGGAAAATAACCCCGCTCCTAGAGACAAAAGTAAAATAGAATAAGGTAACCACCTCTCCCCACCAACATTAACTAAACCCCCTGGCTTATATACATACATATATACACATACATGCATACACACATATATGTACATACACACATACATACGTATAATAATAAAATAAAAGAACCCTGGGGGGAGGGAGAAAATCTTTAAATGGAGAGCAAATAAGTAATTCCCTCCCCCCCCCAAGATAATAATAAACAGTAAGATAAGAAAAAGAAAAACGGGGGGGATATAAATCGGAGTGGGGAAAAGGCAAGCCAACATACATTGTCTCTTACGATTTATTTAAGAGAGTCCAAAAATTCCTTAGCCTTTTCTGGAGATCTGAAATTATACCCGGATCCTTCGTGGTTAAAACATAGCGTCGCTGGGTAGCGTAAGGAGTATTGAATATTTAAGTCCCTTAAACACTTCTTCACCTCATCGAACACCTTCCTCCTTCGAGCCAGAGCCGGGGAGAAGTCCTGAAATAACATGATCTTGGATCCTTTATAAATCATGGCTTTGGGATCTTTTCCAAGATTTATAGAGGCATCTAGGAGTATCTGCCTCTCCCTATAGCTCTGCAGCCGGAACAGGACCGGGCGTGGGCACTGGTTCGAGCCAGGCCCGCGTATTGTGACCCGGTAGGCCCATTCTACCCACACCTGGCCTGATCCAGCCTCCAGATCCAAAAGTTGTGGCAACCACTGTTCCAGGAATGCTGTGAGCTGGCCTGTCTCTTCCCGTTTGGGAAGGCCCAGCAAACGAATATTTTTTCGGCGACCTTGATTATCGAGGTCGATGTAATTCGCTAAGGTCCGGACTCGCTGTTCGAGAGTCCGGACCTGATCCACGGCCGACTGAGCTGCAGTCTCGGAGGTCGCGGCCTTTAACTCCGCCCCTCCGACTTGGCGCTCGAGCTCCTGGATGTCTCGGCCGTGCTTTTGCAGCTCGGCCGAGAGTGATTCCCATCGATTTCGGGACTCCTCGATAAATGCGTCGATTTTCGCGTCCAGCTTGGTGATCATCTCCACAAGGCTTGTTATTGTCGGTAAGTCCCCCAGGACGGCTATGGACGCCTCAGCTGCAGCTGGAGAGGGTGGGGGAGGCGTTCCTGCTTGCTGAGAGCTGAGGGCTCTCCTCCCTTTAATCATTTTTCCTAAGAGATTAGATTATTTAAATTTAATACTAACACTACCAAACAACTAATTATATTAAATAAAAGCTATTTTAGATGATTTGGTGAGTGTGGTGGGGGTGGGTGATACACTTTGCCCAAGTCTTGGGAGGAGCACTGTAGACTCAGACTTGCTGGGTCGCCGCCATCTTGAATCGCCTACGGTCTGTTTCTTAAATATATAAAGTGCCTTGGCCTCCACCACCTTATGTGGAACAAAATTGCCCAAGATCACATCTTCTGAGTTCCAGGGAAAAAAAAATCCCAGCCTAAGTTCTCCTTACAACTCAAACCTTCCAGTC
The DNA here is from genome assembly GCF_020745735.1 of Hemiscyllium ocellatum. Taxonomy (NCBI): domain Eukaryota; kingdom Metazoa; phylum Chordata; class Chondrichthyes; order Orectolobiformes; family Hemiscylliidae; genus Hemiscyllium; species Hemiscyllium ocellatum. The sequence goes on along the minus strand of NC_083439.1, from coordinate 7,122,687 downwards.
TCAGTAACATACTTATAAACCTTATTTGCACCCTTTCCAGTTTGATAATGTCCTTCCTACAGCAGGGCAAACAGAATTGTATATAGTATTTGAAATGTGGCCTACTAATGTCTTGTACAGCCAGTATGACATCCCAACTCCTTTACTCAATGCTCTGACTGATGAAGGCAAATATGCCAAACTCCTCCTTCACCACCCTATGTACCTGTGACACCTCTTTCAAAGAACTATGTACCTGCACCCCTGGGTCGCTCTGTTTGACAATGCTCCCCAGGACCCTACCATTAAATGTACAAGCCCTGCCCTGTTTGTCTCACCAAAATGCTACACCTCACGTTTGTCTGAATTAACCTCCATCTGCTATTCCTCCGCCCACTGGCCCAGTTGATCAATATTCCATTGTACTCTTAGATAACCTCCTTCGCTGTCCACTAAACGACCAATTTTGGTGTCATCTGCAAACTTACTAATTGTACCTCCTATATTCCCATCCAAATTGTTTATATACCTGACGAACAACAGTGGACATGATTTTCCACACACAAAGCCATGCTGACAATCCCTAATCAGTTCTTGCCTTTTCAAATGCATAAATCCTGTCTGTCAGAATCCCCTCAACGACTTGCCCACCACTGATATCAGGCTCATGGATCTGTAGTTACCTGGCTTTTACTTGCATACTTGGCTGTTAATGATAGAAATCTCTCTGCTAAGGGCCCCTCAATTGTTTCCCTAGAGTCTAATGATAACCGTAAATCCATTGTTGATTGTTGGGAAAATCCATCTGGTTCAATAATGTTCTTTTAGTGAAGGAAATTGCCAATCTTCCCTGGTCTGGCCTACATGTGACTCCAGACCCACAGCAAATGTGATCGACTCTTAACTGCCTTCTGGACAAATTAAGGACGAGCAAAAATACTGGCCTAAATCAGTGATGTCCTCATCCCAAGAATGATGATTTTTTAAAAAAAAATCCATGGAGAGAAAGCAAGCGAACGTTTCAAGTCTGAAGAAGAGGCATCAGCCATAACTGAATGGTGAAGCAGACTTAATAGGCTAAATGGCCTAATTCTGCTCCTATATCTGTGTAATGGAAAATATAGACATCAATGGGTAAGCAATTAAAATCAGGAACTCTCAAGAATTGGAGGAGTTCCAAACTAAAGTAAAAATGTCCGTTTCTCAGATTAAAACGTTTGAAGAAATGCCAATGTCTGCATGTTGCTTAATTACTTTTTGTAACAACTGAATATTCTAAATCTGAGGGAATTTAGTATGAGGCAGTGATTTGATTAATATTTTCAAAACATCAAGGGAAATAGGTAAGAAAGGGAGAAGCTATCAATGATTGTTGGGATTAATCGGAATAGAAGTCATGAAGTAAACATTGACTGGAATTTCTGCAATGAAATCAGGAAACACGTCTACACAACGATGAAAGAAGTCAGATCTCTCTTCTGAAAACAGTTGATGATACTAGATCAATTATTAATTTTAAATGTAAATTAATAGTTTTGTAAATAAATACATTTGAGGAGTGAATGAAGGTAAGGAGTTAAGTTGGACATTGCTCATGATATCACTTAATGTTGTAAAGGGCTCAAAAGGCTAAATGGTCTACTCTTGTAAACCAACTCAATTGAATTTGAGTTTTTTGAAGAAGAAACAAAGAAGATTGATGAGGGCAGAGCAGTAGATGTGATCTATATGGACTTCAGTAAGGCGTTCGACAAGGTTCCCCATGGGAGACTGATTAGCAAGGTTAGATCTCATGAAATACAGGGAGAACTAGCCATTTGGATACAGAACTGGCTCAAAGGTAGAAGACAGAGGGTGATGGTGGAGGGTTGTTTTTCAGACTGGAGGCCTGTGACCAGTGGAGTGCCACAAGGATCAGTGCATGGCCCTCTACTTTTTGTCACTAACATAAATGATTTGGATGCGAGCATAAGAGGTACAGTTAGTAAGTTTGCAGATAACACCAAACCTGGAGGTGTAGTGGACAGCGAAGAGGATTACCTCAGATTACAACAGGATCTGGACCAGATGGGCCAATAGGCTGAGAAGTGGCAGATGGAGTTTAATTCAGATAAATGCGAGGTGCTGCATTTTGGGAAAGCAAACCTTAGCAGGATTTATACACTTAATGGGAAGATCCTAGGGAGTGTTGCTGAACAATGAGACCTTTGAGTGCAGGTTCATAGCTCCTTGGAAGTGGAGTCGCATGTAGATATGATAGTGAAGAAGGCATTTGGTAAGCTTTCCTTTATTGGTCAGAGTATTGAGTACAGGAGTTGGGAGGTCATGTTGCGGCTGTACAGGACATTGGTTAGGACACTGTTGGAATATTATGTGCAATTCTGATCTCCTTCCTATCAGAAAAGATGTTGTGAAACTTGAAAGGGTTCAGAAAAAATTTATAAGGATGTTGCCAAAGTTGGAGGATCCTGGCTACAGGGAGAGGCTGAACAGGCTGGGGCTGTTTTCCCTGGAGCGTCAGAGACTGAGGGGTGACCTGCATGTCCTTGGTGGATTGGGAGGGGGTGTTGAAGTGTTGAGACACGGGGTGGTTGGGTTGGTTGGTCCGGGTGTCCCAGAGGTGTTCTCTGAAACGTTCTGCAAGTAGGCGGCCTATCTCCCCAACATAAAGGAGGCCACATCAGGTGCAGCGGATGCAGTAAATGATGTGTGTGGAGGTGCAGGTGAATTTGTGGCAGAATTTCCTTGGACTCCTCCATCGCCAGACCATAGCAACAGGACAGCTGGAGGAAGAGCACCTCATCTTCCGCCTACGAAGCCTCCAACCACAAGGGATGAATGCAGATTTCTCCAGTTTCCTCATTTCCCCTCCCCCCACCTTGTCGCAGTCCCAACCGCGAACTCAGTACCACCTTCCTAACCTGCAATCTTCTTCCTGACCTCTCCACCCCCACCCCAGCCTATCACCCTCACCTTAATCTCCTTCCACCTATCGCATTTCCAACACCCCTCCCCCAAGTCCCTCCTCCCTATCTTTTATCTTAGCCTGCTTGGCACACTCTCCTCATTCCTGAAGAAGGTCTCATGCCCGAAATGTCGATTCTCCTGCTCCTTGGATGCTGCCTGACCTGCTGCGTTTTTCCAGCAACACACTTTCAGCTCTGATCTCCAGCATCTGCAGTCCTCACTTTCTCCTCCAATGAAAGCAAGCATACAAGTACAGCAGGCAGTGAAGAAAGCTAACAGCATGCTGGCCTTCATAACGAGAGGAATTGAGTATACAAACAAAGAGGTCCTTCTGCAGCTGTACAGGGCCCTGGTGAGACTGCACCTGGAATACTGTGTGCAGTCTTGGTCTCCAAATTTGAGGAAAGACATTCTGGCTGTTGAAGGAGTGCAGCATAGGTTCACGAGGTCAATTCCCGGAATGGCGGGACTATCTTACGCTGAAAGATTGGAGCGACTAGGCTTGTATATCCTTGAGTTTAGAAGGCTGAGAGGAGATCTGATTAAGACTCATAAGATTATTAAAGGATTGGACACTCTGGAGGCAGGAAGATTTTTCTGCTGATGGATGAGTCCTGAACCAGAGGACACAGTTTAAAAATAAGGGGTAGGCCACTTAGAACAGAGTTGAGGAGTAACTTTTTTACCCAGAGAGAGTGGTGGATGTACGGAATGCTCTGCCCCAGAAGGCTATGGAAGTCAAGTCACTGGATACTTTTAAGAAAGAGGTGGATAGAGCTCTTAAGGATAGTGGAATCAAGAGTTATGGGGATAAGGCAAGAACTGGATATTGATTGAAGATGACCAGCCATGATCATAATGAATGGTGGTGCTGGCTCGAAGGGCAGAATGGCCTACTCATGCACCTATTGTCTATTTCCTATTCTGAATGCAATAATTTCTACTGAGATATTCAATGGTGCAAGCATCTCCTCTGGTTTTTCACTGAATGTCCATTTTTCACGCATTTGCACAGAAAGCAAATTTCATTATTTGATTAGCATTATAATTCAACCAGATCTATTCATCCACTAACAGCCATACATCTGCACCTCCCTTTATGGCCGACTGGAAATTCTGGTGCGAAATCCAGTAGCTCTGTTAATTCATGTAAGATATGAACTCCAGAGAATTCTGGATATCTAGTAAAGTACAATATTGGATACGAAAAAAAACATAGGAGCTTACAGCAGATTACCATAACACCAGAAACCCTAGAGACATACAGAAAAAAGCATGGGTTACTTTAAAAATAAATTAGGAAAGCAACTGGAGGGCATAAGAAAAAACAATGGCAGGTAAAATGAAGGAAAATCCGAAGGCATATAATAAGTACAGTAGGAGCTGAGGATAACTGGAAAAAGATTGGCGTCCATGAGGTACCCATGTGGAAAATTTTGGGTGGAGACAGATGATGTAGGTAAGTCTTTAAATTAGTACTGTATTAGTCCAACTGTATTCAAGATAGAGAAGAATAAGATAGTTATAGAAATAAGAGGAGAGAACTAATGTACTCAAATGAATTATAACAGAGCAAGTGGAGGTACCAGTAGTGTTAGCAAACTTAAAATTTGATAAGTCTCCGGGCTTAGATGGAATGCATTCCAGCCTGCTATGGGAGGTAAGGGAGAAAATTGCAGGGCACCAACATTAATTTTCTAATCCATCTGGACACTGACACTTAGTCTGTTGCTGGTCTTGGGTGTTGGCCACAGAAATGCCAAAGGATTGTAAGACAGCTAAAGTGGTACTCTTATTCAAGAAGGGTGACAAAGAAAAAAAAAATCAGTGGTTTATAAGACAGAGTCCAACACCAGTTGAAGCAAAACTTTGGAAAAGATTCTGAAGGAGAGAATTAATTTTTACTTGGAGAAGAAAGGATTAATCAAGCATATGAAGGGGAGATCATGTCCGACAGGTTTGTTTGAGCTTTTTGAAGAGACTAGACAAGTAGATGAGGTAAAATGAATGTACTTTGATGTAACCTTTGACAAGGACTTGTTGGGCCGTTGATCAAGAAGGTAAGAGCCCATGGGATCCAGGGCAAATTGCGAAACTGGATCCAAAACTGGTTTAATGGCAGGAGTCAGAGCGTGATAGTCGAAGGCTGTGTTTTTGTGACTGGTAGCATGTGCTCTGTGACATTTCACAGGTTCTGGATCATTTGCTATTTGTAATGTATATTAATGATTTAGACACAAATATAAAACTTGATTGTAAACTTACCAATGACAGAAATTCATGTGGTAAACAGTGAGGAGGAAAGTCTTAAACTACAAGATGATACATACAGGCTGGTCAGATAGGCAGAACAATGGAATCTTATCCTGAAAGATGTTAGGCAATGTATTTTGGGAGAACCAACAAAGCAAAGCAAGGCAATGAATTGCTGCACCCTAGGAAGTACAGAAGATCAGTGGGACTTTGGTGTGCCTGTCCACAGATCCTTGAAGACAATATGAGAGGTTTGTTAAGGTAGTTAAGAAGGCATTTGGGGCACTTGCCTTTATTAGTCAAGGCACTAAATACCAGAGTAGGGAGATGTAGCTGTATACAACGTTAGTTAGGCCTGGAGTACCCAGTGCAGTTTTGATCACCACACTATATTGCAATGTAAATGAACCAGAGTGGAAGAGATTTACCAGGATGTTCCCTAGAATGGAGTCATTCAGCTTATGGAGACTAGATTGGCCTTTGAGCAGAGAAGGCCACAGGAGGAAATGACGGAGGTGCAGAAAATTATGCAAGGTATAGACAGGCTGAAACTTTTCTCCTGATGGAGGAGTCAGTAACCAGAGAGTACAGATGTCATAGGGCATAGAAGGCAAAGGGCATGGGTATCTAAAATTTAGTGCTTGAAAGGGTGGTAGGCACAGTGTGGGAGGTTAGAAATGTAGTTTCTGCAGATGGGCAAGGGGAACATTATACAAACGGTCGTGGAATTCTTGTAGCATGTAGCATACTTAAGGCTAAGACTTTAATGAATATAGAGAGTCTTTTAAAGAAAATAGTTTTAAGCTAGGAAATAACTTTAGTGTTGTAGTTGACCACAAAAAGAAGCAGCAGGGTCATTTCACAATAAAGCTTATAGTATGATAAGAGAAACTGGATAAAAGAACAAGCTGTAACAAACAAGGAACAAAGAATGCAGACATACAAGGACTGCAGGATGGCTAGATAAGAAAATAACTAGAGAAAAACAAGTGAGGCAATCGGCTTATGATAGGATGGGAAAAGGGAGGCATGATTCCGCAACTTGTAAACTGAATAAGAAAGCTAACATGTTCTGTTTTCGCGCACATTTCTGCTTGATTGCAGAAGTGTCCGGTACTTGCAAGGTTGTAATAAATTGTTCTTGTTTCCAAGGCTTTGTCTCAGGCTGATTTGTGAGTGAGTTCTGCTTCTCACATTTGGGGGCTCGTCCGGGATCCAAAATGCCGACCGCTCGACACTCTTGGAACAATGGGGGAGGTGCACCTCGTCAATTTCAGTGATCTCTGACTCCCTTGCTTGTCGTTCGTTGTTTGGGCGAGTACGATCCGGACAGGGAGACCCTGAAAACAAAGTGGATAGATGCGGCGGGTTCGGTTGAGCAACTCTTGTGCACAAGACCCAGATATGGAAAGGTCTTAAAAGGATATATCCGGGCAACTGGGGGCAGTGGTATTTGCTACAGGAATTGACACGGGATGGGATGCACCAAAATGACCAGGTAACTCTGTGCACAGACCAAGGTAAGAAAAGAGACCTTTAAGTATTGCCTTGGTGGTCGGGACATACGAAGGTACGGGGAATTGGTGATACATAAAATAAAGCATATGTCAATGGAAAACAGCCTGTGTCAGAAGGGCTAGTAGCTGAAGGGCTATTGAGGGTGCACTTCGTAACTAACTTATGGCCAGACGTCCAGAAGAATATTCAAAAGCTAGAGGAGTCGTTGCCGGAGTGTGTGCGTGTGTGTGAGTGTGCGTGTGAGAGAGAGAGAGAGCTGTACAGCTACTAGAAAGGTTAACCCTTTGTGATTCAGTTTGAATGCATATTTGTTTGTTGGTGATTGAATGTTTGTGCTTTGTTCCCTGGAGCTCGAGATCCGGGACGTTTTGAATCTGATTTCTACTATGGAAAATTTAACATGATTTCTTTTAAGGTTAAGGATTTTACAGATTATGAAATAAAATGTTAACTCCTGTTCTTTTTACAGGTCATGACTGCCTTACTATCAGTTTCTAGCTAATCTCTTTTATCCTTACATAAAAGTGATTTATGGAGAACAGTTGAAGTCTCAAAAGGCAGATAATTGGTCAGACTAATCGGACAAGTAAGGTGTCTAGTCAGGACCCTGAAGGGGGTGTGGAAGAAGGTGACACCGGACCTCATTAAGATTAATTAAATTAGCAACAATGGGAGGCATGGGGAGTTGCCTGTGTAACGATCGATCTGTAAATAACGTTAATGGGGAATATATTCCGCCAGACAGTCCTTGGGGAAAATGTTGGGTAATTGGGAACACAACTCCCAGGCATGGGAGAAAGAGAAGGCTACAATGATAAACTATTGTTGTTTCATTTGGATTAGAGAAAGTATTAAGGTGCCTGAAATTTTTTGGCCCAAATATGGGTTCGATGAAGATTGGCTGTGTCAAGATCTTAATATATACATCAATCGAGAAGAACTGTACAGTCAAAAACCGATTATGCGGCTTGTTGGATAGGGAGCACGGGAGTAAAATTATGTCCCAGGAATACGGAGGAATCAGGGAAAGAACAAGGGAAGCCACAATGGGATCCCTTAACATGTTTGCCACCACATATACTACTCCCCGGAACGAGCCTACAGCTCCCGAAGTAGAACCAAGTCCAGACGCAGAAAGGGGAATGGACTCTGAACTAAAAGATGCAGAACCTAGGGGGCTCAGAATCACTCAAGCCACCACATGTAAAGGAGGGGCAGAGATAATGGAAAATGTAAAATTATGTCCCTTACGAGAGGTTCCGATTGAGGAAGGTACAATTGGATATGTAAACGCTCCCTTAACTAGCAGTGAAGTTAGGGTCTTTAAAAAGGAAATAAAAAGTTTAATAGAGGATCCGGTTGGACTAGCTGAACAATTAGATCAATTCCTAGGGCCTAATTTATGTACCTGGGGAGAACTGATGGCAATTTTAGGAACGTTAATTTCAGGGAAGAACGAGGTGTGATTAGGAGAGCGGCTTTATAGAAATGGGAAAAGAAGCACCCAGTTGGGGAAGAAGGGACCCCAGCAGAACAGAAATTCCCAAATGTTGACCCTCATTGGGAAAATAATGACAGAGAAGATAGGGAGTCAATGCGGAATCTACGAGAAATGGTAATATTAGGAATTAAAGAGGCGGCACCTAGCTCACAAAACTTTGTTAAGGCCTTTGAAGTACGACAAGAGAAGGATGAAACCCCTTCTGCATTTCTTAAAAGGCTCAAGGAGGCCACAAGGTAATATTCGGGAATGGATCCCGATAATCCGAAAGCACAGGACTCTAAAAGGTCCAGTTTGTAACTAAATCATGGCCGGACACACAAATGAAATTACAGAAATTAGATGGATGGAGTGAAAGACAGATGGAAGAACTGTTATGTGAGGCACAGAAAGTGTATGTGAAAAGGGAAGACGAGAAGCAGAAACAGAAAGCCAAAATGATGGTGGCGGCAGTAGAAGAAATAACAAAAAGGAGAATGGGATCAAGGGATAACAGGAAGGGTTGGGGAGGACACGAAAGACAAGGATCAGATACCCGGGAAAGGAGGCAACAGGTAGGGTGTTACCATTGCGGGAAAGTAGGGCATTTTAAACAGGAATGCCCGGAATTAGCACGAGAAAGGGAAGCCGTTTCCCTAATGACCTTAGATGAAGATTCGGGGAGTCAGGGGTTCCTTCCTCCTGAGACCCACCGGGAACCCTTAATAAATTTAAAGATGGGACCTGAAGGGGAGGAGGCAGTATTTTTGGTGGACACGGGAGCTGCATGGTCATCCCCATGTTTTAGACCTGCCGGTGTTAAATTGACTAACAAGAATCTCAGGGTTTCCGGAGTAAAAGGCGAGGAATTCTTGCTGCATATTTTTGAGCCAATCCTAATTATAGGTAATCATGAGGAAGTAACAGGACAATTATCAACTGTAGGGTTCAATGATAAGTTTTTAAAGAACTATATTGTGGCGCTCGGCTCTTCTTTGTCTATCCTTAGGAAGAAGGGTCTGTTGACCCAGCCACCTCCACTTGAGTTCGCAGTACATCGGATACGACCGGGTGATTGGGTCCTGATCAAAACATGGAAAGATATCAAACTGCACCCAAGCTGGGAGGGACCGTTCCTAACTCTCCTGAATACTGAAACAGCCGTCCGAACTGCTGAAAAAGGGTGGAGTCATCACACTTGTGTTAAGGGCCCGGTGGATGCTCCTTCCCCTCTGGCAGAGTGGCAAGCACATCCTACAGACAACCCTCTGAAAATCACGCTGAACAAAAAGAACGGACTGAGATAAGAGATTACTAAGTATTGGGTAAAAAAAATTGTATCCCAAAACAATTGTAAGTGTTGCATGGACTCACTCCTCCCTGGTATTTAAAGGGTTAGGGAATAGACAGCTAAGGTTGCGAGCTGAAATGAATGGTCAGCTTTATGTTGTCACGATAATATTGGCGATAGCTGCCAAGGGGGGTGGGAAAAATCATTTTACCACTTTATGTCAGAATTATGCTAAACTAAAGGGGCATACCGAGTGTTGGGTACGTGCGGAGATCCCACACCATGGGGAAATCTGGAATTCCTCTCACGGTAATACAACTTACCAAAGAAGAAGTGTACGATGTACAACAATTTGATTCGGGCTAAAATGATACAACTTGGAGATTTGAAAGGGGTAATTATAACTTTGCGGAGTGGTTCCTTCGACCAGCCCCGAAAACTCTGGGCGCTATCGATGGCCTTAGAGTATCCCCACCGAAAGGAGCAGCAAATACCACTTGTTTCTGTAATCAGAATGATACTGCACTCTTCCGATTAGGAGATTCATCTTGTGTCCACACCAGCCAAGCTACTCTCACAACTATTCCCCAAATATTGAATGGGACATATTGAGTGTGTGGCTTAAAGGCCTACCCATTTATCCCCGGTGAGAAGTATGTTTGGAGTGGCGGATGTAACGGGAATGAGTGCTGGGACCATCCGATTCAGACATTACCTCAAAACCAGAAAGGTTGGAGTGGCTGCTGCTACCTCGCCTATATAATTCCCCACTTGAGGCTGTTAAAGAGAGCCCCAAAAATACTTCGGAATAAACAGGGAGGAAGGCGAGTAACCCGGAAAGTAACCGAAGGAGATCGCCTCCTCTGGACTTTGATACCTATGTATGGGACCGCTTGAGCAGGAGTAGAAATACAAAAGTTGGCGACTTCCCTGGAAGAGTTGGCCAACAATACTGCGGATGCGTTGGCCAAAACCCAATCCCAAGTAGCAGCCATAACGACCAAAATGATTGCCACTAGGCTAACGACCCTTCAGAACAGGATGGCTCTGGCCTATATTCTAGCAGAAAAGGGTGGTACCTGTGCACTAATTGGAGAGGAATGTTGTACGTACATACCCAAGGTCTCCTCTAACATTACTGATATCTCCAAATATGTGAGAGACAAAATTGCCAAGATAAGGGAACCCGGTATTCGGTACCAGAACGAAAAAGGATAGGAATGGGGAAATTGGGGATTGACTGGTTGGGGAAGGTGGTTAGTCAGTCTAGCTTTCTATGGATTATTGATATTAGTGGGTCTGGTAGCAGGATTCAATATCCTAAAATGGGTAATGAGCCGACTGATGACATCCCTTTGGGGAAGGAACCCAAATAAATCATCAGATGCTTTTACAATTAGCCGGTGATATGCAACAAAGAGAAAGTCGAAGAATGCTTCTAGAGTTCAAGGGACGAACAACACAAATATAAGATGTAAGATTGTGAACCTCATCGCCAAAAGGCGTAAGAGGGCAGAATGTAAGAAAATGAATTAAAGGAGATTTAAGTGCAGAAACAACAGTTAGGGAAAAAGAAAAAGAGGGAATTGTGGGAGGTTAGAAATGTAGTTTCTGCAGGTGGGGGAGGGGGAAGGGGAACATTATACAAACGGTCGTGGAATTTTTGCAGCATGTAGCATACATAAGGCTAAGACTTTAATGAATATAGAGAGTCTTTTAAAAAAAAGTTTTAAGCTAGGAAATAACTTTAAAGCATTGCAGTTGACCACAAAAAGAAGCAGCAGGGTCATTTCACAATAAAGCTTATAATATGATAAGAGAAACTGGATAAAAGAACAAGCTATAACAAACAAGGAACAAAGAATGAGACATACAAGGACAGCAGGATGGCCAGATAAGAAAATAACAAGAGAAAAAAAACAAGTGAGGTAATCAGCCTCTGATAGGATTGGAAAAGGGAGGCGCGATTCCGCAACTTGTAAACTGAATAAGAAAGCTGACATGCTCTGTTTTCGTGCGCATTTCTGCTTGATTGCAGAAGCGTCCGGTACTTGCAAGGCTGTAATAAATTGTTCTTACTTCCAAGGCTTTGTCTCAGGCTGATTTGTGAATGAGTTCTGTTTCTCACAACAGGATGGGACAAATATTTTAGTAGAATTTAGATGATTACTTGAAGTGTTATAGCACAAAAGGCTATGGGCCAAATACTGGAAAATGGGACCAGAGGGGATAGGTTCTTCTAAAACCAAGTGGACATGACTGAACCAGATTCTCATTCTGGAAACTAGCAACCCCTCAGGGTGCCAGCCACAAAAACAGCAGTTGATCAAGTCCTCAACCGTGAGACCACAAACCTGTCTGTTCCACAATCCCAAAATCAGCCGTTCATGAGGTGGCATCCAAATCCTCAGCCTGTCATGTCTTCTACACACTAATTGCCCTGCCGTCAAGTCCTTACTCTCAAAACCTGCAGCCTGTCAGCTCCTCGGCCCCAGAGGCCAGCAGCTTGGGCTCCTCGGCCAAAATAAAAAGGCAGCAGTTCGTCAACTGTCAACATCCAAGCCAGCAGCCTCTCAGAGCCTGTGCCCACAAATTCCGTAATCTGTCAGATCCCATTCAGGAAACTAGCGGATTTGTCAAGTCCCCACTGCCGTGAATCAGTAGGCCCGGGGGCGCCCACCACCGAAACCAGCAGCCTTGCCAACTGCACCACTCTTACCAACACATCTCTGAAGAGCAGGGGCGAGCCTAACGGGATGCTCCAGTCCACATCGCCGCCGTCCGGGACCTTGATGCGGATGACCAACTGCTGCTGGGGCGGCGGCGGCTGCGCCTTGGGCTCCATCTCACGGGGCACGAGCATTGCTCGCGCGGGGCCTCATTCTCCACCTCGCGACTGCCCGCGAGCTTGAACTGACGACCAACGGCCGCCCGCGAGCTCGGACTGACGACCAACGGCCGCCCGCGCGCCCACACCGACCGGTGACGCTCGCCTCGATCCCAGATCAGGACCAACGGTTGCTCGGAACCTGAACTGACGGCCTCGCCTCCAGGTAAGGCCTCAATCCCTCGTATATGTCTCTCCTGCACTGACACCCTACGTTTGCGCGCCGGCTGGCCTATGAGCTTCGACCAATAACATGGAGTTTATGCTCCCTTTTCAAGAAGCTTTAAAATGTTTCTCGATTCTATTCTCCTTCCCCAACACCTATTCGCCGCTTTTAATTTGATATCGTGGCGGTTCCATTTATATGTTTTTTTTTGCTTCTCTTTCTCCTCCTCTACCGCGTCCTTCCGCTTGTAAATATAGGAATTATAGGGCAGTATTTTGCATTCGAAACCGGACCAAAAATGACGGGAGGTGAAGTTCTTCGGACCCGTCATCGAAAACACATCGCGGAGCCGGCGGACGTCTTTCCTCTCTGCACCAGAGTGGGAGGAGCCCAGAAACCAACTTCTCCAGGAGCCATGGAAGAGTTATCGCCTGGTCACTACTCCAGCAACCAAAATCACAACCACAAACACATTAAATAGGAGAAAAGATGTACCTTTTGTCATTGATCTTATTAGTTATAAAAGGATCGAAAATGGGCGTTCCAAATTCCATTTGATTGAGGTAGGGGCTGGGCCAAGCAGAGTTGGCAAGCCTCGTCAAAGGCAAACATCAAGAAGGTTTCTTTTTAAATTTTGCAGAACAAGACTGTTCAAATATAAATAAAACGGACTTAGCAAATACAATATCTTCCAGCATATTTCTCTTTATTCGTATCAGACTGAAATGGTAAAACCATTTCTAAAGCATACAAGTTACAGAGGGAAGAAACGTGAAGCCAATACAACATGCAACCAATACATTGCTGAATATAAAGAATCCACTCAGTTTCTGCTCCACCCACCCAAACTTCAGTAGCCTCTCACCATCGCAACAGATCACAAATTTGTAAGTAGTTATCTAGTTATAGGGAACTTCTCTCGACAATTACCCTGCAGTAACTTCGGAGCAAAAGTTATACTTAACTATTATGCATAAGGACAGGAGAGTTAAAAACAGTTTAAAGCATGTCTAACTGGGGAAAAAAATTCACAAGGCATTTCACATGGGAAAATTATAGAATAGTATAATGCCAAGTTACAAAAGCTGATATTGAAAGCAGCTTCGTGTTAGCACTAAAAAATTCATAAAATTCTCCAGGTTGGGAATAGATATAGGAAGGGCCCAATGTTTACAAGGCCTGCTGGTATATTAGTTTCCTGACCATCTTTGCATTCGTAGCCCAGTATGTTCACTTATGTTTCAGGTGATGTGTCTTTATTGGCTGCCACAAACTATACAGCTATAGCAGAGGTAGAGGTCATATGACTACAGTAAGCCAACTATTGTAATAAAGGTACGATTGGATTTTCTACAAACATCCCCTGTAAGAATTTGCATGCACAATCATTTGCAAGTTATGCAAGTCACCCAATATGCAGGATAGAAGAAAATTACCATTCATGAACAAAAGTATTAACTCTAGTCAGTTTTACTTTTGTCAGTCCCTGCAAATGCATTACTCAATCTATAAACCACACAATCCTCCAAATGGCATATGCACACTATCCTTGGCATTTGATCTGGTACCTGGTTGTTTCTAGGATGAGTTCTTGATCAGGGCATTGTGATTCCCATGGAGAGCATTGTTGCAATAATAACTGCTGATGCTGATCCATTGTGTTGCTGTTGAACAGTGGAACTCTGGAACTGATGGTCAGTCTGTAGTCTGTGCATGTGATGAGATCACTTTCCTGATGCATTGCCTGTAGTAAAGGAACAGCTTCTCTTGTAGCAGTGCATCTGCAGTTGTAACAATATATATGGTTGTTCATATTCATCTTGTATGCCTGAAGTGACAACTGCCCTATGCAGGTCTCAAGTTGCCTCACAACTTGACTATCATTGAAGGTACTGCATGTTTGCACTCTGATTGATTCTCCAGTGAATTGGCAGTTTTATCAAAGTGAAGTTTGGCTTCAGCTTGATTTTGTCACTCATGCCTATTACTATGTCTGGCTTCAATAGCATTTTTCACTCTTTGAGGAGTAGTTAGTAGTTGTACTTCCCATTCAAGGATTGCCTGACACAAGACTGTGCTGGATTTGCCTGATTTCTTTATAATTTTCATTGCTGTTTCAGCCTTTATATTTGGGGATATCATGGAGATGATGTTTGATATTGCATTTCCAATCTTTTAGGAAGCAATGAAACTCATGAATTAACAGCCACTGTCATTCATTACACCTGAAGTACATTTTCAAAAACTCTACAAACTTTCTGGTAGTTTTGACATCAACTGGTATAACTACTCTTCATCAGAATAGTAGTGGAGGATGACAAGATAATCACTTCCAGGTGAACATAGCAGGTATAGTTAGTAAGTTTGCAAATGACACCAAAATTAGAGGTGTAGTGAACATTGAAGAAGGTTACCTCAGAGTACAACAGGATCTTGATCTGATGGGCCAGTGTGCTGAGGAGTGGCAGATGGAGTTTAATTTAGATAAATGTGAGATGCTGCATTTTGGAAAAGCAAATCAGAACAGGACTTACACACTTAATAGTAAGGACCTGTGGGAGTGTTGCTGAACAAAGAAACCTTGGAGTGCAGGTTCATAATTCCTTGAAAGTAGAGACGCTGGTAGATAGGATAGTGAAGAAAGCGTTTGGTATGCGTTCCTTTATTGGTTAGAGCATTGAGTACTGGAGTTGGGAGGTCATGTTGCGGCTGTCCAGGAAATTTATTAGGCCACTTTTGGAATATTCTATGAATTCTGGTCTCGTTCTGATTGGAAGGATTAGATTAGATTAGATTCTCCACAGTGTGGAAACAGGCCCTTCGGCCCAATAAGTCCACACCGACCCTCCGAAGAGAAACCCACCCAGACCTATTTCCCTCTGACTAAAGCACCTAATACTATGGGCAATTTAGAATGGCCAATGCACCTCACCTGCACATCTTTGGACTGTGGGAGGAAACCGGAGCATCCAGAGGAAACCCATGCAGACACGGGGAGAATGTGCAAACTCCACACAGACAGTCACCCAAGGTTGGAATCGAACCTGGGTCCCTGGTGCTGTGGGACAGCAGTGCTAACCACTGAGCCACCATGCTGCCCATGGTGTGAAACTTGTAAGGAGTCAGAAAAGATTTACAAGGATATTGCCAGGACTGGAGGATTTGAACCTAGAGAAGAGGCTGAATAGGCTGGGGCTGTTTTTCCTGGAGTGTCGGAGGCTGAGATTTATACAACCATGAGGGGCATTGATAGGATAAATAGACAAGGCCTTTTCCCTGGGGTGGGGGAGTCCAGAACTAGAGGACATGGGTTTAGAGTAAGAGGAGAAAGATATAAAAGGGACCTAAGGGGCAACTTTTTCATAAAGACAGTGGTGCATGTATGGAATGAGCTGCCAGAGGAAGTGGTGGAGGTTAGTACAATTACAGCATTTAAAAGTTATCTGGATGGATATATGAATAGGAAGGGTCTAGAGGGATATGTGCCAAGTGCTGGCAAATGGGACTAGATGAGGTTAGAATATCTGGTTGGCATGGGCGAGTTGGACCGAAGGGTCTGTTTTCATGCTGTACCTCTCTATGACTCTAAAATAAAGAAGTCCACTTTAACCTTCATGTCTGAGTGTCATAAGTGTCTCTTCAGCTTTCTTACTTTAGTATTCACTGCAAACATCGCACTGGCTGATGTGGTCCTTAATTTCATTGCCTATATTTGGCCAATAGAGCACTTTTGTTGCCTTCCTCAGACTACATTGATTTTCTTGATGGCTTCTATGGATGTGCTTGAGCATCTCTTTTCTCATCTCCTTCGAAACACTGATCATATAAGTAAGTCAAAGCAATAATTTATAATGCAGCAGAACGTACTGCTTAATTGATGTGAACCAGAAAGTCTGCAACATAGAACATTACAGCGCAGTACAGGCCCTTCAGCTCTCGATGTTGTGCCTCCCTGTGAAACCAATGTGAAGCCCATCTAAATCACACTATTCCATTGTTATCCATATGCCTATCCATTGACCATTTAAATGCCCATAAAGTTGGTGAGTCTAGAACTGTTGCAGGCAGTGCTTTCCATGCCCCTACTACCCTCTAAGTAAAGAAACTACTTCTGATATCTGTCCTATATCCATCACCCCTGAATTTGAAGCTATACCCCCTTGTACTAGCTATCACTATCTGAGGAAAAGGGCTCTCACTGAGCACCCGATCTAACCTGCTGATTATCAATTAAGTTACCTCTCAACCTTCTTCTCTCTAACGGAAACAGCCTCAAGACTCTCAGCCTTTCCTCATATGACTTCCCTCCATAACAGGCAACATCCTAGTAAATCTCCTCTGAACCCTTTCCAAAGCTTCCACATCCTTCCTATAATACAGTGACCAGAACTGCACACAATACTGCAAGTGCAGCTGCACCAGAGTTTTGTACAGCTGCAGCAATACCTCATGGCTCCGAAACTCAATCCCTCTACTAATAAAAGCTAACGGACTGCGTGCCTTCTTAACAGCCATATCAACCTGGGTGGCAACTTTGAGGGATCTACATGGAGACCGAGATCTCTCTGTTCATCTAAACTATCAAGAATCTCACCATTTGCCCAATACTCTGCATTCATGTTACTCCGTCCAAAGTGAAACACCTCACACTTTTCCACATTAAACTCCATTTGGCACCTCTCAGCTCAGCTCTGCAACTTATCTATGTCCCTCTGTAACCTAAAATGTGTTTCAGCACTATCCACAACTGTACGGACCTTCGTGTCATCTGTAAATTTACTAGCCCATCCTTCTATGCCCTCATCCAGGTAATTTATAAAAATGACAAACAGCAGCGGACCCAAAACAGATCTTTGCGGTACACCACTAGGAACTGAACTCCATGATGAACCTTTCCCATCAACCAACACCCTCTGTCTTACTTCAGCTAGCCAATTTCTGATCCAAACCACTAAATCACCCTTAATCCCATGCCTCCGTATTTTGTGCAGTAGCCTTTCCTAGAGAACATTATCAAACGCCTTACTGAAATCCATATACACCCCATCAATGGCTTTACCCTCATTCACCTATTTGGTCATCCTGTCAAAGAACTCAATAAGGGTTACAAGGCACAATCTATCCTTCACAAAACCATGTTGGCTATCCCTAATCAACTTATTCCTATCGAGATGATTATAAATCCAATCTCTTACAAACTTTTCCAACGCAGTACTCACAACCAAAGAAAGGCTCACTGGTCTATAATTACCAGTGTTGTCTCAACTCCACCTTCTTGGGAACAACATTCGCTATCCTCCAATTTTCTGGTATTATTCCTGTAGACAATGACAACTTAAAGACTTGGCAGTCTCCTCCCTGGCTTCCCAGAGAATCCTCGGATAACTCCCATCTGGCCCAGAATATTTATCTTTTTTCACACTTTTCAGATTTTCTAACAGCTCCTCCTTGTGAACCTCAATCCCATCTAGTCTCGTAGCCTGTTTCTCATTATTCTCCTCGACAACATTATCTTTTTCCAGTGTGAATACTGATGAAAAATATTCATTTAGTCCTTCCCCTATATCCTCTGATTCCACACACAACTTCCCACTACTGTCCTCAACTGGCACTAATCTTACTCTAGTCATTCTTTTATCCCTTATGTACGTATAGAAAGTTTTAGCCTTTTCCTGATCCTATTCTCCGACAACTTCTCATGTCCCCTCCTTGCTCATCTTAGCTCTCTCTTTAGGTCTTTGCTGGCTACCTTGTAACTCTCAAGCACCCTAACTGAGCCTTCACATCTCATCCTAACATAAAATTTCTTCTTCCTCTTGACAAGAGATTTAACTTCCTTAGTAAACCTCGGCTTCTTCGCTCGACAACCCTGTCTGACAGGTACATACTTAGCAAATACACACAATAGCTATTCCTTGAATAAGCTGAAAATGTGTTGCTGGTTAAAGCACAGCAGGTTAGGCAGTACCTCAGGAATAGGGAATTCGACGTTTCGAGCATAAGCCCTTCATCAGGAATGAGAGAGAGTAGCCAAGCAGGCTAAGATAAAAGGTAGGGAGGAGGGACTTGGGGGAGGGGCGATGGAGGTGGGATAGGTGGAAGGAGGTCAAGGTGAGGGTGATAGGCCGGAGTGGGGTGGGGGCGGAGAGGTCAGTAAGGAGATTGAAGGTTAGGAGGGCGGTGCTGAGTTGAGGGTACCGACTGAGACAAGGTGGGGGGAGGGGAAATGAGGAAACTGGAGAAATCTGAATTCATACCTTGTGGTTGGAGGGTTCCCAGGCGGAGGAGGAGCGCCTCATCTTAATTCACGGCTGGAAGAGGAGCGCCTCATCTTAATTCACGGCTGGAGGAGGAGCGCCTCATCTTAATTCGGCCCCAAGGGATCCTTCCATATCCGCCACAAGTTCACCTGTACCTCCACACACATCATCTATTGCATCCGCTGCACCCGATGTGGCCTCCTTATATTGGGGAGACAGGCCGCTTACTTGCGGAACGCTTCAGAGAACACCTCTGGGCCGCCCGGACCAACCAACCCAACCACCCCGTGGCTCAACACTTTAACTCTCCCTCCCACTCCACCGAGGACATGCAGGTCCTTGGACTCCTCCACCGGCAGAACATAACAACACGACGGCTGGAGGAGGAGCACCTCATCTTAACCGCCTGGGAACCCTCCAACCACAAGGTATGAATTCAGATTTCTCCAGTTTCCTCATTTCCCCTCCCCCCACCTTGTCTCAGTCGGTTCCCTCAACTCAGCACCGCCCTCCTAACCTGCAATCTCCTTACTGACCTCTTCGCCCCCACCCCACTCCGGCCTATCACCCTCACCTTGACCTCCTTCCACCTATCCCACCTCCATCGCCCCTCCCCCAAGTCCCTCCTCCCTACCTTTTATCTTAGCCTGCTTGGCTACTCTCTCTCATTCCTGATGAAGGGCTTATGCTCGAAACGTCGAATTCCCTATTCCTGAGATACTGCCTAACCTGCTGTGCTTTAACCAGCAACACATTTTCAGCTGTGATCTCCAGCATCTGCAGACCTCATTTTTTATTCCTTGAATAAGCTCCATGTTTCTATTGTGCCCACCTTCTGCAGTTTCCTTCCCCATCCTATGCATCCTAAATCTTGTCTAATGGCATTGTAATTGCTGTAGCTCTTGCCCTCTGGTGTATACCTATCCCTTCCATCGCTAAAGTAAACATAACTGAATTGTGGTCACTATCACCAAAGTGCTCACCTACCTCCAAATCTAACACCTGTCCGGGTTCATTACCCAGTATCAAATCTAATGTGACCTCACCCTTGTTGGCCTGTCTACATACTGTGTCAGAAAACCCTGCTGCACACATTGGACAAAAACTGATCCATCTAAAGTACTTGAACTATAATATTCCCAGGAGAAAGTGAGGACTGCAGATGCTGGAGATCAGAGCTGAAAATGTGTTGCTGGAAAGGCGCAGCAGATCAGGCAGCATCCAAGGAGCAAGAGAATCGACGTTTCGGGCCTGAGCCCTTCTTCAGGAATGAGGAGAGTGTACCCAGCAGGCTAAGATAAAAGGTAGGGAGGAGGGACTTGGGGGAGGGTCGTTGGAACTGTGATAGGTGGAAGGTAAGCGTATTAGGTCGTGTTGCTATGGTCTGGCGATGGAGGAGTCTAAGGACCTGCATGTCCTTGGTGGAGTGGGAGGGGGAGTTGAAGTGTTGAGCCACAGGGTGGTTGGGTTGGTTGGTCTGGGTGTCCCAGAGGTATTCTCTGAAACGTTCTGCAAGTAGGCGGCCTGTCTCCCCAATATAAAAGAGGCCACATTGGTGTAACCCAGATGGCCATAACCCAGATGGCCTCCTTCTTCAAAGACCGCAATTTCCCCCCAGACGTGATCGACGATGCTCTCCACCGCATCTTCTCCACTTCCCACTCTTCCGCCCTTGAGCCCCACACCTTCCAATCGCCACCAGGACAGAACTCCACTGGCCCTCACCTACCACCCCACCAACCTCCATATACATCACATCATCTGTCGTCATTTCTGCCACCTCCAAACGGACCCCACCACCAGGGATATATTTCCCTCCCCTCCCCTATCAGCGTTCCGAAAAGACCACGCCCTCCGTGACTCCCTTGTCAGGTCCACACCCCCCACCAACCCAACCTCCACTCCCAGCACCTTCCCCTGCAACCACAAGAAATGCAAAACTTGCGCCCACACCTCCCCCCTTACTTCCCTCCAAGGCCCTAAGAGATCCTTCCATATCCGCCACAAATTCACCTGCACCTTCAGACACATCATTTACTGTATCCACTACACCCAATGTGGCCTCCTCTATATTGGGGAGATAGGCCGCCTACTTGTGGAACGTTTCAGAGAACACCTCTGGAACACCCGGACCAACCAACCCAACCACCCCGTGGCTCAACACTTCAACTCCCCCTCCCACTCCACCAAGGACATACAGGTCCTTGGCCTCCTCCATCCCCAGACCATAGCAACACGACGGCTGGAGGAAGAGCACCTCATCTTCTGCCTAGGAGCCCTCCAATCACAAGGGATGAATGCAGATTTCTTCAGTTTCCTCATTTACCCTCCCCCCACCTTGTCTCAGTCCCAACCCTCGAACTCAACATCACCTTCCTAACCTGCAATCTTCTTCCTGACCTCTCCGCCCCCACCCCCACTCCGGCCTGTCACCTTCACCGTAACCTCCTTCCACCTATTGCATTTCCAACGCCCCTCCCCCAAGTCCGTCCTCCCTACCTTTTATCTTAGCCCGCTTGGCACACTCTCCTCATTCCTGAAGAAGGGCTCATGCCCGAAACGTCGATTCTCCTGCTCCTTGGATGCTGCCTGACCTGCTGCATGAGAGTGTTAATGTTCTCAGTCAATATTTGGGAAGTTGAAGTCCCCCACCTCTTTTACTACCTTCCCTATTCTGACTGAGACATCTAAATCCTGGAATCTGCAACAACTCTTCCTGTCCCTGCCCTACCTATGTCTCTGAGTTTCCATTGTGGAAGCTCAGCCTTGAGCTCCTGGGCTTCTTGTGAACGCCTGTCCAAGAACAGAGAACCACCACTTGATTAACACATTTCAACAGCACTGTTTTTATTCAAGATTGTCAGTATACATGTATACAAACAATCCTGGGAGAGAAAAGACACCTTAGACCACACCGGGTACTAAAGGATGGATTCTCTCACCGTTGATAGGGAAAGTTGTTACATTTATACATAACTTCTCACGCAATACAGAGTCCCGTATCATTAAGCTATCGCACAGTGTATTAATCAAAGCATACTTTATTGGAAGCTTACACATCAAAAGTGCTCTAAATCTAACACACACATACCAACAGCCATCTGGTTAAGCTCTTAACACTATCTAAAGTCTGACATAGCCCTCATTATTCTTACTCTGCTTTTCAAGGTAACATTCAGATATCAAAAATTGCTCTGAACTAAACATGCATTCATTAGTACAGTTCTAAAACTAGACAATGAGGCACCAGTATTCCTCTGATGGTTGCCCTTTGATCTGGTGCTATGTACTATCTCATCCTTGGACCTGTGGGGAGGATTGTTTATACAACTAGGCTGGCTTCTTACAAATTGCTATGTTAGCAATTAGTTTTGCTTAGCCTGTCGCTTAGGATGCCAGGAAATACAGCCAATATGCTGGGGCCATTTTAGTTAACATTTCTGAGCTCCATTTTCTACATGGTCACTATATCTATTTCCAACTTATCACCATCCCCTGCTAAATTACTGTAAACCCAACTGAAGAGCATTAGTAAATCCTCTTCCGCTCCCCCCCCCCCCCCCCCCCCCCCCCGGGATATTGGTACCCCTTTGGTTCAGGTGAAGACCATCCTGTTTGTAGAGGTCCCATCTACCCAGAAAGAGCCCCAATTATCCAGAAATCCAAAACCGTCCCTCCTGCACTATCCCTGTAACCATGTGTTCAACTCCTCTGTCTCCCTATTCCCTGACTCGCTAGCATGTGGCACGGGTAACAAGCCAAAGATAACAAGAGATCTCTTTGTCCTAGCTCTAAGCTTTCATCCTAGCTCCCTGAATTTCTGCCTTAAATCCCCATTTCTCTTCCTACCTATGTCATTCGTGCCTATGGGAACCACGATTTGGTGTGCTCCCCCTCCCCCGCAAGGATCCCAAAAACATGATCAGACGCATCGTGAATCCTGGCACCTGGAAGGCAACACGCCAACCGTGAGTCTCTCATGTTCCCACATAACTTCCTGTCTGTACCCCTAATTATAGAGTCCCCAATGACTAATGCTCTGCTCCTCTTCCCCCTTCTCTTCTGAGCAGCAGGGACAGACTCTGTGAGATCCCTGCACTGCCTGCCAGTTCCCTTTACGTCCCCTGACAGTAACCCATTTACCTTCTTCTTGTACCTGACGTGTGACAACCTCTGTAACTTTGACTAACTTTACCAATCATGCTTACAAAAAGAAGGGTAGCGATCAGAGCTGCATATGAAAGCAATCCTCTTCCAATCCAATGACTGCCAAACTACTCAGACTCCTTGGGATCATGGTAGCCCACAAATCCACCAACACACTAAAACAGCAGCTAATGAACTTGAAAGACCCTATACAAACAACAATTAAAATTAATGCCATTTACAAAATACCTTGCAAGAACTATAATAAACACTACATTGGATAAACAGGCAGAAAACTAGCCATCAGGATACATGACCCACTCTCACTAGTTTCCTTACATGCGGATGAGGAAAGACATCACTTCGACTGGGACAACACATCTATCCTAGGACAAGCCAAACAGACATGCATGAGAATTCCTAGAAGCATGGCATTCAAACCAGGACTCTATCAGCAAACACATTGACTTAGATCCCATTTACCACCCCCTGAGAAAAAGACAAGGAAATTACATCACCAACCCAAGGAACTCAAACATACAAATAGAAAGTGGGCTACACCACCAGTGTTCCATTTAGAGACTCACTGAAGATGTTACCTAGTATGGTGATAAAACATCTGAAAATGAACCTTCTAGCTCAGCGAGCAAACCTACATCCAGAACTCAACCTAAGCTACAAATCTTCTCAAAACTCTGTGGAACTATTGACCATGGTCCTGGATTAGTGGTGCTGGAAGAGCACAGCAGTTCAGGCAGCATCCAAGGAGCAGCGAAATTGACATTTCAGGCAAAAGCCCTTCATCAGGAATATTGACCATGGACTGACCCAGGTGCCAACTTTAGACCAAGTAGCAGGCTGGTGACATGGATTCCTGTGCTGGTTCTGGTGGATGAGCATGAGCCTCCAATGCACCCAACCATCCACCAGGACATCCAGGTCCCTGCCTGCCAAGTGGGATGCTAATTTCCCTCTGTAAATTACATCTGAGGCAATTCGCAATAAACTTGCAAAGTAAATCCAGACTGACATCATTTGACCTGGTGCACAACTGAAGTGTAATTACTTCCACATGCAGTGAGACATGTGGTGCATAGATAATGAGGCAAGGAAGATAATCTGAGAAACTCTCTATGCCCCACAAAAAGAAATCCATCATGAAGCTTGACAAGATTCATACATTCGTCAAATACTGGTAAAATTCAGCTCTGAGAGATCATTCTGTATGTAATGCTGTATATTTCTGTCTAATGATGAACTCCTTACACTCTGAATACATACTAAATCAGGAAGAAAATTGTTGAAATGTTTCAAACAAAACAAAATGACTTCACTGGTGTGGACTGTGTATTTGAATGTAATAGATCTGTGTAGTGGATAATTTAAATTGTATTAGATCCCATCAATATTCACAGCTCTTTTTGCTTTTACAGAACATGACAGGGTAAAGGATGCATGTGACCATGTTATCTGGTATGATAAAAGAAAGTTCAATTTCTGTAAAATTATAAGTACTTTCACAACTTTGCTTCTTTCCTATACTGTAGTAGGATCTCATTTGTTGAGTATAATATTAGCTGTTTATATTATGAAACTTGTAATGTTTGCACGGTTACTTATCAATATGAAATTATATTATATTGGATTCCCTTTAAAATAAATTAAAAACTTATGCATACCCACTGAGCCACAGCTAACATCTACACAAGAAGTAGGAGCAGGAATAGCCATGTGATCCTCTAAAACCAGCTCCAAAGACAATGATATAAAGTCATACAGCACAGAAACAGATACTTCAGTCCAACTTATCTTCTCCACCAAACAGAAGCTTAATTTCCAAGAATAGATGCTCTAGGAAGGATAGAAAGGGAGGGAAGAGAGATGGGAGAGTGGCGTTTTTGTTTAGGGATAACATTATGTACTTTGGATATTCCTGGGAGATTGTCCAGTGAAGTTACATGGGTGAAATTGAGAAATAAGAATGGGATGATCACCAAGGTGGGATTGTATTATTGGTCCCCCAATAGTCAGTTGGAAATTGAGAAACAAATATGTAAGGACATCTCACATATCTCTAAGAATAATAGGGTTATAATGGTAGGGATTTTAATTTTCCAAACATAGGCTAATATTTGGCCCATATCACTCTGAACTCTTCCTATTCATATACCCATCCGGATGCCTTTTAAGTGTTGTAATTGTACCAGCCTCCACCACTTCCTTTGGCAGCTTGTTCCAAATATGCACCACCCTCTGCGTGAAAAAGCTACCCCTCAAGTCCTTTTTCAATCTTTCCCTTCTCTAAATCTATGCCCTATAATTTTGGATTGTCCTACCCTTGGCTATTAACCCTATCGACACCCCTCATGATTTTATAAACCTCTGTAAAGTCACCCCTCAGGCTCCGATGCTTCAGGAAAAAAAAGCCCAGCCTTTTCAGCCTCTCCTTATAACTCAAACCCTCCATGCCCAGCAACATACTTCGTAAATTTTTTTCTGCACTGTCTCAAATTTAACAGCACCTTTCCATGGAGGGACAACCAGAATTATACTCAATATTCTAAAAGTGGCCTCATCAATGTTCTGTACAGCCACAACATGATGTCCCAACTCCTATACACAATGTGCTGACCAATGAAGGCAACTGTGCCAAACACCTTTTCTTCTGCTACATCAATAACTGTATCGGCGCTACCTCGTGCTCACAAGAGGAGGTTGAATAGTAACTAACACATTCTACCCAGATCCTAAGTTCACCTGGACCATCTCGGACACCTTCCTGGACCTCCCCATCTCCATTAACGGTGAACGACTCAACATGGACATCTACTACAAGCCCACCAACTCCCACAGCTACCTGGACTATACCTCCTCCCACCCTACCTCCTGTAAAAATGCTGTCCCTTATTCTCAATTCCTCCGCCTCCACCACATCAGCTCCCAGGAGGACCAATTTCACCACAAAACATGCCAGATGACCTCTTTCTTCAAAGACTGCAATTGCCCCCCCACGTGGTCGAAGATGCTCTCCAGTGCATCTCATCCACTTCCTGCACCTCTGCCCTCAAACCCCACCCCTTCAACAACATCAAGGACAGAACCCCCCCTCCCCCCACCCGCCGTCCTTACCTTCTACCTCACCAACCTCCAGATAAATAACATCATCCTCCACTATTTCCAACACCTACAAACAGGCCTCACCAGCAGGGATATATTTCCCTCCCCACCCCTATCCGCATTCTGAAAGACCATTCCCTCTGCGACTCTCTTGTCAGATCCATGCCTCCCACCAACCTACCCTCCACTTCTAGCACCTACCCCTGCCATCGCAAGAATTGCAAAACCTGCGCCCACATCTCCCCCTTACCTCTGCCAAGGTCCCAAAGAAACCTTCCACATCCATCAGAGATTTACCTGCACTTCCACTCTTGTCATTTACTACTACTTGCAGAACACTTCAGAGAACATCTCCGGGACACACGCACGAAACAACCCCACTGCCCCGGGGCCGAACACTTTAAGTCCTCCTCCCACTCTCCCAAGGACATGCAGGTCCTGGTCCTCCTCCACGACCAAATCCTTACCACCTGGGGGCTGGAGGAAGAACACCCTATCTTCCATCTTGGGATCCTCCAACCACATGGGATCAATGTGGATTTCACCAGTTTCCTCAGTTCCCCTCCCCCCACATTATCCCAGATCGAACCCTCCAACTTGGCAACACCCTCTTGACCTGTCCCTCTTCCTTCCCACCTATCTGGTTCACCCTCCTCTCTGACCTATCACCTTCACCCCCACCTTAATCTATCCATCACATTCTCAGCTACCTTCACCTCCCAGCCCCAACCCCCTCCCATTTATCTCCCAGCCCCCTTAGCCCATAAGACTCATTCCTGACGAAGAGCTCATATTCGAAACGTCGATTCTCCTGTTCCTCGGATGCTGCCTAACTGGCTGTGCTTATCCAGCACCTCACTCTCGACTGCATAATAGTCAGGTCAAGCATTCAATAAATTGCAGCTGTCAGATACCCTGTCTGGTTTTTATGTCAGGAATTGTGCTAATTTGTTTCTCAGTAGAAGATTTTTGTTTGTCATTTATGTAAATGATTTGGATGAGAATATAGGAGGCATGGTTAGTACATTTGTGAATGACACCGAAATTGGTGGTATAGTGTAGAGTGAAGAAGATTATTGAAGATTAACAAGCGATCTTGATCAATTCAGTCAATGGAGGAGTGGAGATGGAATCTAATTTGGATAAAAATGAGCTATTGCATTTTGTTAAAAAAAAACAAAGGCAGGACTTATACAACTCATAGTAGGGCCATTAGTGTTGTAGAATGGAGAGACCTAGGGGTTCTGGTACATAATTCTTTAAAATTTGTGTCACAGATAGACAGGGTGGTTAAGAAGGCATTTAGCCTTCAAATGCCTTCATTGCTCAGAGCTTTGACTATAAGAATTGGGACATCATGTTGAGGTTATATAGCACATTGGTGTAGCCTCTTCTGGAATGCTGTGTGCAGTTCTGGTCACCTTGTTATGTGAAAGACATTATTAAACTGGGGAGGGTTCAGAAAAGATTTGCCTGGAATGGAGGGTTTGAGTTATAAAAATAGGCTGGAACGACTGGGATTTTTTTCACTGTAGCATATAAGTTTGAGGAGTGACCTTGTAGAGGTTCATAAAATCATAAGGGACAAAAATAAGGTGAATACCAAAGGTCTTTCCCTGAAGGTGGGAGAGTTCAAAACTAGGCCTTTTTTTTAAGGTGAGACGATTAAGATTCTAAATGGACACGGGGGTAAGGGGCAACTTTTTGACACAAAGTGTGGTTCATCTGTGGCTTGAACTGCCAGAGAAAGTGATGGATTCAGGAACAGTTACAATGTTTAAAAGTAATTTAAGGTGGGATCCAAGATGGTGGCAATCTAGTAGGATCGCATTGCAGAGTTCCGCACCGCAGCACAAGCAGGACGAACTTCTAACGCTCCCAACCGGGACCATTGTGATATCGTGGATATCATGGAGTCCCAGGAAACTGAAAAATCAACTTACCTGCGTCTTTGCCGTCCAGAGATGCCGAAGAAGGAAAGACGAGCGTCCAAGGCTGGGCACGCAGCCCAGCCTGCAGTATCCTCAGACTCGATTATCCACCAGGCCCGAGTGAAGGAGCTTGCAAAATCTCGCGAGATGTTGGGGAAGCAGATAGAGGAGAAGCTGACCCTGATCTCCAATTTGCTGCAGAAGCATGAACAGCAGCTGGGAGACCTGGAAAAGAGGATAGATGAGATTGAACACAGAGTCACAGTGGTAGAAGCTGATACCAGTTCCTCCAAGGATAAGATCCAAGCCCTGGAGACGCAGATCTGTAACTTGTGTGGCCAAGTGGATGATCTTGAGAGAAGGAGCAGGAGAAAAAATATTCAGATCGTCGGTCTGCCAGAGGGTAAGGAAGGTGAACAGCTGGCGGAATTTATTGAGGACTGATTGCCAAAAGTCCTTAACTTGGAGGCTGGAATGAGAGGCTTGAAGATTGAGAGGGCTCACCGGGTCACAGCGTGGAGATCAGATCTGGGTCAACGTCCTTGTCCTCTCTTGGTGCGGTTTCATCATTATAGAGATAAGGAGAAAATCGTGGAAGCTTCTAGAATCTACAGGAAGGGTCCGAAGGCCCTAATTTACAAGGACTCTAAGATCATGTTCTTCTTAGTGATGGTGATCCAGAAAAGAAGATTTTATGACTATGTCAAGAGAAGACTGAGGGAGCTTGGGATCCAATACTTTCTGAGGTATCCGGCGGTGTTTTGGATCACCTTAGATGGATCGGACATTTCTTTGACACATCAGAGAAGGCAAGAGACTTTGTGAACAAATTAACCAAATATGAACAATTAAGTATGTACAAGTAGCAATGTTGTTTGGATATGTCTTTGTTGTTTTTTCTTTAAAAACAGGAAGTCCGGTTGGGGCTTTCATTTCCTTTTTTTATTGGAAATAATCTGGTTTAAACTATAAATCTGGTTGAGATGTATACTTTCAATTTCTAAGTTAAGTTGTACCAAGGATAGTGGGGTATTGGCCCCTTTGTTTCTTTAAAAAAAATTCTTTATTCATATTGCTATTCCATGGTGTATCTTCTTTCTTTTCTGCTTGTGTTTGCAGTGTGGCTCTAGCTAGGAGGAGAGAAAATGGTTGGGATGGTTAGGTGCCTACTTACGGGCAGTTTATGCCCAGTTCAGATAATTAAGTGCCTGGGCTGCAGTCTTGGCAGTTGGATGTGAAATTGAGTTTTGGATGAGTAGTTGCCCCATTTGGGCAGGGGTGAGTTCCCCTATTCAGCACTGTTGGCGCTTTATATGTTGGTTTGTTTTTCGGTTTTTGTTGCATATAACCTTTGATAGCTTTTTAGGTTTGTTAAATGTAGTGGTTTTAATTAATGGAGTTTTTATATTTGATGGATCTTGTGACACTATGGCTCAGCGATTTGTGGTTCGAGTTCCTCCTCTCTGGAATTTAAAGGTTATGGCTAATGACTTGATTAAATGGTGTACCTGGAATATCAAGGGGAGTTATTCACCAATTAAGAGGAAGAACGTACTTTTGAGTCTTAGAAAGGAGAAGGTGGGAGATTCAAGATGGCGGCGACTCAGCAAGTCTGAGCCTAGAGTGCTCCTTCCAAGACTTGGGCAGAGTGGATCTCCCACCCCCACCACACTCACCAAATCATCTAAAATAGCTCTTATTTAATATAATTAGTTGTTTGGTAGTGTTAGTATTAAATTTAAATAATCTAATCTCTTAGGAAAAATGGCTAAAGGGAGGAGAGCCCACAGCTCTCAGCAAGCAGGGACCCCTCCCCCACCCTCTCCCTCTCCAGCTGCAGTTGAGGTGTCCATAGCTGCCCTGGGGGACTTACCGACAATAACGAGCCTTGTGGAGATGATTACCAAGCTGGATGCGCAGATCGACGCATTTATCGAAGAGTCCCGACATCGCTGGGAATCACTCTCGGCCGAGCTGCAGAAGCACGGCCGAGACATCCAGGAACTCGAGCGCCGAGTCGGAGGGGCGGAGTTAAAGGCTGCGACCTCCGAGACTGCAGCTCAATCAGCCACGAATCAGGTCCGGACTCTCGAACAGCGAGTCCGGACCTTAGAGAATTACATCGACGACCTAGATAATCGAGGTCGCTGAAAAAATATTCGTTTGCTGGGCCTTCCCGAACGGGAAGAGAAAGGCCAGCTCACAGCATTCCTGGAGCAGTGGTTGCCACAATTTTTGGATCTGGAGGCTGGATCAGGCCAGGTGTGGGTAGAATGGGCCTACCGGGTCACAATACGCGGTCCTGGCTCGAACCAGCGCCCGCGCCTGGTCCTGTTCCGGCTGCAGAGCTATAGGGAGAAGCAGATACTCCTAGATGCCTCTAGAAATCTTGGAAAAGATCTTAAAGCCATGATCTATAAAGGATCCAAGATCATGTTATTTCAGGACTTCTCCCCGGCTCTGGCCCGAAGGAGGAAGGCGTTCAATGAGGTGAAGAAGTGTTTAAGGGACTTAAATATTCAATACACCTTACGCTACCCAGCGACGTTATGTTTTAACCACGAAGGATCCGGGTATAATTTTAGATCGCCAGAAAAGGCTAAGGAATTTTTGGACTCTCTTAAATAAATCATAAGAGACAATGTATGTTGGCTTGCCTTTTCCCCACTCCGATTTATATCCCCCCTCTTTTTTTCTTTTTCCTATCTTACTGTTTATTATTATCTTGGGGGGGGGAGAGGGAATAATTTATTTGCTCTCCATTTAACGATTTCCCCCCCCCTTGGGTTTTTAAAAATTTTATTATTATACGTATGTATGTGTGTATGTACATATATGTGTGTATGCATGTATGTGTATATATGTATATATATAAGCCGGGGGGTCTAGTTAATGTTGGTGGGGAGAGGTGGTTACCTTATTCTATTTTATTTTTGCCTCTAGGAGCGGGGTTATTTTCCCTTGTTATTTTATATTATTATATTTAATTATAATTTGTTGAAGTTGTAATTTTATAGTTATATATGTTTATACATGGTATTGATACTACCAAATATACTCAGGTGTGGGGGGGGGGGGTGCTCACTGTTAACTCTAGCTCTGTATTATATCTGAATTCTCCTCATCCTATTAAGGAGCGCCTGGGTCAAGGGTGGGGCACTGGTTGGGAGAGGATATGATGGACCGTTGGAAAAGAAGTGATACCCCCTGGGAATAAGGGGGATAATCTCCATTCAAATATGTTTTTTTTTTATTATTTAGAAATAGTTTCCTTTTTATCATACTGTTATGAGTGTATTAGAGAACCTTTATTTTTGTAAATTCTATATGCTCCATGCTCGGGATGTTTTAGATAGGGTTTCCCCTCCCGAGGGGTCTCGGATTTACCCGGATGATTATGGTTGACCAGTTGGTTAAGTGGTGCACCTGGAATGTCAAATAGGAAGAGATTATTTTCTGTTCTCTCTTTCCATATAAGGAAAAATATTTTGGTAAACTGGGTGGCTGAAGGTTCCCCTGGATTTTCGAATTGGCACAGATTAATTATGGAATGTATTCCCCTTGACTTCCTTATAAATATGGTGCACCGAAAGACCGAATTATTTTTTATAAATTATGGCAGCCCTTTTACATAGATATTTTGGCTATCCTAACGAGGGCTTTTATTTAATTGAGATTACAAACATGGCTGGTCCGGGGCCCCTTGGAAGAGGAATCCCATATGAATACAGGTTTTGTTATATATGATGTTAACACATTCCGAGCAAGTATTTTAATATCCAACTTCTATGTTAATCGTTGGGGGTTTCTTTTCCCCCCCAATTCTTCTTTTTTTTTCTCTCATTTTCTCTTATTTGAAAGATGTAAGTGACTCAATTATACACTCTGGCTAATTGTAGGTTAGATTAGTAGTTAATTGAGTTTTGTTTTTTCTCTTTTGGTTTTTTTTGTAAAATTTTGATTATTGTATATTTAAGATTTATTTATATATCAATGTTTGTACTTGAGAGTTTTGTTTATTTTTGTAAATTTGTTAAAATGTTAAATTTCTAATAAAAATATCTATAAAAAAAAGAAAGGAGAAGGTGGATATTGCTTTGTTATAGGAGACACACTTGGATGATAGGTAGCACTTGAAACTACAGCAGAATGGCTTTGATTGGGTTTACTTTTCATCTTTTAATACCAGAAGTAGGGGAGTGGCTGTATTGATTGGGAGGAATCTCCCATTTAAGTTACTAGAGTGTGTTCAAGACACACACACAGGAGGTTTGTAATTCTCAAAGCCCTGATAAACGGGGAAGAATAGAGTCAGAGAATCATAGAGATGTACAGCATGGAAACAGACCCTTCGGTCCAACCCATTCATGCTGACCAGATATCCCAACCCAATCTAGTCCCACCTGCTAGCACCTAGCCCATATCCCTCCAAACCGTTCCTATTCATATACCCATCCAAATGTCTCTTAATTGTTGTAATTGTACCAGCCTCCACCACTTCATCTGGCAGCTTATTCCATACATGTACCATGCTCTATATGAAAACGTTGCCCCTTCGGTCTCTTTTATATCTTTCCCCTCTCATCCTAAACCTATGCCCTCTCGTTCTGGACTCCCTGACCCCAAGTAAAAGACTTTGTCTATTTATCCTATCCATGCCCCTCATAATTTTGTAAACCTCTATAAGGTCAGCCCTCAACCTCCGACGCTCCACGGAAAACAGCCCCAGCCTGTTCAGCCTCTCCATATAGCTCAAATCCTCCAACCCTGGCAACATCCTTGTAAATCTTTTCTGAACCCTTTCAAGTTTCACAACATCTTTCCGATAGGAAGGAGACCAGAATTGCACGCAATATTCCAACAGTGGTCGAACCAATGTCCTGTACAACCGCAACATGACCTCCCAACTCCTGTACTCAATACTCTGACCAATAAAAGAAACCATACCAAATGCCTTCTTCACTATCCTATCTACCTGCGACTCCACTTTCAAGGAGCTATGAACCTGCACTCCAAGGTCCCTTTGTTCAGCAACACTCCCCAGGACCTTACTATTAAGTGTATAAGTCCTGCTAAGATTTGTTTTCCCAAAATGCAGCACCTCGCATTTATCTGAATTAAACTCCATCTGCCACTTCTCAGCCTATTGGCCTATCTGGTCAAGATCCTGTTGTAATATGAGGTAACCCTCTTCGCTGTCCACTACACCTCCAATTTTGGTGTCATCTGCAAACTTACTAACTGTACCTCATATACTCACATTCAAATCATTTATGTAAATGACAAAAAGTAGTGGACCCATCACTAATCCTTGTGGCACTCCACTGGTCACAGGCCTCCAGTCTGAAAAACCACCCTCCACCACCACCCTCTTTCTTCTACCTTTGAGCCAGTTCTGTGCCCAAATGGCTAGTTCTCCCTTTATTCCATGAGATCTAACCTTGCTAACCAGTCTCCTATGGGGAACCTTGTCGAACGCCTTACTGCAGTCCATGTAGATCACATCTACTGCTCTGCCCTCATCAATCCTCTTTGTTACTTCTTCAAAAAACTCAATTAGTTTGTGAGACATGATTTCCCAGGCACAAAGCCATGTTGACTATCCCGAATCAGTTCTTGCCTTTCCAAATACATGTACATCCTGTCCCTCAGGAGTCCCTCCAACAACTTGCTTACCACCGACGTCAGGCTCACTGGTCTATAGTTCCCTGGCAAGTCCTTACCACCCTTCTTAAACAGTAGCACCACATTAGCCAACCTCCAG
Organism: Hemiscyllium ocellatum; assembly: GCF_020745735.1. Lineage (NCBI taxonomy): Eukaryota > Metazoa > Chordata > Chondrichthyes > Orectolobiformes > Hemiscylliidae > Hemiscyllium > Hemiscyllium ocellatum. Next base: position 7,088,928 of record NC_083439.1, on the reverse strand, counting down.
TCTTCTGGCACCTCACCTGTGACTACCGATGATACAAATATCTCAGCAAGAGGCCCAGCAATCACTTCTCTAACTTCCCACAGAGTTCTAGGGTACATCTGATCAGGTCCTGGGGATTTATCCACTTTTATGTGTTTGAAGACATCCAGCACCATCTATTTCCCCACATTCTATATCTTCCATGTCCTTTTCCATAGTAAACACTAATGCAAAATACTCGTTTAGTATCGCCCCCATTTTCTGCGGCCCCACGCAAAGGCCACCATGCTGATCTTTGAGGGACCCTATTCTCTCCCAAGTTACCCTTTTGTCCTTAATGTATTTAGAAAAACCCTTTGGATTCTTAATTCTATTTGCCAAAGCTATCTCATGTCCTCTTTTTGTCCTCCTGATTTAGCTCTTAAGTATACTCCTACTTCCTTTATACTCTTCTGCGAATTCACTCAGCTATCCTGTCTATACCTGACATATGCTTCCTTCTTTTTCTTAACCAAACCCTCAATTTCTTTAGTCATCCAGCATTCCCTATACCTACCAGCCTTCCCTTTCACCCTGATAGGAATATACTTTCTCTGGATTCTCGTTATCTCATTCCTGAAGGCTTTCCATTTTCCAGCCGTCCCTTTACCTGTGAACATCTGCCCCCAATCAGCTTTAGAAAGCCTAATACCATAAAATTGGCCTTTCTCAAATTTAGAACTTCAACTTTTAGATCTGGTCTATCCTTTTCCATCACTATTTTAAATCTAATGGAATTATGGTCACTGGCCCCAAAGTGATCCCCCACTGACACCTCAGTCACCTGCCCTGCCTTATTTCCCAAGAGTAGGTCAAGTTTTGCACCTTCTCCATTATTTTCTTGTACACACTTAACAAATTCCTCTCCATCTACACCCTTAACACTATTGCAGTCCCAGTCTATGTTTGGAAAGTTAAAATCCCCTACCATAACCACCCTATTATTCTTACAGATAGCTGAGATCTCCTTATAAATTTGTTTCTCAATTTCCCTGAACTTCCCTGGATGTATTTCAGGAATATCCTCCCGCAGCACAGCTGTAATGCTATCTCTTATCAAAAATGCCACTCCCCCTCCTCTCTTGCCTCCCTTCCTATCCTTCCTGTAGCATTTGTATCCTGGAACATTAAGCTGCCAGTCCTGTCCATCCCTGAGCCATGTTTCTATAATTGCTATGATATCCCAGTCACATGTTCCTAACCATGCCCTGAGTTCATCTGCCTTCCCCGTTAGGCCCTATTGCATTGAAATAAATGCAGTTTAATTTATTAGTCCTATCCTTTTCCTGCCTGCCCTGACTGTTTGACTCTCTTCTGTTCTCAACTGTACCAGTCTCTTTCCTCACTATTTCCCTAGGTCCCACCGCAACTGCCCCCCCCAATCACCCCCACCACCTCCTGCCCCCCCCACCATCCCACCCCCATCTTACTAGTTTGAATCCTTCCGAGCAACTCGAGTAAATTTCCCTGCCAGTATATTAGTCCCCTTCCAATTTAGGTGCAATCCGTCCTTCTTGTACAGGTCGCTTCTACCCCAAAAGAGATTCCAATGATCCAAAAATGTGAATCCTTCTCCCATAGACCAGCTCCTCAGCCATGCATTCATCTGCTCTATCTTCCTATTCCTGCTCTCACTAGCTCGTAGCATCAGGAGTATTCCAGATATTACTACTCTCAAGGACCGCCTTTTTAAATTCCTGCCTAACTCTCAGTAATCACCCTTCAGAATCTCAACCTTTTCCCTTCCTATGTTATTGATTCCAATGCGGACAATGACCTCTTGCTGACCCCTCTCCCCCTGAGAACATTCTGTACCCTCTCCAAGACATCCTTGATCCTGATAAGATTTGCAACCGACAGCATTTATTGCAGATATATTCCACAGTAACCCTTGAACTCTCTTTAAACTCCCACATCTGACAAGAAGCACATATCAATCTACTAAAGGCCATGTTTGCTCCTTCACAATCTACAGACCCAGAAAATAACACCGTCTTATTCCTCTACAAAACACTGCCCCAGGTTAGATTAATAGTTACGGCTGATATTTTAAGTTTAATCAAGAGACATATCTCAAAAAATATGTAATCAAGAAAGAACTCACTCTACTCACTACTGCAGACTTTCTGTCGGCCACTTAAAACAATTAACTTATCTGATTCTGTGCTGTGACTTCCCCCAAACAGTTCTTCTAAGACCAGTTGTGAATTTTACTGTTTGTTAATTTTCCCAGATGCACTCCGATGTCCAGTGATACATGAATTCAAACAGCAAAAACAATACTGTGCAGGTTCACTCTGGTGTCAGTTTCTTTCTCTCTCTCCTGCATTGACCTCACCATATGTTTCCTTTGTCTGTGCTTCTCCCTTTTAAAATTGCTGTTGTTTTGACTTTTATTTTTCCAAGGTTCCAAAACAATGCAACAGCATATAAAACAATAATTGCTACTCCTAGAATTCAAGGAAATCGCCTCCAGCACCTAAAATACCTCAAAAAAGGAGCAGCTGTTACAGCCAGAAATTTTTCCCATCCTCCATCTTATACGGAGTTTTAAATGTTTATTGCCCTCTGGTCCATCCCCTCAAATTTTTAGTAGATGCATTCTCTAAATTGATCAGTCTCGAGCCCCTGCATATTATTATAGGGGGAGATTTTAACTGTTTCATGGATCCCACAGTAGACAGGTTGCTCAAATGCCCCATGATACCTTCTGTACAAACTAAACAATTTGTGGATCTGTATGTGGAGTTAGGGTTGGTGGACATCTGGAGGTGTCTTCACCCTACAGGCAGGGATTTTACGTTTTGTTCCAATCCGCACAGATGTCACATCAGGATTGATTTTATTCTGATCCCCGTGGCAACCAGGGACTTGGTGGCATCTTGTACGATTGGTAATATTACCATCTCTGATCCAGTGTACCTGTTGGTTAAGATTGAGGACTTTACAGTGGGTTTGAGGAACTGGCAAATGGATCCCTTTATCTTCTAGGATAATAAGTTGTGGAGTACTTCTCTAGGAAATTTTGGGCGTTCCTAGGCATTAGTCCAGGCTTGGTTAGTAGCCCATCTGTCCTTTGGGAAACTGCCAAAGCCTATGCCAGGGGATTAGTTATTTCTTACTCTGCCAGTAGGAAGTGGCAGAAGGGTGAGCAGCAACATCCTTGAGGCATTGTTGAAGGCAGCTGAGAGAGCTTACTTTGACAGGGCCTTGTTGGTCAAGCTACAGAGGATTTTGTCGCTGTGGTCTGCATTGAGTTCCATGCTCACGCAGATGGAAAAGAAGGAACTTACTTTTACAAAGCAAAGATTATAGGACCATGGTGACAGGCCAGGTAAATACTTCACCAGGAAAAGGAGTGCCTTTACGGCGATTAGGGAAGGATCTGGGAACCTGATATGTGACTCCAAAAAGATTAATGCGGCATTCCAGATATTTTACTCTAATTTATACCAATCTGAGGGTTGTGAGGAGAGGTGGACCAAAATGGAGTTTTTTTTTTAAGGATCTGGAGCTCCCGCATGTGACCCCCGAACAAGTCTTTTCTCAATGCCCCCTTATCAGAGCAAGAGATGCAGGAGGCTGTGAAGCAGCTTCAGAGTGGAAAGGCGCCTGGTCCTGACAGACTTCGCAGCAAATTCTATAAGTAATTTATAAATATATTGTCAGGCTTAATGCTCAACATGTTTAATGACTCATACAGCCATGATTGTCTCTTGCCATCTCTGAGAGATGCCAATATTTGGCTTATTCTTAAAATAGGGAATATCCCAGAGGACTGTGCTTTGTACAGGCCCATTTCACTCTTAAATGTGGACTTTAAAATCCTAAGACTCTTGTGTTAAGACTGGAGACTGTTTTACCTCCTATTGTTACAAAGTGTTACAAGGGGACATAAATTTAAGGTGAAGGGTGGAATGTATAGGGGGGATGTCAGGGGTAGGTTCTTTACCCAGAGAGTGGTGGGGGCATGGAATGTGCTGCCTGTGGGAGTGGCAGAGTCAGAATCATTGATGACCTTTAAGCGGCAATTGGATAGGTACATGGAGAGGTGCTTAAGCTAGGACAAATGTTCGGCACAACATCATGGGCCGAAGGGCCTGTTCTGTGCTGTATTGTTCTATGTTCTATTTAGGACCAGACATACTTCATAAAGGGCCACAGATCCTCCAATAATGTTTGGAGGCTGCTTCATGCAATTCAAGCATGTCAACAACAGTCAATACAGGGATTGGTGACTTTCTAGATGCAGAGAAGGCATTTGACCGAGTTGAGTGGCCATACCTTTTTTATACTCTAGAGCAGTTTGGTTTGGGTGAAATCTTTATCAGATGGGTAAAGGTTTTCTACAGTGACCCTCTCACAGTTGTCATCACAATGGAGTGCGATCCAGCAATTTTAACATTTTTAGGGGCAGCCGACAGGACTGTCCCCTTTCACCACTGTTTTTTACATTTAGTGATTGGGCCATTGCCGGAGGCCATTCATAGGGATCCCAATATATTGGCTCCAGAAGTGGGGACAAAATTACATAAGATTTCATTGTTTGCGGATGATGTCCTAATTTCTTTGTCAAATCCAGCAGTTTCGGTGCCTTGCCTGATACAATGCATCAATGCGTTTGGCGCCTTTTCGGGGTGTAAGATTAATCTTGCAAAATCAGAGGCTATGGCTATGGGTGGTCTTACGAAGGTGGGGCGAATATCTATTCCCATTTAAGTGGTCACAGGGGACGTTTTGGGCATATTCATTACTCCAATTCTGGATCAGCTGTTCAAAGCCAATTTTGTTCATTTATTTGACAAAATTAAACAAGATTTTCAAAGATGAGAGGTGCTTCCGGTCTCATGGTTGGGTTGGATAGCTCCTATTAAGATGAATATTTTCCCCTGTTTTTTAAACCCTACATGGATGTTCCCCCTGATTTTCAATAAGCAAACATTCAGGAGACTGAACAGCTGGTTCACCTCTTATTTGACATCATAAGCGGCCCCTCATTAAATTAGCTAAACCACAATTGCCTCATAAATTGGGGGGGTGTGTGGATCTCCCAGACATTAAAAGCTGCCAATTAAGCTGACTCATATCCTACTTGAGTGATTGGGTCTGAGGGACCCTCTTTTAATATGTTTAGATATCAAAATCTCCCAGGCAAGGTGCCCCCTTACTCGTTGCTGTTTTTGGACAAAATGAAGACAGTTAGGGAATCTTGCCATAACCCAATAGTTATCAATATTGTTAAAGCAATTCGGCAGAGGGAAGGCAATATTGGCAAAACATCTTCTCTTACACCTTTAGTGGGTATGCGAGGTCTTCACCCGGGGATGATAGATTCAGGATTCAAACATTTCACAGCTAGGGGTGTGTCTTGCATGGGAGATTTAATTGAGGGAGACACAATGATATCTTTTGATCAGTTAGCGCAGATATACAAGCTATCTAAAAGGGACCTCTTTTTCATTTTATTCAAGTTAGGGATTTTATTCAAAAAAAGACTACACTTTTGACTGATCCCTACCGATCCTGACTTAGAGAGGACGGTGCTCAGTGTTAAGAGTACACTTTCTGTCAGCATTTTATGTCATCAAATGCTGAGGGTTCCCCCTCAGATGAGTTTGATTGACTCTGCAGGATGTGGGAGAGAGAGCTAGGTGTTGAGGTCTACTCAGAGGCATGGGAAGATATTCGGGAAAATGCAAGAAAGATATCAATTTGCAATAGGATCCATGCTTTTCAATTGAAGATTCTCCACAGGGTCCACTTGGCTCCAGACCGTTTGTCAAAATTTAAACCAGGGTACCTTCAACATGCCCCACGTGCAAGGTTTGCCCATTGTCTCTGGTCCTATAGTAGGTTTCAAACATACTGGAGGGCTGTGGCAGGTGCAATAGAGAGGATTTTGGGAGTAAAAGTGGAGAAGGACCCAATCTCTCTTCTACCTGGCCTGCCCAGTGTGTTCCCTGCAGATGCACAAAAGAAAAAACTTTTCAACATCCTCACTTTCTGCGCAAGAAAGAATATCTTGCTAGGTTGGGTATCCGAAAACCCCCTGGACCTGTTGGGTTGTTGGAAGATTGTTATGGAGCATATCCCCTTGGATTTTCTGACAAGTTTGAGAATTTTTATAAGACATGGCAGCCCTTTTTGGAATACCTGGACACAGATTTATCTCCTACACTAATTTGGGCTTTGATATAACTGTAAAGATGGTGTTTTACGAGTCCATTATTCAGGGAAGAGGAACTGAGAACACATGAGTGTCTTGTTTGGCTGAGTTGAGTTATTACTATCTATTAATTTGTTGTTGGTAATTATTTATTTCGTTAAATAGTTAGTTGGGTTTTTTAATGATTTTTTTTCTATATATAACTATATGTTTGTACTTAAGGGAGGGTTTATTTTTAACTTTTTTTGTATTCTATCTTTGCATTGTTTTGACTTGTATTGTTTTGTATTTGTTATAATATTTTTAAAAAATCAATTATTTTCAATAAAAATATGTTTTAAAAAAGTCATTTGAATAAGTTCATGGAATAAGATATGTTTTAAGGGATAGGGGCCTAATGCAGGCAGGTGGAGCTAGTTTAGCTTGGGAACATGGTCAATGTAGAATAGTTGGACTAAAGGGTCTGTCTCCATGAGTCTGAGAGAAGGATTGGAAATGACGTATGACTAAGACAAATTGGGGCTTTAATGAAATGTGTAAATGCAAAGAAATAAGTTTTTCACTTTTTAAAGCAAGATTCTCAGTCACCATTTAGGACTTGAGGGGAAAATAGTAAAAGTTTTCTCAAAATCAAAAATCTGATATTTGCATTTTCCATTTTCACTTTTCCCACCATTACTCACACCATACCAAAGAGAGAAAATTCCACCTGTAGTGTCTTAAAGTCATTACAGTACAGAAGGAAACCATTCAGCTTGTCATGCCAATGATTACTTTTTTTTTACACAATAATTGTTGTAACCTAGGAGTTGGCACAGCCAGAATGAATAGCCTCCTTCTTTGCTGTAGAATACATGATTCAGAGCTGAAAATGTGTTGCTGGAAAAGCGCACCAGGTCAGGCAGCATCCAAGGAACAGGAGATTCGACGTTTCGGGCATAAGCCCTTCTTCAGGAATCTCCTGTTCCTTGGATGCTGCCTGACCTGCTGCGCTTTTCCAGCAACACATTTTCAGCTCTGATCTCCAGCATCTGCAGACCTCACTTTCTCCTTGAATACATGATTCAACTATGGTACAACTACTGCACCACTATTGGATAAATAATTGACAGTAACTAATAAATTGTTTAAAATATTGTAACTCTTTAACAGTAATTCCACTCTGTTAGATTAAAACACAATCAGATGTAGCTACAGATAATGAAATCTATTTAACATGTTCTTACAAGAACTGCTTTCAGTTTCTTATCTGACAACCTGCCAGGAATTAACTGAAATGCCATGAACACAATTCTCTGACTTAATTTCAAATATTTTTAACTAAGAAAATGTTATCAAACATAAACTATTTTTGCTCTAGGCTTTAAATTTGCTTCAGTTTTGACATTTATAAATAATCAAATGCATGTAACATTTTGCACAATTAGCTGTGTGGCTTATGACCACCCTATTCCACCATACTCGCTGTTGAAATCAAGTCTTGTGTGTTACCTTCCCTAACCTTGTAGTTTGTGGACTTTAAGGGTGCATTTGCAACTCAAATGCAGTTTGACGCAATGCAGTTTCACTTCACAATAATGTTGCAGTTACTATATACAAACAAACTGAAACAGGTGTCAGCGCATTGATTTACACTCAAAGTTTAGAATTGCGCAAAACGCACTTCATGCCAATGCAAAATCTGTAAAGTCTGAATATACTTTGAAGTCCAAGGTTGGCATCACCTGATCACAAGTTTATGATTTATTTTCTTTTCTCTCTTGTTCTCTTTAACCACACTGCTGTCCTGCTGAAATAAGCCTTGACCTTGTAGCTGCATTCCTTGAGAATAAACCACTTTGACAGATGAAAGTCTGTAGTAGTTCATACTGAAAACTGCTTGAGTTTAAGAAAGGTTATTTCCTTTAAGGTTTTGAATTACAATGCAATATAATACTGTTTGCAATATTTTCTGATATTTGTAGTTCCTGACTATTTGAACACTGTCGCCAGATTATTACCACAAAGTGAGACACAATTAATGTACTTTCTGTAATTGCCCATGTTCTGTGTATAGAAATACCTGATATGATTTTTTTCAAGGCATTTAGCCAATCGGTTTGGTAATAAGATCTACAAAAGAGAGGATGTGGTCTAATTGGATTAGCTGATCCATGGAGTTAGCATTCTCAAGGTTATATTTTTCTTAAATGGTCTCTTCTTGTGCAGCAACCATTCCATGATTCCACATAAAGCAGCATTGTCAGATAAACTATAAAACTATTTTAGACTACTGATATCAAAAGTTGATCAGAAACAGAGAAACACTCTTTCCTTAACCTAAGTTGGTAAGCTTTCCAATTTAAACAATTTTCCAAACTATTTCTATGGCTATACTTGCTGAGAGTATAATTCTAACGTTGAGCCAAAATTTGCAATTTCATTCAAGGAAGCTATTTTTCATTTGTGTTTTAAGTAGTTTCAATTGAATATTAAACTGTTGGAGATATCATGGCTGAAGCCAAACCTGAAGTTAATTCTGTTACTCCAACCACGGGCTCCAGCTAACTGAGCTGAGGCTGGCAATTGACTCAGGGTCTTTTCCTGTATCTGGATGGGGCAGTTTCACAGTATGCAGCATATTTATCAATCCATTGTTGTGCAGCTACATTGCAAACTTAAAAACAGTGATTGGCAGGAAAATACTATATGCTTCATCCAGTCATATAAGACCACGAGACATAGGCTTTTCAGTCCATCGACTCTGCTGCACCATTCAGTGTGATCATAATTGATCTTATAATTCTAAACTTCACTTTCCTGCTTTATTCTTAGTTCTATTACTGATTTAAAATCTTGTATATTTCAGCCTTGAATATATTTAACATCCTGGTCTTTACAATGCTCTGCAGTAAAGAACTCCATAGCTTGACTACCATTTCAGACAAGAAATTCCTCCTCAGCTCTGTCCTAACTTTGTGATTCCTTTCTCAGAGGTTATGCCTACTGGTCCGAGATTTTCCCACAAGGGGAAACATTTTCTCCACACCTACTCTGTCACGCTCGCTAAGTGTCTTATATGTTTCAATAAGGATGCCTCATATTCTTCTGAACACTAGTGAGTGCAGGCCAAACCTAAGAAAATCCCAACATGCCAGGTGAAATAACTCTACAGAAACCAGTATCCCGTCACCATGTCATCTTTTGTTTACACTAGTCTGGCTTCCTCAGAACTAGCAATCAGAGTGAGCAGAATCTTTGACACTCCTGATTATATCTGTCAGCCAAGATTCTCTGATTGGACCAGATGAACAGCCCCAATCAGGGTCGAAGAGTGTGGTGCTGGAAAAGCATAGCTGGTCAGGCAGCAGCCGAGGAGCAGGAGAGTTGACGTTTTGGGCATAAGCCCTTTGTCAGGAATTCCTGAATTCAGGTAGTCAAGCTGTGGAATTCTTTATTGCAGAGCACTGTGAAGACCAGGTCATTAAGTATATTCAAGGCTAAAATATACAAGATTTTTAATGATGAAGGGCTTATGTCTGAAACGTCAACTCTCCTGCTCCTCAATGCTGCCTGACCATCTGTGCTTTTCCAGCACCACACTCTTCGACTTTGATCTCCAGCATCTGCAGTCTTCACTTTCTCCTATCCCCAATCAGAGAACTGATATGCTATGAGGTCCAACTGGCAGATGTTGTTACAATCCGACTCTAAATCCAGGGTCATTGGCCTGTTCTTTTTCTCTCCTGGGCCATTTATGCGCCCGGGTCTGGCCCCTCTGACTTGGCATCGAATATGGGTGGCGTGTGGTAGACCGTTGCCTGCCTCTTGTGTCTGGAGTGTCTTGGAAAAAAATTCATCGCCTTCAGGTGGTAAAGGTTTTGAGGCTGCAACATCCACCATGTCCATCTCAAACTCGGAGGATGTTTTGACACTAGATGGAGGGGGAGCACCCATGGGTTCCGACAGTCTTCAGCTGTTCTGAGGGGCAAGTGTGGCACTGGAAAGGCACAGCAGATCATGTAGCATCCAAGGAGTAGGGGCATCAACATTTCAGGCATAAGCATTCCATCAGGATGTAGGGGGGGTGGGAATTGAGAAGGGAGCTGAGAGATAAATAAGGGCGTTCGGGTTGAAGGAAGGTAGCTGGGAAGGCGATAGATGGATGCAGGTGAGGCATGACAGTAACAGGTTGGAGCGGAGGCTGGAGCGGATAGGTGGGAAGGAAGATGGACAGATGGGATAGTTCAAGCGGGCGGTGCTGAGTTGGAGGGTTGGATCTGGAATGAGGTAGGGGTAAGGGAGATGAGAAAACTGGTGAAATCACCGTTGATGCCATGTGGTTGGAGGGTCCCAAGGTGGAAGATGAGGCGTTCTTCTTCCAGGCATCAGGTGGCTAGGATTTGGCAGTGGAGGAGGCCCAGGACTTGCATTTCCTTGGCGGAGTGGGAGGCAGAGTTGAAGTGATTGGCCCCAGGATGGTGGGGTTGTTTGGTGCATGAGAGTGGACTGTTCTGAGGGGTAAGGTATGTTTTGCTCCTGTCCCGTTTGTGAGATTGCAGCTGTCATGTGGTCCATGTGTTTGTTCAGGACCGCCTCACTTATCTGAACTTTGTATATCACAGGACCTGATTTCGTGTCCTCCATGCCTCTTACCCATGCAGGGCATTTCTGTGGTTTTGGCCTGAAACTTTGTCCCCTGAAGTAAACTGTCTCTCTCGTTTAAAGGAGTCTTGTGTCTGGCATTGACATTCCTGATGCCATTTCACTCTCCCCGTCCTCTTTCAGCTCTCCACCTATCTCCCCCCACCAACCCCAGGTCTGACAAAATCAGATTCAACTTGGCGCTGAGTCTTCTTCCCATTAGCAACTCTGCTGGAGCTATCCCTGTAGTTTAATGAGGGGTGGTCTGCTAATCAAATAGGAACCAGGACAGTTTGGTATCGAATGAAGCAATGTTTCTTTAAGCCTACTTTCAAAGTTTGGACTGCTCTTTCTGCGAGACTATTGGACGATAGAGCTTTCCTTGTACGCTAAATGCCATTCAACTTTAAGGAATACTCTAATTCTTTGCTGGTAAATGGTGATCCGTTGTCTGTGATGAACACTTCCAGGAGCACGTGTATTGCAAAAGATGTTTGTGGCTTTTCTGTCATCATCCCAATGTTTGATGAATGAATTCTACGCATGTCCAACCACTATGAGTGGGCATCCACAATTACTAAGAGCATTGAGCCCATAATAGTCAATGTGTAACTAAGTCCAGAGTTTATCTGGCCATTCCCACAAATGTCCTTGTTGGAACTCTGGGGACTGCCTCACAAATGTGGCAATGTCTGCATCCATTTCTGGCCACCAGACAAAACTTCTCACCAACATCTTCATTTTGGATACCCTTGCATGAACCTGGTGGAGTTCAGCCAGTATCTGACAGTGACCGTTGCTCAGGATAATCACTCTTGCTCCCCATAATAAAATGCTGTCCTCTATGTTGATCTTGTCTTGCCTTGTACAGAATGTTTTCAATTCTAGTTGTGATGTTTCTCCCATCACCACTGGCTGTTTTAGATTTACCAAGATGGATCCTTTTGCAGCCACAGACTGATATTGTCAACAGTGACCAGAAGATGTCCAGAAAGTTTAAAACCAGAATGGACTCTTCCAGTGGAAGCACCACTTGTGGTGTATCTGCCAGTGGGAGATGGGTCAAGGCCTCCAGGATGGTGATGCAACTTGTACACACTGAGAATGAGAACCTACAGCTGAATTCGATGTGAAGCTATCAGAGGCACAGTCTTCTCTTCTTTCTGTAGCCCTGACAGGGGATTGTGGTCTGTTACTACTACAAATTTATGACCATAAAAGTATTAGTAGAACTTCCTCAAACCAAAGATGACCATCAAACCTTTTTCTCTATTTGGGCATATTTGCACTCTGTGTCAGCCAAAGTCTAGGTGTTCCTCTTCATTGGGCCATTGTGAGCAAACACCATCCCAATCCCTTAGGGGAGCCATTGCATGTCAGCACCAGATCTTGCTGGGATCATAATGTGCTGAAAATGTGTTGCTGGAAAAGCGCAGCAGGTCAGGCAGCATCAAAGGAGCAGGAGAATCGGCGTTTCGGGCATAAGCCCTTCTTCAGAATCTTCAGCATCTGCAGTCCTCACTTTCCCTGGAATCATAATGTGCCGACACCTTAGATGATAATAGCTGTGTCTTGACTTCCCAAAATATTATGTCTTGGCTAAGAGACCACTTCCAAGGCTGCCCCTTTAACAGTAACAGATGTAAGGGTGCCAAGATGGAGTCCAGGCTACATATAAAATTTCTGTAATAATTCACCAACCCAAGGAAAGACCTAAGCTCCTGTACAGATGTGGGAACTGGGGAACCTTTGATCGCCTTCACTTTATCTTCTGACGAATATAACATCATCTTGCCAATCCTGCAGCCCAAATAGGTCACTCGGGGTGCCTAGAACATACATTGTTTCCTTCTAAGCTGTACTCCTGCCTTGGGGAAAGGTCTAAGGACTATACCAAGTTGTCTAAGTGCTCTTTATTGATCATCCCTGTTATTAGCATATCATCCAGATAAATGGGGTAGACTTTGTAAAATGTTCTCCATTGTCCGTTGAAAAATAGCACAGGTTGATGAAGCCCTAAATGGCAGTCTCGTACATTACTACAACTTGCAGAGCATTTGCACTCTGTATGCATCCTCTATCCTGACTTTCCAGTTGCCATCCATTTTAATTCCCCCTCCCACTCCCCCAGTGACCTGTCCATCCTTGGACTCCTCCACTGTCAAAAGTGAGTCCAAATGTAAACGGGAGGAACAAAACCTAATATTTCCACCTGAGGAGCTTAGAGCCCAACGGATTCAGGGTAATCCAAGATGGAGGATGGGAAAAATTTCTGGCTGTAACAACTGCACCTTTTGTGAGATATTTTAGGTGCTGGGGGTGATTTCCTCAAATTCCAGGAGCATCAATGACTGTTTTATATGCTGTTGCTTTTTTTGGAACATTGGATTTAAAATCAAAACAACAGCAGTTTTAAAAGGGAGAAGAACAGACAAAGGAAGCACATGGTGATGTCATTGCAAGAGAGAGAGAGAACCTGCACAGTTACTGCCTTTGCTGTTTGAATTAATGTATCGCTGGATATCGGAGTGCATCTGGGAAAATTAACAAGCAGTGAAATTCACAACTGATCTTGGAGGAACTGTTAGGCAAAGTTTACAGCACACAAACAGATAAGTTAATCATTGTTTTAAGTATGGCCTGCAGAGAATCTGCAGTAGTGAGTAGAGTGCGTTCTTTATTGATTATGTTTTGGGAGATATGTCTCTTGATTAAACTTAAAATAAAAGCCATAACTTAACCATAACTTAAGCCATTAATTTAACCTGGGGCAGTGTTTGTAGAGGAGTAAGACAGTGTTATTTTCTGGATCCATAGATTGTGAAGGAGCAAAAATGATATCGACTTCTTGTCAGATGTGGGAGTTTAAAGAGAGTTTAAGGGTTACTGAGGATTATATCTGCCATAAATGCTGTTGGCTATGAATCTTATCAGATCAAATGAATCGGTCGGAGACACAGTTAGAAGCAATGAGGAATTTGCAACAGCAACAGTACGTGATGGATGGCAGTTATAGGAAGGGGGTAAAGTCTCAGATACAGTCACATAGATGGGTTAACTCCAGAAAAGATGAGAGGTAGGCAGCTAGTGCAGGAGTTTTTTGTGGATATACCCATTTCAAGCAGGGTTGCTGTTTTGGAAAATGTAGGGGTTGATGGATTCTCAGGGGAACGTAGCACGAACAGCCAAGTTTCTGGTTCTGAGACTGGCTGTAATGCAGTGAGGGGTACGTCAGGGTCCAAGAGATCAATTGTGTGAGGGGATTCTTTAGTCCAAGGTACAAACAGACATTTCTGTGGCCAGCAGCGAAAAAGCAGAATGGTATGTTGCTTCCCTGGTGCCAGGATCAAGGATGTCTCAGAGAGGGTGCAGAATGTTATCACGGGGGAAAAGGGCCAGCAAGAGGTCATTGTCCACATTGGAACCTATGACGTAGGAAGGGAAAAGGTTGAGACTCTGAAGGGAGATTACTGAGAGTTAGGCAGAATTTAAAAAGGCAGTCCTCAAGAGTAATAATATCTGGATTACTCCCATTGCTACGAGCTAGTGAGGGCAGGAATAGGAAGACAGAGCAGATGAATGCCTGGCTGAGGAGCAGGTGTATGGGAGAAGGATTCACATTTTTGGATCATTGGAATCTCTTTTGGGGTAGAAGCGACCTGTACAAGAAGGACGGATTGCACCTAAATTGGAAGGGGACTGGTACAGTTGAGAACAGAAGCGAGTCAAACAGTCAGGGCAGGCAGGGACAAGGTGAAACTAATAAATTAAACTGCATTTATTTCAATGTAATGGGGCCTAACGGGGAAGGCAGGTGAACTCAGGGCATGGTTAGGAACATGGGACTGGGATTTCATAGCAATTACAGAAACATGGCGAAGAGATGGTAGTAGGCAAGAACTTTCAAAAGCTGATTGGGGCAGATGTTCACAAGTAAAGGGTCGGCTGGAAAATGGGAAGCCTTCAGAAATATGATAACGAGGATCCAGAGAAAGTATATTCCTGTTACGGTGAAAGGCTGGTAGGTATAGGGAATGCTGGTTGACTAAAGAAATTGACAGTTTGGTTAAGGAACAGAAGGAAGCATATGTAAGGTATAGACAGGATAGATCGAGTGAATCCTTAGAAGAGCATAAAGGAAGTAGGAGTATACTAAAGAGGGAAATCAAGAGGGCAAAAAGGGGACATGAGATAGCTTTGGCAAATAGAATTATGGAGAATCCAAAGGGTTTTTACAAATAGATAAAGGACAAAAGGGTAACTGGGGAGAGAATAAAGCCCCTCAAAGATCAGCAAGGCGGCCTTTGTGTGGAGCCGCAGAAAATGGGGGAGATACTGAATGAGTATTTTGCATCAGTATTTACTGTGGAAAAGGATATGGAAGATATAGACTGTAGGGAAATAGATGGTGACATCTTACAAAATGTCCATATTACAGAGGAGGAAGTGCTGGATGTCTTGAAACGGGTAAAGGTGGATAAATCCCCAGGACCTGATCAGGTATACTGAGAACTCTGTGAGAAGCTAGAGAAATGATTGCTGGGCCTCTTGCTGAGATATTTGTATCATCGATAGTCCCAGGTGAGGTGCCGGAAGACAGAAGGTTGGTAAACGTGGTGCCACTGTTTAAGAAGAGTGGTAAGGATTTGCCAGGGAACTATAGGCCAGTGAGCCTGACGTTGGTGGTGGACACGTTGTTGGAGGGAATCCTGAGGAACAGGATGTACATGTATTTGGAAAGGCTAGGACTGATTAGGCTTTGTGTGTCGGAAATCATGTCTCACAAACTTGATTGAGTTTTTTGAAGAAGTAACAAAGAGAATTGATGAGGGCAGAGCCGTAGATGTGATCTATATGGATTTCAGTAAGGCGTTGGATGAGTTTCCCCATGGGAGACTAATTAGTAATGTTAGATCTCATGGAATATAGTGAGAACTAGCCATTTGGATACAGAACTGGCTCAAAGGTAGAAGACAGAGGGTGGTGTCGGAGGGTTGTTTTTCAGACTGGAGGCCTGTGACCAGTAGAGTGCCATAAGGATCGGTGCTGGGTCGTCTACTTTTTATCATTTACATAAATGATTTGGATGTGAACTTAAGACTTACAGTTAGTAAGTTTGCTGATGACACCAAAATTGGAGGTGTAGTGGACAGCGAAGAGGGTTACCTCAGATTACAACAGGATCTTGACCAGATGGGCCAATGGGCTGAGAAGTGGCAGATGGAGTTTAATTCAGATAAATGCGAGGTGCTGCATTTTGGGAAAGCAAATCTTAGCAGGACTTATATACTTAATGGTAAGGTCCTAGGGAGTGTTGCTGAATAAAGAGACCTTGGAGTGCAGGTTCATAGCTCCTTGAAAGTGGAATTGCAAGTAGATAGGACCGTGAATAAGGTGTTTGGTATGCTTTCTTTTATTGGTCAGAGTATTGAGTACAGGAGTTGGGAGGTCATGTTGCGGCTGTACAGGACATTGGTTAGGCCACTGTTGGAATTCTGATCTCCTTCCTATTGGAAAGATGTCGTGAAACTTGAATGGTTTCAGAAAAGATTTGCAAGGGTTGGAGGATTTGGGCTATAGGGAGAGGCTGAACAGGCTGGGGCTGTTTTCCCTGGAGTGTCGGAAACTGAGAGGTGACCTTATAGTGGTTTACAAAATTATGAAGGGCATGAATAGGGTTAATAGACAAAGTCTTTTCCCTGGAATCGGGGAGTCCAGAACTAGAGGGCATAGGTTTAGGGTGAGAGGGAAAGATATAAAAGAGACCAAAGAGGCAACTTTTTCATACAAAGCATGGTACATGTATGGAATGAGCTGCCAGAGGAATTGGTGGAGGCTGGTACAATTGCAGCATTTAAGAGGCATTTGGATTGGTATATGAATAGGAAGGGTTTGGAGGGATATGGGCCAGGTGTTGGCAGGTGGGACTAGATTGGGTTGGGATGTCTGGTCGGCATAGACAGGTTGGACCAAAGGGTCTGTTTCCACGCTGTCCCTCTCTATGACTCCTACGATTATTAATTGTAGCATACTTCTGGAAATCCTCATCGAACTACA
This sequence comes from Hemiscyllium ocellatum, assembly GCF_020745735.1. Lineage (NCBI taxonomy): Eukaryota > Metazoa > Chordata > Chondrichthyes > Orectolobiformes > Hemiscylliidae > Hemiscyllium > Hemiscyllium ocellatum. The sequence goes on along the minus strand of NC_083439.1, from coordinate 7,072,064 downwards.
GTTGTATGTGAGCATGGCTCTCACCCAACTTTTGTGAAGGACAGGCTCACCACTAGCTTTGCATATTAATCCCCTATGCAAGGGATTGGGTATTTACCCAGCTGTGAGAAGCAGTTTACTGATTGTTTAAAATTCCCACAAAGGCAAACCTACCCATCATCCTTCACAGTTTATGCAATTGGTGCTGCCCATTCCACAAACTGTACTGGATTGATGACTCTTCCACTTTGGGGAGCTGGTAGTCTAGTGGTTTTATCACCTGACTGTTAATTCAGAGATATAGTAAATGTTCTGGAAACCGGAGTTCAATTCCTACCATGGCAAATGGTGGAATTTGAATTCAATAACAAAACTCGGAATTAAGAGTGTAATGATAACTGTGAATCCATTGTTGATTGTTGGAGAATCTCATCTGGTTCACTAATGTTCTTTAAGGAAGGAAGTTGTCATTGTTACCTGGTTTGGCCTAAATGTGACTCCAGACCCCAGCAATTTGGTTGACTCTTTTAACTGCCTGCTGAACAATTGGGGATGGGCAATAAATGCTGGTTTGCCAGTAATGCCCTTATCCTGTGAATGAATAAAACCAAAAGTTCCCAGCCTCTTGATTTCTGCCTCTACTTTTTCATGTAAGGCAGATGGCACTGGGTGGGCCTTGTGTAATTGTGAGCTAGCTTCCTGGTTAACGAGTGAGATGCCCTTGATTCCTCTGGTAGTCCCTAGAGTTTACTGAAAGAGATCTGGGTTTTTAATTCGGACTTCACTCAGGCAGCCATTTTCTAATCAAACATCTTGAAATAATCATGAATCTTTCTCACCCAATTTTGTTCCATCAGGCTTGGACTTGAGGCTTTTACTAAAATCATTGGTAACTGAACCAGCTACTTCTCTTAGGAGACCAGAACTGATGTTGTACCCTTATCTGTAGAAGCTCCCTAGTATAGGTTCTCAGTCCAGCCGAGGTCTTGCACAAACATAAGAGTTAGAGTCCAGAGCGAATTTTGTTAAAGACTGGTTCTGCCATCACTGACACAGTTGTGCCAGTATCAACTTCCATTTAACCAGATGCTTATTTTAATGGGTTATGATTTGAATACTGCTAAGAAATTTACTGTTCCAAGCCAGGATATGCATTCTCCTCGATACCGGCCTATGAGTTTGCTAACTCAGCTTAGGCCCAGTGTGATTCGTTAGCTGTCTTGAGACCTGATATCACCAGCAACTACAATGGCTTGCCAGTCTGGATCCTGAAAAAAATTGTAACTATTTGTCTAAGGCTTCACTTTTTTTTAGTGTTCTACTGTCGGCTCACCTAGAGTCCCTCTGTTCAAGCTGAATAAAACCAATTGCATTCTAGAATTAGAGGAGGCTTGTGGTCATAATATTTCTTAACTGAATCCGTCAACTCTTGAAAGGTTTTAGTATCTGGTTCCTCCAGTAAAGTTAGAGTTCTAATAAGCAACAAAGCTGCAAATCCACACGCTGTTAGGAGAATTTCATTTCTTTTCATTGCTTTTCATTTGCCTCAATGTCATTTGCCTGGAAAAAATAACACATTCTTTCAACATACTGGGCCCAGTCTTTGACTACAGGATCGAACAAGTCAAGCTTCCTGAATAACTGCATGATGCCAGAAATGTTTATCCAACTCAATGATGACTGTTATGAGTGCATGTTTTTCCAGTGCTTATTTCTTTCTTTTGTTGCCACTAAAATAACGCCACTGAGGCTAGTATCCTGTCACCAAGTCACCTTTTATTTTCACATGATAATACTTGACACTGGTATGGCTTACTCTAAGCCAGTTGTCAGAGTGAGCAGAACCTGAAACACTTTTGTTTACATCTGTCAGCCAGGGCTTCTTGATTGGACCAGGTTAACAGCCCTAATCAGGGAACTCATATTCTATGATATATACCTAGCTAACCTCATTACAATCATTCTACCAGGTATCAACATACCTAGTAAACCTTCTCTGACTACCAAGATAAGGGACCAAAAGTGTTCACAGTAACCTAGGTATCGTCTGACTACGTCTTATATAGCTTTGGCGAGACTTTGCTAGTTTTATACTCCATTTCCTTTGAAATAAACACCAACGTTTAATTTGACTTCTCAATTACTGCTGAACCTCAGTACTTTTTATGATTCATACATGATGATCCCCAAACCCCTCTGTGCTGCATCTTTCCTTTCTGATTCTGTTGCATTATAATATAAACCCCATCCTACTGCAAACTTTGTGAATTCCAGGAGAGGCAAGAAAACATTTAAAAACATACCAATTTGTGTGGAAAATAAAGCTCTGAAACTCCTCTCATCCATGCAGACCCCTGATAAATCTACCCAGATCAACCTTTGGTGCAAGAAGACCTCTACCACAGTTGCTCTTGTTTGAGGGAATTCACAAGTCAAGAGGCTGTTTGCTGTTTTCATGATAAAGACCCACTTTCTGACACCTAATCTAGAGTTTAATTTATTCAATTTAAAATTGCACCTCCCCCCTTGCTCTCTCACAATCCTCCCTATTAGTTTTCTGTTGTATGTAAGATATCTCTGCAAAAGACTTCTAGTTTTCATAAAGCCAGCATCAGTATGAGCCATGCAGTTCAATGAAAACACAAGTAAAACATTAATGATGCATTGAAATAAACTGTAATTTTAAGTGCATTACTTCTGAAAGCATTAAAAAGCTATAGTGTTATAAACAGAAAAGCGCCCTGCCCACCCATCACCAAAGACTTGAAGCAATTATTTTAATTATTTATATAGTACTGAGAGTTTTTTTTGTTTTAATCATTTACTGAAAAACTACATAATTAAAATTACAAATGTTCTATTTAAAAATGACAGAAATAAAATACATCCCTGGATAAGTACTCATTCTGTGATTAGTGATTCATGAGGTACTTATGCATTGTAAAGCATAAATTATTTAGGAAGAAAAATCACATTAATTTTATTGTTACTCAGATATTTATAGGGGTGGCAGAAACAATTATATAACCCCTGAAGCATTTATGTTCAAGTCCAAACATTAGCATAGGCCAAACCAATTTTGTTTTGTGCTCTGGCCTAACCTCCTGTGTGTTGGTGTTTTTCGCAATCTTTTTCTAGCATCTATTTGAAAGCTATCTTCTGGGAAAATTCTTGACACATCCTTTTCAAATATATATGCTTCTACATAGGACAAAATGCCTTGCATACAAAAGACTGAAAATCAATGCAAAACAAAAAAAGTCCCCATGCATTTAGAAACTTGTTTTAATTGCTGTTTTAACATGCAATGAGCTTTAATAAATAAAATCATTGAAAAGGACACGAAGCTCTGTGAATACTAGATTCTGATTTTCAGGCCATTCAGTATGAACAGACTAAATCTAGCCCACATATCATTTTAATCCATTTTTTAAGACTGTTTCATTTGTGGGCAAATGCACAGTTCTGTTTTGATTCTTTGGTAATATGGACCATGAAGGTCACAGACATGATCGTTGATCTATTCTGTCCTCTGATCACTACAAGGGCGGACATAATAAATGGCCTCCATGTTCCTGTTTTTGGGAGCACGAATGCTAATGAGTCATATAATAGATTTTTGTAGCTCTCACTACCACATCAAGTTGGCTGTTTTTCACAAATAGGCTTAGTCAGTATCAGCAAACTGCAGAAACATTACAGTTAATCCCTGTTTCTTCCACAACTGTCATCTGCATGGTACTTTCTATACATAGTTTATATGATATTTACAGCACAGAAGCAAGTACTTCGACCTAATAGGCTTGTGTCAGTATTTATGTTTCATATCAACCACCCCTCATACTGCTTCATTTTATCCTAGCAGCATATCCCCATCCTTTTTAGTTCATGTGTTTATCTCGCTTGCCCTCGTTTATCCCGACCACTCAATGCAGTCATATGTTCCGATGCAGAAGTTCATCCCAACCACGCTCTGGATAAAAACATTTCTCTGGAATGTCCTGTTTAATTCATTTCATTAAATAGATATTAGGATCAAGAAATTTGGGAGAGATGGAATTGAGTGCAATCCTGGTTTTATGCCCGAATTGATTTTTGTTCTGTAGTGAAATGAATGGAGAGTAATATCAAGTGAGGTGTAAATCTAGCTGAGCCTGTTTGTTTCATCCTGGTGAGTTACATTAAATTGGTCCATTATGTCTGTCTTGGTTCAGTTGTGGTATTTTACATGGGAATCAAAAGATCATGGGTTCAAAGCTGATTGGTGGACCTTAACATATATTCTAGATTGGCATTTTAGGACATTACAGTCATCTTTCACATGAGCTGTTACATTGAGGCCCACCTGCCTGTTCAGCTGGATTGAAAGATCCCACGGGACTACTGAAAGAAAGAAGTCACATGACACCAGGTTCTAGTTCAACAGGTTTATTTGAAATTACAAGCTTTCAGAGCACTGCTCCTTTGTCAGGTGAAATGGAGGGAAACGCACAGGCACAGACTTTGTCCACCTCAGTCCAACACAAGCACCTCCACATCATACTCAGAGAAAAGCAGAGGAGTTCACCCAGCACACAGAACAAAATTTGTTCTTCAACCAACACCACCAATACAGATCAACAGGTCATCTAATATATCAACCTGCTGTGTACAAATTGGTTTACATATTTCACGACAAAAGCAATAGTTTATTAATAGAATAATTTATTGATTGCAAAGAATTTTACAACAAGGCCCAACCTATTTGTTTGTCTCTTTAATAATGTATCCTTTTTGCAGAGGGACAGATGATCCTGTGTCTATTTTAAACCAGATTTTATATCCCATGTTGATTTTTGCCAGTGTGAGATATGATTTTTAATTGTTTTTATCATTTGGGAATAGCTGATAGCTTATGTTTTTATTTCCTCCTTTATTGTCTAGATTGCATTCTTTATTATTTGCACAAATTCATAACAAAAAGTTCTTAAAAAAATGTCTCAGGCTGCCAGTTTATGATAACTTTTGTTCCTGGACATGATCATAGCAATTAACACTTTCTCCCATTCACGACAGAAATGTGACATTAAAAATACTGCATACCTCAACTTGTGCTAGAAAAAGTAAATAAACTCAGATGACTCCATTTAATTATTATCCTTATTATTGTGACTGGGACTTGGGGAAGTCTCTTGTGCAGCACGATCAGAAAATATAAAGCAGAAATATAGTGATTAAGGCCCCAGTTCTATCGATTGTCTGGCTTAAGTAATTTTTCATTACTTACATAAGATTTAATCAGGAATAGTATTTAAAGATCTCTGCTTGGCACAAGTCATTAGCATGTAATTGAACTCAGAAGAAAGACTGTTAAACCTATGTTGATTACCACCTTATCTTTGAAAGGCAATTTAGACTTTCAATCAGAGCGACAAGTTTGATTGTGTAGCCCTTATTGGACATTGATCTTTTGGCAAAGTGCAGTTACATTTTCCGTTAATTTACAGTTACATGATTTCAGCTCCGATACCCAATACAGTTGACCCAGGCAATGTGTAATACTAAGCAGCTGTTTAGTTTAAAGTTCTGCCTATTAAACCAGAGTACTGAAACAAGCTGCAACCTGATCATCTAGGACAGGTTAGGTTTAAGCACCTTGGGCCAATTTTTCCATGTTAAATGAACGATATGAGTGCAAGTTGTGATTGTGAACCTTGTAACACAGCAGGTCTACAATGAATCTATGTGGTTCTCACTGAAGTCACAGAATGCATTCTGCGATTTAAAATACATCATGGGAACTAAAGCTAACTCAGCAATAACAATTTCTCGTTCAAAATTACCTCTTCAAAATTGTAAAAACAAAGTTGGTGTTAGCAGCCCATCAAACCAGTCATGCCTGCTCCTGTCCTTATCTGATGTCTGTATACATATAACTTGCAGGACGGAAATCAAAGAAATGCAAGTAGGCCATTCAGCCACTCAAGGATTCTCTGCCATTTGACCGCATCATGGTTGATGTGAATCTTAACTCTATCTATCCACCTCGATTTTGTAACCCTTAAATACCCTTGCCTAATAAATTTCATAGAGACAGAGAACATGGAAACAGACCTTCAGTCCAAATCATCCATGCCACCAGATATCCCAAACTTAACTAGTCCCATTTGCCTGTATTTGGTCCATGTCCCTATAAACCTTTCCTTTTCATGTACCTGTCCAAATGCCTATTAAATGTTGTAATTCAATTTTTAAATTTTCAACAGTTTTTAGGGAGGAAGTTTGCAATTTCTACTACCATTTGTTTAGCTCAGTTAGCTGGACAGTTGATATGCGAAGCAGTGTGATGCTGACAGCATGGGTTCAATTCCCACACCGGCTGACTCTCCTTCTCAACCTCTCCCCTTGACTGAGGTGTGGTGACCTTCAGTTAAATCACCACCAGTTGTCTCTCTCTAATGAGCGAATAGTGCTATGGTCTGGTAAGACAGTGGTGACATGCCTCCATTCAAAAATACCCCTGCTCTAGTTGTTCTATCAACAAAAAACATTTTTGTCTACCCCATCAATTTATTTGGTCACTGGACATTGATCAGGAACACTGTGAACTAATTCCTCAACTGCTGAGATGTCTAAAATCAGACAAGCCCATGAAGGGTCAAATCTGGTACTTTTCTGAACTAGATGTCTTAGAATGCCACTGGACAGCCAATTTAAGTGCTGAAAGAATAGCAGAACCACTAATTCTCAAATAATCTGAATATTAATCTTAGATGATAAATCAAATCATTTTGACATTCCTGTCAAAAGATATTTAATACTGACCTCCACACAAAGTTATTATTAGACTTCAGGAAATGTAATCTAGCACAAAGTTACCTCCATCATCTCATCTAGCTTACTCTAGTTTCAGTAATGTGAAATTACTTGTGACTGTATACTGGAGAGTATGAAGCAATGAATATAGGATATCTCACCAGTCACACATTCCTAATGTTCCTTCAGGGATATAAAGGTCTTTTAGTTCAAGTGCACCAAAAGTTAAGAAGCCCTTCTACAATAAGGAAACAAAGAATTATTATCTGTTAATTTCCTATTGTTTTATTCTACCCATTTAGTGTCATTTCTTCACCTCTCTATCTAATATACTTCCAGCTGAGATCAGCTAACGATCCATGGAAAGGGGGTCACACTTGAAATTTTTCTGGATTAGTGGTGCTGGAAGAGCACAGTAGTTCAGGCAGCATCCAAGGAGCAGCTCCTTGGATGCTGCCTGAACTGCTGTGCTCTTCCAGCACCACTAATCCAGAATTTGGTTTCCAGCATCAGCAGTCCATGTTTTTACCTCGTTGAAATTTTTCTGGCCTAGCCACATTATACCACTGAGCTATTGAAGGAGCTAATAACAATGAATTTGCATTGTCATAGTTTTCTGTAGTGCATTGGTAATTTAGTACATAGACAGTTATGCAAGCCTTTGTTGAATATGTACTGTATGACAAGAATTCACATTTAAATAGCACCTTCTTATAAGATTATAGAATGCCTACATGAAAGAAAAATCCTAGGAAGGATAAGAAAGGATTGAAGACCAAATAAGCTATTAGCATAATTTGCAGTCAGCAAGAAAAACCTCCTTCCAATAGCTATAGATACCAGTGGGCGAATATTGGCATGTCATTAAAAGTATAACAGTTGTCCATGGATATAGGATTTGTCTATACTACAGGATCTTGTATTTTACAGAAAAATTGGCATGTCCATGGATTAAGAAAGGAAAACAAAAACAGGCAGATGAATCTCAGGCAGCTTTACAGGATTTTAGTGATCACTTGTGGCATTGCTTAAGGCAAGACAGGGGCTACTATACTGAAGCAGAGTGAATGATGTATGAACAGGAAGTCTGAGTAAATGTCAAGTCTTAGGGAAAGAGGGAAGTCAGAAACAGCTGATCCAGTGATGAAGAATGTACAACTTGTCATCATTAGATGATTGGTTGAAGGATCTATCGTTTGGATCTACACTCTGCTGGTTATAAAAGTTTTACAATACCACACAGACAGAAAACTAGATAGATGAGTAGCTTCAAAACAAATCAGGCAAATCCCTATGGAAGATAATATCTGGCATCATCAAACTGGCAGTTTTCAATGCAAGGAGCCTGTTATGGAAATTGGCGTGTCAATCAATGTGACATTTATATGTTAATGAGACTATCCAATCTCAACCAAGTGGACCTGTTGCTACTTATTAGCATTGAAGTGTGTCATGCTGGAAAAGCACAGCCGGTCAGGCAGCATCTGAGGGGCAGGAGAATCGATGTTTCAAGCATAAGCTGTTCATCAGGAATGTGGGGGTGGCCCAAGGGGGCTGAAACATAAATGGGAGGGGGTAGGGCTGGGAGGAAGGTAGCTGGGAGTGCGATAGGTAGATGAAGGTAGGAGCGAAGATGATAGGTCAGAGAGGAGGGTGGAGCAGATAGTGGGAAGGAAGATATACAGGTAGGACAGTTCAAGAGGGCGGTGCTGAGTTCGAAGGTAGGATCTGGGATAAGGTGGGGGAGAGGGGAAATGAGGAAACTGGTGAAATCCACATTGATACTGTGTGGTTGGAGGGTCCCAAGGCAGAAGACGAGGCATTCTTCCTCCAGGTGTTGGGTGGTTAGAGTTTGTGGTGGAGGAGGCCCAGGACTTGCGTGTCCTTGGTGGAGTGAGAGAAGAAGTTACAGTGTTCAGCCACAGGGTGGTGGGATTGTTTAGTGCGTGTGTCCCAGAGATGTTCTCTAAAATGTTCGTGTCCTGTCTCCCTAAGGGTGTCAACTTGTGGAACTTTTCACAGAACATCCATTCGACAGCTACCTTCCCCCTCAGCCCCACTCGTGTCGCATTTATCTCTCAAACCCCTTGGGCCACCACCCCCCCCATTCCTGATGACCAACTTATGTTGGTTCACCTGCTCCTCGGATACTGCCGGACTGGCTGTGCTTTTTCAGCAACACACTCTTCAACTCTGATCTCTGGAATCTGCAGTTCTTACTTTCTCCTACTTCCTAGAATTGTTTAATTTTTGGAGCGATTGTGCAGTGGGAAAAGGTCGAGGACAATTATCAAGACAAAATATGAGGAAAATTGCAGAGAGTGCCTGTAAATTAGTCTGGGAACACTGCTCTGCTATGACCAAGTGACAATTTCATTTAAAGTACAAGACTAATGGGATGTGGTCATAGTTGACAGGTGAATTTCAATGTAAGTAATACTGTGGAGACTGAGTTGTGATCTCAATTACATCAGACAGGTGGTGAGCAGGTTGGTTTTCAGACACTTAGGTTATGTTATTGTTGAAATAGACACCAAGCAGCCACAATCAACAGCATTTTTTTTTACTCGTTAATGTTTAAAAGTGCAATGTTGTTTTGTTAAATTGCAGTGCTGGTTCATTTCCATATCTTACACTGACATAGACTTGGGGTAATGTCATTCTTACCATGATCATGAACATGGTGCAGAATATTTCATCAGAAACTCATCGGTAGAGCTCCTGTTTCTGGCATTGAGATTATATTCAGAATTAATGCACCACAAATAACATATCAATGTCTAGTGCAGAAAATGAGTATAAAGCAGCTTGCAATAAAGAATAGGTACCTTGACTCAATCTACAAGCTTGTTCTTCAATTGAGCTTATCCGCCTTCAATTACAACTTACTAAATGATGGTGCCTCCATTACGTTTTAATTCCCCACACTCCCAGAATTAGATCCTTCCTTTATATTAGTCAGTCTTCTAACAATTCATAAATCTGTTCCACGTAGCAATCTTTATAATGGATTGTCTGAAAAGTATTAGAAAAACTTGTGATTATGGGAATAATTTATGATTCATTGTGGGTATTAATTATAATTTTTCAGGTACTACTTCTACAAGCTTCCAGTTAATGTCTTTCTGACTAAAAGCTAAATTAAAGGACAGTATAGATGTGTCATAATTTCTACATTATGGAAAAAATATGGTGTTTAGTAGAGAACATTTTACTTTCTTAATGGTAATTCTAATAAAAAATTAACTCCTTAGTTATTTCTGTATGATGACACTGTACATGTTCTAGCATAAACTTCTAAGAGTGACTAACAGCTTCCTAGAAATTGTTATTATGATATCTGCTATTTTCAATTTGATCTTCATTTCTTTCCTTTCTGCCAATATTTGTAATCAGTTTTCTACCTTTATCTATTTTCTTCTTATACAGCAATTCATTTTGTTTTAATATATGATTGCCAGTAACCCTTTGCTACTTTGCCTAAGTAACCTTTTTCCACCTCTGTGTTTGGACAACAAGCATGACAAAACATTCCTCAGTTGAATCCAGTCCTACTTGATCCCCACCTCTATGCTTTCTGGTGGAGCACTGAATAGTTATCAAAAGTTGGGATATAAGCTAATTGTGTAAGGGGAAGTTGTTTTCCATTTCTCTCATCTACTTCAAGTTACCAAAGTTTAACAATCATGAGATTGCTAAAGGGTCTAGGTGGGCTAGATATTATGCCTCCTAGAGAGGCATGTTTTCAGGGTGAGGAGGGCACTTAAATATGATGGGTGGCCAACCCACTGCATTTCTGTCCATTTTCAACCCAAAATTAAGGGCCTGTGGCTATTTTAAAACCTCTGTATGTTAATACTACTAGGATTCTGCCATTTACTGTATACTTCCCTCCTGCATTAGATCAACCAAATGCATCATCATGCATTTGTCCAGATTAAACTCTACCTGTCATTTTTCCACCTAAGTCTGTCTATCCTGCTGTATTCTCTGGCAATCCTCTTCACTATTCGCAGCTACTCCAATTTTTGTGACATCTACAAACTTACTAAGTTTCTGCAAAACACTACTCGTCTGAAATCTCCAGGAAAATACTCAACACTACTCTCTGCCTTTTACACGTAAGCCAGTTCTGTATCCATCTTACCAGCTCACTGTGGATGCCATGTGACTGCACCTTTTGTATCACCTTTTTTTATTCATTCATGGGATGTAGGGCATTACTGGGCTGGACTGACATTTGTCATCCATCCCTAACTGCCCAGAGGGCAGTTAAGAATCAACCATATTGCTATGGGTTTGGAGTCACATGTAGACAGACCAAGGTAAGGATAACAGGTTTCCTTTCCTAAAGGACATTATGAAGCAGATGGGTTTTTCTAACAATTGGCAATAATTTCATGGTCATCATTAAATTCTTATTTCCTGATTATTATTGAATTCAAATTCTATCATCTGCCATGGCAAGATTCAAACCCAGGTCCCCAGAACATTACCAAGTCTCTGGATTAATAGTTGAGCAATAATACCAGTTGGCCATCACATACAAGTGACAGATAATGTCAAAGGACTTGCTAAAGTCCACTTAGAAGACATCTACTGCTCTGTCCTCATCCATCATCTTGTCACTTCCCCTAAAAACTCAACCAAGTTTGTGAGATAAGACTTTCCTTGCACAAATCCATGCTGCTATCACCAATAAGTCCATATTTTTCCAAATGTGAGTAAATCCTATCCCTAAGCATCTTCTCCAATAATTTCTCTACTAATGACGTAAGGCTGGTAGGTCTCCAATTTCCAGGCTTATCCTGGTTGCTCTTCTTAAGCAAAGAAACAATGTTGCCTATTTTCCAGTCCTCTGTTACCTCTCCTATGACTAAGGAGGACACAAAATTTTCATAAGAGGCCACAGCAACTTCCTCACCAACCTCCCTCAGCATTCTGGGACAGATCCCAACAGGTCTTGGAGACTTGTCTATCTTAATGCTTTTTAATCTACCCAACACCTTTTTTATATTGATATGCCCCAGAATATAACCATATCCCTTCAGAGACTTACCATCCACTATGTCCTCACCCTTTGTGAATACTAATGCAAAGTATTCATTAAAGACCTCACCAACTTCCTCCAGCTCCATGCATAAATTCCCTCCTTTGTCCTTGAGTGAACCTACCCTTTCCCTAGCTATCCTTTTGCTCCTTATATATGTATAAAACACCTTGCAATTTTCCTTAATCCTATTTGCCAAAGATCTCATGGTCCCTTTAGACCTTCTGATTCCTTGTTTGAGTTCTTTCTTGAGAATTGCCGCCATTACTGTTGGCATTACTCTGCATCACAAACCAGCTGAGTTAAAGCTGTCCTCCATAAGGGATGTTTCAAGTCATAAATTAATTCTAGCAGGATAGGTGCAGTATCACAATGCAAACAATTTATTATTCAGCATTAATGTACTGTTAGCTTCAAGCCCTACTCTATCACACGCATTCATTTCCCAGAACAGGCAGCAATTGCTAAATTGTAGAATCCCTACATAGAGGCATCAGGGGGCTAACTCCAAAGAACATCAGAATCTATCCCTGTATTTTTCGGGGCTAATCCACCCAACTTGCACATCTTTGAACTATGGGAGGAAATTGGAGCCCCCAGCAGAAACATGGGGAGATCTTGTAAACTCCACAGATAGTCACCCAAGACTGGTATCAAACCCAGGTCCCTAGCACTGTGAGGCAGCAGTGCTAACCATTGAACCACTGTGCAGCCCCACTGTGGGAAATGAACACATCTCACTTTAACGAGTTTGGCAATAAGTCACGGAGAAAGATATGGTCTTTATTGAACTCTTAATATATCAGGGAATATCTGTTGCTGAGAGTGGGTGCCTTAAATAGCAATTTATTCCACTGTTGAATACCAATATCCTTCATTTTAAGTATACAAGTCACAAATTTATTTTCTTTCTAAAACAAACACAGAGCATGCTGGAGAAACTCAGTCGATCTTGCAACATTTGTGGACAGAGAAAGAGTTAACATTTTGAGACCAGTATGACTCTTCAGAGTATGTATTCTGTGTTTGTTTCAGATTTCCAGCATCCACTGTATTTTATACTTTTTTCCTTCCAAACCATGTGTCAGTTTTCTTTAACTACATCTTACAAAGTCTGAACTTCCTAGTCCGAGTTTGCATCTTGTTGCTATATACTTAACACTACCAAGCTATAAGGGAAGAATAAGAGGTCAGTCAGTCTATTGGCGGATTCCTGCGGACTCACCACATACAAATACACTGTTGTGGACTTACCAACTTATTTAATCTCCTCAGGGAGCTGGTAAACATGGGTAAACCTAAGGGAAAAAAATGAAATTACTTCCTGACCCCTAAAGGCAATTGAGCATAAATTCCAGGATAATTGTTGTATTAGGACAAAGAAAATGAATAATTGTCCTCAAAACAAGGTCAGAACTACAGGGATCTTTGTTAATGACTGAAATGAGTTATTATCATGAAAAGTGATTATAAAATCATTTACCTATATAATTAAGAGTCCTCAAACTCATGCATTTATGTCAATTCTGAGCAAGAGCCCATCGCATTTCACTGTGTCACACTTCCAGTACTTTGCAGTGTCCAATACTCTTAAAACCCTAATTGGTTCGTGTCCGTAAACTGCAGCCAATCACTTTCCATGAGGTCACACTGTCTTAAATACGATTCAACAGGAAGAAAGATACAGTAAACAATCAACGAGTAATAATGATGGTGAAAGAATCAAATATATATCAACAACAAGAAAGGTTATCTGTGAATAGTCAGGAAACAAAGATGGGCAAGCATTAATTATACTCAAATGTTTTCAAAAACATATTTTCTTAACAGTTGCAAAATCAAGAAGTTTGCAACAATATGATTAACAATTTAGTGTTTTGAAGTTTACAGTAATGTTTCCCTCCAGGTTTAGCCTCCTTCCTGAGTTCCTAAGCTCGAAATCTGTAGTTGTTTCTGGGCTGGGGAGGTAAGGTGAAGAGTGTAATTCCCAGAACCAACTGAAAGCTACCATCAACCAAAGTAGATTGCTAGTTTTATTAACTAAAATTCACACCATACCATCTCAGTGATCAGTCTTGCAGGCTATCATTGAAAACGTACAAATATCTGGAAATTTTCTTGAACGTATTAAACAATTTTAGTGGGGAGTATTTGACATTAAAGTACTGTATATAATCCAACACCATGATCCATAAATAAAAATATAGTCAGTAATAAATTCAACACAGAATTCAGAAGAAATCTAAGGATAAAAAGAATTTTTAAAAAGCAGCTGCAGAGACAAGACAATTTGAAAGGAACTTAGGGATAGAAAAAAGGTAGGCAGAAAGTGAAGGCAAATAAATGATAGACAGACACAAAAAATGGGGTTCAAAATCAGAAACTAATGATATATGTTTCACCCAGACACTGGAAATGAGCGAAAACTCCAGCCTTTTTTTACACAATTCTTTTTTAATGGCCTTGAGCTGTATCATTAAATTATGTATCTGGCATGCTTCAGAAGTCATACTTAAAAGTTTCATAATTATAAAAAGAAAGTGGTTACTTTATGCTGATTTCTTTTATATTTGGTGCTGTGCATTTGCAAAGAAAGCTATCTAATGTGCAAATACTGTTCAGCAACACCGAATTACCTCAAAGATGTTTACACAAATGAAACTTATAGCCTTAAGGAGACAAACTAGCTCTAATTAATTCCACCTTAGGAATTGAATGGTACTCGAGATATTGCATGATACAACAGTCCTATCATTCAGCCTACAAGCTTAAGTGAGAGATCCAGTGCTATTACATAATATGATGAAGAACACATTCTCTGGTCCATCAGCACAAATAGAATAAAAGATTTTGTTTTAAAAAATATACTGCTTTGTATCTTGGTCATACATCTGAGCCATGCTACATTCTGCTGCGCAAATTTTCCAACCAGAGCCAAACTGCTCTATGGTTGACTTCCTGTGGGAAAGCTGCACAACTTCTCTAGACCCAGCCATATATACCACCTATTGATTGTAGACTCACTACATTATGGATTTATGTACCTGATGCTGTAACACCACTAGAACTGTCATGCCTTTCAAGGTACTTCATAGGATCACTGTGCTTCAAGGAATTGTTGCTGGCTGTAGTAACAAGACTGTCCCTTTCTGCATTGAATCTACACAGAAATAACATATTGTCCATCTCAATTGAAAAGAGGTCGCAATCACAAATAGACTGCAAAGCCACACGGGACATTAGGACAAATGAACAAAGGTTTAATTAAAGAGGTTGATTTAGAATGTGTCTCAAAAGAGTGATAAACAGAAAGGTGAAGAGGTTTAGGGAAGGAATTCCAGAGTTAAGTCCTTTGCCAGCTGAAGACACAGCTGTCATTGGAGTGATGAAAACCAGTTATCCTAAAGAGGCCACAATTAGAGGAGTGCAGAGATCTCATAAGATGTCGGATGTTAGAGAAATGGGATGTGAAAAATGCCGAGGAGTTACTGGATGAGAATTTTAAAATCAAAGTTGAAACCAGATGCATTTAGTGGTACCATAATCATTCTTAATAATTTCTATTGTCACAGTAAGCAACCATGTTCTCCCATATTTCATGAATAACATGCCAAGGAAACGTCACTTTACATAATTTTTCTGTGGCAGTGCATATTTTCCTCAATGCACATTAGACAACAATCACAATCACCAAATGTTAATGTTTTCTAAACTAAAAGAACTGTGAATGCTGGACATCTGAAACAAAAACAGAAATTGCTGGTGAAACTCAGCACGTCTGGCAGCATCTGTGGGAAGAAAGCAGAGTTAATGTTTTGAGTCCTGTAACTGGACTCTGCAGATCTGATGAAGAGTCACCAGACTCTAAATGCTTTCTTCCCACAGCTGCTGCCAGACCAGCTGAGTTTCACCAGCAAGTTCTGTTTTTGTTTCACAGTTTTTATCCTAGCAGCGGTATTTTCAATTTAAAATGGCCAGTGTGAGTGATGCCTGTGGTCCAAGAATTCTTTGGGACCCCAGAACAAAAGATTTCTGATGGCAGGATGCAAATTACATGTGGGAGCAGTCACAGGAGGGGAACAGAGTGTGGCTTTTAGCCAACAGCCCCACTATCCCAAAGTCAGATCCCTGACGAGATAGAGTTCTTTATAATGAGGAACCACATATCCCTTAGTGGCTTCTGACAAACCCAATGAGATTTGCTGTGTGGTCTTCTGAAGCTGCAGAAAAGCTGTGGTATCACATTAAAACTCTGAGACACCATTCAAGTGGTAATAATCAATGTTAATTCATTCATTTATGAGTCTGACATCCCCCTGCTGCTGGATGGATATCTTACGTCAGTCCCTTCTCCCCTCCAACTTAATTGGAAGAAGTTGTCCTGCTGCTAAGAGATTGTTGTGGAGCCTCTCCCATGATTAAGTGACACTAGATAGCATGGTTCTTGACATGATGGGCTATACTAAATCCAGCCCATAGCATTAACTTCTTATGTATTTATAAGAGGACAGGCTTTCATACTGTTAATACTTAGAATACACTGTAAGTGGTTGCCAAAGACCAACCAATTTCCTGCCCTCCTCCTACGATGGGTTGGATAATCATTCTGTGAGTCCTGATTATCACCAAGAATTTAAATGGATAAAAGTTTGTCCTATGTGGTACGAAGCTATATAGACCTGAAGATCCCAAGTTTGATGAATGGTTGGTGTTTCATTATTTAATTTCAACCAAAGCACCTATTGAGATATCACAATTGGCCGCAGCACCATTATATGAGTGAAAATTCAATTATGACTTCAGTGAAGTTTGTCAACCATTGCTGAAATTGATTTTGTGTGTGAGGTTACCAAATGAAAAAGAAGCAGTAACTTGCCTTTCCAAGAACTGTTTATTACCTCGAGATCCCAAAATATTTTACTGTCAGTGAAATACTTTTGAAGCATAGTTACTGTTATAATGCAGGAAAAGCAGCAATCAATTTGAGTGCAGCAAGTTCCTGCAAACAGTTATGTGGTAATGCCCAGACAATCTGAATTGAGGGATAATTATTCTTCAGGACATCTGCCAGGAGTTTCCTGCTCTTCTTTGAAATAATTAGATTAGATTCCCGACATTATGGAAACAGACTCTTCAGCCCAACAAGTCCACACCAACCCTCCAAAATCTAACCCACCCAGACCGATTCCCCTACCCTATATTTACCCCTGACTAATGCACCTAACATTATGGGTAATTTATCATGGATAATTCACCTAACCTGCACATTTTTGGATTGTGGAAGGAAACGAGAACATCTAGAGGAAACCCACACAGACACAGGGAGAATGTGCAAACTCCACATAGACAATGCTCAAGATGGAACTTGATCCCAGATCCCTGGTGCTGTGAGGCAGCAGTGCTAACCACTGAACCACCATGCCACCCCAATGTTATGGGATATTTTATATCAACCAGACAGAGCATGTCACAAAGTACAGCACTCCCTCAGCACTAGATTTTGTGGTAAAATCTCTGGCACAGGACAGTTTGAGTCATTATATGCTGCCAGTGACCGAGAAAACCCTATAAAACATAAGAGAAGAAGTAGGCCATTCAAGTCTTCTCCATTATTCAATTTAATCATGGTTGATCTGATAATTCTCAACTCCACTTCCCTACCTTACCCATGGTTGACATTTAGCTTCAGACTGTGGTTGTCCACAGTTTGATGCCCTGACAACCACATAAAAAAATGGCTACTTTGGAAATCTAGAGGTGTGAGAGTATTTGGATCAAAAGGTTGCATAGAAAATAGAAATTATACCTCAAAAGCTAGAAGCTTTAGCAGAAGAAATATGCAATCAGGGAAAAATTGCTGTACTTAAAATGCATAAAATCCTGACTTACAGAAGGAGGCATAAAATACAGTATGTAATTTGCTGTTGCAGTATACAACAGTTTTAGGAAATCAACTGTATCATTAGACAAAGTATAGATCTCTATTTCTTAACTGTCAAGTCCCAGTTAGTGATGTCGTTCTGCCTTCCTCCAATTTTGCATTGGAAGCAAACAATCTTGTCTGCAATTAACTTCCAGGGCCACCTGAGACTGCACTGTTCACATTAAAGCAATCCTCTTTATCATTGCCACTCTTTCTTCTAAACATCCAACAATAGATGAGAAGTGAACCTTAATGAAGGGGGCTCTCAATACTAATCCCCTGAATGATATGATTATATTCCAACCCCTGACCTCCGTCAGCCTCCAGTCCATCCTTCACAGTGATCAACACCAGGGGTGTGGAAGGTCTATCGACTTTCATGTAATACAAGAAATTATTTCAGTTGCTTAATTGTTACACAGTGGAAGTGTTAGGCAAGAAATCAAGCTTGGTTTTTAGTGCTGCAAGCAGCAGAGAATTGCTTAAATCAATACAGTAGTTTGTCAGGCCTATTCTCAAAGGACACTGCCCATCACCACACAGTCAAGAGGCCCCATTGTCTGTCTTTATTGAATAACAGGTAAGCAAAGTCAGCAATGTACATTATCAGAAATCAAACAAGCAAGCTGACGAGAGGTTCAACCTTCGTGAAATGTTACATTTACTGGTAATTAAAAAACATTTTATCAGCTTGTGCTCAAGATGGGAACTGCAGCAAGAGCCACTGACAGGGCTAAATGCCAATGAATGAACATTATTGTACTCTAAAATGAATGCAGTGATTTCAACTGTTCACTAAGAACTTTCAATTAACACAGGTTTTACATAAGACGTGTAATTTTAAAAACATTATATTTACAAAATATTTCCTTCACACCATTGTCCGTCTGGATAGGACTGTTCTTATTTGGTTTCATTTTTATCTATTTAGTTGTATTGAGAATATTATTTTAATAGCTTCTCTTTCTGGTCCCACTGTTAACCCTGTTGTCTTCCAAGGCTCTATCCTTTACCACTTTCTATTTCTCATCTTCATGATGCCTCTTAGCAACATAATCCTAAAGCAAATATTAATTTCTGCATGTAGATGATGACATTGGGTCACTAAATTATCTTGTCTGACGTACAGTACTGCATGAACAGGAATTTCCTCCAATGCTGAGAAGAATAAAGCCATTGTTTTCAACCTCTGCTCCAAATGTTGTTCCCTAGCTATCATCTTGATCCCTTTCCTGGCTACAATCTGAGATTCAGCCAGTACGTTTACAACCTTGGTATCACACTTAACCCTAGATAGGCTAACCAGCACAAACTCACATTATCTTTAAAATGGCCAATTTCCACCATTGAACATCACCAGACTTTGCCACTGCCTTCACTCATTTGCTGAAAAAAATCCCTTGGGCATGCCTATATAACATCTAGATTTGACTATTGTGAGGCACAACTTGCTGATCTCCCATGTTTTGTTCTCTCTAAACTTAAGGTATCAAATTGCTATGCTTGTCTTAACTTGCATCAAATGCTAATCTCCCATCACCCCTCAGCTGCTGATCTGTATTGGCTCCTGGTGACACAACATTTTGTTTTAAAGTTTCACACTATTTTTATTCAATTGGTCTCATCTCTGCCTATTCTCTGTATCCCTGCAACCTGCTGAGATACCTGTACTCATCTAAGTTGGGCAACTTCAGCAATCCTGATTCTAACTACTCCACCACTAATAACTGTACCACTACTGTGTGTTCAGCTGCCTGAGCTCTTGGCTCTGGAATTCTCTGCTTATATCCTCCATCTCTCTGCCTTGCTTTCCTTCTTTGAGAAGCTCCTTAAAGCCTCTTTGGCCAGGCTTTTGCTCATTTGAATTAATAACCCATGTGGTTCAATGTCATATTTTGATCAGTTAAGCACTTGTGAAGCACCTTGGGACATTTTATATTTATATAGCACCATTAATCTAGAAGGACAAGGGCAGCAGATGTATGGGAACATCACCACTTTCAAGTTCCCCTTCAAGCCACTCATCATCCCAACTTGGAAATATATCGCCATTCCTTCACTGTCACTGTGTCAAAATCCTGGAACTTCCTCCCTAATGACATTGTAGGTCAACCCACAGCAAGTGGACTTCAGTGGTTCAAGAAGGCAGCTCACCTCCACTTTCTCAAGGGCAACTACAGACAGGCCAGTCAGCAGTACCCACATCCCACAAGTGAATTTAAAAAACATATAAGTTATTGTTATACCATTCTATTTTGGCTTCTAGTTCTTAAATATCATTCTATTGAACCTCTTAGATATATGCCACAAGAAGATACTTCGAAGTGCAGGCACTATTGATGGCAAGATTCCATCTTGAAAGCTGTTGGTTTGTATCCTGGTCATCAACTCTGTCTTAAG
This sequence comes from Hemiscyllium ocellatum, assembly GCF_020745735.1. Classification (NCBI taxonomy): domain Eukaryota; kingdom Metazoa; phylum Chordata; class Chondrichthyes; order Orectolobiformes; family Hemiscylliidae; genus Hemiscyllium; species Hemiscyllium ocellatum. The sequence continues at coordinate 7,051,917 of NC_083439.1, read as the reverse complement.
CATCACTTAGAAGGCCAACTCTCATGTGGCACTATCGTATTTGCTGCATTGGACACTAGTGGGGTGAGAAAGTGCACAAATTGCTCATCTTGTTTTCTCTGGGCTGTCTTCTTAGACAACTGAGCTTTTCATTTCTTCTCACCTCATCCAATGCCCTTCCAGATAGCTTTCAGAGAGGATCAGCGGCTTCTATTTGAAGATGGTGTCATCCACCATCTTTATATTTAATTTGCAGGTGTCCTTGTCGGGAAGGTATAGGCACCCACAAGGACATAACCCAGTGTTCACTTCTCTATACAAAGATATACAACTGCCATCCATCTGAAAAATGTGTGACTGAGCTATGAGTGCCAATGGAATTATCGCATTCCAATCCTCTGTCTTGGTGGCCTTATCTTTCCAAGAGAAGTTAATACATTTGAAACAGCAAAGGTGAAACATTTCATCTTTTTGACATATGTTGTTCAAGTCTTACCACTATAGATCAGTGCACCGAGAATGCTGGACGGTGTGATTTACACATCCACAGTTTGTACACAGTTGGATCACAAAAATAAGATGAGTGACTGCATACTGCACAGGATACCAGGTATATCTTTGCTTTTAAACAGTCATAGAGTCACACAGCACAGAAGCAGACCCTTTGGTCTAACTTGTCCATGCTGACCAAATTTCTCAAACTAAACTAATCGCATTTGCCTGCATTTGGCCCATATCCTTCTAAACAGTTCCTATTCATTTTCCTGTCCAAATGACTTATAAATGTTGTACTGTACCTGCACCTACCACATCCTCTGGCAGTTCATTCCACATATGAATGACCCTCTGTGTGAAAAAGTTGCCCTTCAGGTTCCCTTTAAATCTTACTCCTCTTCAGCTTAAAACTATGCTCTCTAGTTTTGAATTTTCCTACCCTAGGGAAAGGATCTTTACTATTCACCATGTCTGTGTCCCTCATGATTTTATAAACTTTATAAGGTCACCCCTCAACCTCATCCACTTCAGCACAAGCCTCTAGCCTAAACAGCCTCTCCTTATAAGTCACTGTTTTCTTTCAGGACCACCTTGATATCTAACACACAGGTGTTGTCTCAAGTTTTATATCTCACCCAAAGGACATGATGATTCAGTATTGTCCTATCAGTTTAGATTATATAGTCAAGTGATAAACCAACAAAATTTGTTAAAACTAGGTCAACTGCACTTCAACTGAGCTTAGATCAATTTTTTTCACAGATTAATAGAACGTAAAATAAACTTTATAAGATTTTTAAATCATCTGGCAATAAAAAAGCAATTCTTACACTCACATTCCCTCAAGAGTTTCACACCCAAGCTATTTACTCTACAACAAGGCAGTTCTAAAGGTAATTATGAAAATATTGTAGCCATCTTGGTAGGAATTTACATTACTAGTTTGAGTTGCAGGAACCAATGTGCAGCTTGCAGTTCTAAGTTATATTGTTTGCTTTGTTTTGATTTCTAAGAAAAATGGAGTTGAATGCTATTGACTGTTCACAGACATTGATAAAGAGAAAACTGAAGTTTCAAAAGTTTACATGAAGTTGAATAATTTCTTTTATAATAGTTATACACAGCAGGCACCAAACACAATCAATTTGAGATTATATCTGGACAATTTCAGTTGAATTTTAACTGGAGTTTTCAATACCAATTACACTACACAATTCATGTCAACACAAAGCTGAAATTCATTAGCCTTTAATCTTGATTCAAACTACAATTGAACTAGCTTAAAATATAAGGTAGAGATTGCCACTGAGGTTGTTCTCAGATTTAAAAAAATCCAATTGCTTGTTTTAAAAACTATTGAGGTATTTGACACAAGTATTAATGTAGTAAGTTCAGCACCTTAAACCAAGTAGAATTCCTACAATTTTCTGAAATCAATTTGCTAATCAAACAGCATCCAACAATAAGCAGCAAGATATGCTCAACATCTTATAGTCTAATTATTGATTACACACTACTTGTTATTTGCAAGTAATTTTCTTCTGACTTACTGTACAGCACCCATTGTCATGTTTAACTTTTTTTTCCACTTTGTACCTAAGATTTTGTACCCAAGACTGTGCCAGGATTGGCAACTTCATGCACTTTTCACTGTTCTCCTGTATCCCTGAATGAGTACACATGACAATAAACATAATTCTAATTCTAGTTGTGAGATGTCCTGCTCTTGTGACTTAAGGGCCCAGACTACAATTATATAGTTATGAGTGAATGTAGAAAGTAGCTGGTGTTGAGTCCAGCTTATGCAGTAGTGTAACTGTATTGATAAAATGGGGACAGCAAAGTGGCTCAGCGATTAGGATCGCTGCCTCACAGCACCAGGGACCCGTGTTCGATTCTACTCTCAGGTGACTGTCTGTGTGGGGTTTCCACATTCTCCCCATAAAACAAGAAGTACCCTATTCATAAAAAGAAACAAATTGGTGTTTTCTTGATCTGACTTTATCAGATATAAAAGATTAGGGAAAATAGGGTAAAACTTGAAATATTTTAAATCAAAACAAGGTTTAATGAAGATTAGAAAAAAGAATTGCTTACACAATGAGACAGTAAACTGTATTATACAAAATAATCTTCACTGCGTGCAGCCTCAAAAGAAAACAATTTACAACTTATTACAGTGTTACCAATGGCAAAGCCAAAATAGTGCGATTGATGAAAATCTGAAATAAAAACAGAAAATGCTGGACGTACCATGGGAGCACCAGTAGAGAGAAACAAAATTCACAACCTTTGAAACCTTCACACTGTTTTTCTCTCCTCTCCACAAATACCACTTGACATGTTAAGTACTTCTAGCATTTTCTGTTTTTATTTTAAACAAAAATGGCAACTTCACTGACATAGATGGTTGCTTGTGATTGTTGTGATGAAGGGATTTTTCTTTTGCATCCAAAAAAAGTTTGCAGTTATCAGGTGTGAAAAGAATCAACCCTACATTCAATAAAATGCTCACCTAAAGAAGGATCGCCTTGCTAAAGAATCAAGGATCACATAAGTGGTCATTTGAAAGTTCATGCTGTACAACTATATGTATATGTCTTACAAAACTGAAAGATTCCAATAAAGAACACAGTCGTTTTTAAACTTTTACAGAAAAAATCTGCAGGCTTTTTTTTATATATTACCAGAAAATAACTTTATTTTTCAGTTATCAAATAGACTTTCAAGTCTCATCCTTTTGCGAATTCAGGACAAGTTGCTAGCAGTTTGAGATTTAGTGAATGGCTCCTTCATCTTCCTGGTAGAGAAAGTAGATGTTCACTGGACCAGAACTGGTGTGAACAATCTCAGTGACTCTGATAAGAAACCATGCACCGATTCCGTAAGCTAAACATGGAATACCTGGACGGTTTCAGGATGAAGAGGGAAAGAAACAAGTGGTTACTTTGTACAACCGGTTCAGCAGTGTAAAAGCTGCACTTTCATTACGATAAAGCTCAAATTTTTCACTCTTAAGCCATTGACTCTTGTTCCACAGATTCCACAAGCATTGACCCACAGGCTTGAATCTCCAGTACTCTCCTTGTTGACAATCCACAACCATTCATCGATTAAAAATTACTTTCAGAATCCCATGTCCTCACCTCACCAACACACCAGACTAACATCATCCTGGTTCCAATGGCTCTGTGTACCCTTCTATATCAATTATGTCTGGCCTTCACTTCAAATGTCTCTATTGGTGCTTGCCCCACATCATTCAGCTTCTTGTCTATGCTGAGACTCTTCACTCCTCTGGCAACATTATGCAGTTTAGTGCATTCATTCCCATTCTCTATGCAACATCAGTGATGGCCACTCTTTTAGGCATCATGCTCCATAGTCAATGAGATTGTCCCTAAAACTTTTGCCTTTTCTCCCACTGACCCCCAACTTTCTATTGTCAAATTGCTTCACAAAACTTTACATATCTAAACCCCTTTCTTTTACTCATGGCTGATTTTCATCTTCTCTGTAAAGTGTCGGAAACATTTTTTCAAAAGTGAGGAACTCTATCCTGCTTCTAATCTCATAAACAATTTTACAACATTAACTGTCACACTCACCCAAGTTAACAACTTTCAATGCAGTGAAGAATGTATTCTCTAGTTCCAGGTTACATCTGGGTGCCATGGAACAGTGGTACTTGATGAATGGGAAGCAACCTGTCCTTAAGATGTGATAATTGATCCCTTTGACATTCCAGTTAAAATTGGAGAGTCCAAACTGGTCATTTTCCACAGAGCTGTATTTAACAAAGTATGATGTCCAATGGGGCAGTTTTCTCTGAAGTAAATGTTGTGTTAGGACATCAGAAGCTTTGGGCTTTACAATATTGGACCCAAAGGAATAAAAGATTATTTTAAGTAGGGCATCATGAATCCTCTTCATTAACACAATCATGGCTGTAACAAAAAAGTTTCAAGATGAGTATATTATCCACAGAGCATCGTTATTGAGAAATATGAATAACAGCCATTTTCAACTACAAATTCAACACAAGAAAATGCAACAAGAAAATTCAACGCAAGAAAATGCCAGAAAATAATGAAGGCTTGAGAATAAATGCAAAACAAATGATACAGTGATGAATATTTCTACAGATAATAATCCACATAAAGCAGGAGCAGTTTGTTTTAGCTGCTAATGGTAGACAATCAGAAGAAATCGTTTCATAAATTAAGAAGCTTGTGCATTCATGCAATTTCTGCGATTCATCAGATAGGTGGAATCAGGTTAGTACCTGAGCAACAGTGTTATCACTGAGCTATTTAGTGTAATGATTTGAACATAAATTTTAAAAATCACACTCAGGCCACTCTGCATCTTGTATAACAGTTTTAATTAAATCATTTCAAAATGCTGCTACCACCAGTAACAATTTTATAGCGGCCAGATTTGGAATGATAAATTTTACGATTTTGAGTGAACATAGTATAAAAATGTCACAATACTATTGTTAGTTATAGTTGAATTAAATCATAAAATCAGTAGTATTAAATCTTGACATAATTTGCAACAGCTAATTTCTCCAATAAATACAGAATTGCTAAGTGAAAATGTGACTATTTTGAACACGAAATTTATCACGAACCTGCTTCACCAAAAAAATTACCTAATCTTGTGCTAATTATGGATTGTTGTCCAAATCCCTATCCCTATATTAGCATCTTGTTTGATCCTCATTGCAGTACTAAAGGAATACAATACTGTGAGAAGTATCTTTTTTAAAGACGAGATATTAAACAGAAGCTGCATCTGCCCTCTTGGGTGCGGCTGGAAAGAATTCATAGCATTATTTTGAAGAGCAAGGGAATTGTTCCCAGTATCCCAGTCAATGCTTATTCTTTTCCCAAAATGTCACAAGCTATTTTCACTGGTAAATTATCAGACTCGTGTTTATTTAATATTGCTAGGTATAAATTGGCTGCCAAATTTGTCAAGAAAATAGCAACAATCACACTTCAATAATTGGTAGCGAAGTTCAAGAAGAAATGTTAGTGGAAAGTACTGTATCATAGAATAATACTACACAGATGGCTGTTAGTCCCATTGTTCCTTTGTTAGCTAGTGCCTTCAAAGAACTATTCTGTTAATCCCATTTTGCTGATCTTTCCTCATTCATAGCTAATCGCCTCTATTCCCCATTCCTCCAAGCACCCATCCAATTTCATTTTCAAATCTACCACTAAACTCACTTTCACCGCCCTCGCACACCACACACTGTGGGCCGTAGCAACTCTCAGCATAAGATAAAATTCCTCCTAATATCACCTCTTTTGTAATGTCACTTCTTTAGTAAAATACTCCAAATCAGTACCTATTGGTTAATGTCTCTGTTACTAGAAAAAGTCTCCTCTAGCTGTTTATACATTTGTTGTATATTCTTTATTCCTTAATGAACCTACAATCCCATTACAATGGATGGTTATTTTAGAAAATACCCTTTGATTAGTTCTCAGTCTGAATTAATCCATGGCAATCATCAATCCTTACTACTGATGAGTCCCAGTTGTGATTGATGGATCCCTAGTATTTATAGACCTCTTTTTATTAACAGATCACTGTAATGGTTAATTGATCCACGGTACTATTGAATCCCGGTACTGATTGATAGATCCCAATATAGATTGATGAATCATTAGTCTTATTAGATCTTTGTTTTTTTTTAAACCAACTTGTTCTGAGATGTTATTACACCCCTCTGGAATAGGTAGGGCTTGAGCCCAGCTCTCCTGGCTCAGAGTTAGGGGCATCCCTGCTGTGTCACAAGAGCCCCCATAGCTCTCTGTGTTGACTGATCCCAATACAGACATCCTTTTATTGATTGGTGGGTCCTTAGGATTAATAGATCTCTGCATTGACTGATGGAGCCCAATGCAGATTTCTTTCCCGGTTGATGGATAGGTTGGACTAAAAGCTTTCTATATCAATTGATGGATCCAAATATAAACGCTCAATGTATTTATTAATTAAGGAATCTCTAGTATTATTAGGTCCCTTCATTGACTGACAGATCCCGATATAGATCAGTGGTTCCCTATTATTAATAGATCCTGGCCTTGGCCAGTGGATCCCCAGTGGTATTTGTGACCCTGTTGCTCACTCACTTGCCGGAAGCGGTTACCCGGAAACTGCCGGCTCCTTCTCCGTTACCATGGTACCTCACCTCCTCCACATTCCCATTCCCCACAGCTGCAACTCCCCGACACATCGGTTCCGGCCGGACTTTCCGTTCCCACCCGCAGCCAGCCTGCAATCAGAGGCGAAAAGCTGAATTTATTGTATCATTTTCCAAAACTTGGGAACGGTCCAGCTTACTTCAAAACACACCAGTAACAACAATAAAAAGCAGCTGGAACTCCTACTGCAAATATATGTTTTTCCAGCTTTTATGTACTCATGATTAAATTATTTAAAAAATATAAAACTAATATTTCATTTTTAATATTCTATTACAAAATATTCCCTCCAGAGGAGAGCTCTGATTTGTTTAATCTGATTTAAATTCGGACTAAAATTAAATATGGGAGAAATTTCAGCAAAGCCTTTGCCCAGATTCCCCACATGGTAAAAACAACCATGGGATCCAGGGTGGATCCCAAATGGCTGAATGTTGGAAGACAGAGGCTGGTGGTAGAAGACTGTTTGTGAGACTGGAGGCTGGTGGTCAGTGGCACATCATAGGGATGAGTGTTGGTTCCCTTGGATTGGACAGATGGTTAACATTGAGGAACAAAGTATTAAGTAACCGGAAGATATACACCGATTGGTAAGATGGGTAGATCTTGATAGATGCTGGTAAATGGGACAAGATTAATTTGGGATAGCTGGTCGGCATAGACAGTTGGACCATAGGGTCTGTTTCCATGCTGTACATCTCTATAACTATGAAATAGAATTTAACACTGATCAGTGTGAGGTGATGCAGTTTGGAAGAAGTAACAAAACAAGGGAGTAACTCAATAAATGGTAGGACACTAGAAAGCTCAAACAAACTGAGGGATCTTTGGGGTGATTGTCCATGAATCCCTGAAGATAGCAGGACAGGTTAATAAAGTAGTTAAGAAGGCATATGGGATGCTTGATTTTATCAGTTAAGGCATAAATTATAACAGCCAGGAGGTTAACCTGAAACTGTACAGAACTTTGGTTAGGCCGTAGCTGAAGTGCTGCGTCCAGTTCTGGTAACTGCACCACTATCGGAACGACATGATTACACTGGAGCTGTTGCAGAGGAAATTCACCAAGGTGTTGCCTGAGAAGGAGTTCTTTTACTATGAAGAGAAGCTATCTAAGCTCAAGTTGTTTTCTTTGAAGCAGAGAAGGTCTAACAGGAATCTGATAGAGATGTATAAGATGATGAGGGACATAGACAGGGTGGATAGGAAGCAGCTGTTTCTCTTATTTGAAGGGTCAGTAACAAGAGGGCGTATTTTTAAGGTGATATGCAGAGGATTTACAGGGAATTGAGGAAAACTTCTTTCACTCAGAGAGTGGAGGAGGTCTGGAACGCACTGCTTGCAAGGCTTTTAGAGGTGGGTAATCTCACGTTCTTTAAAAAGTACTTGGGTGAGCACTTGAAAAGTCATAACATTCAAGGTTATGGACAAGTGCTGGAAAATGGAACTAGTGTAGAGGGATTGCATTTCTATGGTGAAGAGGAGATGGCTAGGGTAAGAAAACTAAATTTCTGAAATAGGCTTAAAACATCAGAAAAATCACAAATGTTATTGAGAAGAAATGAATGGGGGTGGGGGATTAATAGAATCAAGGTCAGAAGAAATAAGTTCAGTGGGACAGGAACAGGCTAAAATGATGGGTGTATCAAGATAGACTTATTTACAGATTTTGGGAAGGAGGTAGAAATGATCTGTGAGGGTCTGAGGGACAATGAAGCGACAACACAGTGGAAAGTAAATCTCCATAGATGAGGCCAGTGATGGTCCTGGAAACAGTGGCTTTGTGTTCAGTGGTGAGTTATGATTCAGGGAGAGATAGAGAAGTATCTGAGAGTTGGCACTCAGTCTCTGTAAGAGACAACAGCACCACCCTTATTGGTAGGTTTGGTAACAAGGTCAGGGCTAGACCTGAGAGAATGGAGTGCAGAAAGTTCAGAGGGAGGGAGACAGGTTAAAGTGATTGAGGGAAGCAGAAAAAGGCCAGGGAGGGCAGTCTAGTGAGGGGCAGTATTGGATATAGGTGAAAGGGTCAGTGTGGCTGTGAGAAGGCTGGTCGTATTGCAGCTGTACAGGACATTGTTCCGTCCACTTTTGGAGTATTGCATGCAATTCTGGTCTCCCTCCTATGGGAACAATGTTGTGAAACTTGAAAGGGTTCAGAAAGGATTTACAAGGATGTTGCCAATAGTTGGAGGGTTTGAGCTAAGGGGAGAGGCTGAATAGGCTGGGGCTGTTTTCCCTGGAGCATCAGAAGCTGAGTTTATTGAAATTTATAAAATCATGAGGGGCATGAATAGGGTAAATAGACAAGGTCTTTTCCCTGGGGTGGGGGAGTCCAGAACTAGAGGGAATAGGTTTAGGATGAGAGGGAAAAATTTAAAAAGGACCTAAGGGGCAACTTTTTCATGCAGAGGGTGGTGCATGTATGGAATGAGCCACCAGAGGAAGTGGTGGAGGCTGGTACAATTACAACATTTAAAAGGCATCTGGATGAGTATATGAATAGGAGGAGTTTAGAGTGATATAGATCAAGTGCTGGCAAATGGTACTAGATAAGTTTAGGATATCTAGCCAGCATGGACGAGTTGGACTGAAGGGTCTGTTTCTGTGTTGTACATATCTAAGACTCTGCGGATGTGGAGAAAAGGGCAACTAAAAAAGAATTCAGCATCATGTTGTACTTGAAATTCATCGAGTTTGGGGTGTAAAGGTATAAATCTAAGTCCTTTGTGGAACATGGTGTGTGCACAAGAAAACATTGATTTCCAATGTCTTTCAGTTCTGATTAAGTCACATGGAACTCGAAACAATAACTGATTCTCTCTCGTCGCACATGCTGCCTGATCCACTGAGTGACTCTTAGCAACATTTCCTGACGTGCAGCTACCTGGCAACCTTGCTTATCCTCTACCTCCAGCACGAACATCTCAGGGCACACTCCATGGGCAGTTACTACTTGCATCTTCTGTCCATGGATATTGGCAACTGACACAAACCAGGCTCACTGCATCAACATGATACATCTCCAATCCACTTACAATATGGCTGTGCACCTTGGAGTGCACTGGCATCTTTCATTGCAATGTTGCTGCCACTTTGCACATTGGACGCATACCCATCTCATGGATTCAACCAGGGTTGATCCCTAATTTTCTTCGTGCCCGCTCATTTCTGCCTGCTTCAATACTCAAAGCGTCTCTTTTCTGCCTTTTTTGAATTTTGCCCCATCAACCAGAACTTAAAAGCCCACAGTAAGTCTTTCTTGACTTACTCTTTAGTGCGGACATAAAGTGAGGTAATGTGTCATGGTTATTTACAATAATCAGTCAAGAAGGTGGACATGTTGCTGTGTGGCACTGTGTTACATCAATCTCACATCTGCACCATGGCCAGGAACATACAGGCCAAACACAACGTTACTGCTTCAAGCAAACAGCCAGGTTTCCAAGGAGAAAGTCAGGACTCCAGATGCCAGAGATCAGAGACGAGGTGGTGGTCCTGGAAAAGACCAGCAGTTCAGGCAGCATCCGAGGAGCAGGAGAATCTACATTTCAGGCACAAGCCCTTCATCAGGAATGAGGCCTCAATCCACCACCAGGGATATATTTCCCTCCCCTCCCCTATCAGCGTTCCGAAAAGACCACGCCCTCCGTGACTCCCTCGTCAGGTCCACACTCCCCACCAACCCAACCTCCACTCCTGGCACCTTCTCCTGCAACCACAAGAAATGCAAAACTTGCGCCTACACCTCCCCCCTCACTTCCCTCCAAGGCCCCAAGGGATCCTTCCATATCCGCCACAAATTCACCTGCACCTCCACACACATCATTTACTGCATCCGCTGCACCCGATGTGGCCTCCTCTATATTGGGGAGACAGGCCACCTACTTGCGGAACGTTTCAGAGAACACCTCTGGGACACCCGGACCAACCAACCCAACCACCCCGTGGCTCAACACTTCAACTCCCTCTCCCACTCCACCAAGGACATGCAGGTCCTTGGACTCCTCTATCACCAGACCATAGCAACACAACGGTTGGAGGAAGAGCACCTCACCTTCCGCCTAGGAACCCTCCAGATGTTCAGATGTTTCTAACCAGAGTTGGTATCTCCAGACTTCATGCACCTAGGCTTCAGGCATCATAGCAAACTTGGTAATGCCAATAATTATGGGTTGTATGAACCAAAAGGGAAGAATACCGAACTTTGTTTTGTGGAGTTGCCATTGAAATTAATGCAAAATAATTGAATTTTTAAATACTTATAACTCTGTTGCAAAAGTGATGGAATTTCAAACTTATGATTCAAATGAAAAGAACAAATCTAATTTAGGAAAACACTAAATACACAAATCACTAGAAAATACAATATTAATTTCAAAATTGCTGTTAACATAAATTACATTCTTTGTTCGTTTTTGCAGAGTGGTGTCTATGCTTGTGACCATGATTTGGCACTAACAATCTCAAGGAAGAATTTCTGTGAAAGAACATACAATAATGTACAGGTAATTAGATTGGTCTGTTCAGGGAAAAGGGTTCATTTGTTGAATGAACCAGTCAGTAATTTGTTGTTGTAGGGAAGCTTTATTCGTTTGAATTGCCATATAATCCTGAACATTATAACAGTCTTGACAAGCATATCAGTCAGGCCTGGTTTAGATAGTTAGCTTTAGAACTACCCGTCAGAAACAATCATTGAGTGTATAGCCCCTTCTCCATTAACATCATTGAGAAACACAAGCAAAATTCCCTACATATGGTGTTATGGTGTCAAAATATAACTTTGGTAACAAACAATGTAAAAGCATACAAAGATACAATTAAACCAACAGAAGATAACTGTGACACTTAATACTTAATATTCCCTATGGGCCAGTTATACTATAACACAAGGTTGAATACCTTCATCTGACTGAACTAGATTGTTTACTTTACACTGTGCAAAATATAACCCCAATACAATGGTAAGCCACATTTGACTGTCAACAGCAAATAACATTATATCACGATGAACGTAACCAGGTTTTCTCTTAACATTAGGAGCCTGTTGGTGCAGTTGGCACACACATTGTTGCTTTGTTGAGCTACCTTAGATCTGTAAATCCTTCATTTAGCTATAGATGCTCGCATAATATAATAGCTCTTAGCATTGGATTTTCACTATTGTTTTGGAGAGCTCATTTCAGGAAATCTTCTGGCTTGCCAAAAGAGCCTGACTTGTTCAGTTTTCAATTCAGAGAGGCAGAGGCAGAATAATGCCAGGGCCACTGACCTAACAAGCAGCAACAGGCAGAGGTAGGCAGCCCAGGAAGGTGGGTAAATGCCAAAGCGGGCAGTTTGGAAGACCCATTTCAAACCTCAGGGACTATGTTCCAGTCATTTTACCAAGTGTTAACTTTCTCACTCTCTACTCACTGCCCGTATCCCCTCATAGCACCAGGCCCATCCACCCAAATACTTCCTTCATAACCATTCACCCAGTTTCCTCCATGTGTGGACTTCAGGAGTCAAGTGGAGATGAAAAAAACTTAACATTTTACAAATCCAGCATAGCTTTTACCTGTGCACACTTGATAATGAAAAGACGTCAATTTATGAAATGTATTCAAAGCTTATAAATCACATGCGGTTAATGTCTTATAAAAACAAACAAGCTCCTATTTAGATCTCACATCAAAGAGACCAAATCCTTTAATAGCCCTGCTAAACTGTCAACCAAGCTCTGAACACAGTACCTCCCTGCTGAGAAATTGTAGCTTACCCAGCAAAGCATTTACAATGACATAATAAAAGTCCTTGAGAAAATGTGAACAAAGAAAGTAAACAGATACTGATTTCTAACTTACACCGGATGACCTGTCAGTGAAGGTTGTACATCAGGAATTTTTAAACTCTCACTGACAACTGCAGCTTGATCTTTTTTAAGGTTTAAGAGTGGGACATTTAAATAATTATAGATCGTGACATTATCTGTCCTTCAAGAGATTCTATGTGTACTCCATCAGTTTGTTCTACCGTTCAAAAAGGCAACTCATCACCACCTTTTCCAGGGTAATCTGGAATGGGCAATAAATGCTGACCTAGAAAGCAATGCTCACATCCCATGAATGAATAAATGATATAAAATTAAATGCTAATATTGTTTCTTGAGTCCACCAAACAGGTCAGTCATTATGGCAAAATAAAAGTAGAATAATCTGAATGCTGGAAACCTGAAATAAAAATAGAATAGTATAGAATAGAATAGAAATTTATTGTCACGTGTACTTTTACATGAAAAATACAGTGAAAAGTTTTATAAGTTGCCTCACCATAGCACCTACGTCAATGACAGAAGTCATACATAATAATAAAAATAAGTAAAATTAAGATAAAGTTTGTCGCAGTTCCTTTATGGCTCCTGGGCTCAGGGAAAGCCGATTTAGGAACGGAAAGTGCTGGAGAAACTCAGCAGGCCTGGCAACATCTGTGGAGAGAGAAAAACAGAGCTAATATTTCAAATTTGTTATGAGTCTACTTTGGATCCGAACAAGAAGCATTTTGAACTCAAAATATTAATTCTGTTTCTGACTCTAATCTACTGCTGCAAAACCTACTGATATCTCTGCATTTTGTTTTCAGTCCAGTCCTTATGATGTACACCTGTACTGTTAGGGCATACTTCATAGCTCTTATCAAGAGAGTTTATCTTTTCTAAGATGTAAAATTAACAACCATTACCACTGAAAATCATGAAACTAGTGAAAAACAGGATGCTACATGTTGGGCATGTGACCATACATGTACAGGCTGTCAAGGTGATCTTTGACAATTAACTGTGAGTTGGGGGGAGGTGGGGTAGTGTTGGGATGGGGGAGGCTTGAATTTTAAAAGTAACCTTGAGGCCACATTGACACAGTATGGGTTAGGACTTGAATAGCAGTTGACAGAAACATTAGGCCGGGCATTTGAAGATATTACAAACTGGTCCAAATAGGATCAGCTGTGTCCCTTTCCTACAATAATTACATGAATAATACTATGGTACAGAAGAAGAGAGTCATTGTGCAATATGGTAATCGACTGACTAGTTCTAAGGTTTGGAAGAGGGTTGTGTTTGTGGAATATTGTAATCAGATGAATAATTAATAATTTGTGAAAGGCATCTATTGTTAAATATGTTAATGAGACAGACAGAATATATTCAGGCAATGCAATACCGAGCAGATATTCTTACATTTGATGTTACTGTTGGGTCTACTCTCAAAATATGTTAATTAGCTGGTATAATTTTCTCAATAAACAGATTCGCAGCAAGTGATGGAGAGGTTAGGTCAATTAACCCCCATCAGAAAGGAGCAAGCTAATCATATACAGTTTTGAACAAATAGTCAGCAACTGCACAGGACACGCTGTTTCCTTTACTGCTGAGATGGTTGGAGGGTGTTGGCTCTGCAAGGCAATAGAGTTGAATAATAGGTTTCCAAGGTCACATGAATCTAGCCTCAAGAGATCAGAGTGTATTTAGGGAACTATCTTCAAATGGTTAGCATTCATAATGTGGCAAGATTCTCAGGAATGAGGACACAGGGTGTTTTCTGGTTTTTATTTAACTTTTGCCACCAGTGTCAAATTATGATCCCTACATCCAGTCTTAGTCAGACTGGGCTAGAATTGTTGGCAGGAGAATAATCAGCCATTTATGTGCCCTGAATATTATTTAATTCCTACTGTCAATATTGTGTAGGGACATGTTTATCCTAGTCCAGGATGACCAGCCACTTGAATAAATCACCATTTAAGCTCATACTTGATGAATGGCTATTGGAGGGAGCTGCTGGGAGTTTGAGGAAGTGAACTCCAGTGAGAGCCTGTGTCTTCAGCAATGAAAGACAAAGAAATAAAACAAAACCAGCAAATTGAAAAATGATGGAAAAAATGGTATAAAAAATAAACCAGCCTCTGCCATTGCACCTTTTAGTTCACAGGAATGATAAGACCAGAAATTAGATCACAAGTACTGAAATTGACACAGGGCAAATAGTTTTATAGGGCTCCTGGTTTTAATATGCTCTCAAATTAATCCACTATCAATACTTTCTGGAATTCCTGAATAGAATGCCAGGTGTAACTTGTTAGGAGGCTGCACTTGATGTTGGGAATAACCAATCAACCAGTGAGATACTTGGGATAAGCTTCCAATGTAAGAAAAGGAGACCAACATGCCTAGAAATGTTCTATGTAATTCTTCCAGGATTTAGGCTGCACTGAGTCATAATTCAAATGCACCTGTATTTTTTTTAATCCAAAAGGAATCCAAATTCCAGAGAAGGATAACTAGTCTATTCCCAAAAACATTCATCTAAGTGTTCTGTGTCGAGCACATTTGTCAACCTCAATGTATCACATTTGAAAGTGCTGCATGTACCAAGTCCATATCACACTTGCATTCGAGCAGTTCAAGCCTCATATCCATCAAATGATAATAAATCATGATTGTCAAAGTATTTTCAAAGATATAGTCAATACCTGCCATGTTTTGATGTCTTTCAGATGCCTAAAGGGGAGGAGTTGGGTATTTATAAACAACTGAAAATGTGTTGCTGGAAAAGCGCAGCAGGTCAGGCAGCATCCAAGGAACAGGAGAATCGACGTTTTGGGCATGAGCCCTTTTTCAGGATGAAGGATGAAAAGGGAACCTATTCCTGGCACATTTATAAGGTTTTATTTTGCAGAGATATGCTTGATAAACATATTCCTCCAAATCTAGTGTTCACAGTGTCAGTCTGCTGAAGAAGGTTCCTGAAGAAGGGCTCATGCCCGAAACGTCGATTCTCCTGCTCCTTGGATGCTGCCTGACCTGCTGCGCTTTTCCAGCAACACATTTTCAGCACTGATCTCCAGCATCTGCAGTCTTCACTTTCTCCTATTTATAAACAGCTGTCAAACATGAGATAAACGTTCTTCAGTAACAGCAATTAGCTTGTACCTAATGTCAGATCTCACAGGTAGATAGGATAGTGAAGAAGGAATTTGAAATGCTTTCCTTTATTGGACAGAGCATTGAGTATAGGAGTTGGGAGGTCATGTTGTGGCTGTACAGGACATTGATTCGGCCACTTTTGGAATATTGGGTCCAACTCCCTCCTATAGGAACAATGTTGTGACATTTTAAAGGGTTCAGAAAAGACTTACAACGATATTGCCAGGGTTGGAGGGTTTGAGCTATAAAGAGAGGCTGAATAAGCTGGGGCTGTTTTCGCTGGAGTGTTGGAGGCTGAGGGATGATCTTATAGAGGTTCATAAAATCATGAGGGAAATGGATAGGGTAAATAGACAAGGTCTTTTCCCTAGGGTGGGGGAGTCCAGAACTAGAGGGTATAGGTTTAGGGTGAGAGTGAAAAATTTAAAAGGGACCTAAGGGGCAATTTTTTTAACAGAGAGTGTGGTGTGTGAATGGAATGAGCTGCCAGAGTAAGTGGTGGAGGCTGGTACAAATACAACATTTAAAAGGCACCTAGTTGGGTATATGAAGAGGAGACATTTAGAGGGATATAGGCCAAGTGCTGGCAAATGGGACTAGATTAGTTTAGGATTTCTAGTCAGCATGGATGAGTTGGATAGAAGGGTCTGCTTCCGTGCTATATGTCTCAATGACACCCATGACTCATTTAAACAGTTCATCACCAAAAATACAAATTATGGCCTTGAAGAGATAACCAAGTTAGATATAGCTGCAACTTTGAAGGAGACACTTTACATTTTTCTGGGAAAAGGTTGTCAAGATATAAAAATTTATTTTTATTTTACATTGTGCTACATGGTGTGTTTGTTATTTTGTAAATCATTATGACCATTGGCATGGGACATCACCAACTGGAAGGAGGACTAGGGAAAATAATACTTAAGTTCTGGAAATCTGTTAATGTATTTCTAACAGTGGGAGAACAGGTCACTGCTCATGTAACAAATTTTTAAAAATTCAAGAAACAATCCAGAACATATTCTGCTGTATGCTCAATCCAGAGCACATTCTTCATGTGCTTCCAGGCTAATGAAAGAATAAATTTCCCTCTTATCCCTCTTATATTGTAATTGTACCAAAACCCTAAAGATGTTCAGGAACAACATTGGTAATGCTAATTAAATAAGGCATGAATCTGTCAACAATAGTTGGCTGAGCAACTAAGGGCTTACACGTGAAAGAAGAATTACTTTGCCCTTTTGATCACAAATGAATCATTTTGGATTGATTTTGTGCACCTCCTACTGGCTATAAAGTGACATATGCAGGGTCCTGCAAATAGATTTACTGATGTTTCAAACAGTGTGTGCTAGTCCAAGGGGAACAGGGAAAAATAGAAGAATTTAAACGATGGAAAAATAGAATTATTTGAAAGCCATCGAGCATTTATATCACCAACATGGAAAATGTGTCCTTTTTAACTCATCTTGAACACTTTAATTGTGATTTTGAGCTAACGATCATTTTCAGAATAATCTGATGTGAAAAACAGGTGTTCTTGGACTCCTTCCATAGGTCCAACTATATTTAAAAAATGATTGAATAATATTGCAGGGTTTTTTTGGAATCATTGACAGTAGGCCAGCATCCCAGTGTGACAAAGTTGGAATTGGAGCTGAGGTAATCCGGAATGTTGGTGCATAGCTACAGTTTCTCTGAATTAGGATCTTCAAGTTAGAGCCTTTAATGCAGTGGTTGAGTGATCTTCTTTAATGTAGGACTTGTTCACTACTGTAACTCCAAGGATTAACTCAATGTCTTTGATCGCCGCCTGTAACAATAACATAAATGTTTAGCTTCTTTACTAAATTGTCCACAAAGAAGGATATGATAGCCATCCCCATGCAAAAATCTCAGCAGTGTAACTTCCATTGAATGCTTTCTTCCTTCCCTTATCTAGACTTTAATACAACTGTTCTCCCTCCTACCATTCATACACTCCAATTTGCCAAAAACTGGATACATTTGGAAACTGTGTATAGTTCAAACAGTAGTATCTTGATTACTGGACTATTCTTCATGTAGGTTCAGGCTACTGAGTGCATCACAGCGAGTTCTGATCTTGATCATAATTGTTAATGTCTGATTAATCACATTGCTATGATTCTTTTTCTAAATCACCTTATTTGAACATTTTATAAACACCTCTGTGACAAATGTGAATTAAACCCAGAACTTCAGACTCCAAGGTAAGGACACTTTAACTCTGAAACAAGACTCTTTTGCATATTGCTACTTTTGTTTATTTAGGGTAAAGAGAAAAACAGGTGGCTATTAATTGTGCGATCACAAATATACAGAGCAGCTGTGACACTAAGGGTGGAATATCGGTAAGACTGAGCAGCCAAAAAAATCTATTCATAAAGGAAGGTAGCTTAGTTTTTCCATCTCATCAACTGGCTTGTATTCATATTGATGATTCCACTGTACAGTGAATTGAAATTTGAAATAAACTATGTAATTGGCAATAGTACTACCTGTGTTATCCTTGAAAAAGTCAAGAAATTTGAAACAAAAACAGAAGGTGCTGAAAAACCTCAGGGTTCCCCTGAAGGAGTCACTGAACCTGAAACATTAACTCTGACTTCTCTCTAGATGCTACCAAACCTGCTGAGATTTTCCAGCAATTTCTGTTTTTATTTCAGACTTCCAGCATCTGCAGTTCTTTTGTTTTTAAGTCAAAAAATTTGATGTTCAGAATGGTTAGGATCAAAGTTAGGATCCGAATAGAAGTGCCCAAGTGTAAACAATTAATGACAGTGCTTCGTATTTGATATCCCTACCACCTCTATAATTATTGGGGAAAAAAAAACCAAATATGGTGGTGTTAAGACTGAAGATCATGTGATTTAAACTACGAGTAAACATTTTCAAGAGATAGAAAGAACAACAGCACATAAAGAAAAATGTACAGGAAACAAGCAGCCAGCCCAATAAGCGGGTTCCATTCTATCGTTAAGCTGCTCACAACATTAAACCATCCATCATCTATCCTACCCATTAACCCCTAACCCAGAACCCCCCACCAGCCTCAATCCTGCCCACCCCTTTCCCAAACCCCTACCACTCTTATTCCTGACTACCTCACCACTTACCCCCACCCCTCCCCTCCAACCTTCCCCCTAACCTTCTGCCACTCACTCCTGCCTGTCGTCGTGCAATCTCCTGACTGAGGGAAGTAAGAACTACGAAAAGGCCTTGTTCAAGTTAAGAAAAGATTTGTGAAATGCCTCCTTGGTAAATCTTGGAATCTCACAACTCTGTGAAAGCTGCAGTGCTGAGTTCCAAAAATGAAAGGAACTTGCACTTTAACTTCTGGCAATCACTGACAAATGACTGTGAAGAAATACTAACCAGATTCACCAAAACCAACATCATTTCTGATGAAGTATTCCAGTTAACTGAAGGATAGAGCTGTCCATCTGCCTCCTTAAAGACTCCCCAGCACCAATGTACAGTCGCAGCAGTGAATATAATACAACAAAATGCACTGCAGTAAATCCCTAACCCTTCTTTGACTGCACCATCAAACACAGAACCTCCATGACTAGAAGGATAAGGGTGGCAAATGCATGGGAACACCACCACCTTCAAGTTACCCTCCAAGCCAATCAGCATTCTGACTTGGAACTATATCCCCAGTCCTTTCCTTTAGCTGGGTCAATATCCTAGAGCTTATTTAATAATGGCACTGTGGACTGACCACTAGATGGGACCAGCAGTTTCTCAAAGGAAAGTGGGTAGAAGCAACAAATGTTGGCTTGTCAATTACACTCATTTTTTTCTTTATTCTTTCATAGGATGTAGGTATCGCTGGCAAGACCAGCATTCATCATCCATCCATGGTTTCCCTTGAGTAGCTTCCTAGCTCCTTCAAAGAACAGTTAAGAGTCAGACACATTGGTGTGAATCTGGAGTCATATGTAAGCCAGACCCAGTAAGAACAGCAGATATTTTTTCCCTAAAGGAAATCAGTCAACCACGTGACTTTTTACAACAATCTGTTCCATGATCAACAAAACTAAAACTAATTTTCAATTTCAGATTATTTCCCATGGTGGGATTTGAAGCCAATTCCCCAGGGAATTTGCCTGCACCTCTGGATTACTAGTCTAGTGACATTATCACTATGCCACTGTCTCTCCAATGATACAATTTTAAAAATCTGTATTTTTAGATATTTGGGAACTGTATTTTGCGACAGACGCTTGCAGTTTAGGCTTATCCATGAAAACTGATGATTTGACTGAGGTATTGGAACATAGAACATTACAGCGCAGTACAGGCCCTTCGGCCCTCGATGTTGCACCGACCTGTCATTCCAATCTGAAGCCCATCTAACCTACACTATTCCATGTACGTCCATATGCTCGTCCAATGACGACTTAAAGTTGGCAAATCTACTACCGTTGCAGGCAAAGCATTCCATACCCTTACTACGCTGAGTAAAGAAACTACCTCTGACATCTGTCCTATATCTATCACCCCTCAATTTAAAGCTATGCCCTCTCGTGCTCGCCTTCACCATACTTGGAAAAGGCTCTCCCTGTCCACCCTATCTAACCCTCTGATTATCTAATATGTCTCTATTAAGTCACCTCTCAACCTTCTTCTCTCTAACGAAAACAGCCTCAAGTCCCTCAGCCTTTCCTCGTAACACCGTCCCTCCATACCAGGGAACATCCTAGTAAATCTCCTCTGCACCTTTTCCAAAGCTTCTACATCCTTCTTATAATGCGGTGACCAATGGAGTACTTTCATTGTACATAAAGCTATTACTCAATTGGTGTCACTCAGAGAAGGTTGAGAAAATGGAAAAGAATTTAAAGGATCACTGTCATTGATATATTATACAAATATTTAGTGTGCTCAAATCACATTTATATTTTAATAAAATAGAGAGACGAATTTTGCTGCTGACTGTGCTTCATCTTCCTGCAATGACTAAGTGATCCATGGTCAGTCAGTAAACTTGGATTCACAGGTATTGAACTGCAGTTATTGTTGACTTCTGAAGGTTGAATGACACCTTGCTTCCAATCACTGTGCAATCTTAAAACATTTCTATGTTAATAAACTGTACAAAAATTAACAGCAAAACATTAGTTAATTAACACCTCACCTGAAAATTGTTCTCCAATTGCACATTAGGTGCTGTTATTTCCTGATGAATGACAGAGAGATTACGAGCAAAGGTCAGCAGAGCCCCCTGGAGATCTTCCCCGATTGTTCTGTTAATGATATACAAACAAATGAGTTTACTAATGATTCCCTTTACATGCTTAAAAACAATCACAGTCTCATTTCAGGGAAGTGCTGATGGAATTTAATGAGCACTTTCATTCTCGCGGGGCACAAATCTTCTGGGAAATATGAAAGATGAGGTACTGCTTTTACATGTCAACTGAAGGATTTGCACAATAAATATGTTTTATTAATCAATACACCGTTGAATAGCAATAGGTTAACTCAACTGGATGGTAAGATGAAATCCTACAGAGTTAGGGAATGACTAGCAGTCTTGTGAAACAATGTCTCTACATGCAAAATATTACAACAGAAGATAATTGCTGTCAAAAGCTTGTTCCTTGTACACAAACTTGGGAGTTACAAAATGTGCATTTGTAGTAAATGGTAGACTTACACCATCCCCAAGCGATCCTTCTTATTATCTTCATGAAGTATAAATACGGTCCCTTGTCTTTCCTGTAAAAGCAGAAAGTATTAGATCTCATGCCCTTTAAGATAATCATGTTATGGAGAATCCCTTGAGCTTTTTTTCCTTCTTCCTGTGAAGCCATTTGACTTGCAGCAAAATGGATGTGAGAGTGAGACTTGGCTCACTATTCCACCACAGAGGACATCCCATAACTAAGCCTGAACTCCACCCAACACTCAATCCTGCAGACGTGATTGCATGCTGAACAGCATCCTTGGATGATTTTTCCTACTTGCTGATAACTATTGCACTTGTTGAGATAGGCAAACCCCATAGTATATGATGATCAAACTGAGAAATCGTTGTACTTGTGACCTGGAATGTATCAAGTTCATGGGTCTACAATTTCCCCAGACAAATGAATATTAGTTGAAAACAAGTTCTTACCCAGTTATCCAGGGTAAGTTGTGCTATCTATTGCATTAATATACGGAGCTCATCCTTCAGTGTGATTAATTTGGCTCATCAATGACACAGAAAGTAACCAATAACCCCAGATTAAATAAAACTATTAAATTTGACGATATATATAAAACAAGAGAAGCTGGGATTGTCCTCCTTACAAACGAGAACGTTGTGAGAAGATTTATTAAAGCTGTTCGAATTATAAACATCTTCAATGGAGTAAATAATAAAACAAAACTTTTCATTAGCAGGAAAGGCAGAAACCAAAAAGTTTAGGTTTAAGGTAGTGACAGAAGAACCAGAGGGACTGAATCTTATCACATTTTGGCAGAATAACATTTTGTCATGTATCATGGAGGGTTTCTCTTGTGACGGCAAGCAGGTTTCCTCACGCTATCATCCCAAACGTGCCTCATTCACTACATACCAAGCCTCTTTGGGATCTGTCTCATCCGATTCTCGCCTGGTTCTCCCATGTGCCATAGCTGGAAGTACTACCACTGCTGGAATATCCTGGGATATACCACCACGTTATCGATACTATATTCTAAAGGCTGTTGTGTACTTTGTCAAGTGATGGCAGTTGAGCTGTCCTGCATATTTGCAGACATTTGCCCCTGGCATGGTACAAAAGGAGAAATTGGTACTTGCTTGTTCACAGGGATCAGGAGATACCAAGGGTGTTATGATACATCTCGAAAGGAGGACCATCCTCTTCCCTGAGGACAGCCAGATGAGGCTGTGCCATTCAGACCCTGCCCATTGGACCCGAGGTGGCTACAAAGACCATGTGGTCACCACAATCAGGAGAAATATCCAACAGTGCAGGAAGAAGGTCAATGAAGGACTTGAGTAAGCCAGATGTGTTATTCTGACAATTGGCAATTGTTTCATGATCATCAATAGATTCTTGTTTTAGATTTTTTAATGAATTAAAATTCCACCATCTTCCAGAATTCAAATCCAGGTCCCCAGAACATTAGCTGAGTCTCTGGATTAATTGTCAAGCAATAATACACTAGGCCATTGCATTCTCCATCCTGCTCCGCCTAGTTAAGTGCCACATCTGCTCTCTGCTGTCTCGCACTCACTTTATCTCTGTGATGGCATCCACCTCTACCAATTTTATAACTGCCTTGCTCTTCCTACCCTGAATATCCACACCCTGCTAACCATACAAAGTTGCTACAGTGCCTAATTATCACTCAGGTCACCTCACCATCTTTACCTCTACTGCACCGGCACTAACAACTGTGTCATCCACTCTCATCTCACTCACTCCTTCATTCTAGGAAAAAACAGTCCACAATGGAGTCAACAGGGCCAGCAAGGATGGAGGAGTGCCACGTATTTGTCTGTTTATCCAGTTTGAAGACAGGTTCTTGGTGCTGGCTGGTGAAGACCAGAACTGCTCCTGTGGGGAAGCTGAAGCCCCAATGTACTAACAGCCAAATAGAAAGCATTGTTCATCGTCATGCTACTTTCCCATTACCCCCAATTGTGTATTTAGTGTTAACATGCCATAATGTCTATCCTTTGTTCTCTTTTTTGTCTTCTGCAGACAGTCTCTCTTTTATCTTCTGCAGACATCAATGGAACATTCACAGTGCCTGCCATCAAGGGGCACTGTGAAATACATGCCCTCTCATTACTCCCACTGCGCCTTCGAAAGAGCACCTGTAAGGTGGCCAGTTGGAACACCTCCCCCCCCCAACCAGATCAATACTGACACCTCGGTGGGCATGTTTTCTAGGTTAGAGTCACGACAGCTGGCCAAGGAAGAAACATGTCCAGGTTGGTAGCACTTGGAAGACTGCTGGAGACCAGGCATCTCTCAGCCCCTGGCAGGAGAGGACCCCATGGTGTTGGCAATCAGCAACTAAACTGACAATCACTGGAGCAGTAGGCAAGTTTTTCAGAGGCATTTGGCAACCTAAGGCAAAATGTGCAGTACTATTGCAGAGATAGGGTGGTCCTACTGCCTCAGGCATTGCTGTCTCCATGAATAGATTAATGGGTATCATGGATAGCCAGGTCCAGCAGTCTCAGTGACTGATGGAATCAAGCACAGGCCAATACTGCATTACTTTTCATCGCTGGTGCACACCAGTAAAGGCAAACAATAGGGGGATGAGGCTGGGTTCTTTCTCGGTGCCTCATCCTCACAAGAAGACAGAATGGTGTCAGTGGGCACACAGTTGGAGGAACCACATACATGGCCCCTGAAGTCTCATCTCAGGACACTCCAGAGGTGGCCAGACATTTCACCTCTACACTGCCTGCCACCCTCAGCTCTGCAGGAGGGTCAAGCAACAAGAGTGCACTTGCCTCCCGACAGGAGACACTCAGCCCTCTAGACATAAAAATTTCTGGGGCTGTGCCCAACTAAACCAACAAGACCAATCGACTCCACTGGTAGACAGGCTCCCTCCATCCCAGATGAGCGCATGGGACTGCACCAAGACTCAGTGAAAGGAAAAAAAGTAGATCTTCTGAGAGCAGACAGGTGGCACTTGTGACTCAACCCTGTAAATACATTATCACATTTATAAATGTGATATTTTTTCACCATCATCTGTGTGTGCAAGACTCTGTCTAGCTGAAACTGCAAATACAGAATCTAAGTGAGTTTTGAGAAGATTTGTAGCTCAGGTTGAGGTTTTGGATGTAGGTTTGCTCGCTGAGGTGAAAGGTTCATTTCCAGACGTTTCATTACCTTGCTAGGTAACATCTTCAATGGACCTCATGCGAAAATTCCTGCTCTCTATTTATATGTTTGAGTTTCTTTGGGTTGGTGATATCATTTCCTATGGTGAAGTCACTTCCAGTTCCTTTTCTCAAGAGGTGGTAGATGGAATTCCTAGAAGCATAGTATTCCAACCGGAACTCTATCAACAAACACATTGAGTTAGACTCCATCCACCATCCCCAAGAAAAGGAACAGGAAGTGACTTCATCACAGGAAATTACATCACCACAGGAAATGACATCACCAACCCAAAGAAACCCAACCATATAAATAGAGAGCAGGAATTTTCAGCATTGCTTCGCGTGAGGTCCAATGAAGATGTTACCTAATAAGGTGACGAGACGTCTGGAAATGAACCTTTCAGCTCAGTGAGCAAACCTACATCCAACAGAATCTAATATTGAAAATACAGAATCCCTACCTTCAAGTGCTACAAGATGTTCCATGGTCCAAAATGTGAAGTCAGCATGTCCTGCACCATTTGGAGGTTAAGGGTAAAGCACAGGTTACTGCAGCTTTGGTAACTATGCACCATCTTGCCAAATAGACAAACAAGACTCAAGTCCCCACACAACAAGTCTATTTGCCTACTTTAACAACATCTCCCCTCCCTCCTGAACGTGACTACTTTGCCTCCCATGCTGTTCATGTCCCCTGTTTAGTTGCCTCCCTTCAGTACTGAAATCCCCTCTGCATCCCATCATTCTGACTCCAATATCCACAATTCATTTCCCCAGTTTCCCTCTCACTGCAGTTCCTCCATGATTTTTAGTGGATGGACCCTCAGGATAGACCATAGTCCACCACCTTAAGCAAAATTAGTCATGAATGATGAGTGACCAGCCACCTCACTGATATCTGTACAGCTTCTCGATGGTCTTCCTGCAACCCTCAGTCTGGTTTACATCGGATCCACAAGGTTTGACCATGGTCCACAACCTGAATGGTAGAGGTATGGAGCCCCTGACTGCTGATTGGACATGCCCAATCACCTGGACTGATATCAGAGGCTTCTCTTGACTTATGGTAACTGGATCCCCTGACTGAAAATGTCTTCTTAGACTTGACTTTGAGATATGGCATTTGGCTTGCAACACATGCAGTGTATTTTCCAAATACATGGCTGCCACATTGTGAAGCTATGAGAATGACATAGCACTGTGCCATTCACAAACATGTCCATCCCTTTGATTGCTGACTTCAGGCCAGCAAGAGAAACTGCCTAGTGTTGTTTTTGGGTTACACTTCAAGGCAATACAACAGTACTGTGAGCCTTTAAAGTGAAGTTGAAGGGTAAAATGCTGAACGTCAAGGCAATGCAAGGCAAGACAAGGCAAGGCAACACAAGGACGTAGTGAACATCCAATGTGAGTTTGAAGAGAGCAAGCAAGCAGCCCTGAGATGCAGCCTGATTCAATCTGTGAGGCAGGTGCCTGTTCCTGAGTGCAGAGTGTGACTTTGTAGTAGCACTCCATGATCATTGTTAGCATGTCCCGAAATGGAGCACGACAGTGTAAATGCATACTGAGATGTGCCATGATGGTATAGAAAGGCAGATGCCAGTGACTATGGATGACGGAGTGCTTATGGCTGCTGCCCATGGAGCTTGCAGAGATGTTAGGGCTGGGGTTCAAAACGGAAGTCAGGAGGAGTAAGTGGTGAGTGGAAGCAGGACCCTGCTCTATGTCAGAAACTTTTGCCATCTAGTTTCCATCTGACAGATGGTAGGATAGGAGAACATATATTAGTATGGCAAGATTAGGTAAGAATGGGTGATAATCCCCATTAATAGATCTCTCACTGCTCACTGGTGAGAATCACATCTCAACTTTCAGAAATGAGTGAGAAAATGTAAATGTGCTGATATTGGGAAAGGCCATCCTTGATTTCTTATGTGTTTTTTCCAAATTTCTTCCCACAGCATATATTGTTCAGATTCTGGGAAGGTTCCATCTAGAATGTTTTTACTTACATAGCATGTCATTACAGTCTACATGAAAAGGTATTGGAAGTTGTTTCAATGGTAATTTTCACCAACCTTCACCAATTTTTACAGATGCACCATAGAAAGCATTCTACCTGGGTGCATAATGGCCTGGTCCGGCAACTGCTCTGCTCAGGTTCCTAAGAAACTACAGCAAGTTGTGTGCACATCCCAGACCATCACAGAAGCCAACCTCCTGTCCATAGACTTCCTTTACACTTCTTGTTGCCTTGGAAAGGCTGCCAACATCATCAAAGACCTCTTCCACCCTATAATGCTCTCTTCCAACCTCTGTGGGCAGAAGGTACAGAAGCTTGAATACACGCACCAACAGGTTCAAGAACAGCTTCTTCCCTGCTGTTATCTGACGGCTGAATAGACCTCTCTAATGTCAAATAATTCCTAATCTTGCTTTGTGAACCTCCTGTGCAGCCATAACCTTGTTTGCCACGCTCTGTCTAAGCACCCTGTGATATGTATTTTCTTGTTTGCTATGATCTGCCTGCACTGCTCGCAAAACAAAGCTTTTCACTGTACTTAGGTACGTGTGGCTACAATAAATCAAATCAAATCAAATCAAATCAAATAGGGTTGGACATACACTTGAAAAGGAAAAGAAGTACAGGGCCTTGGGCAAAAGGGTGGGAGTTGAACTAATTGGAAGTCTTTTTCAAAGAGCTGGCACAAGCATGTAGTGTGGAATGGACTCTTTCTACATTGTATAATTGTTTGAAAGAATAATAAACCCTGTAGTAGTTTTGAAGTTGCGTAGTGGTAAGGAATACAGAAATGCTTCTCAGTACCACTGCAATGCTATAGAATCAGTTTCTTAAGAGAGACAACCACTCTGAGACAAAGGAGGATTGATAGACACACACAGTAAATTGGTTAGTTCCTGAAAGAGGAACGGGGGAGAGTTGTAGTTGGAGAGTTGAAGTGAAAACATCATTCAGTGTTTCCTCAACATATATGGATTACTAAGATTTTAACAGAATTTTTCAAATAATGTGTATAGATGTTCAAAATCAACAAAATGGATTTGATGCATATTTCGTTATAGGCTGGAAGAATTGGTCATTCATGATGAACTGGAACACTTTAGAGAAATCAGATGTTTTAAAAGTTTATTACACTTAATGAAACAATACTTTGATGAAATGCGCACAGGCTTGACCAAATATTCTGCTGCTTTACTGTCATTCTAACTCCTGATATTACCTCTTCTAAAGTTATATTGCTAACAAGAAGTTTGTCCAGAGTCTCAGAAACCAGGAAGCAGCAGAAGGGCATCAGTGCAAATGTTGCAGAAGCAGAGTTTCACTTGAGAAAGCACATACTTCAGAAAATAAGCAAGATTCTGAAACAGGAGTAATATGTTTGAAAATTAACCCAAATAGCTAATTAATTCTGACAGCTAAAAATAATGTATTGATGAAAAGTACATATGTTTGACAATTTAAAAGTATCTACGTTTGTGTGATACAAGACTCACTAAGTTTATTTAGAGGATAACTCACCAACATGTGTAAGAAAAATACTATTTCAACTCTTCAGGCTTGTCCTAATCTGAGTCAGGGCTTCAATGGAGCTCACTATAATTGTCCTCCAGTATCCCAAGTAAGGAAGGGATAAATAAATCAGTCACAGTTCACAACAGACAATTGGAAACTGGCGATTTGGTTCCTTCAGCTTGCTCTGCCATTAAATAAGATCATAGCTGATCTTCTACCGTGATGTTTTCCCAGACTATTCCTACATCTCTCAATTCTCTTGCTACTCAAAAACTATTGATCTCTGAGACAACAAACAATTGAAGTTTTGCAGCTCTGATGCGTAGAGAATTTCAAAGATTCACAACTATCCGTGTGCAGAATTTTTTTCCAGCTCAGTCCTATGGGCTAACCCTTATTCTGATTGCTATAACCCAGCCCTTGCTGTAAGTGTTTCATGTGTGAATATGATGTGATGACAAAACTGAGGCCAGCTAACTTTTAGCACACCAACCTCTGTGATCAGATACAGTGCTGAGTCTATGTCAAAGGCTTAAACTGGAAAGAGGATTGGGAAGTGTCTAGTGCCTTTTAGAACTGAGGCAGCAAGGAGACCATCCATGTAATAACAATGGGGAGAGTGAGGACATTCTTAATAGAAAAAAAAATGCTGTGGTTTTGAGTTTGGGGAGATACGGGCTATTAGGTACATGTAGAAATCAGTACGAGTTAATAGGATTTGCAAATGTGTCTAAGATAACATATATCTCACAAGTCCCAATCGAGTATCCTCTATGTAAGCCTGTTCAGACAAAGCTCGATATGCAAGTGATTCCTTTAATAGAATGAAACCATGGTTATAATGAAGTCAGGGAAGACCACCCATAGTGCTTACTACTGAGACAATCCTTGGAAGAGAAAAGGAAAAAAAAACTTCAATACCTTAATATCAAAACCGATCCCGTGAACTTTAAAAATCTTGAAGAGTACACTGTAGTGGACGATGGATAAATTGGTATGTTTCAGCTGTGTGCTTAACACTCCGTAACGTTTCATAAAAGGAAGTTGCTGAAAGGCAAATAATATCCAGTACAGATATATGTACATATATATATTATGAAACCCTACTGTGGCCTATTAAGTTTAAATGAGAAATTCAGATAAATGCATCTGCCGATCAAATATTTTTGTTCACATGATCTCATTAAAATAGAACATAAGCCATTTTACGGTGTTTAAAAAAAAGCTGAAGAAAATTTCCTCAATCAAAATAAGCCTGTATCAATGCATGAATAAACCTGAGCAGCCAATACAGATTTGTCTGAAATATTTTCTAACATGCTGTCCCCTTCTGAAGGTGCCACCTCCTAATCTCAGTGACCTCCTAGCTGGCCAGAATGGCAAATTGTTTTCGACATACAAATAAGTCAAGGCTGTTTAATTTCTATAGAGGACTTCACAACCATGCACACTGGTGTCCTCCCTTGATAAGCAGAAGCAGAAACTTTCAAACAGGAATGATTGGATTGCCAACACGAGAGGAAACTTTGACAAATTTATCTCTTTCCTGACTCAGCTGTAGCAATGTATCACCTCCCTGGTAAAGATCAGCTCACTCAGCACAGATTTGGAGTCATAAACTGCAATTTTTCTATTCTATATAGTTTACTGCCTCACTTATTAGATTTCAGGAAAATATTACATGGAAGTACTGAGTCTAGTAAATCGTAGAATGCCCATTATAATGCACAATGGTACTTATCATAGCAAAATAAATTATCTGAACTGTGCAAATGTATTTAATCCTGTGGATTCATTCATAAAGTCAGGAAGTATGGGATATAGGGAGATTTGGCTATCTGGATTCAGAATTGGCTGGCTGACAGAAGGCAGAGAGTGGTTGTAGATGGAAAATATTCTGCCTGGAAGGCAGTGTTGAGTGGGGTCCTGCAGGGCTCTGTTCTTGGGCCTCTGCTCTTTGTAGTTTTTATAAATGACTTGGATGTGGAGGTTGAGGGGTAGGCTAGTAAATTTGCAGATGTCACAAAGGTTGGAGGTGTCATCAATAGTATTGAGGGCTACTGCAGGCTGCAGCGCGACATAGACAGGATGCAGAGCTGGGCTGAGAAATGGCAGATGGAGTTCAACCTGGATAAATGTGAAGTGATGCATTTTGGAAGGTTGAACTCGAATGCTGAATATAGGATTAAAGGCAGGCTTCTTGGCAATGCGGAAGAACAGAGGGATCTGGGTGTGTAAGTACATAGATTCCTCAAACTTGCCACCCAAGTGGATAGGATTGTTAATAAAGCATATGATATTTTGGCTTTCATTAACAGGGGGATCGAGTTTAAGAGCTGCGAGGTTTTGCTGCAGTTCTACAAGTCCCTGGTGAAACCACATTTGAAATATTGTGTCCAGTTCTGGTCAGGCCAGAGCCCTTCATCAGGGCTCTGGCCCGAAACGTCGAATTTCCTGTTCCTTGGATGCTGCCTAACCTGCTGTGCTTTAACCAGCAACACATTTTCAGCTCTGATCTCCAGCATCTGCAGACCTCACTTTTTACTCCAGTTCTGGTCGCCCTACTATAGGAAAGATGTGGAGGCTTTGGAGAGGGTGCAAAGAAGGTTTACCAGGATGCTGCCTGGACTGAAGGCCTTGCCTTATGAAGAAAGGCTGAATAAGCTCAGACTTTTCTCTCTGGAGAGAAGGAGGAAGAGAGGAGACTTGATCGAGGTGTACAAAATAACGAGAAGAATAGATAGAGTCAAGAGCCAGAGACTTTTCCCCAGGGCAGGATTGACTGGTACAAGGAGTCATAGTTTGAAGATATTAGGAAGAAGGTATAAAGGAGACATCAGAGGTAGGTTCTTTACGTAGAGAGTTGTGAATGCATGGAATGCGTTGCCAGCTGAGGTGGTGGAAGCGAAGTCATTGGGGACATTTAAGCGACTGCTGGACATGCACATGGATAGCAGTGAGTTGAGGGGTGCGTAGGTTAAGTTACTATATTGTACATTAGGATCAAGTCTTGGCACAACATCATGGGCCTAAGGGCCTGTTCTATGCTGTACGCTTCTGTGGTCAATGGAAGTCTGGAACTGGGGAGAGAGATTGGGGATCACACCAGAATTTTGGGAGATTGGGGATTTGGGTTGGGGTGCACAGAGGATCAGAAGTTGAGGCCAGAAACAGGTAGAATTAGGGTCAAGAATTGGGAAGATCAGTGGTCAGAACATGGAACTGTGACAATGTGGGTGGAATGGTTGGGAATAAATTGCCATATTTGCTTGCATTAATGTGGGGCCATGGGAAGTTCTCCTGCTCCTCTTGGCTCCATATTCAGTGAAGTCACTTATATTCCTGTTTTAATTGATTCAGAGCTCCAATCTTGGACAGACAACTTCAAACTGGCATTACACGTGTTAGTAGCAGATCACAAATTGTCTAACACCTGCTTTAGATAATTTTTGTCTTTTACCAATATGATAGGCAGCACACAATATGACAGGTGGGAACATCTGCATATGTGCTTTCTGCTCACAAAATTAGAACCATAGTAATCTAAATATGAAATATGGACATAGAGTGGATCAAACTCTCAACACCCAACTCAATTCATGAATAAGCTTAGATAGTGAATGCAGAAAGGTTGGTGGACCTAAAAAGACATCACTGCCAAGGTCAATCCATTTTTCACTCTATGTCCACAGAAACATATTTCCCAATAGGGAGAGTGATCACGATCAGAAACATTTACAGCATCACAGTTGACAGTACATTAAGTAAGATTCCAGACTTTTTTCCAATTTACTGACAATTTACTGAATTTGTAAGATTGAATAAAGCAATGTTGTATTCTGCAATATTTAATATAGCAATGCTTCCTTCAGCGAGGTTTATCATCAACATCTGTAAAATTCCGTTACTGCACCATTTTGACAATTTTCCATTTCCTATCCCAGACATTCAGTGGCCTCTCTGAATCAGATTGCTGATTAATGCTGAGTCAGGGATAGATTAGTGTTGAGGGTCTATGAATAGTAAGTACTGAAATGAGACTGTGCAGGCTCATTATAGCAAGCAGTGGACACTTTTGTCCTATCAATATGTCTAAGGTGCTAAGGTGGAAGCGTGGCTACCTATCAGGTCAAAGGCCAGTATCTCACAAAGTAACAATAACTCATTGTTTCTTTCCCTTGATTTCAACATTAAATGACACAAGCCTATTATGCAGCATCTGATGGGTTAACTCTCTCTAGAATCTCTAATTCCAACTGATTGGTGAATATTTAAATTGTTCATCTGTCATCTAGCATCTGAATTACTCATTTTTGAAGGGGACCCAACTTACAATTCATATCGACAAAATTTAATAATAATAAAAATTAATAATTGAACATCCAGGGAAATGACAGAAAATGTATGGCACACCTGTGGGACAATCCTTCTGGCTGGATGCCATGGGCAGCTAGTGGATATACCATAATTTCACTTCATTCAAAATCTGAAATTACATATCTTTTCAAAGTTAATTATGGTGTGTGTGTGTGTGTGTGTGTGTGTGTGTGTGTGTGTGTGTGTGTGTGTGTGTGTGTGTGTGTGTGAGAGAGAGAGAGAGACAGGGACAGAGAAATAATCCAAGGGTGAATTATGATGATGCTTGCAAACAACAATAAAAAGGAGAAAAAGAAAATGCCATAAAATTATAAATATACATACATTTGAATAGAACTGGCAAAATAAGATGTACAAAGAGAGTTCAGGATAAATTATTTACAAAATTACATGGATATTTAGTATAAAAGATTCTCAGTTGTGCTTGGTCTTTCATTAAATCTAATATGATTGCAAGTCACAAATACCTGTCATTAACATTTGAAATGTTTCCAGGGTGTATCTGATCTGTTGAGAATTTGAAACGTTTTGTGGTGAATTAACTTGGAAAGGAGATGTAGAGTTGGTTTTGGTACTACTGGATGAAGGAGCACTAAAGTAAGACAGGGAATTTCCTGAAGATTGCAGGCTCGCGAATTCCACCTGGAAGTTGTGTGTGTATGGTTACTTGTTGATCACAAGATTGGGCTTTGCAATGTTGTCAGGCTTACTGTGTGAAATCGCATGCCTACACCTACTCCTTCCATGTTCATACATGAAGAATGATGAATGATTGCTTGATCAGATGTGCAGAGCCAATGATAACTTGGCGCTTTACTGGAGAAAGAGTTAGCACTTTCAGAAGAGGAAAGGGAAAACAAGAAATAAATACAGGGGATGCATGCTGATGGAATTCTAATTCTGAACAGCAAAGTGAAGAGCAGGATTTTAAGTAGAATTGGACACTTAAAAGTTTAATGCAGAAAATGTTTTCTTCATAATTAAAAGTTGATTTAATGCCTGAAAATTCTCATTTGCAATGGCCAACAATCTGGTGCAGACAACATCCTGTGGAAACTGAAAAAACGTGAATTTCCTACTTGGGTGTTAAACGTCTCAGTGAAAATTAATCATGTTCATAATATTCATAGATTTAATAACACTCATTGATCATATCATTAACTGTAAAAGGAGAAACTTACGAAATCTGTTGTGTGTACTATGGGACTGCAACTAAATTAATGTTTGACAGAATAACACAAGCAGCAGTTTAACAACCGTAAACTTGAATATCATTGCAATAATGGAGTACTATTGTTTAACATTTGGCAGTTGATGAGGTGCTCATTATAACAATGATGTATGCATACGCATGCATAATGAATTGCATCATGAATTATTTATGTGTTGATTATTTAGCTGCATTTATGTAGATGGTAATGTATTGCAAATATAATGAATGTTTAGCTTTATAGATATTGCATGTTTTCTCCCCAGATAGGGTGTGTGCTTATTTTGGTATTAATTTTGAGAATGCTTTCAGGCAATTTTGCTCCTGATAAGGTTTCTAATGCAATAGTTTCTCACGCAAGCATTAATTAATTACTATATTCTGTTTTTAACCCCGCTGACATCCAAAAGTATGTAAGTGTTCTGTAATGACTTCTAATTAATTTCTGATTGTAATGAGAGGAACAGTTATGAAATTATTTTATGGTTGAAGTGGTTCAAATTTCTAATTTGATTGCTTGTTGTATTCATGCACACATACAATTTGTGTTCCTTCTTTTATCGCCGATCCTCTCCTGTGTGATGTTTGCCTTTTCTCCCTGGGCTTGGGAGACACCTCGAAGGTATTGGTTTTGCAGATCAGCTTCCCATTAGATATGAACAGCATCAGTTGTGTCATGGCCTGTTGGTCACTGTAGGCCAGGTCTAAGTCTGTGGCCCAGACCTAAAGAAAAAGAGTTGGAATTAGATAGTAACTTTCACATTCCTGGGACAGCACAATTAAGTATTTTTGAGGTGTAGGCACTTGTTGCAATGTCAGGAACAGGGCAAATTTGGACACAGCAAGATCTCACAATCAGCTTTGTGGTCATGACCAAATAATCTCATTGGTAATGGTAATTAAGCAATAAACATTTCCCAGGACAGTAAATACAACTCCAGTTGTCCCAAGGAATCTTTTACATCCAGCTGAGAGGAAAATCTGGGCCTTGGTTTAAAGTCTCACCTGAAAGACAACATTTCTGCAGTAATCCCTCTGTAGCACTTGAGTGTCACACTATATTTTTGTACTCAAAGCCCTGGATTGGGATTCCAATCAATAGTCTTCTGACTACAAGATGTAAGTGTTACCACTAACTATGACGATATGCAAAAAACACCACTGTGCCAACAAGCAAGTTGAATTAAGATTACATGGTTTGGTACTGTACTATATAACATCAGAAGATCCCAGTCACGGTCTGAGCTGAAAGATGTGCATAAACTAGAGTCCATTACCAGGCAAGGGAGTCAAGAAAGAATTGCCTGATCCACTTGTGATCTCCCTCCATTAAACCCCACTGGAAAGTATCTATATATGGGCATCAAGTTAGGACAGAATCGGATTCATTTACAATCCCTTTGCTATCAACTCAGCAAAAACTCAGGCAAGGAATGGCCTTGGAGAGTATTGTACAAAAAGGCATCCAGCATTTATGGAACTGCACACCAGCATAAGTCAACTGTCCATTTGAGAGGATGGAAGGAAGACAAGGTTATGATCACATTTATTTTTCCGGTTAACCTGCAATAGCAGATCTGGTGGGTTGCAACGTTTGTCAAATTGTTCCATTTAAAGTTGCTCTGGCCACACTTTCACATGTGGATAGTTCCAACAAATGCCTTTCTTATCTGCCACATAAGCTGCATGTTCAACATTTACACCGAACTTACAGTATAGTTTACAATACAGTAACATGATGTCATACAATGCAGTGTACTATAGGCTCAACGTATGATACTGTGTTGAGAGTTGGTGCTGGAAAAGCACTGCAGGTCAGGCAGCATCCGAGGAGCAGGAGAATCGACATTTCGGGCCTAAGCCCTTCATCAGGAATGAGGCTTGTGGGCCAGAGGGCTGAGAGATAAATGGGAGGGGTGTGTGGATGGGGTGGGGGGTAAGGTAATACTGTGTGTTGGCCTGCTTCCTGCTTCTATCAGTAATGGGAAATGTCTGCATTGCTGTGATGAAAGTCAATCAGTCCACACATATAAACTACTGAATCAGAAAGTGATGGTCCCCTTTCAACAATGTAACACTCAGTTATATTTTATTATTAGATTCCCTTCTGTATGGAAAAAGGCCCTTCAGCCCAACAAGTCCACAGCGACCCTCCGAAGAGTAACCCACCAGATCCTTTCCCCTATATTTACCCCTGACTATTGCACCTAACACTACAGGCAATTTATCATGGCCAATTCACCCAACTTTGCACATCTTTGTGGGAGGAAACCGGAGGACCCAGAGGAAACCCACGCAGACATGTGGAGAATGTGCAAACTCCATACAGACAGTTGCCCGAGGCAGGAATCGAACCCGGTCCCTGGCGCTGTGAGGCAGCAGTGCTAACCACTGAGCCACCATGCCACCCCTAATTGATTACCATTAATCTTTTTTTTAAAAGTCAAAGATAAATAAAGGTGGAGCATGTTCCCTGACACGAAACTGTCACTCCTGTTTCATTAGTAGGTCTGCCTTGTTGAATATTCTATGCTCAAAAAGCCTTTCAACATTCAACAGCCAGTCTCTTGTGTGACTGTTAGCTAGTTGGGTGAGATGGGTGAGATACAGTTGAGAGCAAGCTGTTATTTTGGATCCAAACTTAAGCGAACTGGTATCAAATGTTACACACAAAAAAAAACAAAGAACTGTGGATGCTGGAAATCCGAAAGAAAAATAGAAATTGCTGGAAAAACGCAGCAGGTCTTGCAGCATCTGTTTACAGAAAGCAGAGTTGACGTTTTGGGTCCAGTGACCCTTATTCTTCAGACTCATCTTGAGGAAGGGTTACCAAACTCAAAATGTTGCCTCTGCTTTCTCTCCAGAGATGTTGCTAGACTTGGTGTGTTTTTCTCACTATTTTTGTTTGGCTCAGCAATACTAAAGTTAGCTGCAGATGTGTTGCTGGTCAAAGCACAAATACTAAAGTTAGCTTCAGTGACCATGTTTCGGGCAAGAAAAATTGGCCTAATTACTAATAAGTGAGTAAGGCACATGCAAAGGTGTTAAAATTCAGTGAGCTCAGAATCAGACACAGTGATTCCCTTCACAAATATGTAGTCTATGACATTCGTGGTCACTTTAGAGGAAGAGGTGTGAGAGGCAGTAAATAAATGAATGACACTTGGGGGGTTCAGGGAGATGCTCAGTGACTTTGTGCCTTCTGAATGATGTTTCCCTTTGCTGTATAATCAGGAAATGTCCACAAATTGTTCAACCTGCTGCTGTATTCCTTCCATGTAGGACAGTGGATCTCTCTAATTTCTAACAGTCCTATCACTACCTAATCCACGAGAGGGCCATTTCCTGTCATACTTTCAACTATGAACAGAAACTGTATGTGCACTGGAGAAACTCCTGCTGGGCATATTTACAAAAATGTAACCAGTAAACATGCTGCTTTGAGCAATCACATTCTCCCTGCCTGTACTTCTATAGCAGACGCAGTGGTGGCTGACTTTGGTGTGCACGGAATGGTAAATGACATCATTATAAGGATATTAAGAGGTCAGAGAAACAAGACCATCTGTTAAAACGGGACTAATTTCCAAGTAATATTTTAGTAGCAGTGCCCCCTTTCTGTACCGAGAAATAAATTATAATTGATATCATCCTGAATAAATACTGTACGCTACCACTGTTGGCTGTGGAGATGCCATTTTTCAACTTAAGTGCTTGGTGCCAAAAACAAAATGTGAATTCATTACTAAGTGCCTTCTTTGGGTACATGTTTGCAATAGCTTATCTAGGCTATATGTAGAATGTTCTATATAATATAAATGTATATATACAAAGTCCTGTCTTAATTGATAAACACATCATTGGAAATATTCACTGAGAGCTAAGTGCACTAACCTGATGTTCCATATTTCATAATTAAACTGCTCATTAAAAATTAATTTCAATCAATTTAATACAAAAAGAACACATGCACCTTATTTAACATATAAATAACTTCAAAGATATTTTAGTTAGATTTATGGATCAAAAGCATTGGTGTGTATTTCAGCTAGTTCTACCGGTGAGATGAGCTACACAAGCCTGCTAAGTTTCTAAGTCCCATGCAGTCCCAGACGGAAGGTCTCAGAGGTGCTTAAAGTTAGTCTTGGTGTCCTTCTGTGGAGGAAAAAACAAATTACACAGGTTCCATGCATCTGATTGGTATCATAGAGTCATAGAGATGCATAGCACAGAAACCAACCATTCATCCAACTTGTCCACACTGACCAAATATCCCAACCTAATCTAGTCCCATTTTCTAGCACTTAGCCCATATTCCTCCAAACCCTTCCTATTAATATACCCATCCAGATGCCTTTTAAATGCTGCAATTGTACCAGCCTCCACCACTTCCTCTGGCAGTTTATTTCATACACGCACCATTCTCTGCGTGAAACAGTTGTTCCTTAGGTCTCTTTAATATTTATCACCTCTCACCCTCAACCTATGCCCTCTGGTTCTGGACTCCCCCACCCCAGAGAAAAGACTTTATCTATTTATCCTATCCATGCCCGTCATGACTCTTTACAAATCTCTATAAAGTCACCCCTCAGCCTCTGACGCCCCAGGGAAAACAGCCCCAGCCTAGTCAACTCCTCCCTATATGTCAAACCCTCCAATCCTGACAACATCCTTGGAAATCTTTTCTAAACCCTTTCAAGTATCACAACATCCTTTCAATAGAAAGGAGCCCAGAATTGTACACAATATTCCAAAAATGGCCTAACCAACATCGTGCAACATGAACTCCCAACTCCTTTACTCAATGCTCTGAACAATAAAGAAAAGCACACCAAATGCCTTCTTCACTATCCTATCTACCTGCAACTCTACTTTCAAAGAACTATGAACCCGACCAGTATCAACTGACCAGTCCTGGAAAGGAGGATATTGGATAAAGATAGAATTGGCTATGATGCTTTCCATGTGGCACAGCCCAATAGCACATATCATTGAGGCTCACACAGTATGAACATTCCCCTGACAAAGTACATGATGCCACCCATTGCCTGTGGGACAGCAAGGAGTCAATGCCTTGAGGAAAGGATGAGGAGCTATGAAACAAACTAGCTTTACAATAAGTCACATAGGTCGAACTGCAAAAGCACTTTAATCCTCATTATACTAATGGCATTTTCAGGGTATTTACACAGAGTTTAATTTACAACCTTTCTCTAAGAAGGGAAGAGCCAATGAACCATATTTAGTTATTTGTAAGCAATTTCAAAGGGAAAAAAACTGAATTTATTTAGCAAAAAGAAACACTGCAAAATTTATTTCGTGGAAGCAAAAGAAATGACAGTTAAAACATAGTATAATGTTATGACTCATTTTTCACCTTTGCTTCAAATCCAGCTCTGAGTGAGCTTTACAAAAAGCAAAGAACTGCAGATGCTAAAAATCAGAAACAAAATCAAAAATTGATTTTAATTTGATTTGATTTATTGTTGTCACACGAACACTGGAAAAACTCAGACGAAGAGTCTGAGGAAGGGTCACTGGATCCGAAACATTAACTCTGCTTTCTCTCCACAGATGGTGCCAGATCTGCAGCGTTTTTCCAGCAATTTCTGCTTTTAGAGTCATAGACATGTACAGCACAGAGACAGACCTTTTGGTCCAACTTCTCTATGCTGACCAGATATCCTAACCCAATCTAGTCACATTTGCCAACAGTTGGCCCATATTCCTCTAAACATTTCCTATTCATACATCCATCCAGATGCCTTTTAAATGCTGTAATGTACCAGCCTCCACCACTTCCTCTGGCAGTTCATTCCATACATGCATTGTCCTTGGTATGAAAAAATTGCCCCTTAGCTTAGGTCCCTTTTATATCTTTCCCCTCTCACCATAGACCTATACCCTCCAGTTCTGGACTCCTCCACCCCAGGGAAAAGACTTTGTCTATTTACCCCTATCCTTGCCCCTCATGATTTTATAAACCTTTTTAAGGTCACCCCTCAACCTCCGAAGCTCCAGGGAAAACAACCCTAGCCTATTCATCCTCTCAATATAGCTTAAATTCTCCAACATGGGCAACATCCTTGGAAATCTTTTCTGAAACCTTTCAAGTTTCACAACATCCTTCCAACAGGACAGAGACCGGAACTGCACGCAATATTCCAAAAGTGGCCTAATCAGTGTTCTGTACAGCTACAACACGACCTCCAATTCTTATATTCAATGCTCTGACCAATAAAGGAAAGCATACCAACTGCCTTCTTCACTATTCTATCTGCCTGTGACTCTACTTTCAAGGAACTATGAACCTGCACCCCAAGGTCTCTTTGTTCAGCAACACTCCCCAGGAACTTACTAATAAGTGTATAAGTCCTGCTCTGATTTGCTTTTCCAAAATGCAGCACCTTGAATTTATCTAAATTAAACACCAGCTTTCAAACTGAATTTTCCTATTACTCTGGCTATAAAGTTCAATCTGAAGTTAGTTTTGCCTATTTTAGCCCAGTTTCTATTGGGTCTCCAATATAATTAGAGACAAAAAAACTGCAGATGCTGGAATCCAAAGTAGACAGACAGGACGCTGTTAGAACGCAGCAAGCCGGGCAGCACCAGGAGGTGGAGAAGTCAATGTTTCAGGTGTAACCCTATTTTAGGCAGAATTCTGATAAATTTCAATAAGATGCCTATCCAAAACAGAATAGCAACAAGTTATGCTGTGGTTAATGATGGAGCTTGATTGGGACTCTGGGAGCTTAAAATCAGAAAAAAGTTCGGTGTTTGAATTTTACCAGAAATGGTCGAGTGTGATTTTGATGAGTTTCATGAAGTGCATCCCTCAATGGGCCCTAACGGGTTTGATCAGATTAGATTCCCCACAGTGTGGAAACAGGTCCTCGGCCTGACAAGTCTGCACTGACCCTCTGAAGAGTAACCCACCAAGACCCATTTCAGTCTGACTAATGCACCCAACAGCCAATTCACCTGACCTGCACATTTTGGACTGTGGGAGGAAACCGGAGAAAACCCATGCAGACACAGGGAAAATGTGAAAACTCCACACAGATAGTCACCCGAGGCTGGAATCGAACCTGGGACCCTAGTGCTGTGAGGCGACAGTGCTAACCACTGAGCCATCATGCCACCCTAACCTTCCCAAACAAGCTTCATTATCATCACACTATGCTCAATTGTGTTCATCATATTCGCCCACACATTGCATTGGGAAGTACTAACCACTGCTGGGTCCTCCTGAGAATCCTGGCCTTGTTGCAATCCTTAAAACTCAGCTGTGCACCTGGTCAAATCTCGGCATGGGTTCCTATCAACTGCTTGAGATATTTGAGGTAGAGAGCAATTGGCACTGTGCTTTGCCCAGAGTTCATGGATATCCGAGCAGATGTGGGAGGTGTTGATTGGTGGGTGGGTGGAGTGGGGGGTGTGTGTTAGACAGAGAGAGAGAGAGAGAGAGAGAGAGGTCACCAGGTTACCGCTCTGACTTTCATATTGGGAATTGTCATTGTTGAGTTTTGCTATCAGGTTGATGGGAGAATGGGAAATTGCATATCAATGAGGAACAAAGAGGTAATAATGAGGATATTAATGCATGCAAATAGGCTCCTCACCACCCATCAGCGAGTATCTTGTCTGACTGTTCAACACGTGGTTGGAAAATAAGGCTTGTTGCTCACAACACTGGTAATCTTCTTACTACCAATCTCATGTGGTTCTTTGAACGTTCTTGTCAAATAGTGGCTGAGAACATTTGCCCTTCGGCACAAAATAACACAGGAATTTGAGAGCGATTTGTTAGAGTTTTCACTGAGTTTTGTTCTCTTCTCATTGCTCAAGATGGTGACCATGTGTCAGCTTTCCACCCTGTACCTTACCCAAGTGATTGCTTTGCATGTGTGCTCCTACACAGTAAGCTGCAACAGAGATGAGGGTTTTTGGGTGGCTGTCTATGTGGAGTTTGCACATTCCCTCTGTGTCTGTGTGGACTGCTCCAGTTTCCTCCCACCCATCTACAGATGGGCAGTTTAAATGGATTGGCCATGCTAAATTGCCCCATAGGCAAATATGGGGTTACGGGGGATATGATAGGATGCTCTTTCGAGTATCGAGTCTTTGGTGTAGACGTGATGGGCTGAATGGCCCCTTTCTGCACTGAAGGGACTCTATGATTTTCTGTGGAACCAATAATCATGCCTCAACCAGATATTTGCAAGTGAACAGGAAGCTGCAGGAACAAGATCTGATTTTCTTGATTTTATGGAAATGGGGGTGCATCGAGCCTAATTAAGAATCCAATCTGCATAAGTCAGCATTTTGGGTTTCCCTACAGCACACATGGACTGCAGCAGTACAAGAACGCTCATGATCACCTTCTCAAGAGTAACTAGGGACAGACAGTAAATGTCTGGGCCAGTATGCCCACAGCCTATGACTGAATTTAAAAAGTGAATAAAACAAAAATAAAGGACCACCTTTACTCATCTATTTTCACATGCCAATGGACAATGCACATTGTCTGCACTTTGCTTTTAAGGAATGAATTATCCTGTTGAAGCTATGGCTTTAAGTTATTGTATTATCTTGTTCCCTTGTCATCCTGTATAACTCAACTGGTCAGCTTCTAGTTCCTCTTAGGATAGAAAGGGAGGCATAAGAGGAGGGGGAGTTGCATTTTTGATAAGGGATAGCATTATAGCTGTGCTGAGGGAGGATATTCCTGGAAATACATCCAGGGAAGCTATTTGGATGGAACTGAGAAATAAGAAAGGGATTGTATTATAGACCCCCTAACAGTCAGAGGGAAATTGAGAAACAAACTTGTAAGAAAATCTCAGCTATCTGTAAGAATAATAGGGTGGTTATGGTAGGGGATTTTAACTTTCTAAACATCGACTGGGACTGCCATAGTGTTAAAGATTTAGATGGAGAGGAATTTGTTAAGTGCATTCAAGACAATTTTCTGATTCAGTATGTGGATGTACCTACTAGAGAAGGTGCAAAACTTGACCTACTCTTGGGAAATAAGCAGGGCAGGTGACTGAGGTGTCAGTGGGGGAGCACTTTGGGGCCAGCGACCATAATTCTATTAGTTTTAAAATAGTGATGGAAAAGGATAGACCAGATCTAACAGTTGAAGTTCTAAATTGGAGAAAGGCCAATTTTGACAGTATTAGGCAAGAACTTTCAAAAGCTGATTGGAGGCAGATGTTCGCAGGTAAAGGGACGGCTGGAAAATGGGAAGCCTTCAGAAATGA
Source organism: Hemiscyllium ocellatum (assembly GCF_020745735.1). Lineage (NCBI taxonomy): Eukaryota > Metazoa > Chordata > Chondrichthyes > Orectolobiformes > Hemiscylliidae > Hemiscyllium > Hemiscyllium ocellatum. Next base: position 7,008,988 of record NC_083439.1, on the reverse strand, counting down.
GATAACGAGAATCCAGAGAAAGTATATTCCTGTCAGGGTGAAAGGAAAAGCTGGTAAGTATAGGGAATGCTGGATGACTAAAGAAATTGAGGGTTTGGTTAAGAAAAAAAAGAAGCATATGTGCTTTAGCAGGATAGATCGAGTGAATTTTTAGAAGAGTATAAAGGAAGTATGAGTATACTTAAGAGGGAAATCAGGAGGGCCAAAAGGGGACATGAGATAGCTTTGGCAAACAGAATTAAGGAGAATCCAAAGGATTTTTCCAAATATATTAAGGACAAAAGGGTAACTAGGGAGAGAATAGGGCCTCTCAAAGATCAACTAGGAGAAAGTGAGGGCTGCAGATGCTGGAGATCAGAGCTGAAAAATGTATTGCTGGAAAAGCGCAGCAGGTCAGGCAGCATCCAAGGAGCAGGAGAATCGACATGTCGGGCATAAGCCCTTCTTCAGGAATGAGGAAGGTGTGCCAAGCAGGCTAAGGTAAAAGGTAGGGAGGAGGGACTTGCATTGTTGCCTGTCCCAATGTCTGCTTCGGAGGACGGTCACCTGAAAGTCCGAGGTCAAATGTCCCGGACTGCTGAAGTGTTCTCCGACTGGGAGGGAACATTCCTGTCTGTTGATTGTTGTGCGGTGTCCATTCATCCATTGCTGTGACGATGCTACATTCGCGAGACTGAGCAGTGGCTATGGCAATGGATGAATGGACACCACACAACAATCAACAGAGAGGAGTGTTCCCTCCCCGTTGGAAAACACTTCAGCGGTCTGGGACATTCAACCTTGGACCTTTGGGTGACTGTCTTCCTAGGTGGACTTCTGGATAGGCAATAACGCAAAGTGGAAAATGTGTTGCTGGTTAAAGCACAGCAGGTCAGGCAGCATCCAAGGAATAGGAAATTCGACGTTTCGGGCATAAGCCCTTCATCAGGAATGAGGAGAGGGTACCAGGCAGGCTAAGATAAAAGGTAGGGAGGAGGGACTTGGGGGAGGGGCGATGGAGATGTGATAGGTGGAAGGAGGTCAAGGTGAGGGTGATAGGCCGGAGTGGGGTGGGGGCGGAGAGGTTAGGAAGAAGATTGCAGGTCAGGAGGGCGGTGCTGAGTTGAGGGAACCGACTGAGACAAGGTGGGGGGAGGGAAAATGAGGAAACTGGAGAAATCTGAGTTCAATAACGCAAAGTGGCCGAGCAGAGGCTGAGAGCCAAGGTTGGTACCCATGGGGATGACCTCTACTCGGACCTTTGGTTCATGTCACACAACAGGTGACCCCACTGCACTACACACTCTCTCTCTCTCTCTCTCTCACACACACACACACACACACACACACACACACACACACACACACACCTACAGACCCCATACACTCTGGTAGACCATCTCTCATACGCTCACACATAGATGCCCACACACACACACTCACAGACTTGTACCCCTTTACACTCACTCTTACACATACACACTCTCTCACAAACACTCATACCCCCTCCACCCACACAGACGCACGCATGTTCGTGGGGTGAATTTGTACTTGCAGAGTTATATTTTATTTTGCTCATTAACTGCATAAATCCATGTAAGATTCTGCAAGTCCCTTTCTTAGAAATAGAATCAGTTTGAACATTGGGGCACAGACGGCCTCACACAGGGCACCTCACACCTTCAATGCAACAAAATGTAACTTTTTTTAAAAAGTTCTGGGATTTACATATGAAAGAACCAAAACCAACATAGACATGCTAAAATATGGGAGACAACAAACAAACCAGGTCTTTTTCAATATATAATTTCAGTTGCATCACACTGTAAACTTTGCAATAAATTCTATGTCTTATGATCTTATACTCCACAACCACCTGCTGAAGGAGCAGCGCTCCGAAAGCTAGTACTTCCAAGTAAACCTGTCGAACTATAACCTGGTGTTGTGTGATTTTTAACTTTGTACAAAGCAAGGGAGCTGATCAGTTCGGCCAAACGTCCAGCAGCAGATGGCAATGGTGAGGGTCAGCAGCCAAAGCAGCTCAATGGAATGACACTGAGGGAAAATAGTTGCCTTTGATGGGAGGAGGACTGATGCAAGGAGGGCTGACGGGAAGAGAAGGGCAGGTAGCCAATTCAATTCATTGTAACCCACAGACTTCATTCTTTGTACATTGTATAAGTAGTTCCTTGCGTATCCTTAATTTCCCTCTCTGTATGTAATGACCTTCTGTCAATGGAATAAAGAATCTTTACTTCATGATCTCTGGGTCTTCTATGTGTTGAAATCTCATATTAAATCATAAATTCAATGTGTTTTTATTATGTTGGCCTGAACAATGAGTGGCCTAAAATCAACTTTGTTAACCCAGTTTTAAGGCAAAATGAACACTGGGAAAGCACATCCTTAATTTGCATCTGTGGCACCTGCTAAATTCAGCAAGGCCTTTTTTTAGGCTGGCTACAACCCACTGGAGACATATCAAAAAGATTCATCATTTTCCCAACACAACTAAGAATGGGGAGTAAATGCAGCCTTGACCATCCCATAAGGATGTGAAAACAAATACAGATAACTTGTTTGATTATTTTTTCTCTCTCTAATTTAAACTAATAATAATATGAGGCCATAATATTCTCTATCAATTGAATGCTTCCATGGGAATCATTACCAAAGGCCTTCGTTGTGGTAAATAGAATATATGCACTTAAGGGAAAGTTAGATAATTATGACAGGGGGAAAGGAGCAGGACACATTGTCAGGGTGAAATGAAAGGAGACCTGTGTGGAGATTAACTACAGGTAAAGAATTCTAAATTCTAAGTATTTTGTATTCCGAACTAACCGAAGCTCTAATTCTAAGCCTTTTCATTATATTTGGATTGTGCAAGCAGTAGCAAAACTGATATTGGTTGCAACATTCCCTTCCCTTAACCATCCATTTCTCACTGGCATGATCCAGCGAGCAATTTGCAAACTCTACCAAACAGCAGCAAGAATCAGATGATCCTGGTAACATTGTTAGATGCAACAAAGAAGATTGAAATATAATCCTGAATCATACCTGTTTGTATTGTCTGTGTTTTCATTAAAACTGCAATCTAGCAGCTGGGGCTCCCCATTAACTTGCTTTGCACTACAGCATTGTGAGGGCAAACATATGTGACATGTCTCCCTCCTTTAAAAAAAGATGCCTGCATTTAGCAACAGGTAAGAGATTTAAATGGATTTCGATCCACAAATGTACTTGTTCAAAGAAATAGTTGCCTTCTGTTGGTTTTACATTATATGCAGCAGGTTATAGGTAGGGATCTCAGTTGGATTCAATAGTTATTCCATTGCCTGACTTGCTTCCATTATGTATTTGAAAAGATCATTCAAAAATAACACATGCTCAGTGAGTAATGTTATTATTATGCTTATTTGAACTCCTCTGATCTACTAGGCCACATTTTCAGAACCTCCCTAGGGTCATACACTGTAACATTGATTTAATGCTTTTAAGCAAATTAACTAATCGTGTATTCCTCGTAATGTTTCTCGATTAAAATTACACAAGTCTTCAGTAAACACCAGAGTCAAATTAGCTAAAAGGGAAGCACATTAGCTACGTTTTAACTTGCAATACTGCTTCCCAGCTTCTTTTTCACATCTTTCACGCTGCTGTACAAAACAGAAGACAGCAGCCTATGTGATCATTCTATTGTGCTTGGCTCCAACCGAAACCTGTTTGTCTCAGAACCTTACATCATGATTGTAGTCAATGTTCCTTTGTACACTCTCCACTTGTTCCCCCAAACATGCTCTTTCTCTTCCATGCAGTCACATTGTGTTGAATTAAAACTCACTGGTCCTTAAGCAGGCTCTGAAAATCCAACATTTTCCTTAGTCTTTCCATCTTCTTACAATACGTTTACATTAAAACCTGACCATAATTTAACTACTGTTTCTTCTTTTGTCTCCCTAACTCTTTTCAACTTGATGGTACCTAGCACCAAAGACTTTGACCCTTCTCCTTAGAGCAGAGAGGCAAAAACAGTATTGCTTATAATTGTACATGATTTAAACTGTGCAAATAAAACTAAACGGTTTCCAATGCTGAAAGATCCATAAGTATAAGGTACAAATTTAAAGTGATTAGCAAAACAACCAGATGGATGAGGAAAAGCTTTTTTTAATGCAATTAATGGTTAGATTTGGAGTGCACTGTCTGATAACTTAATGCACACAGATTTAACAAGCAGAGAGAGGGACTAACTGACTTGGTTGTTCAAATAACCTGGCATTAATTGGAAGGGCTGAATAGCCTCTTTAATACTGTACTATTTTCTTATTCTCGTCAGGATTCTTTCTGGAAAGCTATCACAGCACTATGTATTTATATTACACTTTGAACAAAGAAAATGTCCCAACCTCAAAGATTAAGCAGCAGTAGACATAGCAGTAATTGCTGAATGTGTAGTTAAAGAAACTTCGGTTTTGTTTAAACTTTTGAAGCTGGGAGAGAAATAAAAAGCGTTTGTGGAATAAATTCGAGAGAATGGAAAATAAGACGATTAAGGCTCTGAGATCAGCTTTGGAGTTCAGGTGAATAAAATGAAGCCCACATCCAAAAGACTCAAGAACACTTATAGGGGTTTACTCCAAGAGGAGGATACAGAGATAAAGTGAAACGAGATTATGGAGGGAATTGTAAATCAGCACACAGATATGGGGGAATTGGTGCTGTGGTTGAATCAGGTGTAATTTGTGTAGGATGGAGTTCTTTTGCAAGGAAGGAATTGGTGGAAAAACAGAACTGGTATAATACTTTCAGCGGTAATAGAATAAACTAATGGCAGCAATATTGTTGAGATGGAAGTAAATAGTATTAGTGATAGTTTGGGTAAGGGATGTACAGCTAAATCAAAATTGAACAGGATATTGAGGATAAACTTTTATCGGTTGGGAGACTAACTATGGAGCAGTAATGAAATCAGCATTAAAGAAGGCAGGTGCAAGGCTTTTGATGGATTCAATTATCAAATAAGCTAATGTTAAAAGTTTTACCAAGAACAAAAGTAAATAATTAACTAGCAGCAGTATCAACTGCTTGATAAGCACAGTATACTTAGTGGAAAATAACTGAAATAACTGGACACAAGCGAAATTAAAATTAATTGATGGACTTACTCCAAACACAAAAATGTGCTGATGTTGCACAGGTCATGTCAATTTCTATTTATTTCATGAGTGTTGTCTCTGGAACAGAGAAAGATAATGGAAATCTTATTCTGTAAAGATTTCAAGGATTTTCTTCAGTCGAGAAATAACTACTATCAAGCAGGGCAATTATCCAGAATTCTTGCTAGAACATTTAATGAGGACTCAGAGATCTCTGGTAAAACTTTGATTATTTTGCCCCAGGTTGCTAGTGAGGTAGTGATTGTAACACGATTTAAAAGGGAACTAGACCATGTTATCTTGTTGACCCCATGGAGGTCGGTCAAATGGAGCTCAGGTATCAACCATCAACTATAATCTCAATGGACGGCAGAGAGATCATATGGCTCACACCATTCAATTTTATTATTTTCCTTTACATAAATATTTGAAAAAGGCAAAATTCAAACAGTACCAGGGAAAGGGCAGGGAAATGGGATTGGAGTGGATGACTGTTGCTGAGAAGTAAGCATTGGGGTACACACAACAGGCCTCCTACAGTGTTGTTAATTTTACAGTTATCTTTCTTGGTAGAATTTTTAAAAACATTTATCCATTTGTGGGATGTGGGCATTGCTGGCTGGGTCAGCATTTATTGCCCAGCCCTAATTGTCCTTGAGAAGATGATGGTGAACAGCCTTCTTGAACACTGCAGTCTACTTGAATGATGTGGTTATCATCTTAGCAGGTTCCATGAGGCACTTACAGACAACACAAACAATTATCATGTCAAAACATGGAAAGCAAGAGACCAAAATGCCAAATCTGGTACGTAACCCCTTCCCAGAAACCAAACAAATAATAATCGTTGAAGTCACAAAACACTCCAAAAAGACTAGCTGACTCAAGGTATGCTCAGATAAAATTGACACCCAATTACCTGCAAAGATAGCCCTTGTAACTGGTATTTATTCATTCACAGGAATGCCAATCCCTAACCGCCATTACGAAGATGAATGCAGGTGGTGGTGAGCCACCTTCTTGAACTGTAGTCCATGGCAGCAGGTTTGACACAATTAAGTGACTTCCTTGGTAATTTGAGTTGGACGATCATACTGAATGGCGGAGCAGAGTTGAAGGGCTGAATAGCCTACTCTTGTTCCTACTTTTTCTATGTTTTATGTTCTATTTCAAAAGGACACTGAAGAGTCCACCACGTTGCTTGGGTCTGAGGTGACAGCAGAGGGGTTCCTTCTCTTGAGGACATTAGTAAGATAACAAAAGAGTTAAGAGTTTGGCCATGAGCTCACAGCAGTGTTTGTAATGAGGAAAGCAGATAGATGTGATACTTGCTAATTACATCCATACTTGTTAACTGCTGAATTGAATAAAACAATTTGAATTGAATAGAACTATGCATCATAGCAAATTGGTTGAAATCAGAGAGGGATGATGGAAACTGGGCAGATAATCACAGCGGAAAGAAAAAAACAGAAAGAAATGGCTAAATCAATGGAAGGCAATTTGGGAATATGCACCCAACTAACTAATCCATGTCCATGAAAGCTGTGTGTGAGCTCTTTTAAAAAATGTATTCCATATGCAAACACCGGTGCAAGTCCCACACAGCAACTCTCAAGAAAGAAGAAAAGTTATTGTCTATTGTAATTCTCAGTCTCCAAACTGAAGAAAGAGACAAAATTGCCTATACTGAACTGGATGGGCTTTTATTTTACTCTGGCAATTCCATGATCATCATTAACACTGTTAGCTTTTTAATTTCACATTCACCTAATTTATTGAATTAAAATTTTCCAACCATTTTGGTTAAGGAGAACCTTACAGCTATACTTAGGGATGATATTCCTGGGAGATCATCCAGTGAAATTATATGGGGGGAACTTAAAAATAAGAAAAGGATGATCACCTTTATGGGGATGTATTGTATGCTCCCTGGTAGTCAGTAGGAAATTGAGAAGCAAATATGTAAGGAGGTTTCAGATATCCATAAGAAAATTAGGTTGTAATGGTAGGGGATTTTAACTTTCCAAACAGACTGGGACTTGCATGGGGCGGAATTTGTTAAGCTTGTACAAGAAAACTTCGTTATTCAAGATGTGGATGTACCTATCAGATAAGGAGTAAAAGTTGATCTTCTATTTGGAAATAAGGCAGGGCAAGTGTCCGAGGTGTTGGTAGGGGAGCACTCTGGGACAAGTGATCCTAATTCTGTTAGTTTTAAAATACTTACGGAAAAGTTAAAGTTCTAAATTGAAATAAGGCCTATTTTGACGGTATTAGAGTTGCAGGTAGACCGAGTGGTGAAGAAGGCGTTTGTCAGCTTGCCTTCTTTCATCATAATATTGAATACAGAAGTTGGGACATCATGTTGTGGTTGTACAGGACATTGGTGGAGATCACTTTTAGAATATTGCTTATAAATCTGATCAACCTTCTATGGGAAGAATGTTGTTAAACTTGAGAGGATGCAGAAAACATTTACAAGGATGTTGCCAGGACCGGAGGTTTTGCAGTGTAGGGAGAGGTTGAATAGGCTGGAGGTGTTTTCCCTGGACCATTGAAACCTGAGGTGTGACTTTATAGAGTTTTATAAAATCATGAGAGGCATGGATAAGGTGAATAGCCAAGGTTGTTTTCCTTGGTGGGGATGTCCAAAATTAGAGGACACAGGTTTAAGGTTAGAGGGGAAAGATTTAAAAAGGGCCTGAGGGGTAACTTTTTCATACAGAGGGTGGAGGGTGCCTGTAATGAGCTGCCAGAGGAAGTGGTGGAGGATGGTACAATTACAGCATTTAAAAGGCATCTGGATGTGTAAATGAATAGGAAGGGTTTAAAGGGATATGGCTCAAATGCTGGCAAATGGAACCAAGTCAGATTGGGATGTGTGGTTGGCAGAGATGAGTTGGAACAAAGGGTCTGTTTCTGTGCCTGTATATGATGGTGTCTTTGGTACATCCAGGCCTATGAATCACTGGTGTAGCAACATAAACACAATGCCCACCTATTCAGGTTTCCCTGGATGTATCCATCAACAATCGTTCATGGCACAGACTACACTGAAATTCATATGGGCGTTTCATCCACAATTTGTGTTGATTACTAGCACATTAGAAAAGCTTGCTTTGAGAACTTGATCTGTGCTACACATCATACAGGAATAAGTGCCCAACGAGGTAGCAGTTCAACATAAAACAATAGAAGCACTGTTTATTGAAAAGTAGCCTGTTTCCCCAAGGTCATAGAGTGAAGATGGTGGTGCAGTGGTCAGCACCACCAGCAAAGGATCAGATGAGTTGCTGTTGGCCCTGCTGTGGAATGCAGGAGGCCTTTAAGTAAGAGCATGAGTGCAAGCTGCATGGAGAGAGCATAACAATTGACATGCTTCAGCTTTAGTGTTCCTGACTCCAGATGATGAAAAGTTTTGCTTATTGGATGGCAAAGACCAGTATTCTCCTCATTTCTTGTTTTCTTTTGTAATGTCCAAGTATGACATTAACAGATTCTGAGGCATCTAAGCTTGAGGTGGTCACCTTCAGTTTCAGGTTTCTTGATGGTGTCAACAGCCATGAATGCAGAGGGTATTCTGAAGAGCCATCCATCCAGTGTTTCCTCTGCTTCACATAATGTCAATTCTGTGAGATGCCATACAATGAAGACCTCATAGCTGCCTCTTGAAAACAGCCCCGACCTTCCAGAATGAGTTTTCTATGGTCCCTGTCTTTCCTAGCAGCAGAACCTTCAGACACCCCAGTCCAATTCTCTGGAACTCTTGACTCAAATGTCTCTGCCTCTCTCTCTATTTTAAAATGCTTCCAAAGTACATTTTTCAGTCAAACTTCCAATCATTAATCTCTTCCTCCTGATCCAACATCACCCTGCCTCAGCACATTTGCAAATTAAATCCTCATCATGCTGTCTAAAATTGCTGGAGAAACTCAGCAGGTCTGGCAGCATCTGTGGAGATAAAGCAAAGGTAATGTTTTGGTCCAGGGACCCTCTTTCAGAACCTGGGTCCATTGGACCTGCAACGTTAACTGTGCTTTCTTTTCCAAGATCTTCCCAGACCCGCTGAGCTTTGCCAACAATTTCTGATTTTGTTTCTGATTTCCAGCATCTGCAGTTCTTTGGTTTTTCATTACCTCTTTTCTCAACCTGTTCTTCCTTCTCCAAGTTGTGGGTCTCTGAAACTTCCAACACTTAATCCCTTTTGCTCTTTGCAGAATTGATGGTGTTCTGTATTACAAGCCGTAAACCTGCTATGAGGCTTTCCTTAAACTACATTAAATATCTGCATTAAGGGGATATTTAAAAAAAAACACACTGTAGTACAATATACCAGAAAAATCTTAGTGATTCTTTAATAGGGATATTTTTCAGAATTTCAAACATAGGAGAAATTAAAATGACCTAGCTTTAAGTTGCTGCATTTCTGCTTCGTGAATTATTTTTGTGTGAATTGTAAACACACCAGAGTAAAGGATGGTGAAGAATGCAATTCTGCATTAATTATTTCTCAATTAAGTTTGGTTTGGGTTAAAAGCAGATTTACATTTCCCACAAAGTATCTCACGTGAACTGAGCCAATTAGAGACAATATACTTTTAATTGCTCAAACAACATTCTATCTTTCTCACTTATTTCTCTTACATATTTGAACTATGGCTGAGGCACATGCCAGTCTTCTGCCTGCATGGTGGTGACTGCCAGCACTAATTTGATTGAATTCTTTGTCACCCTCAGTATTTTCTGCTTCTGATGTGTTCTATATGATTTAAAAACTTAATTTTAACTCTGTCACAACAGGGGAAAGGGGGTGAGTGCAAAATGCTTCTGTGGAGAATATTTGAGACTGGGGCTTTATTAACTTCTGGGCTTTAGGAATACATCACCAGTCTGTCGAGGATAAGTGAGGTGTGGCTGCAGGTCTCTGGATAATTGGATAGCCAAGGTACATGTGGAGAAGGGAATTCCTACAGTACTTTGAAGGAGAAGTTCCAGGAAAAGAAGGCCATGAATTTCCTTGTGGGGCTTGAATTAAATATTATAACCAACCAAGGGTTAAATAGGAGAAGTTGACTGGACTTTGACTAGACTTGGGGTAATATTTGTAAAGTAATTTAACTTGACATTTGATTCAGACATGAAGCAAGGACAGCCAATGGGCTTTTCTAGTTAATTTAGCAGGGACTGTGGTTTGCAGCATGGACCTACTCCCAAAGTTGGTAAGCTGTTGTGCAGAATGAAAATGGAAAAGTTATTCAAACTTACACTTTAAGATGTCAATAACACTGACTTGGCAAATCTATTGCTCAGAGATCATGAGGAGGTGATGCATAGGTTGCTACATCACATCAAATTACCTTCTGTATTGTTTGAATGTAAGTGTTAACCTGTTCCGCTTAAAAAGAAATTCAGCCAAGTGTACTAAATTTTGAATTGATGATTTATATGCTGTAATTTTTCTGTTACAAAATATTGTGGGTGAATGGACTTATTGCTAGATTCAAACATTTTGGGTTCTTCTCTCTCATTTGTAGTTTTTTTAAATGTGAGAAATCACAGCGAGAATTAAAACCTTGAGTGCGAGATGCCACTGAAACTGAAGTAAATTAAGGGCCTTGGGAAGATGAGTTTCTTCTCATTACCATCTATTTGATTGCTGACATTTTCACATTTTTTCATTGCAATGTGCAGTAAAACGTACAATTCTTACAATTTCACAGAAAGTAACAACCAGAAAAAAAATCTGCAAGCATTTTCTTACAATGTTGAAACCTCAGTTTCACACTTACAACAACAACTTGCATTTATTAGGGAGATTAATGCTCGGAGGTGCTTCACAACAGGATTAGAAAGCTAAATCTGACACTGAGCTACCAATGGAGATAGGAGAAAGTGAGATCTGCAGATGCTGGAGATCAGAGCTGAAAACGTGTTGCTGGAAAAGCACAGCAGGTCAGGCAGCATCCAAGGAGCAGGAGATTCGACGTTTCGGGCATTAGCCCTTCTTCAGGAATGAGAAGAGTGTGCCAAGCAGGCTAAGATAAAAGGTAGGGAGGAGGGACTTAGGGGAGGGGTGTTGGAAATGCATCCACCACAAATTAACCTGCATCTCCACACATATCATTTACTGCATTTGCTGCACCTGATGTGGCCTCCTCTATATTGGGGAGTCAGGCCGCCTGCTTGCGGAACGTTTCAGAGAACACCTCTGGGACAGCCTCACCAACCAACCCAACCACCCCGTGGCTCAACACTTCAACTCCCCCTCCCACTCCGCCAAGGACATGCAGGTCCTTGGACTCCTCCATCGCCAGACCATAGCAACACGACTGAGGAAGAGCGCCTCATCTTCTGCCTAGGAACCCTCCAATCACAAGGGATGAACTCAGATTTCTTCAGTTTCCTCATTTCCCCTCTCCCCACCTTGTCTCAATCCCAACCATCGAACTCAGCACCACCTTCCCAACCTGCAATCTTCTTCCTGAACTCTCCATCCCCACCCCCACTTCGGCCTATCATCCTCACCTTAACTTCCTTCCACCTATCGCATTTCCAACGCCCCTCCCCCAAGTCCCTCCTCCCTACCTTTTATCTTAGCCTGCTTGGCACACTCTCCTCATTCCTGAAGAAGGGCTCATGCCCGAAACGTTGATTCTCCTGCTCCTTGGATGCTGCCTGACCTGCTGCACTTTTCCAGCAACACATTTTCAGCTACCTATGGAGATAGTATGGTGGATGACTCAAAGGTTGGTAAAAAAGAGTTTTGTTTTATGGAGTGTTTTAAAGGAGTGAAGAGATAGGTCAAAGGGATGAGGATTCACAGGGGTAATTTTAGACAGACTCAAGACATGTTCACCGTGATGATGACATAGAATCTCGACAGTTAAAGCCATGGCTGCCATTGGTGGAGCGATAAAAGTTAGAGGCCGGAATTGAAGGAATGATGATAAGATAAACATGGAATTAGTGATGGGGTGATACCATGTTTGGATTTTGAAACTCTGAAGATTATAAAAGGAAATAAAGACTTGAGGGAGTTAAGGAGCTCCACAGTTTTGAGATCATTATGAAGACATAGTAGGATTAGTAATGAGTTCAGTGAGTTTAATGCAATGATCATATGGGAGGAGGTGGTGCACACAGAGGAGTTTGAACAGGATGGGGTGGTGGAAGAAGAGAGGCATACAGGTGATAGGGGTATCAATGAAAAAACAAACAAGAAAGGAAGGCTGCAACATAAATTTGAGGTGAGGGGGGTGGTTAGATGCACAGTATGTTTGCTTTAAATTATTTGTTTTTGTTTGCCCTGAAGGCAAAAAAAACTCACAAGTGTTAGCAGAACATTTATGAAAAATGGGGAAAGGAATTTTTTTTAAAGATTTGTGTAGAACTGTGAAAATGTCTAATTTTCCAGACCAATGCCACAGTGTTCAATGTAAGGGCTCATGTAGACTGCCACCTACTGGTCAAATGCAGAACATACAAAAAGAGAAGCTTCTTCACTGCAGGAACGAGATACCACAACTACTACATGAATGCATTTAGTTTATATCGTCTCAGAATCATTAGTTTATGAAAAGAATGCGTTAAATGAGTTACATATTCAATTATCATATTCTAGTTACAGTATAATTATATTTAATTACATTATTAAGCTGTATGAGATCTCTGTAGTTATGTACTACAGCACTGTGTGGTGAATGTGGTATGTAGAGACCTAACAGTGTGCTATATACATAACAACAATTGTTAATGAGCTCAGACAGAGCTACTGATGCAATACCGAAGATCAATAGTTCATGGGGTATTAGGAGACAGGGGAAGCTTGCTGGGCCTCAATTTGCCTCATGTCACAGAGCAGAATCAGTTGCCTCCATATTCTCCCATTCAGGAATAACAAAAAATAAAACAATTCTATAGCTCAAAGGACTGTCTGACAAAAGGGAAGACAGCAATCTAAAGTTGAGCAAACACTAAAGCTATTTCAAATTCCTTTGCAGTTAAATGTAATTTTAGCTGAAGGGTTAGCTTCTGTTACAGAGTAGGGGACCCATGCACTTGGTCATCATCAAATTTTGTTTTCCTTCCCTATTCTGACACATTCAGACTCTATAGTGAGGCCGGCTCCATTTATCAACAGGTATTGCAGTTAGGTGAAGCAGATACAGCCTTTCCACAATCTAGTCATGATTCAAATTTTTAAAATGCATGCTTCTTAAAATTCCCCAAATATTTGTGTTACATATATTTAATAATGTGGGATTTTAAATTATGGTTTCTTTTCAACCAAGAAACCTGGATGAAGTGAGTAAAAAGTGAGGTCTGCAGATGCTGGAGATCAGAGCTGAAAATGTGTTGCTGGTTAAAGCACAGCAGGTCAGGCAGCATCCAAGGAACAGGAAATTCATCAGGTTCCTGATGAAGGGCTTATGCCCGAAACGTCGAATTTCCTGTTCCTTGGATGCTGCCTGACCTGCTGCGCTTTAACCAGCAACACATTTTCAACCTGGATGAAGTGCCAAAGCTCACAGTGCAGGACGTTATCAAGAAATAAATTAATTGGAAAGAATATAAGAAAAGTCAGGCAGCAGTAATCCGGTAATGACAAACTTGACATCAAAAAGGGTAAAGGTTGTCGAAGGGAGGTTAGGGAGGTTACAAGGTATTGGCAGTACAGAAATGGGCCAATTGGCTCAAAATATTGATGCTTTTATCCTCCACAAAAGCCTCTTGCCATTCTTCTTTCACTAACCCCATCAATATACCTTACTAGTTTTTCATTCATTTGCTTATCTAGCTTCTGTTTCAATCTTAAATAAAATCAAAGAACTGCAGAAGCTGGAAATCTGAAACAAAAACAGGAAATTCTGGAGAAACTCAGCAGGTTTGGCTGCATCTGGCAAGACAGACAGCAAACGTTGTGAATCTAATGACACTTTGTCAAAACGCTCTGACAAAAGGTCACTGAACTTGAAACATTAGCTGTACTTACTCTCCAAGATATTGCCAGACCTCCTGAGTTTCTCAAGCAGTTTCTGTTTTTGTTTCCATTTCAATCTATCCCTATTTGTCTTCACTATTCCCTGTGGTGGTAGGTTTCACATTCTAACCAACGTCCAGGGAAAGAAGTTTCTCCTGAATACCTTGTTGGATTTATTAGTGACTATTTCTGAAGCCCAGTTATTTAACTATGCTAAATTTTAAAGAGATGCTTGTTATAAACTTGGCCTCTCTTAATCTAACAGACTTATAACTTGCTGTTGGTAACTTATTAGGTGGGCGTGAGGGTGTGGTGGTGCATTGGTTGGAGTCAAACAACACAGGGCAATAAGGCTGCAGACTGCAATATGTCCAGATCCGCAAGGTTTATGAAGGTTTGTAGCTCAGGTTGAGGTTTAGGGTGTAGGTTTGCTCGCTGAGCTGTAGGTTTGATATCCAGATGTTTCATTACCTGGCTAGGTAACATCATCAGTGGTGACCTCCAAGTGAAGCGAAACTGTTGTCTCCTGCTTTCTATTTATATCTTTCTCCTGGATGGGGTTCCTGGGGTTTGTGGTGATGTCATTTCCCAACAACACTCTCAAACAAAAACTAACAAACTTAAAAGACCCAGTACAACCCATGGAGAAAACCAACGTCATCTATAAAATTCCATGTGAGGACTGCCACAAACACTACGTAGGACAAACAGGAAGAAAGTTAGCCACCAGGATACATGAACACCAGCTAGCCACAAAAAGACACGACCCCCCCTCTCCCTCATAGCCCTACACACGGAATGAAAAAACCTGCCATTTCGACTGGGACAACACATCTATCCTGGGACAGGCTAAACAAAGACTTGCCAGAGAATTCCTAGAGGTCTGGCACTCCAACCACAACGTCATAAACAAGCACATACATCTAGATGCCATCTATCAACCCCTCAGAAAACAAACAGGAAATGACATCATCACAAACCCCAGGAACCCCATCCAGGAGAAAGATATAAATAGAAAGCAGGAGACAACAGCTTCGCTTCACTTGGAGGTCGCCACTGATGATGTTACCTAGCCAGGTAATGAAACGTCTGGATTTCAAACCTACAGCTCAGCGAGCAAACCTACACCCTAAATGTCCAGATCCCTTGGGATAATTTTCAACATTGGTGTCCAGGTGATAAAAGTGGAATGGATCACCCAGCATTTACACAGCCCAGCCAATTTTCATTAATTGTTTGGAAACAGGCACTTGAGTGATTCACCTCACTAGGTTAACTGCCATGTACTGAAGATGAAATTATATCCAAACCCTTGTTACAATTATCAATTGCTTCCTTTGTACAGTAGCAAACACTTGCATTTATGTAGCACCTTTAATAAGATAAAACATTCCAATTTGCTTCAAAGGAACAAACTTTAATTTGCTTGCCTAAAAAAAATCTACTTACCTCCACCTTAAAATTATTCAATGATGCCACCTCCTGAGGCAGTGAGTTTCAATGTTGTACAGCCCTCTGAGCAAAGAAAATCTTCTTATCCCTATCCTAAAAGGCCAACTCCTAATTTTAAAACAGTGTCCCCTAGTTCTATACTTACCAACAAGAGAAAACTCCCTTTTCACATCTATATTGTAAAGACCATTCAGGATCTTATAGATCTTAATCAAATCATCCCTTGCTTTTCTAAACTCAAGTGAAAACAATCTTTCCTCCTAAGACAACCTGCTCTTTCCAGGTATCAATGTCGTAAACCTCCTCTAAACTGCCTCCAACATATTTATATTCTTCCTGAAATAAAGAGACGAAAACGTCAATTCCTCTCATAATTCCTCTCAATTCCTCATGTAATAAAAGTTAGCATTCCATCATCCTTTTTAATCACTTGCTATACTGCAAACTAACATCTCGTGACTCATGCACCAGAACATCCCCTCACCTTGGAATTCTGCACTCACTCTCCATTTAAATAATACTTTTTATAAATTATTCCTGCCAAAATAAGCAATTTCACATTTTCCCACATTATACCCCCATCTCTCAGATTTTTGTCCACTCACTAAACCTATGTATAATAATTTCTTGGTAGTACAGAACAATCAATGTTCATAAAAGGAGACAAGAAGTCTGGTTGAAGATTTGTAGCTCGGGTGTCCGTTGTTGTGGTTCTGTTCGCCGAGCTGGAAGTGTTTTGCTGCAAACGTTTCGTTCCCTGGCTAGGGAACATCATCAGTGCTGTTGGAGCCTCCTGAGAAGCGCTGCTTTGATGTTTCTTCCGGTATTTATAGTGGTCAAGGAGACAAGAAATTGGAACTTTTTGTCATGCATTCATTCATTGTTATGCAATTATTCATTCGTGGGATGTGGACATCGCTTGCTGGGCCAGCATTTATTTCCCATCCTAGTTGCACCTGAGAAAGTGGTGGTATCACACAAGAAACGTATTTGAACAAGCGGGCATCCTTTTATACTGCACAAGAATAAAGTGCTGCCTGGTTGGGCCATCACCTGCCAGTCTCAATTCTCAGACTAGCTAAGAAGACTCTGATTGGTCACTGTATAGCCATGAGATAGAGCAGCAATTGACTGTTTCCATGACTTTTTATCGAAGTGTGTACAAATTCCTTTTGCCTAGAAGGTCGAGTCACGTGTATTTATACATGCAACTTCCTGGACATGCAAATGTGTCATACTGCAAGCCCCACTGATGATATTATTTTGGCTTCTGGTACAGCTATTGGCATGGTCTGAGTGCTTTAATAAATGGATTTCAATAACATAATCCCATCTAATAGTGAATATAATTTTCTGAGACTTGCAAGAATGGAAGATTGCAAGACTGACATGTAACTGTTGTTGCTACATCGCCTTGTCAAAATGACCCAACCAATTGGCACTGTTTTCTCATGTTATATAAAATGATGTTTTCCTTTATCAAGTCTGTTTCTTGAATCCTAGTTCTGATGACTGCAAGATAAAAAGTTTCAATTTCTTGTCTCCTTCTACTTATAATTGGTCTGCATCCTTGTTATGCCATCTTCACATTATTCTTCCCTACCCATTTTGTGTCACCTGCAAAGTTGGCCACCATGTTTTCGTTCTCCTCATTCCAAGCTATTGATATAAATTGTAAAATGTTGAGGGCACAGCACAGATATGGGACCCCACACATGGTGTGATGGAAATAAGAAATGTAGAAGGAGTCAAAATTGGAGGAAACAATTCTAACTTATAATTTGCTGCCTCAGCTAATCGTATCTCATTCAACAGCACAGTTGTATCTTCTGATCGATGTGGTTAATGCTCTGTGTGTGGTCCCCATAACCAACACTGCAACAGCTCTGTAAACAATTTCATATTGAGCAGCAGAACTTTGTATCAGTGGAACTCACATCTATATATTTCTAGCCACCCTGTTCTACTGTTACAAAGGCATTAATCCATTTAAAATTGATTAAGGTCCACCCTTGTTTCTGAACAAGTGAAATCACAATCATTAATTGTGCTACACCTCAGTCATAACTGACAGTATCTAAAACTGAAAACAGTTAACACCATCCTCACATATAGTTAAAATGTTGTAAATATAAGTAACAACAGAGCAGAGGAGGGTTTGAAATCTTGAATACTCAATTTCAGGTAACAGTTGTAAACAAGCTTCCTCCTTAAAGTTTATGATATCAACTAAATACTTCAACTTTTCTCTCTGTACCACAAACTAAATGTAACAGCTCTACGTTTTAATTCAGCCTAAACCAGCACCGGATCTGGGGATAACTTTGTAATCAATCTCACTTGTCTATTACTCACTATTTAATTCAAGAGAGTTGTGTTTTGGGGGGCAAAGTAAGCTATTTTCCATTCAGTTAAACTATTCTTCTGGATCAGGAAGCACAATAATTATTATAGACCTGTTAGAATGAATCTTTAAATGAGTATTGAGCTAACTTATCGCAGTCAAATATAAATGTAAAAGGGTACTAATAAAACATAATTTAATTAATTAAAATAATACTTATGATATTAATGTACATCCCACATGGCAAAAGCCAGTCCTTTGAGTTTGCAATTAGTTCACTGACCTGAGAAGATGGATTAGCTTATTTGGTGGATTTTACAGCTGATATGTTCGCAATGCTTCACATTATTTTTTATAATCTCCTTTTTCATAGTCACCAAGAGATCTGGATCTTTATTAGTCAGTCTGATAAATGAACCTCAATTTGTGTCCATCTCACCTGCTGCTCCATTGTAAGTGGATGTATGAAGGTCACCAGGTCAATTGAGAAGAAGCCTATCACTCCTCTACATTTACAGGCCTCAGCGATCTTTACACACATCGAGTGTAGGTTGCCTGGATCCACTGAGCATTGTGGTACGGTGGTGCCCCAACATTCCAGTGGGCTATTGGAATGGATCTGATCCCCACAAGAAACCATTGATACCTCTCCTGTTGGTTCTATGAGCATGTCAATGGTGAGGTTGGTAACACTGTCTGAGGGAGGGTATGCTTCAACCACACCACCTAGGAGAAGAGGGGGAAATCAGTCAGTACCTGATGGAGGCGAATTACTTGAAAACCTGACAATTCAGATTATACACTCAACAGATATCAAGTCAAACAGATACTTCAAGGTTGATAAGTAGCTACCACATTAAGTCCTCCTCAAATAAACAGGATTCCATTGAATATTACTGCAAAAGTGTTTATGATTATAAACAGTTTAACACATTCTTATTTTATGAAGTTGCCTTCTAAAGGTAGTAATATGTGCTATATAAAATTTTGCAGAACTTTATTATTCTGTATATTAGCACCATTCTGCTTCAGAATTGAGGGATCTTCACCATGTTACAGGCCCAGATTAGGCCAGAAGCTTGATCTAGATGAAGAACATTAAAATTCCAGAAAACCATCCCTATCATCTAACCTTGACTACAACTGGTTGTTTATTAAATTAATTCAGTGTCCTTGCATCACCCATGCTACTTTTCAACTGTGAAGTTAAAAACTGATTATTATTATGATAGAAACAAGAGACTTTAAATACTGCTTGCTTTCACAAACCCTTCTTGATTACAAACACCTATTCTGAGCCATGGTTCCATGGGTGCTGGGGCACTTCCTTCTAATTCATCCATGGGATGTGGGCTTCACTTACTGGGGCCAGCATTTATTACCTATTCCTAGTTGCCCTCCAGAGGGGTGAACTACCTTCTTGAAATGCTGCAGTTCATTTATGTGGGTAAACCCACAGTGTTATTAGGAAGGAATTCTAGGATTTGACCCAGCGACACTGAAGGAACAGCGATATATTTCTAAGTCTGGATGGTGAGTGGCTTGGAGGGGAACTTGCAGATGGGTGGTGTTTAATTGTATCTACTGCCCTTGTCCTTCTAGATGATATAATTTGAGAGTTTGGAAGCTGTTCTTCAGTTCTTCCCCTAGAAAGTTACTACTTATACATGAAATTCAACAATATGCTTTTTTTAACCATGGAAATTACTGTAGCAAAGCCTAATCCTGTTCCCTTGTAGCACTTGCACATTTTCCAACATGGGTTGCCACAGCGATCATATTTATTTTCACCATGAGTTGGCACTGATCCCAAATGACCCATGGGGGTATAAGCTAACAGAGCACATACTGAGGATCAAACCAGTGACCACGAGGTCAGAATGGCACACTACCACAATAAACACCAAATTCTATACTGCATGTCATTTCTAAACCAAATGATAAAACACATTTTATGAAGATCACAAGAGGAAAATTTTACTTGATTACTAACCGAGTCTGAATGATATTGTGTACTTAACTTTATATAACACTAGAGAAAACATTTAAATATTACTGTTATTAAAATAACGTATTTTCTTAAATTTTAAGCTGTAATATTGCCATTTTAATAGTTGTTAACAGGCTCTCAGGAGCATTATTCTGAATAGAAATTGCATGGCATTAGAATTGAGTTGCTAACTGAGATCAAATTCTGATGAAATTCAATATCCATCATGAAAAAGATGCAGCAAATCTGCACTGGAGAATAGATTACCAGTTTTTAATGTGGTTTTCATCTCTGCGTGTTATCATTTACAAACAAAATGAAAAGCAGCCAAGCAAACACATCCACAATTCATGTTCCGGTATACTTGCTCCAAGCTGAATTAAAGAGTTTCTAAACATGAAAAATATTGGAGCTGCGAGAACACAATGCAACATACAGAAAACATTTCCAATAATGATGAGCAAACACTTTAGATTTGAATTTTTATGTTCTCTCTCCGGATCTCTTCCTCCAATTTTTCAAAATTGGACATGGCACTGTTTTTTTTTGCTAAAATGGTGCCGTCAAGTTTCTTCCTGTCATTTACACAGAGAATAATGGATACCTGGCAGTGAGATAAAGGCTTTAATTGAATTAAGGGACTCCAGATGGCCTGTGTATAGAATAGTGGATACCTGGGAGTGATTACAAGGCTGTAATGTAATTGAGGGGTTTAAATGGTTTATTTATGTAGCCTTTTCTTTGGCACTGTGCCATCAGCAGCACCTGTGTGTTACTCCTGCCACCAATGGTACCCCATAGTGTAAGGAGCACAAATTTTTGCAGCTTTTGGCCCAAACTTGTGGGTTATTCAGAAGACAATCCAACCCTTCTGGTGTCAATCCTCAAAACTGATGTACACTGTGAGAGAAGGAAGGTGAGACCATAGGTTGGTGTGTCTATGCTCCAATGACGTTCCACAGCTCATCTGGACATGTAAACACACTGGGTGATTTTAATGCATTTCTTACTAACCACCTCCTCCTGAGGTCAGGAGAAACTGTTCTCCTCTAGTGGTGGATATAAACAGCAGACTTGTAGAAAGACTTAATTTTCTTCAAAAAGATTACATGTCTGCAAGTGAGTTTACAAGTTCTCTGAATAGGGGAGGACTGAGCTTATCTGATATTTTTTGAGACTTGAATTTTCCTATGATGCCGCAGGCTGGCAGGATGTAATGTAGGGAACACAGCTATCCCAGGGATGAACAGTATAGGAATGAGAGTGGTGAATATTAGAGTCATAGAGTTCACAGAGATGTACAGCACAGAGACCCTCTGGTGCAACTTGTCCATGCTGACCAGATATCCTAAATTAATCTACTCCCATTTGCCAGCACTTAGCCCATATCACTCTAAACCTTTCCTGTATATGTCTTTTACATGTTGTAAAAGTGAGCGAGAGAGCCGTGGTCTACTAAAGAAATTGAATCTCTTGTCAAGAGGGAGAAGAAAGCTTATTTTATGATGAGACATGAAGGCTCAGTTAGGGAGCTTCAGAGTTACAAGTTAGCCAGGAATGACCTAAAGAGAGAGCTAAAAAGAGCCAGGAGGGAACATGAGAAGTCGTAGGCAGATAGAATCAAGGAAAGCCCTGAAGCTTTCCATAGGTATATCAGGAATAAAAGAATGACTAGAGAAAGATTAGGGCCAATCAATGACAGTAGTGGGAACTTGGGCGTGGAGTCTGAGATGGGGAAGCGCGAAACGAATATTTTTCGTCAATATTTACACTGGAAAAAGACAATGTTGATGAGGATACTGGGATACAGCCTACTAAACTAGACAGGATTGACATTTGCAAGGAGGAGGTGTTAGAAATTCTGGAAAGTGTGAAAATAGGTAAGTCCCCTGGGCCGGATGAATTTATCCAAGGATTCTCTGGGAAGCCAGGGAGGAGATTGTAGGGCCTTTGGCTTTGATCGTTTTGTCAGCATTGTCTACAGGAATAGTGCTAGAAAACTGGAGGACAGCAAATGTTGTCCCCATGTTCAAGAAGGGGAGTAGAGGCAATCCTGGTAATTATAGACCAGTGAGCCTTACTTAGGTTGTGGGTAGAGTATTAGAAAAGGTTATAAGAGATAGGATTTATTTTCATCAAGACAGGAAAACGTTGATTAGGGATAGTCAACACAGTTTTGTGAAGGGGAGGTTGTGCCTCACAAATCTTGAGTTCTTTGAGAAAGTGACCAAATACGTGGATGAGGGTAAAGTGGTTGATGTGGTGTACATGGATTTCAGTAAGGTGACTGATAAGGTTCCTCACTGTAGGCTATTGCACAAAATATGGAGGGCTGGGATTGAGGGTAATTTAGTGGTTTGGATCAGACACTGGCTAGCTGAAAGAAGGTGGTGGCTGATGGGAAACATTCATCCTAGAGTTCAGTTACTAGTGGTGTACCGCAAGGGTCTGTTTTGGGGCCACAGGGGTCATTTATAAATAACATGGATAAGGGCGTAGGAGAATGGGTTAGTAAATTTGAGGATGACACTAAGCTTGGTGGAGATGCAGGTTACAGAGGGATATAGATAAGCTGCAGGGCTGGGCTGAGAGGTGGCAAATGGAGTTTATTGCAGAAAAGTGTGAAGTGATTCACTTTGGAAGAAGCAACAGGATAAACAGTACTAGGTGAATGGTAAGATTCTTGGTAGTATAAATGAGCAGAGAGATCTTAGTGTCCATGAAGCAGTGTTCTGAAAGCTAGTGCTTCCAATTAAACCTGTTGGACTAAAACCTGGTGTTGTGTGATTTTTATTCACGTACATAGATCTCTGAAGGTTGCCACCCAGGTTGATAGGGTTGGTAAGACGACATACAGTGTGTTAGCTTTCATTGGTAGATGGATTGAGTTTCAGACCCATGAGGTCATGCTGCAGCTGTACAAAACTCTGGTGCGGCTGCATTTGGAGTATTGCGTACAGTTCTGGTCACCGCAACATAGGAAGGATGTGGAAATGTTTGGAAGGGTTCAGAGGAGATTTACCAGGATGTTGCCTGGTATGGAGGGAGGGTCTTCTCAGGAAAGGCTGAGGGACTTAAGGCTGTTTTCATCAGAGAAAAGAAGGTTGAGAGGTGACTTAATTGAGACATATAAGATAATCAGAAGGTTAGATGGGGTGGACAGTGAGAGCCTTTTTCCTTGGATGGCAATGGCTAGCATGAGAGGCATAGCTTTAATTTGAGGGGTAATAGATATAGGACAGATGTCAGAGGTAGTTTCTTTACTCAGAGAGTAGAGGGGGCGCGGAACACACTGCCTGCAACATTAGTCGATTCGCCAACTTTAAGGGCATTTTAATGGTCATTGGATAAACAAATGGATGAAAATGGAATAGTGTAGGATAGATGGGCTTTAGATTAGTTTCACAGGTCGGTGCAACATTGAGGGCCGAAGGGCCTGTCCTGTGCTGTAATGTTCTATGTTCTATATGACAATGCTGCAAATGTGTTGCTGGTCAAAGCACAGCAGGTTAGGCAGCATCTCAGGAATAGAGAATTCGACGTTTCGAGCATAAGCCCTTCATCAGGAATAAGAGAGAGAGAGCCAAGCCGGCTGAGATAAAAGGTAGGGAGGAGGGACTAGGGGGAGGGGCGATGGAGGTGGGATAGGTGGAAGGAGGTCAAGGTGAGGGTGATAGGCCGGAGTGGGGTGGGGGCGGAGAGGTCAGGAAGAGGATTGCAGGTTAGGAGGGCGGTGCTGAGTTGAGGGAACCGACTGAGACACGGGGGGGGGAGGGGAAATGAGGAAGCTGGAGAAATCTGAATTCATACCTTGTGGTTGGAGGGTTCCCAGGCGGAAGATGAGGCGCTCCTCCTCCAGCCGTCGTGTAGTTGTGTTCTGCCGGTGGAGGAGTCCAAGGACCTGCATGTCCTCGGTGGAGTGGGAGGGGGAGTTAAAGTGTTGAGCCACGGGGTGATTGGGTTGGTTGGTTCGGGCGGCCCAGAGGTGTTCTCTGAAGCGTTCCGCAAGTAAGCGGCCTGTCTCACCAATATAGAGGAGGCCACATCGGGTGCAGCGGATGCAATAGATGATGTGTGTGGAGGTACAGGTGAACTTGTGGCGGATATGGAAGGATCCCTTGGGGCCTTGGAGGGAAGTGAGTGTGGAGGTGTGGGCGCAAGTTTTACATTTCCTGCGGTTGCAGGGGAAGGTGCCGGGGGTGGAGGTTGGGTTGGTGGGGGGTGTGGATCTGACAAGGGAGTCACGAAGGGAGTGGTCCTTGCGGAACGCTGATAGGGGAGGGGAGGGAAATATATCCTTGGTGGTGGGGTCCGTTTGGAGGTGGCGGAAATGGCGGCGGATAATACGTTGTATGCGCAGGTTGGTGGGGTGGTAGGTGAGAACCAGTGGGGTTCTGTCTTGGTGGCGGTTGGAGGAGCGGGGCTCAAGGGCGGAGGAGCGGGAAGTGGAGGAGATGCGGTGGAGGGCATCGTCGATCACGTCTGGGGGGAATCTGCGGTCCTTGAAGAAGGAGGCCATCTGGGTTGTGCGGTGTTGGAATTGGTCCTCCTGGGAGCAGATGCGGCGGAGACGAAGGAATTGGGAATATGGGATGGCGTTTTTACAGGGGGCAGGGTGGGAGGAGGTGTA
Organism: Hemiscyllium ocellatum; assembly: GCF_020745735.1. NCBI lineage: Eukaryota > Metazoa > Chordata > Chondrichthyes > Orectolobiformes > Hemiscylliidae > Hemiscyllium > Hemiscyllium ocellatum. The sequence goes on along the minus strand of NC_083439.1, from coordinate 6,984,448 downwards.
GTCCAGGTAGCTGTGGGAGTCAGTCGGTTTATAATAGATGTCTGTGTTGAGTCGGTCGCCCGAGATAGAAATGGAAAGGTCTAGGAAGGGGAGGGAGGAGTCTGAGACAGTCCAGGTGAATTTCAGGTCGGGATGGAAGGTGTTAGTAAAGTTGATGAACTGTTCAACCTCCTCGTGGGAGCACGAGGCAGCGCCGATACAGTCATCGATGTAGCGGAGGAAAAGGTGGGGGGTGGTGCCAGTGTAGTTGCGGAAGATGGACAGAACCCCACTGGTTCTCACCTACCACCCCACCAACCTGCGCATACAACGTATTATCCGCCGCCATTTCCGCCACCTCCAAACGGACCCCACCACCAAGGATATATTTCCCTCCCCTCCCCTATCAGCGTTCCGCAAGGACCACTCCCTTCGTGACTCCCTTGTCAGATCCACACCCCCCACCAACCCAACCTCCACCCCCGGCACCTTCCCCTGCAACCGCAGGAAATGTAAAACTTGCGCCCACACCTCCACACTCACTTCCCTCCAAGGCCCCAAGGGATCCTTCCATATCCGCCACAAGTTCACCTGTACCTCCACACACATCATCTATTGCATCCGCTGCACCCGATGTGGCCTCCTCTATATTGGTGAGACAGGCCGCTTACTTGCGGAACGCTTCAGAGAACACCTCTGGGCCGCCCGAACCAACCAACCCAATCACCCCGTGGCTCAACACTTTAACTCCCCCTCCCACTCCACCGAGGACATGCAGGTCCTTGGACTCCTCCACCGGCAGAACACAACTACACGACGGCTGGAGGAGGAGCGCCTCATCTTCCGCCTGGGAACCCTCCAACCACAAGGTATGAATTCAGATTTCTCCAGCTTCCTCATTTCCCCTCCCCCCACCTTGTCTCAGTCGGTTCCCTCAACTCAGCACCGCCCTCCTAACCTGCAATCCTCTTCCTGACCTCTCCGCCCCCACCCCACTCCGGCCTATCACCCTCACCTTGACCTCCTTCCACCTATCCCACCTCCATCGCCCCTCCCCCTAGTCCCTCCTCCCTACCTTTTATCTCAGCCGGCTTGGCTCTCTCTCTCTTATTCCTGATGAAGGGCTTATGCTCGAAACGTCGAATTCTCTATTCCTGAGATGCTGCCTAACCTGCTGTGCTTTGACCAGCAACACATTTGCAGCTGTGATCTCCAGCATCTGCAGACCTCATTTTTTACTCTATATGACAATGCAAAGGAATAGGCCAAATGCAACTGTTGTATTCTGCATTCCCTCTAACGGGAGCTTCATATCTCTGGGGGAATTAAGTTTGAGAAATTGATGACTTGATAAAACAAAATAATAAAAAACAATTTTAAAAAACTGGAACCTTTCTCACAACTCCCAAGTACCGCAGCAAAGAGAGACAAATCAGATTGAAATTCATTATCTTCTTAAGGTAGATTGGGTTTACCTAGTATATAGCTGAAACTGGCTGAGTTAGGCTGAAACTGGTCAACCGTCTAAGTTGAGGTAATTGTTCTCAGCCTGGAAAAGGTTGCCAGGATAGGGCTGATTTCAACTATAATGTCCCTATACATGGGATAGTCTCAAAGCTCACCTGATGCCCATGGAGAAGGCCACCAGATGCCCATGGAACCATGGAATGGGGAGGAATTAGCATCAACAAAAAGACCACTACCATAGTTGGGCAAGTTTTTAAAAACTTCATTGACAGGAACTACTGGCAAAGCCAGTATTCACTGTCCTTGAGAAGATGATGGTGTGCTATTGTAGTCATAGAGTCATAGTATGGAAACAGACCCATCGGTCCAACTTATCCACACTGACTAGACGGTCCAATCTGATCTAGTCCCATTTGTCAGCATTTGGCCATTCTCCCTCTAAATCCTTCTGATTAATATATTGCTTGATAAGCATTTTAAAAGGGCAGGTAGGACTCAACCACATTGCCGTTGGTCTGGAATCACGTGTCAGAACAGGCTATGTAAGGATGGCAGATTTCCTTCCCTAAAAAGACATTAGTGAACCACGATTTCTTTCCTAAATGACAATCTGACATGGCATGGTCATCATTACTGACACTAGCTTTAATATTGCAGATTTTATTTAATTAATTTCATTTAAATTCCTCAACTGTGTGGTGAGATCTGCATTCATGTCTTCAGATTATTAGTCTGGACCACTGAATTACTAGTCCAGTGACATAACCACAATGCTACTGCACTCTTATTAAGCTAGCATCAACAAACTCCTTGTGATTTAAGACTACTTGTAGAAGTTCAAGGCTCTGGATTGACTAATTCCAAGACATAGCCTCCAGTCTGTTTTAATGGCGTGCAAACAAAGCACTCCTACACTTTTTCAGTGGTGTACTGAGGGAGTGCTGCACTATTGGAGTTGCCACCTTTCGAGTAAATGGGAAACCATTGGCCCTCTGTGATGCATGAAAAAGATTGCATGGCATTATGTCAAAGAATAGCAGGGCAATTATGGCCAATATTATCTCACAACAAACACCATTGAACCAATTAACTGGTCATTATCCTAACTCTGATTATGGGAGCAAATGCTGAGGAGAACGCTGAAGAAACTCAGCAGGTCTGGCAGTGTTTCGATTCCATGCGGCTCTTTTTCAGAATGTTAACTCTGTTTCTGTCTCCACAGATGCTGCCAGATCTGCTGATTTTCTGTATTTATTTAAGATTTCCAGCATTCCTCATATTTTCCTTTTATTTGATTGTGGGAGCTTGCTGTTCACAATTAAGGACTACATAGAACATAGAACAATTCAGCATAGTACAGATCCTTCGGTCTTCAATTAGGGGGCCTTTTATCCTACTCTAAGATCAGACTAACCTACATACCCTTCATTGTACTATCTTCCATGTGCCTATCTAAGAATCACTTCAATGTCCCTAATGTATCTGACTCTACTACTACAGCTGGTAGTGCACTTCACCCACCACCCTCTGCGTAAAAAACCTACCTCTGATATCTCCCCTAAACCTTTGATGACTACATTTCAAAAGTGGTTCAATGGCTGGTAAAGTACCATAGTATGTACTCTATCTGTGAAAGTTATTTTATGAATGGAAGTTATTTCTTTGCTATAACATTACAGTAGCTCTCCATAATAGTATTCTTAGGTTGAGAAGGAACTATTTCACTCATGATATTTGGACTGATTCTTTATCAACTCTCCAGATGTTAATAATCTTTAAAAATCACACAACACCAGATTATAGTCCAACAGGTTTATTTGAAAGCATTGGCTTTTGGAGCACTGTTCCTTCATCAGATGGTTCATCACAACCACCTCATGAAGGAGCGTCGCTCCGAAAGCTAGTGCTTCCAAATAAATCTGTTGGACTATAACCTGGTGTTGTGCGATTTTTAACTTTGTACATCCCAGTCCAACACCAGCATTTGCAAATCATTAATAACCTTTGAAGAAATTATGATTGTAGTAGAGTAACATAATAATAAGTCAAATTGCAGAGAGAAGAGAAAGTTTGATACCTTGACAGAGGAACATCTCTAAGAACTTCTCCCATGTTGGGAATATGTTCTTATTCACTGGTTGTGCATGCACTGCCAAAATTCCAGGCAACTCCTTTGATAACTTCAACTCAGCAGGTTCCTATGCAACACATTAAGTATCAACAGAGATTATACATAAGAAAGTGAACTTTAAATACTTTGAAGTGGAAATTGGAAAATTAACACCATCATGTCAGCACACATGTAAAGACAGCAGCCATTTGTTTGCTATTTCTAACTTCATTTTGGTATTTTCATGTTACATTTCTCAATTCCCCGGTTCCTTTTACTTCACACTTAAGGGACATTCTTGGCTGCAAATAAATATATAGAAATTGGAGCCTCTCTGATATAATGCACAAATGTTCATGTATTAGACTATTTGACACAGGGTATCTGCATACAATCTAATACTGGCTTTACTTCCAACAAGGATCAATGGACAATGATCATGAAGTGGTGTCATAGCCGATATTTTCACTCCCAAAGGTTGGTGCATCCATAACTACTGGAACAGCTGTGATTAGTTGAATCAAATACACACTGACAAAGATTGGTCAGTACCACACCACATGATTAATGAAGCCACTGCATTCTCCAGAAAACGAATACTGGCTTTTAATTATGTCCTGCTGTTCGGATTTTTTTTGTGTAATTTATTATTACAGACATGGCCTGCTGTTTTCTGTTGGTTGCACCTGCTGAGTATATGATGTGGTAAAGGAAATAATTTAACATTCATTCATATAAGGAGTTGAACTCATCATTTAAGCTAATGCTCAGCCTCAGTACTGAGGGAGTACTGGTCATGATGCCGTTTAGTTGAGATGTTGAATCATCTCAGTTCCAGTGGTGAGTGTAAATATTAAAGGTTCAATATAACTATTTGAATAACAGGGAGTTATCCATGTTCTTGGACAAGATGCTTCTTTTAATAGTATTACTACTATTACCATTTGGAGAATTTGCTGGGCACAAAGGTTGATAAATCCCATCCATACCAAAACTTGTTCACGTGTCAATCTCACTCTGCACTAGCTACTATACTCACTGCACCCGAATGGAACTTCTTTCTTAGCCTCATACTTGCCCGTCTCTATACAGCAGTTTTACTTTAGGTAGAGATGAGGGTGGCTGAAGCCAAATGATCTGAAATTCTTTGGTGACAGCGAATCATTATCAGTATGTTGCTTTTCAAGACTTTCAGTGAAATGCAAACGTTTCTGCGTCTGAGTGGAATTATTCGAGTTCAATTTGATAGAAACATCAGCATTCCCTTTGTTAACCTTCTATTACTGTCATAACTGGACCAATGTATTTTTATAAAATTACCAAAGAGCCCTTAGCATTTAATGCAGTTTGTGCATTAAATCAGGATGCAGTTGGGGGACATGCAGCACCAGACATGCATGAAAATGAGATGGCAACCTGGAGAAGACAGCAAACTGTATTACTTGCATGACAAACAGCAGAAGTCACCTCCTCCAATGAGTTGTTTAGTTGTCCATCACCATTCACGTCTGGGTATGGCAGGACGGCACTGCTTTGATCTAATCTACTGGTTGTGGGATTGCTTAGCTCTGTCTAAGATATGCTGCTTATGCTGTTTGGTATGCAAGTTGTCCTGTTGATGTCTCATTTTTAGGTACACCAGGTGCTGCTCCTGGCATGCTCTCCCGCACTCTTCTTTGAGCCAAGTTTGATGCCGAGGTTTGATGGTGATGGTTGCTTAGGAGGTATACAGGCCATGAGGTTGTTGATTGTATTGAAGTTTGATTCTATTGCTGATGATGTCCTACAGCACCTCATAGATGCCCAGTCAAGTTGCTAGATCTGTTCAAAGTCTGACCTATTTAACATGTTGATAGTCGGCGAAACTGAGTACTCCAGATGCTGGAGATTAGAATTGAGAGTGTGGTGCTGGAAAAGCACAGCAGGTCAGGCAGCATCCAAGGAGCAGAAAAATCAACATTTTGGGCAAAGACCTTTCATCAGGACCAGAAACATGTTGATAATGCCAACCAATACAATCTAAAGTATTATCAGTATGAAGACAGGGCTTTGTGCAGCGGTCAATCTTACTGATACTTTAATGGACAAATGCACCTTCAGCATATTCTTGCCTTTTGTTAATTCTACCACCACCTGCTACTCAGTCTAGCAGCAACGTGTTCTAGGATATGGGCAAAGTGAGCAGGTCAAATCTTGGCAGATGGAACATAATGTGAAGTAATGTTAAGAATTGTACACTTCAGCAGGAAGAATAGAAGAACTGAACATTAACATACAGCACACAAGTTCAGCAGATAATATGAGAAGCAATTGGAATTGAGGCCTTTACTCAAAGGAAATGGAATATAAAAATAGAAATATTGTTCAAACTATACAACGCCATAGTTAGACAGCACTTAGAAAACTGTGAACAGTTTTATTTTCCTTATCTAAAGGATATACTGGAATGGAGACGATCCAGAAAAGGTTCACTATGTTGTTCTGGGCATGGAGGGTTATTCTTTCAATGAGAACTTCAGTAGGTTGGACTCGTGTTCATTGAAGTTTATAAGAATGAGAGGTGACCTTATTGAATCACATAAGTTTCTTGAGGAGCTTGATTGAGTAGTTGCAGAAAGGCTGTTTCCCCTTGTGGGGGAGTCTGGGGTCAGAAGGCATTATCTCAGAGTAAGAGGTCACCCATTTAAGACAGCGATGAGGAAGGTTTCTTCCTCTCAGATGGTGGTGAATCTGTGTGATTGTGTATTGCAGAGGGCTATTAATGCTGTTATGTATATGCAAGGCTGAAATGGACAGATTTTTATCCAAAAGATACTGGAGCAGAATTAGGCCCATCAAGTCTGCTCCACCATTTCGATCATGGTTTTTCACATTTTTCAACCCCATTCTACTGTCTTCTCCTTGTAAACATCGATCCATTACTAATCACGAACCTATCTATTACTGTCTTAAATACACTCAATGATTTTGGTCTCCACATCCCTCTGTGCCAATGAGTTTTACCCTATACCTGAATAAATTCTTCCTTATCTGAATTCCAAAGTGGTAACCCTTCACTCTGTGACCACACCCTTGGGTCCTAATCTCTCCCACTAGTGGAATCATCTTTTTCCAAGTCAACTCTATGTCATGCCTCTCAGGATTCTCTAAGTTTCAATGAAATTCCCCCCTTATTCTTCCAAACTCCAGTGAGTACAGATCCAGAGATCTCAACTGCTCCTCATATATCAAGCCCTTCAGCCCTGTGATTATTCTTGTAAACCTCCAAGGCCACCACATCCTTTCTTTGAGACAGGGCCCAAAAATCAGTGAGGGGATCACGAGATTTGGGAAAAGGATACACTGGCATTGGAGGCAGTCCAGAAAAACTTCACCAGATTGTTTAAAGGCATGAGGAGTTTTTCTTGCAAGGAGAAGTTGAGTAGGTTGGACTTGTGCTCATTGAAGTTTACAAGAATGAGAGGCGATGGAAAAGTGAAGGTGAGGAATATCACATCAATCATGATCTTTCTGAATGGTGGATCAGACTTTATGGGCTGAATGGTCTACTTGTATTCTTACATCTAATGGTCATGTAGAGATTGTAACAAGATCAGCCACCTGGAACCTGTTGAATAGGACTTATCTGATTGGGGCTGTTAATCTGGGGCCTAGATTAGAGTGGTGCTGGAAAAGCACAGCAGTTCAGGCAGCATCCGAGTTAATCTGGTCCAATCCCTGGCTGACAAATACAAAGGGGAGTGTCAGAGATACTGCCCCTCTGAGAGAGACAGTTCTAGAGTTAAAGACTGTTCATGTGCAAATAAAGGGTGACTTGGTGAGGGCACGTGCATTTCTTGCATCATGACTTTGTTTGGGAAGGTTGACTCATTTGACCCTGCTATCAAGGATAGGGCCCAGTACATAGAAAGAATGTGTTGTTTTTTTCTGGGCAAACAACATTGTGACAGATAAAAAGCATCAAGTAATTCTTCTGACAACCTACGGAACCACAGCTTTTTCTGTTATTAGGTGCCTAATTTTCTGAGGCACCAGATACTAAAACCTTTCAAGAATTGATGTAAGTGTTAAGGAATATCACAACACCAAGCATTCTCTAATTTTGAGATGCTGTCATTTTTTTACTAGATAATTCAAGAAGCAAGGGAATCCATATCTGGATTTTTGACTAGGTTAAGACTACTGCCAGAAACCTGTGACTTTGGTTTAATCCTTAATGAGATGATGAGAGACTATTTGGTATGTGGGATTAATGATGTAACCATGCAAAAATGCTAACTAGCAAAAGCCCAACTGGACTTCAAACAGGTGCTACAACTGACTTTATCACTGGAAAATGCAGCAAATGGAGTATATAGATTGCAGGGTATTCTGAAGGAAGTGGACACCCTTGGCAGTCTGACTGAGCTTGGAGAACACCACTTGAGGGCAGGCAATTGCATAGTTTCACTCAGGACATATCCTGAACAGAGGGCCCACAGCAAAACACTAAAACAAAGCCAAGTCTCAGCCAAATGCTTAACATTTTCTTCAGGATTCTAGCAGGCAAGCCATTGTAAATGCTGCCGGAATGCGGACTTCACACAACTAAAGAGTCCTACTGGACCTAACTTGAGTAATTACTCATAGGGGGCAGTATCCAGGAGAGTTCATAACCTGGGGAGGGGGAGGTGAAAGAGTGAAGGAATCATCAAAGCAGTTCGATTTGTGAAAAGGGCAGCACTGGTTGTAAAGATTTTGAAACGCAATGGGTCAGTTCATCTTTGAGGGGATTTTAGACAAATGATAAATTGCCTTTTGCAGCTGGATAAATAGCCTATCCCTGCATTGAGTATTTATGCGTAAAGGTGACAGGGAGCCTGTCCTTCACAAATCTGGACTTCAGCCGCACTTATTTGCAATTGCACTGAGATGTGGGTTTCCAGAAGTATTCTACAATTAATACCATAAGGGCTTATATGAGACTTTCATTTGGGTTATCATCAGCCTGTGCAATTTTTTATTGGATGATGTAGAACATTTTGCAAGATCAACCTCAGGTCACCATTTACCTAGATGACATTCAAATAACAAGGAAAATAATAAGGAACACTTAGAGAACTTGGATATACTCCTAAGGCATTTTCTCAAAGTTAGAATATGTCTAAGAAGGGAAAATGTGTGTTTCAGGCACCCCAAATGACCTGAGTTGATAAAATGTGGAGTTGGCAAAAGGACAGCAGGTCAAGCAGCATCAGAGGGGCAGGAGAGTCAGTGCTTCAGGCCCCCTTCAGCAGGACAGCAATCAAAGTTACCCCAGCTCCCACATCTGTTCGGGAACTTAGGTCATTTCTTAGTCTGGTAAATTATTATGGAAAGTTCAAAAAACAATGTGGCCTCCATCCCAGAAACGTTGTATCAACTCCTAAGAAATGGTTAACCACAAAAATGGCTGCATAGACAAACCCTTGTTTTCAGTGAAGTAAAGAAAAAGCTAACATCCTCTAAGATTTTGGCACACCATAATGTGAATGAAAGATCTGGTTTTGACAAATAATACCTCACCACATGGCATTAGGATGGTATTTTAGCTCATAGATGGCCCAATAGTGTATGCATCCAAAACTTTGGCCAATGCAGAGTTTAAATACACAGAGATAGAGAAAGAAGGATTGGCAGTCATACTTCAAGTCTGGAATTCCATCAATACTTTTATGGATGAAAATTTGTGATAATCACGAACCACAAACCCTTAGAGAGGATAAAGCAGCGGCATCCATTGCTTCAAGCCACATTCAGTGGTACACTCTAATACTAAGTGCTTATAATTACAAGTTAGAGCATAATCTGGAGAAGGCCAATAAGTGAATGTGGATACATTGAGCCACCTTCCATTAGCAGGTACACCCAATGGAAGAATCTGTGATGATATTAAATTTTCTGGACATGCTCCCAGAAAATTTAGGACGTAGAAAGATTCAGTCCTTTCAAAACTGGTGGTGATGGGGGAAGCCAAAGGCCATCAGAAACAGAACTGAAAATCTTTTTGGACCAAGATGGATCAGCTCGCAGTAGAGGACAGATCTTTTTATAGGGAACAAGAGAGATTGTCCCTGCAAAGGTCGCTGCCAAATACTCCACCAGGGGTCTCCAAAATGAAGACATTGACAAGAAGTTATGTCTGATGTCCATGATTGGACACAGATACTGCCCAGGTGATGGGGCAATGCCCAGCGTACCAACAAGGACAAAAATTACCACCAACAGCCATCTCCATGGTAAAGCTTGGACTCAGTTGCACATCGACTATGCTGGTCCTTTCCTGTTTTTCAATACATGGGAGTCCCAGAAGTCTTGGTCATGGACAACAGGCCATCTTTTACTTGAAGGGCAATTGGGCATTTCCTTAAGTCGAAAGGGATTCGATATATAAGGACAGCTCCATACTATCCATCATCCAGTGGCCGGCAGAAAGAGCAGTCCAAACTTTGAAGGCTGGCTTGAAGAAACAGTCTACAGCCTCACTAGATACCAAGCTGTCACAGTTTTTATTTAATTATAGGACCACTCCAGATGCAATCACAGGGATAGCACCAGCAGAGTTGCTGATGAGTAGAAGACTCCGAATCAGGTTAAGTCTGATTTTCCCAGACTTGGTGGGGGGAGGGGCTGAAATAGCATTGTTTGCCAAGACTCCACCAAGTGAGAGTGGCAGTTTGATATGGGGGATGAAGTTTGGTGTAAGAACCCTGGAAATAGCCCACCTAATGGGTAGGCATGGTCAACGCGAGGTCATAACTGGTGATGTGTAAAGTTTGAGTAGGTGCAATGGTCCTGAATAAGCACGTGAACCATATGAAAGCTGTGAATTTGCAAACCGTGCAGGAGCAAAACATACTCTGCTCCTCAGAACAGTTGGAAACACTGCAGGAACTGTCAAGTGTTGGTGAGTCCTCAGAACTGGAGATGGACATGATGGATGTACTTGCCCCAACGCCTTTGTCACTGGAAGAAGAGTGAAATTCCACCTCTGGTGCAAGAGGTGAGCTCCTGTGCATTACATGCCACCCTTATTTGATTGTGAGTCGGAGGATCCTGACCTGACTAAAACGCCCGAGGTGGCTCTCCAAGATAAAGGGCCGGCCTATGTCTTTGGATTCGGAGAGGGAAGGATGTAATGATTGTAAAGTAGCCAACCAGTTGGACTCCACAGAATATGAATTCCCTGATTGGGATTGTTAATCTGGTCCAATCAGGGAACTCTGGCTGGCAGATAAAAAGCAGTGTCCCTTGAGCTGTTCAAGGAGAGGTGGGCACCGCTGGGAGTGGAGTGCATTATTTCCCCCTCCAACTCTATTTTGATTTAGTCCCTACCCTCCCCTTCACTGTTTGTTCACACAGCATTGCCCTTTGATGTGAAGGGCACTGCTTGTCACTGGCCACTCGGGTGTTTTCCTACTTTTCCTGGTGGAGGAAATTGAATAAAGATTTGTACACCTTGTGTCTCTCACTGTGTCTCACACCTGCACACACACACCATGGGTGCTGGGGATAAAAATAATAAGCACTACCGCAGTTAGGCGGTAGTGTGGGGGGGGGGGGGGGGGGTTAAAAAAAAATTTTGAAAAATAAACAGGAGCTCTTTGAAAAAAAAATAAAGAGCGGTGTCCCTTGAGCTGTTCAAGGAGAGGTGGGCACCGCTGGGAGTGGACTGCATTATTTCCCCCTCCAACTCTATTTTGATTTAGTCCCTGCCCTCCCCTTCACTGTTTTGATCACACAGCATTGCCCTTTGATGTGAAAGGCACTGCTTGTCACAGGCCACTCGGGTGTTTTCCTATTTTCCTGGTGGTGGAAATTGAATAAAGATTCATGCACTTTGTGTCTCTCACTGTGTCTCACACCTGCACACACCATGGGTGCTGGGGAAAAAATAAGCACTACCGCAGTTAGGCGGTAGTGTGGAGGTTTTAAAAAAAGGAGTATCGGGGATTCTGAAAAGAAAAAAAAGGAACAAGCATGCATTGCCCTTTGATTGAAGGGCACTGCTCGTCACTGGCCACTCGGGTGTTTCCTTTCTTCCTGGTGGTGGAAATAAAAAAGAAAAAGAAAGAAAAATTAAAAAATGAAAAATAAAAATAAAAAAAGAGCGGTGTCCCTTGAGCTGTTCAAGGAAAGGTGAGCACAGCTGGGAGTGGAGTGCATTATTTCCCCCTCCAACTCTATTTTGATTTAGTCCCTGCCCTCCCCTTCACTGTTTGATCATGCAGCATTGCCCTTTGATGTGAAGGGCACTGCTTGTCACTGGTCACGCGGGTGTTTTTTTCCTTCCTGGTGGTGAAAATTTGAATAAAGATTTGTGCACCTTGTGTCTTTCACTGTGTCTCAAACCTGCACACACACGACATGGGTGCTCAGGAGAAAATAATCACTATCGCAGTTAGGCGATAGTGTGGGGGTTAAAAAAAAGAGAAAAAAAAATTAAAAAGGGAAGTGTCAGAGATAAAGGCACTCAAAGAGCTGACTCTGAATTAGGCAGTCGCTGAGTCAAGGATTGGTCATGTGTAAATAAAGGGTGACTTGGTGATGGGATACCAGCTTCTGTGGAGTTATTTTAGTCTGAAAGCTCTGCATAAAAGCCCAACCAATACAAATAAAGAAAATATAACTGTAAATAAAAACTTTTTTCACAAATTAGTTTCTACGTGGACTGTAGGACCATAATCTTGAATATTTGTGAAATGTTAGCTTAGTATTTTTTAAAATATTCTTCTTTCTCTTCGAGTTGTCTCTATCCAAGTTTAGTACCTTTTACAATCTAATCTAGAACTATACAGTCAATCCTGTCTGACAGCAATACAGCTGATATCAGTATCAAATAGGTATGAAGGACAATGAGTTCCTTTTAAGGTGATTATGTCCCCCTCAAACCTGTGCCATTGCTGTTGCATACACAGTTTTTGAAAATACACTCCAGACTAGATAGGAATGACTAGCCTTTGATTTTCCTCCCTTCTTCTCTTTAGTATTTTTCTGTGTGAAAAACTAACTATGCAGTGAGTTGGTTGATGTACACCCAACAACTTTATGGTATGGCTGTTCAATGGCCCAAACTAATATTCTGCTTTGGAACTCAAATGAGCTTTTATTTAAATACTGCCATCATCCTAATTATCCTGAAGATCCTGCGCAAGTTTGCATTTGTGCAAATTTACCAGTTTACAGTTTGTCCAACTCACTAAATAGGATATTAAAATGAATGCTCTAAAGCAATTTCTATTTAAACATGATTAACCCTCATAATATCTGTGAATGTATTCATTATGTTTTAAATTTATTTTGGAATTGTTCACACAGAAAGCTTGAGCAGTTCACTAACCCTGTCCTCATGCTACACCCAGGTGAGGAATAGTGTGACTCCTGTCCCACAGTCCATTGTGCGATAGAGGCAGAGTTTGCAGGTAGGCAGAAATGTTTATGCTACAGTGCCTGTCATTTGTGCAGTTCAAAAATGGTGTATTTGACAACGATGTTGTAAGTGTTCAAGAATTTTCTCCCCGGCAATTGTTTATAATGTTAGAAAGTAAATTAAGGTAGTGTTGAGAGCAATTTGCTATGCACACTTTAAGCATTAATACAAGAATAGTGATGATTGTAATTTCTACCCTGTAGTTTTAAATTGCCATTTTAAGTTATCAGCAACTGAAATTATGTCATGCTATACTAGTATTGATCCAGTTTAGTACAAATTAAATGAGACTTTTCATGCTTTTTTTTCTTTTAAATTCTTAGAGACTAAAAAAACACAATGCACAAATAACAGGTTTGCTTTTGTGGATTTCTGCTCAGATTAAAATCCTTTTTGTTCAATATATTTCCCTCCTTTCTCTAAGCGACTGACCCAAGTATTCTGGGTAATGAGGGAATTTGCATTCACTGGGCTGTTAATCTAGGTATCCAGATTATTAGTGTTGTAACATAACCAAACTACCCATCATGAAACTAATTATGGAGGGGGACACCTTTAGCCTTTTGTGCTTGATCCACAATTCAATTAGATCTTGGCTGATCTGTACCTTAATGCGGTCTATCCATTTTGGTTTTGTAATGTTTAATACTAATATCAAACAAAAATCTACAAATTGTAGCAATGAAATTTTCAGTTGACCCCAGCCTCAAAGAATGTTTGGCAAGAGGGCTGCAGATTTTCACTCACCTTTGTGTCAAGAAATGCTTTCTGACATCAATACTGAATGGGCTCAGCTCTAACTTTAACTCGTTTTTTTGTCCTCCCATGCCAGAGGAAATAGTTTCTCTCTGTCTACCCAATCAACGCCTATAATTATCACAAAAAGCTGAAGTGAATCATACACTAACCATCTATACATAAAGGAATGCAAGTCTAATCTATGCAACCTGTCTTCATAACTTAATTGATCTGATACTGATATAAAATAGCTCGGAGTTACAGTTCACTTATTGTTATATTACTCAGTTCTCCCATTTTGTATTGCTAGAGATGAATAAAGTTCCATTGTTCACACACTCATCCTTCACATGATGACTTATCTGCACAATACTTATTGTGTACCTATTTGCTCACTGTAATGTCAATGTTGGATCATTCGCAGTTTTCCGGGAGAAAGTGTCTTTACTATGCATGCATCCACCAACCCCAGTCCCGAACAGTTGGACTTTACTGTATAGAACATTACAGCGCAGTACAGGCCCTTCAGCCCTCAATGTTGCGCCAACCTGTCATACCAATCTGAAGCTCATCTAACCTACACTATTCCATATACGTCCATATGCTTGTCCAATGACGACTTAAATGTACTTAAAGTAGACTTAAAATCTACTATCGTTGCAGGCAAAGCATTCCATACCCTTACTACTCTCTGAGTAAAGAAACTACCTCTGGCATCTGTCCTATATCTTTCACCCCTCAAATTAAAGCTATGCCCCCTCATGCTCACTCTCACCATACTTGGAAAAAGGCTCTCCCTGTCCACCCCATCTAACCCTCTGATTATCTTATATGTCTCTATTAAGTCACCTCTCAACCTTCTTCTCTCTAACGAAAATAGCCTCAAGTCCCTCAGCCTTTCCTCATAACACCTTCGCTCCATACCAGGCAACATCCTAGTAAAGTAGTATATTGAATTTTAAGTATTACTATGCATAGCGCCTACCTGTGAACAGGAGAAGGTGCAGCATCAAGAATAAACAGTTTGGATAAATTCATATGGCCTGGAACCGAGTAATGCTCTGCATCACATGTTTTCTGCCTTTTTCTCATCTCCTCTTCCAAAAATCATAGAATCCCTACGGTGTGCAAAGAGGCTAGTTTGGCCCATCGAATCTGTCCTCATGCTCCAAAGAGATTTCACCAAGACTCAGTCCCTTACTGTCTCCTATCCCCATATTTACCCCTGACTAACCTACCTAGCCTGCATATCCCTAGACACTACGGGCAATTTAACATGGCAATCCACCCAACCCATACATCTTTGCACTGTGGGAGGAAACCAGAACACCCAATGGAAACCCGCACAGACACGGTGAGAATATGAAAACTCCACACAGACAGTCATTCCATGGCTGGAATCGAACCGAGGTCTCTGGTATTGTGAGGCAGTAGAGCTAACTTCTGAGCCACCATGCTGCCCCTAAGAATGCTGAGTCATTTTGGACTATGGCTCTGTTTAATCATCATACACACCAATACAGATCTAGTGGAGTTCAGTCATTCTGCTTTATAGCTACAAGTCCTTCTGTTCAGCTCCTCTTGCCTTTTGTACTTTAGATCTTGGCTGATCTGCACCTCCACTCTATTTACCCACCATTCCTCCATAACTTTGATAGCCTTATCTAGCAAAATCTATTAATCATGGTTTTGAAAATTTCAATAGTGTTTATGTCCACAACCTTTTAGATTTGAGTTCTATACTTCCACAGCAATGTTTGGACACAATTCTTGAGTTTTCTTCTAGTTTTAATGTTAAGTTTATGACTTTATTAGATGTACTTGTCAGTTAAAGATTGCGAATTGATGTCGTCTTAATCTTCTAAACTTAAGGGAGTACAAGCTTCTTTTATGCATCCAATCGATTTATTCTGGTGATACACAGCAAACCTTCCAAGACCAATATATATTCGATCTGAGGCACAGTGCTCAAAACTGATCACAGCACACTGGATTGTGTCTGACCAAGACACTGTACAGCTTACAACCTTTAAAAAAGGTCAAGGGAATGCAACAGTGGCATTGCAATGGCTGAAGTAGAACTTTAATGATCAAAATTACTACCATCTTGCCAATCTTTCACTTTTGGATTAGGAAGTCATGTATTTGTGTCTCATTCCAGAGCCTGAACATAGAACCCAGGATAACATTCTAGACAACAACTATAGGGATGTTGCAGTGTTAGATGAAGAAGATATTAGAAATAAATCCTCTGTCTCTCTACTCCAGTGACTCAGGTACACTATGGGGAAGCAAGGGCGTCCAGCCAACATTCTACTCATTCTGATCTCACAAGGCCATTCTCCGCACGTGGAGTACTTCTGCAGCAGGAACGTTGTCGTCTTTGCTTAAAACAGTCACTGCTCTTCTTAAAAAAAAATCCTCATGCAAACATGAAAGAGACCAAATAAATATAATTGCTTCTTAGTGAATTTAAAGCAGTCATCTAATCACAATACTGCTCTTCTGTGATTTAATATGCTCCTTGAATCTCTGCTCACCAATTAGCTTGTTTTTAAGAATAATTTGATGAAGATGTTGTTCACTATCCACATGTAAAAAGATTTTTTTTAAAATATGAAAAGCTCAACTATCAATATTTGCAGTATGAGAAGCACAAAAAGTATTGCACAATCCCCCTGTAAGAGGGATTTCAGTATGTTAGCATATTACTATCCAAATGCTTCATTTTTTTTGCCTTTCACTGTTAATGGAAAATGTTTTGTAAAATATTTGTTGCATCTATTGAACCCATCTGAGACAATTTCCTCTTATATCTAATGACCCATCACGCTTATGTGAAATGCAATTCGATGTGGCTTCAGCATGCATTAAGTGGAATTGAGAGCTGCATACAGACTTTGTGTCCACATGGTATTATCTGCTCACTCTTCCTTGAGAGGCGGCATCGCTCATTATCCAGACTTCAACCCCAGTTCCACAAAAAGGCTTAGGTCTGTTTAAAACTGAAGAGCCTTTTTTTATAACATAATAGGGGCGCATATGTTATGCTGAAACACATAAGCAGAAAATAACTGTTTTAAATGCCTGGCACAGAACCCAGGCACTCTACTATCTTATACTCTCTTCTGTTCAGCTACATTTTCTTTTCTTAAATACCACATGGGGTCCACTTCCTTCTTTTTCTTTGGATTAATTACCCTTCTTCAAGCTGAGACCAATTATACTCAATAATTAAAGTATACACATGTAGTTTAGAAATAGGGTTAAAAAAAAAGAGTATCTGGATGCAGCTTTGTAAAACAGGAATGAACATTTTCTTGTACCAGTTTTCTTGCTAACTATATTTCAGCGGGTACTCATTATCTTTTGATATCTGTTCTAAACTGGCTGTTTTCCACAGGTGACATTGATTTCCTACTGACACTTCCCATTCTCAAAGGGCATCACAATTGAACTTGTCACACTCCACATCCAATATTTAAAAGTCTGCACTTTTCAGCAGCAGTTGCCAGTGAGTAAACTGGCTGGCCAAACCTTTTTCCCTTTCCAACCCAGTGGCACGTAGCACAACTGTTACCCTGACTGAGGTTAGTCCATGCAATACAAACTAGGCATCAAATTTGGGACCTTTTTGGTCTGTGCAGTTTAACCTTCATAGCAGAGACTGCATGGAGGTATTTTGTAAAAAAAAATCATTTAAAGCTAGGTGCCTATCAAACAACACAAACTGTCTTCTGTGTTTGCTATATTAACAGGTTTATGGAGGTGCAATTAATTAGGCATCATCATACGCAAAAACCTTGAATGTTCCCTGCACAGCACTCTAATAAACCTGTCACTGTGATATAAAACAAAATTAAATTTAAAACAAGTGTCAGATCATTTTCACATTACAAAACTATTGTTTCCATTTCTGGCCACACATTCCAATTATTTTATACTTTACAATTCAATTTAAATTAAATACATATTTTCCTCACCTTCTTTTGCCCAAAAAGAATTCTACATTATTTTCATTGCCACACTTCTTTGTTACCTCTGCTGAGCTTTATAATGCACTGCAAACTCTCTGCCTCTTTTATATATACAACGTATTTGTTTATATTTCCTCCTTTTAGATGCTCCTTAACACTTAACTCCTTGACCAAGCTTTTGGTCTCCTGTCCTATATTGGTGTCAAAGTTTCTTTAATAATGGCTCCTGTAAAGCACCGTGGAGCATCTTGCTACATTGAAGGTGCTTTATAAAAGCAGTTTTCAGCTTAACTTTTGTAGAATGGGATTTTTTTATATTCTACATGTACAGGAGACTTTCAAAGATTTCATTTGCAAGTGTATTTATCAATAGCTTTATTAATGCCGACATCCCATATTCTGCAGATAGTTGAAACACAATTTTACCTCCAATTGTCTGTCTTTCAACTACCTTTGGCATAATTTGGAGGGCATTAAATTCATTGAGGTATTTATCACCATCAATGTGACAACAATTACATTTTAAACTTTAGCACAACAGTCATAGACAAATTGCCAAAGGTCAACAGCTGAATTAAAGGTGCAAATGCTTGCATGCTGTGAAATGCTCAGATTAGGAATGTAAAAAGGTACTCAGATAGCATGACTTGGAAGAGCTGGTTTACAAAATAATTAGTTTACACAAAACTCTTATTTAAATAGTAAAATACTGCAATGAAACAGAGCACAGAAAGAAGGAGCAGTGGGGAACCGCAGCAAAATGTTACATTAAATTCCTGGAGCTTCAGGTAATGCTTGATGGGATATAGAATCAATTCAGGCTGTGCAGTTCCCTGTATTACAGAAAGCAGCGTAACTTGTCTCGCATTACAATGTATTGCCAGGTGAAAATTACACTTATGCCAAACCACCCAATAACAATGGCAGGAAAATAAAACCAAATTTTCATACTAGTGAGCAAACAAGAAGTAGAAATACTTCCAAAAAATGTGATTTTTTTTCATAACTTCTATCATGTATTTTTTAGTCTTCCTAAGACAGACACTAACTGCAGTTAGTGGGTAATCTGATCACATGCCTTTGCCATTGATACTTAAGTTAAGTGATAGATGGTGTGCAAAGACAGCTTAAGAATGAATCTTCCATCTGATTTTCTTTCATCATTACAACCCAGCTGAACTAAAGGATAATTCAAGGAAGGAGGGCAAGGGAAAATATCCAACTTTATCATCCAACAAAAAGTGCCAATCATTCATATATACCGCACTTATCCATCATATTAATCCAAAATTACAATTAAAACAGGAAAGAGGGTGCAAACTATTGTTGTTCATATTGTACCCTTTCCTCATGAATTATAACTGTATTGTCCCCTTGGAGATTTGATGTTCTTGTGATTCTGCCTTGATGAGTGCAAAATTTAAATCTTTAAGAGTATGTCCATTCTCAGCAAAACAACTATTAATTCTGTTTAGCATATGATCACTTGTGTTCAAAGTTTCTGGAAAGATTCGATCTCTGAAAGTATCAGTCTTGTTCTGAAAGCTGTATCTCACTTAAGACCCTGCATATCCATGGAAATGATTCTGATGGATGTAGAAGATGCCATGACACAAGTGAGGAAAAAGCATCTTTCCAGTTTTAGACTATGCCCTTCTCTCAGCTAAAATCAACAAAGAACAGATTAACTGGTTATCCACCTCTTTACCAAATGTTAAACCTTGCTGTAGTTAACGCTAATATTGTATATGACTACATAACATCAGTCTTTGTACTTCAAAATTATCGCTGGTGTGTGGAGTCCTTGGACTTGTTGCCGAGGAAAGTGATAAAACATTAGATAAGGTGTGTTTTTGCTAAACATCGAAGGGGAGATTACAACGCTGCAGATGCAACAATTAATAATACACATCCAGATGCAAGAATGTAGTAAATGGTGGGTGTACACAACATGAAAGCTATTATCCAAAAATGAAGCAATCTTTTGGGTGTGACCTGGCAAACACTTTTCACAGGGTTGGAAAAAAAAGCACTGGCCAACTTCTAAAGGCTAACCCTGAAGCATCTCCTCTATTCTTAGACTTTTCTTACTGTTTCACAACAATCTGCAACAATTCTGTCATTCCAGCTCAATGTGGATATTTATGGGAATCATTACGTACAGTTTTACAATATGTTTCCTTACTACTGTATTCATGTTATGCTGTGAAAGGCGCACTATGCTAGCAAATGTTGTAATCGGCTTGCCAGCTTATGCTTTAAAATGGTTAGACATAGATGTGGTGGAAGATTCATTTATTTTTTTTACTGTTCCTTTCTTAACACGGCATATTTTAGAACATTCCACCCTGCAGGGAAGGACCCCTATTGCTCCACCATATTGAAGTGTGTGCCTGATGATATTTTATAGGACAAGCTTACAAGATCAGACCTGATTATATATCTGAAGATGCAGACATGCTTTAAAATTAAAGCATAACGTATACATTTTATATATTTGTGTTAAATAATGCCAGATAATCTGAACTCTTATAATTGTTGAAAACAAAATTCTATTCAAAACGTCTAATATAAAACAAACATGGCCAGACATATTCTGTTGATCATTTTGGCACTTTGCTCATATTGTAGTATCAATACTAATAGTGTGAATTTGTCACTATGATTGCTGGAAAGCCCAATGATGTACCTGAATAGTCTACAGGTGTGTTAAAAATTTAGTAAAGGGAATGTGTTTATTTTAATCTGGCGGTGTAGCAGTTAAGATGCTCATTTCACATTATTGTAGGTTGGCGCCTCAGGGGCTTGTCTGATAATTGAATTCACCAGGGAAACAGATGATCAGTTTTATCAGCTCTCAGCTTGGCTGCTTGGTGGGGCACCCTGTGGAGGCAGAGAGACCTGGGGGGATAAGGGGGAGGGGTGGGGGTGGGGGTTAAAACTGAGAGGCAACTGACAGTGGCTTCCTTACAATGCAGCAGACATGCCTCCTGCTGGCTCAATGTAGTGTAGCACAGTGCAGAGGTCTGTTTCAATTATTGCTGCATTTCTGTTACTTGCTTTACCTGTAGACAGTCTGTGACAATGCATTAGTTTAAAGGTGGCAGTCATAGTGCCTAGAATAGCCAATCCCTCTAAAATAGTCACTCTCCCCTCTTTTAGCAGTTTGATTTTCAGATGATATTTTGTTCTGCCCATGCCAAGATCACCATTTTGCCTATCGTACGTAATACCAAACCTCATCCTTCATTGCTGTCTCTTTTTACCCAACCAGCAAGATATTTCCTTTACGAGGGCTCATTTAGATCAACTGGCTTTTGAGTGGTTTGCGATGCAGAGTGATACCAGCAGCGTGGGTTCCCACACTGGCTGAAGTGAGGTTACCAACAAGATCCCAGCCGTCTCAACCTCTCTCCTTGCCTGAGGTATGGTGACCCTCACGTTAAACCAGTCATTTCTTTCTCATGAGGGAGCAGCCTATGGCAACTTTACCTTTAGTGGAGCAAAAGGATCAGCTATTTACCTTTAGAGGCAGGACGGTGGCTGAGTGGTTAGCACTGCTGCCTCACAGCACCAGGGACCTGGGTTCAATTCCCACCTTGGGTGACTGTCTGTGTGGAATTTGCACATTCTCTCCATTTCTGTGCGGGTTTCATCCGGGTGCTCCGGTTTCCTCCCACAATCCAAAGATGTGCAGGTCAGGTGAATTGCCCATAATGATAGGTGCATCAGTCAGGCGGAAATATAGGCTAGGGGATTGGATCTGGGTGGGTGACTCTTCAGAGGGTCAGGTTGGGCTGAAGGGCCTGTTTCCATACCATAGGTAATCTAATCAAAAAACATATTTTATTTTTGTGTAATAAGTGTTTTACCCCTAAAATAGGAATTTGGAAGAAACCACATAGTTACAAGAAAATAGAAAAAAACTGGAAAAACTCAGAATGTCTGATTGCATCTGTGGAACAAGTAACAATTAACAAGTTCACAGATCTGATTTTTTTCTCCACAGATGTTGCCAGACCTGTTAAATATCTTCAGAATTTTCTGTGCTTATTACAGAGTTCCAGTATTTGCAGTATTTTGCTTCTGCATAGTTGCAAGATTGTGCCAACAGTGATCTGCAATCTCAAACCACAATGCAAATGGGGATGGGGGTGTAAAGGAGTTCCAGAAAAGTAGCTTCCTGAGAATGTTTGACCACCTCCTTCATATGTCACAATATACACCCACTGTATCTACATCAGAATAAGTGAAAACCAGGGAGCTGAGGAGGACAAGAGAATGATGTACCTGTTTCTCTCACTGATGTCACCAGTATCACATCAATATACTGGAGAAAAGGTGTCCACAGCGGATACAGGCGAGGGAGGGCATTCACGCTAGCTTAGCTCATGGATCTTGAAGTAGTGCTTACTTATACCATTTGGCATCTTATATATGTCTGTAAGTCCCTTCTCAATTTTAAGGTTAAAGTGTCCTAGTTTCTCATAACTCAATTTCTTGACACTATGGATCAGCTAGTGTAAACTACCTCCTTGGCTGGAATGCTTCCCTTATGTCTTTAAATGTGCTGATGAATTACAATAGCTTCTGAGATACAAACACAGCTACATATCATGTGATTGTTAAGGAATCCAAATATTCCCATGAAAGACATTCTGTGGTAGATGTCTTGCTTTTAGGTGTGTAGTAAGTGATGAAGGAATAAACAGCACAGGAAAATGAGACTCAGCAACTAAAGACAAAAATAATATAAAAATACATGTGCGTAAGACAGAGTGAACAGGAAATATTTTATTTCAGATTTTTTCAAAATTAGTTTCACAGGAACAATTTCCCCCTTAATATTTTTCAAAGTACTCAGACATGTGGGGTAAATCTGCAATTTTGTACTTTTCAGAGTGTGAGTCTCAGATAGGGAAACAACACTATGCCCTCGTAACTAATCCACTGTGGAATGCTAGGTTCTTTTTAGGAAAGTGGATTTTCTGCAAGTATCTATGTTGACTTATACATGCACTGAAAGCAATTGCAATATTCCATATTTTATGCTCTCCTCAGCATCAGTACTTCCAGTGGTATTCATAAAATCTTTGCGATATTTGCTATGTCAGGTCTATCTTTCAATAAAGTTATATTATTATATTAATACTTATATAATTTAAACTATTGATTACAAATCAGATTCAATTCATCGGCTTTTAAATATATCGTTTTGAAATAAAATATGAACACGTAAATTGCTTGAATCTCACTAACAACCATATTTGACCTAAATAAATTTAAATTGAAAGGCAATGTTTTCTTCATTACCCAATTTACCTGTTGCATTCTAACTCCTTCATCTATCAACATCATATCCATATCAGTTAACATATTATAGCATCTACAGAAAAAAAAATTGTATGATTATCTTGTAATTGTACCTTTGGTTGCCTGGATGTGGAAATTGTGTTGTTATATACACTCGTATCAAATTATAATATATTGTAGCTTGAGATCTATGGTCCCTGTTATTATTCTCATTGCTCAGGAAAATGGTTTTGCGGGTGTTTTTTTGTGGAACAGATTAATGCTGATAAATTTAAATTTGAATAAAGTGGGACATAAATAGAAGGATTTAAAAAAAACCCAGGGATGACAAGTCTCTCACTGGCTATTTTATTTCAAATATTTCAAAGTAGCAAAGCGTATTCGATGTTTTCAGAAATTAGATGTGCTTAGCTTTTGAATTCTGCAAAAAACTAGGTAGTGGATGGTGTGACAGTAGATTTAAGGTAACAGTAGGATTCAGCATGATTCAAATAAGCAGAAGTAACGGTAGTGGTGGGAACCAGAGGTTGAAAAGTCTGGTGGGAATGTGAAAGGATAGGCCATGAGGAGCGTAAGATGATACAAGGACCTTCACTCCTTCCAAAAGACCCATTTTAGTAACATCCTTCCCAACATGAATCCAGACTAGGAATCAAAATCTTTCTGGCTATATAGCCATTGGGTTCTGTAACACAGATCTGCAGGAAAGGCACTGCAACAGGTTTAATAATTAGAGGTTGGTTCACTTATAATGCTGGGGAATATGGCCATACAGATTTTATTGCAGATATGGATGATCCTGAGCAGTTTTCACAGGCAAAATTCAAGAGTCGAGTATTTCTCACATAAAGCAAATATTGTTCTTCCTGTTCAACTGCTGACATTTGACAAATGCACCAAACAACTAACACCCGGGTCCCAGCATTGCATAAACATTCACAAGGCTTGAAGGTACAGGAAACATATCTTATCCATCATTTTCTCCCAGTAAAAGTATTCCCAGATCATATCCTCAAGGGACCACGCACACCAGCATGAAACTTATAGCTTCAGTGTCCCTAAAGTTGAAGCAGCACACAAAAGTAAAGTTTACAAATGTCTTAACCAGCAGAAACCCTGTGCCCTTGTTGTTTGATAACCTTTAAGTAACAGAAAATTTCTGCAGATTCTAATCTTCTTGTTGGTTGGTCTCCATTTAGTGAGATTTTCTTAAGAAGTTGAACAGATTGTCAGAGCAGATCAAATGGTACATCGTGTATTGGGAGGAAGTAGGCTGAAGGAGTAAAACAGCTTTTCATCATTCCTAGAGTTATCTGCTCTGTGACCTTTATGTCTATGCAGTCTCTGTTATATTTAATATTGAAAAGTAATTATGACAAATGAAATTTTCACCATTTACCCCTCCCAGCCCAGTAATTGATTGTTCATTATTTTCTTTTCAATTGCAGTAGTATTCTGTACTATGGACCCATAGTCCTTCAGGTAAGGTTTCAAATAAAAACAACTGCAGCCACAATTAGATAGACATAGCAATCTGGTTGCTAGTAAATAAAAAGAATAATAGATACCACTAAGTGAGGGGACCACAGATGTGGCTTAAATGAAAATATTTGTGCCCTTGCACATCACTACTTGCTAACCACCATCATCAGTAAATGCAAGCCAACATCAAATAGCTACTCTGGAATTTGTAATTGCAATAAAAACATCAAATAATAGCTTCCTTTGCCTTAGGAAACCAGGCAACCTTTTTCTGAGGTCTATTAATGTTTTTCTTTCATTAAAATTCATTTGATTTCTGTGGCAGAATTGAAACTTTGCTTCACATAATCACAAACCATTCAGCTTATATAGTGCAAATTACTCTGGGACCTTCTTTAAGTTCTTGTAGTATGCTGAAACCATAGGTTAAGCTTTGATAATTAAAGAATGCTGTGCACTCAGATTTAACGAACAGTTTTTCAGACCAAGCATCTAAATCAGCAATTTTGATTTGTAAAGTGAGGAAGAAGTCTTGCACAGGCTTGGTCTTCTCCATTAGAAGAATATATTGAGTATATTTGGGGAAATAATGTTAAAGAAAGGCAATGAACTCTATGGCGTAATCTATATAGAAGAATACACATGGTGTAAAAGAGTTCTGTAGAACAGAGGGTATGTAGATAGGGTTCTCAGTGCACTTCCACACACTTGCAGAAGCCTACTGAAAGGTATAAACCCTACTTTACACATTTGATGCATTTGAAATAGCAAATAAAAAGTAAACAAACTATTGGGAATTACATGGAAATGTTAACTTATAAATGGAGAGGATAGTAAGAGAAACAGAGTTAATG
Source organism: Hemiscyllium ocellatum (assembly GCF_020745735.1). Taxonomy (NCBI): domain Eukaryota; kingdom Metazoa; phylum Chordata; class Chondrichthyes; order Orectolobiformes; family Hemiscylliidae; genus Hemiscyllium; species Hemiscyllium ocellatum. The sequence goes on along the minus strand of NC_083439.1, from coordinate 6,959,080 downwards.
TTTCAGGCTGATGACCTGTTGACAGTTTTGGTGAAAAATCATTGATCTGGAACATGGACTCCATTTTGCTTTTTTCAAATGCTGCTGAAAGTGCTGATTGTTTCCAGCATTCTATGTTTTTATTTTGAATTCCCAACCTCTTGTAGTATTTTGCATTAAGGAATATCTTTATGTTGAACATGTAATATTCGGGGAGAGGTCCATTTACTTCACTCCTCCTAATGTGAAAGCTAAGTCTTTGCATTTAGAAATGCAGAGGTTAGCCAAGCATAGTGAGCACAGATTTGGTAAGGCAAATCAGATTTGAAAAATCCAGCAGGCGTTTGATGAAGTAGTGATGAATTGGATAGGGAAAGTGAGTTTAGTGTTATTGTAGCAAGTGGTTGAGTAGGTGATTGGATTAACTTATTAGTTAATTGACTGGGTAGATATGAAGAGGGATTGTTGACATGGTGATTTGGTGGCGGGAAAGCTGTTGTATGTAAGAGCTCTTTTTCATATAAACAAAAGAGAACAAAAAAAAGAGGGAAAAGGTGGGACTGTTGGGGAGAAGAAACAGTTAGACTGTACAGTTAATAAACTGCATCCCCAAAGGAAGGCTCTTGTTTTTGCCTGGCCAACTGGCTTCAATCTTAATTGACATTTCAGAATTTCATACTCTTCTGAAAAGCCAAAGCAGACTCTAACTATTAACTCTGTTTCCAGATCTGCTGAGTTTTTTCTAGTATCTCTGGGTTTGTTTCAATTTCTAGCATCTGCAATATTTTGCCTTTATTCTAGTTACATTTAGAAGACTAGTATATAAATTTTCAGGGGGCTGATGACAAAAATATAGATTACTGCGTGAGGAACTTTAGCATAGCCTTTTTGTTGGTGCTAAAATGAAGGATTATGGTTTATATATGTTTTTCAGAATAGTGAGAATTTGGAAAGCTTGATACAATGAAAATGAAAATGTATTTACCTCTGTGAACAAAGGATGATTAATTTCAAATTGCGATGAGAGAGATCAGGAGCAACCTCTATGTGCGGAATTGTTAAGGAAAGTGAAGCGGACTTACATTGCGAATTGTTGAGGAAGGGACCATAGCAACTTTTAGAAGACAAATATTTGAAATAAAGAAGAGACGTGACCATGAGAAAACAGCAGGCTAATGACTCTGGATTGCTTTAGCACAGATACATTGGTTTAATAGTCCTCCTTCCTAAACCCACAAGTTCTGTGATCCTACCTCAACATTATGATTCAACAAACACTACCAAACTGGTTAATAATTTCAAGTACAATTGCTAATATCAACTCTTGAATACTGCAGTAAAACTCAAGGCAGGTTTATTAAAACTCATTACAAGGGAAATTGTGTCTCACTTACTTGACTGAGTTTTTTGAAGAGGTGACGAAATTTGATGAAGGCAGAGCAGTAAGCGTTGTTGATATGGACTTCAGTATTCAACAAGGTTCCATAGGGTACACTGGTTAGTAAGGTTAGATCATATGGGATGCAAGCTGAGCTAGTTAATTGAATACAAAATTGGATTGAAAGTAGGAGACAGAAGGTGACTGTAGATGGATATGTTTTGGACTGGAGGCTTGTGACCACTGATGACACCAAAGTAGGTGGTGTAGCAGTCAGTGAAGAAAATTATCTGATTACAATGGGGACCTTGATCAGATAGGTCAATGGACCAAGGAGTGGCAGATAGATTTTAATTTAGATAAACGTGAGATGTTGCGTTTTGGTAGAGCAAAGCAGGGCAGAAGATATACAGGACCCTGGAGAGTGTCGTCGAACAAAGTGGGTATAGATGCATAGTTCCTTGAAAATGGAGTCACAGGTAGACAGGGTGGTGAAGAAGGTGTTTGGCACACTTGCCTGCATTGATCAGAATACTGAATATATGAGGTGGGATGTGTACAGGACATTGGTGAGGCCACTTTTGGAACACTCTGTACAATTGTTGTTTCTGTTCTATAGGAAGGATGACATTAACCTTGAGAGGGTGCAGAAAAGGATTAATAATGATTTTGCCAGGGTTGGAGGATTTGAGTTACAGGGAGAGGCTGAATAGACTACTGGGGCTTTTGTTCTTGGAGCACTGGGGACTAAGGAATATCCTTATAGAGGTTTATAAAATCATGAGGGGCATGGATAGAGTGAATAGCGAAAGTCTTTTTCCTTGGGTATAGGAGTCCAAAACCAGAGGACATAGGTTTAGAATGAGAGGGGATTTAAAATGGACCACAAGCTACAAGAGGAAGTGGTGGAGGTGAGTACAATTACAACATTTAAAAGACATTGGATAGGTATATGAATATGAAAGGTTTAGAGGGATATGGACCAACTGCTGCCAAATGGAACTAGATCAGATTGGGATGTCTGGTTAGCATGGATGAGTTGGACCAAAGAGTCTTGTTTCCATGCTGTATGACTCTATAACAGTATGACTCCCCTTTGAGTTTTGATTGAAATACTTATTTATAGTCAGTAATATATTTGCAATTATTGCAGTAGATTTTTCAAAATAAATGGTTACCATCATTTCCCATTAATATTTGTCTTGCTTTTCTCCCAAACCAAACAGTGAGACTACAGTCACACATACCTGGATCCATTTCTTCTTAAGCCATACTGCAGGACCAATTTCCCTAAATTCCTTCAGAATCGGCTTATAACACTTCAGATGCAAGACATCAAAATATGCAGTACCTCTCCCACCAAATTCAACATCCAGTTTGAACAGCCAACGCTTAATTTCCAGATTTTCGAGAATAAGTTGAGTTAGAACTTCATGCATCTGCAAAAATGAATTTCAATAGCATAAACAATATCATAATTATTCAAAAACAGATTCAAAATTATGAAGACATGTTGACCATTTATTGCAAATATTAAATTATCCATACTTTATTAATCAGAATCAAAATTTTAACATACATTATAGTTATTAAACAAATGTAATAGTTACACAGGAAGGCAGACCAGTGGACTACTGGCAGTGCCACTGGACTGGTAATCCAGCAGTCCAGGGCCAAATCCCAATGATACAATTACTAGAATTCAAATTCAATACATTAATACATCTGGAATGGAAAGCTAGTCTCAGTAATCATGAACTAATCACTGAGTGATTACAAATACATCTGGTTGACTCATGTTCTTTAGGGAAGAAAATGCGTCAATCTTACTTGGTCTGGCCTACCTGTGGTTCCAGACCAACAGCAATGTGTTTGACTGTTTACTGTCCTCTGGGATTTATTACAAGGCAGTTGTGCAATTGGGAATCCCAAAAAAGAACATAATAAAAGTTCTGGTCAGTGTTTCGTGCCTGGTTAAATTTCTATACCATCTCAAAGGATTTCAGCTTGTTTTTAATTCCTTGCCCAATTAAATGGCTTACTAGCATGATGGAACTTCCAAAATGAAATTTAATATTAGGTTGCTATTGCACGGGTGAGTTTAAGGAAAAGTACAAGTTTCACTGTATATCTAACTATGCCTGTCTGGTCTGGAATTTTAACTTCAAATAGCAGCTACTTGAAATGGAAACATTTCCATTGGCCAGTGAGATTCTAATGATTTTAAGATGGGAAAATGTTTTAAAATATCATAAAAATAACTGAAGTGGATTTTGACAAAAATATTCTTCATATGAAGTTTGTATAGGATGTAGAATCCTCCATTTTAAACTGAATTAGAATCCATAAATTCTTTACAAAGGGAATGAGATAGTTGCTTGAAAAATGAGACATATTAAAGAGTATGGGAGCAAGCAGACAAGTGGGATTAGAAACGTATCTGATGTAGAAAAAAACCATTAACACTAGACCTGATGGTGCTGAATTGCTGGTTCGATACTGAAACATTCTGCAATTTTAATACAAAATGAATCTACATGCAGACAAAGGGAGAGAGAGCATTTTACAGTCAGACTGAACAGACAGGAAATCATACTAAAAGAAAGGCATGAAAGCCTGAGTTGCACGCTGAGAGCAACATGTATAAAATTTACTGCACAGAAACTAGTCAGTTGGCCTGACTGGTCGATGCTTCATGAGTCTCCTCCCACTCCTCTTCATCTGTCCCTATCAGCATAACCTTCTCCTCTTTTCTCCATCTCGTGTTTAGCCATAGCATCTCCTTGAATTCATGCTTGCTATTCATCTCAACTATTCTATGAGGAAGCAAGTTTCTCATTCTCACCATTCTCTGTGCAAAGGCATGCTAAGTAGAGGAGACAGACCAGAAATGACACAATGAAGAAAGTAAATCAGGAAGAGAGGAGCAAATACTGCAGATACAGAGATTACAATAAGAGGAAGTTTGCAAAGCACGGAGGCAAAGAGAAAAAGATAGAAAGAGATGATTTATCTCAAAAGAAAGTGATCAGAAGACTGAAAGAATTATGCTTGGTGACAGTAGCAACTAAAAGAACACAGGGATGAAAGGGAAAAAGAGTGAGGGGGAGAAAGGGAGATAGGGAGACTTCTTTTTGCCTGTAATCAGTATGATGAAAGGGCACCTTGCCCAAGACAAGTTTTTTAAAAATTTATTTTCATATCTGGTATGATTCAGAGTAAAGTAGGATTTTACATCAAAGATAACAATGCACTCGTATACATTTCAACTATTTATATTAACTAAGTTAATTGACAATAGACATTTTATTCAAAGTAACATAGTAAAAATGCTCCATTCTTTCCAGTTGAAATTTAAACATAATTTAAAAGTACGTTTTATCATATGTACATCCACCAAATTACACAGGACCTATATACTATCAGCATCTTTCTCTGTCTGCCCCACTCACCTCACTGCCACCCCCCCCCCCACCACCCCCCCCACACACACACACACACACACACACACACACACACAACAAGTTGTTCTTGGCTTGTTGGGAAGCAAATAAACTTTTTGAATGAAGCTTGATGGTGTAATACACGTGAATATTTTGAAATTTTCTGAGCAATTCTTTTCAATAATATAGATTGAAGAAGCTATTTGCTATATTTAAACATGAAAGTTGAAAGATCAAATTGATGCTTGTACTCTGTAGAAAATTCAGTTATAATTTAAAAAAAACATGGTAAATGTAGAGGTGTGTCGTCTATCTTCGCTTTTTGTGTTCAAGAATTTGTAGCTTCAGGGGAATATTGACCAATCTCTGCAATCAAAATGTACTTAAACACACAAAATAAAGATTTATGCTGTAGATTGAGTGTCTAAATATTGGCCAGAATGCTGAAATTGGACTAACAATTCTATTGAAGTGATTTCTCATCATAAAAAGATCCTCTTTCATTGTGAACGATTTACACCACTTACTCAAACTGTTATAAAATCAAATGAGGATGTTGAAAGCATTTTAAAAAATTGAGAATACAGGAAATACATAAAGCTTCAGTGAAGTCTTAAGGATAGGTCCCATCCAAAACATTAACCATATTTTTCCTTCCAGATGCTGATGGTCATGCTGTTCACCGCCAGGATTTCCTGTTCTTATTTCCTTGACTGCGGCTTCTCCAAAGGCATTTACGAGAGTTCCACATTTGATTGCCTTTATGTGTGTGAGAATCTGGACCAGCAGTATTCACTAGTTATCCAATCACAGGAATCACAATAGCCTAGTCTGACCTTACCCACACTCAACATCCGCCTATATATAGATATGAGAATGAGACAAACTAGGCTGTTATCAGGAGTAGTGGCATCAGAAAACATTCTCTCTGATAAAGGGGTGGTCTTGTCATTTGTAGCAACCCAGCTGAAACATCGTTTGGGATAGGGAAAGATAATAGGGGCTAAGAATCATATCTGAGATATTCCATTTTCTTTGTTTCACTAAATCCTGTACAGCCAGTTCTCCCTATCACCAATGCAGGCCAACAATACTGTTGAAAATTAAACACATCCAGACATGTGAAGTAGACAAGGTTAAAGGAAAATGAGAAATGATCTCATTAATAATATTATGACATGATCATAACTAAGCTGAATAGAGAAAAATTGTAATAGCATTCCCAGTTTGATTCCTGGTCTGAGAGGTTAGGCTGGTAGTAAAAAATTCTCACATTAGCAGAATGTCCTGTCTATGGTGGCAAAAGCAACCAGGCAGCACAATCTCAAACACTAACACTTACAGGAACTGTGTATACATGCGATGGGTTCAGACTCAACAGCAATGCTCCAATAGAGGGAAAGCACTTGTTGTCCATGCTCACTCACATAGAATGGGAACCTGGCTGAGGTACAAAAAGTCAATACTTAGGACATAGCCCGATATACCACTGGTGATCAGAAACCTATCAATCTCTACTTTAAACATGCTCAAAGACTGAGGCCCAGAGGTAGTGCATTCCAAGGGTTCACAACTCTCTAAGGAAAACAATTTCTCCTTAATTTGGAAGAAGTGGCATCCACTTATGTTTAAATTTTGCAATCTGGCGATGGCCTTGTCAACCAAGGAAAACATCTTATCTGCGTCAACTCTATCCCTTTCAGCATTTTCTAAGTTTCAGTGAGATCTTCTCTCAATTTTTGAAACACTAGCAACACTAGGCCCAGTTTGACCAATCTCTCTTCATAGGACAGTCTCACCATCCCAGGATCAAGTCTGGTTAATATTTATTGCACTCCCTATATGGTAATAATATTCTTCCTGACATAAGGATATGAAAATAATTCACAGTATTCTTGGTGTGGTCTAACCAAGCTCCAATATAAAGCAAGACTTCACTACTCCTGTACTCAAATCCTCTTGGACTAAAGGCTAACATTCCATTAGTTTGCTGTATCTGCGCGTTAGCCTTTAGTTAAGAAATACTCTGCACATTTGGTTCTCCCACCTAAGTGAATAACCTCACATATGAGCACGTTTTATTCCATCTAATCATGAGATCAATGAAATATACTAATTTGTTGCAATAATTCTAATCAAAAAACACTGAAGATGTGAAGGAGCACAGTTTATTAATTTAATTTTGACATACCTGCTGAAGACTGTATATATCATATTCCCCAGGTGGCACTGGCACAGAAGCACTTGCAAAGATTCTTTTGCTTCCAGACTTGCTACTGTACAGATGGGCCACTTCCGGCTCCGGGCCTAGAATTGGTACATTTAGCATATCTGCAACAGCTAAGTCATCCTTGTGTAGCAGCCCGCCAACGATGTATGCAGCCTTGCCTTCAATGAGATTTTTTATTCGTTTTATTGTCTTGGGACTGTATTTCAGATGAGTGGCCAGGCACAAGTGGTGGTTCTGTGAATAGTGACATTACTCTTGTTAGATTGTGTCCTTTTCTGCTCCCAAGACCTAATTTATTATGCTGTACACAACAAATACATTATTAATAGTGGGCTAGGTTGTGACCAGAGCTATAGTTTAGCAGTTTAAATTGATAAAAGCCACCAGTGTGGAGACTCACAACAGTTCCATAATCCTTCACATTTTTAGTGCATCGTAAATGGGTTCCTTGGGAATTCAACTAATTACTACACATCTGTATTTATTTGATCCACGTGGAATTATCCTTCTGTCGCTTGAAAAGATGCTGGCAGCCTTCAATAACAGTGATTTATCTAAACGACAGTTGTGGCACAGTTTAGGACGAAAGCTTGAAGAAAATCAATACAAATAACTAACAAAAAATGCATCAGCTGGACTGCAGTGACATTAAAAAACACACACAGTCCGACACAGTTCTACAGGTTACTAGTCTGTAACGAATTTCTTCTCACAATACGTGCTGTGCTCTTACTACTACTCTCAGTGAATTTTCATATATTGGGGACTGTAGTACAGGAAACCCTTTTTATAGAGTTTAAAGTTGCTCAAGAATGGTAAGAAATGTTATCTGTAGCAGAATGTTAAATAATTTTGTTAGAAGAAAGGATGCTTGTTCAAAAGTCATGGGCCAAGTATTCAACTATACACACCAGAAAGTATCAGATTCCAAATTGTGTTGAGTCAGCTGTACTTGGCAGGGGGGTAGGTTTGGTAAACTAGCACTGACTCAGCATTTCTGGGTGAGCAAAATTAAAATTCAGAAGTGTTTTTTATTCCAGATTGTTAAAATTCCTGATTTCTGTGGAATCAGGGTAAAAATAGGGACAGCCTTGATTGTGATTCCTCCTCTGGTTCAACAGCTTGATAAAATTCATTGTCTAGCGCCGCACATGAAGAATCTTCATTTAAAAAATAGCCCTGATAGGCTACAATCTGCTGTACCATCTGAAATCAGGAAACTCAGCAAGGTAAAGGGCTCCAACCAGGAAACCCCTGGTCTGTGTGCTTTATTAGTACAGCAGGCAGTGTCTGTACTCACTTAGTTTAAGTGGGAATTGAAAATAGATTGATTAATCTAATTTTCTTCAATTTCTGTACAACTATAATTTAGTAAGATACCTTTATGATTAAAATGCAGGGGCAAGGTAGCTGTTAAAGACCTGTAATTGTTCTAGGACAATCTTATTTTATCAATGTTGAGAAAGATATCACAGCAAAAGATAACATTATAAAAGGGATAGATAAGATAGAGGTAGACAAGTTGTTTCCACTGGTGGGTAAGACTAGGACTAGGGGACATGGCCTCAAGATTAGGGGGAGTAGATTTAGTACAGACCTCAGGAGGAAGTGCTTTTCCCAGACAGTAATGAATCTATGGAATTCTCTGCCTAAGGAAGCAGTAGAGGCAGCTTCATTAAATATATTCGAGACACAGTTGGATGGGTTTTTGCATGTTAAGGAAATTAAGGGCTATGGGGCTAATGCAGGTAGGAGGAGCTGAGGCAATGGATAGATCAGCCAAGATCTTAATGAATGCTGGAGCAGGATTGATGGGACAAATGGCCTACTCCTGCTTCTATTACTATGAAAAGGGAAATGGGAACCTCTGCCTCTGTCTGTTATATTATAGGCCGTTGACCTTGTCCAGGTCTAAATCAGTACCACACCAATCCAAATAGCTAAGCATGAATCCTCAATCAAAATCACTTATACACGTCTTAAATTATACTTAATATGTAAAAATACAGGTTTTGTTCTTTAAGAAGTCTTTTAATATTATGTCAGCTCAATGTTTATTTTACAACTTCATTCCTATTTTGTGCCCTTAACAAAAAGAATTATAAACCTATATATTTCCCCTAAGATACTGTCACAGTGCCAATGTGATAAGACCTTTGCTGATCAACAGTTTGGTGAACAGTGTGCTTATCAAGGTGAAGATTCTTAAGGATGGAATAGACAAGACTGTTCCTTTTGCGCCACCTGGTGAAAGCACATTGAGAACACTGTTGCTGCAGAGCCCAGCTCCATTCCTCCAGATGCCTCACTATCACATTCTGTAGAAGTATGGCGAACCTCAAAATGGCAAAGTGTTCAATTTCCTAACATTAGCATTTCTCATTTTTCTTCAGTGTACTTGTTTTGAGTAACTGAGATTACCAAATTTACATTAAATTAGAAACTAAATGTAAAAAATACAGAAATAACTCTTCAGAGTGGTCAGTATGGACTTGTTAGGCTGAAGGGCCTGTTTCCACACTACAGGGATTCTATATAAAAAAAACACACAGATGGAGAGCTTCATCCATCACCTGCCTATAGTGCAGTCTACCTGTATAGACCTTGTGTGTGCATGCAACCTCCTGATGGGAGAGAAACCAGGTAAGGGGAGCAGGGAACAGAAAGGAATTAAGGTCAATTTTGCACGAAGTTTGAGGGGAATTCCTCTCCAACTCTTCAAGCAAACCCTAACAAGCTTTGAGAGACTGGCATCACTGATACTGCAAGTAGTGGCTCACCCTAATATAATTCTTATATTTCAAGATGCCTTCAGTTTGAGGAAACCCATCCAGATACCTTCCTAAGGTCTATAGTAAAGCTATTCTCGCTGCATGTTCTGGCAATCCATTCCAGAGGTCAACGGCTCGGGAAGTAAAGACATTTTGGCATCTAACCTACTTCCACATTTTCTGTATTTTGTATTGATGACAACAGGTCATTCCCTCCTTATCTATCCCAATTCCTAAAGGCTAGTGGAATGGCAGGTGCAACATGATGGTTCTGAAGAAGCTTCACAATGGACTTGAAACAGTAACTCTGTTTCTCTCTCCTCAGATGCTGCCAGGTCTGCCGGGCTTCTCCAATATTTTCTATATTTGTTGCAAAATGATTTTGTTAGTTAATAAAAGAAAATACATAAATATTATGAATACAAATGAGGAGCATGAGTAGACCATTAAGTTGCCTTTAAACAGCATCTAACGTTTTACATTTGACAGATGGTTAAACTAACTGCATGTGGTTTCTTGTTTTCCACATCCCTTCCTTTTTGAACGAAGGATTTATAGAGTCATAGAGATGTACAGCATGGAAACAGACCCTTCGGTCCAACCTGTCCATGCTGACCAGATATCCCAACCCAATCTAGTCCCACCTGCCAGCATGCGGCCCATATCCCTCCAAACCCTTCCTATTCATATACCCATCCAAATGCCTTTCAAATGCTGCAATTGTACCAGCCTCCACCACTTCCTCTGGCAGCTCATTTCATACACATACCACCCTCTGCGTGAAAAAGTTGCCCCTTAGGTCTCATTTATGTCTTTCCCCTCTCACCCTAAACCTATGCCCTCTAGTTCTGCACTCCCCCACCCCAGGGAAAATACTTTGTCTATTTATCCTATCCATGCCCCTCATAATTTTGTAAACTTCTATAAGGTCACCTCTCAGCCTCCGTCGCTCCTGGGAAAACAGCCCCAGCCTGTTCAGCCTCTCCCCCATAGCTCAAATCCTCCAACCCTGACAACATCCTTTTCTGAACCCTTCCAAGTTTCACAACATATTTCCGGTAGGAAGGAGACCAGAATTGCACGCAATATTCCAACAGTGGCCTAACCAATGTCCTGTACAGCAGCAACATGACATCCCAACTCCTGTACTCAATACTCTGACCAATAAAGGAAAGCATACCAAACGCCTTCTTCACAATCCTATCTACTTGCAACTCCACTTTCAATGAGTTATGAACCTGCACTCCAAGGTCCCTTTGTTCAGCAACACTCCCTAGGACCTTACCATTAAGTGCATAAATCCTGATAAGATTTGCTTTCCCAAAATGGAGCACCTCGCATTTATCTGAATTAAACTCCAACTGCCACATCTCAGCCCAATGGCCCATCTGGTCAAGATCCTGTTGTAATCTGAGGTAACCTTCTTCGCTGTCCACTACATCTCCAATTTTGGTGTCATCTGCAAACTTACTAACTGTACCTCTTAGGCTCGCATAAAAATCATTTATGTAAATGACAAAAAGTATTTTGCTATTTCCAATCTAGAGGACTTTTCCTGAAGTCTACGGAATTTTAAAAAATTAAAATCAGTCCAGCAACTGTTATGATTTCACCTGATGGCAATACTTGGCAAGTCAGATCCCAGAGTGAAACCTGGCTTGTTACACTATACAGTTATTTTTGCAGTTGGTTAATATGGTGGTTTGTCACTGAAATTCACTAATATTCACTGAGACCGCAAATGTCCTTCAATGACAGAACATAAGTTTATTGTTAAAAAAAACTTGGAAAGATCTTAAAACTAAAATCAATACAAAGTTCCAATGTGTTTCCCAATATCATTCATTAAAGAGACTCAATCCAAGAAAAAAATAACAGTCCTTTCTCAGCTTTTCGTAACTTAACCAACCCTTTCCAGTTTCTTTCACTTCTTGAGTTTGTTTTTATGATTCTTTTCCAAGTTTACTGACATGAACCTCTCTCAATTTTCATGGCCTGACTTTCTCTGTTGAACAACTTGAAGACTTCTAATAATTGACTCTCCTGGCTTGGAAGATTTTCAGACTAAAACACATTTCTACTGAGTAAATGATTTCATTAACCTATTGATCATCCTGTGAGAAGAAAAAGGCTATCCCTTCTGAACTGAACTCTTGTTCTTCTGAACTAAAACTGTGAACCATCTATTCTTAAGTCAAAACTAAACTGTGTTAATGTTTTTTACCATTTCTGTCATGAACCCAAGAGTATAAACATTCCATCCATTAACATTACAGGAGTTCTCCTAGTACTCCACTACTCAGCTATGCTACCTCTGACCGTCCAATTTTTCCATTCTATGTGTAAATTTTAAAAAAACCATGAATATCATCATACCTTTTGAGAGTTCATGTTATTTCTTCCTTTGTAATCTGTCCTACTGTCTAGTTACTGTTAGGGGACCTATACGTCACTTCTACAAGTGATAAGAGTCTTTATCATTTCTCACCTCTGTCTAAACTTTCTCTAATTTTTGGTTTCCTGAATTTAACACTATCATGCTAATACTATCAATAATTAACAGTGCTGCTCTTCCACTTTTCCAAATTTTTGGCATTCCTAAAGGTCATGTATTCAATATTCAGGTCGCAATCTACATAATATTGCAGTTGTGTGTCTGTAATGGCTATCAGATCATACTTGTTTATTTCTATTTACATTCAGGTTCAAGGCCAAGAACACTAAGATACAGAGCCTTTAGTTTTGTCCTTTTTATGATTTTTGCAATCTCTAGCCATATCTATTCAGTTGGTCTTAGATTTGTATTCTATCCCTTACTGTCATGGTCTACTTATTATTTCCTTTATTCCTCTCTCGCCATATCTCTATACTTTCATTTATTACATTTTCCCAAATTTGACTCCTGCCTCCACCATTCAGTTTAAAAAAAACTTTCTCTGCTTCCCCAGTTATATGGCTTGTCAGAACACTGATCTTAGCACTGTTCAGATGTAGACCATCTCAAATGGTACAGATGCACTTTTTCCAGTCCTGGTGTCAGTGTCCCGTAAATTGTAAACCACTTCTACTGCACCAGTCTTTCAGTCACACATTTATTACAGCAATTTATATGTGTTTTAGGTAATAATCCAGAGACTAATTTTGTGCCAGCTCTACAAACTCACAATGTAAAATCTCTTCCCTGGCCCTGTCATTGGTATCTACATAGACCATGATAACTGGATACTTTCTTTTCCACTGTACATTACTTTCTAACAATGCATAGGCGTCCCGAATCCTGGTGCAGGACAGGTAGCACAGCCCTCTGGACGCTCATGCTTTGCAGTAGTGAACAGTGTCAATTCTCCTCATGATACTATTCTTACCATCACAATGACTAAGTAAGTATTATCTATGCATTTAATAAAATCAAGTTGTCCACTGTGTTCAAGTTGTCTACTGTATTTTTTGCTTACAATGTATTCTGTTCTACAAGACCAAATACAGACTGGGTGATTGCTTTGCAGTACACCTACGTTCTATCCGCAAAAAGGACTCTTAGCTTTCTGTTGCCTGCCTTTACACACCACCATGTTGCCTGGCCAACATCTGTGTCTCAGGCTTGCTGCAGTACTCCAGTGAAGCACAGCACGAGCTGGAAGAACAGCACTTCATTTTCCACTTGGAGGCTGCTCAGCCTTCAGGACTCAACATCAAATACAATAACTTTGGAGCCTAATAACTCAGATACCTGACTGGAATGGGACACTGTAGTTTGTTGTTGAACACCAAATACAGCGACTACTCATCACTTGGGATAGTCCTGGCCCAGACAGACATGGCTTATTTTTCTCATCAACCTGTTCAGAGATGTTTTTATAGATCTCTGGAGCAGGTGGTACTTGAATCCAAGACTCTTGGTCCAGAGGTGGGGACAATACCACCACACTACAAGAACCCTTTGGCTCAGATGATGAGTTCCAGATGGACAGGCCATTGCCTGTTACCAAGACAACTCATACTCAACATGTTCCACAGGGAGATTAATTTGTGGTTTTCCATGAGCTTCATAGGGATTACCCCATCATACTAATGCATTTGGTTTAACAGCTCATCCAAAAGACAGAACCTCTGACAGCACAGCACCATCAGAGCATTCATCCATCATAAGGCCAGAAGTGAGGATGTTCACAGATGATTGCACAATATTCAATACCATTTGTGACTCCTCCGATACTGAAGCAGTCAATGTTCAAATACACTGGGACCGTGACAACATCCATGCTGGGGCTGACAATTGACAAGTAACATTTGTGCCACAAAAGTACCGGGTAATAATCCTCTCCATTAAGAGGAAATCTAATCAACACCCTGGTGGCTTATTACTGATCAGAAACCGAACTGGACTAACCATATAAATACTGTGGCTTTAGGAACAGGTCAAAGATGAGAGGAATCCTGCAGCAAATAACTTGTTTCCTGATTCCTCAAAATCTGTTCACTATCTATCTACAAGGCACATGTCAGGACAATGATAGAATACTCCCTATCTGGCTCCAACACTCGAGGTGTTTAACATCGTTCAGGACAAAGTAGCCAACTTAACTGGCAGAGCACTTACAAATATTCTAACACACCAGTAATGCATAGTAGCAAAAGTGTGCACCATCCACAAGATACACTTCAGAAATTCACAAAGACTCCTTCGACATCACCTTTCAAACCATGATAAATACCATGTAACTGGATAAGCAGAGCAGATTCTACCATCATCTGCAAGCTCCTCTCCAAGGTGTACACCACCCTGACTCGGAAATACATTGCCATTCCTTCATTGTCGCTGGGTGAAGCTTCTGAATCTTCCTCCCTAACAGTACTGTGGGCATACCTATATTAAATGGATTGTGGTGGATCAAGAAGGCTGTCACTACCACATTCTGAAGGGCATTTACAGATGGGCAATAAATGCTGGCCCAGACAGAAAAGTCCATGTCCACTGTATGAATAAAGAAAGTACTGCACAGGAGTGCCATGATTTTGTGCAGTGAGATTTGAACCTGGAAACTGTAAGTCAGAGCTAAGCGTGAAGTGGAAATAAATGGATCGCATTTCAAATGCCCCGACTAGGTTTGGCGGCAGAACAGCCTCCTTCTGTAGAGCACAGTTTTTAAACAACAACAAATCTCTTTCTGCAACTCAACAGTAACTGGGTCAAGACTGGCAGATACAGGTTCCATAAGTCATTTGCAGTCAGTGAGAAAAGGATACATTCATTCCTATTTCTTGCACTGGATTTGATCTTAGCCCTGTTAGACTAGCACCTAAAGCCTTGCATTATCTCTTAAATCTCATGAAAATTAAAGTACTATGGATTCTGAATATCTGAAATATAAACAACGATAGTTTTTTAAAAAAATATTCCTTGGTGAAGACAGTCACAATTTTTAAAAGATTTCTCAGTCATTTTCTTGTTTCATTACAAACTCTCTTGTCTCTATCTGTGATGGGTTCAAATGTTTTTGCTGTTTTTCCTTTTCACATAGCTATAGAAGCTTTTACTGCTTGTTTCATGCTTTTTGCAAATTTACTTTCATATCCTTTCATATTTCATAGGGGATAATCGTGACCCACTGTTCACAAGCCAGTACAATACACATAGAATTTCAATTGAGCAACGAGAATGACCAGTTTACTGTTATTCAGGACAAAGTAATTCACACAAAGTTTTGCAATTAATAGAACATGGTGGCTCAGTGGTTAGCACTGCTGCCTCACAGCACCAGGGTCCCAGGTTCAATTCCAGCCTCAGGCAACTGTCTGTGTGGAGTTTGCACATTCTCCCCATGTCTGCATGGGTTTGCTCCGGTTTCCTCCCACAGTCCAAAGATGTGCAGGTTAGGTGAATTGGCCATGCTAAATTGCCCATAGTGCTAGGTGCATTAGACAGAGGGAAATGGGTCTGGGTGGGTTACTCTTCGAAGGGCCTATTTCCGCACTGTAGGTAATCTAATCTTAAAAAAATTCAACTACTGGCAGAGAAAGAAAAGGATTCCTAATCTATCATTATGTGACTTTTAAACTATTCGCATTTAAAAATCACTGAAAACACACACACACACGCAATCATTCCTGCTTAAGGCAGATGGAAGATAGATGTTAGACACATATATTATGGATGAAAACAAAAAGCAGGGAACACAATTCTGAAAATCAAAAGTCTAGACGACAATGAGGGTGAAATTGTCTTAAATTTTTCTTCATTTTTGTCACTGATGTCACAAGGTTGTAATTAAAGCAATGGTCTTTTTTTTTAACCTTCCATAGTTGATCTAATGGACATTGATCTTTTCTTGTTAGAATTCTTTTTTTCAAGTTTTCTTGGTCTTGCTTTCTTTTCATCCATACTGTGAGGGAGTGGGATACAGAGATGTGTACGTTTTTCAGGCTCTGAATGTCTCTGGCTGCCCTGCATCAACAGCTTTGTAGCAAACTGCAGCTCAACCAATCTAAGGGCTGTTGTCTGGCAGTCTTTCCTTAACTTAAAAACCTATCAACAAAGACGGCATACTTAAACTACTGGACCTATGCCTCACTACACACTTTACATTCAACAATCAGATATACGAACAAATCAACGGAACACCCATGGGATCACCAATCTCGGGACTCATAGCAGAGGCAGTTATGCAAAGGTTAGAACAAACAGCCCTACCACAAATTCAACCCAAACTCTGGGTCAGATATGTCGATGACACTTTCGTAATCATCAAAAACACGGAAATAGAAAAAACACACCGGATCATCAACGCCACACTCACAGGCATCCGATTCACGAGAGAAGTAGAAAAGGATAGCCAACTCCCATTCCTAGACGTGATAGTACAGAGAACACCGAACGGAGAATTCACCACAAGGGTACACAGGAAAACAACACACACAGACCAAGTCCTAAACTATGAAAGTAACCAACCCAACACACACAAACGAAGCTGCATCAGGACACTATTCAAAAGAGCTACAACACACTGCAGTACACCAGAACTGCGAAAAGAGGAAGAGGAACACCTATACAACGTATTTGCCAAAAACAGATACCCGCGCAACTTTATCAACAGATGCCTAAGAGATAGACCACGGAATGAGGACATGCCACAACCAAAAGGACTAGCCACACTACCATACATCAGGAGCGTTTCAGAACTGACAGCCAGACTACTGCGACCCCTAGGACTCATAACGGCACACAAACCAAGAGCCACGCTCAGACAACAACTTACTAGAACAAAGGAGCCAATACCCAACATGAGCAAAACTAATGTAGTTTATAAAATACCATGCAAGGACTGCACAAAACACTATATAGGACAAACAGGAAGACAGCTAACAATCCGCATACATGAACACCACCTAGCCACGAAACGACACGACCAGCTATCCCTAGTAGCCACACACTCAGACAACAAGCAACATGAATTCGACTGGGAAAACACTACTATCATAGGGCAAGCCAGACAGAGAACAGCCAGGGAATTCCTAGAGGCATGGCATTCATCCATTAATTCCATCAACAGACACATCGACCTGGACCCAATATACCAATCACTACAGCGGACAGCTGAAACTGACACCCGGAAGCGGCAAGGACAGACCACTATAAATGCCGGAAGAAACATCAAAGAAGCGCTTCGCAGGAGGCTCCACAGCACTGATGATGTCGCCTAGCCAGGGGACGAAACGTTTGCAACAAAAACTTCCAGCTCGGTGAACAGAACCACTGCAACAAGCACCCGAGCTATAAATCTTCGCACAAACCCTAAAAACTTCTGCTACATCCCTGTCCCTAAGTAATGATATCACTGCTTCGAAAAGCGACATTGCTTTGCAAAGCGAAAAATGTGCATCACTTGACTTTTCTAAGTTGCAAAATTCTCTTGGTATTTCAACTGTATAGTAGTCTATCTTCAATTTCAGTTCATAGTGCAAAAAGGTAAAATATGTGGCCTCTTATTTTATTTTCCCATATTTTCTGAGTCATAGAGATGGACAGCATGGAAGCAGACCCTTTGTTCCAACTCATCCATACCGATCAGATATCCTCACCTAATCTAAACCCATTTGCCAGCATTTGGCCTATACATCTCTAAACCCCTCCTATTTGTGTACCCATCCAGATGCTTTTTAAATGTTGCAATTGTATCAATCTCCACCCCTTCCCCCAGCAGCTCATTCCTTACATGCTCTCTATGTGAAAAGGTTGCCCCTTAGGTCCCTCTTAAATCTTCCCCCTCTCATCTTAAATCTATGCCCTCTGTTTTGGAGTTCCCACCCTCGGAAAAAGACCGTGGCTATTCACCCTATCCATGCCCCTCATGATTTTATAAACTTCAGCCTCCGACATTCCAGGGACAACGGCCCCAGCCTGTTCAGCCTCTCCCCATTGCTCAGACCATTCAACCTTGGCAACATCTTTGTAAATCTTTTCTGAAGTCTTTCAAGTCTCATAACGATTTTGCTATAGCAGGGAGACCAGAATCGTATGAAATACTCTAAAAGTGGCTTCACCAATGTTCTGTACAGCCATAACATAACCTCCCAACTCCTATATTCAATGCATTGACCATTAAAGGCAAGTGTATCAAAATGGCTTATTCACTACCCTGTCTACCTGTAACTCCACTTTCAAAGAACTATGAACCTGTACCCCAAGGTCTCTTTGTTCAGCAAAACTCCCCATTAAGTGTACAAGTCCTGTCCTGATTTGCCTTACCAAAATATCACACTTCACACTTATCTAAATTCACCTCCATCAGCCACTACTTAGCCCACTGGTCCATCTGATCAAGGTCCCATTGTACCCTGAGATAACCTTCTTTGCTGTCCACTACACCACTAATTTTGGTTTCATCTGCAAACTTACTAATCAGTCCTCCTATATTCACATCCAAACCATTTATATAAATTACAAAAAGCAGTGGATCCAGCACTTATCCTTTCTTGATCCTCACCTTTGCTGACTTCTAAAATAGTCCCAATTTTCAGGCTTATTATTTATTTTAAGCAGCTTTATAAGCCCTTCCTTTGATGTAACACAAGCTGTTACTTCTCTTATTAGCCATGAGGTTGGATCACTTTCCTGGTTGGATATGTGCCTCCAAGGAATGTACATTAGCCACTGCCAACATATCATATACGTTTTAATCTCCATAGTCAACAAGGTCTTCATACTTTATAGTTTTGTTTAGAATTAAAATCCTAGTTTCAGACTGAACTATGTTACTTCCAAACTTAATGTAAAATTCTGACATATTATTGTCATTGTTCCTTAAGACACCTCTACAATTAGATTACTAATTCAAATTTCACAATAATAGAGTTAAAGCAATGTGTTTTATGATTGGTTATTCAACATTTTTCTAGAAAACTACCTCATATACATGCCAGGAATTAATCTTCAGCAGCTTAAGTACTTATTAGGTTTACTCAATGTCTATGTAGATTGAAGATCCCCATGATTACTGTGCTACTACCCTTGCTATACGCTATTTCATGATTTTACAATGTACGACATAACTATTACTGCTTAGTGATGTATAAATAACTACTATCAATGTTTACTGCCATTTGATATTTCTTAGCTTCATCCAGAATAATTCTGTATCTTGATCTTCTGATCTAAAATCCTCCCGCATGATCACATTCTTAATTAACAGCTTTTCCTACCTTTTCTTTTTTTGCTTATCGTTCCCAAATGTCAAATATACTTAAGTATTCCTAGACTTTGTCACTTTGCTGCCAAAACTCCATCTTTGCAATTCAATTATACTGCAGTCTGAAGAGTCATATTAGACTTGAAATGTTAACGTTGTTACTCCCTCATAGATGCTACCAGAAATGCAGAGATTTTCCAGTACTTTTTGTTTTTGTTGTGGTTCTGTTCGCCGAGCTAGGAATTTGTATTGCAGACGTTTCGTCCCCTGTCTAAGTGACATCCTCAGTGCTTGGGAGCCTCCTGTGAAGCGCTTCTGTGATCTTTCCTCCGGCATTTGTAGTGGTTTGAATCTGCCGCTTCTGGTTGTCAGTTCCAGCTGTCCGCTACAGTGGTCGGTATATTGGGTCCAGGTCGATGTGCTTATTGATTGAATCTGTGGATGAGTGCCATGCCTCTAGGAATTCCCTGGCCGTTCTCTGTTTGGCTTGTCCTATAATAGTAGTGTTGTCCCAGTCGAATTCATTTTGCTTGTCATCTGTGTGTGGCTACTAAGGATAGCTGGTCGTGTTGTTTCGTGGCGAGTTGGTGTTCATGGATGCGGATCGTTAGCTGTCTTCCTGTTTGTCCTATGTAGTGTTTTGTGCAGTTCTTGCATGGGATTTTGTACACTACATTGGTTTTGCTGGAACAACACTACTATTATAGGACAAGCCAAACAGAGAACAGCCAGGGGATTCCTAGAGGCATGGCACTCATCCACAGATTCAATTAATAATCACATCGACCTGGACCCAATATACTGACTACTGCAGCGGACAGCTGGAACTGACAACCGGAAGTGGCAAATTCTAACCACTACAAATGCCGGAGGAAAGATCACAGAAGCGCTTCACAGGAGGTTCCCAAGCACTGAGGATGTCACCTAGACAGGAGACGAAATGTTTGCATCAGAAATTCCCAGCTCGGCGAACAGAACCACAACAACAAGCACCCGAGCTAGAAATCTTCTCACAAACTTTGAACTTTTTGTTTTTATTCCCGTTTCTCATTGCATCTTCCTGTGGTACGCACAATTGTCAACACATGCAAGTACAAATAAAACTAATTTATTCTCAGAATTATTTTTTGATTGCATGCAGAAACAGTTCTGAAACAAAACTTTTATAACTGCAGTGTTCTTACATCATAGATAATGCTGACACTGCATTTTCCCTTCAATGTCCATGATTGTTTGCTATATTTCTCCGTTCCAAAGGCCAATTTATTTTTCTTCATGTATTATTCTACATTCCATTTTCTTATCATTAAAACATGAAGTTTACATACTATCACCAATGCACCAACGAGGCAGGGAAGAGGGATCATGCAAACATACATGTGAGCTATTAGCAACCTTATTTTTAGTTTACAAATATATCCAGCATTGATTATTTTTTGATGCCATGAAGAAGTGGAATGTGCGTGGCAAATCCCTGCTTTAAGCTCTGAAGTGGCCAGTTCTACCTCAGAGGGGCAAAGGAGAATTGCTCTCACAGATAGTTACAGAGTATTATTAGTAGTATTCTGATTGAAGAACATCCACTTGGGAATGTTGCTCAGTATGGTTTGACTAGGATGAAGAGGAAATGCCAGAAAACAAGCATCCTTCAAGGAGAAAAAAGTCAGAAAATAAAGGTTAGTTAGTATGCAAAGTTCATCAGTGATGAACCTTGATTTCTGTTTTAATCTAAACTTTGCCCACTTACTAAGCTCAATCAAATTCGTGAAGAAACTTACAGGAAAACGGCTTATTGCCTCAGGAGTCATGACTTTGAGACGATCCTGCACGTTCATTACATTCTCAGGTTGCCCTGTTTTGATGGCTTCTTGTAGTCCAAGTAGTTTCATGTAGTATTGGGTCACATCCTTACCAATCCAAAGGGGGCAAATATAGATAACATCTATATTGTCATCTGAGGAGAAACAAAATGTACTGTAGACTATTTCTTTGTAAAACAAATTATTTGTCTCACTGTAGAAAGAACATGTTACAATAAATGGTAAAACTTATTTTATAAATATTCATAATGGTCCTTGCTCTTTTTTTTTGCTATTTGTGTGGTGCACTGCATTGGGCAGCAAGTGGAGTTCTCCTGATTGCTTCCCAAAATCTTCACAGTAAATTTCTCTTTAAGGAATTAAGACTAACTAATTCATTAATTATTTCCAATCCCAACGGCTGCAGTGTTCTTATTCCCCTAAAATCAGAAGACAGATTGGAATGAAGCAGTCTCTCCACATCACTTGTGGTCATCCTTCTATACTCAAACACAAGTTTTGCCCAATAAACAGCTCATGGGCATGTCTGCCAGTCAGCTCTGGAAAAAATCCTATTTAATCATAGAATCCCTACAGTGTGTATGCAGACCATGCGGCCCATTAAGCCCACAATGACTCTCCAAAAAGCATCACACCCAGACCCATCCCCTCCTCTAAACCTGTAACCCTGCAATTGCCATGGCTAATCCATATAGCCTACACATCCCTGAACGCTATGGACAATTTATCACGGTCAAACGACCAAACCTTTACATCTCATTTTTCAATTTTATACTTATTTGCTAGTTGGCTTTATTTGAAATTTATGGGCTTAACAATTTGAAAGGGCTTTTCTTAATTTTATCAATTGATGGATTAAATTGTACCGCAGAACACTAAAACCTGCTGGCATCTGTGCAAATTAAAAAAGAACATTCATTAAATTTTATTTATGACACAAAAGGCTCCACTAAATGGCCCAGTAAAATGTTTGGTCACTTTTGCTGCACAAACTTTCACCTATACGATTTTGTCTGCAAAGTCATATGTGCCTTCACTGGCAGTTTGGGTCTAATTACATTGCAACGTAGGGGCGGGTTCTATCATGAATGTGGTTTAAGAAATTATGTTGGAAATCTAAACGTACAAACACAATGTCAAAATGAAAGTTGAGCTATGTTTGTGCTCTCTGCTACAGTTATCTACAACCCTCTAATCCAGCTTCATGACATTTACACATTTGACCTCTTGAAATTTTGTTCATGTATAACAAAATCTATTGCCTTCTTCAGAAAACATTTTTCTCAGTAAACTCCAGAAGTTAGACAGTTTTAAATCCTAAATCGGTTTGTGTTCAAGCATTTATCAAGGGAGCAAAATCTTATTACAATACTGAACTAATATTTATTGAGAAGAGCAACTGTAGCTGCTGTCAACAGTGCTCTCCTGTGGCATTTACACACGTAATAACCTGCTCTGTTTGGGTTCTGCTAGGACGTCTCAGTTTCTGAAATCTTTGCAGTCTTGGTAAAAGTACAGACAAAACAGCTGAACTTCAGAGGTGAGCAGGGGTTTCCTTAACATTAAGGGAAATTGGACAACAAGAATCTGGCAGAAGCTTTCCACTGGGTGGTTTCATATCTAGCACATGGGAGATGGCTGTGGTTGTCAGAGGTCAGTTATCACACTTCCAGGACATTACTGCAGGACTTCCTCAAGGCAGTGTTCTAGGTCCAACCATCATGAGCTGCTTCTTTAAAAACTTTCCTTCCATCATTAGGTCAGAGTTGAAGCAATTCACTGATGATTGTACTATGTTCAATGTCATTCATAATTCCTCAAAAACTGAAGCAGTACAAATCCATTTGTAGCAAGAATTGGACAACCTTGAGACTTGGATTTATAACTGGCAAGTAACAGTCACAACATACAAGTTTCAGAAAATGACCACCCTAACTATCTCCCATTGACATTGAATGATATTGCTATTGCTGAATATCTCACTATCAATAGCCTAGGGGCTGCCTTTGGCAAAAAAAACTGAACTGCATCAACCATATAAATAATGAATTACAAAAGCACGTTAAATGCTGGAAATTCTAAAATGAGTAACTCACTTCTTGACTTTCAAAGCCCATCCAGTACCAGTCAAGAGTGTGACAAAACTTGCCTAGAAGAATGCAACTTCAACAACATTCAAGAAACTCAATAGCATACAGGAGAAGGCATCTTGCTTGATTGGCACCACACTGCAAATCACAACCTTCAACATTCATACCATGCATTATTAACACAGTTGCAGCAAAATATACCATCTGTAAGATGCACTGCAGAAACTCATCAAAGATGTTAATGCATTGGAAGCAGTTCTAAGGTTTGTTACACTAATACTTGGATCAGGCAGATTACCTTATGAGGAAAGGCTAGACAGGCTAAGCCTGTATTGTCTGGAGTTTAGGAGAGTCAGAGGTGATTTGATTGAAATATTTAAGATCCTTAGCGGACTTGTCTGAGCGGATGTTGCAAGAATGTTTCCTCTTAGATCCTCAGAGAATCTAGAAGTAGGGCTCAGGATTTAAAAATAAGAAAGCGCTCATTTAAAACAGGAATGAGGAAATTTTTTTTCTCAGGGGTTTGGAATTCTCTTCCTCAAGAAGAAGTGGATGCAAAATCTAAATATTTTGAAGGCGGGGTGGGTAGATTCTTAATAACCAAGGGGGTGAAAGATTATTGGGGATATGTAGAAATGTAGAATTGAAGATAAAACCAGATCAGCCGTGATTTTATTGTATGGTGGAGCAGACCTGAAAGACTGAGTGGCTTACTTTTGTACCTTGTTTACATGTCCTTCAGTAGCAACTTCAAAACTTACTACATCTACCAACTAGAAAAACAATGGCAACTAATGTATGGGAACACTGCTATGTGCAAGTTACCACCAAAGCCCCACACTATCTTGACTTGGTACTATACAATTTGTCTCAACAACTGTACTTTATTTAGTATCAGCCAGTCGATTTAGGACATTTGGTCAATTATTAGTCCCTAATTAAACTTGGAAAAAATGACAGAAATAATTGTTTTGCCTGATTGTTAGCCTTGTGCATTTGAGAGCTTTGCTGGCTTCATCACCCCTCCGAATCAAGCTTCATTCTAGCGGTCAAGTTGATTTTTTTGCTGCCTTCTTAGTATATTGTAACAGGTTAATCCCTTGCAGGGATCTTACTCACCAAGCAAGGATATCTAATCTATTACTTTTGTGCAGTTTTCCCCACACATTGCACTCTTATTAATGTTACCAAAGCACTGATCTCATTGTTATTCATGTGATTCTGTGCATTTTTTTCTGAAAATGAGAAACTTCAAATAGAAGTTATATTTTTCAAATAAAGTAATTTAATTCCAAGGAACTTCATCCCAAGTACAACTATATATTTTTTAAAATTTTTTTTTCCTGGTGCCTTCGCATAGTTAATGTAGGTCACTACAGCTGGCACAGCATGAAAAGGACTGAGTTTTGAACGAGAGAATCAATTTGTGTACTGTGGCTGTTCTGAAGGCAGAATTATTTTCACAATTTCATGCTATGAAATGAGAATTTTTTTTCCTTTCATAACCTTAACAATTTTACATTCTAAGTTGTTAGTGTGGAAAGTAAATTATAAAGAAATTAAAAATCACCGGCCAAGTTCTCAATTGCTTTTCGAGACATTGCATCACTGATTCGGTGATTTTAACTTAGTTCAATTTCGCATGACTTAATAAATATTAAAAAGGTCTTTTAACATGTTTCTGTTCAATTTCGCTACTACATAGAAATACAGAGGTCATCAGTCTCACATTATGGAGTGCATCTTTTTTAATTCTTAAAAGAAAAATCAAATCATTCTCTTAAACCTTGAAAATCACGCGTAAGCCTAATCTGATCCTGCTTTTGGCTATTGTCTGCATTATATATTCCAACTGCAGCCACTGGTCAGCATTAATGCAGGGATCCTGCAATGACTTTTCCCCTTCTTCCTCAATGTCATTTTGAAGTATGACCTCCACCTGGTGAAGATCAATGTAGGGATTAAATTGAGGATATTCTAGTTAAGGTCTCCCATGGATTGTAATGAGAGGTTGTCATGTGCATATTGGATAATCTGGTCGCCCAGCTATTCCGAGACACCTCCTTGTGGCCAGTTGTGCTAAAAATCGGAGATTAAGTTAGCCAGTCTCCGGTCTGTGGAATACACAAAAAAAGGAGGAATTCGTGGTGAAAAAAACTCTAACAAAAATTGGAGGGAAAATATTAATGTAAATGCTTGCAATATTTAAAGGAAAAATACAGCATTGAATATGTTATTAACTTGTATTAATACAATTTCTTAAAATATAATTTTATAGAGTAAAAAGAATCCACAATGGTAACATGTCACAGCAGAGAGGGAAGCTACTCATCCTGTCATTCTTATGTTAACTCTTTCAAAGAGCTGTCCAAATTTGTTCCACACCCCAGTTAAGTATGTGTAGTGTATTTACTGAAACAATCTGAATTAAACAGGGAAAAGGAAACTTTAATGTCCATAGTTCCAATCAAGACATCAGGATATCTAAACGCTTTATAGCTTCTCAGGTATTTTTGAAATGTAGTCATTGCTATCTAGTAGGAAACACAATCAGTGTATTGTAGAAAAGCTCCACAAACAACAATTAAATAAATGACCCAGATCAATTGTTTGAAATGTTGGATTAGTGGTAAATGTTGGCCTGGACACCATGCAGAACAGGTGTCTTGGAAACTTTTATGTCCATGTGTGAGATTTAAATATTATGTCTCATATAAAGGAAAGCACCTCAGACTATGCAGCAGTGCTTCAGTTACTGCACTGAAATGTCAGTCTAGATTAGTATTCAAGTCTCTGGAGTGATGCTTGAACCAATGATTTTCTGGCTCATATGAGGGTACTACTACTGAGCCAGGGCTGACACTTAGCTTGATGTTGAACCATCAACACAATATTGCATTTTCTGGCCTAAAATTGAGATTTTTATGTTAACAACATGTGTGCAATTATTAAACAGTCCCATCTCACAGAAATCATCAGCATTATGGCTGCATGTGTGCACAGAGATAACTCAGTAAAGACCTCTGAATGATAAGGCATTTACCAATTCAGAGAAGCCCAAGAGTCCATTAAGAATATTTCTCTGCTGTCTCTGCCTTCTGCCAATTTTCCGTATGGACCAATGTTAGAATTATTGCATAACTTACAACAGACTTTAACTTGATCAGGGCATCATACTATTTGTGAAATAAAATACAACTGCATACACAGACAATTACTATAATATACAATTTGGGATTTTAAAATTAAAACAAAAATTGGCATTAGTACACACCAGACAGAATTTGTACCCAAAATGTGAAATAGTTTCTGATCTTGGATACTAACAGGCTTGCTATATTTATTTTTGATTTCCACCATTTTTTAAAATCTCTGTGGAAAGATGATTGTTACAAAGCTTATATATTTCATTATTATAAAATTTGTAAAATACATTAAAGGAAAGTCACTGTCATAAAGGTACTTTGTCGTTGAGCATACGAGTAATTAGTCAAACCTATTGTTACAAATGCTGGGCAATGACAGCACTCACCCCTGATGTCACATAACCTTCCCATCTGTAGGTTCTGTTGAGTATCTATATTGGGCACAGATGATCGCAATGACTGGGCATACCCTAGGAAACACAGAGCAAAAGATCCCACATACATGGGGAATTAGCGTTTGTTGAGTCTAAAGACTTTCCATTCTCCGAATTAATAAAATGTAATTATTTCGCTAGGCTTGTGCTAATTTACTCAAAGCTGCAGATTATTTAAGTACAGAGCCCACTATTCAGTGTCTTAATTATTTAGCGTGGCACAGCATTCCTTTTGTCAGCACCAGAACCCCCTTGCCTTAAGTGCAAATAAAGATTCCCATCTGACAGTAATTAGAACTAAATAATTCCAGACAATGTAGCTTATCATTTTGACTGCACATTTGATTAAATCCAACATATAGTGAGATTCCCCACTTATTGATTTAACACGACAACAAGCAAGAGCCTGAATTCTCATATCATTAAAGATAGATAGAAAACATTATCTGCTATTTCAGCACAGCCTTTCAGCTTCCATTTCATACAAATGAAAGTGAATTACAGCAAATCACCTCTCATCCGAATAGGGCCCGTGTAATGACTTTATTTGCTTAATCCTGAAATTAAATGCTGTTTTGAGAAAGGGCTTGTGTTATTACTCTCATCATCTGAAGAACATCTTCCTACCGAGACCAATTTGAAACAAAACAAGGGGGCTTCCTGAACTCAATCAAGGACCTGTAATGTGGTGGGTAATAGAGGTTGTGGATGAATCTGCAGGCAAAAAAAAAGTGCAATACCTAATGATGGGATGTGGATAATAGTTCTCCTGGAGGCCTTGATGCGATTCCAGTTGGCTGCCAGATGCTAGGAATCAAGAAGAGCATTGATCAGTGACAGAAGCTGTAATAGATTCATCAAGTTAAACTTCAGCTGCTCCACTTTAGTCAGTCAGACCAAGCCAGGCATAAATTATATTAATTGATTTAATTACATACTTAAAACATCTTCCCCAATTAATTTAATTAGCGCTACATGATGCACTAGTAGTATTCCAAGCAGAGAGATTGTGGAGTGTGCTTTGCTTAATTAATGGAATATGAATTAAAAAGAAACTAAACATAAGTGAAGTAAGCATTAATTAACACACTTGTCTGCAAAAAGTAAATACAGTACAATAAAGTACTGAGCATGCCGTAGCTGGAGAGGGAGCTTTTCAAACGAATTCAGAGAGCCATATAGTGCGTACAGGTAGGAAACTTGAAAATTTACTTTCCTGATAATGTAAATTTTCAGACCAAAAGTGGTGAAAAGGCACAGCCATTCTTTCAGGCGAAAAAAAAAATCAGTGACAGACTTTGCAGCCTCAACGGCTGCATCTCTGATGATGGATGAAATATGATTCTCAGACAAGTGCAGGGAAAGGCAATGTGGGAACAGCTTTACAGGAGCACTCAGGCGGAGATATTTGGAGAATGAGGGCTGGCGGAACAGCTGGCAGCTCCACACACCTTGGCCCTGCTGCGAAAATTTTCCAGGTGTCTCTGACGTGACTGCTTTAGGGTCTTCTTCACCCGCACCCTTTGAGCGCGCATGAGCCACGAGATGGAAATAACACCTGCTGCCCACTTCTGGCGACGAGCTATGAGGTACTTGGTCTTGCACTGGTACTGCCTCCAGATAGCCTGGATTTTTGTAGCTGCGATTTCCAAGCCATCTGGCCCTTTGTACTGCTGGCCTGGACGCTTGATGATCTCTTCCACCAATTCTTTATTTTTCACCACAGGAAGCAGGTCCTTCCAGTTGGGCTGTGAATTAAGTTCGAAGATAGCTGAAATCTCTGCCAACTTCTGACCTTCTACAATGGTAACTGGCACATCGTACTGTCTTAGTTTCCTCCCAAGATATTCCAGAAAGGACAAGATGTGTCCCCAGTATAACTGGTAATGGTGTTTGAAAGCCAGGACGTCTGGAGCAGTATAATCTATTTTGCCATTGAAAATTGTAACATAAAAAGTTTCTGAAAATTCTTGGGTCCGATGAATTGGCAACACTTGAAACTGCTGTAAAAATAAAATGTTACATTAAAGTCCGTTTTTAACACATTTATGAATAAATTGACAAACTATTGTATTATCATTTACCACAAACTTTTAGCATATAATTGGCTTTTAAGTTTTCCACTGATGCATCAAAAATGTTTACCTAGACACAGATAATTTGTGCTTGCGGTAAAGCATATAAGTTAAAAAAAGATATATTCACTCTGCATTTAACTAAACATATATATAAAAAATGTTTAGTGAAACCTCTATAATCACTCTCCAAATACCTGCCTCACTGATCATATGTCAGAATATGATCTCAGAACTCAGGTGAAATGTTGCAGCGTTGCACAGCCCACCGTTTACTTCTTTATTTGTATCCCCTTCATTTTCTAGCCAAACAGAACTGCATTAGTTTTGTGCATGTGTCTACTTTCTCTGACGCATCACATAAACAAACAAGGTTTGTGAGTTAAACGAGTAAATAGTAGAGAAATTCAGCAGGTCTGCCAGCATTTATAGCGAGAGCAATAGAGTTTACATTTTGAGTACAACGACCCTTTGTTAAAGCTCAGTCACTGGACTCAAACAGTTAACTCTGTTGTTCTTTCTATTGCTGCTATCTACAGCACACTGTTTTTGTTTGATTTCCAGCATTTGCAGTTCTTTGCCGTATTTTAGTTTGACAGCTGTCAATCATCTGCTAATTTATATTAAACATCAGAGAGGTTCTCTTAATTATAGCTGGCAATGGAGTTTGTTGTAAATATTTGCTCTCACAGCATTAGTTAAGAATATTTTCTTCCCCACTACCCTAGCCTAACTTCACTCCATCCCATCAGCTGGGCCTGAGGGAGGGGTGTCCCATCACATATGGGGATGAGGGATGAAACAGAGATGATGAGACTAGAGGGCTAGGGTATTGAATGGGTTATGACATTGTTGTCCATGTCTCTGGATTCAAACCCAGGATGAAACTCAGCTCTGCTGAGTGCAAAGACAAAATCAGGAAGACAGAGATGTTGCTGGGAATGGAGGGTTTGAGTTATAAGGAGAGGCTGGATAGGCTGGGACTTTTTTGAGAGGTGACCTTATACAGGTTTATAAAATTGATGGGTATAGATAAAGTGAATGGCAGGTGTCTTTTCCTAAGAGGATTTCAAGCCAAGGAGGCATACTTCTAAGGTGAAAGGAAAAAGATTTTAAAAAGACATGAGGAGCAATTTTCTTTTACACAGAGAGTAGTTCGTGTGTAGAATGAACTTCCAGAGGAAGTGGTGTATGCAGGTACAGTTGCAATGTTCGAAAGACATTTAGATGAATTCATGAATAAGAAATGTTTGTAGGGATATGGGCCAAGCACAGGCGGATTTATTTTAGTTTGGGAACATGATCATCATGGACTGATTGGACCGAAGGGTCTGTTTCCATGCTGTATGACTCTATGACTCTAAATTAATTACATAGGCTTAATGTGTTGAATGGTCTACTCCAATCCCTATTATAATGGATTTTTGTAACAGAATAATTTTAATACAAAAAGCCAGTGAACTAGCTATAATTGGGCATAAATGATTTTTTAAAAAAAAATGAGAACTCTAATTTACAGCAAGGGTGAGGTTCACACTGAGGCAATAAGATGATCGTCAGAGGGATGGACTTGAATGAACTTCAGTGTGCAGTCATTGCCTAATATAATTGTCACAAAGTGCTTCATGCTGACAACAGGAAGGAAGCTAGGATGAAATTTATCATTTCTGGAGAAACAGAAGATATTTTTACTTTTCTCTGAAATTTTTTGGCTTACAAACAAAATGCATTCTCAAAACTTGAAAGTTCCAAAGTCACTGTTTCATGAGTGAGTCATTAACTAAGGAGGAAACCAAAACGTTTCTGCCAAAATAAACAACTGTGCTATGCCTCACTCTCCAATCCTTCACCTTGACTGGGAAAATAACATCCAGAAAAACTTACATTTAAAATGCAACTGGAGGAAATTAAATTATGGTAGAGAAGTAAAACAATATAGCATTTGCCATGTTCAATACGGCTCCCAATGTAAATTCATGGAATTTAATTTTCATAACAAAAATTGACACCTCTGCGTTTCTCAAAGTGTATGCAAAACAATACAAAATACTTGTGTAAAATCCAATTCTCCCAAATAAAATTTTAGCAGCAATCCAGAAATATCATAACCCATCAACTGGATGATCCTTTGCCTTTTTGCAGTTTTTTCCCTTCACCAACTGGCTATCAAGATTTCTTTTCTTAATGAATCAGTTCAGAAATATTATGATACATCTCCAGAGCCATTGGAAATTGAACCTAGGCCTCCTGGCTAAAAGGTGGGAACGCTATCACTACACCTTTGCCTTTTTGGTTTCTACTCCACTTAACAGCTACTTGAATACCACATGGCATCAATTTCTCTTTAAAACCTTGTGCAAGTAAATATTACCCATGTTTTAACATAGACAGTGATTAACAACAGATTATTCACTGACTCCCATAGTTTAGCCAAACCCTGGCTCACACGGTAATTATGCATGCTCACTTCCATAAAGGGGTTGTCAGATATTGATCAGGAGCAAAAACCTTGGATGGTTTCTGTTTCCCCAGCTAGGAATGTTGAATACAACTAACTAGATCTTGCACTGACTTTGCCATCTTCTTGGCCAATAGGGCTCAGCTACTCATTAAGTAAACTGCTGGTGAGTATGCTCCAGAGAATATGGCCAATTCTACATTCCAACTGGCTGCTTGGAAATTGCATAACCAGGATGCCAGCCCTTCTGTCTTTTCTTCTCTTTTTCACACAGAAAACCAACTTATCTCCACATTCAACACTTAGATGTGAAGACATGCATCAATTAAGAACTCCTTCTATTGGAAAAGTAGTATTTAAGTCATCTTTTAGTATGCTTCTTAGAAAAGTTCCAAATTGTTTTATATATAAGGAGTTGGTGTTACTGCTACATTGCAAAATGGCTGTCACATTCAGCTATCCCTTATGAACAAAATGAAATTAACTAATTGAAATGAATTTAATGAAAGAATTTTCTTCCCTCCATCTAAAACTGATAGGGGATTGCTGATATTCACTGAACTACAATGACACGCTTGAATCAATGTCTTGTACAAAGAATGGAAGGGGGGTGAAATGGGCGTGGCAAGCATTTGATACAAAACTGCTCAACATTCTCCAATAAAGCACAGCTAACTGGTTTAGAAACATATTTCAATTATGTTTTTCTGTCACTAGTAGCACCTTTTTTTTGATTAATTTCTTCATATTCCCCAATTATCACGCTCAAAAGACTGTATGATATTATCACCACTCATAACCCCTAATGTTTTTCTGAAGGAGGTCATCAGGGCACATGTTCCTGTGGTTGAGTGAAGACTATACTCCATAATGCATCCCCACTGTGGAGGTATGGTTTGTCTGAAATGACACTTCAGTCATAAAAACCATGCAAATTAATTTTCAGCAGCACAAAGAAAATTTAAAGAAACAATAATGGTGAGTCAGAAATCATAATGGATAACAGGAAAGCTATTAGCTTTCTACTTTCCCATTATTTTTCAATGTTGATGTTCCTGGAATCATCACAAATGATTGTACAGTTTGAGGTAAATAACTTGAAAGTACTTTCTAAACATGTAACATTCAAAAATCATTGCTTCCTAATGTGCTTCTAATCACTCATCCCATCATCCCAACACTGAAACATTTCTTGTAAACCTTGTTAAACCTTTCCTACTTATTGATTTACAGTAAACTTTTTCGACAGCGTAAGGCATACAATAAATTAAAATACTGATAATGAGCCTAGCCTGGGTTTTAAATCAAACACTCAATTCCCGTTCATTGTGACTGAGGTTTAATGCTGGGTTCAGCTTTACAGCCTCTGAGCTAGCTCCTATAATAAAGCCAGATAGAAAAAAGGAAAATCTTTGCATAATTACATGTCTCATTGTTTAAATAACACTTAGCTGATTTTCTATTTAGTTCTTGAGTTACTTTATGCTAGGAAGCAGGAAATTGGAACATCAACCGCATCAATTAGTAATTAATTTTTAAACATCATTTTATGCAATGTAAAGCACTAGAAAAACCCATTAAATCCATTAGTCAGCAATTCACTAGTTAATGTGATAATATATTTTTGATGAAAAAAGCTTCTATGAATAGGAGACAATTTAATAAATACCCTAAGGTCCATTCTTAACATCTGTCTTCCAGTCAAACAAACGCTGCCCTTCTACAGTGTTAGTGATATCATTGTAATTCAAATAATACTGTATCAATTCCTATTATTGTATATTGTTTAGTGGTAAAATAATCATTTTCTAGACAAAACGTGACAAAGAATGTCTCTGCCTTGCTTTCTAACAGATAGGCATGACAGTACCATACTTATCGCCACCATGTCACAATACATTCCTGATCTAACCTATGCCATGCTACCTGATCCATCCTCTCAAGCTGTTGGCAAAATATATATTATACATATGGAAAGGGCAAATGTAAGAGTCAGTAATACTAGAAAATAAGCTGAATGATTAGAAGATGGTAATTGTTTCAGACTGTAACATTTACGGGAATCTCACAACTGCATATTACTCCTGTGGTTGTGTAGTCTACAAAATTCTTAAAATATATTATTTGTGTTAGATGCCTTTAATGGTATTTTACTTTATTTGGAGTGATTATTAGCGAGTTTTGAGAAGATTTGTAGCTGAGGTTGAGGTTTTGGATGTAGGTTTGCTCACTGAGCTGGAAGGTTCATTTCCAGGCGTTTCATTACCCTACTAGGTAACATCTTCAGTGGGCCTCAGGCGAAGCAATGCTGAAAATTCCTGCTTTCTATTTATATATTTGGGTTTCTTTGAGTTGGTGATGTCATTTCCTGTGGTGATATTATTTCCCGTGGTGAAGTCACTTCCTGTTCCTTTTCTAAGGGGGTAGTAGATGGGGTCTAACTCGATGTGTTTGTTGATAAGAGTTCTGGTTGGAATGCTGTGCTTCTAGGAATTCTTGTGCGTATTAGTTGATTATTAGATGTTACTTTCTATCCCTGTTTCCTAATTTTCCTAATATCATTGAATTAATGACTCTCAGATAAGGTAGTTGATTTAAGGTCAACCAACAATGTCTAGAAAGCAGCTGAATAGGATATCTGATGAGAACTTGAATTGAAATTTACAGAGGTACTTTACTGCAACTCAACGTTTGAAAGGGGTTGGGGAAGGAATTTACTGTTCCTTAAAGCAATCTACCAAGTGAAGAAAAATAAAAAGAAGTCAATCTTTATTATCATCATAGAAATTAAGTTCTTTTTTGTATTGCTAATTTGTGAATGGTATGAGGAACAGATTTTATCTTACTTTTGGTCTGCTGAGGAGGATACAAACAGGTGTATACTATCCTGTTCAAATAGCTATTCTCACGTGGACCTAAACATTTTTAGCAAGCTAATTGCTTCGAATAATATCACAGCACACCTTCCTTTCTTTTGTTAAGGTAGGATACAGCAGTGATATTACTAACTAACCCTAAATCCCATGTTCACCTGTGGGTTTTTTTTCCCCCCAGAGGTCTTCACTTAATTGAAATCCACAACAGGAATTTAGATTATATTCACTTCTTGGCCCAAGGAGCACAAGGTTAGAGTCCACTTTGGAATTTTGTTTGAGGTCAACTAACAGCAAAGACTGTGAACTGATCCTGCCAGATTTTGGTTTATATAGCTTTGTATGATGCTTCGTAGATGTTCATACTGAGCCCAGTTTGGCTAGCCTGCAGGTTAGGTTCATGGAGAGCTCATTACTGGAGGGTGATCCTGGAGTGACAGTGGCCGAAGTTTGTTTTCTTGAACCTAGTGTACCTTGAAGTCTCATAACAATAAACACAAATGTAACAGTTGGGTTCTTTCTTAACAAGAGCAGTAATTGATGTGAGGGGAAACAATGAGGAGGACGTGCACAGTACACATACGCCTAGTATTCACAGGATCACAGGTTGGGCAAATTTAAAGAGATTTATCACTTCAGTATAGCAAGTAATCCCCTTGCCCAGCATTGGGCCAAGGGAAGCTCTGCAGTGCTGGAGACTATCCGTCTTTCCCCGACAATTTTCAGGGCACTACTTATTGAATGTTATAGTTGTTTTATGTTGGGACAACATCCATTAGGAAGTGTGTCACTTGACATTGGTGAGTAAAAGAAAGTGAGGACTGCTGATGCTGGAGATCAGAGTCAAAAGGTGTGGCGCTGAAAAAGAAGAGCTGGTCAGGCAGCATCCGAGGAGCAGGAGAGTCAACATTTCACGCATAAGAAAGGCTTTTGCCCGAAACGTCGAATTTCCTGTTCCTTGGATGCTGCCTGACCTGCTGCGCTTTAACCAGCAACACATTTTAAGCTCTGATCTCCAGCATCTGCAGACCTCACTTTTTACTATTTCAAGCATAAGCTCTTCGTCAGCATAGTGGAGGGGTTGGGCGGGGGGGGGTTCCAAGGGAGCTGAGAGATAAATATGAGGGGGGTGGGGCTAGGGGACGGTAGCTCAGAATGTGATAGATGGAGGTGGGGGGTGATGGTGATAGGTTGGAGAGGAGGGTGAAGCGGATAGGTCGGAGAGGAGGGTGAAGTAGATAGGTCGGAAGGAAGATGGACAAGTAGGACAGTTCAAGAGGGTGGTGCCGGGTTGGAGGGTTTGATCTGGGATAACATGGAGGGAGGGGAGATTAGGGAACTGGTGAAATCGACATTGATTCTATGTGGTTGGAGGGTCCCAAGGTGGAAGATTAGGTGTTCTTCCGCCAGTCGTTGGGTGGCTAGAATTTGGCACTGGAGGAGGCCCAGAAATTGCATGTCGTTGGTGGAGTGGGCGAGAGAGTTGAAGTGGTCAGCCCACAGCACGGTGGAGTTGTTTAGTGCGTGTGTCCTGGAGATGTTCTCTGAAACATTCTGCAAGTTAACGTCCTGTGTCCCCAATGTAGAGCAATGGAGACACAGTACATGACGCGTGTGGAGATGCAGGAAAATCTCTGCCGATGTGGAAGGATCCCTTCGGGCCTTCGATTGGGGAGTGGCATTAGGGGGGCCCAGGCTTCACACCTTTTGTGGTGGCAGGGGAAGGTGCCAGGAGTGGAGGGTGGGTTGGTGGGGGGAGCATGGACCCAATGAGGGAATGGTCTCTGCGGAATGCTGTAAGGAGTAGGGATGGAAATATATCTATGGTGGTGGGATCTGACTGCAGGTGGCAGACCTGATGGAGGATGTTGTGTTGTATCCAGAGATTAGTGAGGTGGAAAATGGGACCGGGTGGGGGGTTCTATCCTTGTTGCGGTTGGAGGGGTGGGGTTCAAGGGCAGAGGTGCAGGACAACTGGACGAAGAACACTTCATCTTCCATCTTGGGACCCACACAAAATCAATGAGATGTTTCTTCAT
The DNA here is from genome assembly GCF_020745735.1 of Hemiscyllium ocellatum. NCBI lineage: Eukaryota > Metazoa > Chordata > Chondrichthyes > Orectolobiformes > Hemiscylliidae > Hemiscyllium > Hemiscyllium ocellatum. The sequence continues at coordinate 6,922,658 of NC_083439.1, read as the reverse complement.
CTCCCCTCCCCACATCTTATCCCAGGTCTAACCTTCCAACTCAGCACCGCCCTCTTGAACTGTTCATCTTTGTTCCCACCAATCTGCTCCACCCTATCACCATCACACTCCACTTTCATCTGCCCATCGCATTACCCTAGTTACCACTCCCCAGCCCCACCCCTCTCCCATTTATCTCTCAGTCCCTGTGGCCTCCCCCACATATCTGATGAAGAGCTTATGCTCGAAACGTTGACTCTCCCGCACCTCAGATGCTGCCTGACAGGTTGTGCTTTTCCAGTGTCACACTTTTTGACTGACATTGGCGAGTGTTCAGCTAGTGCTCATGGGCTTGTTGAAACTTGTTTCGGGTTTTCACAGAGTACAGAACTTCAGAATAAAGCCTCCCGTTGGATTGCAGGAAATTACAAGTTATTTAGTTCTGATTGGAATATAGTAACTTGACCATCACATAATAACAGGTAATGAAGCAAAATTCAGTCAGGACGTGTGCATGCTAAAGAGAAGAAAAGAAGAAAGAAAATGGAAAAAATCAACACCAATGAAATTGAAATGGGAGGAAATCCAGAAAGTCAGGACTGCAGAGTTCACCATTTGAGATTTCTCAGGCATGGAAGCAGGGAAAGGAAGAAAAATTCCACATTTGGAGTTAGAAATCAATGAAAAGTTGTTGCAATTAGGTTTAGGGGAGCAAACCAAAGGTGAAGATGTTGATTTTATGAAGATTTTCAATGTAAACGAGACTTGATTGCAAAATCCAAATTAAAAGAAAAATGGTGGATCAATGTGGCACCACCAGACCCTTCGAAGAAGGATCAGAAGGCTGAAAGGCCTACACTGTTGGATTCAGTTACATTACAGCAAATAGAATCGCAGATAAATTGGTAGTAACATGTTCCTCAGAACTATAGGCAGTAAAATCTCTAGTTTACTTAGAAACCTTGTTCAGTCAGACAAATCTGAAAACAAAATGCACTGGGAGTTAATTGATACTTTGGAGAATGATTTTCCCTCAAAAGCCCGACTAATTGCAGAGAGATTCAGATTTCACAAGTTGAATCAATTAGAGGAGGAACCTGTGGGTCAATTCTTTGTGAGTTTTAAGTGCCTCATTGAACACAGAGTTTGGGAATGTTTTAAATGATACTTTAAGAGAGATACTGATGTGTGGCAAATGAAGTAAGGCCATTTCCAACAACTGAGTGAAATCTGAATCTTAAAATCACACCATTGAGAAGTCTATGGATGTGGCAATCAGAAAAGTTGCACAGCTAGGCCCAGTATCCAAGTACATAAAATGGCCGCACAAGAAATCTGAACAGGGTGCCACAGGTATAGCATATCTGGAACTGACTACTGGTGCAGTCCAGTGCAAGAACTGTGAATGAGAGAACCACATTCCGAGGCCCTGCCGGAGGAATTACAATCATCTGGAAAATTCCGTGCCAAAGAAAAATCAGTTAGACTCAAGGAAGAAGAGCCATGTTGTCGGCCACAAGGAAGATGTAGACACTGCTTGGAATCAAGCATCCTCGATGAGGAATTTACATTGAATGTCCTGGCCCCCCCATGGTGAAACGCATACATTTTGGATTGTGCCTAAATTGGATGGGCAACCCATCAAAATGTCGGTAGTTACAGGGGCTGCAGATTCACTGATACCAAAAACAATTTACATTGAAAAGCTGAATAAACTGCCACTCAAGTATTCCAACATCACCCTCAGGACACACACAGAGCAGGGGCTGCCCTTGGAAGAGTATGAAACGGCTACGGTATAACTACAGGAACAGGACACAGAGTTGCCACTCCACATTGTGAAAGTAATTTACCCAACCTTATTTGGGAATATGTGGCTACAGAAACTAAAATTGAGGTGTAGAGCTGTGAACAAATTGGTTGATGCTAAAACAAATCAGTAAGATATCTTGAATCAATACCGAGGTGCTTTGAAGGCAGCCTTGGAAAAATAAGGGGAATCCAAGTTAAACTCAAATTGAAACCATACAGTCAATCCAAAAGTCTGGCGGCACATACTGGTCTGACCACCAACTGTCTGGAAGTAGAGGCAGAACTAATGAGGTTAGTGGTTATCAGTATATTGGAACCAGTAACTACAAGTGATGGGGCAACGCCGATCATCAATGTTTTAAAACAGGACAGATTGATCTAAATCTACTTCAAAGCTACTGTTAATCCAGTGCTCTGTGCAGATAAATATCCATTGCTCTTGATAAAAGATCAGTTCAGCAACCTGGCACAAGAGATGAAATTCACAAAGATGGATCTATTTTAGGCCTAGCCATAGATTGGATAGGCTGCTGAGTTCCAACACTCACTGACTCCATTGATTCATCAGAGCTTGTTTTGCTACAAAAGGCTCCCCTTTGGGATCACATCAGCTGCAGCCTTATTTCAGAGGCTTGTGGACCAAATCCTATTTGGACTAAGAAGTTGGTGAAATCATGATCATTGGCTCCACAGAGGAAGACCACTTGAGGAATCTGGAGAGACCCTAAAGCACACGGATTACGAGTAAAAGATAATGTGTGACTTCCTCAAGAACTTGATTGAACACTTCGGGCACATCAATACCAAAAAAGGGCTTCTCAAGGCATCAAAGAAATGGAGGCTCCATGGCCTACTAATGTGTCCCGAATAATACCTTTCCTGCATCCTGTGAATTATTTTGGCAAATTAGTTCCAAGTTGGCTACTGTTCTGAAGCTGTTATACAATATTTTATGCAAAGTCTTGGAAATGGAACCCAAGCTGTGAGTGAGTGTATCTTGCTGTCTAACAGGCATGCCACAGGTCAGACATCTTGACCCTAGGTTGCTCTTACAATTAGCATGTGGTGTGTCACCGTATGGAATTGGTGCAATACTGTCGTACAACCTATTCAATGGAGAGGAGAGGTCGACTGTCTTTGCTTCGCCTTCTCTCACTAATGCAGAGATAGGATATTCCCAACTGAAGGAGGAAGCCCACAGTATCATTTTTGGTGAGAAGAAATGTTACCAGCAACATTATTCTGCTAACAGATCATCATCCCATCATATTTTACCTTTGCTCTATACACCCTGGGATTCCCTCAATGAGACCAATCAGCTTTAGGGGTGGTACTCTTCTCGCCACACTTGAATGATATCAAATACAGGCAGTCGGAAGGCCACGCAAACACCAACGCATTGTCCAGGATGCCACTGCCCTTGCATGAAGGGAAATCCAGTAATGGGTTGAAGATTCTCTACGTCTCTCAATTGGAAAATGTGCTGGTGACGGTGACAACTGAAGAAACATTTCATAAATGACCCTATTTTAACACAGATAATAGATCTAGTACTAAAAGGAAGGCCCAGCAGGCACAACCTGGAATGGAAGCCATACATGGAGGTAGGGAGATGGCAGTTGAGAACAGTTGTCTGTCTACTGTGGGGAAGAGGGTATTCATCCTTCTAAACTTATGATACAAGATCACTAGGGCCACCCAGGGGTGATGAAGATGAAAGAGCTTGTCAGGATCTTTTTTATGTGGCCAAATTTGGATGCCCAAATCAAGCAAAAAGCCAGCTTGTGCCAAAATCAAAATGCACTACCATCGTCAATGTTACAACTAAAGGAATGGCCCAAGATGCCATGACATCATGTCTGCATTGATTATGTCCACCCACTTTGAGCATCAATTGCTGCTGGTGGTTGTTGATGCTCATCCTAAAGGTCTGGAGGTGGTGGTAATGAAGTTCCACTTCTGCAGACCTGACCATTGAGAAACTAGACAAAATGATTGCAAGTTTTGGTTACTCTGAGCAGATCATCTACGACAACGGTCCTCAGTTCCTCACACAGAAATTTACTGACTGAATGAAATGTAACAGCATTTGGCACATTAACTTGGTGCTCGATCATCCATCAACCAATTGTTTTGTGGAAATATTCGTGCAATGGTTAAAGCGCTCATTGAAACTGTGAAAGAGGAAGGGTTCACTAATTCATCGAGTCAATAACTTCTGGGCCAGGTACTGAAATACACCTCATGTCACAAATCTGAACTTATCAGAGCACATGCTTTTCAAAATAACTTATGAACTCTGTTCAGCCTGTTGCCAACTGAAGAAATGCACAAGATTGTTGAGAATAATCAAAGAGCCTAGAAGTGAAACAGACTCTAAGAGACGCTCTTTTCATCAGGGTGACCAAGTGTTGGCCTGGAGATTCAATACAACTGACAGACGTGTACCTGCCATGATTCTGGCCCAGACAGGTTTCATATCCTACACGGTCTAGACCGGGGGGGCAAGATCATGTGGTGAAGGCATGCTAACTAGCTGGTATTGCATATCCCCATGTTCTGGAAGCACCCATCACCAAAGGACTCAAGAAAGGGCCTCCGCCTTCCTTCCTGATGGCAGCACATCATCGCAGAACAACCCATCGTAGACAGTGAGGACACTGCCTATGTGGCTGAGTCTGTCTGCATGCCCCTAGAGACGAATCCCCTTTATGTGAAGTTCCCAGTTTTCCTAAGGTGAATCTCACACCATAAGTAAGAAAACAGCCAGCAGAAAACAGACACCCACTTAGCAGACTCTCATTAGATGGTACTTCTGATTGTTTTTTCTAGTGGGACTGTGTATCATGCCTCTGTAAATAGTTTTGCTGCTTGCACATGTATATCATGTTTAGAATGGTGTAATATTATGGTTGTTTATTTCACAGAAGAGTGGTATATGCGTTTTAGGTTGTATATGTTACGTTGGACTGTGTCTCCTGAAGAAGTGAGTCATATGATACTGGTGAGTGTTAAGCTTGTGCTCACAGGTTTGTTTAGATAATTTCGAGTACTTACACAGTGCACAAGTTCAGAATAAAGCCTCCCTGTTGGATTGCTGCAAAGAATGCGTTTGTATGGATTTTAGTTCTTACTGGAGCATAGTAACTGCGCAGTACAGAATACTACTAACTTCTGCTAGCTGGCTTTATCACTACTCCATTGGGAGCTGTGCAACGTTGCCATTAAATGCATTTTGAAGTTGAAAATGTTTTTTACAAAAATACTGTACATCCTGATTTACAAAACACATTGTTCTCCAAACCTTTGGCCGATGAAATTCAAAGGGCACCATTTCTTTACCACGCAGGTGTTGAACTGCACTGATGTCCATAGCTGATGTCCTGGACATGAATGAAGGAGCAGGAGTAACAGTGCCCATCTTTAAAGGCAGCCTGGATTCTGGGTTCTTGTCTGGATACTTTTTTTCCTCTGTGTATGACTCACTAACGACTATACAGTAAGCATTTTTGGGGTAAGTACCTGGAAGAAAGTAACAATAATCTAATTTTAGAAAATGTCCTTTAGATGTAGTTCTAAAGTTTATGAGGTAAAAACATGTAACTGCAAATTTCCTGAAGCCATGTCTTACAGAATGGTTTTTGCATTCAACTATCTGAACTTGTAAAATAGTCCATGAGAGTTCATGCCAATTTGCTATCTATCCAATATTAAGAAACATGATTTAATGCCTAAATAATAGGACCATACTTTCACTTAAATATTTAATCACCATTTTTAAGGTGGTTTCAAATTTTACAATAACTTTAGCATTAAATTTGGACACAAACAAGCACAAGATCTCCTTGGTTAAAATAAGTTGCTAAAATTTCTAACTTTCAAAGAGATCTTTGTGCACCTCTAATTCTGACCATTGATTTTAATCATTTCTCCATTCCAGGCTTTAACCTTCCCAGATACTTTAACCCTGAGTTTTGGATCGAATCTTCCAATTGTCTTTAAATCTCTCCCCCTCTCTATGTTGCTCAAAAAAAACTTTTAGTGACTTGTTATCTGTGGCTGTGGCTTCCTGTTAAGTTATGGTTCATAACATTATTCAGCAGTGCCTTTGTTATGTTAAAGGTGCTCAATAAATTGTTTTAACAACAACTTATTTGTAAAAATTGTTTAAGTGACAAAGAGTAAGTTTCTTTTGTTTTAATGTTCCCTATGTTACTTGCAGTTCTAAACATAGATTGGTTGTACTGGGAAAGGCTCTATTTTTGGTTCTCTCTCCCAATACTAATTTGCTTCACTTTTTCTGATTGCTGCTGGCAAAAGGAACTGAAAGAGGTTGGAAAGTGGTGTGTTTTATGCTGTTGACAGAGAAGGAGGAACAGACTTTAGTGGTAAAGAAAAAAAAAGAGATGTAAAATGGGTGTGAATGAAAGTATGCCAAGGAGAAAATGGGTCCACTCTGCTGAGAGGCACACACAAGACACAGTTAGGGATGGAAGTGGGGAATATCAGAAAGGTGGAAGACAGAAATCATGCTCTGAAGTTGTGAAATTGAATATTGAGTCAAAGAGCCTGTAAAGTGACTAAGTTTAAAATGAGGTGTTGTTCATCCAGCTTGTATTAAGCATCACTGGAACACTGTAGCAAATCTGGGACAGAAATATTAACATGACAGTAAGGTGGTTTATTGAAATGGCAGGCAACTGGAAGGTCAGGGTCATTCTTACAGGGACAGAATATAAATAAGCATCAGCTGGACAGGGTACAATAGTTAGAGCTAGTTAGTCCAATAGTTAGAATGCAATAGTTCAAGATGATCTTGGTTCAGGAGATCAGGATGATGAGTCAGTTTGAGTGGAGACGAGAAGTAATAGGGATAAGAAGCCAAGGATCTACAGAGGGGTGAGTCTGACGTCAATGTTGGAGGGGATTATGAGGGACAGGATTTACATGAATTTGGAAAGGCAAGAGCTGATTCGGGATAGTCGAAATGGTTTTGTGTGCGGGAAATCATATCTAACTTGATTGAGTTTTTTGAAGAGGTGACCAAGAAGATTGATGAAGGCAGAGTAGTAGACACTGTCTATATGGATTTCAGCAAGGCTTTTGACAAGATTCTGCATGGTAGACTGATTAGTAGAGTTAGATCACATGGAATCCATGGGGAGCTAGCCAATTGCATCACAATTCGCTTGAAGATAGGAGACAGAGGATGGTGGTACAGGGTTGGAGGCCTGTGACCAGCAGTGTCCCACAAGGAGCCGTGCTGGGTCAACTGCTTTTCGTCACTTATATAAATTATTTGGATGTGAATAGTGAGTAAGTTTGTGTGTCACCAAAACTGGTAGGATAGTGGATAGTGAAGAAGGTCATCGTGGAGTACAACTGGATTCTGATCAGATGGGCCAATGGGCCAAAAAATGGCAGATGGAGTTTAATTCGGATAAATATGAGGTATTGCATTTTAGTAAGGCAAATCAGAACAAGACTTATACACGTAATGATAGGGCCCTGAGGAGTGTTGCTGAACAAACAGACTTAGGGGTACAAGTGCATACTCCTTGAAAGTGGAGTCACAGTAGACAGGGTGATGAAGGAGGAGTTTGGCACACTTGTCTTCATTGGTCATAATACTGAGTATAGGAGTTGGGATGTCATGTTGTGGCTGTGCAGGCCATTGGTGAGGCTACTTTTAGAATATACATTCAATTCTGGTGTACTTGCTTTGGAAAGACGTTGTTAAATTTAAAAGGATTCAGAAAAGATCTACATGATGTTGCTGGGTTGAAGGTTTTGAGGTAAAAGGAGAGGCTAAACAGGTTGGGTATTTTTCCCCTGGAGTGTTGGAGGCTGAGAGGTACCTTAGAGAGGTTTATAAAATCATGAGGGGCAAGAGCAGAATGAATAGCCAAGATCACTCCCCAGGATGTGGGAGACCAAAACTAGAGGGCAGAGGATTAAGGTGAGAGAGGAAAAATTTAAAAGAGACCTGAGGAGCAACCTTTCCACGCAGAGGATGGTATGTGTATGGAATGGGTTGCCACAGGTGGTGGGTACAAGATTTAAAAGGCATCTAGATGGGCACATGAATAGGAGGAGTTTAAAGAGATACAGGCCAAATGCTGGCAAATGGGACTAGATCAGCTTAGGATATCTGGTTGGCATGGACGAGTTGGACTGAAGGGGTCTGTTTCCATGCTGTATAACTTCAACTCTATGACTCTAAGTCTCTAGTAAAAGTGGTCTACAGGTTCCCTAACAGTAACTACACTGCAGGACAAAATACATTTAAAAGAATTGGGTGCTTGTGATAAAGGTACAGCAATAATCATGGGTGATTTAATTTTCATATACACTGGAAAAATCAGATTAGTAATGATAGCCTGCCAGGAGTTCACAGAATGCTTTAAAGATAATTTTTTGTAACAGCACATTTTGGAACCAACCAGAAAATCGTTCATACTATATTTGTTATTGCACAATGTGACAGGATTAATTATCGACCTCAAACTAAAGACATCCTTAGGTAGCAGCAAGCAAAACATGATTAAATGGGAAATGCGATTTGATGGGAAAGAGGACTATGTCATTCAAGAGTAGTATTTGAAATTTAAATAAGGGCAATTATATGGGCTAGCTGAAGTGAACAGGGATATAAGGATAAGAAATAGATCAATTAAAATAAAAAAAGTGGCAGACATTTAATGGGATATTTCAGAATAAAGAAACAATCTCAGGGAAGACCCATCATCTTTGGCTAACTAAAAAAATAGAGCAAACATCAAACTTAAGCAAAAGATTCCATGAAGGTGAGTGGCTGGTCAGATGATCGGACAGAAAATAATGAACAGCACAGAATGACTAAAATATTAATCAGAAGAAATAGAATACAACAGGAAGCTAGCTAGAAATGTAAAAAAAAGATAGCAAGAGTCTCTACAGGCATTTTGAAAGGAAGAGTAAGTAAATTAGTTTTAGTCCTCTAGAGTTAATAGGAATAGGGAGTTAATAGGAAATAGAAAGGAAATGGGGAATTTAATGAACAAGTATTTTTCTTCTGTATTTAGTTTAGAAGACACAACGATTAGTGATAGTTATAAATCAGGATATGGAGGAGTGAGCAGAACTTGGTGAAATTACAATCATAGATCATAGAATAGTACAGCACAGTACAGGCCCTCCGGCCAATGATGTTGTGCCAAGCATTTATCTTAATCTAAGATCAACCTAATCTACACACCTCTCAATTTACGTACATCCATGTGCTTGTCCAGTAGTCACTTAAGTGTCCCTAATCTCTCTGACTCTACTACCACTCTTGGCAGTGCATTCCACTCTACTCTTTGTGTAAAGAACCTACCTCTGACATCTCCTCCATACCTTCCTCCAATCACTTTAAAATTATGACCCCTCATGACAGCCATTTCTGCCCTGGGGAAAGGTTTCTGGCTATCTACTCTATCTATGCCTCTCACTATGTTATACACCTCTATCAAGTCATCTCTCTTCCTTTTTCTCTCCAGTGTGAAAGCCCGCACTCGCTCAACCTCTCTTCATAAGCCAAGCCCTCCAATCCAGGCAGCATCCTGGTAAATCTCCTCTGCGCCCTCTCTAAAGCATCTACGTCCTTCCTGTAAAGAGGCAACCAGAACTGGACAAAATATTCCAAGTGTGGTCTAACCAGGCTTTTACCAGAAGGGATTTTTATCACCAGTGGTCTAATCAGCAGGGAAGCTGTACTAAGAAAGTTGTTGGAGCTGCAGGCTAACAAGTCGTGGGTCCTGGTGGACTTCATTTTAGAGTGAAAGAAGTGGCTAATGATGTAACAGATGAAGTGATGTTAATTTTCCAAAAAAGTGCTTGAATATCGAATGGTTCTACCAGATAACTGGAAAGTAGCAAATATAACATCTTTATTCAAGGAGGGAAGGAGGCAGAATATTGGAAACTATGGGACAGTTAGCTTGATATCTGTCATGGAGAATTGGAATAATCAATCAAGGAAGCTGGAGCTGGGTACTTAGAATACCTCAAGGTAATTGGGAAGAAACAGCATAGTTTTGTGAAAGGGAAATTGTGCCTAACCAATTTTTGGAATTCTTTGAAGAAATAACATCCATTGTGGAAAAAGGAGCTAGCAGATGTAATTGGCAAGGTTCCACACAAAAGGTTATTATGCAAAGTCAGAGCCCATGGTATGGGGGTAACATGGATAATACATTTTAGCATGATCAGCTGGCTTATGGAAAACAGAGAGTATGTATAAATGTAGCAAGATCAGAAAATTCTGGAAAACCTTAGCAGGCCTGGCAGCATCTGTGGAGAGAAAGCTTTGGGTCCAGTGATCGATCTTCAGTTCACCCCATCTTCTGCATATATACTAACCACTTTCCAGCATTTGCAGTTTTTTATTTTATTTATATGTATACATTTGTCTTTTTCAGATAGGCAGGATGTGACAAGTGGGGTCCTAGCAGGGGTCTATGCTGTTTGCAATTTATATCAATGACTTAGATAAGTGGAGTGAAGACATGCTGGCTAAATGATTACAGCTATAGGTTGGAAAGTATGTTTGAAGAGGACACAAGGATACAGATAGTTTGAATGAGTTGGCAAAAATCTACCAGATGGAGTACAGTGTGGAAAAATGTGAAGTCGTTCACTTTGGCAAAAGAATGAATTTGCAGAGTATTACTCAAATGAAAAATTACTTCAGAATTCTGTGATAAAGAAGGATCTAGATGTTCTAGTGCATGAATCACAAAATGTTAGTATTTGGGTACAGCAAACAATTAAGGTTAAGTGAATGCTGTCTTTTATTACAAGAGGAACATAAAAGTAAGGATGTTAAGCTTCATAGAGATCATTGGTTACACCACAGTTCAAATTCTGTGTTTAGCTTTGATCTCCTTAGCTGAGGAAGATACATTTGGTTGGGTCAAAGGAGGATTATTAGATGGATATCTGAAATGAACAGATTGTCTTACAAGGAAAGTTTGGATAAACTGGGCTTGTTTTCACTAGTTTAGAAAAGAGAGGGGTGCTTGATTGAAGCGGATCACATCCTTAATAGTCTTGACAAGATGGATGTGGACACATTATTTCTCTTGTGGCTAAATCTGAAATCAGCGCCTCAGTTTAATGGTTAGGGGGTTGTCCTTATATGACAGAAATGAGGGGAAATATTTTCTCTAAGGGTTGTGCACTTCAGAATTCTTTGCCTCAGAAGGTGGTGGAAGTGGGGCCATTGAATATTTTTAATGTGGAGGCAGATAGATTCTTATTACAAAGGAAATGGAAGCTTATCAGGAGTAGATGCAAATGTGGAATGCAAAACACAGACAGCTCAGCCATGTTCTTACTTAATGGCAGAGCAGCTTTGGGAAGCCAAATGCCTTAATTTTGTTCCTAATTTGTACAAATATTGTATATATATTCGTATCATATATAGCACACTGGTATCTGGTTGCTTGCAAAGGTGAAAAAACATTCCAAAATGACAAAACATTCTATTCCCCAGCATTTGACTTCCACTTGGAAAACAGATTTGATTATAACATGTCAGTCTGGATCAGTGAGATGCCTACTTGTCTCTGTAAAAATGTACTGAGTTCATATTTTAGAACTGGAGAACATAATTTAGGCTGACACTTTGGTGCATTAGTGATTGGTGTACTTTTTCATTAAGGATACATCTTTAGAATGAGGCATTTAAACAGTCTATCCACCTATTAGTTTGATGTAAAAGCTCTCGAGATACTATTTTTAAAAAAAGGGATTTTTGCAAATGATATGGCCAACCTTTCATCCTTCAACTCACACTGGCATGACAGTGGGACCTACTACCCTGGCTACAGTGTTTTCCACAAAGAGCAATGATGACACTTCAAAAACTTAATCCGTAGGATATGAAGAGCTTGAGGACCATGTGAGGATGTAAAGGGAGTTAAGTAAATTATTCCTTTTCAAATGGAATAAAGCAACAAATATTTTGTTACCATTAAAATTACATGACTTTTCAGATTATAATAACCAGAATCTTTCTTTCCCTTAGAGAATTTGTTTGAGGGAAACGTGTAAACATTCCCAATCCATTCCACAATACACTGTATTGAGAGCTCACATTGCCTCCAGCCACTTTGAAACCAATGCTCAAAGGAATACAGTCCACCATTAAACTGGTCTTCGTTTTTTAACCTCTCTACCCAATTAATTTTTAATGTATAGTCTATAAAGAATAGATATGCAGACCAATGGTATAATGATTAATACCCTGCGACTCTGACTGTAATGAATCCAAGACTTTCGTTCTTATGAGCTAGGTCACTTGTAAGACATGAATCATATCCCATAATTTTGCATAATGTATCTTTGATTCATATACTGCTACAGGAATTGAATCATGCGATTTGCATAGTGAAAAGTGTATCTACTTCTGTAATCCTGTTATTCTTAATTTGCCACCTGACTGTACTTTAGATCTCAATACACTTTCTCCTTTAAAGTAGTTTTATTTTTCACTTCTCTTTTCCTAAAGGTGCTGAATATTGAACAGTATAGTTCTAAAGGTATTGGTTTCCTTCCAAGTACATTGGTCATGGAGTTATTCTTGGGACATGAGCTCAGGCAATGAGTGGTGGCAGGTCATTCAACCAAGGAGGGACCATTAACCAAAAAATATAGTCTTAAGCACTATCTTTACCAAATATTTCAGGAGATGGTTTCCTATGCTTCTCTTGAATATCATGGATCTTTGCTGCTCTGTTTTGGACAAAAGGTGGATCAACAGTCAGCTCAGATGCTGGAGGAATTAAACCTCGTTCAATCAAACTCAGAATACCTATGGAAGAAGCAAAAATATCATTAGCAGTAACTGTGAGTAATGTAAAATAATTATTTCATGAAGCACAGGATATGACCCTTTTAGAAAGTAGGAGTAAGCTGCAGACAATGTTGCAATGTGTGGAGCAGTCCTGCTTCAACTTGTTTTGAGGCTTCTGGCAGAACATAGAGAAGTTCTGTGCAAAACAATATCCCAAACCATTAAAACCACACATTTCACACAGAAAAGCTCATCAAGTTTGTGTAGTTAAACTAACATAATAGGAAAAGTCCTAAAATTGATTGATGCCTAACTTTATTGCACATAACATTGTGTGATGTAGTCTAGTATTACCGACCTTTTCTTGCATCTTTTTCAGATACAAATGGAGGAAGGAGTGATGGATTTTCACGGTGGGAAACAGGCAAAATGGCAAGTGTACCCACTGTAGAACCTTTAATAAGTTTTTGAGGAGGTATCTGTTGGAGAGAAACGCTATGAATTAATGTTATTTTCATTTTGAGAGGTTGCGGTTATAAACTTCTTGTTGTGAATTTCATGCACATTCACTTGCAGCGAACATCAGTATGGCCCACCAGGTGACCAAACCTCCATGGTTCATTGCTGACACCTGAACTTAAACTGTGCTGGTATTCATTTATAATAAATTACTGCTAACTATAACATCTTTTCTGGTCTCCAGGCTATTTATAAATAAAATATTTATATATCATCTCCCTTGTTCTTCTCAATATTACTTTCATTCGATGTAAAGGTGAAATAGATAAAGAGAAATGTTGAGACACTTTTCCCTTTTAGTCCTTTCACATTAAGGGCTTCTGTTTAATTCTGGATCAGTCCAGTGCAATAACATCCATTGTCTTCTAAGAATATTTAGGGGCCTTATATTCCATTAAGTTTGGTGAATGATAATTCTGCCTTCCAAAGATGGTCCACTTTTCAACAGTGCTTCAGTGGAGATACATATCTACTCTTGACCTATTCAACTGAGGAGAGATTTTCAGACACCCAGAATTCAGTGGGTAAGCTTAGCTTCTCTTCGCTATTAAGCAAACAAGGACATCTATACGGAAACAATTATCTCAGTAGAAAGTGGAATGGCCCAAAATATTAACTTATGGTCCTATCTGGTTTTACTCTTTTTTCCTTCATCATCCTGTTTATTTAGTAAATGCTGATTGAAATTATTCGAGACAAAGTCAAACATTCTCTGCAATTACTATTTGTATTAAAGTAGAAAGTAGCTGAAGAATTCTGTGCATGTAAAGTGGAAGAGGATGACAGTTCATAGGAAAAATATGTATCTAATTAAACTCTTTCTTGATATAGGCAGCACTCTATCCACTCTTTCAAGGACTTTCATCACTGGAAGTATTAAATATTTTAATATTAGTGAATAGTACATTTTCAGAAACATTATTCAGTATCTCATTTAAAAGGTGTATTACATTGAAGTACAGTGACTCATAATATGTAGGAAAAATTAGCAATCACAGCAATTCTTTAAGAGGCATGACTGTTGCACATTTTTGCCATGATTTTCTCAGGGACCGTTAAAAATTAAATGCTCATTGAGACATAATGCTTCAAAATAGAGGACAGTTTTGTGACATCAATAATGTAGGTCACAAATAAGGATATAACAATCTAAATGAAGAGTTACCATTTCAATATTAATTTATAAGAAATGTGATTGTTTTGATGATGTAACAAAAATGTCTGCAAAGTAGTCTTGAGGTAGAACTTTATACAAATTTCATGCATTGCATGAGAATAAAAAATAGCAGAAGTAGCAGAAAGTGAAAAAAGAGAAAAAAAATTGAGGTAAAAGATATGTGCTGGCTGATAGCATTGAAAATGTCAATTCCAGGCAGAAGTCCAGCTTCTACCAGTCAGAAAGTATGGACCCATCTTATTGTAATTCATGGCTGGACCTCTATCTTGCCCACAGACAGCTGTAAACCAGCAGCCCATAGCATCCCAATCAGGCACCATGTTACCAAAGAATGCTGAAACACACTGGAACACCATTACTGCATCCATGCAGCACGTTTCTATTGCACCCTGCGTAGCTGAATGACAGACTTGTCTTGTATTCCAGATGACAAGCGCTGGATAAAAACTTAAACAAATGGTGACCTTTAGAAAGATTAATTTGTTTACCAACAAATGTTCTTCTGTCATAAGAGATGGGGGTGACCTTCACTTCCCAAATGCTGGGTTGAAAGTATACTGATTGTAGTCATCTGTTCCTTAGCTCTGCTTTGGCAGTTATCTCTGATTTTTGTCACAGTGACATTGTATTAATTTGTATATTTCTTGTAAAGATTTTATTAACGTAACAGGCAATTTTTGAATTACTGCAGTGTAACCAGAATCTACTGAATTAGACACATGCCAGATCACATGCAAGGAGAACAATCCATAAGTATTGACTACAAGTTTTATTATAAAAAAATGAGGAATAAAAACAAATGGAGCCAAGGTACAATTATGCACAATGGATACTGTTAAATACCATGACAGCAGTCCTATGTAATTTGGATATGTACTGATAACTGTGCTCAAATGCAGATTTTATATTTAAAAAAGAGCAGCTTTTATCTCAACATTTTAAAAGCACAGTAACGGTTTTTGACTCCAAGTACTTCAATTTACCTTGTAAGTGTATTCAAGGGAATTAGTATCAAATTATTGAATAATGTGCATTATATTTCACAATTCTCAAAGAGATATATTTCCTCAGCAAAGGCTTTACAAGAAAGACGAACCACCCATGACTAAAGAAGTTAAGGATGGTATCAAAATACACAGTTAGAAATCACACAACACCAGGTTATAGTCCAACAGGTTTAATTGGAAGCACTAGCTTCGAAAGTGCTCCGAAAACTAGTGCTTCCAATTAAACCTGTTGGACTATAACCCGGTGTTATGTGATTTTTAACTTTGCACACCCCAGTCCAACACCAGCATCTCCAAATCATCAAAATACACCATTGTGAAATTTGTGGTAGAACTGAAAAACATAAGAACAGGAAGCAAGAATATAAGTAGTTGTCCTTGACCCTACTCCAGCATCCAATACAATCATAGCTAATCTTGTGCCTCAAATTCAATTTCCTACCTCTGCCTCAAATTCAATTTCATGATTCCAAAAACCCAACAATCTGTGTATCTCAGCCTTCAATATATTCAATGATGGAGCATCCACTACCTTCTTGGATAGAGGATTATAAAGATTCATAATCCTTTCAATGAAAACTGGGAAAGAGGAAATGATGGCTAAAAACATGGAAGAAAATAATTTATGTGAATACATTAACAAGAAATATCAAAACAGACAGCAAGAGCTTCTACATGTACACATATTTTAAAAAGTAGTTAAATCAAATGTTGGTCCTCCAAGGATGAGACTGAGGAATTAACAATGGGAAACAAAGAAGTGTCAGTGATTTTAAACAATGATTTTGTGTCTGTCTGTGGTACAAAACACTAAAAGCAATCCTTTAATAATAGATGATCAGGAAGCATCAGAGAGGAAGAATTTAAAACAATTCTCATCGCTGGAGTAAATGTATTAGACACACTAACTTGACTAAAAGCTGACAAGTCCCTTGGACCTGATTGCATGTATTTAAATAACTTAAAATAAATTGCTACAATGACAGTGGACTGGTTGTAAAATTCCCTCGATCCTGTAAATATCCCAGCGAATTGGAAAACTGTAAATGCAATGTTCTATTTACAGAAGGGAGACAGAAAACAGAAACCATAGGCCAGTTGCCTAAGATTGGGTGGCATGGTGGCTCAGTGGTTAGCACTGCCTCCTCATAGCGCCAAGAACCTAGCATCTGGCCTCACGGGACTGTCTGTGTGCAGTTTGCACATTCTCCCTGCGTCTGTGTGGGTTTCCTCCGGGTGCTCTGGTTTCCTCCCATATACCAAAAGATGTGCAGGTCAGGTAAATTGGCCATGCTAAATTTCCCACGGTGTTAGGTGCATTAGTTAGAAGTAAATGTGGGGAAATGAGTCTAGTGGTTTACTCTTCAGAGGGTCCATGTGGACTTGTTGGGCTGAAGGGCCTATATCCACGCTGTAGGGAATCTAATCTGTAGGGACTCTAATCTAATCATGTGTCATAAGTGAATTGTTGGAATCCATTGTTGAGTAGTAATAGCTGGATATTTAGAAACTCATAATACAATCAAGCAAAGACCTGGTTTCATTGAAAGGTAAATTTTTTTTGCCAAAGTTATTAGAGTTTTTTTGAAGACATACATGCAAGGATAAACCAGTAGGTGTATGGAATATGGATTTCCAAAAGGCTTTCAGTGAGATGTCACGTAAAAGCAAACCTAAAGATGGATGTCTCTTCTACAATAGCACTTAATACTTTCTTGAGGGCATCAGGAAGCAGGGAGCCCCGGCCCCTAACATCCCTGCTTCGGCCGATTCTCAACTTCTGGACAGCAAGCCCCTTCCTGTCACCTTCAGCCAGCTGTTAGTTACCTTATTTCATGGATCGCATAATGATCTCATGAAGGTTTCTATTCCCAGTGGTGGGTAGCAGTAAAGGAAAGGTGGTAGCCTCTAACAGATTGGTAGATGGAGTAGGTATTGCAAGTAAATGTCTCTGTTGAAGCCAGGAGCACCAGTGGCAGCACTGCACTGTCTACTAGGGAATGATTCCCTTAGGACTCCTAGAGATTGAGTTGGTGGAGGTGCTGCCAGTTCTGGTAGCAAAGATCTGGTACCCCTGTCACCCTCATTAAGTTCTACCTAAAGAATCTTCAAAGGGTTGTAGGTTGCAAATGGGTAAAAGATTAATTGATCGAGCATCACGTGGAAAACTATAAGATTGTCCATTTAGTTTTTAGGAAGAATAGAAAGACAAAGTATGATTTAAAAGGACAACGACTAAACAGTCCTTTGGTACGCAGGGACCTGTATGTCCTTGTATAAGAATTGCAAAGTTAGCATGCAGGTACAGAAGGCAGTTAGGAATGGAAATGAAATTGTGGTCTTTAATTGTGGGATTGGAGCATAAATGTCCACACCTGGAGTATTGCATGCAGTTTGGGCCTCTTTATTCAAGGAAGGACATACTTGCATTAGACAATTCAGTAAAGGTTAATTATTAGGTTAAGCACATTGTGAGGAAAGGTTAATCAAACTGAAGTTTAAAAAAAGAGGTGATATTCTCAAAACGTGAAATTCCGAGGGTAGATGCTGTGAGTTGTGGGGCATCCAGAACTAGGCAGCATATGAAGAGTCACCTATTAGGACAGAGTTGAATGGAAATTTCTTCTCTTAGAGGGTGAATCTTTGTAATTCATGCCACAGAAAACTGAGTCATTGAATATATTCAAAGCGAGGATAGATATTTGAACCATAGGTTCAACAGATAGGAAGGTGAAACTGGAATGAACATTTGCTCATCCATTACTTTATTGAATGGCAGAAGAAGCATGAAGACATGACCTAATCCTATTTTTTATTTTTTATATTCTTATGTTTATAGACATGTCACTGTCAATGAAGTGTAAAATCTCACAGAGGTGCAACAATTCAGACTTCCAATGTTGACTAAGGCATGTGGTGAAAAATATATGGTTCTTAAATGATCAGTGTGTGATAATCCGCTTTTTTAATTACCTAAATTGTTCTGGTAGCTTGTTCATTTCTTGGAATACAAAACCATCCATTTCAGGGGAGCAATGTTTGTTACAACATCAAATGAGTGGATAGGATATAAACAAAACACAAGCCAAATAGCACAAAAGACAACAGCATCAAGAGAAAAACCATTCACAATCTCACTTTTGTTAAGTTTGTTCCACAAAAGTGTTTTTTTTTTAAACTGCACATTAGTGCCTGCTCCCAACCAGTCTTTGACTGCTGCTTTACAATAATCTTCTTCCTAATGGTTGTATTATGCTTGTTTTGTGCACAGCACCACTAGCCAAGCTGTGTGTTATATTATGCATTGGGGAATATTTCCTTCTTTTCTTCAAAAAGTGAATAATCATATTTTTCATGGTGTTTAATAATCAAAATTGTGCATGCCACTGATTTTTACTGTGGCTGACTTTGTGCAACATGAATTTACTAATGGGACAAGAAGAAAAATTGCCAATTATGATACACCTCTAATAAATCCCATTTCATATTTCTCAAGCTACTGTTAAGCAATTTAACTAGTATAAAAATAAATATGTAGTTAACCCAGCTGTGCATTAATAGCATTCATTTCAAAAAGGAAGTATTCACAAATGGTGACACAAAATGTTTGCAAGATCTAGCTAAATGACCTAAATGTATACTGAGATCTTGTTGGTCTGTGTATTAGACAAATAAAGCCTGAGAAGCTAGTCATACAAATATTGGCAAATTGCAACTGAGCTAACTGCTTGTCTATAGTTCCAAAGATTAGAGTGAGATCATGTTGAAGAAGAGCATTCCCATAGCTTAACATTGAGATGAAACACTGATATCAAAGTTATTTTGAATTTAAATCCTTTAGTGCTTAGACATAGATGTTAGAAGGGATTTAGTCAGGCTAAAAAAAGTTGCAAATTTGGATATTTTTAGTTTGCAGAAAGGGTCGGTACTTACAAACAAAAACACACACATTTAGGAAAATGCTCAGGAGAATCTACAAAGAATTAGAAAAACAATTAGGCAAATGAAAATTACATTTTACCTCACGCAAAATCAAATACATCACACTTCAACTAATTTGACTAAATTGCTGAAACAAGATAGATATTTTGTTGATGGTTTTCATCTTCCACTCATCAAAACATTGGTAAGGACACCAATTTAAGAGGAAAACCAATATTTCTACTGCATGATAGTAGACTGCGATTGATTGAAAAATAGATTCTCAACGGTAGATGTATTATCATTGAGAATGCACTCATAAAGCTAATTAGGCTAACTGCCAGGCTTTGTTTAAATTTTAGACCATGATGCTGATCGATCAGTCCAATGTTCTGAGAAATGAACCACTGAATGCAAGTTACTATTTTGTTGAGTTGAAACAGGTGGAGTATATTTACAAGTTCTTTCTGTGTATTAATGTGTATACCTTCCAATAGTACAAAAGTGTGTCATACTGAAAGTCCAACTAATAAACTTAAACTGATTGTCAGTTTAATTCTTCACACACTGAGGGTTAGCTAGCAATTTTCAAATCATATCTAATGTTGGACACTGTGATATCAGCTTTGCTAGCATGAGCTGGTTGGATATTTTTAGTTCCTTGCTGGTTATAAACAGCTAAAGGAATATGCTGCTGCGAGTCCTTGAGATTTTCAGCCTATATACCTGGCATCACTGCCACTGAAACTCATATAGCACACTACTCCTTTGTATGATAGGCAGAATGTCTCTTTGGCTTGATGATAACATTCTGTTCGTGGCTAACATTACTCATGTTGCTACTGCATAGCAGTAGTTAGCTTAACCCGTTACAAATTTTTGAGAGATTTTTCCAGAATAGTCGAAGTTAGACTATGTCCCCATGAGTGACTGCCTTAGCATGTTTTCTGAGTTTGTACTATAAACAGCAAGAAATAATCTGATTAAAGGTAGTCATTATCCAAAACGATGGTCTTGATGTACCCTATTTCAGTATCAGTGTTGCATGGTGAAAAATACCTCAGGTTCTGTATATATGCCAAAACATATGGAACTGCCATGGGATTCCTACTAGGCCAAAGTCTTGCAAATATCTCTGGTGAATGCCATGAGGAACGTTTTTCCCAGGTGCATTTTTTGACGTACAGATAATATATTTACCATATTGGAATGTGCAGTTGCCTATTAGAAACTCCTTTTGTACCTTAATTGGCTCCATCCCGCACTCAAATTCACATTTGAAATGGAACATTCAAATAAGTTCCACTTTTTTAAGTCCGCGGAAATGGGGATCTCTACCACCGTCTACCTAAAACATATCATCATTGGCTAATAGATGTTGGGGTACATGCAGAGTTCTACGTACAATAAGACTGACCTCATTAGTGACTTCTAAAAAAGGTCAGAGCTATTTGTTCATCATGCAAACGTTGTGCTGAAATATGCTGTTTCAAAGTAATTCTGATGGATATTGACTACTCTGATCAGATCATGTTTTGCACAATATCATGCAAACTCATGAAATACAGCCACCCACCATCCTGACTCTTGCTGCTGTGAACTTTGAAAGAACTCGATATGCATAATATATGATAGTGTTTAATTTCATGGGATAAGCACAATTGGAATACAGACTGAAAACAGGCACTACAAGTACTTAAGTCAATGAAACGATTCAGTATCAACAATGTCCAATCCTTTAGAAAGATCTGTGATTTGGCCAAACTCCAATTGCTTCTGCTGATGCTATGGTCATTGCTGCTGATGTGTATTCTCATTATTGGCAAAGCGACACATCAGTTAGCTTTTAAATGTAGCTTCAACAATGTACCAACTAACTTCTGAACTGTCTCCAGGTGATACCTGTGTGATTTCGATTGCAGCAGTAAATTTGGATTTAACAATATCATTGGATGATGGTTTTAAATGACCACTGTTAAATTAGTCAGTCATTGTATACTATGTGCAGAAAATGAGCTGGCCCAGTCATACAAATTCTGTGCTGACAAGAGCAGGTCAGGTGCTAGGAATGCTGCAGTGAATAACTCAACTCCTGACACCCAAAGCTTATCCACCATCTACCAGGTAAAACCCAGAAGTGTGATGGAATAGTTCTGATTTGACTCGAAGAGTGCAATTCCAAACAACAATCTAAGTTTGACACCATCTAAGACAATGCAGCTTGCTTGATTGGCACCTCATCTACAAACATTCATTGTGTCCACCACTAATGCTCAGTAGCAACACAGTGTATCATCTATTACAGAAAAAGCTCCTCAAACAGCACTTTCCAAACTGGTAACCACCACCAGAAAGACAAAGACAGCAAATAGACAATAACACCAGTGCCCTCCAAGCTACTTACCAACCTGACTTCGAAATGTATCACAATTTCTTCAATGTTGTGGGGTTAAAATCCTAGAACTCCTCCCTAGCATTCCTAAATGGCATATATCAAATGACTGCAGGAGTTTAAGAAAACAGCCCACCACTACTTTCTTATTAGGAATGGGTAATAAATGCTGGCCCATCCAGTGACACCAACATCCCATGAATGAATAAATTTAAAAAAATTGATATTCCTATACCTTGAAGTTAACAGAAGGGGAATTTAGATAGTTGTCAAAAACTATATCAACCCATCTTATGCCATCTTCTAAAGTTTTAATTATCTATTTTCACTTGTATTCACCTTGTAGTCTCTGTAAGTCATCAATTGATATACCCAACATCACAGCAAACCTGAATAACCCAAACTTCAGCATGCAAGGTCCTCTGGGAGCACCACGGAACTGTGTCTGATGTGATAGGTTCTGTCTGTAGGGTCGCTCATTTTTAAAACAATTTTAGTTCTCTGCCCCGTACAAACCCATTCAGCCATCTACCCTCCATTGCGTAAAAAATAATAATGCTGTGAGGCTGCAAACTCCATTTCATTAGACACCCTGCTTAGAATTCTACTGATGCTCCTATCCTTTCCATGCTTTGACTAACTACAAATTAAAAGCAGTGGTCCACACAAGTCAGTAGCAATCCTAAGCAAATCCTAAACATGACTAATAACTCTCAACTTCCATGGTAACTGAAAAGCTAATCAGAATTGGTATGTGGGATATTCTGAGTTCGCTTATGGGAGGAAAATAAAATCAGAAACTGTTTCTGCATCATTCAGCTAAAAATGGCTGTATGTTCTGGTTGGGAGAAAAGGAACGTACATTCATATAATGAAGTAATTTTGGAAATTTGGTAGAGGTGGGCATTTTCTATTTTCACCAAATGGCCTATTTTTCCATTGACACAGTTCCCATTTAATAGACTTGTGTTAAATTTCTTTGATGTAGTTATGGGATGAACAAACTTAAAAATCGCATAACACCAGGTTATGGTCCTACAGGTTTATTTGGAAGTTTGAGCTTTCGGAGCTCTGCTCCTTCATCAGGTAGTGATCTCTGATCAATATTCATTTTTGATCAAAGTACAACCCAGACTAGTTTTCAGGCATACAATTACAATATTACCAGACAAAGCAATCAGAAAATTTCTTGCCTTCGACTCTTATTTTTATGTATAATTGTGTATTGATTAACAACTGAATATCTGAAGCTCAAAGTTTGTGATCTAATCTGAAAAAGATACTTGGAATCCAAACTAACTTATCTATGCAACATATATAGTATAGGATTTTGTTGAAAACACTTTGGATTTCCTGATTTTCTAATTACTAGAAGCTTCATTTTCTTTTCTTACAACACAATTTTTCATTTATTGAGTTGCATGCACTCAGTTGCCAAAGTTGGCTTTAACTGCCAAGAATCTGTCAAGTTACAGCCTGAAAACAAGTGACTTTCATCGGTGTTGCAGATGCCGTCATTAAACTAAAATTTCTCCATAGCTTTACTGAAATCAAGCCCAAAATGATTCTCACATTTTTCTACATAAGAACAATTCATTCATTCCAAAAACAATTCACTAAGTCCACATTTTAAAGATGTAATATGATATTGTGCTATGGAAATGGAAGTTTTGTTAACAACGTTTCAAAAAGATATGGACAATTATTTATTCCCAATTCACTCACTCCACTAAACAAACCATATATAATTTTGTATCCAGTGTTAATGTTTCTTCAAAGTTGCATTCTCAGACCCCAAGCACAAACCAACCCACAATGCAAAAATGGTTGCAGAGGTTCAAATAATCAAGGTTTGGAACAGTAACAGAGACACTACCAATTTTTACCTTCTCACTTGCAAACATACCTTATTGTACACAATAGACTTATGAAATTAAAGCTTCACTTTACCAAACTACTATTTATTTGTGTTCTCCCTTACTTTGCATTACACAAGAATAACATTCAGTGTAGCACTATAATATTATAGATCAAAAAGGGAAAGAAAACACAGATTGTAACAGAGAATGCACAGTGAGACATTGGCGAGGCATCTCTTCCTGTATCCTATTCAATTTTGTTTCAAAAGTAAACATACAAAGAGATCTCATAATGCTGATGCACCAAGCAAATAGATCCAGCGTGCTAGCTATCTCCTTTAAATAATTGGACTTCTACAAGTATACCTTCATTAAACCAAATAGACTTTAACCTATAGACTTAAAGCTGCTTGCTTTAAAAGTTTGTACCCCCATAATTAACCGTAATCATTTAAATAAAAGGATTTGCAGTGGAAATACCAAAACTACATTTATGCAGAAGGAGAACCTCAGTTATGGTTCAAGGAGACAGCCTTGATTAAAAAGGCAAAAAAAAGCCTGGTCTTTTTCTCAGAAACATCTCAGAATACTTCACAAGAATTACCTTGAAATTCAGTAATTATTATGTTTTGTCTACAATAAGGTTTCACTGACAGGACTCAGATGAATGATTAATTAAATTTAATTTTAGTGAAGTTCAAACACTGGTTTTGTGAGTAAAATTTAATAGGCTGAGGGAATATTGTTGACAGGACACTGGCAAATTCACTATTCTTCAATTAGAGCTAATGGATCTTTATCAACCATAAACTGGGACATTGCACCTTGAGATCTTATCCAAGAAATTGCATGGTATAATGATGAAAACAGGAACACTGGATAATTTTTATTTGACTAATATGGGTTTCTGATGCTACTTCCATCATCAGAACCATCAGAGATTGGTTAACTCACTACAGAATTGAGAAACTTCAATATAATGAATGGACATCAGCATCATTCTGAATGCTGATCCTACCCATCCAATCTAATAAAATATTACATTCTATACAAGAAAGAAGCTTTTTTTCTTTAGATACACCTCTTGTAGAATAGGTCAAATTTCAACCTATTACTTAATGTTCTTGGAAGTCAAGACAAAATAATCCAACCTTAAAAACAATGAATTGGCATTATTTAATTACTGATAACTTTTCCATCATTGTCCAATAACACATGGAAAGGAATTACTGTACTTACATCAGGTATCTCATTCTTAATAAGAGGAAGCTGAATCCCATAGTTCTGGTGTAAAAGATTTCTGTTCTTTGGATTGGTGGGATCACGTAAAATCCTCATATCCATGGCATGCTTGTGCTATTGAAAGATTAAATTAGTTCATTTCTACAAATGTAGTTGAGCAAAAGTATTGCTTCCTTCTAAATAATTGAACAATTGTTAGATACAGAAGTTTAGATACGAATACAGATGGGTTTTCTTTCTTTTGGAAGCAACCACTTCTATCTTTTGTCCTACATCATTTTACTTTTCCATTTATATTCACAATATGTCACACAAACTGATATAAAATGGACAGGAAAAGGTCAGCTGCTCATCAAGCCTTTCCCCCTAAGGAAATAGTGCAAGTCCTGCACACCATTGTTATCCTCACTGCACAATTTCCAAACAGAAGCAAAACAAATGTAAAACTCGGGATAAATTTAAGGCATAGAAAGTTCAGTGACATTCCTCTCAGAACCCTAAAGTAATCAGAGATGCTTCAGGAAAGCATGGTGGCTGACAGACAAATTCCCCAATCCTCCTCTGACCTGTTATAGACAGTGAAGTCAGCTATAGTTTAGAACTTGTGCAGAACCCTTTCAAACAACTGCAGTCAATCAGCACTCACTGCACAAGCTAGCAACTTTTATTATTAAATGCAGGTTGAAGACTCATTGTGAGAAGAAACATTTGACACCTATCCCAGTTCTACACTTATTTAACTTATATGCACACTTCTGTTCCTCCTAACCTTTCAAACCCCGACAGGAACTTGCAGACAAGGATAGGCCATTTGGGCACTCATTTAGATCACAACTAATCTGCAGCATAACTTCATCTATCCAAAATGATTTTGTAATCCTTAATACCTAGGAATAGCAACAATAAATCAATTGCAGTTCTGAAGGTTTCTTATACTTCTGAAAGTAGTCTATAGCCTATCCCAAAGCCCATGGACAAAAACTAATCCTTCCATTACTTTAAAAATTCTTCAAAATCTAATTTTCCACCATGAAAATGCCCAGCTATCTTAGTCTTTCCCACATTACAATAGCAAACATGGGGAAATGGCACTGAGGTACATGATCAGACATGATCTAGAATGGCAGTTCAGGCTCAAGGGCCTGAATGACCTGCTTTTATGTTTTGAAAAATGCTAAGTGGTCTGTAAAGTGCATTGAGCTGAAAATGTGTTGCTGGAAAAGCGCAGCAGGTCAGGCAGCATCCAAGGACCAGGAAATTCGACGTTTCGGGCATAAGCCCTTCATCAGGAAAGGCTTATGCCCGAAACGTCGAATTTTCTGTTCCTTGGATGCTGCCTGACCTGCTGCGCTTTTCCAGCAACACATTTTCAGCTCTGATCTCCAGCATCTGCAGACCTCACTTTCTCCCTGTAAAGTGCATTGAGACTTCCAAAGGTCATAAAAGACATGTTGCTGCATATGCATTAATCTCCCTAGAATTGTTTGTTTTGCAATCAATTACCCAGCAATAGAAGCCAACAATCTATTTGCTGCTGCAATAGCCTTACAGCATTGGTCAAGATCCTTCAGTTCTTCATGCATACCTTAATCACTCAGTTTATTTAACAACCTTATGTTTGTAACTTGAGAATGTGTACATACCTAGTTTTGTACCAACCCTACGACAAGATTGCATTTATCCACTGCCATTCCATTCCCCAACCCCCGCTCATGTATTTAGATCTGTTGTAATCTACTTTTCTCATCTAAGGTCATAATATCTATTCATTTTACATCAACTGAAACTTTGTAGACAATTTGGCCAATCAGATCATTGATTAAAATAGTAAGCAGCAGTAGATCAAATGGAGAGCCTGTGGGACTCCACAATTAACTGCTCCCCAAGCAGAACTACTACTAATAATAACAACCTTTTATACACTAAGATGCCAACTCCTTAAGCAATCCCAAATCCATCTGCTAATTCCACAGATCTCTATTTCATTAAGTAGCCTATTATGAAGCACTTGGTTGACAATCAAGATTATGGAATTTCAAATAGATCATATACATCTATCAAACTCCTCAAAACACATTCAATGAAGTTGGTGACATGCGAACATGGTTTACAGAGGTAGTGCCTTGAGGTAGGCTTGAGTACCCTCTTCACTATCAAGGTGGTCATACCATGTATTTCTAATGATCCCTTCCAGCAACATACCTCCAATGGTGGTCAAACTAATGGGCTTGCAATTCTCCAGTTCTGACTTCTGCCCTTTGTGAATGTTGGCACCACATGGATCATCTTCCAGTCCATGAAAACGATTCCAGGTACTAGTGAGCTATAAAGAAGCTTGCTGCGCTCAGTTTCTCCTTCTCCGAGCATCCATGTGAATGTTGTCAGAGCCAACAGCTAAAACAATTTTGATACTCTCATTCTAACCAGAACTTCTGTATTCAGTTGACACTCTGAACTTTAATGCCAATTGTATGATATTTTACTGGAAAGTCAGTACTGTCATCTGCAATGAAGGCAGATTTCACAGCAGTAATATAAAAGAAAGACTTAAATGTATAAACACAACTGTCAGACCTTAGGACACTCAAATCACTGAACAATCAATCAAACACTTTTTGTGGTACAGTATTGGAATGTAGATAATGTAACAGCCAACTTGTGCAGAGAGACCATCATGAACAGCAATTAAATGAATTCTATTCTGATTAAAGGGTTGGCATAGTGTCTCAGTGGTTAGTACTGCTGCCTCACAGCGCCAGGGTCCCAGTTCAATTCCAGCCTTGGGCAACTGTCTGTGTGGAGCTTGCATATTCACTGCGTGGGTTTCCTCCCACAATCCAAAAATGTGTGGTTCAGGTGAGCTGGCCATGCTAAATTGTCCATAGTTGTTAGGTGCATTAGTCAGAGTGGGGTGGGTGACTCATCGAAGGGTCAGTGTGGACTTGTTGGGCCGAAGGGCCTGTTTCCCCACTGTAGGGAATCTCATCTAAATAAATGACCAGAACATCTATTTTCATGTTTGTTGAGGGATGCATATTGGTCAGAACAGGAGAACTCCCCAGCTCGTCCTCAAAATGTGCCATGGGGTTTTATATCAAAATGGGCTTTTATATCCACTTGAGAGAATGGATGGGCTAATGATTTAATGTTTAATCCAAAAGATCAAATCTCCAGTAGTACAACGCTCCCTCAGTATCATCCTGAATCATGTGCTCATGTATTGGAAGTCAGACTAATCATATCATTGGAATTCACCTGAATTTGACCTGCAAAGTTCCTCAGTGGCTTATCCAGCTCCCAACTGACGACTAACATGACTTTAAAAAAATCTTGCTATTGTTACTACAGCTTCCCACTTCTATCTTCCACAATCATCCCTTTGGTTGCTCTGATACCTGCTGTTGTTGCCTTCAGGCAGGTACAAATGAGGTGTATTCAGATATATCATCTCATGCACACCAGTCAGGTGATCCTGTTAAATATTCTGCTACAGAATGCGGTTGAGGCCAGAACACTGAATGTTTTAAAAAAGGAGTTTGAAATAGTTTTAGGACTAAAGGGGTTAAAGAGTATGAGTAAAAAGCAGGAACAGGGTACAAGTTGGATGATTAGCCATGATCATATTGAATAGCTGAGCAGGCTCAGAAGGCCGAGTGGCCTACTCCTGCTCTTATCTTCTGTGTTTCTATGTTAGCATGTATATGCACACTGGTTTGCTTGTTCCAATCCCAACTTGTAAGATAGGCAGATAATCTGTTCTGCTTAGACCTGTCAGGAAATGTGCAAGATGAGGCTGGAATGATCACAAGTTCATTGCAGGTCTTTAGGCCACCCATCTCAATAGATCTCATTATAACATCTGATCAGTTGTTAAATGATTCCAGGGATTAAACCTTTGTCACTCTTTCCAGGAGCCCATTTCATGCATCAATCCCTGTTAAATCTGAAGAAGAACTCTCTCAAATTGGTCCAAATTTTGTTTCTCACTCACTTGATATTGTGAAGTTTGTTATATTATTGACTTTTCATTGATTTTTTTTCTTCCAGATTTGCCATTCCTTACAATTTACTACCAGTGATCTTCAAGATCACTGTCAAGTTGTTTCCCTATCAAGGCTCAAAACATGGGTTTCTATAGTATTTCTTTACACATAGGCTTTTAACATGACTGATCAGTTTTGTAGTTCTTGTATGTACTGTGTTAATGCTCATTTTTCCTTCATTTGGTCTCAGACTGCCTCAGGTGAGGAATTACTTTACTTTTCCTAATGTCACGCAGTCTTAATTTAAGAAAGAAGGCAAAATACCACAACGTGCAGATAGTGTAACCTGGCTTGCATGCAAAACCTAATGATTATTTGATTATCTACTTTTATACCAGACAGCCATGCAGAAAAGGACAATGGTAATATGTTTAATTCTTGTGGGGTATGGTGACATGAGAAACTAAATAGTGTGCTGCGTGCTTACAAAGAAAGAAAATTGAAAATAACTAACTTAGTTGAGTCCATCATGCTGCTGTAAATGTAGAGAGATGTTCACTCAACCCTATACATGAGTCTACCATTTATTATTGACTGCAAAGCCTCAGCTACCACATAGAACATAGAACACGGAAAAGTACAGGCCCTTCAGCCCATGATGTTGTGCCGAGGATTAATTCTAATCTAAAATCAAATAACCTAACCTACGCTCCCCTTAATTCACTGCTGTCCATGCGCACACCCAACAGTTGCTTAAATGTCCCTAATGATTCTGCTTCCAACACTACCGCTGGCAACGCATTCCGTGCGCTCACAACTCTCTGTGTGAAGAACCTACCTCTGATGTCCCCTCTATACCTTCCTTCTAACACCTTAAAACTATGACCTCTCGTGGCAGTCAGTCCTGCCCTGGGGAAAAGTCTGGCTAGCGACTCTATCCATGCCTCTCATTACCTTGTACACCTCAATCAGGTCATCTCTTTTCCTCCTTCTCTCCAGAGAGAAAAGTCAGAGCTCGTAAGAAAGCCCTCCAGTTCAGGCAGCATCCTGGTAAACCTCCGCTGCATCCTCTCGGAAGCCTCCACATCCCTCCTATAATTGGGCAACCAAAACTTGACACAATATTCCAAGTGTGGCCTCACCAGGGTTTTGTAAAGTTGCAGCAAAACCTCACAGCTCTTAAACTCGATCTCTCTGTTAATGAAAGCCACAACACCAAATGCTTTCTTAACAACCATATTCACTTGGGTGGCAACTTTGAGAGATCTATGCACTAGAACACCTAGATCCAACTGTTCCTCTACACTGCCAAGAATCCTGTTTTTCATCCAAACTTCAGCATTCAAGTTCAACTTTCCAAAATGCATCACTTCGCATTTATCCAGGTTGAACTTCATTTTGCCATTTCTCAGCCCAGCTCTGCATGTTGTCAACATCGTACTGCAGCCTGCAATAGCCCTCAATACTATTAACGGCACCTCCAACCTTTGTGTCATCAGCAAACTTACTAACTTAGTCCTCAACATCCTCATCCAAGTCATTTATAAAAACTACAAAGCGCATAGGCCCAAGAACAAAGCACTGCGGGATGCTATTCACCACTGATGTCCAGGCAGAATACTTTCCATCTACAACCACTCTCTGCCTTCTGTCAGCCAACCAATTCTGAATCCAGATAGCCAAATCTCTCTGTATCCCAAACCTCCTGACTTCATGAATGAGCCTACTGTGGGGACCCTTGTCAAATATCATGTTGAAGTCCATGTACACCACATCCACTGCTCGACCTTTGTCGAGATGTCTCGTCACCTCCTCAAAGAACTGTATAAAATTTGTGAGGCATGGCCTGCATTTCACAAAGCCACGCTGACTGCCTTTAATCACGCTATGCTTTTCCCAATGGTTATAAATCGTATCCCTCAGAATTCTTTCCAAAAGCTTGCTGACCGCAGAAGAAAGACTGACTGGTCTGTAATTGCCAGGGATTTCCCAATTCCTCTTCTTGAAAAGAGGAATAGCATTCGCCTCCCTCCAATCCTCCAGTCCGACTCCCATGGAGAATGAGGAAGCAAAGATCTTCGCCAGTGGCCTAGCAACCTTCTTTCCCACTTCCTGGAGCAACCTAGGATAAATCTGGTCTGGGCCTGGGGACTTATCAATCTTAATGTTTGCCAACATTTCAAGCACATTAACTTCCTCAATCTCGATCTGTTCAAGCTTGTTTCCCCACTCCTCAAAGTTTCATTCCCTTAGTTAAAACTGAAGCAAAAGACTCATTTAGGGCTTCCCCGATCTGCTTAGACGCCATGCACAAGTTCCCAATGCAATCCTTGATCAGCCCTTCCTTCTCCCTGATCATTCTCTTATTCCTCATGTATGAGCAAAACGCCTTTGGGTTCTCCCTAATCCTTCCTGCCAAGTCTTTTTGTGCCCCCTCCTGGCTCTCCTCAGCCTCTTTTGAGCTCATTCCTAGCAAGCTTGTAATCCTCTAATGCTGTGCTAGACCCTTGCTTCCTCCACCTTATATAAGCTGCCTTCTTCCTTTTGATGAGAAGCGCCTCTGTTCTCATCATTCAAGATTCCTTAATCTCACCCCTTCTTGCCTGTCTC
The DNA here is from genome assembly GCF_020745735.1 of Hemiscyllium ocellatum. Classification (NCBI taxonomy): domain Eukaryota; kingdom Metazoa; phylum Chordata; class Chondrichthyes; order Orectolobiformes; family Hemiscylliidae; genus Hemiscyllium; species Hemiscyllium ocellatum. The sequence continues at coordinate 6,891,338 of NC_083439.1, read as the reverse complement.
AGAGGAACAAATTTATGCATCACTCACAACAACTGCTCCTTAAACAGTCTCCACATGTCTGTTGTGCACTTTCTGTGGAACAATTGCTCCCAATCTGTACTTCCCAACTCCTGTCTGATCACGTCATAATTTCCTTTTCCCCAATTAAATATTTTCCTCTGGGAACTGCGCCTTTGCCTCTTCATGGCTATGGTAAATGTGAGGCAGTTGTGGTCACTGTCACCAAAGTGTTCTCTCACTGTGAGATCTGACACTTGTCCTGGCTTATTACCAAGCACCAAATTTAAAATGGCCTCTCCCCTCGTTGGCCTATCTATATACTGAGTAAGGAAACCCTCCTGAATACACCTGACAAAAACGGCTCCATCCAAACCATCTGCACTAAGGAGGTTTCAATTGATATTTGGAAAGTTGAAGTTACCCATCACAACAACCTGCTACATCTGCACTTTTTCAAAATCTGCTGGCCTATGAGTTCTTCAATCTCCCTGTTACTATTAGGGGTCTGTAGAAGACCTCCATGAGGTGACTGCTCCTTTGCTGTTCCTAACTTCCACCCATACTGACTCAGTAAACAAACCTTCCTTGACAATCTTCATTTCTGTAGTTGTGATGCACTCTCTGATTAGCAATGCTACACTCCCTCCTCTTTTTCCTCCTTCCCTGTTCTTTTTAAATGTTCTAAATGCTGGAACATCTAGCAAGCATTTCTGCCTCTGTGAAATCCATGTCTCCGTTATGGCCACAACATCATAGTCCCAGGTACTGATCCATGCTCTAAGTTCATCACTCTTATTTCTGACACTCCTTGCATTAAAGCAGACACACTTTGCCAACCCTTTGTTCCATCACATGAAAACCTTCCCGATAGAATCACTACATCCTGTCACTGCCTCATCTACAACTACCAACGCCCACCCCCCCACCTTATATGTGTAGTTCCGGTTCCCACCACCCACCAAACTAGTTTAAACCCTCTCGAACCACTCAAGTAAATCTCCCAACCAGGACATTTGTGTCCCTCCAGTTCAGGTGCAATCCGTTCTTTATGTACAGGTCCCACCTTCCCCAGAAGGTATCCCAATGGTTTAAGTATCTGAAGGCCTCCCTCCTGCACCAGCCTGCGCAGCCACGTGTTAAGCTGCACTCGCTGACTGTTCCTCACCTGTTTCGTGGCACCAGTAGCAAACCTGAGAACACTACTCTACTTGTCCTGCTCTTCAGCATCCGTCTTAACTCTCTGTAGTCACTTTTCAGATCTGCAATCCCTTTTCTGGCTACGTCATTGGTCCATTATGTACAACATTTCTGGCTGCTCACCCTCCCTCTTCAGAATCTTGTAAACCCGATCAGAAATATCCTGGATCCTGGCACCTGGGAGGCAACATACCTTCTGGGGGTCCCGTTTCTGACCACTAAATCTCCTGTCAATCCGTCTAACTATTGAGCTCCCTACCACTAGCGCTTTTCTATTCTCCCCCTTCCCTTCTGAGCCACAGTGCCAGAGACCTGACAATTATGACTTTCTCCTGATATCCCACACACCCCAGAATTTTCGTGTCAAACCTTATCCATATGCCATCGTTTTCATCTCTCTGTCTCATCAAAAGACCATTTGAAGCCTATATAGTTTTAGCCATTTTCTTTAATAGCTTGTCTATTCTGATTTGATGTCTGCTAATATCCCTTTCGTAGCTCCTTAGGACATTGATCATTTGAAAGGCACTATGCAAATTAAAGTTGTCACTTCTGGCCCAAACCATACTGATGTTGGATGTGCTCAACAGAGGCTAAGAGAACGGGTAAATCAAATAAGCTTCTCAATGCTCTGCAATCACGAACTTCTTGCTAATTAGTCAATGCAGCTATGGAAGAAGTCTGCAAATGGGGAGTGCATTACACTCACCCTAGAGGATCAGCAAAGGGATGAACGTGAAGGCAAAGATGAAGAAGGACCCGGACCAACAAACAGAAATATAAATGCGCTCTCTCTATGCACACATAAATATAAACACATTCAAATAACATCAGAATGAACATGGAATTACAGCCCTTCCTTTCCATTATTATAACAAAGTACATTAATCTATCACACCAAACCTTTCTTTGGTGAATATATAAGGAATCAAATTCTGCTATACATGACTGCACAGTCCTGTATTTACAGTACAATAAGGTAGCATGATTACATTTTCACTCCAACCTTGTTTCAGATGTGTGTTATGAAATAAACTAATAGCTTGGAGGCAAAAATATGACTTGTTTTCTATTGCTGCCAAATGATGTAATTTCGTGCTGGTAAAACAACCTAAAGCCTTTTAGAGTCTGTGAACACTAACATATGCTAATAAGCTATAAATGACTGGTTCAGACGGGAAATTCAATTTTTCTTATTGCATTTTCAAGTACGTAAGTAGCTAAAACTGTGCAGTAATATGTAGATGTGTAGGTTTGATGTTTAATACAATTGGGCAAAATCAGTCACTTTAATATAGATTCTGCTCATCCGAGTTTTCAAAAATATCTCCGAACAGCTTTTTTTCACTTGTCGAAATGAGCAATTAATGTTATTGTTGGTCTTCATACTGCACAGGTATAAATATAATGGTACTGCAGCTAAAATTAATGCAAATCGTTTCAAGCCTGCACAGATGGAATGACTTCAACTCTTCTGTAAAGTAGAATGGTGGGCTTAGTTTACCTTTTCTTCCTAATTTTCTGTCCTCTCCAAAAGTTATGGATTAATTCTGGGATTTATTAGCAACACTTCACTCTCACACCAAGCTATCATTTCATCATAACAGTGATGGAATCTTGAATCAGAACATCACATTTGAGCTTGATTTTGCCCTCATCCAAAGTCTTGGCTCAACTGTCATCCAAGCTTAAGATCAGTAAAAGCCAGCAACTAAGAACACAGAACTGAGAAATTGGAGGATTTGTTGAATAGTAATGATTCTGATTGACTCTAAAGAAAGTATCTCATCTGAAGAAAGATAAGATATCACAAGGAATTGAATGGCTTTAATCTTGCAGTCCAGTATACCTATCATTTTTAAGAAATGTAAGGAGATTTATTTTAAATATTCTTCCTAGGAATTGGGGCAACACTGGTAAGGTCAGAATTCATTAACGACCTGTAGTTGCCCACAGAAAGCAAAATACCCAGCCTTTGACTTGCTCCAACAACTATAGCATTGTTGTGACTGGTCAAGTTAAGATTTTGGTCAATGATGGCCCCAGGGGTGTTGCTACTTAGAGACTTTGAGTATTTTAGAGAAATGTTTAGACATGCTCTTATTTAGAGATGGTCATTGCCTGACACTTGTGTGGCATGAATGTTCCAAGCGTGGATGTTATTCAAGACTTGCTGCATGTGGGCAAACTATATTTCATTATCTGAGGATTTACAAATGTTTAAAACCATCAGGTTACAACCTTTGTTTCTGACTTAGTGGTGAATGACAAGGTCATTGAAAATTAATTGGATCCAGGGAACTGCCCTGAAATTTTCCTGCAGCAATGTCATAGAGCTGAGATGATTGGTCTGCAACAACTTTTGACTCAGGTATGCGTCCAGCAACTGAAGTCTAGTCCTCTTCATCCATAGTGAGTATAAATTGTCAATAAACCCTTGGTGCCACTCTCAATGAAACATAACCTTGGTTTCAAGGACAATCACACACATCCCATTGCTGGAATTTGACCAAGACTCTAATGATATCATAGAGGCAGGTGGTCGATTGGAATGTAAACTGATAATCAGTGAGCAATTTGTTGGTCAGTGAAATATTATTGAAAATTGTTTACTTCTAAAGAAAACATTTTCAAGTCAAATTTTGCACATTTGTTGTAAGATGCATGTATTTTGAGGAACAAGAAGAATCATAAGGTCAATGTTTGTTGGAGAGAAACCTATTCCAACCACCTTCTCACCATGATAAATCACTGACACCTTGCCCAACCCATGTTCAAAGGGAATATGAGTCAAAGGATTAACATTATAGTATTATGGCTCCGTCTCCAGCCAATGTTTCCTTTACAAATATTTCACAATCATCCACCATATAGGTAGCCACACTGAACACAGAATTTGAACAGAAGCAAGGTCTCATACAAGGTCAAAATAGCACGCTTTGTCTTTTGTCTTTTACATACACATTGGTATTCTTTTTGCTCTAGCTATTGCTGAACAGCATTGGTCAAGAAACTCTGCAGATCGATACAACAGAATACTTAAATCTCTTTATTTCTTCCTACATCAGCCTTAGTGTATGACTGTAAATGATGGATACATGTTTCATATTCACTCACATCTGATTGTCTAATAATCTGTAAGAGAGGCCAATGACTTTTAACTTAATGCTACTCTTGGGGAAAAAAAGAAAACATTGCAGTTTTTCTAATATATTCATATAAAATCTAATCAGTAAGAACATGATAGATGACGAACTTACTTGTGTTCCAGGGGAGATATGTTCAGGTGCATTCCATAGCTGGATACCATGGTGCTTTTTGTTCAAAGATGGGTAGACAACAGGCTTCTTTATTATTTTGTTGACACCCATTGAAACAGGACTAGATGAAAATAAATTACAAAAGCACTGATTCATTATATGATTTTTTTGTGGCAAGAAATAGTTTATACCATAAAGTATTTCCTTCTAGCGTCATGAATAATGAGGGTGAACAATGAAGCATTGGGATCTGCAGACTCCATTTAACACCTCTGAAGGTGCACATTTATGTTTAAGTTCTATTTTTTCACCTTATAATTTTGAATTTTTTGAATTTCTCCATCTTTAAATATCTATTTTTTTTCAGTTATTTTTATTCCTCTCTCCTTCAGTCATTGACATTGGATTTATTGCCAGATACTAATCTTCACACAAGTCACCCATTTTATCTGTGTGAGTCGCAACAATAAATACTAACAGACTATTCAAATACGAGGGTGGGTAGGGCATCTAAGATGAAATCTGGTCCTATCATTCCCTGAGGCCCACGCATGCTCAATTCATGGCATGTACTTTGGAGCCAACAATCCTCCAGAAAACATATAACTTACCAAGATCAGTAATCGTTGCATGAATGGGATTTTCCTTGACAACTCAACCACCGAGATGATACTTTAATTATATTCACAAAATCCCATCTCCTCAATTATATTATGTTTCAACCTGTGTTATCTACCCAAACAAGCTGATAACTTCATGTAACAAAAAAATACTGCAGTTGGTTGAAACCTGGAACAAAAACAAACAAATGCTGGAAACACTCATGAAGTTGAGTAGCAACTGTGGAGAAAAAAGATGTAGAATTAACATTTCAGGTCAAATAGTCTGCATCAGAACATAGGTTTAGTGATAAGTAATGTCTTGTTTGAAGACGAATTCGAGATAGAAAAAGTAGTGAATTCTCATTCAAAGTACTCACCCATTTTCTAAAAAAACAGGAATTTTTCAGTTGTCAAGTCAGTCCTGTATTCTGGCTTCTGTTAGTTCCAATGCTGTCTCTCCTGGATGCATGGAGATGCTCTGATTGATGGCATCACAAAGCAGTCCATGAGATAGGGAAACTAAACCTTGAATGCCTTTCTATAAATTAGGACAGGCCAGAATTTTGTCCACTAAAAATAAAATACTAGAAATTTGAATTAAAAACCAATTATATGCCTGTCTCTACAACAAAAGCAAAATACAGTCCATGCAGGAAACCTGAACTAAAAACATGTTACATTTTTATCTCTCTTCAATTCCAATGAATGGTCATTGGCCTGAAATGCCCACAATGTTTTTCTCCACAGTTGCACCTGACCTGTTGACTATTTCCAGAGTATTACCTGTTCATGTTTTTATCCACAATAATGAATAACACTGCCACTATTTAGGCATTTAAAGATAGTGAGTTGGATTGGGATTAACAAAATGAGTCACAGTACTTACGCAGGTAAAGTGTGTGCAGCTGACATATCTTTGTATTCCAAAGCAGGAAGGGTCAACACTTGGTTATTGATTACATTAAGGTATTCTGCTGCATGACTCTGCAACATAACAAACTTTGTTCAGCAAGTGGCAACTCAGAATTTATTTTTAAATCAAATCTGTTTTGGTTTGCATAGGTCACTGATAATAGCTTGATACTATGCACTGTGAGAAATGCTGGCATCAATGAAAATACTATGTACACATTCTCCTTTCTTTTAATTTCAAAACTAGATTCTGACAGTTTTCTTTGATTCATAAAAGTCTGAGGTCTCCAAAATAGAATGCCTTGTTCTTTTCCAGTCAACTTCAAATAATAGCCAAAAGATTAGACAGGAAAGGAATGATTATGGGATTGAGCCTTTATTTTCTCTCTGCATGTTGCATCTTCAGTGGCCTAAATTTTGTTCATCACAGATCTTCACACATCTGCATTGTTAGCAGGCTTTCCGTGACTCCATGATATGAACAAGATGACAAGGCTGGCTCCAAAAAATATACTTCAACCAAGATAGGGGCTTAACATGCACCACTGGTACCATTAAGCACCACACTATAACCATCCAAGATAAATGGCTTTATGTTGTCTGTTTTATTGGAAATCATCACCTTAACTTAAAATGGTACATTTTTCAGATTCAGTTTATATAATCCAAATCTTTTGCCTATGCACAGTTCACAGCTTTTATGCTTACAATTAGAATGGAAATTATTTACATAAAATTACTTTTCTATAAATACACCTTCTCCCCACCAGAAACACTACAGAGTCATAGAATCTCTACAGTGTGGATGCAGGTCATTTGGCCATCGAGTCAACACTGACCCTCCAGAGAGCATCCCACTTCACCTAGACTCACTTCACTACCCTACCCCTGTAATCCTGCATTTCCTTTGGCTAATCCACCTAGCTGCACATCCCTGGATATTAAGAACAATTTAGCATAGCCAACCTATCTAATCTGCTCATCTTTAGACAATGGGAGGAAACCCATGTAGACTTGGGGAAAACAGACAAACTCCACACAGATGGTCACCCAAGAGTAGAATTGAACCCAGGTCCTGGCACTGTGAGGCAGCAGTGCTAAGCACTTTGCAGCAAAGCAAATTGTTATCACCAGGTGAGCTGCTTTTATTTCTACAGTTATGTGAACATGAAAATTAAAAGGGATGCAATGAATGATTTGGAAAAGTGAACTCATTCACACTATCTTGGTGCACTATTGTCCTATCTCTAATCTCTTTTCATTTTAGATTACAGAGTCTTGACTCTCCATGTGAAATGTCATTGAGAAGGCCTGTTATTTTAAGATTTAGCTAACTGAATTGCCTAACACAAAGCGGAATGGGCAAAAACCCTAGCCATCACTCAAATTGAACAATACAAGTGAAGGTGAGATTGAGATATAACGATTAAATATGTCAAACAGAATTTTAAGATAAAAAGACTTGGAATGGGTTTCCCCAATACCTGATGAACTGAAAAAAAGGGGTCAGTGGGTATGTAAGGGAGGTCAAAAAGTGTGGCACTGGAAAAACACAGCCAGTCAGGCAGCGTCCGAGGAGCAGGAGAGTTGACATTTCGAGCATAAGCTCTTCATCAGGACTGTCCTTTATAAAATACTATATTTTCTAGAGAAGCAGATATAACAGAGTTTTGTTGACATTTGTGCTCTATGTGGGTTTTCTCCCACACTTCTAGCTTCATCTAACTCATCAGATAATTTACTATTCCTTTCTCCCTCCCGTACTTAGCTAGCTTATCCTGAAACATATTTATGATCTTCACCTCAACTACTCACTTTGGTTGCTAGTTTTACATCCTAACCACTCTCTGGATAAGGACATTTCTCTTGAACTATTAGTGGTCATCTTATATTTATGGTCTTTGGTCTGGTCATATTTGCGGGTAAAAACAACTTCATTTGTAGCCATCTTATCAGATGCTTAAATAATCTTGAAGATCTCGATCAGATAACCCCTCAGTTTGCCCTCTGGAGAAAAACTGCCAACCTATTTAATCTTTCTTAGTGTAGCCTCTCAGTTTTGGTATTATTCCCCTAAACGTTGTTTTGTCTTGTTTCCATGTGTCTATATCTTTTTCACAAAATGGAGAGCAGATTGTACTTGAAATGTAGTTGTTATCAAGTTCAAAACACAGTTAACATAACTACAATTAATGTGTTTAGTGCAGAAATAAAATTGCAGAACACTTACATCAGTATTCAATGCAGTTTTGTTTCTATTTTGAAATACAAGCTTTTATAATACTTAATCATTACTTGTGCTTCATAATGTTTCTTATCTCTTACTTAGCACTATAAACAAACCACCCTGATCTTGAACTATATAATTGTGCCATATTAGAATTGGCAACCATGCCAACAGATTAATTATAACAATGCACATTACTGTAGAACACTGTGTAAGCCAACTCACAATAATTGCATCAACATGTTAAGAAAATGGTGTTTCATTATGCTAAAACTTGTTATATTACGTGCTACTCTAGTTGATTCAATAATTAACAATGTTGATTTAAATATGGGAAAATCAGGCTCCTGCTGCAGTACAATTTCTGGAACTGTAGATTGAAATGGCTTATTAGAGATCATTTAAGTTTGTAAAACAAAGCTTAGAAAATATTTATGAATGCCTCCCCAGAGTCTCCCATATCTATCCCCGCCAAAAATTAAGGAGTTCTTAAAATAATTTAACAGTGTAACGTGAAGATTTGCCTCATGCTCCATCTATTAGATTTACTATACACTTTTCTTATTTCAGAAAGATGTCAAGTTATTTTATGGGCTCAGTATCTCATGCAAGTGGCCATTGTCATATGTGTCTTAATATTGAGTGCTGCCAGGATATTACAACAACTGGGCAGCCTGCTTGATCTTCAGCTCATTTGGCATTAACACACCACCAACTTACATTAAAATACAACATATTTAGTGTAGTAAAATGTCCCATGGTGTTTCACAAGTATTATCAAATTAAATTTGGTATAAAATGATATGAGAGCAAACAAAGTCAACAAGTAGGTTTTAAGAAGTATCTTAATGGAGAAGATACATGTGGAGTGGTGGAAAGGCTTAGGGAATGAATTTGAGTGCTTAGGAGCTGAAGATAATGACAGCACAAGAGACTACAGTTGAAGGACTTCAGAGATCACAGAGGTTATAGAATTGGAGGATGTTAGAAAGATAAAAAAGGTCATGGATGGACTTGAGAACAAGGATGAAAATACTTGTTTTGGATGACTTAAACTTTTCAATATCAATTACCGGGTAATGATCAATAGCAAGGCCCTTGAGTGATGGCTTATTTTTTTCTCCTTGTTATCCTCAGATTAGGGTTAGGGCTAGGAGCTCTGGGAGCAAAGAGGCCAGATTCTACGCTATGAATATAAATTAGCTGTTGTTTGAGTGGTTTAAGAATTAACTTATACTACTACAATATAGAAAGGAAACACGTACATGCTATCACAGTTCTCAATCAAATAAAAGCAATTTTCATTGCAGTTAAAAGTAGCTCTGAAATAATGTCAATTTGAAGACTTAGGAAGGCTGCTGTGATGCTCTCACTGTAGAAAAACAGTGTGTCACGATTTAAAAAAAGAATAAGAACCATAATTTGCAAAAAGGAATGCAAATGATAGACAGTGTGATCTCAGTAGTCCTGTTATTATGCATGTTTCAGAAATATATTTAAACCATACTTTACTAGATAAATCACAAATGAGTCATGATCATGCATTCATCTGAGGAAGAAAATAATGTGTGATTAATGTAAAATTCATTGGTTCACTATTTATAAAATAACTCTCTTTTTCACCTATAATTTGCCATTTGCCTCTCCTGAAGGTGCTACCCTAGACTAGGATGTGCTTTCATGGCATTTTGCCCAAGCAAATGGCCATTCTTCACATGTGAGCTCAGACAGCAAGTGTTTGAGAGCTCATCAGCAATTGGTGTTAGGATGGTGATAGTGTGGGGGAGGGGGCCACAACTCAGTCCTATTTTCAGCTGCAGCAGATGTCACTGGATTTCAGAAGTTGCAGTATTTTAACTCCTAACACAAGAATGCTGCAGCTTACTGTATCAATTGTACCACCTCCTGCAATCAAACCTGTAGTCTTCTGACAGAAAGAGCACTTTTGTGATCTTTTCAAACACATTTACAATGTCACTATCCATGGCATGCAGATCAAATCTTTCCCCTGGTTTGAAGCTGATGTGTACAAACGTACAGCGAACTGTAAAATAATCATACAGCTTTTTTGCAAATTCATAAATATGGTAGTACTTTTCAAATTAGTTTTATTTCTGCAATAGAAACAGATTTTCTTAAAAATAATCAAATTTAGGCCAAGAATATTAATTTTGGTGGCACTGGCCGGGGGGGGGGGACAAAGTAACAATTTCAGTTTCATAGCACCACTGTTTAGCTCTGTAATTGTGTAAGGAGCACATAGAAAATACCCCTTTGTTCCTGTACAAACGAACATTTTTACTAACCTGTGAACACATTGTACCTAATCTGCTTTTCTCAATCATGTTGTTTCGTCCATTAATTATACATTTTAATTCCTTGTCAAACCAGCAGGGGGAGGTGGTTTGCCCTTCAGCTTGTCACTTTTTTTTTAACTACTGAAAACATTGTGTATGCAGACAAAACTTGGCTTCTCCCAGCTCTGGTTTGGATGCAGTGCACCTTTGAAAACCTCAAATATATTAAAAAGTGTATCATATCTCACTTGGAAGCAGAATTCACGACTCTAATTTTAAAACAATTCAAATCTACAGTCATAAAGAATGCCTCGTTATTTATTCTTTCCCAGAGATATTCCTGGCCACTAATTGTCTGGAAGAAATACGAAACTTATGAAATCATAGAACAGAAAGGTCTGGGTTCAAGTTCCACCTACCTCTGTTGTGTGCCATAACATGGCCATTAAAATTCATTAAAATTAGTTACAAAATCAGAGACTGCTACAACACAAAACATTGCCACTCAATGCATTAATTCCACTTTTTTTTTTAAACAACAATCCTGTTAGTTTCTTGGCTATTTCAACACAGTTTTGCCTTTTTTTATCTTTCACATATGTACCCAATATTCTTTTTGGGAGCTAATATGGAATCTATTCCATCATCCGATGAGGCAGTATATTCCAAATATTAACTACTTATTACATAAAAGGTTGATTCTGTTGCTTCTGGTTTATTTGCCATTGTTTTGAATCTGTGCCCTCTTGTTGACAACCTTCCAGCCACTGTCACAGTTTATTAATTCTATTTAAACTCTTTATGACTTTCCACATCTCTACTAAACATCATCTTACATTTAAGGCAATAGAGTCAGAGTTATACAGTACAGAAACAGATCCTTGGGTCCAAATCATCCTTAAGTAAAAAGTGAGGTCTGCAGATGCTGGAGATCAGAGCTGAAAATGTGTTGCTGGAAAAGCGCAGCAGGTCAGGCAGCATCCAAGGAACAGGAAATTCAATGTTTCAGGCACAAGCCCTTCATCAAGAATCCTGATGAAGGGCTTGTGCCCTAAACGTCGTATTTCCTGTTCCTTGGATGCTGCCTGACCTGCTGCGCTTTTCCAGCAACACATTTTCAGCTCCAAATCATCCTTGATGACTAGCTATCCTAAGCTGATCTAATCCAATTTGCCAGCATTTGGCCCATGTCCCTCTAAACTCTTCCCCACTCCTGTACCAATCCAGATGCCTTTTAAATTTTATATTTGTACCTGCTTCCACTATCTGCTCTTGCAGCTTGTTCCATACTTGCATTACACTCTGCTGGAAAAGGTTGCCCCTCGGGTTCCTTTTAAATTTTTCCCCTCTCACCTTAACCTATGCCCTCTAGTTTTGGACAACCCCACCCTGGGAAAAAGAGCTAGCTATTCATTCAATACATGCCCCTGATGATTTTATAAATCTCTATAAGGTCAGCCCTCAGCCTCTGACTCTCCAATGAAAAAAGCTCCAGACTATTTAGCCTCTCACTATAGCTCATATCTTCCAATCCCAGCAACAGCCTTGTAAATGTCTTCTGAATCTTTTCAAGTTTAACAACATCCTTCCTACAGCAGAGAGACCAGAAGTGAAGGCAGTTTTATAAAAGTGGCCTCACCAATGTCCTGTACAGCCGCATGATGACATCCCAACTCCTATACTCAAGGCACTGACCAATGAAGGCAAATGTGTCAAATGCCTCTTCACACCCTGTCTCCTTGTGACTCCACTTTCGAGGAACTATGCACCTGCACATCTAGGTCTCTTTATTCGGCAATGTTCCCCAGGGCCCTACCATTTATTGTATACGTCCTATTATTAGTTAATTATTAAATCTTACTTCTTAATTTGCTAAAGCACCCAGCATCTTTAATTCCACTGACCTTTAGGCCCATTTCAGTCCTACGAATGGCTGTTTCAAGTGTTTGAATGTCCACTGTTGTGGTTTCACCATGTATTGTAATGTGTGAGATTTTCTCTTTCAGCTCTTGAAGATCCTCTTGAACCTAAAACACAAGCAATATTATGTTCAAATGTTGCATTGTGATAATGGATTCTATCAAGAAACACAGGTCTTTAGATGTAGCTGTGAAATAATATCAAACTATACCCATATTCCATTGATATCATGAGTTATCCCATCAAGTGCCTTGGTAATTTTAACATAGTTAGTGAGTAGTGTGCTACACCAAGAGGCTTTAGTAGTTCTAAATCTGCACTTTTGATGCTGGTCAGCTCAGCGCCAAATGCATAGTCTAATGTGGCCAATTTACTGCCAATCTCCCAAATAGCAGGAGATTTCCTCTGAGCACTCTGTAATGTGAAATTAAAAGTGTGTTTATAAAAATCCACTAATGATCTTACTGCAAATAATGCACAGAGGAAATCATTCCAACAAGACTACCTGGAGTGTTATTTCAAATAGCCATTCAACATGCACATTTAAAATATATAAAGAAAAAGACAGTAATTCCTTGCTGTTTTCTTTGGCTTTGACAACATGGGCTTGTTCTAAGGCAAGGATGTTGGGATTTAAAAGCAGTTGCCGATCCAAACAGTCATAATTTAACACTAGCCTTGAATTAACCTCAAACTGTGTCAGCTTACAGAAATTTAGTATTGTGACTCTCAAGAACAGTTGGCCGAAACTCGCCCCCATATCAATTGCAGACAGCTTTCTTAAGTGTATCCCTTTTATACATATCAAGGCAAGTTATTGAGACCTAAATTTCCCCCTCAACAGCAATATAAGGACCAGAAAATATGTGGGGTTTAGTTTTGGGATTTTCATAAAATGATAAACATTCAAAGTTTGTGAGAAGATTCCCAGCTCGGCGAACAGAACCACAACAATGATAAACATTGGCCAGGAAATATTTACAGAGAAAGGCCATTTGACTCATCATACTTTACCAATATTTAAAAAATACGAATTAGTCCTATTGGTCTCCATTTCCCTGTAACTCTAATTTTTTTTGCTGGAAAGACCATAAGAAACAGGAACAGTAATGGGCCATTCAGCCCCTTGAGCCTGTTCTGCCATTCAATAGGATCGTGGTTGATCAGACACTCCTCATATCCACGTTCCTGCCCTTCGTTCCCCGACTGATCAAAAATCTAATGCAGCCTGAATTATACACAAGGACTCTGCCTCACAGCTCTCTGTGACAAGGAGTTCCAAAAACTCACAACTCACTGAGGGAAAAAAAAATTCCTCCCATGAGGGGATACATCTTCTCAGCATTTACCTTTTCAAGTCCCTTAAGAATCCTATATACTTCAATGGGATCACTATTCACTAGGGTTTAGAATGAGAGGATTCTCAGCCTTTTTAGCCTTTGCTCATAAGACAATCCCTCCACACCAGATCATTCCAATGAACTTTCTCTGAACTGCCACCAATAATTTATTTTCTTAAATGAGGGAACCAAACTGCTCACAATACTCTAGATGTTGTCCCACTAGCACCTTGTAAAGATGCAGTGAGACTCTTACACACCAACTCTCTTTAAATAAGGGCCAGAATTCCATAAGCCTTCCTAATTCCTGCTGCATCTGTGTGCTTGTTTTCGGTGTTTAATGCACAAGTATTCCCAAGTCCATTGGTGTTGCAGCTTTCTGTGTATTTTTCTCAATTTAAATAATATTATGCTCTTTTGTTCTCCCTTCTAAAATGAACAACTTCACATGTACCCACATTATACTCCATTTGCTAAATTTTTGCCAACTTAGTTTCCCTATCAACATCTCTCTAAACTGTTTGTATACCTCTTGCTACTTGGTTTTCCATCTATTAGTGTTGTCTGCAAATTTGGCTGCAGTATATTCACTTGCTTACTCTAAGTCATTAATGTATGTAATTGCGGTTCCAGAACTGACCTCTGGAGAACCCACTGAATACAGGTCACCAATTTGAAAAAGAATGCCTTGTCCCCACTCACTGTTTCTTGTCCATTAGCCAAATCTCTGTCTATGCTGAATACCACCTCCAACACCTTTTGTGAGGTACTCTGTCGAATGCCTTCTGGAAGTCTAAATGTATCATTTAAACAGCTTCTATCAGAGTGATTGCAAAGTAGCTGATTAAAATTACAAATGTTACATTTACCAAATAGTAATCCAAACATATAATGCTTTATGTTCTTTAACATCTTCAGGTTACATCCCACCAACCTACTCCATTTCCCTGAAACATGAACTACAGTAATTTTATCGTATAAAAATAAGGAAAAGCTTTAAAATAGGGGCTGAATTATAGAAACTGGGAACAGGAGTAGGCCATTTAGCACTTTGGACATCCTTCAATAAGACAATGGCCGATTCTCCATATTACTATTTCCTCTCCATACACCTTGCTGCCTTTAATATCTAAATAAAATTCTTTCCACCTTGCATATGCACAGTGACAGGGCCTCCACGGCCTTCTGAGGTTGACCACATTCTGATTAAGAAATGTTGCCTCATCTCAGTCCTACCCGATATCCTGAGACCGTGACTCCTGATTCTGGGTGTCCCAACCAAGGAAAATATTGATACTGCATCTAGTCTGTCCAGTACTGTTAAAATTATGTTTCAATAAGATACCCTCTCATGCTTCTAAACTCCAGTGAACACAAGCCCAGCTGAACCCTTCCTGGCCTAGTGAACTTTGGCTACATTCCTTCATGGTCAGTAGACCCTGTCTTTGGTAGGGAGAACAAAACTGCGCAAAATATCAGGTGTTGTCTCACCAATAACCTGTATTTCTATCTGTATGGGATCTTCATTTGTCTTCATTTATCTTTTCCTCTTATGCATATGCCCCAACGTTCACTTGAGTCAGGTAGTTAGTCTTCACCTCCTCTGCATATTTTTTCTTAAATAATACTCCATAGAAATGTTTTAAATAAAAATATATGAATTTAAATCGGCAACTAAACTGCATCTGAATGTCCATATCCTGCATTCTAATCCTACTCTCCCCTTCATTTTTAACACAATTTGTCATCATTTCCCACGTATAATAACACTGGAAATTGGCCAATATTAAATAATACATTGTATAATGCACAATTATGATGAAACTGCTTATTCTGTGTGGTTAAATCGGAAATCCTCTGGTACAAACCCAGTATTGGCAACATAGAATGATACGGCATAGAAAGGAACCATTCAGCTCATTTTGCCTGTATTCTTTATTCATTATTCAGTTAGTTCCAAACTCACAGTTCTTTCACATAGAGTTGTAATTTCCTGTTCAAGTATTTATCCAGTTCCCTCTTTAAGGCGATCACTGGATTGGATTAACTCTTACCTAGTCAGAGAATTTTGTCCTGGAGCTGGACTTGAAGACAAAATTCAAGGCAGCACGATGGCACAGTGGTTAGCACTGTTGCCTCACAGCGCCAAGCACTGTTGCCTCACAGCGCCAGGGTCCCAGGTTTGATTCCAGCCTCGGGTGACTGTCTGTGTGGAGTTAGCACATTCTCCCTGTGTCTGTGTGCGTTTCCTCCAGGTGTTTTGGTTTCCTCCCACAGTCCAAAGATGAACTGGCCATGTCAAATTGCCCATAGTGTTCATCCGAGGGAAATGGGTCTGGATGGGTCACTCTTTGGAGGGTCAGTTTGGGCTGAAGTGGGCGGCACGGTGGCACAGTGGTTAGCACTGCTGCCTCACAGCGCCTGAAGACCCGGGTTCAATTCCCGACTCAGGCGATTGACTGTGTGGAGTTTGCACGTTCTCCCCGTGTCTGCGTGGGTTTCCTCCGGGTGCTCCGGTTTCCTCCCACAGTCCAAAAATGTGCGGGTCAGGTGAATTGGCCATGCTAAATTGCCCGTAGTGTTAGGTAAGGGGTAATGTAGGGGTATGGGTGGGTTT
Organism: Hemiscyllium ocellatum; assembly: GCF_020745735.1. NCBI lineage: Eukaryota > Metazoa > Chordata > Chondrichthyes > Orectolobiformes > Hemiscylliidae > Hemiscyllium > Hemiscyllium ocellatum. The sequence continues at coordinate 6,874,966 of NC_083439.1, read as the reverse complement.
CGCTTCGGCGGGTCGGTGTGGACTTGTTGGGCCGAAGGGCCTGTTCCACACTGTAAGTCTAATCTAATAAGGGTCTATTTCCACACAGTAGGTAATCTAATCTGATTCTCCAGTGCTGTATAGTTAGAGGTGTGATATTTTAGACAAAATATTAAATGTTTTATCTCAGACAGATGTAAAAGATCCATGGGAGAACACTGAAACTCCTCCAAATGTCCTGTCCAATATTTACCTTTCAATCCACTTTTTCCTGCAGCAAACACAGAAAAGACTGGAGAAACTTAATAGGTCTGATAACAGCTATGGTGAGAAAAGCAGAGTTAACCTCTCAACTCTAATATGACTTCCTCATGAAAACAGATTAACCTGTTATTATCTCATTGCTAAAATAAAATAAACAACTGATGCTGGAAGTCAGAAACAAAAAATGAAATTCCTGGAGAAATTCAGCAGGTCTGGCTGCATCTGTGGAGAGAGAGCAGAGTTAACATTTCGAGTCCAGCGACCTTCTTCAGAACTCAACACAAAATGTAAACCTTGTTTCTCTCTCTGCAGATGCTGCCAAATCTGCCGAGTTTCTTCTGCAATTTTGAAATTTTATTATCTCCTCCCAATTTGTGGGAGATCACTATGCGCAAACTGGCTGCCATGTGGCAGAAGTAACTGCACTTCAACAGTCGTTTCACTGGTTTTAAAGTGCTTTGGGATATGTTGTGGTTGTGAGGGGGGATGCTACTGAAATGCAATCCATTTAATTGGTAGCGCCCTTTCGAAAACTGCCTTTGAGTCAATCCTTCCAGACAACAAAACATTTCAGCCTGTCCTGGTGGACAGTCACAATAGGTTGATTCTGATGAAGGGCTTATGCCCGAAACGTCGAATTTCCTGCTCCTTGGATGCTGCCTGACCTGCTGCGCTTTTCCAGCAACACATTTTCAGCTGTGATCTGCAGACCTCACTTTTTCCTCTGAGTTCACTCCCACAGATGCTGCCAGACCTGCTGAGTTTCCCCAGCAATTTCTGCCTTTGTTTATGAAACGTTCAGCTTAATTGGCACTTAAAGGCTTTGGTTCGCTTTTAAAGAAGAAATAAAACCTTCCTTTTTAAGTACCTTGACCAATATGTGTCCCACATCAGTGTTACTGCTTGCCATGTTGTGGGGGACAGTTGAGTGTCTTCCAGCTCTCACCATCCCTCCATTGCCTGTTGTCATCCTCCTGGCCTGCCTGGGTTCCCATGGCAACTGAACACAGCCTCGACTACATGCAAATAGGGAGATAAATAACCGAACGGTGAATACGAAGTTACCCATTCTCACAGCTAGCAATCTCCATTGCTATTCCAAGGTTACAGAATAATTAATATACAGGTAAACCTCATGCCATTCATTGAATTGTTTCTTGCTCACGCTTGCACGCGATGACAGCTAGTCGACCCCCCCCCCCCCAGGCACAATGGTACATTCCTCACCCTGCCCGGAGGCCGAAATGAAAGAAACGAGAGCGCGGATAAATAAAACCGAGGCTCCCCAACAGTGAGATGTGGCATTAGGAGTGATAGACTTAATTGCCGACGCCTGTATGGTGCGGTTTGGAGGGAAAGGGCGAGCTCCGGGGAGGGGGAAGTGAGACGCCTTTGACCCCGGCGGCTGCTCGGGGTGAGAGGTCAGAGTTGAGCGTCGGGCCCCCGAGTCGAGTTGGAATGGAGGTTCCCAGCGTTTTGCTTGTCAGCTGCTGCCCTGGTTTTGTGGAGGAGACGCTAGTGAAAGGTGAGCGGGAGCTCCCGGGGCTGCTGGGCAGGAAACCGGGCCTTCCGAGCTGGAGGGCAGGCCTGACATGCCGGCGGTCGGAGGCGGCCTTGGTGCTGCCAGCGCTGGGACGGGGATGGGGATATGGGGGGAATGGGGGGAGGCAGGCCGGCCTGTCTCCCCTGGATGCGGGTCACTCCAGGAGAAAGTGAGGACTGCAGGTCAGAGGCGAGAGTTTGGGTGCTGGAAAAGCACAGCAGGTCAGGCAGCATCCGAGAAGCAGGAGAATCGACGTTTCGGGCCGGAGCCCTTCATCCGGAATGAGGCTTATCAGCTTCTCACCCCCCTCGGCACCCAGCCTCATTCCGGATGAAGGGCTCCGGCCCGAAACGTCGATTCTCCTGCTCCTCGGATGCTGCCTGACCTGCTGTAATTTTCCAGCACCACATTCTCGACGGGGATTACTCCATTCCTCGTTTATATCTTCCCCTTCTTTCCCTCTCCCACCTCCCCTTCTTTCCCTCCCCCTTGTCTTTCTTCCCCCCCCCCCATTCTCGTGTTCCCATCCCCAGTCCTCCCATGGTAGAGGTGATCTCAAACTGTGTTATGTAGATGGTCACTGATGACACTTATTACCATGTGGATATGTGGTTGGAAGATTAGGGCCAGTGTGTAACTAAAATTGCAAACAGCCTGCTTCACCTTTCTGTTTGCTGGGGAAGAGGGATGGAGTTTTTAATTAGTGAGCAGTTTGTGGCAGAGACAAAAGACAGTTGTAAAAGCAAGGCACTGTGGATGCTGAGGAGCTGAAATAAAAACTTGATTTGCAATTTTTAAGAAGATTTGTAGATTAGTTTGAAGTTCAGGTTGTAAGTTTGCTCACTGAGCTGTTAGGTTTGTTCCCAGATGTTTTGTTATCATGCTAGGTAACATCAACAGTGAGCCTCTGTTGAAGTGCTGGTGTTCTGTTCCACTTTTTATTTATGTGTCTCGGTCGGTTAAGGTGGGTGATATCATTGTCGGTTCACCCTCCTCAACAGACCAAGACACACAAATAGAAAGTGGGACAGAACACCAGCGCTTCAACAGAGGCTAACTGATGGTGTTACCTAGCATGGTGACGAAACATCTGAGAACAAACCTACCAACTCAACGAGCAAACTTACAACCATAAAAACTTGGCTCGTCTGGCAGCATCTGTGGGGAGAGAAACAAAGTTTTGAGTCTTCCAAAGTTTTTTCCAAGCACAGAAGTCCAATGATTTTGATTTTTCCCTGTATTTAGTTTGAATAACTTCCTTTTTTGTCTACAAGTCCATGTCAGACAAGTAGTCTGCCAATTGAGAGGCTCTGAAAGTATCAAGAAATGTGTTCGTGAAGTAAAACTGGGCAGTGTCAGCATACTGTGCTGTGTCTACCTAGGCAAATATTTCAAGTCGGTTTTGAAATTAGTAATATCTTTTTGATTTCTGCTCACCAATATCCCATGTCCCCAGGGAAAGAATTTATCATAACAGTAATATTCCAGCTAATACACCATTTAAGTTTAGGAATTATATTCTCAGTCATTGAAGTTTTTTTTAAGAAACTGATGCACCTCACTTGGAAACATAGTCTGTAGATGCATGTATTGGTGCAAATCTTACTCCACTCATTGAACTACATGAGCAAACTTGGGAAATGTAAATAGTCAAAGTACTTTGCATAATCTCAAAAGAAAATGGTTTTATCCATCAACTTTAGCTTAGTGGTCAAACTTTCCTCTAAGTCTGAAAGCTTTGTAAACCCCTCTGTGAAGTTCTATGTGCAGTTTTGGTCACCTTCTTGAACGGGTATAATTGTAGTAGAAGTGGCTCCAATAAGATTCAATTAACTGATTCCTGGGATGAAGTGGTTATCTTATGATGGCTGAGTCTATATCCATTGAAGTTTAGATGATCAGATCACTCTTCATTTAAAACATAAGATCCTGAGGGATGTTGGCAGAGTCAGTGCTGAGAGTATGTTTCCCTTTTTTATGAGAGGTTAAAACTATAGGACACCATTTAAAACTAAGGGTTCCAATTTAGTAGCTCATATGTGGAATTTTATTCCTCAGAAGGGAAGGGAGACTATTCCAGACAGACTTAAATAAGGGACTTGAGAGTTACGACAGTCAGTAAAGTAGATTTGAGGCGACTCCAGATCAAGTATTATCTCATTAAGTCATGGAGCAGTGCTGCAAGGCCTACTCCTGTTCAAACTTTCAGGGACTTGAGCAGGTAATTCACTCACTTTGTAGTCCTGAGGGTGTCCCATCCTTTAAATAACCAGCTAAACCGAGACCCCATCAGTCCTCTTAGAGTCATACAGCCATAGAAATGTACAGCACAGAAACAGTCCCTTCGATCCAACTCGTCCATGTCGACCAGATAACCCAACCCAGTCTAGTCCCACCTGCCAGCACCTGGCCTATGTCCCTCCAAACCCTCCCTATTCCTCCAGATGCCTTTGAAGTGTTGCAATTGTACTCGCCTCCACCATTTCCTCTGGCAGCTCATTCCATACATGTACCACCCTCTATGTGAAAAAGTTGCCCTTTGGGTCCCTTTCATATCTTTTCCCCTCTCACCCTAAACCTTTGCCCTCTAGTTCTTGACTTCCCTCACCCCAGAGAAAAGACTTTATCTATTTATCCTATCCATACCCCTCATGATTTTATAAACCTCTATAAGGTCACCCCTCCGCCTCGGATGCTCCAGGGAAAACCGTCCCAGCCTGTTCAACCTCTCCCTGTAGCTCATCCTCCAACCCTAGCAACATCCTTGTAAATCGTTTCTCAACCCTTTCAAGTTTCATAACATTATTCCAATAGGAAGGAGACCAGAATTGCACTCTACACTCCAAAAACAGCCTAACCAATGTCCTGTACAGATGCAACATGACCTCCCAACTCCTATACTTAATACTCTAGCCAATAAAGGAAAGCATACCAAACGCCGCCTTCACTATCCTATCTACCTGTGACTCTACTTCCAAGGAGCTATGAACCTGCACTCCAAGGTCTCTTTGTTCAGCAGCGCTCCCTAGGACCTTACCATGAAGTGTATAAGTCCTGCTAAGATTTGCTTTCCCAAATTGCAGCACTTGCATTTATCTAATTTAAATTCCATCTGCCACTCCTCAGCCCATTGGCCCATCTGATCAAGATCCTGTTGTAATGTGAGGTAACCTCATCGCTGTCCATTACACCTCCAATTTTAGTGTCCTCAGCAAACTTACTAATGATACCTCTTATGATGAAAAGGAGTGGACCCAGCACTGATCCTTGTGGCACTCCACTGGTCACAGGCCTCCAGTCTGAGAAACAACCCTGCACCACCTTCCTCTGTCTTCTACCTTTTGATCCTGTTCTGTATCCACATAGCGAGTTCTCCCTGTATTCCATGAGGTGCACCTGATCAGGTCCTGGGGATTTATCCACTTTTATGCGTTTCCAGCACTTCCTGCTCTGTAATATGGCCATTTTTCGAGATGGCACCATCTATTTCCCTACGTTCTATATCTTCCATATCCTTTTGCACAGCAAATACTGATGCAAAATACTTGTTTAGTATCTGCCCTACCTCCTGCAGCTCCACACACAGGCTGCTTTGTTGAAGTTTGAGGGGAACTGTTTTCTCCCTAGTTACCCTTTTGCCCTTAATATATTTGTAAAAACCCTTTGGATTCTCCTTAACTCTATTTGCCAAAGCTATCTCATGTCCTCTTTTGGCCTTCTGATTTCTGTTAAGTATACTCCTCCTGCCTTTATACTCTTCTAAGGATTCACTTGATCAATCCTGTCTATACCTACTCCTTCTGTTTCTTAACTAAGCCCTCAATTTCTTTAGTCATCCAGCATTCCCTATATCTTCCAGCCTTTCCTTTTACTCTAACAGGAATATACTTGTTGTGAACTCTGGTTATCTCATTTCTGAAGGCTTCCCATTTTCCAGCTGTCCCTTTACCTGTGAACATCTGCGTCCAATCAGCTTTTGAAAGTTCTTGCCTAATATCGTCAAAATTGGCCTTCCTCTAATTTAGAACTTCAACTTTTAGATCTGGTCTATCCTTTTCCATCACTATTTTAAAATGAATAGAATTATGATCACTGGCCTCAGAGTGCTCCCCCACTGACACCTCAGTTACCTGCCCTGCCTTATTTCCCAAGAGTAGGTCAGGTTTTGCACTTTCTCTAGTTAGTACATCCACATACTGAATCAGAAAATTTTCTTGTACACCCTTAACAAATTCCTCTCCATCTAAACCCTTAACCATATGGCAGTCTCAGTCGATGTTTCGAAAGTTAAAATCCCTGACCATAACCACCCTACTTTTCTTACAGATAACTGAGATCTCCTTATAAATTTGTTTCTCAATTTCCCTCTGACTATTGGGGGGTCTATAATACAATCTCAATAAGGTGATCATCCCTTTCTTATTTCTCAGTTCCACCAAATAACTTTCCTGGATGTATTTCTGGGAATATCCTCCCTAATGCTGTAATGCTATCCCTTATCAAAAATGCCACTCTCCTTCCTCTCTCGCCTTCCTGTAGTATTTGTATCCTGGAACATTAAGCTGCCAGTCCTGTCCATCCCTGAGTCATGTTTCTCTAATTGCTATGATATCCCAGTTCCATGTTCCTAACCATGCCCTGAGTTCATCTGCCTTCCCCGTTAGGCCTCTTGCATTGAAATAAATGCAGTTTAAGTTATCAGTCCAACCTTGTTCTCTGCTTTGTCCCCGCCTGCTCTGACTGTTTTGATCGCCTTTGTTCTCAACTGTCCCAGTTCTCAGATTGAAATCTTTCCTCACAATCTCCCTGGGTCTTACCCCACCCAACCTTTACCCTCTCTGAGCATCCTTGATCCTGGCACCAGGGAAACAACACATCATTCATTTTTCGCTGCTGGCCACAGTAACTCCTGTCTGTGCCCCTGATGAGAGAGTCCTCTAACACACTCGATCGCTTGGAACCTGACATACCTCTCATTACATTAGAACCAGTCTCAATACCAGAAACTTGGCTGTTTGTGCTTGTTTGAGATGGGGATAGCCACAGACGACCCCTGCCTACCTCTCTTACCTTTCCTGGAGTTAAACCAACTATGTGACTGTATTTGAGACTCTTTTTCTCCACCCCCCCCCCCCCCCCACCCGCTATCTATCACACCCCCTTGTTCTTGTAAACTCCACATTGCCTCTAACTGCCTCTCCAACTGATCCAATCGATCTGATAGGATTCGCAACCGATGGCATATATTGCAAATGTAATCCGTAAACCCTCCCTAAAGTCCCACATCAGACAATTGACCCAGCATTAATTGCCAATTGTGTATCAAACTTCTACCACACTTTATGTGAAAGATTTTAAGGTCAGCCTCTGAACAATCCCTCCCATAAAGTGTAATATAGTTTTTCTGTATCTACCCTGCTGCCCTTTAAAACCTTGAACACTTTGATCAGATCACCCATTAACTGTCTAAACCTCTCAGTTCTAATCTTTGTAATTTTGACTTGAATATAAGCTATGAAGTCCAAATATTATTCTGGTAAAACAAACTACTTCCTCCAAGGCCAATATCTCCCTCTGAACTATGGTAAACTATAAATGCAATATATTTTGTTTCTATTCTAGAATTATAGTGTAAGTGCAGTTTCAGTATGTCTTATTATACTGACATCAGCTGCATTGAAGCTGGTATAGCCATATAAGATTTATTGCTGACCCTGTAACGTTTCCTTATTAAAATCAATGGTTTATAGTAAATCAGTTAATCCCATTACAAAACCTTCACAGTGCAAAATCAGTCAACTGAATTCCCAATAGCGTGGTTTATACATGAGAGCTGTTTTCTGGAGTTTTCAGCTAATGTCTTCTGCTGATTCCTGTTGTCAAACAAAGGTCAACATTGGCGAAATTAATGGCAAGTTAGCGTTAAGTTTAGTGTGGACATTGGTCTTGATAAATACTGATAGGGATTGGCAACAGGATCACATTTCTTTTTCATCTGACTGCTTGAGATCTGTTTGTTTTTCTCACAGCTGCCCTATAACCTTTGTGCTATATGAGGGATTGTTGTCTGCTGTATACCTGTGTCTTTGAGTCACAATTTATTGCTTGGCTGTGGGTCATTGCCAATAGGTGGTCAGTGCACCTACCTTCAGTCTTGTGGAAGTAAGGGGTTACCATTTGGAAAATAGATCACAGTATTCTTCACCTGCTTCATCATATAGAAATGACTAGCAACCATTGAACAACTAGAATCTCATCATGAGGCAGTCACTGCTGCGGGCCTTTTTGATAGAGACAAAAAAAAGCACCTAAAACATTTGGGTGCAACTATTTGATTTGCACATGATTTTGGAACACATAGTCAAAATTTGTCAAACTATGATCTTTTTCCACAGAAAATATTACACTTGGCAAATTACTTACCTTGAAAGGGTTAATGGAATCTAAGCACAATAACATATCAAACAATATTACACGTTGTATTATGTTTAACTGTAGCCAAACTCTACATTTTAAAATCCTTAGCAGCAAGTTGTTGTGTACAGTTTTAATTAATTTGATAACAATAACTTATCTTTTGGCAGTGTGTTCAACATTAGTCTGCATGCCAATGAAAGCTTATCTGATGGAAAATTGTAGTATTTTGTTATGGAAATTTAAAACTTTTCCAGTGTGCCATTTTATTCAAGCATGGAAATGCTTGTGTTGCAAGATGAAATATTTAATTCCACTATTTACAGTAAAACAAGTTAGTGTTGATTTGAGGAATGTAAAAAGCGATAAATTACAATCATCGAGCAAAACTGGGTTTGATCAAAGATAAAATGCATGAGTACCTTTTGTAAATTAGCCCATCCAAGTGAGACATGATTGGCGTTATTTTGCTTTTATTTTAAATGTGTTGTGGGATTCAGCTTGGTTCATAAATGCATTGCAGACCAGAGTGTTACACTTTGTAAACGTTGGTGGTTTTTGTTTCATCTAATTTGGTATAGCTTAAGTTGACTTTTAAGTATTAGCACAGATTGTCAGATGGTTGTTGCAGAGCATTGTTAGGTAAGTTTATAAGATGTATTAGCACCAATGATACAATATATGCAGGAGAAACAAAATCAAACAATAGTTATATTCACCTTTTTTAATGTTAAGTGCCAAGAGCTTCTTGTTTTAGTCTAATTTGTAAAAGGTTTGCATTTATGTGAAGCTCTCAAACATCTTTATGCACATAAAGCCATTTTGCACTCAACATAATCCAGTAAACAAATTTGAAATGGATGACGAGTTAATCTATTTTCATTAAATAATTGCCAGAGCACATGTCTTCAATCACCACAAAATAAAAATGAGGTTTAACTTTTCAAAGAAGAACAATTCCTCAGGTTTGGAATATTAGTTGGTATAATTTATCCACATCCTGGAGTGGGATTTGGACTCAACCTTCTGACTCTGAGGTCAGACATTGAAGTGAAATTGCTCCAAACCTCACTAGTGATGAATCCAATCATGGGTCTGGTATTACACAGCTCAATCTTCCTGTCCTGCAGCATGTTTGGAAGAACAAAAAGCATATAACTGTGCTGATAGCATTTTCACAATTCAAGATAATGTTAACTGAAATATTAGCAACAACACTCCAAGGGATGTTCTAGTTTTGAGAGATTAGCAAGAATTGCTGCTAAGACTGTTCTTTTGGGATAAACCACTGCTCAGTGGTTGCAGTGCTTTGGCGAAGAAACAATTTGTGGGAGAAAGATTTTGCAATACAGATTTACATACTAGAAAGTGTAGTTGTCAGCATTCAAGTGTTTACACCGAATGAGCAGCCTGTAAACATTCACCACCTTCGTTTCACAATAAGCAGCTATTTGCAAAAACAAGCAGAGTTCAGGTTTGGATGACAAAATGTTAACCAAAAACAAAAATTGCTGGAAAATCTCAGCAGGCCTGACAGCCTCTGTGGAGAGAAATCAGAGTTGACGTTTCATCAGAACTTTTGGCTGTGCACTTGATCCAATAGCCGCCTCCACTACTGAGTTTCCCAAGCTCAATATATTATCCGGATGAGATTTCACAAACTTGATAAATGTTGAAGATTTTGTCAGATCGTGTGAAATGTAAACTTTCAGGCAATTGTTTAAGTTGAGGAATTAATCATTTGAGGTGCCCAGTGTCAAAAATGTATTTACATTTTAGGTAATCTTTCGTTGTCCCAATCACATTTCATATGCAATTCACCTACTTAGTCTAACAGTTTTGGTACTGTTCTGCTTAAGTTCCACAAGGTGGCTTTGGAAACTGGGAGATCATGCTTCTGTTTTAAGTACAGTATCTGTAGCATGTCTGTACTACAAGGTGAAAATTTAAGTGTGCCAAAGAGCTAGTCCAGCCTATATAATTGCATTGAAGGTATTCCTTAAGAGTTATTTGATTTGTAGCTGTACATTTTGAAAGTGACTGGTGGAAATCTTTATTGATTCTGTTTATTGGGTCATATTTTTGAAGGAGTGGTAATCTTGCAGATTGTTTTGCTTTGCTTTGCCTTTTTTTCTGGAATAAGAGGGATCTGCATTTTCTTTTGAGAAATTCTGATCAGGGCTGCTTCAGAATTGCTGAGTAATTCTTCAATGCTGATTGTTCTCTGGTACTTTTAGAATTGCTAGGGAATGGCAAATCAGTACTCTTTTTTTCCCTCTCTTTTCCCCCCCCCCCCCCCCCCCCCCCCCCCCCCAGTCCCCATCCTTTCCTTTTCACAGTAGTCAGTTGCTGTATTCTGATATTTCAAGATGCAGAATCACCGGTAAATGCTGTCAAAAGTAAGTATGTAATATGTGAAGTTAGAATGCCACATGGATGGGGTTGTAGGGATGATAGATGAGTATCATGCCAAGAGGGTAGGGGTGGAGAGCTAGATGGCAGTGTGGCCAGGTCAGTGGTGCAATGTTTAGGATAGTTCTAGGTGGGAGGGCACTGTCAGGCTCAACAGCAAAGGTAATTGTTGGTCCATGGGGCTTTGATGTGTGGGTGCAGCCAGAGAACAGGTTTTGGGTAGGGAAAGGCTGGGTGGCATCGGGACAGAAACGTGAAATGATGGCGGTGGTAACAGGTACGGGGCAGATGAAGTTGGTAATAGGGAGGTAGACGCTATTCCCCTTTTTTGCTCACTGTGAACCAATTCTTGGTGCTTAACCAGCTCAGTTAGGAAGGGAGCATCAGGTCCAGACTAGCAAGAGACTGTCATTTTTGATGTCTGGGGGATGTAAGTGGTCTGGGACAAGTGTATTTTAAGGTATGTGAGCTAAATATGGGATCAGTTGAATAGTTACCTAGGTGTTGGGTTACGTACTTAATAACAATAGTCCAACTTTTTCTGAGCAATTTATTTACTTAATTTCATCAGAACCCTCTGAAGTCTCTGGTTTAATGGATACTTTCAGAATACTTCAAGCATAGTGGTATCACCTACAGGAATCTTCAATTTCCTGGGCAATTCCTGCAGAATCCACTCTGTGCACAAGTACTTTTTAAGCAAAAATAACATTTGCAAGGCCATCAGAAAATCCCATCCAGGGTTTCAGATAGCAAAACTAGTCAGGAAAAAAAGGTAGATTATAAAATTTTATAAATTTAAGCATGAGCTTTAAAATTAAACAGTATGAAAGAAATAAATGTGAGGTGCAACCTTGTATTTTCATTACAATTTTGAGGAGTGCTTTGTTGGTGGAGATGCTCTTCTTTTGGATGAGTTGGAGGTGCCAGTGTTGAGCTGGAGTGGACAGAGTTTAAAAATCACACAACGCCAGGCTTATTTTGGAGGTTCTAGCTTTTGAAGTGCTGCTGCTTCAGGTGGTTGAAGGAGCAGTGCTCTGAAAGTTAGTGCCTCCAAACAAACCTGTTGGACTATAACCTGGTGTTGTGTGACTTTTTTTTAAACTTTTGGATGAGATGTTATATGGTTATCTTCTCCGTGGATTTGGAGAACAGAGATTCAACGTCTGAAATTATTGAGCTGATTGTTGATCCCAAAGATGGTAAAGTGCAAAATCGAGGAACAAGGTGCAGTACTACTTCCTTTTTTGTCCCCCTCCTTCTCCCCCTTTTTTTTCTACAATACAAAATCAATAACGGTTCCAGTTCCATCAGTTCTGACAAACTTGTAACATTAATTCTGTTTCACTGTCCGTCATCCTATCAGACCTGCTGAGTTTCTTTGGCACTTTGTCTTCTATTTCACTCTTCCCGTGGATTATTTTAATCAGCCAGTTTGGATATGCTACGACCCACCTGTTGGGAGGTCAGACTGGAACCTGGGCAACCTGACCCAGAGATAGGGGCACTGCCACTGTGCAATTAAAACACTGTCACACTTCTCATTGTTGACCTGTTTTAGTTATTAACTCAGTTAGGTCAACACAATCCGTGCATTGCAGATGATGCTCTTTTAAAGACACATTTCACCAACATTAAAGTGGTAGATGAGGTTAACTTGTGAAATTGTGGGTGCGAGCTTGGGTTCACCTATCTGTTGACTGTGCAGATATGTCAATTCACTTGTATTTTAATACTTTACACATGCTTCAGTTTGCAAGTATTAGAATCGCAAAATATTACAGAACAGAAGATAGCCATTTGGTTCATCGCCTCTACTGATTTTCTGCACGAAAATTTTACTCCCTGTGGCCCTGCACATTCTTCCTTTTCAGATAACAATTTGATTCTCAAATAATGAAAACTCCATGGAGGCTGGTACTTGTTGCCAAGTCACCCTTCATTTACACGTGGAGTGACCTTGACACTGATCTAGCTCCCTCAGCCAGCAATTGGATTGAACAGGATGTCTGACATTCCTGTTCTTTTTTTCATTTTTTTGTATTTTTTCTTTTTTTATTCTTTTTTCCTTTTTTTTCTTTATTTTTAATTAACCCCCGCACTACCGCTTAACTGCGGTAGTGCTTATTATTTTTATCCCCAGCACCCATGGTGTATGTGTGCAGGTGTGAGACACAGTGAGAGACAAGGTGTACAAATCTTTATTCAATTTCCACCACCAGGAAAAAGTAGGAAAACACCCGAGTGGCCTGTGACAAGCAGTGCCCTTCACATCAAAGGGCAATGCTATGTGATCAAAACAGTGAAGGGGAGACACTCCTGTTCTTATCTGTCAGCCAGGGCTCCCTGATTGAATAAGATTAACAACCCCAATCAGGAAGCTCATTTTGTGAGGTCCACATAGCTGACCTTGTTACAATCACTACAGGTCTCCCCCTCTGAATCTGATGACATAAGCCAGCTTTTTTTGTAACTCCTCCTGGGGGATTTTAGCACTCCGGGTCAGGTTCCTTCAACTCTGCCTTTTGGTATGGGCGGTATGTAACAGCCAGCAGCATGCCTCTTGGGACCAGAGCATCTCAGAAGAAATTCATTCCCCTCTTCAGGTGACAAAGCAGCAACATCCACAGTGTCCATCTCAGATTCCAAGGTATCTTCAATGCTTGACAGAGGGAGAACGCACAGGTTCTGGAATGGTTGGAAAGGCTGTCGAGGAATTGGGCATACTGTGTTCTCATATCGTTAGTGAATTTGCAGCTTTCATATGGCCCATGTGCTTGTACAGGACTGTTGCACCTACCAAAAAATTTATACATCACTGGGCCTGACCCCACATTGACCATACTTATTACTTATGCAGGGACATGCCCATTGTTCCTACACCAAACTTTATCCCCTGAAGTAAACAGTCTCTCTTCGCGGAGTCTTGTGTGTGGCATTGGTGTTCTAAAAACATTTCACCCTTCTCCTGCTCCCTCCCCTGTCTGTGAAGGTCAGATTTAGGCTGGTGCAGAGTCTTCTCCCCATTAGCAACTCTGCTGGAGCTAACCTTGTAGTTGTAAAAGGGGTGGTCCTATAATCAAATAGGAACTGTGACAGCTTGGTATCTAGTGAAGCTGTAGACTGTTTCTTTCAGCCTGCCATCAAAGTTTGAATTGCTCTTTTTGCCACCATCAGATGATGCATGGTATGGAACTGTCTTTGTATGTCAAGTACCATTCGACAATTGGAAATTCTCAAATTCCCTGTTGGTAAACGGTGGCCTGTTGTCTGTGCCCAATATTTCTGGGAGTCTGTGTATTGCAAAAGATGCTCAGTTTTTCTGTTTTTGTCCCGATGTTTATTGAATGATTACTATGTAGGTCCAGTCCTTTGAGTGGGCATCCCCAATGACGAGGAGCATTGAACCCATGAAAGGACCAGCATAGTCAACATGGAACCAAGTACAGGGTTTACCAAGCTATTCCCATGAATGTGGGGGAGATACTGGTGGTAATTCTTGTCCTTTGTTGGCACTCTGGTGTTAATGGATTAGGCCAGACCACTCAAAACATTTTTAAGCAGGCAGTCCAGACTGTAACTTTGCTATTTGTTTCAGTAAGTGTACAGTGAAAATTATCCAGTGTAAGTTAGCTAGGTTGACTACCAGGTTTTAAAACAGACGAATGTATTCACTAAATTATGAAATGAAATACAAAAAACATTGTAAAGATTACCCACAGAACTCCGTCTATCCAAACTAGGCTTAATTATGCTGTTCTGAAAATACCCAACTGTCCCAATAAACAAACCCCTTAAACAAAGAGTAAAACTTAAAATGATGGTTACAGACCCAAGTTAGAAGGGCAAAAGGAGAGAGAGTTTCGCAGCCTGTTTCCACACAGCTCCACTGCTGAACTGACTCAAAACAAGGCTAAAAACAAGAATTCAGCTTCCAAGACTGATCGCTCCCCTTTCATTATACAGGTTACTTCTAAAATATGAAGGCTGTGTAGCCCAAAGTCTCATCTGTTTACGTATAAACAAAAAGGCCTTCCAATACCCTTTTCATTTCGGTACCAACTCGGCTGATTCGGAGCCTGAACTGTTTTAAGATCTATCTTGAAAAACACCAAGGACACAGTATCCTTGAGAAAAGGAACAGCTTTTAGTAAAAGGGCCAGCTTAGTGACAGTAGGTCATTGCCCCACTAACATGTCTGTCTGCATCCAGTCTTGGTCACCAGGTATAATTTCTGGCTGACATCTTCATTTTGGACACTCAAAAATGACTATGGTGGATTCAGCCAGTGTCTAAGAATGTGGTGCTGGAAAAGCACAGCAGGTCAGGCAGCATCAAAGGAGCAGGAGAGTTGACGTTTCGGGCATAAGCCCTTCTCCTGCTCCTTTGATGCTGCCTGACCTGCTGTGCTTTTCCAGCAACATATTTTTAAGCTCTGATCTCCAGCATCTGCAGTCCTCACTTTCAGCCAGTGTCTGGCAGCAACCTTTGTTTGGGTGAATAACTCTGCTCCCCATAATAATATGCTGTCCTTTTTCTGTGATCTGTTCTCTCCAGGCCCAGAAAGATTTTGGTTTGGGTTGTGACAACCCTGTATACATATGCTATTGGGCGTTCCTCTCCAGTGGGCCACCTGTGAGCTAATACTATCCCAGTGCCATATGGGGAAGCATGACATGATAGTGTGCCAACATCATAGAGGCTGATAGCTGTTTCTTCACTTCCCTGAAAAGTGTGGCTTGGTTACATGACCATTTTCAAGGCTGACACTTAAGAGTTGATGTAAAGGTGCCAGGATGGAGGCCAGGTTATGTATGAACTTTCTGTAATAATTCACCGGCCGAGAGGAAAGACCATCTTTGATCACCCTCACTTTATCTTCCAATTGGTATATACTGGTCTTATTGACTCTGTAGCCCAAGTAGGTCACTTGGGTGCATGGAATACACATTTCTTCCTTCTAATGCTCATGCTCACCTGGGAGAAATGTTTAAGGACTATGTCCAAGTTTTAAGTGCTCTTTTACTGGTTTTCCCTGTTACTAGCATGCCATTAGGAATATTCATTCACTTTTTTTTTGCATACTTCTGGGAATCTTCATCTAACTGCAAAAGCAAGTTAACATCAATCATGTCCAACTTCATGAAGCACAGCTCCCCTGCCAGCTTTGAGTGTAAATGCTCTAAGTGAGGGAATTGGGTTTTTATCCATTTGTGAAAAGCAGTTTACAGTTTGTTAAAAATCTCCATAACGGCCAACCGACTGGCTGGGCTGTACAACTGGTGCCGTCCATTTTGAAAACTGGACTGGTTTGATGATTCCTTCATTTTCCTGCCTTCTGATTTCTGTAAGGCAAATGGCACTGGACGGGCCTTGCAGAATCGTGGAGTTGCTTTCTGGTCAACATGCCTTGCCTCCTTTGGTCATCTCTGGACCAAACTGAAAAATCTGGGAATTTAATTAGGACTTACATCAAGCAGCTGATTTCTAGTCAAAACATGTGGAGCCAATCTGGGTGAATCCTCTCAACTAACTGAGCCTTTTAGTACAATCAGTGCTAACTGAACCAGCTGCTTCTCATACAAGTCCGGAATGGAAGTTGTACCCTTGATCTGTAAAGGTTTCTCTGTATAGATTTTCCTGTCTAGCCAAGGTCTTGTACAAACTTAAAAGTCCAGCACAAGTTTTGTTAAAGACTAGATCTTTGATCACAAACAGCCATGTCGGTATTAACCTCCATTAGAACCAGGTGTTTGTTCTGATTTGGATGTTGTTAATCAATTTAACTATTCTGAACTAGATGTAGCTGGAGTCCTGAATTCTGGCCTATGAGTTCTCTTTCCCAGTTCAGGTCTAGTGGGACTCTCTTGTTGTCTCGAGTCCATGTGCAGCAACTACAATCACTTGCTGGCCCATATCCTGAAGAAAATTTTAACCGTTTGAGTGAAACTCTGCTTTGTTTTAGGGTTTTGCTATGGGCTGACCTGATCACTTTCTTTCAGGATATGTCCAGAGTGAGGCTATGCAATTGCCCTCACTCCAGTAGTGTTGTTCAAGCTCAGTCGGACTGCTGAGGATATTCCCTTCCATCAAAATACCCTGCAACTCATACTCCCCATGCCTCATTTATCTAATGACGCAGCCAGTTCACATACCTGTTTGAAGTCCAGTTGGGCTTCAGCTCGTGGGTGCTTTTGCATGGCTACATCATTAATCCCACATATCAAATGGTATCTCGGCTCTTTTTAGGTTTGTGCCTGTTATCTTATGTTGTCTCTCTGCGATCTTCTTACCAAACTCAATCGTTTCACATCTTCCACACTATCCTCCTTACAGATTGCATTCTCTCTAAGTTATGTCATCCACAAAATTTTCAAATTGTGTTCTGTAACAGCAAACACAGAACATAGAGGGCAGGAGTAGACCATTTGATCTCTTGAGCCTGTTCTGCCATTCAATGATTGATCACCCAACTCGGTATCGTGTCTGTTTTCTCCCCATACTCTTTGACTCATTTTATCCCGAAGGACTATATCTTATCTCCATCTTGAAAACATTCAATGTTTTGACCTGAGGCAGAGGATTGCACAGGTCACTACTGTCCCTGGGTGAAGACATTTCTCTTGCCCCAAGTCCTAAATGGCCCACCCTGTATCCTTAGACTGTGACTTCTGGATGTGGACTCCCTGATTATCAGGAGCAACATTCTTGCATTTACCTTGTGTCATTCTGGTAGAATTTTGTAGGTTTTTGGGATTCCCCATCATTGTTCTAAACTCCAGTAAATACAGTCTTAACCAGTTCAGTCTCTCTTCGTACATCAGTGTTGCCGTCCCAGGAATCATAATATATATCAGGAGGACCACCTTCAACAGTTCAGTTTCGTTTTATAATAGGATGTGGGCAAGACCAGAATTTGTTGTCCATCAGTTAATCTCGACTAAGTGGTGATGAGCTGCATTCTTCAATCATTGAAGTTTTTCTGTTGCAGGTACACCGACAGTGCCAGTACAAAGGGAACTCTTGGGATTTTGATCCAGTGACGATGAAGGGACAGCAATGTAGTTGCAAGTCTGGGTGGTGCATGACTTGATAGAGTTCCCATGAGATTGCTGAGCTAACTGACCAAATGAATAGAGTGCATCAATATTAGCTATCCCATGCATTCCCTGACATGGGCAAGGGAAGAAAAATCTTAAAATAGCTTTACCACTAAATACAACATGTCAGGTGAATATGGAAACTTAGTGTCATATTCACTGGCTTGTTTTAAAAATAAAAATGTTTCTTTCCAAAGTTGAAGAGTATTTTGAATTGTTCACATTAGAATGTGATTCTGATGATGATTGAAGTATGTAGGACGACTGAAGTGTATCAAGTAGGAACTAAGTAATTGGGGAGACCGAACAGATGCCGCAACAACGGATGAATGGACATTGCACAACAATGACCAGGCAGGAGTGTTCCCTCCCAGTCGAGGAACACTCCAGCTGTTTCGGGACATTTGGCCTCGGACCTTCCTCCAAGGTGGACTTCAGGACAAGCAACAACGCAGAGTGGCTGAGCAGAGGCTGATAGCAATGTTCTGTCTCTCTGTCTCTCTGTCTCTCTGTCTCTCTGTCTCTCTGTCTCTCTGTCTCTCTGTCTCTCTGTCTCTCTGTCTCTCTGTCTCTCTGTCTCTCTGTCTCTCTGTCTCTCTGTCTCTCTGTCTCTCTGTCTCTCTGTCTCTCTGTCTCTCTGTCTCTCTGTCTCTATCTACCGTGACTCATCACACTCTCACATAAACTTAACCAAGCTTACACACACATTTCTATCATGTGCACTCACATCCACACACGCACACTCAATCTGTCACTCCTACACGCGCACACAAGTTTGAGGTCAATTTGTTTTTGCAGAATTACATTTTATTTTGCTCAAACTATATGAATCCATGTAAAACTATACAGAGTTTGTCAGTCTGACACAGCATTGGGACACAAACAGACTTCACACCTATTGCTTAAAACCTTGAACTATCTTGAGAATGTATTTTAAAACAAGTTCTGGGATTTACATATCGAAGAACAGAAACCAGCATATCCCGTTGTAAAAGATGAATGTTTTAATCTAAGATCGTTTACTGTATCACATCTTAACAACTCTGGGCTCCTTTTGGCTATAAATTCCGTGAGCATGATCTTAACCTGCACAACCACCTGATGGAGTGGCATTCTGAAAGCTAGTGCTTCCAAATAGACCTGTTGAGCTATAACCTGGTGTGTGATTTTTAACATTGGAAAAAAATAGATTTTAATTTTTGGAGGTAGGTTGAAGCCATCACACTAATTTGGTGATGGCTATTTTATTGTAAATTTTATCCATCTCCTACTTCATAATGGGCACTACTTTTTGTAAGAAGTGCCTAATCTGTGTGTCCTTGTAGATTCCGAGAAATGCCCAAAATCACATGTAGCATAATGAAGAATAGTATCAGCAGTATTGCCACATAACTCCAGAAAGATCTTTTCATTCAACTTGTGGCAGATGTTTCCTTTATGTATGGAGCCTGAATCGTATGGAACCACTTTCCAGAAGCGCTTATGCAGTCACTTTCTTGTCTCATTAACAAACCACAAAGGAATTTATAATTTTCAGATTTTTAAAATTAGAATACACACAAACTCTTACACTTTGTCTGTATAACTCTGCAGACTACTCTGAGGAATTCATATTTTTTCCATATGGCAACCTGAAATAACAATTTTCAGACTTTTCTATGTGAGACTCAGTATTAATTAAAATATTAAATTATTGTATTATAATCGATGTTATAACCGTCTTAGTTTACAAAAGACCACTTGACATACCCACAGGAAGAAAATCTGTACCCAGAACCACTCAGGCCTCATTGATCAATTGAGTGGCCCCTTTGACATCTTTGGTCAAAAACCTCAAGGTATTCCCAAGTTGATTTAAATTGTTTCTTCAAGCAATCTGGGGTCATTTTGTGTTATTTCTTCTTATGTTATTTTGGTTGTTGCAGATTATTTTTTTTTCTTTGGCAGTTTGAGGATAAAGAAGCGGCTGCCACTATCATGTCAGGACTCTTCCCTTTTGCATTGCTATTCTCTATGACATTGTTTGTCTCTTTCACCGTCTGTTACCATCTGTCTGGTTTAAATTTTGCTGCTGGAAATGGCCGTTTCTTATGATTGTACTAGAGCGTACATACGTAGTCTCTTGTATTTACATGTTGCTAATGATTAAATTAAAATACCCCTGAGCAAAATTGAAAGCCATTCTGTAATGCATCTTATTCATGACTTTCCAGTCGAGATTCCCTAGTTTGAAGCTCCTATGCTACTGTGTTTCTTACTCGCAGACAATGTTACTACTTACTTGCTAAATTAAGCAATAAATTTAAAAACATTTTCTGTTTGAACTCTTTTTTTATTCACTCGTGGGATATGGAGGTCACTGGTTGAGCCAATATTTATTGCCTGACCTCATTGCCCTTGAGAAGGTGGTGGTGAGCTGCCTTCTTGAACTGCTGCAGCCTGTATGCTGTGGGTTGACCCACAATGACCTTAGGAAGGGAATTCCAGGATTTTAATCCAGGAACATATATTTTTAAGCCAGGATGATGAGTAACTTTTGAGGGAAACTTGCAGGTAGTGCCATTCCCATGTATCTACTGCCCTTGTCCTTCTAGATGGAAGTGGTCATTTGGTTTGGAAGGTGCTGTCTGAGGATCTGCAGTGCATCTTGCAGATAATTATACACTGCTACTATAGGGAGTGGATGCTTCTGGAAGTGGTGACAGTCAAGTGAGCAGCTTGGTTCTGGATGGTGTCAAGCCCGTTGTGTTGTTGGAGCTGCACTCACCCAGGCAAGTGGGGAATATTCTATCACACTCCTGACTTGTGCCTTGTAGGTAATGGGCAGGCTTTAGGGAGTCAGGAGGTGAATTCCTTACCACAGTATTCCTAGCCACTGATCTACCCTTGTAGCCACTGTGTTTATGTGGTGAGTCCAACTGAGTTTTTGGTCAGTGGTAACCCCCAAGGATATTGATATTTGGTGATTTAGTGATGGTAACACCATTGAATGTCAAGGGGCAATGGTTAGGTTGTCTCTTATTGAAGATGGTCATTGTAAGCCACTTGTATGGTGTGAATAATACTTGCCAGTTCTCAGCCTAAGTGCTCCAGAACGTGCCACTCCCTTAGCCAAGTTTTTCCAGTACATTTACAATACTGGCATCTACCTGTGGAAAATTGCCCAGGTATGTCTTGCACACAAAAAACCAGGGCAAATAGAATCCAATCAACTCCAGGTCTTGTTGCATTTGGACATGGAGTACTTCAGTATCTGAGTAATATTGTGAGGTGCTGAATATTGTCCAATCGTTAGTGAACATCCCCACTTCTGTCCTCGTGATGAAGGGAAAGACATTGATGAAGCAGCTGGAGATAGATGGGGCTCAGTCACTACCCTGAGGCACTCCTGCAGAGATGACTTCTGACAACCACAACCATCTTCCTATATACCAGGTTTGACTCCAACCAACGGAGAGTTTACCTCTAATACCCATTGATTTTAGTTTTGCTAGGGCTCCTTGGTGCCACACTCGGTTGAATGCAGCTTTGATGTCAAGGAATGTCACTCTCGTCTTATCTTTGGATTCAACACTTTTGTCCATGTTTGAACCAAAGCCAAAATGAGGTCGGGAACTGTGTGGCCCTGACGGAACCCCATCTGGGTGTCACTGAGCAAGTTATTGCTATTGATGACACTTTCCATCACTTTCCAGATGATTGAGAATAGATTGATGGGGTGGAGTTGACTGGATTCTATTTGCCCTGGTTTTTTGTGTACAAGACATACCTGGGCAATTTTCCACAGGTAGATGCCAGTATTGTAAATGTACTGGAAAAACTTGGCTAAGGGAGTGGCATGTTCTGGAGCACAAGCCTTCAGTATTATTGCTGGAATGTTGTCAGAATCCATAGTCTTTTTCAGTATCCAGTTTCACTAGTATCCAGTGCTTCCAACCATTTCTTGATATCAAATTGGCTAAGGATTGGTATCTGTAATCATGGGGACCACTGCAGGGAGCCAAGACTGATCATCCACTTGGCATTTCAAGCTGAAGATTGCTGCAAATGCTTCAGCTTTTTCTTGTGCACTAATGTTTTGGTCAGATTTCCTTCCCTGAAGAACATTATTGAACGAGATGGGTTTTTCCTGACAATCGAGCAATGGTTTCATGATCATCAGTAGGTTCTTAATTCCAGATATTGTATATTGAATTCAAATTCCACAATCTGCAGTGACAGGATTTGAACCTGGATCCCCAGACCTTATTCATGCTGCCTCCTGTATATACAACCTGTTTCTTCCAAGATCTTTGCTTCCAACCGTGAACTTTCATGGTTATGTATAAAATTGAAGTTAATATTACCATTAATTTGTTGTGTATTGAACTGCAGATATTAGCACATCAAGCATTTTTCATTTAACCACTGAAGTGCTAAGGACCGTCCCAACCAAACTTGCAGTAACACTTCAACCAGGAGTAAACCATTCTTTAAAGAATATAGAATTGAGTTCCCTGGTCTTTGTGCTGACATAACCAGCACTGTACATGCCCACAGGCCATAGTTTGGACATTCTGTTGAACTGTAATACAATGGCACAGTGTGTCCTTGGGAAATATCACTGATTACAATGTACAGAATATTTAGCAGCTGCAAATGCTTGGGTCAGCTTCTTCCACTGTGCAAATGTCTGAGAAGGAACTGATCTCACAGTTCATGCATATAGGGCAGTAATGCATTTTTCCCATAACTAATGTGTGTAATTGGTCTTCTAACATCAGAATGAGCCTGGCAATGCTGCCAAGCATGATTTTAGGTTTGCAGTCATCCCTTGCTTCAAGTCTATTTCACGTTGTGGGCATTGTAAATTGGGCTCATGAAATGGAATATACAGCAGGACTGATCCTTTTTGGAAGCAGTTCTGTAATATAGCTATGGTATAAAACAAGATGAGGATGAACAGAAGACTGCTGTGGTTTTGCTTTATTTGCCACAGAGCAAGGCCATTCTGGATGGCAAAATTGCTGTTACAGTACATGTAGTAAGAGGGCATATAGTTGTTTCATATTATGTTACATAGAAACATAGACAAAGATGATCAGAGCAGGATTAAGCCTTTCAGCTACTCAGGGCCTGCTCTGCTGTTCAATATGATAATGGCTGGTCATCAATCTTAATATCCCAATCCCACCCTCCCCTCATTTCCAAGTGTCCCTTTAGCCACAAGAGCTATATCTATCTCCTTTTTTTTCTTTTCAAAGCACAATGCTTTGGCCTCAACCACTATCTGTGAATTCCACAGGATCACAACTCTCTAGGTGAAGAAATGTCTCCTTCTCTCAGCCCTAAAGCCCCTTATCCTTAAATTATGACCCCTGGTTCTAGACTCCCCTGCCATCTGGGATATCCTGCATCTAGCCTGTCTAGTCCTCTTGGAATTTTTATAGGTTTCTGAGATCCCTCCTCATTCTTCTAAACTCCAGTGAATACAATCCTACATAATTCATTCCCATCCCAGGAATCCAATTTGGTAAACCTTTGTTGCACTCCATCTTTAGCAAGAGTATCCTTCCTCTGATAAGGAGACCAAAGTTGTGCACAGTATTCCAGGTGTGGCTTCACTGAAGCCCTGTATAATTGCAGCAAGATATCCTTGTTCCTATCCTTTCACAATGAAGGTCAACATACAGTTTGCCACCTTTTACTGCCTCCTGCACCTGAATGCTTCCATTCAGTGAGTGGTGCACAAGGACACCCTGGGCTTGTTGTGGGCGGCACGGTGGTACAGTGGTTAGCACTGCTGCCTCACAGCGCCAGAGACCCGGGTTCAATTTCCGCCTCAGGCAACTGACTGTGTGGAGTTTGCACGTTCTCCCCGTGTCTGCGTGAGTTTCCTCCTGGTGCTCCGGTTTCCTCCCACAGTCCAAAGATGTGCGGGTCAGGTGAATTGGCCATGCTAAATTGCCCCTAGTGTTAGGTAAGGGGTAAATGTAGGGGTATGGGTGGGTTGCGCTTCAGCGGGTCGGTGTGGACTTGTTGGGCCGAAGGGCCTGTTTCCACACTGTAAGTAATCTAAAAAACATTCCCCTCTCTCGATTCACAGCCATTCAAAAAATAATCTGTCTTCCAATTTTCTATACCAATATGGATATCCTCCTTTATCCATTTTGTACTACATCTGCCACGCATTTGCCCACTCAGCCAGTCCGAACCACACTGCAATATCACTATTCTTCTTACAGCTCATTGTTCTCCCCAGCATGGTGTCATTTCCAATTTTTAAGGCATTGCATTTCATTCCCTCATCTAAATCTTGAATATACTGAATAGATGAAGTCCTAGCACTGATTCCTGTAGTACCCCACTAGTCGCTGTTGTTTTGAGATCTTTTGGGGGATAGTCTATAAATATTGACTCTTTCATGGGCCCATAATTTAGAAAGAACAGTGTCACAACTTAAAGGAAAGCAGAGAATGTATACCATCTCCCGGTTTAAAATAAG
Organism: Hemiscyllium ocellatum; assembly: GCF_020745735.1. NCBI lineage: Eukaryota > Metazoa > Chordata > Chondrichthyes > Orectolobiformes > Hemiscylliidae > Hemiscyllium > Hemiscyllium ocellatum. The sequence goes on along the minus strand of NC_083439.1, from coordinate 6,850,770 downwards.
ATTGTTCAAAATTTATTATTGGCTTGTAATTAGGAGAAAGTGAGGACTGCAGATGCTGGAGAGTCAGTTGAAAACTGTGGTGCTGGAAAAAGCACCGTAGATCAGGCAGCATCTGAGGAGCAAGAGAGTCGACATTTTGGGCATAATCAACTGGAATTGAGTACCTATATACAGCAACAAAAATGAAATAAAAACAGCAAGTGCTGGAGGAACTCTACTGGCCTGACAGCACTTGTGGAGAGAAACAACTTAACATTTTGAGTCCAAGAACCCGAAACATCGAATCTCCTGTTCCTCGGATGCTGCCAGCATCTGCAGGCCTCCCTTTCTATTTTGAGTCCAAAATGACTTTTTCAGAACCAGACTCCTTTGCTGCTGAAACCCTCCTCATTCTTTACCTCCACTTTGTTACCTTGACATGCTGAGTAAGAAAATTCCAAACATTCGATATCTCTTGGAGAGAATTTCCTCCCTGGTTGCCTCTTGCGTAGGAAGCCCCTTTATTTTGAAACTGTGGCCCATGGTTCCAAATTCGCCTGTAAGAGATACATTCTCTCAGTATTTATCCTGTCAAATCCTTTAGAAACTTTCATGATTCAAGAACTCTTCTCATTCTTCTGAATTCTGAAAATCTAGAGTCAACCTGTTTTAATGTTACCTCCTGAAACAAACCCTTCATTCCTAAGAAATAGGAAATTCGACGTTTCGAGCATAAGCCCTTCAGGAATGAAGGGCTTATGCTCGAAACGTCGAATTTCCTATTCCTGAGATGCTGCCTGGCCTGCTGTGCTTTAACCAGCAACACATTTGCAGCTGTGATCTCCAGCATCTGCAGACCTCATTTTTTACCCTTCATTCCTAAGAATCAGTCTAAACTGCTTCCCATGCAAGTATATCCATCCTTAAGTAATGTGTCTAAAGCTATACATAGTCTGGTTATGGTCTTGCAAACACCCTGTGCAATTGTAGCATGACTTACCTCCTTTTTAATATTCTACCCTCCTTGCAATAAAGGACAATAGTTTATTTGCCTTCCTAATTACCTGCTTTATCTACATACTGATGTGCTGTGATTCTTGAACTAGGGCACCCAGGTCCTCCTATACCATATAATTCTGCAGTCTCTATCAATTTTAATAATAATCTGCTTTTCTGTCCTTTCGCCAACTGATTTTGCCTTTAGTTATCTAAAGGTGAATGGTGAAATGGTGCTGTACTGCACAGAATGTAGTCTGATTAATCGGCTATGTGAGCTGTCTTTCAAGTCAGTCTACCACACACCTCTCCCTCCTTCCCATCCACCAACCCCTTTTGCTTCTGCACCTCTTTCCAGCCAAAAACAAACATTGAGGTGGTGTGCAAATTTATACCCTGCCTACCTTTTGTAAAATAGTAAACACAAGTTACTGTTTTGTTAACACCAACGATGTGTGGACATAGTGGTTTATTGAGACTGCTTACGCAGGTAGGCAGAATACAATATTAACTTAAATAACCATGTTTGGAATGGTGTTTAAAATTTGCAGTCGTTTAAATAAGAGTTGAAGGATTGAACTGCTGTATTGTTGGACAGCTGTTTTTCTTGGAGAGTTTAAAAGCCTTGTGTATGTTTATTGTGATGAACGCTCTTCATTATTATTTGGAAATTGAAGTTCTTAGTTGAAGGAAAAGTCAATTTTGGTTTTCTGTTCTTCTAAGGTTTTATCTTTTTCTTTAAAAATACTTCAAAATTTTGGACTGTGACTTAAAAACAATATTTTGAAGAAATCATGTGATTCCAGTTAAAGGACTAGCAAGCTCCCCCAGGGAGATAACTGCTAAAGTGTTTGTTGACTGACTGAGGTTTACAACCAAGAGAAAGAAAGAAAGAAAATGGGCCAGACACCGGGTTGATTCAGAGAGATGCCCGGCAGCAGATGTTGGTTCATTGTTTTGGAAACTAATCAGGACAGAAGGGGAGAAATCCTGACTTGAATAGGTGAAAACTTCAGAATCAGAAAGTTGTGGAGAAGTCATAGAGGAATACATCCTACAAGATTGCTGAAGATGTGAGTTTATAGAACCCAGGTCCAGTAATAATAATGAGCTGCTTTAGTTGTTTCAAAGTCTCTGAAATATATATTAATTGAAGGGAATTGCATTGACTGAATGAATAGAACTTTGTTGAAAAGAGAACCAATTGAGCCATGTCAGTTGAACAAGGAAATATAATGTCAAGATGGAAAAGGCCCTGCACTGAGGTTTGAGTGCCTCTAAGGGGTTTAATTTTGGATTCGAAGGGATGAATCTTTCCTTCTGATCTTTGCAATGATTTCATTCCAATAATTCTTGTATAATATAGCTCTTGCTTCCCCTTCAGTATAATCAACTTTAATTTTTTTCCCAGGTGTATTGGCAGCTTTTTGCAAATTTGTCGCTGACCTGTACTGTAAACACAAGAAGAAAGAATATGGTCAATCGAGCAAGTCTTGCTCAGGCATCTGAATTTTTCCAGTATTGCCATTATCTGGAATCATAACATTTGGTTTCGTGTGCATCACAATCCTTATTCTTCAGTTTCAGCAATTACATTAAAAATTATCTTTGTTTACCATTTACAATTATAATAAAGTCCATAAACTTGAAGTTTTAAATACTTGTTGCAGCTATGTAGTAGTACAGTATTTCATCCTTTAATGTAAACCCAGCATGCTAGATTTCTGAACTAGGTACCATTTTGGTGCTAGCTGAGAAATTCTAAAGTTATATTTGAATTATCACCATGAAATGAGCTACATACAAGAAGAATGTTAATTTTTGACAGCTATAAAGGAAAATTGACACACACTGGGTCAAACAGGAAAGAAATTATGAATGTCTTTATTTTTGGAACTTCTCCCCTTTGTGGGTTGCAAAATTTCATCAGTTTTTCTGGTCTGGTAAACAGTACACTCATTTCTCTTCCCAAATAAATGTCTCCGATCCTTTTATTTTGATGGTCCTTGGTCTGATACCCTGTTAAGTTCTCTATCTCTAAATGGCCATCCAAAGCAGCAGCATATCTTCCATTAGGGTTCACAAATTAGAAACTAGTTAACAGACCTTAGTTCTTCTCTATTTTTCACATCCTGCAAAATTGGGAGATCTGATTTCCACTGCAGTATTTATACTGATGTCAGCTAACCTGAGAAGGATTAGGAATCAAAGTTGGGATCTTCGAATCGATGAAAATGCACTTCAGACAAACAGTGCAGCATCAATTTAACCTCCACTCCCATTTCTCTCTCTTTCTAATTAACTTATGTTTATTGCTGTCTTGTCTTTAGATATTATTGGAAGAGGTGACCTTCCTGAACGTTTTGATCACAGGAATGGAGTTCGGTCCTATCCATGGACTATTGATAACAAGTATTATACTGCTACTGTTCACCTGTGTGTGGTCCCCAACAAATTCATCCTGCCAAAGGAGATTGCTGACTCGGTGGAGGCCTTCTTGATTTATTTTGACAGCACAACAGTAAGGAAACCCTTTTTTAAACATTATATTTTTATTATCTGTTTGGGTGCAATTTTCTTTCTTATCCTGGTTACTGAGCTCCACGGGTATTAGTGAGCAGCTCCAACGGAATCTAAGCTAGGTAAGAATTACTGGAATCTTGACCTCTTGACTTCTGCCCTGTGCTGCAAGTGAAGTTTGTTCTAATCTTTACCATGTTCAGTAAAATAGTGGAGGACATAAATAAGAAATATTTGAATCCAACCTATGTAAAATTCATTTCTACCAAATCACCCATATTTAAGGTAAATTTAGAATATTTAGACTATAAGTCAGGGTCATACCAAGTACTCTATTTTGTATATTGGTTATTTTAATATGTACTGCACACCAGTATTATGACCTGGGCTTTGTTTTTGAATGTATTTGGGTACTTGGTGAAATTAATCTGTTTATACTGATCATAGCTCTATTAAACACTGATATTTTTGTTTTGAATTGATTTGCATCCTTATGAGTGCACTTTGTCATATTGTGCACATGCCTTGCCTTTTTCTGCCAACATTTTCCCTAACTTCACCTGAAAGCACTGACCCCTTGCTCGCACATGGGTGTTTTCAAGTATTTTGTCCATATAGATTTTTTTTGTACATGAACTGAGGTTAAGTGTTCGTAGTCATCTCGATTTAGAATCAAGGCAAGGTGGGTGCGAGTCTAACTGCTGTTCTTGCAAGAGTTTTCAAGTAGACAGTCAGTGGATAGTTGTCACGAACATGCGTTTCTCTACCAGTCAGGAATGAAAAGATAAATTTAACATCTGTGCCATCTCCCTGACTGAGAAGGACTTGCTTGATGGGTGGCTTTCCTGGTATCAACCTGGCCTTACTGCCTCGACCAGTTGAACCATTAAGTGAGACATTTCCCTTTTAACATCATATTGTTGCTGTGGCCAAGATTGCAAGGATTTATGTCACGAGTTTTGCTCCAGTCTATATTTTCTTTCCTCTAAATCTATGTTCTCTCTCAGAACAATTATTCCAACTATACCTACACCCAGACCAGTTGGATCAGTTTGATGGCAGGTGATTACTGCTTCTCCACACGAGCGTTTTAATAAAAACAATTGGCTCTCAACCATTCGCAGTGAAGAACACCTTCATTTTCACACCATTCCTGCTAATGTAGAATTGCAAAGTTCGTCCAATTTGAATGGCTTCATTCTGTAAACTGACTCAAACTCTGATTTTGTTTTTTAATTTTGTGAAGTTTCAACTTGGTATGAGATTTACATTTCTTTTGAAGTGTTATTTTGCTTGTTAACGTGTTTTGTCATTAGGAAGAGTAATGTGGAAAGCACATCTAGAACATAGAACAGTACAGAACAAGAACAGGCCCTTTGGCCCATCATGTCTGTGCCAGCCATGGTGCCATTCAAAACTAATCCTGTCTGCCTGTACATGGTATGCTGTAATGGGGAGCTGAAAATGTGTTGCTGGAAAAGCGCAGCAGATCAGGCAGCATCCAAGGAACAGGAGACGCGACGTTTCGGGCATAAGCCCTTCTTCAGGCTTATGCCCGAAACGTCGAGTCTCCTGTTCCTTGGATGCTGCCTGACCTGCTGCGCTTTTCCAGCAACACATTTTCAGCTCTGATATCCAGCACCTGCAGACCTCACTTTCTCCATGCTGTAATGGGGAGTACTGTTAAGTGGAGGGCACATCCTAGCTATCTCTCTTTTTAAGCACCCAGCCTTTTGGAACTTTATTGTCTAACTATGGCATTCATGACATGACTGCTCCATGTTTTGAGAATTTCTAAACTAAAACAATTAAATGCTGACTCGAAGAAGCTTCATCACAATGCTGTACCCTACACTGAGAACTTGATAGGGATTAATTTAACTAACTTAAAAAAAAGAGCATAACTACATTGTTTCTGAAATTCCTAGAAAACACCAACCCCTTGCACCCATGAAACTGGTCATTCTTCAATTGCATTTCTTTTCTTGATTTCTTAGGTTGTCCAATTTGGTGTGCACTCTCTACACTACACTGCTGTTGCAAGATCAGAAATCCCTGAACACCATGCAGCATGGATAGTGGAAGGGAAAGAGTGTCTCTCTGAGCAGAAGTCTGAACAATCATATTAATGAATGCAAATCAGCAAAACAATAAATATGAAAAGCTTTTTAGAAAAAATTGTAACTGTTAAGAGGCGTTCTGCATTAATTAGCATTGTTTATTATTTAAATTTTCAAGCAATCTGACAAATTGCACATGCGTATTCACAGCAGTTTGCAATTTCTTCACAAGTAATGATGTAAAGCTTCCAGGTTTTTTGCTCTACGTTACTACAATTTTTTTAAAGCTGCCTTGGGCACTTACCTGAATGAGTCTTCTCTTTTAGGAAGAGCATTTCCGTGTTTACCTGTTTGGAATACTAATGAGCTCCCTCATTTTAGATGTGATTCTGGAACAAGGTGTAGATTTGATAACTGTACCTGCTTGGTTAACATTTAATATACAGCTGTGACCTTTTGATGTTTTTAGCATTGGGTTCTACTTTTTTCCTCAGAAAACAGGACTTGATGAAGTATCCACTTGGCTTCCTTTGACTCAAGAATGGACCCCTGAGGTTTTGATTCTGGTGTGTGACAGAGTTTCAGACAATGGTATTGTATTCAGTTGTTAAGTGCAGTACTGTACAAATTTGGGGCTTTTGGATGAATTTAATTTCCAACATTACTGGCTAGTCTATTGGGAAATGAGGCTTGTTTGTCGTGCTTCATTGTGTAAAATGTCATTATAGAACTGAGTGGAAAGTTTAATGGTGTTGAATTCAGGTGGCTTAATAGATAAAATACATAGGATTCTTTTGTACAAAGTCATAAAGGCTAGGAGAAACAGGTTTAATCATCATTCTCTGCTGTGTTTGCTGAGCTCATCTGTGACCTTAGCAGTAGAAGACCATTGACCCGAACGGGCATCCACTTACGCTTCCAGGGAGGTACACGTGCTCAACCTCCAAGTGGAATTAGGTTTAAGCTTGACTAGTGCTTTTTACAGTCAAATATCCTGTAAACAATCACCGCCCATACTATTGCATGGATTGACCTACTTGAGGGAGGTTTGGAAAACTACTGGTACCCATATCGCACTCCAGGAATGTTTGGGTCCATGAATCGATGTACACACAATGTGAAAAGGGAAAATTAAGAAATAAAGCATCGTCACTTCTCCTACCTCCAATAATACAACATAACAGTGAGATTTGTTCATTTGTTTCTTGTTTTTTTATTTGTCAGCCAGAATTTGGATTTACCTTCAGTGAAATTTGCAAAGGGGACTGTAAATTACTTTGCCTGTGTTTTGTTGAACAGGGTACAAACTAAGGGTAACATCCATAGATCAAAATGCTCAAACACTTTTATCTTCATGAGCTGCTTAATTAAGTACCACTCAACTCTTGGGGATCTCCTGTAAATTTAAATGGAATGTTCCCATTTTTGTGTACATAGCTTATGAGCTGTAGTTGGTAGGTGTATGATTTAGGACACTTGGCAATTATGCAAAGACACGAAAAGCAGCTTTTTAAAACCTTCAGAGCCACAAAGATTTAAACAACGATCAAACACAAGTGACTAAGAAAAATGAAAACCAATGGGTTTGAATTGCCTAGGATGAAAACATAAAATGCTGGAAGTACTTAGCAGGTCTCGCAGCATCCACGGAGAGAGAAATGGAGCTAATATTCTAGGTCACAATCCTTCAGTATGTCCAGCATCTTTTAGTATTTATTTCAGATTTTCAGAATCCATAATGTTTTACTTTTGCATTCCCTGGGCTTCATGTGCTTGTTTGTCGGGACAGAGGGGGAAGACAAGAAGTGCATTATTTGTTTGAAGGTTAAATGTCTCCATCTTTCAGGTTACATCCAACCTTTCCCTGAAGGTGCATGAAAGTAAAATTCTTCCAACTAGTGGCATGCAGCACTAACATTAATTTAGAAACTAATGTTGGCAAAACTCAGCAGGTTACCAGATGTGAAAGATTCTTCCTATGGATGCTGCCAGACGTCCTGAGATTCACCCACCGTTTCTGTTTTTTGTTACTTATAGCACTAATAGGCACAATAGGCCAAATGCAGTAGTTAGAATTTTAAATTCTGTCACTATTGGAGGGGCACAAGCCTGATTGTGTAGCACTTTTTTTTTCAAAATGACAGTCTGATAGAGAACTTGGCAGTGGATTTGCCTGCTGATATTCACAGTTCCATTCCGTGATTAATTATATTCATTGACCCCAACTGGCCTGACAGTGCACTTCAGGTTTTTCAAAGTGGAAGTATATCTAAATTGCAATGGGAAAAGGATGACACAGTCTTGCAGCTTGCTTATGTCATGCCTGTCTTACTCAGTGTACTGACAAGTTGACAAAATCTTGGACTGTCGCAGGCAGCTTTGGGAAGAGCACATGATAGAGCTATTGGAAAAATGTTAACACACTTAACTGTGAGAGAACAAAATCTAACAATCATAGTCCATGGTGTTAGAGGCCAGGTGCTAGCATGGATAGAAGCGTAGCTGTCTGGCAGAAAGCAGAGAGTAGGGATAAAAGGATCCTTCTCAGGGTGGCAGCCAGTGACAAGTGGTGTTCCGCAAGGCTCCGTGTTGGGACCATAACTTTCCACTCTATACATAAACAATCCAGATGAAGGAACTGAGGACATTCTGGCTAAGTTTGCAGATGATACAAAAAATAGGTAGAGGGATCGGTAGCATTGAGGAGACCGGGAGGCTGCAGAAGGATTTGGACAGTGGGCAAAGAAGTGGCCGATGGAGTACAACGTGGGAAAGTGTGAGGTCATGCACCTTGGTAGGAAGAATAGAGGCATAGGCTGTTTTTTAAATGGGGGGGAAAAGTTCAGAAATCTGAAGTGCAAAGAGACATGGGAGTTCTAGTCCAGAATTCTCTCAAGGTAAACTTGCAATTTAGTCAGGAGTTAAGAAGGCAAATGCAATGATGACATTTATTTTGAGAGGACTTGAATATAAAAGCAGGGACATACTTCTGAGGATGTATTAAGCTCTGGTCAGATGACCTTTGGAGTATTGTGCGCAGTTTAGAGCCCCATATCTCAGGAAGGATGGACTAGCCCTGGAGTGTATTCAGAGGAGATTCATGAGAATAGTCCCAGGAATGAACAGCTTAACAAATGAGGAACATTTGAGGACTCTGAACTGCATCGAGTATAGATCTAGAGGGATGAGGGGGGCTCTAATTGAAACTTATAGAATACTGAATGGCCTGGGCATAGTGGATGTTGGGAAGATATTTCCATTGGTAGGACAAATTAGGACCTGAGGGCGCAGCCTTAGAGTAAAGGGAAGACCTTTTAGAACAAAGGAGAAACTATTTCAACTAGTGTGTGGTGAATCTATGGAATTCACTGCCACAGAAGGCTGTGCAGGCCAGGTTATTGAGTATATTTAAGATGGAAATGGGTTATTGATTGTGAAGGGGATCAAGGGTTATGGGGAGAAAGCAGGAGAATGGGGTTGCGAAATTTTACAGCCATGATTGAATGGCAGGGCAGACTGGATGAGCTGATTGGCCTAATTTCTGCTCCTATGTCTTATGGTCTAATCATTTGTGTCCAGAAATTTAGAGTATTAGTTAGCTCAGTTGACTGGATGTCTGGTTTACGATACAGAGTAACTCCAAGAGCATGAGTTCAATTTCTGCACTGTGAAATTACCAGGAAGGGCTCTCCTTTTCTCAACCATTCCCTTCACCTGAGTTGTGGTGACCTTCAGGTTAAATGATCATAAGTTGGTGCTCCCCAGTGAGTCAGCAGGCCTGTGGTTTGGTAAGAGTATAGTGCCTTTACCTTTACCTTTTATTGGCAATGTAAGAAAGTTCTGTCCATTCAGTAGACTTCATTTGTATTGCGGGTCCATCGATAATCTGTTTTGCACCAATTTCTATTCCTAAGTATTTTGAAATAGGAATTAATTTTATTGTTGTGTTTGTGGCATTCTTGCCTTTGGTTGAACAGGTTGGAGCTCAAGCTTTGCACCAACAGTTGAACGCAAAAGTTAATGCAGAAACAAATGCTATTTTGATCTGTTACATCTGGTTAAAAAGGCCAGAACTATTTAGTCATAAACCTGTTTAGTAGTCCTGATTATTCAAATTACACTTTATTGTACATTGTAGGCAAGATCACAGATCTTTGTTCTCTGAATTACAGGGAAATTGCAAAACACAGTCCCAGAAACACCAATAAATATTGCATGTACTGACAGGAAAAGGTAAAGCCATGAGGGAATATGTACACAAAAAAGAAAGTTTTAAATCAGAGGCCAGTATAATTCAGTGAGAACAAGGATGGTTGATGAATTGGACTTAATGCATGGCAAGAAACAGACAGTATAACTCTGAAGGGGCTAAAGTGTGTGGAGAGTAAAGGATAAGAGACTAGCCAGGAAAGTATTATGTTCAATGCAAGACAGTGTTTGAATATTAAAATAAATCTAGACCATACTGAGAATTCATTAGTTTTTGGGTTGTGCCAGACATTTAATGTTACATAGCTTTGTTGTAACACCCTGTAGTCAGTCAATCTAACTAGGAATGGAAACCATTTGATTGTAAGCAGGTTGGAGTTAAGCTTGGAAAGACAGACTGTTTGTATTTCCAGCTTGCTCCACCTTGGGCAGATTCTGCATGAAGCTCCATCCAGTTGTTGAACTAAGAATTAACACAAATTGTCCAAATGAATCTTAACAGTGGAAGCTGCAGTGCCTCAATCTGTTGCCTTCAACTGTGCATCCTGCCAGAAAATATGAAGAAAAATTACTCTTCAAAGTGTCTCAGTTTTAAATTATGAGTGAATTCGGTTTAGTCAAGGTGGTTAAACTATCTAATAATCCTTTATCTTCCAGGGGTGAGCAGACCAGCAGCACAGCAATGGTGTATTAAATATGGATTTGAATTGGTGGAGCTTAATCCAGAAGAATTGCCAGATGAAGAAGGTTTGTTTTGTATTTAAAAATATTGTTATAGAGTATTTCAATATTTTAAAGTGAAAATAAAACATTCCCATTGTAAATCATTGGATTTAGCGAGGTTGAGAGTATTTTTGTTTACAAGTGGACAACAACGGTGGATTGGGTTTTCTTTGTTTTACTGCAGTTCCCTACCTTCCTCCCTGGTCAAAATGCTGACCTTTTGCTGGACTGCAACACATGTCTGTCACTAGCACTCAAGAACATTGCCATTTGGCCACAGGGCCATGAACCTGAACAGTGTTGCTGGCTTTTCTGACAACTGATACACTGTACTAAGCTTCTTACAGCCAATGGTGAAAAAAGAGACCAGAAGTCAGTCTTTACTGACAGGAGCTTTAGTTACAAAGTGAGACATTACAAATTAGTAGCTCCTAACTCTACAAACCACGACCAATGTCAATAAGTGTCTTTTTTATTCTGTTGACTATACGTTCATGCACTATGACAGCTGCTGGAGCTTTACATCTTTAGTCTAACACCCTTCCAACTGCGCTATTTTGGGCTTTGTACAAAGTGAACCGAAATGCTTCAGCAGTGGGATATCGTATTCCTGTCTGGTACTGTATACTTTGGTACTTGTGCAGCTGAGGAACACTCCGCTGATACTGTTGACCTCAATTCATATAATTACACATACAACAAAAATTACCTTGCTCCCATCTTTGGAATTGGATATGCTGTCCTTCAAAGGCTGGTGATTAGTGGTCAGGAACTCTGGCTGTCCCTTGGTCTTTTTGTTAGCCTAGCATCTTAATTGATACCTTGCTTAAGATGAACTAATCTAGTGCAGCTAAATAGATTGTTTTAAGCTAAAAATGATAACCCCCACTATTGCAGATGAAGTGGTACTGCTGCCTCTTGGAGAAGATTGTCACATATATGCAGGGTGAGAGAATTGGTGCCATTAATGTGTGAGCTACATTCCATATTACTTATAAGGTGTTTGGCTTTTCCCTGTTTTTAAATAAAATCTTACTAAAGGATGATCAGTAAGACCATTATCTCTCTTTGGTGTACATAAGCTGATTAGAATAGTACTATTATGAAGACCAGAGAGCACCCAGGTTTCTTGCCGTGTGTGTGTATGTAAGTTGTAGGGCTGATGAGAGGAACAGGAGAAAGGTTAATAGTTTCTTGTAAAATGCAATACAATGAAAAAATTTTAAATGATATGTCATTATATGAACATTTCATGTCAAGCATTCATTAAAATTGTGTCAAAGCTGAGATTCCAGCTGTCAATTATTTTTGATATGTTTTACAACTATGTAACTTGATTTTGTTGCATTAAAATTTCTCCAACAGTCTTTTTTTTAAAGCTTGTCTTCTGATGGATGTTTTCATAAGACTATATTTTATCTTTGTATTCCCATATTTTGTATCAGTAGTATCTTTTCATTAAATATGACCTATTGGTGTCCACACAGATGACTTTCCTGAATCCACTGGAGTAACAAGAATTATTCAAGCTTTGAATGCAAATGTATGGTCAAATGTTGAGATGAAAACAGGTATGAAATAACTTTCTTTTTAGTGTTAGTAGTTCATTTTATTGTTGTAAAATGACATTCTTCAGTTCACATCAAATCCAGCTCAGTACTCAGCCAACCTCCCATCTGTTGACTCATTTACTTTTCTTGTTGCCGCGGAAAGCCAGCCACCATTATCAAAGACCCCTCCCATCCCGGTTATATTCTCTTCCAACCTCTTCTGTCAGGGAGAAGATACAAAACCTTAAACACGTGCACTGACAGGTTTAAGAACAGCTTCTTCCCTGCAGTCATTAGATTGTTGAATGGATCTCTCAAATTCCAAATCCAATGTTGATCTTACAAAGCTATGGCTGCACAGGGGCACAAAAAGTATGCCTCGCTCTGTTCAATCACCCTATGATCTGTAAGTCCTTGTATGGTATGATATGCCTTTACTGTATAGAAAGCAAAATTTTTCACTTTATTTAGGTACATGTGATAATAATAAATCAAATCAAATCTTTTCCAATATCAGACTAGCACCGTTACTACACTGATGTGATATTTTCTCCTTTCCATTTCCTACATCACCCGTCCTTTGGATCCGGAGATTATAAATCTTCAATTCTACACTGAGACTGCCCAAAATCTAATTTACTTTACCAGCTAGCTAGGAAATAGGGCCTCCATTCTAATCATGTCCAAAGGTAAAATAGCAGGACCTAAAAAACTGCAATACCCAATTCATGTATTTAAACAAATCTCTATTTTTGGAAATAGGAATCCACGTTACCCTACGAACGTGACTACTTGGTCAAATTGAATACTATTTTAACAGTTGCATGATTAGATTAGACTTACAGTGTGGAAACAGGCCCTTCGGCCCAACAAGTCCACACCGACACGCCAAAGCGCAACCCACCCATACCTCTAGATTTACCTCTTACCTAACACTACGGACAAGTTAGCATGGCCAATTCACCTGACCCACACATCTTTGGACTGTGGGAGGAAACCGGAGCACCCGGAGGAAACCCACGCAGACACGGGGAGAATGTGCAAACTCCACAGTCAGTCGCCTGAGTCGGGAATTGAACACGGGTCTCAGGCGCTGTGAGGCAGCAGTGCTAACCACTGTGCCACCGTGCCGCCCACCAAGTGATATTGCAGAACTTTTAACGTTGCTGAAAATACAGATAAGTGCCAAAGCTTTTCATCTTGCTCTCGTTAGGACCCATTCAAAAATGCCAAATTTCAAACAATCTCAACAATTTATACTACAGGAGGAAAGGAGTTCTCATTAGTTGGCAAATCAGCTCTAGCTACAGTGTTGCAATGGAAAAAGAAACTGGAAATTATGGGCTCCTCATGCTTCTGGATAATTCTAAATGGGCATAAAGTTTGAATACATTCCTTTTCTTTGCAGGGAACAGTTCCTTGCTTATGAATCTTGCTAACTTCTAGCAAGCATAAATAAGCCACATTACAAGCTCAACTGATATTGCTAGCATGAGAAATTGAGAACTGCAGACTGTCCTGCTCCTCAGATGCTGCCTGATCAGCTGTGCTTTTCCAGCGCCACACTTTTTAACTCTGATTATGCGAGCAGTCAATCTAAGATGGTTATTAGCATAACTCCAGAGTGTTCAGCAATGCTTATCAAATCACGGACTACATGTAACATTGGACGTTTAGCTTTGGGTTTTACAAATGTTTTCTGGTGGTCTACCTCTGCCTGTTGGGAACAGCCAAAGGAACATGATGTTTTATTTGTTCTGCCACTCATTGGGACATAGTCTCTGCATGAGTTTGAAATAATGGCATTAAGTACAAATGGTGAGCTTGAGCAATCCTTATGCTGTGGAAACCTAACCCCAGGAATGCTGACTGGAATGTTTTGATTGTTTTGTAGGACAAAAATGTCCAATTCCGAAATGTGATTATTGGAGTCCCATACCTCTAAATCTCCTAAATCATTGACTGGCACAATATTAAAATGAATTTTTGGATAGATGAAATATACATTTAACAATTTAGTTTTTAAACTAATACAAAACTTTAACATGCAGTTTATTTTCTTTAGATAGACCTCAAGATTTTGGGATACTTAGTAGTTTAACTGGTGTGCTTGAGAATTGTCAAACAGAAGATGATTCGCAGGTGGAAGTAAGTGATTGCCTAGTTAAATATTAACGTGTGAGTCTGATTTCAAGCTGTTATCCTATCAAAAGTTTTCAGTCATTGTCCCAGAAGTGTTTCCGAACTTAAAGATGAAATGACAATCTTGTAATCATTCCCTTTGTTATTTTTATAGTAGTTGAATATGGAAGGAAATTGGCAGTCATGTTCCATTTTAGATGTGTTGGAGACATTTGATATGGGCCACATGATTTATTAGGGCTCCTCAGTCCTAAACTATACAGATGTTGACTTTTACCAGTTGGTAAATGTTTCATGTCCTTAAGTGAAGAAAAAAGGAATGTAGGAAAAACAGTCCCCACAGAATGTCAGCTTCCTCAAAAAATTGTGGATCAACCCAGCACCTTGCTGTTTTCAAGAAAGGATACTGAAGCCTCTGGTTTTGCTGGTCTACTTAATACAAATAAGTTATGCTTTTACTACTGTTTTGAGGGGCAAAATCCTTCCACTTCCTCATGGCTCAATGGCCAAGGCTCTGAGAATAATGGTATTTTTAATATTAGTGAAAAGCTTGCAAAAGTTCTCTGGATAAATACATCTCCCATTATGCTACTAAACTAACATATGACGAGATTCCAGGTTAAATTTCCAATCGCTGCTGACCTTTGTTGGGCTGCTATAGATTGACCTCTGAGCACATGGATTATAGAAGAGAATAATCAGTACAATTCCCACTTCAAATGAGATTCAGTAACTAGCTGCTGGAAAGCACTGGTGTGCTGACTTTGGGTGGAAAACAGATTGGTGCAGCTGTGATGTTCTTCATGTTCAATGCCCACAAAAGCTTGCCATCTAAACTTATACATGAGGACTTACCACTCTGTTGAGGTATTGAACAATGTTCACTGCAGAGTATTTTAACAAGATTGAATGTCATCTGGGTTAAATGTTTATAGCTAAAAATTAGTTCTCCTGTGGTGTTGCCTAAAGGAGGTCGCGATAAATCAAAATAGTAAGGTGAAGATTATGAAGTTAGATTAAGTTGTGGGACTCCAAAATCAGGGGGTATAAATATAAAATAATCATTTAATAAAAAAGAATTCATAAGAAAGTTATTTAACCAAAGAGTGATAGGAGCATGGAGTTGGCTACTACATTGATGCTATTTGCTTCAGCCACACAATGCGTTTTATGTGATAAGTTGAATAAACACATTAAACTGAAAAGAACAAAGGAATTTTGCCGATAAGGTGAGATGGAAGTTTACACATGAGAAACATTTAACTCTGGCTTGCACCATTTCTTTCCACTCAGGGCATGTGAGTGTCATCGGCTGGGCCAGCATTTATTGCCCACCCTAACTGCTCCTTGATCTGAGTGGTTTACTGGAACCATTAATAGTTAACTATGTTGCTGTGGGTCTGGGGTCAGGCAACATGTAAGCTAGATCAAGTAGGGATGGCAGATTTCCTCATCTGAAGGATATTGGTCAACCAGCTAGGTTTTCCCAACAATGGTTACATGGTCACCAGATTTAATTCCAAGTTTTTAATGAATTTAAATTTCACCATTCTCAACATGGTGGGATTGAAACCGGTGTTTCCCAGATGATTAGCCTGGGGTTCTGGATTAATAGTCCAGTGACATTATGCCACTGCCTTCCATACCATTTGAGCTGAATGACCAGTGTACTGTGCTGTTAATTCTATTTATGTACCTAGGTATGATTTTGTGTTACAGAATGTTGATGTCCAGATAAAAAGAATGCTACACAACACTATAAACTTAATATTCTTCAAAACAAAGGATAGTGGATAATGGAAATCTGAAACAAAAACAGCAAATGCTGGAGAGTTATTGTTTCTAGTCTGACACTGTTCTTCAGAAGGGTAATTTGGATTGAAACTTCAAATTTGTTTTCTTTCCACAGATTAGCAAAACCTGCTGAGTTTCTCAAACACACTTTCTGTTTATGTTTAATATTACTGATGTATGCTTTTTAACTATTCTGCTTAATGCAGTACCACCGCCTTACAGAACTTGATGCTGAATCAATTGCAGAAGATAGAGATGGAGTGGCAGCTGTTCAGCCAGATAGTCTCATAGGTATGGAAATCCAATTCCTTTTTTCCAGAAGTACTGTTTTTTTAAAAACCAATCTTTGGCTCCTGATCTATTGGTTTATTGACCCAGTAGATCCAATGTTGCATTTGGATATCCAAGAACTTGCCACCCTGACCACAGGCGAGGTTGACTGTGAAAACTTTGAGCGTTTATTTGAGAAGCTGAAAGAAATGAAAGGTTAGTTTTATGTTTAGAAAACAATTTTCACAAAGGTGGTGGAAATTAATCCTTCTTGCACAGTATCTCAAATTAGCTACTGCAAAAGCCTTCTGTTTTGAGTTGAATTACTCCAATTCTTTTCTCGGAAATGTTTGTGTGATAAAATATACATTTAAAGATGTGCTACTTGGAATGGGCTGAAACTTCACATTTATATGCAGTTATCAGTGTGTTTTAAGTTAGCTGTGTGCGCAAATAAGCACAAAGTGCTATTGTTTTTACGAAAGGTCTGCTTTATCTAAAATCATAGTAGAAACCATAGTTTGACATTCTGATTATAAAACGTGTAGAGATGGTCCTTTGCCTTCACAAGGGGGAAGGGTAAAGTGGAGGAGGAAAGATTTGTAATTAAATTGTACATTGCTGGTACATGACTAATTGTCTAGGAATCCTTCCAGCTCATTGTTGTACATGAGTAACACTTTGTTTAATATTAACAGACAAAGCAGCAACATTACCTCATGAGCAAAGAAAACTGCATGCAGAAAAGGTAAGGACCTGCAAACTTTTAAGCAAAATCACAAGCGTTTGCATGTTATGTCAAATAACCTGCGGCATTGCTCATAGACGAAGTTGGGAGGTATATCAGTATTTGTGATCTAAAATGTTACCCCTAAAATGTAATGAAGTAAAAAGGCTGTTGCAGGAAATGTACACTGTACACAAGACTTAATCCAGTGCAGTTATTTTGTTGGGAGAAACTGTTGTCAAACTGACCTTGTGTACTGCTGTTTCGCAACTTCTCCTGAGCTATGAAATCTAATCCCATTCCTGTTCACTCCCCATCTCCTCTTAATGTTTGCTTCGCTGGCAGCTACCTACATCCTTTTTTAAAATAATTTATTGACTCTGTCAGCAATAGCTTATGGCAGAGAATTCTTTCCAATTTTGTCTTTGAATCTTTGAGATTAATCTTCATCGTGTGCCATTTTATTACCATTAAAAAATATTCAATTTTAGTTACTGGATCATAGTTTTTGAAAAAAGAGAAAAAACCATCAGGTTATCCTGAAGTCATCTTGACTCAGTAAGGAAAAGCTCCAATTCCTTAAGGCTTTAGTTTTAATCCTCATCTCTGCTAATATCCTAGTCAAATGTGTGCCCAACACATTTTCTATCACTTTTTTTTATTTTTAATGGAGATCCTAAAAATTGTTCACAAGCACTCTTCAGTAAACATTAATTCTTTTTACAATTGTTCATTCAGTGAGGGAAGCAACTATTTGGTTAGAGTGCTAATACCTGGAAGAGTGTGAGAAATAGGAGCAGAAGTAGAATATTTAGCCCCTTGATCCTGTGCTGCCATTGAAAAAGATGGTGGCTAATCTGTTTGTGGCTTAAAATCAAGTTTTAAGATTAGATTAGATTAGATTTTATGTCTGTTCTCCCTTGTAGCTGATGATAAAATGATGAAAATCTGTTCTACATGCAGGACAGATGTTGTCCTTGCTACTTTCTCAATCATTAATTGCAAAATAAAGTCATAGAGAGTAATGATCAAATTGTACAATGCTCTGTCAGTTATCTATTGAGCACTAACATAGCCATAAAGGAAACACTAATGTTCTGGAACAGTACAGGCGAAAGGTTTGAGGTTCATTCTTCATGTCGCAGATCTTGAGTTATGAATAAATATTGGAGAAACTTGGGATATAAATTATGCAAGGATCCAAAGAGCTAAATCCAAAATATTATCATAAAGGAGGGAAAATTGTAGGATTTAAGCAAAGGAATGCAGGTTGAAAGAGTGAAGGGCAAATTTAGGACTGCTCAGAAAATCATTACTTGGGTTTCCAGATAGTCACAAAGATGCAAACTCTAGGTGTACAAGACAATATTAAAGGGCAGTGTAAATGATCCTTCTGAAAGGATGAATTCAAATTGGCTGAGTAGCCTTCCTTATCCTTAACTAGTTTCTACTGTTAAAAAGCTGAAGGTGTTACAGTACTCACAGAAAACATTGGAAATTGAATTATAATCCAGAACACACCTTTTAGAGAAAATACTTCAGATTTTCCGCATTTATGTTTTCCTATTTGTCCGTTGAGTACCTAATTTTTCAACCCATTACTTGCATGTCTTCCTTCCCTCCCCTTGCTCAATAAGTCATGTTCAAGATATACCACACGTGTATTTATTTAGAGTTGTGGTGATCCAGCTGCTTCAAGTTGACAAGTTAGAACTTTTATTGAAGCATAGTTGCTGTGGACAAGCAAACAGCTCGACAAAACTAGTTAAAGAATTCATTGATATGCACTAACTCTTAAAAACCTTTAATGAATAAACTCTACCCAATGTATTTTGAAATAAATCTATTTTAGCTTTATGCCTTATTTTCTTATGACAACTCAGTCTTATGCTGCCCGCCTTAAAAAGTTGTTTCATCTCATCCTGTTTACAGTGGAGATAAGCAGTAGTTTAATGTTACAGCAGGGGTGTGTTTAATATTCACACATCTTGCCTATTTCATCTGACAGGTTGCTAAAGCTTTTTGGATGGCTATTGGTGGAGACAGAGAAGAGATTGAGGAACCATCTGATGAAGAGAGTCACTGAGAACCTGATTATTTTCAGATGAAAGGTTTTATTTTGTGCATAAGCCAGTGTTCTGCTTGGAGGTCTTGCTGAACAATTCACTTCCAGGGTTGTCAGGTCAAAACTTCTCACGCAAGTCAATATTTTGAATCAACTGAATGATAGATAAAAATCCAAATGTTGTTTTCCCCTATCTACACTGTACTTTGTGTATTAGATTAAACATTTGAGCTAGGGAGTGCTACTGCTACACCATCTTTCCAGACCTTGGATAAATGAATTGATTCTGGTTTTGGTATATTTTGAGCCTTCCCATTCCTAATGCACTGAGTCTTATCCCAAGTCTTTGCTCTATTTTTTACCATGCAGAGGGAATTCTGTGTGCAGTAGCTATGCCACCTGTGCACTTGTTTCATTGATGGACTGTTTGGAGTAACTAGTGCCAGACCAATTTCAAACACACAAAATGCAGTGTTACCATGATGGACTGGTTTGTTTGTAAAATATACTGCAATAAAGTAAATCATCTAAGGTAAAGTTAGCCCATTTGTTTAGGAAAATTAACTGAGATAAATGTCATTATTCCTTGTATACATCCAAGGAGCTATCCTTTTTTTTGGCTACATGTCAGATAAGTGTGCATTGAATCCTATGCTGATTACCACACAGTTAGGCATTTTTACTCTTACATTGGGAAAAGATGGAAATACAAACAGAAAAATTGCACTGCTGACAATCAGTACTTCATATAATCAATGGTGCAAGAAAGTCAAATCTCATCTAATGAAGATATCATTTTTTTTAAAAATTGGTCTGTTTATTGTTGGGATCTATTCCTTTTGGAGTTGACTGCTGGAAAATGGCAGTGCAATTGATGAATGTGATGGTCACCATTGTAAACCTCTTGCCTCTGTGGAAGCTGCCTTCAAATCCATTCACTCCAGACAGATGGTACAACAGTGTGTCCTGGCCCACAGAAGTACTGTGAGAAATCCATTTGAACTGTCTGATCAAATTTCTAGTGTGGCCTAAACTTGCAGCACAAAAACTGCTGAGAACATGGTGCCAAATTGACTCAAAAGCAACATGTTGATATAGGAAATGAGAAAAATATTGTATTGATGCAATGAGATCAACTGGAGGTTGGTACTCTGGTACATGGTTGAGAGCCAAATTCCCAGCAAGTTAAGAAGATTTGTAGCTCAGGATGAGGTTCTGAATGCAGATTTGCTCACTGAACTGGAAGGTTCATTTTCAGACATTTTGTCATCCGACTAGGTAACATCTTCAGTGGGCCTCTGGGCAAAGCACTGCTGCTGATTCCTGCCTTGTATTTATATGATTGGGTTTCTTTGGGTTGGTAAAGTCATTTCCTGTGGTGATGTCATTTCCTGTTCCTTTTCTCAGGAGGTGACAGATGGGGTCTAATTCAATGTGTTTGTTGAGAGTTCCGGTTGGAACGTTCTATCAGCAAACACATTGAGTTAGACCCTGTCTACCACCCCCTGAGAAAAAGAACAGGAAATGACATCACCATAGGAAAAGACTTTACCAACCCAAAGCGGGAATCAGCAGCAGTGCTTTGCCCAGAGGCCGACTGAAGATGTTACCTAGTAAGGTGACAAAACATCTGGAAACGAACCTTCCAACTCAGCGAGCAAACCTACATCGAGCTAAACTACTGTTTAATCTGACTTTGTGGAGTGCTAGATACCCAAAATGGGAAAATGTTCCATTTTGGAGTTCTAACAGCCCTTGCCTCCAAGTAAAATGTGAAATCTAAAATGGCATACAAACAAAAATTCTCAATTTCATAAAATGCCTGATGAAAAAAAAACTAATTTATTGTATAAGTGTAGAAATGAAATAAATTCTGTATGCCCTTGCTTGTGCTTTGTGTAGAATACAATCTTTCATACAGAAAAATACTCAAGGAGGAAAATGTAGCAGCCAGGGTTCTTGCTGCTAGTCAATGTTCAACATTTACTGCTTCAGTTATGGACATCCTGTGGATCAGATCAGCTTAACTGTGATTTCTATCAGTCACCTGCTTTCCCATTTGCCCATTCCCTTGTTGGACCTGCATTGAGTCAAATTTTAATCTCCTACCTTTTTGTTTGTTTTCTCATGGTTTATTTTCAGATGGAGGTGGAGAGAGAGATTCCTTTGAGCCCATTGGTAGTTGAGAAGTTGATCTCCCAAACCAATATTTGTTGCTCCAGTGTCATTTTTGTCTTTGAATAAATCTTTATTCAATAAAATTAGAAGCAGGTCATTTCACCTTTCAAGCCAGCTCCAACATTAAAAATGGTCATGGCTGATTATCCAACGTAGTATCTTGTTCCCACTTTCTCTCCATACCCTTTGATCCCTTCAACCCTCAGCACTGTGTCAAACTCCTCCTTGAAACAATCACTGCTTTGGCCTCAACCACATTCTGTGGCGGAGAATTCCACAGGCTCACGACTCTTGGCATGAAGAGTTTTCTCCTCATCTTAGTCCTAAATGGCCCAACACTTATCCTTGGATTGGACTATCCAGTCATAGGGTAAAATACACTAATGACATTCCCAATCTAATCCGGTTAAAATTTTATAGTTTTTTTTAGATCCCCTGTGCTTATTATTCTTAACACCAGTGAAAATTGATCCAGTCTATCTTCATAGATTTGTTCTGCCATCCTAAGATTGTTTAGTAAACTTTTGCTGCATTCACTCCATAATCGGAATGTCCGATAAGGAGAACAAAACTGCACGTTATGCCAGCTGTGGTTTCACCAAGGCCCTGTACAATTGCAGCAAGACAGCCCTACTCCTACACTTAAATCTTCTGGCCAGAAAGACCAATATCCCATTTGTTGCCTTCATTTCCTGCTGCATCTGCACACATGCTTTCACCAACTGATACCAGAATACTAGAGTCTCAATGCACCTCCTCCTTTCCCAATCTATTACTGTTAAATCTGCCTTCCTGTTTCTGCTCTCAAAATGGATAACCTCACATTTATCAACATTGTACTTCACCTGCCTTCCTTCTGGCCATTCAGTCAACTTGTCTAAATTACACTAAAGCATCCAGCATCACCTTCAGGGTTCATCCACCCATCTTATTTGTCATCCCTGTAATATCAGGGATATTACTTTTAGTTCCCACATTTAAATCATTAATATATATTATGAATACCTGGGACCAAGCACTGGCCCACTGGCTGTCACTTGGAAAAAGTTTATTCCTACTTTTTGTTTCTTGTCTGCCAACCTGTTCTCTATCCATGTCACTACTCTACCCTCAATCCTACGGATCTTAATTTACATGCTAATCTCCAATGTGGGACTTTTACCAAAAGCCTTCTGAAAGTCCAAATAAATTACATCCACTGGCTGCTTCTCATCAACTCTACTAGTTACATCCTCCAAGTTCCAGTTGATTTGTCAAGCATGATTCACCTTTCCTAAATCTATGTTGACTGTCAGATCTTGTCACACTTATTCCAAGCACTTGGCTATTTGATCTTTTATACTGGACTCCAGCAATTCCCCTACTATTGACTGAGGCTAACTTGTCTATAATTTCCCTTTTTTTAAAAAAAATCACTACTCTCTAGTCCCTGCTAAAACACTGATCAATGAGCCCATGATGTATGCTATTATTTTAACTACAGAAGTTTTTTTTTCTGTTTTCTGTAAATGGGTTTGATTTCTTTGTTCAAAGGGATTGAGTTACAATGCTGTGACAGTGAAACGTGTGGTCTACCATTGTGGTATTCATGCATGTAACTAGTCATGATGTAAGACTGCATACAGTAGCTTTGGTTTCCTTGTGCATGTTAAGTACAATGAGTAATCTTTCCTTAACGTGCAAAAAAGATGGCATAGAATTTTGATCAGCTCAAATTACCCTCAAAAAATCTCCATATGTAGCTATAGATGACTAATTTTCCAAATTTGATTTTGGTTAGTGGAATTGGGTGCACTTACTCTGTCATTTGTTTATGGTATGGGGTGAGGAAAAATTAACTTTGCCACTCTTGATCACAATCTCTGATGGCTCCACCCTGTGCCAGTTTAACTATCGGAATAAGGTAAAGTTTTTAGTTTTGAAAACGTGCCCTTCGTTTATGAAGGGGCTCATCATATGGTGTTTTGACTTTCAATAACAGGGGAATAGAGTTTAAGAGCTGCGAGGTTTTGCTGCAGCTCTACAAGTCCCTGGTGAGACCACACTTGGAATGTTGTGTTCACTTCTGGTCGCACTACTATAGGAAAGATACTGAAGCTTTGGAGAGGGTGCAAATAAGGTTTACCAGGATGCTGCCTGGACTGGAGGGCCTGCCTTATGAAGAAAGGTTGAATAAGCTCGGACTTTTTTCTCTGGAGAAAAGGAGGAAGAGAGGAGATCTGATCGAGGTGTACAAAATAATGAGTGGAATAGATAGAGTCAATAGCCAGAGACTTTTCCCCAAGGTAGGACTGACTGGTATGGGGAGTCATAGTTTGAAGATATTAGGAGGAAGGTATAAAGGAGATGTCAGAGGTAGGTTCTTTACGCAGAGAGTTGTGAATGCGTGGAATGTGGTGGTGTGAAAGCAAAGTCATTGGGGACATTTATGCGACTGCTAGACATGCACATGGATAGCAGTGAGTTGAGGGGAGCATAGGTTAAGTTACTATATTTGACATTAGGATTAAACCTCAGCACAACATCGTGTGCCAAAGGGCCTGTTCTGTGCTGTACTTTTCTATGTTTTATTCACTAATTAAGCAAATAGTTGCCCATGTAAAATATTGACTGTTTTTAACACCCATGGAATTTTGGCCTACAGTGTACAAAGATTAACTTTTGGGTATAGGAAATGGGTAGGTGTTCACCACTCCTATGAAGTAGAGGTTTCCTTTGAAATCCATGAACACCTTATGTAATGACTATTACTCCAATTTTGTTGGTTAATATGATAAATTGAACTTTAATAATATTGAAACATTTACATAATGGAAAAGGATTTTTGGCCATTTCTGAACATTAAAGTAGAAAACAGAAACAATGTACAAGAAAGCACCATTTTTTTATGTAAAATGTGAAAGTAATGCAGTATTATCTGCTGGAACTAAAAAGTTTAATGTTACTTTGAAAGATTCACAAGGTACCTCTACAGAACTTGAAAAAAAACGCTGATGCGAGTCACAAGTTAATTGATCTAAACTGCATCTGTGGGATAGAACACAGCAAGCAATAATGGTGGACTTGTGTTCAATTGCCAACATTTTGTAAAATAAAAAGGCATACTTGCATGAATCACATTACATTTCATTAAATAGAAAAATACACATAGCATGGGACATTTTTTTTTAATTCCATTGATCATTATTCCATTGTTGTAAGCATCACAGATGCTGTGTGGAGGGTGCCTTATGCCATGATGCACTGCACCACAAAGCAAGCTAGACTAGAGAAAATACCAAAGTAGACCCATTGAAGTGGATTTCTATTTAAACCTCAACAATCAGAACCTGTTCAATAGTGCTTTAATCCATCTTGCAAAATATGATGCCCTTTTAGTAGTAAAAGATACTTTGTCAAAGCTTTTTGTTTTGAACTCAACAATTTACAGGAATGCCAATTGAAATGGGGGAAAAAAACTATTGTATGGGATGATTGCTGACTGGCTGGTAAGTGGACTTTAATTGGTAGAGGTGGTACCATGGAAATGCACCAGTTTGATGATGACTGACAGCTAACATTCAACCTTGCTTAAATTTAAAATCAGACAGTTTGACTCTAAGGCATTGCCCTGAGAAATTATAAAGAAACTACTTGTCACCTATTTTGTTGAGTTGAAACGGTGTAGTGTATGCACACTTTTTCTGTCTATAAAGAACAGGGTCCTGTGTATTAATACTTAGCTTCCAGTTAGTTCATCTGCACTACAATGTGGGCCCAAATGAAATCCTAAATTGGTTTTAAAGTAATTATTCTCAATTATTTGTTATTGTCCAATCATAGAATCACTTCTAATGTTCTGGAAGAGTAGGTTGGTTGGATACGGTCAATATCTTTGATATTATTTGATACAATCCACCAGTCTTTTGGACATATGGCCGATATACCTAGCATCACCCTGGCACTGAAATTCATAAACAACATTTATTTGTGATATGGGCTGAACATCTTTTGACTTGTGAGAGACACAGTTGCCAACAATCCTAGAATTCTGTACTACCAAATTACTATTCCAGAGGGTTCTGTTCTAATTAAAAACAACAAAAATTACATATGTAGTTTGTCTGCACAGAGCTTGTTTTCCCAGATATACTGGGCCAAGTTTGAGGTGCCATGGGCTATGCCTTTTATTCCTCAACTATAGGTTCCTTGATGGAGGGAAGCAACATACCCTAATTCTTCCCTTACGTAGATAACACCCTGGACGACATACCTGCTGGGGTTATCATATAGCTCATTTAGCACCAAGTCAATTGGACGTGTTCGGTTGTCCAACCAGACAGGAATATAACCTGTAGTTTACACAATCTGTACAGTACAAAGATGGTTGTTGAGGTGTTTGCCTTTTGCTAATAAATGTCTAAAGACGTACAGACATTAAGATTTAAACATTTCACGTTTTTTAATATTTGTACCTGGTTATAGGCAATTTCTTCTTTCTCTCCTAAATCATACTTGATTCGTGGACTGGTGATAAAAACCAGGTTATGACTTCAGTACAGATTTCTCTTTTTAAAAAGTATCATGAGTACCAGGAATCTAAAATTAAGCCAACACTGTCATTCATAGTTTTTGTTTGTATACTGGTGTTTCCCCAATTCTCTGACCATAGTTACAGGGTGAATCTTGGACTTCCCTAAGTATACTGTTACAATCCTGTATTTTCTGTTGTTTAGGTAATGGAAATACCTGTTAGTTGAGAGAAGTAGCAGATTCCAAGGTAAGCATTACACTGCCTACCTGTAACTGCAGTCACAAGTCATGGAGTCTGCACTGTAATAGGTACGATGATGGGTGTCTGAATCTTAAAGTTTTTATGCCTGGAACTACAGCCTTCTAGCACAGTATGTTGGATATACGTAAACTAGAAGCCAAGAATACTGGAAATAACCTGGGCAGTATTGATGTAGAATAACAAAATCACTATAGTCCAAGGGGCCATATGGCTGCTTTTTTGTTAGAGATGACTGGTGGTGGTTTAACCTGAAGGTCACCACACTGCAGGAGAGGAGCACAGCTGAGAAGGCAGAACCTTCATGGTTTGCACAGAATTTGAAACCATGCCTATTGGCATCACTGTCACAAATCAACCAGCCATTCAAGCTAAGCTGTGTAGAGAGAAATGGAGTGATGATTTCTGGTTGATAACCTTTCAGGGGTTCTGATTCTCTCTCCACAGATGCTGACTCACGTGAGTAATTAATGTACTTTGCTATTGCAGTACTAAATTATGAATGCATTGCAGAGCTTCTTAAATTATTTAGGGAACTGAAAATTAATGAGGGAGCGGCATTGTGGAACATGTTAATTCAATGTGCTGTTTTCTAGGCATGATATGGAGGTGCTGGTGTTGGACTGGGGTGGACAAAGTTAAACATCACACAACACCGGATTATAGTCCAACAGGTTTATCTGGAAGCACTAGCTTTTGGAGCACTTCTTTATTAGGCAAGTCCAAAAGCTAGTGCTTCCAAATAAACTTGTTGAACTATAACCTGGTGTTGTGATTTTCTAGTGGGGTTTTTAGAAGCATTCATTCCCCAGTTACACGGCTTTTAGACAGCAGTCAACGATAATCATCCTAGGAAATCCTGAGCAGACTGGTTTTAATCTTGCGTGTAATTTTTATTTCAAATGAAAGCATAATTCCACTCCTTAGCAGAACTTACATGTTTTTGAAAAAAAAACTGATACTAAAAGGTCAGTTATTACAGTCTTCTGTTTAAACCTCAGTTAATCAGGCTGGAATTTTCCTCCACAAAGAATAAGTGTTACCAGCTGCTTTAAAAAAAAAACACATGGAAATGTCTGTGACAGGCATACAGTAGTTTAAGGGGAGGTATAGAATTGAAGCCAGCTGCTTTTCCGACAGAGATGTCAAGAAAAATGGTAGAGAGAGTTAGTCTAATGCACACCCCCAAACATTGACTGCTGGCTGCACAGTGTGGATCCATCTCTCAGATGAGCCTGAATGCTAACTCCATTCCTCTGAAAGCGTATGATTTTTCTGCTGGGGAGAGAGGAGCTTGGTGTTCCCGTCAGCTGATGCAACTGGGATCTTAATCCTAATCCCAATTGCTTTATAGCTTTCCTCAATGCTGCCAATTTGAGTATCCCAAAAACAGTTGAGTTGAAATGCTGTATGATGTATTTATAGACATACTTTGCTGTGCCACTGCATTTTCATCATTCCACATGGAGCATGGTGATTGACCATTTAATCTGCTTTTTGTGGTGATAGTTAAGCAAGGAATGTTGGTACAAACAACTTTTGAATATGAAGATAGCCTCTGCTTAACCTTCCCTTCAAAAATAGGTACCTCCAAACTCTACTTACTGTACCAACGTAGCTATGATCTATTGGTGCAGGGCTTGAATTCAAATATTGACGAAAGCAAGCAAAGCTGACACTTAATGAATCTCAATAAAAATGTCTCAGGTCTGTCAGTTACTTGATATTCTTGGATTACGTTATAGCTTACTGATTTGGAATACATTGATGTAAATCTTATTTAATATGTACAACCCATCCCTAGCTTCCAATTAATAAAAAGTTGATCTGAAAATCAAGATTCCTTGCAGGCAGCAGAGAGGCAGAGGGAACCGGAAACATTCCATGCCTGTTCAGTGTGGACAGGGAGCTGTGAACACGAGATTAGGACCAAGAACGCAAAGGACCAAAAAAGCAGAAAATGAATAATTAATATTCTTACCCCTTCCCACTCCCCTTCATGCACTAGCTCACAATTAATCTGACCTCCCACCCCAACTTAATCCCCAAACATAGGTGTAAATTTGTAGGCAAACATACACCTATAAAACATACTCCTATAAAAAAAACACCATCAGAGCATTTTACAAAAGAGGAAGACATGAAGTCTGAGCAGGAGATTAAACACTGGGAAATTTTAAATGGTAGCAGTTGGATGAAAGCTACAAAGACTGGCTAGATGGAGGAAACAAAGACAAACAACAAGCTATTACAATAAATTGCCCTATAGATCCATTTGTTACCCTTATATTGAATGTAAATAGCCTCTTTCCAATAGGTTTAGTCCAAGTGGTCTAAGAAGCAAAGATAGTCATGAAGGTAGTTTCCCCGACCAATGCTGTAAGTTGCTTTTGAAACACTAGAATTTCTTACAGCTAACATAAGGCAAAAGTCAGAGTTTCCCCTCTGTATTGGCATCCAGTGATACTTACACAGAGACAATATAACTTATTGTGATAGAGAAATAATTCTCTATACTCATGGATTAACAATCTCCAGTAAGATTACCACTGGAATAGGGGAGGAGAATCATTTAACATCGTCTTTGGAGTAGAAATATTAATATAAAAATGAAAGTGAGGTTCCCATACCCATTGCTGAGAAAAGAAGTAGTATCAGTTAGCATCAGCAGCAAGTGTCAAGGTTGAGATTTGCATTTCTAACTTCCAAGTTCCAGTCCAGGACCAGGAATTACCACCATTAGATGAGGATACACTGACGAAAGCATGGATAACAACACGTGTACACTCCAGCTAAACCAAAACTATGCTTTACCATTTAAAATATATGTTTAATTGAATATATTGATTGTTTCAGTTCAGTCAGAGTCAAATGATGGTAACTTAGCTTTTGTTGTAAGTTTGAATTGGACCTCAGAGACAAAAACAAAGTTATAAACAATTACTATTAAGGCAGCAAGTTAGAAAACAAAGTCAAAATAAATTGCTGCATTTGTTTCTCCTCCTCATGCACACGGACTGTTTCAAGGATGCAGTTCCACAGATTGTTGTTTATCTATTTTCTTGTCCAAATAGTGGGAGCCTAGGTGGGTAACAATGCTACCTCATCATTGGTGAAGGATGGAGTGTTTGCAATCACAACACAGTTCCTCCTTGCCTCACCCCACTCCTCTCCCCAGTAATAGAATATCCCAGGGGAAAAATCATCCAAAGTCAACTATTGTGAACTAACCACTTCAGTCAACACCATTTTGGTTTGCATAAGCCTTTGAGTGCAACTCAGTGCCTCATTTTTCCAGGCATTAAAATGTTAGACAGCAATGATAGGCATACAGGAGACTGGAAGAACACAGCAAGCCAGCTGTGAGGCAGGGCCCAACTTTGTTTTTTGGGGGCAATTAGAGTTGGGTTAAGAAAATTAACATTGGATGCTACACACACATTTCCACAGCTGGCATTTATATAGCGCCATTTAAAAAAAAATCCCAGGCGGTGTATCAAATCCAATGAAAAGTTATCAGCCGAGGGGTTGGATTGTTCAAAAATAACAGCTGCCAGCTATAACCAAGTGCTCAAAATCTGTTTCGACTCTGACTAGAAAGCAAAAGCAGGTGGCCAATGTACAAGTCAAACTTTCATGATACAAAATATAAACACAATAGGAAAAATGGGACAGACAGAGGAAAAAAGGAAATCACAAGCTTCCAGTACATTGATGATGAGAATATGCTCTGGGAAGGACAGCTCCATTCTCCAATCCCCAACAATTGGTGCTGTACAGTGATGCAGCCTGCAGACCCATTGTGGGCTCAAAGCCACTGAATTTTGAGAGAATGGGCTAATCAGAACAGAACAGTTGTGATAGTTTCTCTCTTCGGAGTATAAAAAAAATGGCTCAAGTTACCATGGTAATCGCAGGCAGGAACGGACCTTCTTCCCTGGTGCAACCATCAACAGTTTCAGAAGGATGGTAAAGAATAAAAACTAGAGAGAGAGAGAGATCAATCTGTCTCTAGGCAACTGTACTATTCAATCTAGTTCTAGAGACAGGACATTAAAGTAGTCAATAATACAAAATGGTCAGATCTACAGTTGGCACAAAACAACCACTGACAAAATTGCCATCTGGTAGCAGGGTGAAAGTCTTTTCTCCAGTAGAAAACAAATGAAAAATTGATGTTTTTCTTCCTTTGTTTCTCAATCATTATGCAGTTTTCCCTTGTAACTATTTCCCAACAACATTGCCACAGAAAGTGCTTACAGTTATCATGGGAAGTGGCAATGATCATACCTGGTATCACTGCAGAAGAAGCCAGTTGTTGTTGTTTTGTTGATGATGATGATAATGAATTACATTTCTATAAATTAAAAGCTATAGCTCGACTGGTAAGATTTGGCAGGCATCTTCCCTGAGATAAATCCAACCTTTTACGACATGCTTGAGCATCGAATGGCTGGTGATCCCATTTGGGTGAGGACTTTGTCCAGCCACTGCAGAGGTCCGTTCAGGTGAAGCTCAATCCAGCAGGGAGTACTGGTCACTGTCTGGCGTCTACAGAGATAAAAGGCAAGTCATATTAACCTGAACCTTGTTCCCCATTTCTTCAAAAATATGTTCTATCCCATTCAATAAGGTAGCTTAACTTTGGTACTTAGGAATCAGTTCTAGCCAACAGGTCTTGCTTGTATAAACTCATTACATCTGAATCAAACCAATTATATTGTCATTATCACTATGTTATATATCAAAGCATGGAAAAATTGGTAGACAAGTTACCACATTACTGACCACACTCCAAGTACCTCACTAAGTTTAAAATGCTTTTGGTGTTTGCATAATGGCAGGCCATTCAGCTCCTAACATGTGCTCTGTTATTCTAAATCATGATTGATATCCATCTCAAACCACTTTCTCGTGCTATGCCTGTACCCAGTCTTTAGAGTGAAGAACGTACTCAATGACTAAGTCTCCACACCCATCTAAAGTAGAGAATAACAAGGATGCCCCACCTTCTGCATGAACAAATTTCTCTTCATCTCAGTCCTAAATAGCCTATTCTTTATTTGCAGACTGGGCTCTTGGTTCTAGACTCCATTAACAGCACTATCCTTTCTATATCCATCTTGTCCAACCCTTTAATCATTTTGTAAGTTTCAATGAGATCAACTCTCATTCTTCTGAACTCTGGAAAATACTAGATGCAGCACACTTTATAAATGGCATTTTTTTATTCTTTTCAATGCTAATTGAATGAAAAGTATCTTCAACATCCCCAACAATAGAAACTTTGATGGCTAAACCACATTGTATTCATGTTTCTCAAGTTGCAGTTAGAGGAATGTTATCAGATTATCTGCCAAAATGAAAAAGTCAAAAATCTCAGTTTGTTGGAGAATCAGGGAAATTGACTGGTATGATTTTTAAGATCCAAAGCAAAGGACTGGGGGAAACAGCTAACAACAGATACTACCAGCAGTATGAGAGCTGGTAAGAGACCCACATTGCTTTTCATGCAGAAAGTCTGCTTTGTTGGCCTTCCAAGACCTACAGCCACAGGTGTGGAAACCTTGCAACACTGGGCTTTCAGTGTGACTCTTTATGTTTAGACATTACCTGTTGAATTATCTTCTGTCTTGGGGCTGCATGACTTTTGCAAGTTGTCATGTACATTACTATGAAATAGAATAGGATAGCCACTTTGCTGTGTTCTTTCATAAAAATATGTAATAAGATGATTAGTATTTAATGGTGCTGCTAGAGATGTCAATATTAGCCAAGACACCAGGTCTTTGAGCAGTCCTGTGAAACTTTACTTTACCTGCTCTTCCCAAAGGATCCCTTACATCAAAATTGATCAAGTTCTGACGAGGTGTTTGATCTTGTGCTCCCTCCTTTCAATTACATGGTGTCTGGCTCCTTTTGTTTCCAGGAATGAGTTAAGGGAAATTTTTCAATACAACACGAGCTGAAAGTGTTGAGAGATCCAGTGTTCTATTTATGTGACAGTGCTACATACAACAATACACATCCTACCATTCCTTGATAGTGCAACCACCTTATTTTCCAGACCTGGTCTGACTCAATTTATTGAGTTATGACCCACACATGTCACATACTCATTTCTTTGAGAAGTAGTCAGCCCATTTGCACAAGGCAAAACACTGAATACAAACTGGCAAAATGGTGTGGCCTTGTCCAATGTTGGAACCAGCATCAGACGTCAGAGCCAGCTTTACTATCACTTGCCCTAGGCCCGCTGTAATGCCTCCCAACATGTGTGTCCGTGATCAGTTAACTCAGCATGAAATCTGAGCTGAAGCGTTCTAGCTTTTACAGAGCAATCACAAACTAAATCAAATTGTCTTTTACTCAGAAGGTCATCTAAGGTAGCAGCACTAGTAGCAACGTGCATTGCTGCACTGTTTCTCACATAGGGAGAGATAGCTCCAGGCACATTCAAAGGTAGCGAGTGAGAAAAATTAACACATAGTGGGGAGAAAATGAAGTTCCACTCCAGAGTTTTGACAGCAGCATTTCAAAGTAGCAAGGAAATGGGAGGCTGAAAAACAAATTAGGACAATGGTTCCAGAGAACGAGAGATTTGGAGACCGGAAAAGTGATCTGAGATGTGGGCAAAGCAACAACATAGAATCACTGAATCCCTACAGTGTGGACGTAGGCTATTTGGTCTATCGAGTCCACACTGACCCTCAGAAGAGCATCCCATCCAGACCTATTGCTCTATTCTGTTCCTGTATATCCTGCGTTTCCCAAGCCTTACAGTAAGTGCAATTCAGCATGGCCAATCCACGTAACCTGCACATCTTCGGACTATGGGAGGAAACCAAAGTACCCAGAGGAAATCCATGTAGATATGGGGAAAACGTGCAAACTCCACACAGTCACCCGAACCTGGAATTGAACCTAGGTTCCTGGTGCTGAGGCAGCAGTGCCAACCACTGAGTCACCCGTGCAAATATTGCTAGGGAAATTCATTATTTTGTTTTTAAAGAAAATGCTTCAATATTAGATTTTAAATTACCGTCTTGCACAGAGGTGACTTCCACTGAACGTCCAAATTAGACTTTTAAAAAACGTAACTAGAAAGATCAATTTGGGTTAACATGGAACAGAGAAAGGACAAAGCAGAAAACTGGGGCAAACCTCCTCACAGTTAATGATGAATTTACATACAAGACACAAAAAATTAATGGATTTTTTTTATTTGCCACCACAACACCCCTTCCTAACTTCTCAGTCCTAACAGAGTGCGTGTGTTTGTGTGTGTGTATACATTTAGCATCTGGTTGTGATTATCTAACTGGATGGGAGCCAACGCTCTCGAGTTTGGCTGTTATTTGAATGTGGGGAGAATCAGCAAAGTCTCTAAACATCTGGTGATTTGGAGGGTGGGTGGGAGTTGCTAATCAGAGGCAAATCAGAGCTGTTGCTGTCCCTCCTGTCTGCTAAACATGAATGTGCAAAAGAAAATATATATCTTGAATTACTGCGCTAATTTGGAGACATTACTGTGCAAAATTACAGTTTAATTTAGCAGAAGCGGTTCCCCCTTTCCTCAAAAGACTGGCATGAATTTTTTAAAATGCTGATGAAATTAACATCCTCCAATCGGGGTGCGCTGACAGGATGGTGTCACATTTGTGCACATACAGCTTCAAGTCCATCTGTTCCTTTAGGTCAATATTCTGGGCTATTTATTTTAGCAATAACTTCCTACAATAAAGGCACTGTAAATGCATTACATCTCAATGCATATCACAGGAGTGATTATCAAACAACTTTTGACACAGTCATTCAAGGAGATATCAACTGATGATTAAAATTTTGTACATTTTAAAGAAGTGGTGGGGTGGGGGAGTGAGAGAGATGGAAAGAATTACATGAGAATTCAACAGCTTATGGGCCTGGGTAATTTGAACCATGGCTGCCAATTGTTTAGGCTCCATTACTGCACAGTGTTGTGTCGATTGAGTGGTTTTGGTCGCATGACAAAATTATTGTGTGTTACTGCTACTTTTTTTTTGAAAAGATAAATATTTGGATCCTATCTGCTAGTGGTAGCAAAGGTGTCGGTTTATTTGGGGATTTCCACTGTGAAACCTGCCCTGGTAGCATACATTCAACCATTCAGTAATCTATTCCATCCTCAGGAAACCACCACGTAGGTTAAAGATGCAAGCTGTGAAGGCCACCCCTACCACAATAATGGGTACAATATAAAGACAGAGAAAGTGAGGACTGTAGATGCTGGAGATCAGAGTTGAAAAGTGTGGCGCTAGAAGAGCGCAGCAGGAGAGTAGACATTGAGGATGAGCTCTACATCAGGAATGAGGGGTGGCCCAATGTGCCTGAGAGATAAAATGGGAGGGGGGTGGGGCTGGGAGGCAACAAGGTAGCTGGGAATGCAAGAGGTAGATAAAGTGGGGGTGAAGGTGATAAGTCCGAGAGGAGGGTGGAGAGAAGAGGTGGGAAGGAACATGGACAGGGTAGGACAGGTCAAGAGTGTGGTGCCAATCTGAAAGATTGCATCTGGGATAGGGTGGGGGGGGGGGGGGGGGGGGGAGGAGGAGGAGAGGAGGGAAATGAAAAAACTGGTGAAATTGACATTGATCCCATGGGGTTGGAGGGCCCCAAGGCAGAAGATGAGGTGTTCTTCCTCCAGCCGTCAGGTGGCTAGAGTTTGGCAGTGGAGGGAGGCCCAGGACTTGCATGTCCTTGATGAAGTAGGAGGAGAAGCTAAAGTGTTTGGCAACAGGGCGGTGGGGTTGTTTAGTGCGTGTGTCCCAGAGATGTTCTCTGAAACATTCCGCAAGTTGGTATCGTGTCTCTCCAATGTAGAGAAGACCAATTTGGGAATAACAGACGCAGTAGATGATGTGTTTGGAAATACAGGTAAATCTCTGTTGGATGTGGAAGGGGTCTTTGGGGCCTTGGACAGAGGTTGGGGTTTGGGGGTTGTGGCTGCAGTTTTTGAACTTTTTCCGGTGGCAACCCCACCTTCATCTACCTATCCCACTTCCAGCTACCTTTCCCCAGACTACCATCCCTGGTCCCTGTCCACCGCCCCCCAACCCCCAACCCACCATTTATCTCTCAGCCCCCTTGGGCCACCCCCTCATTCCTGATGAGGAGTTTATGCTCAAAGTGTTGTCCTGCTCCTCTGATGCTGCCTGACTGGCTGTGCTTTTCCAGCACCACACTTTGACAATTATAAATACAGCCTTTTCTAAAAAATCTCCAAGCAGTCAGCCATCCCCCAAATGGAATTGGGGTGTAAACACCCCAACTGTTTTCTTCAACAAGCACTGAGACTCCTTGAGCTGCAAGATGTACAAACCTAATCACATAACCATTAGCACCTGAAGCACCAACTCCCTCCATTGCCAAAGCCCACTGTTATAAAAAGGCTAAGATACATCGGGCATTGAAAATTGTAAACGATACCTGTATTCTGCTCCCCAGCCTTTGACAAAGCTCATTCGGATCGTGCACATCCTGGTCAGCTGGTACACTGCTTCAAAGCCCTGGTTGACTGACTGAGCTAGCAAGGCTGCAAACTCCTGGTTATTAAAGATCTTGAGGTTGCATCCTGTCAAGGGAGAGAGCAAACCCACTGCAGATCAGCATGCACATCACTTGCCAAAAAACTGCCATTTCCCTCCCACAAAATTCCAATCCCCACCACCCTGACTCTCGCACGTACCTCCCTGCCAAGTACTTGTGTTTACCCATTCAAACCTTCTAAACCTTTTGATTAAGTGCCAACTCATAGCTCAGTCCTGGGTGACTGTTATTCCTGTAAGGCACCAAACAAATCCCTTGATTAAATTCCAGCCATAGTTTACTCTTAGGGAACCATTATTCTACTCAAAAATCATCTGAATCCAGTCTGCTGGGAATCTGTTACTCAATGGCATAAATTGTTAAACCATCTGTCTTTAAATTTAATGTCTGTTAGATTCCCCTACAGTGTGGAAACAGGCTCTTCGGCCCAACAAGTCCACACCGACCCTCCGAAGAATAACCCATCCAGACCCATTTCCCTCTGACTAATGCACCTAACACTATGGACAACTTAGCACAGCCAATTCACCTAACCTGCACATCTTTGGACTGTGGGAGGAAACCAGAGCACCTGGAGGAAACCCATGCAGACACGGGGAGAATGTGCAAACTCCACACAGACAGTCGCCCGAGGCAGGAATTGAACCTGGGTCCCTAGCACTGAGAGGCAGCACACTGAGCGACCGTGTCTGATCAGTAGTTTGCAACAGATCCATTACTGAGTGCACCAGAAACCACAAAGTGTACAGAATGTTGTGAATCCAATCTCATCACAAATTAGGGGGTAATTTGTGTCTTTGAATTACACTTGCAATAATTATTCCCTCTTGATACTCAGGGTGGTTGACCCTGGTTATGCTTTCCAGGTGATTTAACGTCACAGGCGTTTGACAAAGAACAGGCAGCTCTTGTGGCACAACAAACAGTTCCACAGCCAAATGTATGGCTGCCTTAATCAGCAAGGCTCAGTGAGGGCTACATGAACTTGTCAGATCATGTTACTAAGCAAGCAGAGATGAATAGATGACGAGGAAATACAACTAATAGAAAGTGCTCCTTTCCCCAGCTTACACCCAAAAGTTTGTTTTCTTGTTTAACAGGCAGCACCATATGAAAGCCATTCCATCGTGTTACCTGGCGGGATCTTGCAAACAGTTGCAGGGTGCCACCCGTAACGTTGGTTGCAATTCGGACTCTGGACAAAGATGGCGCTGTCACTCAGGCATTCAGCAAAGACCTCTCCCCCAATGTAGTATAGCCTGACTCCCCTGCCTGAAACGGACAGGATACATAACCATCAGCAGTCAAAAAACAAAGACAAAACACACGGTCTTTTTCATCCAGGTGAAGCAGTGTGTCCTTAAAGAACCCGACTGCAAACCGTATGGCTCTGTTCGCAAACTCAAGCTTGAAAAAACTATAATCATCAAGCATTTGGAAAGCACCAGAAAGGAATCAAAATGAGATAAGAAATAAAAACACTTTATATTGCCTGCAATTTTTAAAATAAAAATTAAGTCTTTAATGTGCCACAATGCAGGCCTTGAACTGCTGGAATGTCCTAAGTTGGAGCGTACATGTTATCTTGTTCTAAGGTAGGTAAATTCTCTCTGCCCCACAGTCAATACCTTAAATATACACTTGAAATGGGGTCAAAATCTCTACGTTGGAGTCAGAATCTCTCCTATATTTGTGAGTTCATCAGACCACAACCTGACGCATCAGATGACAACCCAGTCATTTTCATGTGAATGGACCATGCTAATGTATGTTACATACATATACCTGTACTGCATGTAAAAATTGCAAGCAGAGAAACTGACCGACGTTTGAGCATGTTGATTTAATGGATGGCTCTTGCTATTACAACAAATGTTGGGATGCTACAACTCCACAGCTACTGCAGAAAATGCTAGTGTATCCCATAATCAGATGAACTGCAAAGTGAAAAATTTGCAGTAATAGGAAAAGTTGAGGAACAGAAGTATTAAGTACCACCTGGCCATTCCCCAAGTTCGAGATAGGTATAACTTGTCACTTTTAATAATCAACTTTATGCCTTGGCCTCATGAAGTTTCAGCTACAGAATTCAAATTCTGATAATTACTAATTGATCAGCGCTGGTGAATGTGTGTTTAATAGGAAAGTTTAGTCAATTAACCGGTACAACAAATTGAAATTAAATACTACAGATGCTGGAAATGTGAAATAAAAGTTAAATGTTGGAGAAAGTGAGCAAGTCTGGCAGCATCAATGGAAAAAGAAACAGGTAATGTTTTGACTTCAGTACAACTCTTCAGAGTGCTGATGGACTAGAAACATTAACTCAGTTTCTCTCTCCACAGATGCTGCCAGACCTGCTGAGTTTCTCAGTACTTTGCATTTATTAATTGTACAAAAGCATAACTTTGTGCTTTGCAACATTATAAAATAGGAAAGATTATGAAGAATTTTCTGCCCGTCTTCAGGAGAAATTCTGCATACTACAAAATGCTTCCTCCCAGGTTGTCTCCACTCAGCACTCGTAAAATTACAAGATTTTTTTTAAAAAATCACGACGAATACTCTTTATTCTATGTTCTATAAATGCTGGCCAGAGCAAAGGTCTCTTCCCTTAATGGAACTTAGTGAAACAATCCCATGTTTAAAAGTTGGTTCCTGCAGTTGACTTTAACAAGGCGACAAACAGAAAAACTGAGCTTGCATTTACATATTAAATAGCGAGCCAGTCTGTTTGTGGAGATGTTGGTTAATGAAGAATGTTGGTGAGGAGTCCAGAAAACTCACTGTCCTTGTTCAAATATTGACTGAGAAAATTTATTTTCATTTTGGGCATATGTGGACATTGCTGCCCAGGCTGACATTTATTGCCCATCATTAGTTGCCTTGAAGATATAGTGGTGGGCCACCCTGTTGAACCACAAAGCCACTTGGTTCAGCTGAGTGGCTTGTTCGGCCACAACAAACAACAGTACAGAATCAACAACATCACAATCATAAACACTGCCTTTAAATGTAGTCAAATACCCCAAGGCTCTTCACAGAAGCATTATCAAGTTCAAAAGTATCTCAAAGAGAACAGAGGGCGAAGAGATCAGATTTTTGGGGGTAAGGGGTTGGAATTATACAACATGGAAGTTAAACAGCTGAAGGCACAGCAACCGACGATATCACTATACACAGAAGCCAGAACTGGGAGGTGCACAGATATCTCAGAAGGGCAGCTGTGCTGGAGGAGAAAGACATTTTAAAATGGAGAGATGGCTTAACCAGTAGCCAAAGTAGGTCAGCAAACAGTGGGCAAACATTACGCACCGATATTTTCTACATCTCACTGTTAGTCAGAGAATGGCTTCCATTTCTTTGAAAATCTCAATGATATTCCAGTTGCTATCATACTGGGAGATATAGAATAGTGGCAGCAATCCTTACAGACAAAAATGGAATCTGCAATACTGTTTGTGCTCTTAGCCTTTTCCACCCACCTACCTGGCTCTTGCAGGGAGATATACCCATGTATTCTGGCACCCTACCACCTCAGCCAATAGGTCATTGTTTTTGGGTACGGCTCTGGATAGCAAGTGTCAGACTGCTAACAATTGAATTCATCACAGCTGACTGCAGCCTCAACTAACACAACATTTAGGTTTCTGTTGATCACATTATGCAAATCCTTCAGGAACAGGAATGTTGGTTGATTGTATTGGCTTTCAGATCTTAAAGTGGTAATATGATGGGTTCATTCTAGCGAGCCTTTTGAATGAAAATCTCTGGTTACTCAAAACAAACTGACAATTAAACTTGGGACTGTGCCATGCATTTACCCACTGAGCTCTTAGAGTGGAACCCACTAGATCCATCTCTACATTATAGGTCATCAAGTCACAGATACACAGCACAGAAACAGACCCTTCAGTTCAACTCGTCCATGCCGACCAGATATCCTAACCTAATATAGTCCCATTCGCTAGCACTTGGCCCATATCCCTCTAAACCCTTCCTATTCATATACCAATCCAGAAGCCTTTTAAACGTTGTAATTGTACCAGCCTCCAACACTTCCTCTGATAGCTCATTTCCATACACATAATACCCTCTGTTTGGAAATGTTGCCCCTTAGCTCTCTTTTAAATTTTTCCCCTCTCACCCTAAATCTATGCTCTCTTGTTCTGGACTCCCCATCCCAGGGAAAAGACCATGGCCATTTATCCTATTCACACCCCTCATGATTTTATAAGTTCACCCCTCAGCCACTAATGCCTAGTCAGGAAACAGCCCCAGTATATTCAACCTCTCCCTACAAGGTCAAATCCTCTAACCTGGCAACAGCCTTGTAAATCTTTTCTGAACCCTTTCAAGTTTCTCAACATCCTTCTGTCTTTCATTGTAAGAATGATCATTTCAGCAGGTTACGTCTTGTTTAACTAGCGCTAACCACATAAATGTTGGCAGAATATGGTGACGAATATGATGCAAAGCAGGAACAATCCATGGGAGGTGATCTCCTTTTGCTCCAATTACAATGATCACGAGTATGGCCAGAGGCACTGCCTTACTTTAGCATGGAGCAGAGGAACAAGATTCTTCAAACGAAGAACCTCATTCTGATGAGTCATGGAATCAAAGTCAGGCTTTGATAACAATTTATAGTCTCAGAACAGTACTGGTGCAAAGCTGAAACCACAAAGTGAAGTGTGAATCCACCCTATAGCATTTCCAAGGCAACACATAAGAGTGTGTTACAAGTACAACCCACATTCATACAACTACAATCTAGCAAAACATTCCATGGAGAATGCATAACGTCTTCTACCATGATCCCAATGGTGACTGACTGTTTTTTGACCTATATCTGTTCCAGCTCTATGGACCTTTGAAATCCTTATGCTCTTCCAGTTCTGGTCTCCTGTGAGTGACCGATTTTAATCATCCACTGTTGGTGGCTGTGCCCCTTGCAGGGGTGTAATCAGACGAAATCTGACACTGAGTTGTACAAAGGGATATCAGGACAGGTGATCAAAAGTCTGATTAAAGATGTGGGTTTTACGGGAAGACTTAAAGGAAGGAATGAAAGATAGAGGGGTGAAGATGTTTAGGGAGGGAATTGCAGAGCTTAATGTTCAAGGCACAGCCACTATCGGTGGCAAGAAAAGCAATCAGGAATGTTCAGAGGTCAGAACTTGAGGAGTGCAGTAATCTCAGGAAGGCTGTAGGATGGAGGCAGTTACGGAGATAAAATGTGTGACGTCGCAGAGTTGAATTAAACAACAGGTTGAGAATTTTTAAATCCCAGTGGTGCTGGTGCAAAAGCTAATACAGGTCATTAAGCTCAGAGGGTAATGGGCCATTGGGATTTGAGTCAGAATACAGACAGCAGAGCTTTGGGATGAGCACAAATTGATGTAAGTAGATGGGAGTGATGGTTGGTCAAGGGTATGCTAGAATGAGGCATTGTCAATGTGCAACATCTAGGTGTCGAGTTTCGAGGACATCATTCTAAGGTGTATGAGGAAGAGGAATCACAATAGCGGTATGATGTATTACCAATGTGCCTTCTTGTCAGCTCCACAGCTGCATTCCTGTTCACATTCGACAGCAGCCCTAAGCAGAAGCGTTCAGAGTTTGATGGATCAGTAAAACCGTCGACAGTAAGAGAAGGCTGTGAAGCGTGGAAAGTTTCTCCCACTCGCTGGTTCAGTTCATAGTAAGCGATGGAGCACCAGAAAGCTGGCTCACAGTAGGTGACTGGCTGCAGGTCTGCAAGAGAGAAGAACAAAATAAAGGATTGTACAATGAGAGGCTACACTTGCTAGCTTTCTCCTTCCAAGCCCATTTGTTGTATCTCTACCAAATGTCTTGATGGCACCATCGATTGCACTACGATTCTCACTATCACTCACTTTCAACATCAGGAAGCTGGTACACAAATAGCACAAGATCTCAAAGTATCACTATCCGATTATTTTGAAATAGACCATTCATCCCATCCAGTCTGCAGTACAGACTTTAAATCCACAAGTTATCCAGACCAATTCCATTCTCCCTTCTACTTAATACTATTCCTATTTAGTGCAGTCAACAAATTTCCCTTCTCAGGAGTGGGCATTGATTAATGGAAGAAAGTTATACATTTGCACAACTCTTTGAAGACTTTTTTATCCCCCCTCAATCACTCCTTTAATAACATTTCACGATCACTTTAAATTTACGACTGTTCCTTACTGATCGTAGTGAACAATCCCAATGGACACTCCCTTTAACTCTCCTCAGGACCATCTGCTCCATTGAAAACATAGAAGGTGCTAGAAGCAGAGTGGTCAGCTTGAGTGTAGCAAGATCCCGCAAACAATGAAATAATTCACAAATTCACCTGTTTAATTAAGCTAGTCTGGGGTTAAATATTGTCCATGGCATTGGAGAATTCTCCTGTTCATCTTCAAAAGTGTCTCCATGGGACATTTAACACTTAAAATATCCATTTGCTACCTCATTCCACACCCCAACCACCCAGCTACACACACACACACACACACACACGGAACTCTTCCTCACTTACACATCTTGCACTAAATTCTCTTGCACACCATCCGACACACCTCACTCACTCTTTTACACCCAGTTATACACCCACACAGACACCCTCCTATAGACATGCGCCTGAAAATGTGTTGCTGGAAAAGTGCACGTCAGACAGCATCCAAGGAGCAGGAGAATCGATGTTTCGGGCATGAGCCCTTCTTCAGGAGCTCTTCTTTCGGACTCATGCCCGAAACGTTTATTCTCCTGCTCCTTAGATGCTGCCTGACCTGCTGCGCTTTTTTAGCAACACATTTTCAGCTCTGCAGTCCTCACTTTCTCCTATAGACATGCACCTCTCCACATTTCTCACTCTCACACCTCTCAATCTTG
This sequence comes from Hemiscyllium ocellatum, assembly GCF_020745735.1. Classification (NCBI taxonomy): domain Eukaryota; kingdom Metazoa; phylum Chordata; class Chondrichthyes; order Orectolobiformes; family Hemiscylliidae; genus Hemiscyllium; species Hemiscyllium ocellatum. The sequence goes on along the minus strand of NC_083439.1, from coordinate 6,808,292 downwards.
CTCTCTCAGACACCTCTCCATCTCCCTCATACACACAGACACCACAATTCAATGAAACAGCTGTTCTCCGTTGCAGAACAACTTCCTAGCAGAACAGGTGATTCCCATTTAAAGGTAAAAGCTCTTAACTCCAGAACAATGGATGCCTTTCTACAAGCTCTCCCTCCATATCGCCTCTTCAAAAAGCACAAATTCTCACTGACGTACAGGTGGGCAGGCCAACAATATCTTGAAGATGAACTACCTTCCTAACAGCATTGTGGCTGCTTCTACACCAAATGCACTATTGCAGCTCACCACCACTTTCGCAAGGGCAATTAAGGAGGGGTATTAAACACTGGCACAGCATCAATGAAGCCCATATCAATGAGAGAAAATTTTAAAAAGACAACTTTTTGCCCATTAGGACAAGGGACTGAGCTTGGCAGTAGCGAAGGTAGGGGTAGCAAACACAAGAGTCTGGAGCACATTCACACTCTCACAATCACACACTTGTTTGCACACACTCACCCAATGTCAACAAATATGTTGTCCGACAGCATTCAAAAGCAGTAAACCCAGCTGATATTTTAACCCCATCACACAGAGTCACCAATTTCTGAATAAAGAAAATTTGAGGTATGTTGTTACTGAATTGGAGATGCCGGTGTTGGACTGGAATGGGCAAAGTTAAAAATCACAACGCCAGGTTATAGTCCAACAGGTTTATTTGGAGGCACTAGCTTTCAGAGCACTGCTTCTTCATCAGGTGATTGTGGGTGAAGGAGCAGCGCTCTGAAAGCTAGTGCTTCGAAATAATCCTGTTGGACTATAACCTAGTGTTGTGTGATTTTTAACATTGTTTCTGAAGTTGGCATGGCGGCTCAGTGGTTAGCACTGCTGTTTTACAGCACCAGGGACGCAGGTTTGATTTCACCACTAGCAGCTGTGTTGCGTTTGCATGTTCTCCCCACCTTTGCGTGGGTTTCCTCTGGGTGCTCCGGTTTCCTCCCACAGTCCAAAAATGTGCAGGTTAGATGGATTGGCAATGCTAAATTGCCCCATCCAGGGATGTGTAGGCTAGGTGGATTAGCCATGGGATATGCAGGACTACAGGCATAGAGTACAGGGAGGAGCAGGTTTGGGTGGGATGCTCTTCGGAGGGTCAGTGTGGACTCAATGGGCCAAATGGCCTGCTTCCACACTGTAGGGATTCAATGATATAACACCAACTCTCTAGCTATGACACACTGCAGTGTTGCAGTACAAGCTATAAATGGTAAGGAAGAATTGTAGTTGCAAGTTACGAACAGGAAATGTAGTATTTCTGCCTAGCTTACTGAGTCATCACATTTCATTACCACATTTCCTGTTTACATTTTAAACATATACTGCACTCAGTTTTAGCACACACATGCATTCTATTTTGTGTTCTCAACCTGCCTCTCCACTCCATACTATCCCAGAGCAGCCATTCTTTAGATGGATAGCGAGCTTCAAGGGCCATACTCAATCCTGTAACTACATCCCAGTGACAGCCTCAGGATACTGATCAGGAGTTCCTCAATACAACCAGGTTATAATAGGACACAAGCATCATTGTTCTTATGATTCCTGATGAAGGGCTTATGCCCGAAATGTCGAATTTCCTATTCCTTGGATGCTGCCTAACCTGCTGTGCTTTAACCAGCAACCCATTTTCAGCACAAGCATCATTGGTAAGGTCATGCATTTATAGCCCATTCCTCATTGCCTTTAAGACGTTGGTGGTAAGCTGTCTTCTTGAACCACTGCAGTTAGGTACATGGGTACATTGGTACCCCTCATTGCTCTTTTCACTTGCAGTGATTTGATATAGCTGAGTGAAGTGCTGGACCATCTAACAGGGCTGTGGGACTGGAATCACATGTAGAGCAGAGCTACTAAGTACAGCAGATTTCCTCCCCTGAAGAAGGACAGAGAAGCAGATGGGTTTTTACAACTCATGATTGAGGAAACTAGCAGTTTATTCCAGATTAACAAATTCAATATATTTTAAATTCACCCAGCTGCCATGATAGTATTTAAATGGCACTCTGGAGGATTACTGGGTTAGTAACATTACCACTGTTCTACCATCTCCCTCTTATCTCCACTGGGACCAGCAGTACAACTGCCTGAGTGACCTCATGGTCACTCAGCTCCACAGCAAAGGCTTGTGAGTTTGGAGCAAGCCTGAGATGGAAGGACAGCAGGAATAAGGAGGTCCAAATAGGAAACAGAATTCAACAAAAGAGAGTGGTAGTCTATTTCAAACGGAACTATATCAATGTGTTGACAGCTGGATAACAAGGGATGTGCTTGAATCTAATTTAAATAACAATCACAAATACAAAACACGTTCAGCATGACATATTATTGATCAGGAGTAACAGCTAATGGGGACTGAGTGACAGGGTCTCAGGAGAACACCCAAGCTGCAAATGGTATTTCTAATACATCTGAACAATTTTGAAATACTTTTAAAATTTCTGATCCTCAGGCCGTCTCCTCACAAACAATCTCAGATCAGTTCAGGTTGGTGAGAAGGCTAGGATTCTGCACCTTAAAACGGTTTGTGGTTTGCTGCAAATGATGAAGGTTCATTAAATATCTGAACATTTAGCATCTCCATCCCACAAGGCACATGGGGAAATGGCATTTTCCATGGTAGCTTACAACTCTAAAAACTTGCCTGACAGCTAGCTCCAAAAAGTCAGACATTTAGTTCCAAGTGGAGTTCAGGTTACCCTGCTTTGCCCCACACTGCCCCCCCCTCTCTGATTCGCTGGCTGCCCATCTCACATGTCACGCAATTGCAATATTTCTACTCACTACAGCAAGAGCTAGTCACCATCTCCAGAATCCCCAGTGAACACAGATTGTTTCAAGTTGCTATACCTGCTCTTGGGAGACCCAGAGTACGAAGAGTACCCCATATGCTATAAAGCTATTATATCAGATCAATTCCATTCCTGCTCAGCCCAAAGTTAGACCGTAACTGTTTCATCTGTTCCTCAAACCCTTAGGTCATGGAAATGAGAACAATATCATCCCTAACCTCTATTCTCTCTCCAGTATTTGGGCATCGAAGTGGAAAGCTAAGATCTTCGAATATTGGATTCTATGCTCATCCAACCAGTTCAGTTGATTCGAGTGCAGTCAAAGACAGGTAAAGATCCTCTAATCCACACAACCTATTTGGCATAGTTACCAGATTTCTGTAAAATCTCAGTCTTCACTACACCCAAAATTTGGTAATCTCCTGGAAGAGACAAAAATCCAACAAAAAAGAAAACCTACAAAAATACATTTGTGACAAATACTACACAGAGATACCAAATAATAATCACCCTCCGTGAGGGAGAATCCAACCATCTCCCCTTGATATTCAATGGCATAACTACTGTTGAACCCCCCCATTATCAACTTCCTGGGGGTTATCATTGACCAGAAACTGAACCGAACCAGCATTTAAAATATGGTGGCTACAAAGGCAGGTCAGAGATTGGTCAGTCACTTCTGAACTCCTAAAAACCTTTTTACAAGGCACAAGTCAGGAATGTAGTGGACTACTCCCCACTTACCCAGATGACTGCAGCTCCAGCAACACTACAAGTTTGCCACCATCCATGACAAAGCTGTCCACTAGATTGACCTCTTTAACATTGATTTCCTTCACCACTGATGCACTATGGCAGCAATTCACCAAGGTTCTTATGACAGTACATTCCAAACCTGTCACCTCAACCACCTACAGACACCAGGGCAGCAGACATATGGAAACATCACCACCTGAAAAGGTCCCCTTCAAGTCACACAGTCCCCTGATTGGAACTCTATCAACGCTCCTCACTGTCACTTGGTCAAGATGCCGGAACTCCCTCTCTAACCATTTGCTGAACACCCACCTTTTTCAGGGCAATTATGAATGGGCAATAAATGTTGGCCTAGCCAGTGAGACACACAGAATTAATCAAAATAAAGCCAGCATTGATTGTCCACCCCTCATTGAGGGCGCCAAGACACCTTCTTGAACAGCTGTAGTCTGAGTGATGTCAAAACACCACAGTGTTGTCAGGTAGGGTGTACCACGGGTTTGACAATGTCCATCAGTCTCACTAGGGAATCAGGGGGTAAAAAATGAGGTCTGCAGATGCTGGAGATTACAGCTGAAAATGTGTTGCTGGTTAAAGCACAGCAGGTTAGGCAGCATCCAAGGAACAGGAAATTCGACGTTTCGGGCATAAGCCCTTCATCAGGAGTAAGGAAAGAATTTTATCTTAGCCTGCCTGGCACACTCTCCTCATTCCTGATGAAGGGATTATGCCCGAAACGTCGAATTTCCTGTTCCTTGGATGCTGCCTAACCTGCTGTGCTTTAACCAGCAACACATTTTCACTAGGGAATCATCCAATTCAAGCGGCTCTTCTCCAAGTGCAACACAAAGACAGTGAATGTTTGCAAGCAGAGAGCAACAATAGAGCATGTTACCAAACATCTACAGACATGTACTTTCCGGGCTGGATCAGCATAAGCAATGCCAAGTCCATAGATAGCAACCAACTCAATAAAGTCCAACAATCAAGCTGGAGTTCATGCTCATCTGTAAAGTTAGTGGAACAGCAACACAATCGAGGAACCTCCAAGCTACACACTGCTCTTTGATGACATTGTGGAGTATGAAATACGAATTTCACCATGTCAACATGCATTAGATCTTTAACTCAAATGTCAATTAAACAGACTTGGTGCATTTACATTGCTGGAAGCAGCAGTTTTCAGACAACATGCCCTGCCCAGCAGCGGTTGGTAAAATACAGGGCTGCCTTGAAACGTCTCCCTTCAGCCGCTGCTGTTCAACATCAAACAACGGTCTCTTGTTCACCGTGGGACGATGCACTGTAGCAGCATTGAGTCATGACAGGCAAACAAAGCTTAAACTGTAGGCCAGCTGCCAAAGTAAACTCTGTGACCCGGACGTGAACTTCCAACCTCTCTCGATTTTCTGGTCACTTGAAAAATACCAACTCTCAGGCATACCCTGTCAACTCATCCTGATATGAGCAAATGAAATGCACTACAAGTTGGTGCCAAGGCCACAGCTTCCAATTTCAGTCTCTGTTAGGCTGGGCAATGTCAGACAAGACAGTGTTTGTGTTGCACAATTAGAAAGATAGAAGAAATAAAGACTGACTTGTATTTCCATGTCACTTTTCAAAACCACAGGCAGAAGAAAAAGTTGTAGAGATTCTGATGTGTTTTCGGAAATGTAATTTGAGCAACGTGATCAAATTTGTACAGAGAAAGTTCCTTCTAGATCCTAACGGAGGCTTGAGGTGTCGACTGAGGGATACATTTTTAAAGATCACTCCTACTCGTCTTTAAGTAGAGCTGCTGAATATTTAAGCTTCAACTGAGTGGGTGGAGGGAGTTTCGTTTAAATATCTCATCCAAAAGACAGCACCTCAGACAGCGTACACTCCCACATTATTGCACTGGAGAACATAATTCAGACTGATGCTCTCAGTATTTGAAGTTGAAGTTGTACACAATATTCTATCTCAAAGTGAGAGAACTACTAACTGTGTCATAGCTCAGGGTTAAGCAGTTAAAGGCAAGGCCACCAATGATGGAAAAAAGAAAATTGGGATTCCATAAGAAGTCTTAACCGGAGAAGTGCAGAGGTTTCAGAGCATTATCTCAGAAAAAAAGGAGGGGCAATCCATGGCCTGAAAGGTGAGAATCTTAATACAAGGTGTTGCCAGGTTGGGATCAAGTGTAGGTCAGAAAGCAAAGAAGTGATGAGTCAATGGGACTTGTGCAAGATATGATCAATGGGTTTAGACTTCAAAGGAGGAAGGAACAAAAATGGAAAAAAATGTTAGTACCAAGATAGTGAAGTTGAAAGAAATATAATACCTTTGGCAACAGAACTGGATTTGACACTGCAGAGTTTTACTAAATTAAACACACACTTCCTTTGAAGAAAGTGTGGACTGCAGATGCTGGAAAAGCACAGCAGATCAGGCAGCATCCAAGGAACAGGAGAATCGGCGTTTTGGGTATAAGCCCTTCGTCAGGAATGAGGCTTGAGGGCCAAGGGGGCTGAGAGATAAATTGGGGGGAATGGGCCTGGGGGGTAGGTAGCTGGGAATGTGAAAGATAGATGAATTCACACTACAGGGTAAATTCATTAAGGCTGCATTCCTCATAAGCCACCTCTCTGTTCAACTTGTGGAGAAAATCAATAGTAGATTGAAGAGCTAAGTGTTTTCTCTTTGTTCTGCAAAGCAATATCTGCATCAGTCCAGGAGGACAAAGACCAAAAGCTGTCCTTCAGATCTCATCTCAGTGTGACACTGTCTAGGGCACACAAACAAGCATTTAGCCCAAATGATCTGTGCCGATGATGCTTCACATGAACTTTCTTTCACTCTTCATCTCACCAAATCATTATATCGTCCTACTCATTTCTTCTTTCAACTTTCTCTTAAATTCATCAATGTTTTTCACCTAACCAACATTCTATGGTAGTGAGGTCCACATTCTTTTCAGTCTCTTTGTAAAGTAAGTTCGCCTGATTGGATTGTGAGCAGCTATGCATTTTTGGATTTCCCCACCCATACAAATATTTTCACTACATCTATCACGTCAGACCAGGAAAACTTAATCCTTTAATCATCACGTGTTGGATTGACGAGCCCGAGGCCGATTCAGCGACAGGAGAACTTACCCAAGTTACTGTGCGTGGGCGACAAAGGGTTTGGAGATAAATCAGCTGCAGAACCTAAAGGGAGACATAGCAACAGTAAAGATCAATGCTAGCGGGCAACTGATTGCCTAAAAATATTGTTTCAGTTGATTTAAAGTATTGGAAATGCAATCTTTCTGTCTTTGGAAAGGCAATCTATAAGAGTGATTGGCTTTATTGTCTATTATTTCATATTTACATATTTAAGTTTGAAATTGAAAATAATGCCAGTGATTCAATGTATGTAATATACAAACAGTATTTTCATATTCCAGGGATTGATTAACATTATTGCTTTTGCCTGCTATCTTAGTCACCACCTCAGTCCTCTGGCTATCACTTTCCTCTAGAATCATCCTCACTCCCACTTTCTTCAATATTGATTGACCGCCTACACTCATTACCCTCTGCAATAAAATAAACTAGTTCCATTCAATTATGAATCATCACTCAATTGAGGAAATAACCACTAGCAACTAAGGAGTGGGTTGTGTGTCATTTCCATGTATTTGCTGATCTTAAAACCTTTTTAGAAAAAGGATATGATCATCATACTTTATTCTTTAATGGGTTGTGGTTATCCCTGGCAAGCCAACATTGGTGGCCCATTTCTATTTGCTGCTGGACGAAGAAGCTTGCTCAGCCATCTCAGACAGCAATGAAGAGTCAACCACATCACTATGGGTCTGGAGTCACATGCAAGCTTCACATGATAAGGCAGGAGATATCCTTCCCTAAAGAAAAGTAGTGACCCAGATGGGTAATTATAACAATCAACAATTTCACAATCCCAGTTCCAGAGATCAGCTTTCATTGCCAGACTATTTAATTAAATTAAATTTAAATTCCACATGGTATGGTACAGTAGAATTTGAATGTGTTTCTTTGCGAGAATGAGCCTGGCCCTCTGGATTGATGGTCAACAATATTACAACATATCACAGTCCTGGTCACAAAATATATCAATCTTAATACACTGGTCGAGATTTGAAATCAGCTAGCATCCCCTCACTCCAATTTCATGACTAGTGAGGGTCCATTATTGAGCTGGGGTGGAGGGTAGGTTAGTCAGTATTCCCCTTCCATTACAATATGACAATTGGGCTTTGGCAGCCTCAATTCTGGACAAAGCTGCAGCATCCTCCCACGTGGTCAATCTTAGTGAAGTAGCATAGAACGGTCTCCACATTAACAACCAATGCCCTCTAGGGTCAAACCTGCATAACTGTCCTGCAGTAATGTTCCCTGTGGGCTGGATGGGCGTGCAGTGATCTGAACATACCATGGTGTGCAAGAAACAGGACACATACAACAATGAAAACAGAGAAGGAACAAAGCCCTGGATTTAGTAGGAAGTCGAGATCCAGAAGGAACAATCAGTGGCATGGAAGGCAATGAAGGATGGAGACGTTGCCTAACCACTGACAAGTGGGTATGAGGGATGGAAAGAAGAGAGAGAGAGCGCGAGAAGAAAGAGGAAAGAAAGTGGGCGGGGGGGGGGGGGGGGGCGGAGAGAAAGAGAGGAGCCTTCAGGCATTTTGACACTGCACATGAGAAAAACAAGATTAGATTAGATTACTTACAGTGTGGAAACAGGCCTTTCGGCCCAACAGGTCCACATCAACCTGCACCCACCCAGACCCATTCCCCGACATTTACCCCTGCACCTAACACTACGGGCAATTTAGCATGGCCAATTCACCTAACCAGCATATTTTTGGACTGTGGGAAGAAACCCACGCAGACACGGGGAGAATTTGCAAACTCCACACAGTCAGTCGCCTGAGGCGGGAATTGAACCCGGGTCTCTGGCGTTGTGAGGCAGCAGTGCTAACTGCTGTGCCACAGTGCCGCCCATAGATGTAAAATAATTTTCCCTCAACCCTGCCAATGCAAGGAGCCCAATGTTTTAGGTAAAAATCTGATTTCAGAGGGAGAAACAGTGTTAAACCACAAGCTCATATTTCCTCCAATTCCAACCACACGTGAATTATGACTACAAAGTCAGCAGTTAGAATACTTGATTTGAATTGGTCAGTACACACCCACAACTCTCTTCTTAATTTGAGTCTCAGAGTTGACGTCCGACTGCCTTGTCACACATTACCTGTATCCATGCTATGATTCATCTGATGGTCACTAGTTTCTCCATCCTCACTTATGTAACCTGGAGGTGGTGTCTCTGATCAAGAGAAAAGGAAGTAGCATTTTAAACGCTTGAACAAACACACAGATCCACACTTTGAACATCAAGATTGGGCGAGATCTTATTTCAACAAGTTTCAGTTATAGAGTCATACAGCACAGAAATAGACCCTTCAGTCCAATTAGTCCATGCTGACCATATTCCCAAAGTAAACTAATCCCACCTGCCTGTGTTTGACCCATATCCCTCAATCTTTTCTATTCATGAACTTATCCAAATGTCTTTTAAATGTAGCAACTGCACCTGCATCCACCATTTCCTCTGGCAGTTCATTCCACACACCAACCACTGTGTAAAAAAACATTGCCCCTCATGTCCTTTTTAAATCTTTCTCCTCTCACCTTAAACATATGCTCCTTTAGTTTTGAATTCCCCCACCTTAACAAAAAGACCTTTGCTATTCACCTCATGATTCTATAAACCTCTATCAGGTTAGCACATGACCTTCTGCACTCCAGTGAGAGAAGTCCCAATCTACCTACCCTATTTTTATAATTCAACCTCTCCATTCCTGGTTAACACACTGGTAAATCTTTCTGAACCTGCCACACTTTAATAATATCCTTCCTATAACAGGGCAACCAGAAAACTGCATGCAGTACCCCAGAAGAGGCCTCACCAATGTCCTATACAGGCTCAACAGGATGTCCCAGTTCCTATACTCAAAAGGTCTGAGCGTGCTAAACACATTTTTGACAACCCTGTCTACCTGTGATGGAAATTTCAAAAAGTTATGTACTTGAACCCTTCAGTCTCTCTCTTCTACAACACTATCCACTTCAATAGTTTCTGCTCTTTTATCAGAAGCTCCAGCATCATCATACTGCACCTGACAATTCCAAAGTTCATCGTGACCCTATTATATTTAGACATGTGACATCCTGAAATGGTTACTTTACCACTGTCAAAGTTGGTTTACTGATGATGCATTTAATAAATTGGGTTTTATATTCCATGTTTATATACAATGAATTTGTTTAAATTATTCACATTCAGACTGAAATACGATCTGCTTTGTGCGTCATGCTTAAGCCAATTTTTAGCTCAATGCATTAGTTCAAGCAAGGTGTTCATCATGATCAAGCACTTCTCAAGCCCTGGACATCCTCTGGATTTGCGTGTCTATTTTTCATCTTAGAGACCAGTTGCCAGCATCTTATGTAAGCTAAAAACATAATCAGACGTGGAAAGAATACACTGCTTTGTACACAGTATTACGAAGACTTCTGCCACCCACTTACATTTTGTACAGTAACCATCAACTGCATGCTCATGATTACTTTCAAGTGTTATTTGCTGTTACTGAACAGAACCCTGAACTTGATATAAAAGATGGAAATGCTGATAATTTGAAGTAACAACAAAAAATAAGAGACATATATGTGAGTTTTTGAGTGGAAATCCTGTATCAGGGCAAATCTGATGCATGAATCATCAATTTAGGTTCTCAAGTGAAGAGAGGTTGAGGGGAAAGTTGTAAATTCAACAAGTAGGAAGAAAAATTGTCAAGAAGTCACTCCTCAGTGAGGTAATGTAGACATCAGACATTGTTAACTGGTGAGGAAAAGGAGTGAGGAGGATATATTGGAACACAGTGCTCCTTTGATGCCTTGTTCACATAGAATTATAATCTTTAAATGTTGGCTCAGTACTCAGTCCAGGTTGTGCAATAGCTGTCATAGATCTAATTTGTTACTTGTTGATTCATTCTGACCAACAAGTAAGTTGGCCATTTGCAACTCCTTTGCCCCTTCCATAGATATTGACTATTGGTGGGCTCCATGGTGACTGGTCACAGCCCAGCCATTTCTCATGTAGCAATTATCTCAGTGTCGCTGGATCGTAATCAGGAACAGTAAACCTCAACTATTTCGGTTCTCTCAGCTCAATTGTAGAGATTAAGCCACTTCTAGGACCAGACAACTCTGCATAGGTCAGGAACTGAACCCGGAACCTTAGACATTGAATGGCTACCACAGTTAGCTATTATGACAGTAGCTTGGTATACTTAACTCCCAGTTAGTCTGGATTTTCATGCAATCACCAACTTACAAATACAACACACATTACAGTTAAAAATGGACAGTGGTGAAAAATATTAGGCAGCTTCTTGCAGTATGGAGAGAATCAAAATTAAGGCTCCCTGTGATGTGTATTTACAAGCACCTCTGGACAGTGGAGCTTGGTCTAAGAAAAATATCATTCACCATATCAGAAAATACAGAACTTGAAAACTCTCAGCATAGAATAAATAAGCATCTTTTCTGTAGATTTTCAGGCTTACACATCAAAAGTTGAGATAACGGTGAGTGATGACCCCATTTTCTTTGCAGTCATACCTTAGATTAGAACACCAGCCCCAGTCTTGAAAGAAATGCTGCACCTCTTTTAACACTAAGTTTAAAAGACTCACCAAAAGCTGTAGTGCACCACAACAGCTGTGTTCCTTTTATCAATTTATCACAGAGAGAGATTTTAAAAACATTCACAAACTGTAGGCAATATCAAATATCCCATGCAAGTGCACAGCCGCTGCTTCACGTACTGTAATGTGTTGCAATCTGATAACAAGCTAAAAAGGTAAAGTTCTTCATATTCTGCTCCAAAACTGAGCCAATTATTTTCCTCTGTATTTATATTTTTTTCTGCCAAAGGAATAATTTCCATTTCTAATGTCGCAAATAACAGGAAAAAATAATTTACCAGAAATATTTTGTTAAGCACCATTTAGTACCTGGTATATAGTTGCTCTGTGGTTCGATACCTGCTGGGAAGTTTGTGTTCTCTGGGATGGAATGTGTGTAGTCATCCAAGGGTGGGAATTCAGAGGGCACCTCGGTGTGCCTTGGCACAAGAACAGGAGGCAAAACTGTGAAAAAAAATACACAAACAATAGAAAGGACTCTATCTTCTTTATATCTGAGGCCAACACCTCAACGTCTCTAAAGTCATGTTCGTTCCAGTCTCTACTAGGGCGTTCCAGTGACATGTGGGTGTAAGTTTGGCAAATCCTCATCTCAGTCATAATATTTTGGTTTAAGACCCTACTTCAAAACCTGAGTCATGGTATTGAGACTGGTGCAATACCGAGGCGAGTACTTAAAGTACCGCCCCACCAATTTGAAGGGCTGTCTCTTCAAGTAAATGTTTAAGGTCAATTGAAGCTATTTACAAAAGCAGGCGATTATTAATTAAATGGCATTCGAAATTACATTCAAAATAAGCATTGCTAAACTTACGGCACTAAGAGAATTAGGGGATATGGGGATTGTGCTGGAAGGTGGGATTGAGGCAAGTGGTTGGAAAAGCAGACCCCAAAAGGGCAGATTGCCCCATTCTGCTCCTATTTCATCTGCTCCTTGCATTATTTGTAGAACTTTGTTATGTGTACCCTGGTTAATACAGTTACCAACCCAACTTCAGCGAGTGCTCTTGAAAATAAATATGGGTAACCAGAGGGTCATGATAAGGGACTTTACAAATTATTTCTGCACATTATTTCTTCATTTCTTTCCTGCTCCATTCTTCAACCCCATATAAGGGTAGTCGGCATCAACCCAGTCCACACGGCAGATTGTCTGTGCATTACTATCTTTGTTCTGAGATATAACCACTTGTGGTTTTATAGTTTGTAATCATGTTGCCTGATCTTCACCCAACCATCTAAACTCAGTTTATCAATACAAGTGAGGTTGGTTAATGACCGAAAGGAAAGACTAAATTGACTGGAGCAAAGCAGTTATAGAGGAGTGGCCTGTAAAATTATGAAAGAATTCAAATACAACAGAGATAAATAGGATATTTCCATTTGGGGCAGATTCCAAAACCAGGAGGTTATAAAGCATTTTAACACGTAGAACAACAGTGGCAGGTATTTCTGGATATTATGCAGAAGGTGCAGGATCAGTTCATTCCCAAGAAGAAGAAAGATCCTAAGGGGATGCAGGGGCGGCTGTGGCTGACGAGGCAAGTTAAGGACTGTATAAAGATCAAAGAGAAGACATATAACATAGCAAAGATGAGCGGGAAGCCGGAGGACTGGGAAACATTTAAAGAGCAACAGAGGATAACTAAAAAGGCAATATGTGGAGAAAAATTGAGGTACGAAGGCAAACTGGCCAAAAATATAAAGGAGGATAGTAAAAGCTCTCTTATGTATGTGAAAATAAAAAAAAGGCTAAGACTAAAATTCGGCCCTTGAAGACAGAAACTTGCTTGACGTAGCTGACGTTCCTGACTCTTACACTTGCAAGAAGTGTGTTCAGCTGCAGCTCTTGTTTGACCACATGACGGCTCTGGAGCTACAGATGGACTCACTGTGGATCATCTGCGATGCTGAGGTGGTCGTGGATAGCACATAGACTGAACTGGTCACGCCGCAGATTAGACTTGTTGAGGGAGTCAGTGAATGGGTGACCAAGGGACAGAAAAATAAAAGAGTAGGAAGGCAGTGCAGGTGTCCCCTGCGGTCATCTCCCTCCAAAACGGGTATACTGTTTTGGATACTGTTGGGGGAGATGGGGCAGCAATTGCCAAGATCATAGCACCATGACAGGCACTGCTGTTCAGGAGGGCGGGTAAAAGACTCATAGGGCCATAATCATAGGGGATTCTATTGTGTTCTGTGGTTCTGTTCTGTTTTGGGGCTGAAAACGGGACTCCCGGATGGTATGTTGACATCCCTGACCCGAGTACCTGGGAGGCATCAATTGGCTGCACAGCATTCTGAAAGGGGAGGGTGAACAACCAATTGTCTTGGTGCATATAGGCACCAACGATATAAGTAAAAAACGAGATGAGGTCCTGAAAGATGAATCAAAGGTAGCGATCTCAGGAGCTACAAGCTAGCCAGTGGAGAAACGAAAAAATAGGCAGGATAAACACCTAGGTTGAGGGATGGTGTAGGAGGGAAGGGTTCAGATTTGTTGGACATTTGGACCGGTTCTGGGGAAGGTAGGACTACTACAAAATGGACGGTCTACATCTGAACTGGACTGGAATCAATGTCCTTGGGGAGGTTTTTGCTACTGCTGTCGGGGAGGTTTTAAACTAATGTGGCAGGGGGCTGGAACCAGCGGAGAAGACTATTAGACAGCGAGGTGGAAACTGGAGACTGTAAGAATCATGAAGATAACATTAATAAGGGGAAGAGTAGGCAAAGAGCAGATGAACACAAAATAACTGGTGGCCTGAAGTGCATCTACTTTAATGCAAGGAGTATAGTGTGTAAGGCAGACGAGTTTAGGACTTGGATTGGTGCCTGGAAGTATGACATTATTGCAATTGCAGAAACTTGGTTGAAGGAAGGGCATGATTGGCAACTAAATGTTCCAGGATATAGACGCCTCAGACAGGACAAGGAGGGAAGTAAGAGGGAGTGGAGTTGCATTGCTGGTCATGGATGATATCATGGCTGTGCTAAAGGAGGACACTATGGAGAGCATGAGTAGTGAGGCATTATGGGTGGTGCTGAGAAATAAGAAGGGTGCAGTTACATTGTTGGGGCTGTATTACAGACCTCCCAACAGTGAGCGTGAAGTAGAAGAACAAATAGGTAAACAGATTGTGGAAAGATGTAGAAGCAATACGGTAGTGGTGGTGGGAGACCTTAACTTTCCCAACATTGACTGGGATACACTTAGCGTCAGAGGTCTGGATGGGGTAGAATTCGTAAGGAGCGTCCAGGAAAATTTTCTAGAGCAGTATGTCAATAGTCCGACAAGGGAAGTGACCATATTGGACCTGGTACTGAGGAATGAGTCAGGCCAGGTGGTAGAAGTTGCGATGGGGGATTTCTTTGGGAACAGTGACCACAATTCTGTAAGTTTTAGAATACACATAGACAAAGATGAGAGTGGTCCTCAGGGAAGAATATTAAACTGGGCCAAGGCCAATTATATCAAAATTAGGCAGGAGCTGGGAAATGTGGATTGGACACAACTATTTGAAGGGAAGTCCACATTTGATATGTGGGAGACTTTCAAAGATAGGTTAAAGATAGTGCAGAATAAGCATGCCAATTGAAGGCAAAGGATAGGAAGGGCAAGATTCGTGAACTGTGGATGACCGGAGAAATCGTACAACTAGCCAAGAGGAAATGGGAAGTGTATACAAGATCCAGACAGCTAAGAACAGAACAGGCCTTGGAGGAATATTGGAAGAGTAGGACCAGTCTTAAATGAGAAATCAAGCAGGCTAAAAGGGGTCATGAAATAGCTTTAGAGAGCAGCATTAAGGAGAATCCCAAAGCATTTTATTCTTATACAAGAAGCAAGCGAGTAATTAGAGAAAGGATTGGTCCACTAAAAGATAATGAAGGAAGGCTGTTTGTCAAACCTGAGACAATGGGCGAGATTCCTATTGATTACTTTGCATCAATGTTCACGGAAGAGAGGAACATGATGAATGTTGAGATTAAAGATAGAAGTTTGATTAGTCTGGATCACGTTGACATAAGTAGGGAAGATGTGTTGAGTATGCTAGAGGTTATTAAGGTGGAAAAATCCCCAGGGCTGGATGGAATCTATCCAGGTTACTGAGGGAGGCGAGAGAGAAAATAGCTGGGCCCTGACAGATATCTTTGTGACATCCTTAAATACAGGTGAGGTGCCAGAGGACTGGAAGGTTGCTTATGTTGTACCTCTGTAGGGTAGTAGGGATATTCCGTGTAACTATAGATCTGTGAGCCTGATATCAGTGTGGGGACGTTGCTGGAGAAGGTACTGATGGATAGGATCTGTTTATATTTAGAAATGAATGGGCTGATCAGTGATAGACAACATGGTTGTGTGTGGGGGAGATCATGCCTTACCAACTTAATAGGATTCTTTTTGCAAGTGACCAAGTTGACAGATGAAGGAAGGGCTGTTTATGTCATATACATGGACTTTAGTAAGGCATTTGACAAGGTTCCTCATGGTAAACTAATAGAGAAAGTGAAGTCACATGGTATGCAGGGTGCTCTAGCTGGGCGGATAGGGAACTGGTTGAGCAACAGGAGACAGAGTAGTAGATTAGATTACTTACAGTGTGGAAACAGGCCCTCCGGCCCAACAAGTCCACACCGACCTGCCGAAGCGCAACTCGCCCATACCCCTACATTTACCCCTTTACCTAACACTACGGGCAATTTAGCATGGCCAATTCACCTGACCTGCATATCTTTGGACTGCGGGAGGAAACCGGAGCATCTGGAGGAAACCCACACAGACACGGGGAGAATGTGCAAACTCCACACAGTCAGTCGCCTGAGTCGGGAATTGAACCTGGGTCTCTGGTGCTGTGAGGCAGCAGTGCTAACCACCGTGCCACCCACAAGTAGTTGAAGGGAGTTTCTCGAAATGGAGAAAGGTGACCAGTGGTGTTCCACAGGGGTCAGTGCTGGGGCCACTGTTGTTTGTAATATACATAAATGATATGGAAGAGGGCACAGTTGGTATGATCAACAAGTTTGCAGATGACACGAAGATTGGTGGAGTAGCAGAAAGCATAAGGGACTGTCAAAGAATAAGGAGAATATAGATAGACTGGAGAGTTGGGCAGAGAAGTGGCAAGTGGAGTTCAATCCAGACAAATGTGAGGTGATGCATTTTGGCAAAGCTAATTCTAAAGCGAATTATACAGTGAACGGAAGAGCCTTGGGGAAAAGTAGATGAGCAGAGAGATCTGGGAGTACAGACCTATTGTGCCTGAAGGTTGCTGCATAGGTGAATAGATTGGTCAAGAAGGCATATGGTATGTTTGCCTTCATTGGATGGGGCATTGATTATAAGAGCTGGCAGTTCATGTTAAAATTGTACAAGACATTGGTTCGGCTGCATTTAGAATACTTTGTACAGTTCTGGTCGCCACATTACCAAAAGGATGTGGACACTTTGGAGAGGGTGCAGAGAAGGTTTATGAGGATGGTGCTTGGTACGGAAGGTGCTAGCTATGAAGAGAGGTTGAGTAGGTTAGGTTTGCTTTCATTAGAAAAAAGGAGATTGAGGGGGGAGCTGATTGAGGTTTTCAAAATCATGAGAGGTATAGACAGGGTAGATAGCAATAAACTTTTTCCCAGGGTGAAGGATTCAATAACGAGAGGTCAGAGGTGGAAAGTTTGAGGAGGATACATGCGGCAAGTACTTCACACAGAGGGTGGTAGGTGTCTGGAATGCATTGCCAGCGGAGGTGGTAGAGGCAGGCACGGTAGATTCATGGACAAATACATGGGTAGGTGGGGAGCAGAGGGACGCAAATGTTTAGGAATTGGACGACAGGTTTAGACGGTAGATTTGGATTGACTCAGGCTTGGAGGGCTGGAAGCATGTTCCTGGGCTGTAAATTTTCTTTGTTCTCTTTTGGGTGAATTTATTATGGCGGAACAAGGAAATAGCAGAAGAGTTGAATAGGTACTTTGGATCAGACTTTATTGGAGAACACACTAGCAAACTCCCCAGGCTGAAGGACCTAGGGTAATGGATGAACTGAAGGGAATTTGTATTAGGCAGGAAATGGTGTTGGATAGAGTGTTAGGTCTGAAGGCTGCTAAGTCCCCAGAACCTGATGGTCTGCATCCCAGGGTACTGAAGGAGGTGGCTCCAGAAATCATGGACGCATTGGTAATCATTTTCCAAAGTTCTATAGATTCAAGATCAGTTCCTGTTGATTGGAGGGTGGCTAATGTTGTCGCACTTGTCAAAAAAGGGATGGAGAGAAAATACAGGGAATTACAGACCGGTTAGCCTGACATCAGTGGTGGGAAGGATGCTGGAGTCAATTATAAAAAAGATGAAATTACAACACATTTGGATAGCAGTAACAGGATAGGTCAGAGTCAGCATGGATTTATGAAGGGGAAATCATGCTTGACTAATCTTCTGAAATTTTTTGAGGATGTAACTATGAAGATGGACAAGGGAGAGTCAGTGGATGTAGCGTACTTGGATTTTCAGAAAGTCTTTGATAAAGTCCCACACAGGAGATTAATGAGCAAAATTAGGGCACATGGTTTTGGGGGCAAACTACTGACTTGGATTGAAAATTGGCTGGCTGACAGGAAACAAACAGTAGTTATTAAATGGGTCCCTTTCAGAATGGCAGGCAATGACCAGTGGGGTACAAAGTTCAGTGCTGGGACCTCAGCTGTTTACAATATACATTAATGATATAGATGAAAGTATTCAAAGTAATATTAACAAATTTGCTGATGACACAAAGCTGGGTGGCAGGGTGAAACGTGAGGAGGATGTTCTGAGAATACAGGTTGACTTGGACAGGCTAGGTGAGTGGAAGGATGCATGGCAGATGCAGTTTAATGTGGATAAATGTATGGTTCTTCACTTTGGTGGCAAGAACAGGAAGGCAGATTACTGCCTAAATGGAGTCAAGTTAGGTAAAGGGCGAGTACAATGAGATCTAGGTGTTTTGTGCATCAGTCAATGAAAGTAAGCATGCAGGTACAGCAGGTAGTGAAGAAAGCTAATGGCATGCTGGCCTTCATAACAAAAGGAATTGAGTATAGGAGCAAAGAGGTCCTTCTGCAGCTGTACAGGGCCCTGGTGAGACCGCAACTGGATTATTGTGTGCAGTTTTGGTCCCCAAATTTGAGGAAAGACATTCTGGCTATGAGGGAGTGCAGCGTAGGTTCACGAAGTCAATTCCCGGAATGGCGGGACTATCATATGTTGAAAGATTGGAGCGACTGGGCTTGTATACCCTTGAGTTTAGAAGGATGAGAGGGGACCTGAATGAGGTTATTAAAGGATTGGACACTCTGGAGGCAGGAGGCATGTTTCTGCTGATGGAGGAGTCAAGAACCAGAGGACACACAGTATAAAAATAAGGGGTAGGCCATTAGAACAGAGTGGAGGAGAAACTTCTTCACCCAGAGAGTGGTGGATATATGGAATGCTCTGCCCCAGAAGGCAATGGAGGCCAAGTCTCTGGATACTTTCAAGAAAGAGATAGATAAGAGCTCTTAAAGATAGTGGAATCAAGGGTTATGAGAATGAGGCAGGAACAGGATACTGATTGTGGATGATCAGCCATGATCATAATGAATGGTGGTGCAGGCTCAAAGGCCAAATGGACTACTCCTGCACCTATTGTCTATTAATACATGCAATATAGTGACTAACAAGCCAATAAAGGAATCTAGGAGAAACTAAACTACTCAGACAGTGGTTATAACATAGAATTTGTTACTACAGGAAGTAGCAGAGGTAGACATAAAGCATGAAGCTACATAGGTGCGAGGAGGAGAAAGGAATGGCAGACTATTCTGATAGCATTCGATGAAGTAGGGCTTTGTAGAGGTTCGTGTGGAGCATAAACATTAATATGAACCTAATAGATTGAATGAGTTGTTTCAGCATTGTACACACACCTGGTGTTTCCACTCTTTGGTAATGGTAAGGATTCACACAGACCTCATCCTTCTTCATGTGAAAGGCAAACTCACACATTTCCATGGCTCGAAGTTCATGGTGACTGTGGAGATCTGGCCAACGCCAAAGGCGACAGTAGATGACATGGGGCAGACCCTTCCGATGGGAAACTTGGAGCCTTCCATCAAGGGACCTAAAAAGCAAGTGTTACAAGTCAGTCACAACTCAGGTTCAACAACAGGACACTTGCTCACAGCAGTGTGTGCACCTACACCAGATGACTGCCATGGTAGAAGGTGGCAGCACACTATCAACCTCTCAAGGGCAATAAATGTTGCCTTTGCCAGTGTTGTTCATATCCCACGAAAGGAAAAAAAAAATCTTAACTTGCATCAAATTTTATGATTCATATGAGTAACTCTTAAATAACAATAAAGATGTGATTTGCCCAAAAATGAGTCACAAAAATACCAGTCAATTACTGCTGCTTAAAACAGACATAATGTAAATTACAAAATACATTGGAATGCTGCAGACACGCACCATTTCTTTCCATTTTAGTTTTGTTTGGGAGATTCGTGCTCAGAGGTGAAGAAACGTGGTTCCTGAAAAAGGAACACGTTTATGGCAACATCTGGACTACGTCAGGCACAGCAAGGCTCACACCTTCCATGCACCACAGGTGTAGAATTGTAATTACAGTGTGACATGTTTACATATGTAATTCCCCTTATAAAGCTAACTATAATCATGGAAGAAGTTGTCAAGCATGTAGATAAATAGTAAACGGAAGCAAGCAAGTGGAATTAAATGAGGTGTCTCAGAAAAATACAATGGCACACTCTTGAAGGGTTGAATGGTCCAATTCTGTACTGTAACATCCTGTGATTCTATTACCAGTGCTGATCTTCCAATGCACTGAATGGTCATTGAGACACTTTTAAAAGCAGGAATGCAGCCAGATGCAAATACGGAGTTCGCCCTTCCCATGGCTACACGTTTATAGTGTAAATAAACCCAGAGTTCCTGGAACCAACAGAATATTAGCCCAAGAATCTGCGGGGCTACAATTCTTAATTGGAAATTGGGCGGCACAGTGGCTCAGTGGTTAGTACTGCTGCCTCACAGCATCAGGGTTCCAGGATCAATTCCAGCCTCGGACGACTGTCTGTCTGGAGTTTGCACATTCTCCCAGTGTCTGCGTGGGTTTCCTCCAGGTGCTCCGGTTTCATCCAAAGATGTACAGACCAGGTGAATTGACCATGGTAAATTGTCCAGAGTGTTCGGTGCATTAGTCAGAGTGAAATGGGTCTGGGCGGGTGTGGACTGGTTGGGCTGAAGGGCCTGTTTCCACACTGTAGGGAATCTAATCATAATAGCAAGTGGTTCTATAACATCATGAATATGAATGAAAAGCACACAATGTCCTGAGTGGAACCCGGGAAGCCCTACTAATCTGTATTGCCAACACATTCAATGAGAAGGGCAAGATTGGGTAAAGAAGTCCCTCTCCACAATGAAATGCAAAATGCATCACCTTCAGCATACACTCTGCACACCATAACAACTCTCAACTTATTACTGTGCCCTTTCTCTGGACAGTATTAAAGCTAACAGTAGTGTATAACTACCAAGATTAAGTTCTACAATGGCAACAAACCCATTTCAGCAGAAATCTCAGATTCTTCCTTAACGAAAACTGATCCCTTAAAGAAATGACATTGCTGAACTAAAGTCAGTACAATTCATGGTGAAGTGGTTAGATATAGCTCAGGGTTAACACACCTGCATCTAAGTTAGAAATATGTGGGTCAAACCCCTCTCAAGAAACTTGAGCATCTAAGCAGTATTGAATAAAAATGAATTCTGAGCAAGGCTGCACTGTTAAAAATGCCGTTGGACAACCTGTTACATAGATGACCCATCTTCAAATCTCAGGTGGACAAGTAGTCTGAAGAGTGGAGGACTTTTTCCCAATGTCTTGTCCCATACTTATCCATCATTCAATACAATGAACAGAGACTATCTGATCATTTTCTCATTGCTGTTTGTGTGCATAAATTGGTTGATACTTCAAAAAGTGCTCAATTGGCTGCAAAGTGATTTGGGTCACCCTGGGGTGATGAACAACATTTACATCTTGCAAGTCTTTCTATTGAACAGAATCAGGTGGTCTCATGGTTCATTATTCAATGAGTAAAAAGTAATTCCATCAGCACAACAGAGTCACTGTTCATTTAGTTAAAAAAAAAGTGAGAGAGAACATTTCAAGTCCAAATGACTCTTCGCCAGACCAAGAGCACAACTCTGTGCCAAAGATGACTCATGCTGGGCTAAAAAAAATGAATCTTGTTTCTCTTTATTTTGAAGAGTGTGCGTGTGTGTGGATGGAATGACAATGGTATAGTGATAAATTCAATGCACTAGTCATTGCAGGCTAATGGCCTGTCAGCTTGGGCTTCAATTCCATCACAGAAACTGGTGGAATTTAAATTCCATTAGTGAGTAAAATAAAGTTAAATTGCAGTAATAGTGACCATGACTGATGTTGATTCGTATCAAACCTCATTTCATTCACCAATGCCCTTTAGGGAAGGACATCTACTGCCATTACCTGTTCTGCATTACGTGCCACCTACGTGACGTGGTCAACCCTTAGCTGTCCTCTGAAATGAAGACAGACAGACACTCAATGGTCCACAAATTCTGACCATCACAAATATGAGGCCAGCATCAGGAGCATTTTTTGATGGGGTAGAGGAAGGAATCAGATGTATCTCAATGTCTTTTGGAAAGCTGCAGAAACTTTATGTGGGGCAAAAAACATGGAATTAATGGTTTGAATGGCCTCTTTTTATGCTGCAAAAGGCTGTGTGACATCCTCATCAAGCAGCACCAAAACTCAAAGCATAACTTCTGTTGTAGCTGACATGACATTACATCAAAGTGCATAAACTAGGAACACAGCCAGCGCACAATTAGCCTGCATAGCTGAGGCCCGTACAATTATTGAGTCACAGCAAGTTTTATTCAGAGATAAGACAACAAATATTTTTCTCCTTAGTAACAGGGGAAACAAAACTACAGAATGTGTACACATCACCGGCATTTTTCAGGCAACATACAACTGAGCCAAACTAACCAAGAGCTGACCCTCTGCAGGTATTAACTGATAGTTAATAAGAATTCATCAGAGTTACCTAATCTCTCATCAGGGAGGAGAATTAAAGGCATTAGTTTCAGAAGTACTATTTATTTATTTTTCATTCATTCACAGGGCTGTAGGCATTGTTGGCAAAGCCAGCATTTATTACCCCTCGGTAATTGCCAAGAGTTCAGTTATGAGTCAACCATGTTGCTGTGGGTATGGAGACACATGTAGGCCTGACCAGGTAAGGCCAGCTGATTTATTTCCCTAGTGAACCATTTTTGAACCAGATGAGTTTTTCAACTATCACTCCACGGTCATCATTAGACTCAATTTCAGATTTTATTGAATTCAAACTTCCACCTTCTGCCATAGTGGGATTCAAACCTGGGTGCCCAGAACATTACCTGGATCTCTGGATTAATAGTCTAGTCATAATACCACTTAGTTGTCATCTCCCCCATTGGTCAGGTTACCAATATCTGACCACAGTTCAGCATCCTTGCTCAGAAAGGATCCATGTGTGGACAGACCGAGTTGTCTACTCCTGCAAGACACAGTTTGTCTCAAGTCAGTGCTTTTGATCTGTGTCTACTGATATATTTACAATTTGCAGAAGCCTGATAACACTCACCATTACCCATTGGACAGCACTTAACCTAACCCAAAAAAATCAACACATTGATAGGAGAATGTGAGACGGAAAAAAAAATCTTATGGACAACTTAAGTCACACAGAGAACAACCAGATATTAAGGTAGCAATCCACCTCATTGAAGCTAGATCAAGTATTTCAAAGCAAGAATGCGCAGGATATGGGCATAACACAAATAAATAGAGATTTAGATTTCCATCACACCTTTTATAAGTCCAGGACATCGTAATGCATGTTACAGCCAAGTAGAGATTTTGAATTTTAAGGACAATAAATAGGAAATGTAGTAACTCATTTGTTTACAGCAAGTTCCTAAAAATAGCAACTTGATATAAAGACCAGATATAATCATCGAAAATCACTTGCCAACAAGCCAGATATGATATCACTTGGGGTATAAATGTTAGGCAGGAAACTGGAGAGAACTTCCTTGCTCTGGTTCAACAAGCGATCAGGAGACATTTATATCCAGGTGAGGAGACGCACAAGGACTCAGTTTAACAAAAGTTCAGAAAGATGGCATCTCCATCAGTGTAGCAATCCCTCAGCCTCGAGTTTTGTGCTGAAATCTCTGAAGCGGTTTCAGAGAATGCTACCCACTGAGCCTCAGATAACGTTAAACCAGTGAGCCAAATGGCCTCCTTCTGTGCTTTGAAACCCACATTCCTACAAATGTTGTAGGACTAGCCATCAAGGATATGTAGCACTGACCTGGTTTCCTTTGAGCAAACACAACAGAGTGCAAATCAGTGTTTGCTGATACACCACAAAGCAAGCTGTCACACATCATAGGAGCTTAAACTCTTTCTCAAATGTTGCCTAATTATTAGGTTCTTTAGTGCTCTGGGATTTGTGCCAAGTCTGGGTCAGAGTTTGAAACATTTTTCAATATTTTTAAAGAAACCAGGAACCCAGACAAAAATATATTTTCTTCACATTTTAAATAAAAGTGAGACTTGAAGTGTCAGAGTTAAGTTGCACGAGAACTCATCCTTGCAATCTAATCTATGCACCTTTGTATTCATCTTGGTTCACCTTTTGGTGTTTTGTTCCAAGCTCATTGATTAAAAAAAGCCATTGCCTTTTCCTTTGCTGTCTCCTGCAGCATTCCCCAACGCCAGCATTGAAGGCACTGGCGCATGTTGCAAATTGGAATTATGGAGTTTAGCTTTCTGTACTTCGCACAAAAAGATGTTCTCCACTTGTAATCCTGGACATTAAGTGATGATGTGCTATTCAGCCAGGAAGGACATTGCAATCATTCATACTTAAACTTAAAAAGGAAAACAAATTAAAAGAGTCATTTAGAAAGTGTGGGACTTATGGCTATTCAATTAGCAGGCAGCAGCACAATCGGCTGACTGGCCTCTTTCGGTGCTCTGATTCTATGTCCTCACCCTCCATCCACACAACATAATTTTCACAGCTGAGCCAAGGTGACAGAGATCAACTACTTCAGCTGACAAAGGAATCAAAAGCACAGCTAGGCATCACATTGCAGAAACCAGCTGCTCTGCTCTCACTCAAAATGGCTGAAGTAAAAATACATATAGTGACAAAAAGAGAGAATGAAATAAGGAGAGAAAAAACTGAAACGAGAAAGGGAGAGTTGAGAGAGATGAGAATTAGGAGAAAAGATAGAGGTTAGCAGGGAGAGAAAGGACAACATATTTACAAGGTGAAAGATGAAGAGGAGAGAGAAGTCAAGAAGTGAAGGAATGTGAGAGAGAGAGAGAGAGAGAGAAAGGAGCCACAGAAGAAATATATTATTGCTACAATGATTTCTTTTGCAAACCATGTTACACGTGCAGCCGCAACTTTTACAACAATGATATGTGCACACAACTCACTGCTGAAACCAAAAGGATAGAAATTACTGTGCCACGCAATAACACAAAAGCTCAAATTGTTCAATTGGCATTCCTTTGTTCTCCGTTTTAGCAGCAGCATGTAACCCAGCCTGTCTGCCTCAGCAGCCAGAATTAATCCAATACACATATCTGGTTCATTCCAACCATTTAAATATTGAGTCACCACCCATCCGGTTTTGGATCAGACACCCAGAGTTTTCTCAAGACTATTCTGAAAATAAGAAAATCCACTGTTTCCATGATTTGGAGATGCTGGTGTTGGACTGGGCTGTATAAAGTTAAAAATCACACAACACCAGGTTATAGTCCAACAGGTTTAATTGGAAGCACACTAGCTTTCGGAGCGACGCTCCTTCGTCAGGTGATTGTGGAGGGCTCGATCGTAACACAGAATTTATAGCAAAAATTTGCAGTGTGATGTAACTGAAATTGTACATTGAAAAATTGATTGTCTGTTAAGCCTTTCAGCTGTTAGAATACAGTGATAGTTTCACTTCTTTCATGTGTAAATCACAAAACCCTTTTTTTAAAAGTTGCATTCTCGAGTTAGCTGTTCACAATGGTGATAGCTAAACAATATGTTGAAGGTGTTAGCCCCCTGTGTTCTCTGTCTATGGCCTGATGTTTAGATTGATTCTAATCTAAAAAGTGAGATAAAGGAGTTTTACATAAATTCCTGCAGTTTTTGAGCTCAGAGTTCTACCTGAATGTATGCAGTTTTTGAGCAATGTGCAATGTAACTCTGCAAGTACAAATTCACCCCACAAAATATATGTGTGTGCATGTGGGTCTTTGTCTGTCTGTGTGCGTGTGCGTGTAGTGAGTGCAGAGCGTCTGTGAGGGGGTGCATGTGTGTGTGTGGGTGGGTGTCTGTGTGCGCGTCTGTGTGTACCTGTGTCCGTGTGTATAGGAATGTGTGCGCGTCTGTGTGTACCTGTGTCCGTGTCCGTGTCCGTGTCCGTGTGTGTGTGTGTGTGTGTAGTGCAATGGTGACCACCTGTAATGTGACATGAACCCAAGGTCCCCTTTGAGGCCCTCCCTATGGGTACCGAACTTAGCTATCAGCCTCTGCTCGGCCACTTTCCTCTGCTGCCTGTCCCGAAGTCCACCTTGGAGGATGGTCACCCAAAGGTTCGAGGCTGAATGTCCTGGACCACTGAAGTGGAACACTGTTTCCACAGCGGCAATAATGGAGATGCTCTTTCACAAAATTTATTTTAAATGAACGGGAATGTAAATTTTGTGAAATCACACCACAATGGGTAAACTTCCCTCATCCAGTCACTTGATTCTAGATTTGGCTGAAAGGTGGAAGTTCAGAGACTCATTCCGGGGTGAAGGGGTTAACTTATGAAGGAAGCTTTGAACAATTCGGACCTGAATCCACTTGAGCCAAGTAGAATGCAATTTACAGATCCTGAGGGGACATAACAGAGTATACCAAGAGGACACTTTCTCTTGTGGGGAGACTAGAACTAGAGGACCTGGCTGAAGAGGTCTCCCTTTTAGATGGAGATGAAGAGAATTTGTTCTTCCTGAGGGTAGTTTTGGTGGAACTCTCTCCTCCCAGAAAGCAGTGGAGGCTGGATTATTGAATTAGGTAGATTTTTGATAGGCAAGGGAATCAAGGCTCATGGGAGGGTGGACAGGTAAGTAGAATTAAGACAATCACCAGGATTAGCTACAATCTTGTATCGAACAGTAGAACAGGCTTGAATAGCCAAGTGACCAAAACCTGCTCCTAATTCTGATGTTTCAATTCAAACTAAATGAACCACAATTTGCTCCAATAATCGACAAAGAACTTCACAGGCAATTGCACAGGATGGGACACTATCCATAGACACAGTACAAACAGACAAGCACATGCTGAACAACATACCAGTTCATTTGACTCGAATCACATGTACATTTCCCAAAATCTGGGTAGAAAAACACTCAAAATTGGTGGCAGATATTGATCGCTACTTACACGCCTTGAAACTGACATGCAAACAAATAGCAAGAATACTTGGGGTAGACTTGGAGAAGCTAATTCTATTATTTGGGAAATCTGTGGAGGGTGGAGGGATGGTGAAGCAGAGAGAAGGTGAAAAATTAAATGTTTAGATTCAGAACTTGCAGTAAGTTAAAAAAAATTTGTACACAAAACAGGTGACAGATCTTCAGAACTCTTCCGCAAATAGTAACTGGCTCTCGATCAACTAAATAAAGTTCAAAACTAAAAATGACAGGTGTTTCTTATCCAAAGGTATTAAGGGATGGGGCAAGGGAATGGAGTTGGGTTGTAGCTCAGACACTGTTCTTAGGGAACTTCACAGAGTAAATATGGAAAGATTACGGGTGAGTCTTGGACCAGGGGCATTACCAGAATATGGAGTCACACATTTAAGACTGAGATGAGGAAGGTTTCTTCTCTCAGAGGCGAGTGAGTCTTTGGAATTCTTTCATGCAGAAGGCGGTCAAGGCTGGGACAGACAGATTTTTATTCAGGAAGGAAATGAAAGGTTTCAGCAAATTGGAAGTGAAGTTGAAGATTATCAGATCAGCCATGATCACACTGAATGGCACAGAAAACCTTATGGGTTGAAGGTCTAATTCTGCCCCTACTATCCTTATCTTATTAGTGGAACAGGCTCAAGTGGTTAAAGACCTATGCCTTTCCATGTTTTCCTTTGTAACTGGGCAAGGAGAAAATGAGGACTGCAAATGCTGGAGACCAGAGTTGAAACATGTGGTACTGGAAAAACAGCTGGCCAGGCAGCATCAGAAGAGCAGGAGAATCGATGTTTTGGACATAAGCCCTTCTTCAGGAATGAGGCTGGTGTGCCAAGCCCCTATCAGCATTCCAGAGAGACCACTCCCTTCGCGACTCCCTCATCAGGTCCACACCCCGCACCAACCCAACTTCCATTCCCAGCACCTTCCCCTGCAACCGCAAGAAGTGGTGCAAAATTTGTGCCCACACCTCCCTCCAAGGCCCCAATGGATCCTTCCATATCTGTCGCAAATTCACCTGCACCTCCACACACATCGTTTACTTTATCCACTGCACCCAATGTGGTCTCCTCTACATTGGGGAGACAGGCCGCCTACTTGCGCAACATTTCAGGGAACACCTCTGGGAGTAAAAAGTGAGGTCTGCAGATGCTGGAGATCAGAGCTGAAGATGTGTTGCTGGTTAAAGCACAGCAGGTCAGGCAGCATCCAAGGAACAGGAAATTCGACGTTTCGGGCCAGAGCCCTTCATCAGGAAGGGCCTCTGGGACACCTGCACCAACCAACCCAACCGCTCCGTGCTGAACACTAACTCCCCCTCCCACTCTGCCAAAGACATGCAGGTCCTTGGCCTCCTCTATCGCCAGACCCTGGCCACACGACTCCTGGAGGAAGAGCACCTCATCTTCTGCCTAGGAAGCCTCCAACCACACCGGATGAATGTAGATTTCTCCAGCTTAGCTCCATCACAAGGAGATAGGGTGGATTCTCTGCTGCAATGGATGCTGGGTAGAAACTTCCCAATTTTTATTCATGTGGCATATACAATGACCATTTTGGAAATAAGGTTAAATTGAAAAGCTTTGTATTTTGGTCCTTTGCTTTACAGAAAAGTGCTGTTTGCCACAAAAGATAGTTCATAAATTACTGAAGGCCAGGAAAGCCAAAAGGCAGTTGGATGTTTTCAGGATACAAAGAGATAGTAGGATAGGAGAAGCATAAACACCAATCTGGCTGAATGGCCTGTTTCTGGGCTGCACTTCAGGAGCCTTCCAGGCATTTGAATATTAAAAGTAGCTGAGGACCTCTTGTCTAACTTTAGATTAGATTAAATTTACACCCATATCCTGTTCCTTCCACCAGGAATACAACCCCAGATTCATGTGACTAGTGCTATCTAAAATCTTTTACACTATACACCTACAATGATTACAACCAGCTCCAGGTCAACACAGATGACCAAACCGCCTTAATCCCTCCTGAAAACTTGAGTCTGATGGTGAGTTGGACCTGCATTGAATGGAAGCTGAGTTAGTCACATTCAAATAATTTTCAATGAGGTTCAATCAACATCAATAATAAAGGGTTTACCCCATTAACTTTTCAAGATGTTGGTTTGAGGTGGTCAGAGATCAACCACGATACACCAAATGGCATAGTGGGATTGAAGAGCCAAACGGCCCATTGCTGTTCCCACTGCTTAGCCTGATGCATGTTTTGAAGATATTGTACTCATAATGATTACCTATGATTAATTAAATGGGATGGGAAGGGGTTCGCATGGAGCCCAAATACTAGTGCAAAGAATAGCCTATTTGTATGCTGTAATTTCAATGTACTATTAAAACGCTAAAGGCAGAAGCAGAAGTGATTGTTGGCAGCAATAGTCAACCAGGAGAAAAAGTGAGGTCTGCAGATGCTGGAGATCAGAGCTGAAAATGTGTTGCTGGAAAAGCGCAGCAGGTCAGGCAGCATCAAAGGAACAGGAGATTCGACGTTTCGGGCCTGAAGAAGGGCTTATGCCCGAAACGTCGAATCTCCTGTTCCTTGGATGCTGCCTGACCTGCTGCGCTTTTCCAGCAACACATTTTCAGCAATAGTCAACCAACACAGTACATTTATTGGACAAATTTCTCTAATATTAATGGAGTTGCATTAAAATGAATAGAGCTCAATAACAAACAGGAACGTCACTCCAATTTGTCACCCAACAACAGACAATTAATTGTGCAATTTTAACCCTTTTGAACAGGTTTAATTTTTTTTAAAAAACAAAATTACACACTGCTTTTTTTTTAAAAAATGTAGAAAACTTCACACTGATGCTCAAGGTGCTTTCTGGAGCTGGGACTCCAAAGAGGGAGAACCCATGATTGGGCAGAGGTCAGGTTGATTGGTAAGACCCTAAGACAACAAAGGGAGCAGACTGTCTCGAAGATGTCTGCCAATCTTTGAGATTGCATAAAGAGCTTTCTGGAACTAAAACAATTTAAACCATGCAGCCTCACCCTAACCCAATTCTTCCTCATGAATGTCAATATATCTTTCCCTTGCAATAACATGAGTAACTGCATTTCTTCAAAAGACTATGAGGAACACTTGGCTAATCATTAAGCCAGCCAGTGCAAGGATCGGAATGACAACGTATCCTGAGGGCCCAGCCACTAGTGGTTCAATAACACTATTTTTAAAATGTTCAAACATTGTAACTTCTATTTTAAGCTTTCAAAGAGTTGGAAAAATAAATACACACATACACAGAATCAGCACTATTTAAAGACTTCAAACAACCTTTAGGGCTGAAAAGAACACAGTTCACTGTTTGTAAAAATAAAGCAGCTTTGAAGTGTTCATCTTCTAAGTATCCTCAACTGGACCACACATCTGTTCCTGAATTTGCACCCCCTCCTTTCCTAAAAGCATTGACTCATGTGGAGGCCTAATAACAGGCAACAGCACTATTTCCAGTGGTCAACCTGCACACACTAGCCAAGACGGTCACCTGGCAATTCAACTGTGCCCAGAATCAGAATCAAGTTCAATATAGAGCTCACTAAAAAGTGAACGTGTCAAACCACTCTACACCTGCACCCGGGTCAGACAAGGTCTCTTGTCAATGTCTCATTTCCAAGATTTTAGAGTTGGAGAGTGGGCAAAGCCAACGTGGGGGCCATTGACTCTACATTCAAAGATGCATTCTCGAAAGAGAATAACTCCAGGGGGAACAAGGAAGGAAACACTTTCTTCCCCACCCTACAAAAGAATCTGTAGCTTCCTCAGACGATTTCAATCTTGGACAAGCTATACCAGCCACTCAGCTCATCAAAACTTTGACGTTTGTGCTGTAGCAGGTTGACTTGTGGTAACTAGGATGGCAGTTTAAGTTGCTCCTCCTTCCTTTCAGAGCTAGAAAGTAGCGAAATAATCCAAATTTCAACTTCGAATCACTGCCCAATTGTTTTGATCAATTCGTGCACAGGATTGAGCATGCCTCTCCTAGAATCACTAGAATCATAGAACTCGTACATTGTGGAAAGATGCTATTCAGCCCATTGCATCTGCACCAACCCTCCAAAGAGTATCCCATCCAGACCCAAGCCCCACTCCATAGCCATAATTTCCCGAGGCTAAGCCACCTTACCCACACATCTCTGGGAGGAAACCGGAGTACCCAGCAGAAACCCATGCAGACATGGGGAGAACATGCAAACTCCACAGGCAGTCACCCAAGGTTGGAATCAAACTCAGGTCTCTGGTGCTGTGAGGCAGCGGCGCTAACCACCGAGGCATCCAATATTTCATGAGTAAAAGAGATTGAGGGTTGACCAAGTTTGACAGAATGAACACTTCCCCCTTGAGAAGGACAGAAAAAACCAGAGGTCATCAATACAATATAGACATCAAGAAATCCAGTAGAGAGTTTAAAAGGATTCTTCTCTACCCTAAAAATGTTGAGAATATGGATCTTGATACCACAGGAGTGGTTGAAACAAACAGTACAGATACATCAAAAGCTTGTTTAGCTTGTAAGGGAGAAGAGAACAGAGCTTATGGTGCTGGATTTTTATGAAGAAATAGGAGAATAAAAAACTGGTTGGGCTGCAGGCCTTTTATATTGGGATGTCCCATATCAGGTCAGCGTGGGCGAGTTGGACGGAAGGGTATGTTTCCGTGCTGCATAACTCTCTGCTTCTATGCAATCCTACCTATTTGTATTCCTTTACTGTCAAATATCCCTCCATACCCACAGGGCTAGATTAAGCAAGGACCAATAGGCCAGAGAAATATATCATGGGAAACATTGGGAAGTTACGAAAGAGAAAAACTTTCAGATGAATTATTTGCAGTCTGAAATCGATAATATACAAAGCTTTGTAGACACTGAAATATAAATCTTATTGGCTTCTGATGGGGACAGATCTCTCTCTACCCTCCAAAGTCAGTTACCTTAAAAGAAAAGTAACAATTGGAAAGCAGATAAGTGGTTTTGTGGTCTGAACCTCTGACAGTTCAAATACCTTGGAATCATTCCACTTTCCACAGATACAGCAGTGTTGCTAAGCACAGTTCTATGGGAACATGCGGCAGAGTCCAACAGGCTCAACCATGTTCATCGTTTATCTCTGCATCTGATCTTGGCCAGAACACAGGCCTCCCAGGAGCTTCTGGACAAAGTAGGCAATATTCTAAATTTATGCCGATGGCTATAATGATGTTGGCCTCATTATGCTGCTAATGGATGCTTGTAGAATCTGCTGAAGTAAGGAAAATATTAACTTTATCTAAAAACCATCTTACTGTGGCTTCATCTTACCACAAGGCTGTTAGAGGCAACAAAATCGTATGACAAAATATCACTTTCTGTGATGATGTCATCTTGATCCCATCTGATGATATTACTGGACAAGTTCGATCCCAGAATTAAACCTGGCTTGATAAGATTTTTTTCATGTTTTAGATACCGTGGTGATCAGTCACCAAAGCAGTTACACAAGGCTGCAGTTTCTTTAACAGAACAGATGTTTATTACGCAAAGAAGATATAAATAATAAAAACCAAGCTAAATATAGAAGTTCAAAAGATCTTAAAACACACAGCAAAACAAAGTTTCAACCTGTTCCTCAGCACCATCTGTTACAGAAATTCAAATCCAAAGAAATTACTTCCCTAGATTAAATTTAAATCTGATTAAATGGATCTTCTTTTGTGTCCTTTGAGCTGTGGGGTCTTACTTAAATACTTAAAACTGGAAGCTTAGACTACCTCACTTTTAAAAACCTAGAGATCACTAACTGAATACTTCTGATTTGAAAGCTGAATTTTCTAAACCAAAAATCAGTCTGTGATTATACTAAACTGAAAACCAGCCAATGGCTATCAACGTTTACTCCAACTATCTTAAATCTTGCTAATATATGCAACTTTCCCTGCTTTCTATCATATACTGGATAAGGTCTCTGTTCCAGAAAGACTAAGTTAGGAAAAAAAGAATTCCACAAAAGTATCCAATGCCCATTTGCCACTACTTTGAAATCCAAACCGTAAAACGATATTAAAAATGTTACTCACATATTTAACCGAGTCAGACTTAACCCCTTCTACAACAATGGCAGCCTGTGATACAATTCTCATTCTTACACTCAAATCTCTCTCACTTCTCTTCTACTCCACCTCAAAAAGAATCATGTCACTCCTCCCAATCTCTGCAACCTCATCAGTCCTACAACTAACAGAAATCCCCAAGCTCCTTAAAGCCTAGCTCCTGGATCATTTGAGTCCTCCACCGGTGGCTATGCTTTCAGTTACCCAGAATTTAAGTCCACCACCCTCTCCCCTTTTAAAGGCGCTCCTGCCTCTGATCACATTTTTAGACACTATCCTTTAGATGACCCTAACCCTACTACACAGATAATTTTTGTCTCATAATATTCCAGTGAAATGCGTTTGGATGCTTGCCATATTGGAGTTGGAATTTACTATATTCTAAAACAGTCGGTCATCTGCTTATGGAGAAATTGTTCATTTATACAATTATATACTTGGGAATTTTGAAACTACCTCACCACCAATGGTAAGCACTCTGAAAAATAATCTGCTGTACATCGGTTTGAAATTCTACAGCCCTGTGGTTATGAGGTGAGAAAAGGAAGAGGAGGCTGCACCTAATGGCACTCTTGAGACTTTTCTATCGTGCAAATTATAGTCTGTTGAAGTATTCTGATTCACAAAGGGCAAAGGGATGCAAGGCAAAAGGAGATGGTAAAGGACAAGTAAAAGCTGGTCAAGAGGAAATTTTGATAACAACAGAGTTATCACCAACAACTGCTGTCCAAAAAAAATATCAGGGGTGGTTATGATGCAAATTCTGAAAGACCGCAAGTGATAATAGAATTGTTATTCCCATCCCCACTTCAAGCACATTAACCTTGGTCACTGATGTTATCCCAATAACTCAATAAACTCTAGGGACAGCACATCATCTTTCAACTCCCACCCTCAGACCCACCATTTGTTTCATTTCCCATTACCATCCTTCCCTCTCTAGCACCACCACCGCAACCTGTTTTGACATCTCTATGCTCCTACCTTCTATTCTCTTACAGTAGTTTATAGGGAGAACGCAGGTCATATCAATAGCTTCCTGAGCCACAAAATGAATGGGCTCTTTAATGGAAACAAAATGGACCATTCAACTCCTCATGCTCATGCTCATTCTATCATTCAATCAGAGCATAGATCCTTTGTTCCACAGCCTTCAGTGGACAGAAAAAGTTACCAGTCTAGGTTTGGAACTTTCCTGTTGACCCAGCACCCTCATGCTATCCTAGTAGTGTGCGCACATGTGTGGTGGTGTTTTGGGTGGGGGGGGGGGCAGATTCCCACTGCTCTGTCTGAAATGCTGGGATCTGACTTCACTCCTGATTATTTACAGATATCTATCTATCCTATTGAATATTCCAGTTGTTTTAAGAAAACTTTTAAAAGGACAGGAGAGATGTGGGTATTTTGTTAATGCACAGAACCGACTGGATGGACTCTTGTGGCACCATTGCAGTGTCACTGCCTCCATACCAGAAGGACAGGGTTCAAATTCCACATGTCCTGGAGGTGTGTCAGCACATGTCCACACAGGTTGGTTGAAAACCAATCAGAACCCACTGACTATACTACTCTCGCCCAGCAGAATAATTCACAACCAATGAGGTTTAGTCAACTGCAGCGAGCATAGGAAGTACTTCCTGAAGTGGCAGAAAGTGACAAAAATAAATTCTTCAATACAAAATTCTACCACAAGGCTAGTTGGCCATTCAGAGCACAGGAAGTGCTTCCCAAATCAACAGAAAACTATTCTAGAACAAACACACGTTATCAACGCACCAAATTTCTAATATTTCAAAAAAAAGTGTACTCTATTGTAGCAGAACCAAATTAAATATTCAATAAATCTGTCTGAATTAAAGAGAGAAATACAAGCTAATGGCCAAAGGTTGGAATGCAAAGATGGTCAACACTGCTTAATGCTCACCAAGCAATCTCAGCACATGACCTCCCAATTTCCACTGGCCCGACCCCAAACATAACTTTTCTTTTCAACTCCAACATTCTAAATCTATTCTATGAAAGACATTCCAAGGAAACAATAAAGAGTTTTTACAAATATTTTGTATTCATCTCCTGGGGGTTTGCCCACCTTAGCATCCTGGAGATCAATCACAAATTCTGCAATTTTTGGGGCATCTTCAAAAGTCCTTCCAAGTCATAAGACTGTAAACACAGTTCTCAGTTTGTACGGGTTTGTATTTCAGCCCTTTTTGCTGGATATTGTGGTCACCTTTGTGTTGAGAATAGATTTTAAGACCATAAGACAGTGGAGTGGAAGTAAGGCCATTCGGCCCATCGAGTCCACTCTGCCATTCAATCATGGCTGATGGGCATTTCAACTCCACGTACCTGCATTCTCCCTGTAGCCCTTAATTCCTTGTGACATCAAGAATTTATCAATCTCTGCCTTGAAGACATTTAGCGTCCCGGCCTCCACTGCACTCTGCGGCAATGAATTCCACAGGCCAACCACTCTCTGGCTGAAGAAGTGTCTCCGCATTTCTGTTCTGAATTTACCCCCTCTAATTCTAAGGCTGTGTCCTAGTCTCCTCGCCGAACGGAAACAATTTCTTAGCGTTCACCCTTTCCAAGCCATGTATTATCTAATAAGTTTCTATTAGATCTCCCCTTAATCTTCCAAACTCTAATGAATACAATCCCAGGATCCTCAGCCGTTCTCCGTATGTTAGACCTACCATTCCAGGGATCATCCGTGTGAATCTCCACTGGACACGCTCCAATGCTAGTATGCCCTTCCTGAGGTGTGGGGACCAAAACTGGACACAGTACTCCAAATGGGGCCTAACCAGAGCTTTATAAAGTCTCAGTAGCACAACGGTGCTTTTATATTCCAACCCTCTTGAGATAAATGATAACATTGCATTATTTTTCTTAATCACGGACTCAACCTGCATGTTTACCTTTAGAGAATCCTCAACTAGCACTCCCAGATCCCTTTGTACTTTGGCTTTATGAATTTTCTCACCGTTTAGAGAGTAGTCCATGCTTGTATTCTTTTTTCCAAAGTGCAAGACCTCACATTGAATTCCATCAGCCACTTCCTGGACCACGCTCCCAAACTGTCTAGATCCTTCTGCAGCCTCCCCACTTCCTCAGTACTACCTGCCTGTCCACCTAACTTCGTATCATCTGCAAACTTCGCTAGAATGCCCCCAGTCCCTTCATCCAGATCATTAATATATAATGTGAACAGCTGCGGCCCCAACACTGAACCCTGCGGGACACCGCTTGTCACCGGCTGCCATTCTGCAAAAGAACCTTTTATCCCAACTCTCTGCCATCTGTCAGATAGCCAATCCTCAATCCATGCCAGTAGCTCACCTCGAACACCATGGGCCCTCAACTTGCTCAGCAGCCTCCCGTGTGGCACCTTATCAAAGGCCTTTTGGAAGTCTAGATAGAGCACATCCACTGGGTTTCCCTGGTCTAACCTACTTGTCACCTCTTCAAAGAATTCTAACAGGTTTGTCAGGCACGACCTCCCCTTACTAAATCCATGTTGACTTGTTCTAATCTGACCCTGCTCTTCCAAGAATTTAGAAACCTCATCCTTAATAATGGATTCTAGAATTTTACCAACAACCGAGGTTAGGCTAATTGGCCTATAATTTTCCATCTTTTGTCTTGATCCTTTCTTGAACAAGGGGGTTACAACAGCAATCTTCCAATCATCTGGGACTTTCCCTGATTCCAGTGACTTTTGAAAGATCTCAACCAACGCCTCCACTGTTTCCTCAGCCACCTCCCTCAGAACTCGAGGGCGTAGCCCATCGGGGCCAGGAGATTTATCAATTTTAAGATCTTTTAGCTTTTCTAGCACTTTCTCTTTTGTAATGGCAACCATACTCAACTCAGCCCCCGACTCCCTTTAATTGTTGGACTCATGTCTTCCACTGGGAAAACTGACGCAAAGTACTTATTAAGTTCTCCGGCTATTTCCTTATCTCCCATCACCAGGCTTCCAGCATCAGTTTGAAGTGGCCCAATGTTTACTTTTGCCTCTCGTTTGTTTCTTATGTATTGAAAGAAACTTTTACTATCATTTCTAATATTACTGGCTAGTCTACCTTCATATTTGATCCTCTCCTTCCTTATTTCTCTCTTTGTTATCTTCTGTTTTTGTAGCCTTCCCAATCTTCTGATTTCCCACTGCCCTTGGCCACTTTATAGGATCTCTCTTTTTCTTTAATACATTTCCTGACTTCCTTTGTCAGCCATGGCTGTCTAATCCCTCCCCGGATAATCTTTCTTTTCTTGGGGATGAACCTTGTACACTGTCCTCAATTATACCCACAAACTCCTGCCATTTTTGCTTTACTGTCTTCCCCGCTAGGCTCTGCTTCCAGTCTATTTTTGTCAGTTCCTCTCTCATAATTACCTCTATTTAACTGTAACACGATATACATCCGATTTTGCCTTCTCTCTTTCAAATTGCAGACTGAACTCTACCATATTATGATCGTTACTTCCTAAGTGTTCCCTTACTTTAAGATCTTTTATAAACTCTGGTTCATTATATAGCACTAGGTCCAGAATAGCCTGCTCCCTTGTGGGCTCCATGACAAGCTGTTCCAAAAATTCATCCTGCAAGCATTCCATGAATTCCCTTTCTTTGGATCCACTGGCCACACTATTTACCCGGTCCACCTGCATATTGAAGTCTCCCATGATCAACGGGACCTTGCCTTTCTGACATGCCTTCTCTATTTCCCGGTATATGTCGCGTCCCTGGTCCTGACCACTGTTAGGAGGTCTGTACATAACTCCCATTACGGTTTTTTTGCCTTTGTGGTTCCTCAATTCCACCCACACAGTCTCCACATCATCCGACGCTATGTCATTCAGTGCCATAGCTTTAATTTTGTTCTTAACTAACAAGGCCACCCCACCCCCTCTGCCCACCTCCCTGTCTTTTGATAAGTTGAATATCCTTGGATGTATAACTGCCAGTCCTGACCACGTCTCTGTGATGCCTACCATATCATAAATCATTCACGGTGATTTGTGCCATTAGTTCATCTGCTTCATTACCTGAATGCTAGTAGCATTCGTAAAGTGCCTTAATGCTAACTTTCTTATCATTAGCGATATTGGAAGTCATAAGATGTCCTAAGTTATCCTTCCTTTTTGCTGCATTCCCAGTCTGCCTCAAGATTAAACCCACCTGCACACATGCTATCCTGCTGCTTATCTTTCCATTAACCCCATACTCCCTGTCGCTTTCACTTTCCCTTCCATCTGATTTTGAGATCAGATGCAGTGGTGAGTAAGGAATTTGGGTCTTCATCTCTTTAATGATGAGGTATAAAAGGTGTAGCTCTCTCCCACTTATCAATGTGTGCTTACTGAAAAGGGATTGCCACAAATTGCTTTGACAGTGTCTTTAGCTCCCACACCCACACTAACCTAACAACCAGCCACAACAAAAATTCAATGGCTTCCAAAAATAGGGAGGAAGTGAAGACAAGCCGGCACATTGCTACATTCATTCCACTCCCACACACTGTCTGGGATGCAGAGACTGAATTCAGAGGTGCTATAGCAGGCATCAGCTCAGCAGAATGATAGCCTGTGGGCTGGGATGTACTCCACTCAGGCAACGATTATTTCACACCTTGGGCATCAAGCTGTGATAGGTAAACTATGTGATTAGCTAAGAGAATGCATCAGCATCCACAGTCCTTTCAACTGTGGGAGTTGCAATTTTCTTCACTTTCACATTCCACAATGAGATTTATTAAAAAATTACCACCAATGATCTCTCAGGGTTACGACAGAGCTGGAAGGAAAGCTATGCCTGTGGGGTGGTGATTAGAGTTTTCATCTCACTCACAAAACAATTGGTTGACATACCAGCTAACCTGGCAATAGGAGCAACAGGGAAACCAATACTTTGAATACTTTTCAAACATGGGGAAATTCACTACCTCCACATCTGGCTGCAGAACTGGGCAAATAGAGAGAACCTTTCTCCACTGACAGAGCAAGTCAAGGGGGATATTCAACTTGAAATTTAAAATCAGGTCATTCAAGAGGAATTTTTAGGGAAAAATAAGAAAATTTGAACAGCTGATGAAAAATCTCTTTACAGAAAGAGAGTGGTGGGAGAATAAAACTCTTCACTAAAAAACTGGCCGGTGATAGTTCAAGCAATATTAAAAGTTGAGATTCACTGATCTTTGCCAGACAAGGCTAAACAAGTCAAAAGAGTGGTGCTGGAAAAACACAGCAGGTTAGGCAGCATCCGAGGAGCAGGAAAATCAATGTTTCGGGCAAAAGCCATTCGTCAGGAAGGGCTTTTGCCTGAAACGTTGGTTTTCCTGCTCCTCGGATGCTGTCTGACCTGCTACGCTTTTCCAGCACCACATTCTTGACTCTAATCTCCAGCACCTGCAATACTCATTTTCGCCAAGGCTATAAAAAGGATGAAGAGCTAAGACAGGTAGATGGGGTTAGAATACAGATCAGCTATAGTTTCATTGAATGATTAGTTAGGGTGGAGACTGAACGTCCACCTCCTGTTACTATGGCTACTGGGAAAATAAACTTTTTTCCAAGTTCATTCATTGGATGTGGAGTCGCTGGTTAAATCAGCATTAATTGTCCATCACTCGTGTCAACAGGGCAGAACCGTGACTGCATCGCACAGCAACTTAAAAGGTTTGGTATCCCTTAGAGGAAAGGAAGCAACAAGGCTGCAAACTTTTTCCCTTAGAATTTGTCCACAACATTTGTTCTTACCACAGGCCACTGGGATAATCCCCTTAATCCTTTCACATCTGGTTTTTAACATCTCTACAAACACCAAAAACCACGACTGCTGAAAATCAGAGATAAAGACAAACCACTCAGCAACTGAAGCTTCATCTGATCCATTCCCCTGACAATTAACGATTTCATGGATAGTGAAGTGATGCAGGAGAAGCAAACGGTCACACAGGAGCTCCCAATCAAACTAAATACTTTCAGACACTGACTTGGGGGCTCTTGTGGTACAGCGATGGCG
Organism: Hemiscyllium ocellatum; assembly: GCF_020745735.1. Lineage (NCBI taxonomy): Eukaryota > Metazoa > Chordata > Chondrichthyes > Orectolobiformes > Hemiscylliidae > Hemiscyllium > Hemiscyllium ocellatum. Next base: position 6,768,167 of record NC_083439.1, on the reverse strand, counting down.
TCTCTACCTCTCAGAAGATGATCTGGGTTCAGGCCCCCTCTGCTCCAAAAGGTATGTCTGAACAGATTGATTTTAAGGACTCTTGGGGCACTATCCCTATCTCTGGGCCAGGAGATCTATGTTTAAGACCCACCTGCTGCTCCAGAGTGTGCAATAACATCTCTGAACTGTTTGATTCAGAAATATTCAGACACTGACTGTCTTCTGGTGCATTTAAACAAACATATGATTTAGGAGCAGGATTAGGCTATTTGGCCCATCCGTACTGCTCCATTATTCAGTAAAGATTACGGCTGATCTGACTGTGACCTAATCTCACTTTCCTCAGAATCTCCAGATACACTTTAGATCCCATGTCAATCAAGAATCTATCAAACTCTGCCTAAACAAACATTTGATGATGTTACCTTCACTGTATTTTAGGGAAGAGAGTTCCGCAGACTAACAACCAGAGGTAAAAATTTGCCTGGTTTCCATTTTAAATGGGAAAGACCTTATTTTCGAATGATGTCCCACAGTTTTAGTTCCTCTGATAAAGGACAATATCCTTTCAGAACATATTCTATGATGTCTCTTAAAGATCGCTTGGCTGAAACTTTCCTTTTTTAGACTAAGGGTGCAATTTTACCCTCTATGTCGATATGAAAAAGGAGTTAGTGTTGAGTGTGTTTGAAAGCATTGAGATAAACAAGTCCCCAGGACTTGATGAGATCTATCCCCGAATACTGAGGGAGGAAATGGCTTGGGACTTGTACAAAATCTTTATATTCTCTTTCGCCACAGGAGAGATCCCAGACTGGAGAATAGGCAACAGTGCTCCTTTATTTCAAGTGTAATGTGGATAATCTGGTAAATTATATGTCAGTGAGCTTCACATCAGTGGTAGGAAAATTACTGAAGAAAGATTCTTAGGGACAGGATTTACTGACATTTGGGGGGAAAAAAGGGCTTATTCGTGATAGTCAGCATGGTTTTATGCAGGGGAGATCACATCTCACAAACCGGATTAAGGTTTTTGAGGAAGTGACAAAGATAATTGATGTGCGTAGGATAGTGGATGTTGTCTACGTTGACTTTAGCAAGGGCCCTCATAGCAGGCTGATGTAAAGGATGAAGTTACACAGATCCATGATGAACTGTAAAATGGATATAGAAATGGCTTGGTCACAGAAAACACAGTAGCAGTGGAAGGGTATTTTTCTGACTGGAATCATTATTGGGACCTTTCTTTATAATATATATTTATATAGGAGGATGTAGGTGGTCTGATTATTAAGTTTAAAGACAACACAAAGATTGGGGGAGCTGCGGACAGTGAGGAGGATTGTCAGATGGTGGGGATGAGTCTGGGTGGGACGGTCTTTGGTGAGTCAGTGTGGACTTGTTGGGCCAAATGGCCTGTATCCACACTATCGGGATTCTATTCTATTCTATTATTAACTCCACACCCACCCCCCCAACCCCATCTTCAGCATATACCCCAACCTTTCCCTAGCTACAACCAGTTTTGCTTCATCTCCACAGATGTTGCCAGACCCGTTGAGGTTTTCCTGCAATTTCTGATTTTGTTTCTGATTTCCAGCACCTCCTGTTCTTTGGCTTCTCATTTAAAATATTGTTCAATGAGAACATTTTAAGGACCATCTCAAAAGGAGGAGGGAGGTAGAGAAGTTTAGGGAGGGATTTCCAGGACCTAGTTTTCAGCCAGCTAGTTGCCCATGGTGAATCAATGAGAAGCTGGGATGAAGATGAAGTCAGATGTTTAGGAATGCAGTGATCTAAGCGGTTGTAGGGCTGGAGGAGATTACAAAGATAGGGAGAGGCAAGTTTTCTCAAGAAATCACATGTTCAAAATACACATCCTGGTAATCTCATTATCAAGCAGTGAATTATAGATAAAATGCACCCAGAGTGCAAGCTATGGAATTCACCACTAAGAAAGTCTTTGAGGCCACAACATTATGTATTTCCAAGATGGAGGTAAATATAGTTCTTCAAACTAAAGATATCAAGAGAAATGAGGGGAGGGCAGGATTGGGGTAGTGAACTCGATGAATGGCCTACTCTATATTTCTACACTAATAGAAAAGTGGCCTTTATCAAATGAGGATTAAACAGATGATTCAACTCACCTATTCCCATCTCTGTCTCTATCACTTAAATGTTTATATTCTATTGGTAGCTGTGTTATCATGCTTGCAATTAATTTAATTTTTAATTGAACCCTGCAGAGCTTCATTACCTATGACTGACGCAATCAACTAATTTAGCCATGTATGGTAAGACATAGGATCGTAGCTATTTAACCAGGATAAATCAACACAGTCTGTCAGTGTGCATGCAGGGATGCGCAAGCACTATGTTTCCATAGACCACAGAGTTTCATGCCAAAGATAAGCAACTTAGTCAAACAACAAATCCAACTGCGCAAGCCCAAAGATGAGGTAGACACAGGAGTGACTAACGGTTGAGTGATACCAGGATTGGACATGAAAGGCTGTGGGTGATAGGGAAGCTGGGGCAAGATGAGGAGATCAGGAGTTTCTACAGCCTGGAGAGACTGATTTGTGGAGTAGGAACAGGGGCAATGATACTGAGTCAAGCTCTGGAGAAAGACAAATAAATCTCTCAAAATGACAAGCATTCATACAGCAGCTCAAACAAAGAAAAACAGCCTAGCACAACAGCTATTACCAAATAAAACTGGACACCAAACCCACATGAAAAAAATTCATAAACATACTCAAAACAACTTTTAACCAAACTTTTAAGGGGGTATCTTCTGAGGAGAGAAAGATGGAAGAGCATCGGGAATTCCAGATCTTAGCATAGCTGTCAATGGTGAAGCAAAAAACTTTGGGGCTGTGCAAAATGCTTTAACTGGAGGATCACAGATATTGGACATGGTGGGATAATTGTTTTCCTCAATTCAGTCCCTCACTTCCAAGCTGGGAAATGTTCTAAGCAAATTAATTTAAGAGCAGCTGAACTGTGGGGCTGGGGGGTTGGTGGAATGAAACAAGATTCATTCCCTTGGTACAGATCCCAGACCACGGTATGGAAGACACTAGGAAATAGATTCCACAAATGCCTGTGTGTATGTGTTTACCTAACAATATCTTAACCATCAAGACCACAGATTCCTCAACCCTGTCCTTGCCATGTAGAACTGTGAGGCTAATGTGTTGTATTGTGACTCATTACACATTCTCCAACTCATTCCATGTCAGGGCCTTTAAATGACAGAAATTCATCTCTTTAAGCCTCTGCTCCCAGCAGCTCGCATGTCTACAATACAACATGAAGGAGTTCAATTTCATAACACAGATCAAAAACAATAAATGAGAAATGAATTGTATAAATCCAGCATAACTTCAAACACCACGGAAAATAAACATCTGGAGTGAAGAGTCAAGATTAGAGTGGTGCTGGAAAAGCACAGCCAGTCAGGCAACATCCGAGGAGCAGGAAAATCGACATTTCAGGCAAAAGCCCTTCATCAGGAATGCGATCGATTTTCATCGATTTTCCTACTCCTCGGATGTTGCCTGACAGGATGTGCTTTTCCAGCACCACTCTAATCTTCAGCATCTGCAGTACCCACTTCTGCCAATCTGGGGTGGAGTGAAGAGCCTAATGATAACTATTGCCGATTATCAGAAAAACCCACCTAGTTCGTTAATATCCTTTAGGGAAGGAAACTGCCATCCTTTACCAGGTCTGGCCTACATGTGACTCCTGACCCACAGCAATGTGACTCTTACAACAGCCCTCTGGACATTTAGGGATGGGTAATAAAAATGCTGGTCTAACCATTGAAGCCCTCATTCCACAAATGCATTTTTACTAAAAAAAAAGGCTATATTTTTCAAGACATTTTCTTCCCAAAGACAGTAAAGAACTAACTTCAAAAGAACCAGTTGATTTATGTGTATACAAAATTACTGCTGTTCTGTAAATGACACATTATACAAAGTAGATGGGTTTATTACTGAGTAAGATCGGATTCACTGAAGCCTAGAATGACAACAACTTAGAGTTAACATAGCACTTTTAACATAAAGTGAACCAATTTGTTTCAAACGAGCATTACTAAACAGAGATACATCACTTAGCCACAAAAGGAGGAAAGGAAACCAAAATCTTAGAGTCATACAGCATAAATAGACCTTTCGATCCAACTAGGAGTATGCCAACCATATTCCCAAACTAAAATTAGCCCCACTCGACTGCACTTGGCCCTTGTCCGTCCAAACCTTTCCTATTCACAAACTTATCCAAATGTTTTCTGAATCTTGTAACTGGACCTGCATTCACCACTTTCTCTGGCAATTCATTCTACACACCAACCACTAAAAAAAAAGCTGCTCCTCATGCCCCTTTTAAATCTTTCTCCTCTCAACTTAAAAATATGCCTTCTAGCTTTGAACTCCCAACCCTTGGGAAAAGGCCCTGGTCATTCAACTCATCTATAACCCCTTCATGATTTTATAAACTCAATAAAAGGTCACCCCTCAAACTCCTATGCTCCAGTGGAAAAAACTTGCAGTCTATATTTAGATCTCAAGCTCTCCATTCCTGGCATCATCCTGGTAAATTGTTTCTAAACCCTCTCCAGTTTAATAATATCCTTTCTATAACAGGGTGACCAGGGTGTGGGCGGCACGGTGGCACAGTGGTTAGCACTGCTGTCTCACAGCGCCAGAGACCCGGGTTCAATTCCCGACTCAGGCGACAGACTGTGTGGAGTTTGCACGTTCTCCCCGTGTCTGCGTGGGTTTCCTCCAGGTGCTCCGGTTTCCTCCCACAGTCTAAAGATGTGCGGGTCAGGTGAATTGGTCATGCTAAATTGCCCGTAGTGTTAGGTTAAGGGTATGGGTGGGTTGCGCTTCGGCGGGCCAGTGTGGACTTGTTGGGCCGAAGGGGCCTGTTTCCACACTAAGTAATCTAATCTAAAAAAACACTGCACACAGTACTCTGGAAGAGGCTTCATCAACTTCCTGCACATCCTCAACATAACATCCCAACTCCAATACTCAAAAGATCTGAGCAATGAAGACAAGCATGCCAAATGGCTTCTTAACTACCCTGTCTACCTGTGATGCAAATTTCAAAGAACTATTAACCTCAACTCCTAGGTCCCTCTGTTCTACAACACTACCCAAGACCCTAGCATTAACTGTATTACCAAAATGCAAGACCTCACATTTCCAAATAAAGCTCCATCCGCCACTATTCAGCCCACTGACACAAATTAATCAAAATCTCTTCGTAATCTTATATAATCGTCTTCACTGTCCACTATACCACCAATTTTGGGGGTCATTCACGAATGTACTAACCATGCCTCCTACATTCTCATCCAAATCATTTATATAAAACGACAAACAAAAGTGGACCCAGTACCAATCCCTATGGAACACTTAGTCACAGGCCTCCAGTCTGAAAAATAATCCTTCGTCTCCATCCTCTGTCTCCTACCATAATGCCAATTTTGTATTCAATTGGCAAGCCCACCCTGAATTTCATCTGATGTAACTTTACAAGTCTACCACATCGAACTTTGTTAAACGTTTTACTAAAGTCTAAGTAAGTAATGTCTCCCACTCTGCCACGGTTTGGCTACTTCATTAAAAAGCTCAATCAAGTTTGAGAAATATTTTTTTTCCTCACAACACCATGCTGACTATCTGTAATCAATCCTTGCCTCTCCAAATGGAGATCCTATCTTTCAGAAGCAGCTCCAATAACTTGGTCAAATAAGTAGGTTCTAAAAAGTATTTCAAGAAGGAAAACAAGATTAAGGCAGAGAGGCATATGGAGGGAATTCCAGAGCTTAGGGAGAAGATGGCTGATGGTGTGACAACCAAATGATGGCGCATTAAGACCATGTAGCCATTGTAGATTATCATAAGATCCCTTCTGATTCACTAACATCTTTAAGGGAAGGAAATCTGCTATCCTTACCTGGACTGGCCTCAATGTGATTCCAGGGTCAGCGCAATGTGGTTGCCATTTATCTGCCTTTTGAAATGTCCGAGAAGCCATTCAGTTCAAGGGGCAATTAGGGATAGGCAACAAATGTTGGCCTTACTAGCAATGCTCGCGACCCATGGAAGAATTAAAATAACTGACCCAAGCTGCGCAGCTGTCATGAAACAAGACAGGCAAGCTGAAGAGAGGTGCAACAAGAACACCAATTTCCCAATTCCAAATGTGTCTCCTGCCAAGAGTGCAATAGTGTTTTCATCACCTTACTCACACTCTCGAACAGAATAGAGAAAACATGTTTCTTTGATCAGATGGCCCGGTTGTCCTTTTGTTGTCACAAATCTTTATTGATTACAGTCCCCTAATCCAACAAAAGTACCAACTGCAAAGCTTTATTAGCTTTCTCTTTATCATCCCTTTACCCCCAGCCCTGTTTTATTGATTGTTTTCAAGGTAAAAGAATCACTCAAAACAAAATGTGAATCAGATTATTTTTGAGCTGAGAGAGGTTTCAAGTTGAACTGCAGAGGCAACCACATCTCGTGTTATTCTAATCCCCAAAGGTTTGCACTTCCCCCTGGAGCTGTTTGTTGGTTAGAGTGTGGCCACCTCTATTATTCTCACCACCAAAATCATACCACAGTTCCAATTCTCTAACTTATCTGATTACCACCTCTAATCAGTGCCAGAGCAAAATGAGGTTTAGCAAAATGTGTCTTTGGGTGGCACAATATGGTGACCTTAGATTTTGCTCTAGAGTTCAGAATGATACAAATTGAAGTCTCTCACATTCTGAGCCTCTCTCCCCAAATACCACACACCGTGCCCCCTCGTTAATCACAAGTTGCTCTATAACCTCTTATGGACCAACGCCTTCAGTCACCCCTTCACACCAGCATTGGACTGCTCCCCCATCCACTTAACCTACTTGATGTATAGTTTCATTTCCATGAAATGTCATGCAACAGACACGTTGATAACATTATTTAAATACAGGTTGTTGTTCCAAGTTTGCTAATCACATTTTATCTCTATCTAGATCTATAACAACTTCTCGGGGGGAGAACCTGAACTTGGTTCTAAACCGGCAGTTGTCTGAATTTTCTTTAGGTGAGAGTGCAGAGATAATGTCTCTCTATACACTCACATTCTTGTTTCTAATTAGAAAGTGCAAGGCTTGGTTGTTCATTAGTTTTGGATAAATAACTGTAAACTAGTTAATGGGCTCGTCACAAAGATTAAATTTCTGAAAATTTTAAACACACGTTTTCAAAAGATGTAATTACAATATGCTTGCAGTGTATGCACCAACTTGGAAGGAAGCGGTTTATGTAAGTAGCCCTGGAAAGGAAACAAAATGCATGCCTTGCTTGGGGATGGTCTTCTCATATGCTACAGTGTTTTAGGATTAACTTTTCTCCCTAGCTACTTAGTTGACTAAGGTATTTCAAAGCAAATGGGCATGCTGGTAATTGTCAGTCAGCCATTGTGTGTAATTTGATTCAGGTAATTAGAGTTTCACTTGAACACATCATAACTTGTCCAAAAGGATTTTGTGGTACTATCCCTACCTCTGGGCCTGATGAGTTCCGGTTCAAGTCCCAACTGCCATGGGAAGTTAGTCTTAACATGTCCAAACAAGTTGATTAAATTTTTAAATAAAAAGACTTACTGAGATTGTGGTGTAGTTGAGTTAGGAGATGTATGCTTGTAGTGTTCCTCTCTGTAAATAAATGTAAGACTAAGTAAAGATCAGCCCTGAAATCAGTCCCCCTTTCTGAATTACAAACATACATGGTCTCCTGACATCAGCCACTATGTTTGGCAAGGCAGAGATAGCACATATTGAGAGCTGTGTAATGTTTAAAAAGGGAAAGCTTCAGATGCTGACTGGCGTTTTGATTCTCATTTGCGTTCTCACATCCCTTACTGTTGCTTCTCCATCCCAAAGTTTCACTGGTTTTAAACGGTTTAGGAAAACTAGCATATCAATCAGGAAAGTTTCTCTCCCTATGGAGGCTGCAAGTCCCTGCTGACCGTTTACAGTATTTGGGGTTTTTTTTGCAGATTTCCAGCATCTCCAGTCCTTTTTTTTTTGAAAAGGTGAAGACACAAAATACAGTCACCAGCAATGATAGATTACTAGTTTGATGAGACATATATTGCCATTCATTCACTATCACTGGTTTAAAATCCTGGAACTCACTTCTTAACAGCGTCAGAAGAGGTTCCTATTTCACAGAAACTGATGGTTTAAGGTAGTGCACCAGCACATTCATTAGGTCAATTAGGGATAAGTAATAACTGCTGGCTAAACCAGCAACATTTAAATACACAATGAACCTTCAAATAAAAAAACCCACAATAATACTTTGTTGTTAATTCAAGAACGGATTTTCTTAGTCTAGCTTTCCTCTTAAGATCAATTATTTTTACTTTTAGATTAATATTCATAAGTGCCTAGAAGTAATGGAGAGCAGTTTATTTATTATTTTAATTTTTAAATTTTATTATTTATTTATTTTATTTATTCCAAATTTATTTCAATCTTCTAGTGGTATTAGCCATACGGATAACTTTCAAGGTGATAAAGTTATATGAAGTCTTTCCTAGACCAACACATTTATCCAGGGTAAAAACAATGACTGCAGATGCTGGAAACCAGATTCTGGATTAGTGCTGCTGGAAGAGCACAGCAGTTCAGGCAGCATCCGAGGAGCAGTAAAATCGACATTTCAGGCAAAAGCCCTTCATCAGGAATATAGGCAGAGAGCCTGAAGGGTGGAGAGATAAGTGAGAGGCGGGTGGGGGTGGGGAGAAAGTAGCATAGAGTACAATAGGTGGCGGTGGTGGGGGGGGGGGCGGGGGGGGGGAGGGGAGGGGAGGCATCCAGTTCATTATTCTGATCTTTAAGGCAGCATTGTACTATTCAAATTGCACCTTTCCATTCAATCACAAAGTATGACATCTATCCTTTCACCTCTTTCTCCTCACTATCCAAGGCCCTAAATACTCCTCCCAGATCAAGCAATAATTGTATGTTTAATTTAGCATACTGCATTTACCAATTAGTATTTTACCTTCACTGTGAACAATGTGGTCTGCTATACATTGGGGAGACCAAACATCGATTGAGTGACCAATTAGGGGAACACCTCCCCTCAATCCATTGGGCTTCTGGTTGCTTGCCACTTTAATTCACCATCTTCCTATCATGCTCTGTCCTCTACCTGCCACTGTGTTCCAGTGAGCCTCAACACTAAACTTGAAGAACAGCACCTTATCACCCAATCAGGTTTCTGGAATTGACACTGGTGCTCAAATAATTCAACTCAGTACTCCAGTTGATTCCCTTCACGTGCCTATTCAGGTCTGGACCATCATTGTGTTTTTGCTTTTGGATGGAATCGTTCATTATTCTGCCTTCATATTCATTCTGGATCGATGCTTTGTCTCTTTACTACAACCATCACGTCTCCCTTTGCCTTCGGTTTCTTTCCCATTGAATCCCTACTAGCCCCTGCCCTATCCCAGCCATAACCCCTATTGTTCCTACTCACACTTTCCCATTGACAACATCATCCATCCCACCTCTACCCTCTAATTCTGAAGCATCTTGTTCAACTTGAAACATTAACTAGTTTCTCTATTCACAGATGTTACCAAACTACAGTTTCTCCAGCAGTTTTGGTTCGTATTTCAGATTTCCAGCATTTGCAGTATTGTTTTTACTGTAATACTATTGAGAAAGGAAGGATATTATTGAGTAGGAGAGGATTCAGAGGAGGTTAACCAGGACTTTGCCAGGAATGGAAGATTTGAGTTATAATGGGAGGCTGGATTGGCTGGGTCTTTTTTCACTGGTATGTAGGAGGTTGAGAGGTGACCTTATGTGGTATTATAAAATCACTTCACTTGACGAAGGGGCTATGCTCCGAAAGCTTATTTCAAATAAAACCGTTAGACTAAAAGCTGTGGTCATGTGACTTCTGAATAAAAATCATGTGGGGCATAGATAAGATGAATAGCAGTTATATTTTCCCTAGGATTGGGGAGTTAGAAATTGGCAGGGCATTTTTTAAGCGAAGAGAAGTAGGATTTTTAAAAAGACATGAGGGCGAGTACTTTTTTTTAAATAAAAAGAGTGGTCAGTATGTGAAATAAACTTCCAGAGGAAGTGGTGGATGCGGGTATGGTTGCAACATTAATGTACTTATCCAAATGACTTTTGAATAAGAAGTGTTTGGAGGGATATGGGCAGAAGGGACTTGTTTAATTTGGGATTATGATAGGCATGGAATGGTTGGGCCAAAGGGTCTGTTTCCGTGCCGTACAACTCTATGACTAATCATTTAGTAAATACAGATCCAAAAGTGTCACATTCACTATTAAAATGCAGTCAGGTTCTAAGTATTTATCAGTTCAATAGCCGCATGGTGAGCAGGGAGAAATACACTTGAAGCAACTCAGCATTTTGGAGTCTAAAGTGTGATTAGTTCAAACTTATGGGAATCAGAAGACATAACATTTATTATAGTAGATTAGACAACTTGGCCACCTGATTCAACAGATGGCACTTCCAAAGTCCCATCAGCTTCCAGAGTATTTAATCACCTTTGTCCATATGTATTTCCACTGCCTTCAGTCACATTCTGAAGCAGATGTTTATCCAGCTTTTTAAACAAGTTAATCAACATGGATTTATTACTGTTATGTGGATAGTTGGAGTTTTGCTCAATTTATCTTTGAACGAAGGAACACTGGAGAACCTTTCCTCAGGAGATTAAATCAACTGGGTACATTAAACTTTTACTTCTGAGACAATTTCTGTTTGCAGTGTTCTTTAAGCAAAAGATAGGAGGGAATAAAGGTAGAGAAATAGGGCACCGTCTGCTGAAATCTTCTTTAAAATATCTTAAATCACTTCTATGAAAAGCAGAAGGAGATTCTGTGCTTCCGAGAACTCCAAATTCTCCTTTAAAAACTGCATCTATGTAAAATACACTGCCTTACTCACTCCAGACCACAGGTAGCATTAGAACATGAGGGACTGGCTCCAAATTGGATGCACTGCATATTTTTCAATCTAAATTAAGCCTTTGCTTGTCTCCAGATACAGCTGCATTTCCCAATCACAGGTGTTGGGCCATAAATCTAATGAAGTGTCTAGTTAACCTCATTTTGAAATCTCACAACATTTCCTAAGCAGAATGACTGGATGTGTGGCAGCTGAAGTTCAGCTTTTTTAACCAATGTTTCAAGAGTCGCAATTGTACTTCCATTTTTTTATTAAACAAACAAAAAAGGTGAGCTTGTCCCCCAACAAATGTTCTATTGAGCAGTGAGCTTTTCGGTAAACATTTCCCAAAACTATGACATACATTGCTAAGCTGTCCCTAGGTGGTTTAGTAGAAGCTAATGCATATTTATCTGCACTCAAACTGCTCCAAACGTGGGGCAAGAATTTTCATGTTTGGCACTCCATTCCAATGCAAGAAGCACACCGACATTTCATAGATCAGAATTTAGAATGCTAGAGCTGGTAGCTCTTCCTAACTTAGATAAAACAAAAGACATAAATCACACCTTGTACCACAGTCCAAAATTTATGGCTTCAAGCCCTGCTCCAGATGGACATTTCAGTGTAGTACTGAGGGAGTGCTGCACTGTCAAAAATGTTAAACCACGGCCCATCTGCCTTTCAGATAGAAAGAACAGATCCCATGTCAACATTTTGACAAAGGGCAATATTTATCACTCAAATCTACATCATAAGAGCTGATTATCCGGTCATTTTCACACTGCTTTTTGTGGGAATTTGTTGTGTGCATATTGGCTGCCACACTTCCTACATTACAATAGTGAATATACTTCCATTGAGAAGAGCACCTCTAATGCAAGACTTTACAACATTTGAAACACCAACCATTACATTTTAAATGAAGTCCTAGTAAAGTATTGCTACAGCTGCACATTACTGAAACTGCCTCTGCAGTTCTGACAGAGCTTCTAATTGATCGCATACAGTCTTCGGTAAGTTCATTCTAGCCTTGTGCAGAACGATAACCATATCACTTTTATATTTCACTTAATGAGCCTTGACGTAATTGCCCACAATGTAGGTCAATTAATGTCCCTGTGCAATTTTCTGCCCCTATCTACATAATCTGCCAACTGGCTTAATGAAGGTACAGTATTAGCATAAATGAGAAGGGGAGAGAGCGACAGAGAAATAAAGAGAGGGAGAAAGAGAGGAAGGAAGAAAGAAAGAAAAAAAAAGGGAGAAAAAGAGAAAAGCAGGTAGTACAATTTCAGCATGAAAATTCGGTATGACCATAAGGACCCTCATCAACTTTTACAGACATACGATAAAAAGCATTCTGTCTGGATGGATCATGGGTTGGTTAGGCAACGTCACTGCCCAGATCCGGAGGAAACTAGAGAGTTGTGACTTTGTGGGTGACACGGTGGCACAGTGGTTAGCACTGCTGCCTCACAGCGCTTGAGACCCGGGTTCAATTCCCACCTCAGGCGACTGACAGTGTGGAGTTTGCACGTTCTCCCCGTGTCTGCGTGGGTTTCCTCCGGGTGCTCCGGTTTCCTCCCACCAGTTCAAAGATGTGCGGGTCAGGTGAACTGGCCATGCTAAATCGCCCATAGTGTTAGTTGAAGCTTTGGCGGGTCGGTGTGGACTTGTTGGGCCGAAGGGCCTGTTTCCACACTGTAGGTAATCTAATCTAAAAACAACAACCCAGTCATCACTCAAACAACCTCCCATCCACTGACTCCATGTACACTTCACATTGCCTCAGAAAGGCAGTCAATGTCAAAGACCCCTCCCCCACCCCAGTTACAATCTCTTCCAACCTCTTCTGTTAGGCAGAGGATACAAAAGCTTAAACACATGTATCAGCGTGTTCAAGAACAGCTTCTTCCACGCTGTTATTAGACTTCTGAATGGACCTCTCAAATTTTAGAGCTAATGTCGATCTTGCTTTTTGTGCACCATCTTTGCAGCCCTAACATTGTATTCCTCACTCTGTTCAATCACCCGCTGATCTTAGCCTGATATGATTTGCCTGTACTGCACACAAAACAAAACCTTTTACTGTACATGACAATAACAAATCAAATCAAAAACTTCATTTTGTATAAGGTGAAGAGGATAACTTCAGGATCAAGGACACAGAACTTAATGAAGCTCCTCTAAAAAGTACCTTCAAGATTTGAACACCTCCCTCATTTTTATTAATACAGACCTAGGTATCTGCATCATTACATCAGAAGGGTGATGTAAATTTGCTACATGGATTTCCATTCCAAGAAATCAGTATGTAAGTAATTCTAAAACACATAAAACACCCCACCTTAAAGTGAAAGCACGCCAAACAATAACAAATCTTAAACAAAAATCATCTGATAACAACCCAATTCTTAATATCCAACTCCTTTAGTCATTTAATGATTAGATTAGATTAGATTACTTACAGTGTGGATACAGGCCCTTCAGCCCAAAAAGTTCACACTGACCTGCCGAAGCGCAACCCACCCAGACCCATTCCCCTATATTTACTCCTTCACTACCGGCAATTCAGCATGGCCAATTCACCTAACCTGCACACCCCCGGACCGTGGGAGGAAACCGGAGCACCCAGAGGAAACCCACACAGACATGGGGAGAATGTGCAAACTCCACACAGCCAGACGCCAGAGGAGGGATGATGATCACATGGATATGACATATGCAATCTCCCAGAAGAATCACTTCTTTAGGCCACAACCAGAAGGTATTAAAATTAACTGCACTAATAAATCACTTAATAACACAATCAGAACAATACATTTCAAATCCATAATTAACTAGAACATTACTTATTCCAAGTTAAACAAGGAGTTGAGTTTAAAACTATATTATAGTAGAACAGCTAGTAATCCTACAGTCAATGTATGTGGACCAATTTTAACTCCGTGATTGAACTCTCCCCAGTGTTAACTCCAACAGGTAGTGGCAAAACCAAGCACTAGCACCTCACAGATTGCCCTCACTTCTGAAATGTTCTTGGGGGAGTGGTGGGGATTTCCAGTACACCTGGTAAATATGTGGATGGAGGTGTTACAATGCATCAGGTCTTTGTCAGCACTGCCATGGTGAGTAACCTGTCTGTAATGTCCAAACATCTTTATGAATCATATAGAAGACACCAGTTGAGTGCTCTGAATCTTCTACCCTCTCCCTTTTCATACAACTGATTCTCTCTATTATTTAAGCAATGCCAATTACATCACTAATAGATGTAATTCAGGCTGAACGCAAAACCAGAGAATATTTTTTAGGCACTGTTACAAACAAGTGATACCACCAGTCACCTTGAACAATACCTCAATCTACAAGCTTAAGCCAAACGTTTGTCTCAAGATATTTTCCACTGTTCTACTTACCAGACCATGATTTAGGTTTTTTTTCTAAATTAAAAGGCTGACTGCTTTGTTCTTCAAAGACTTGAAACGCAAACTGATTAAAAAGGAAAAAGATGATCCCTAGGGCCCTGAGACAAGCTGCAGAATTTATTGTTGAATTTACTTCATCCATTTCAAGTGGTTTAGGATCTGGCCTCCAGCTTGATGGGTTATGCACATTTCAAACTGAACCTGCTAGCACTGGATCCTTATACTGTCCTTACAGTTATATTGAAAAGAGGCACAATACAAGGTACAGGGTATTGCAGTGGAGTTACAAATTATATATATTCATTTCATGGGATACAAGGGAGACTGCTGGGTGAAAACATTATACAGTTCCACCATGATACCTTCTACAGCAGTGGCTGTAAGACTGGAGTCACTAGAGACCTCTTAGGTGTGCAGGCCATCTATGGAGCCACAAGATAATGCACAAAATGCTCACCAGTAGGGTCAGCCTAATGTTGGGCAATGCCTACTGTACCAAGGAAAGGGTCTGGATCTCACCTCACCATTACAGAACCACCTGCTGCTTCAAATTGCTGAGCTTTTCGGTTCAAATGTTTTGTGAAAAGTAGTAAATAGGAGTCTGCAGTCCCTTGCTTTGGTGCACTGTCACTTAAGAAAACTTAATAGCATGGGAAACCAGTCTCAAAACTCCCTTGAGCTGCTTCCATACTGCTCTACAGGATCACAGTTTTGCAAGACTGAGTCAATCAAGTTCTATTTTAATTGCATGGAATATTGCATGGGAGTTGTGTGGACATTTTGCAAATCTGCTGTCCTCACCTGGTCTGACCCACCTGCATCTCCAGACCCACAGCAATGTGGCTGTCTTTTAACTGTCCTTGAAATGGGCTTTCAAGGCACTTTATACAATGGTAATGAGGGACAGGCAACAAATGTTATTCTTGCCAGTGACACCCTGTCTCATGAAAAAAATGATCATTTTTTAAATTCCCCTTTTATAAAAAAGTAAAAAATAACACAACCTTGATACCCTGAAACAGTCTAAATCTGTTTCCCATATGAGCTGAAATAATGTTAGCTGTTCTCTATTAACGTCAAATAAATGTCTTTTTAGATCATAATAATAGACTTCAATGGTAAACAGATTACCTACTCCATGTGTATGGTGTAGGCACTCTTGCATGCTAGCCAAATCTGCTTTCATTTCACAGACACACATTCTCCCATGACTTCCAAAACTGTCTAACACCTCGCCTCCACCACTCGCTCATACCTCATTTTGTCTATAGGCTTTACAAATCTATCACAACTCTCAAAAACATTCATTTCAATAGTAGTAAATTCTTTGATCTTCATAATCTGATCACAACTCCTCCAATGGAACATCAGGCTGACATACGTTGCCCACAGGATGAATGTAATAATAGAGCCATTGAGAATGGCTGCTGCCCTCTGTTTAAGTTGAACTTAGCTAATTCACTAGCACTTTACAAGGAACTAATTTACTTGCAAACTGGCAGTAATATTCCTGCTAAAGTAAAGTTTCAAGTCCCCTTCAAAGCAAGATAGCTGTCTGAGAACGTTTAAGAGTAGGAACGTTTCCAGCAAATTTTGAAAGGCTTGGGCAATCTGGGATTGACTGTGATGCTACGAGATTTTCTGCAGTTAAATGTCATCTTAACAACAACTTACATTTATATAGTGAACACAGTAAAGCATCCTAATGCATGTCACACCAGACTTGACACCAACCACATAAGGAAGCCTGATTAAAACATATCAACAAAGACTTAGTCAATAAGACAGGAGCAGGAGAAAGTGAGGTCTTAAGGAGCACCTGAAAAGCAGGAGTGAGAGATTGCAAGTCAGAGGGGTTTAGGCAGAGAATTCCAACACTGAATTGCTACGCATACTACTCACCATCACTATAAACTCTTCCAATTCTAAGACCCTCCCAGATTTCTGTGCTCTTCTACTCTTGGTCTCTCGTGACTAACAATCAATCATTGATTTTAATGCTTCCTAAACTCAAATTCCTTCCCCAAACACCTACAAATCTCTCTTCCTGTATGACTACTTTTTTGCCCCATGCTATTTTCATTGTTTTCTACAGTCAAAGTCAGAAAGTCAGTCAATCCTGTAAAGGGTTTTAGGACATGTCACATTTTCAGGTGTAGATATACAACTGTTGTAGTTGTCTCTATAGTTCAAAACATATCACGAAATAATCCACAAGGAAGTCATGTTTTAAAACAGAGTATTTTATTTAATTAAATCATTTGGATGTAAAAAGACACTTACTTTTCCCTTGGATTATTTCAATCACTGACGTTATTGCTCACACTCAGTAAGATTTCTAACATGGAATGTATTATTCTCTTGCAGACAGAAGTCCTCTTGTGGTGCATTGGTTGCTTCCTTACCTCTGTGCCAGGATAGCTGGGTTCAAGTCCTTACTTCTTCAGAGGTATGTAATAACATCTCTGAAGTGTCTATTTAGAAAATATCTAAATCACTCATCCACTACATTTTTCAAAATCTACACTGGACTTCATCCTCTGCTATCTCTGTCATTGTATCCTACAAACCTCCAAGACCACTGTATACCTTCAATTCTGCCCTCTGCTTTTCATCAATTCACTCTTGATCACCATATCTCCAGCTGCCCAAGCCCAATTTCTCCCTAAATGTTTGCATCTCTCTCTCTCTCTCCTTTGAAGACATTCCACTCTAAAGTCCCTCTCTTCCTATTGCAATATCTTCTGCTTATGGTTGAGGGAATCATTCTGCTTTCCAGGGAGACTGAATGTAATGATAATGCTACTGCATTAACCTAGAGGCCCAGGTTAATTTTTTGGGGTTATTGGTTTGGGGCAGGGAAGGGGAAGGTTAGATAGATTCAAATCTTGCACTGGCAGCTGGTGGAATTTAAATTCAAATAATGAAATCTGAAATTGAAAGTGAGGTTAGAGATTTAACTAGTAGCTTTATAGGAGAAAGTGAGGACTGCAGATGCTGGAGATCAGAGCTGAAAATGTGTTGCTGGAAAAGCGTAGCAGGTCAGGCAGCATCCAAGGAGCAGGAGATTCGACGTTTCGGGCATGAACCCTTCTTCGGGAATGAGGAGAGTGTGCCAAGCAGGCTAAGATAAAAGGTAGGGAGGAGGGACTTGGGGGAGGGGCGTTGGAAATGCGATAGGTGGAAGGAGGTTAAGGTGAGGGTGATAGGCCAGAGTGGGGGTGGGGGCGGAGAGGTCAGGAAGATGATTGCAGGTTAGGAAGGTGGTGCTGAGTTCGAGGGTTGGTACTGAATCAAGGTGGGGGGAGGGAAAATGAGGAAACTGAAGAAATCTGAGTTAATCCCTTGTGGTTGGAGAGTTCCTAGGCGGAAGATGAGGCGCTCTTCCTCCAGCCGTCGTGTTGCTATGTCTGGTGATGGAGGAGTCCAAGGACCTGCATGTCCTTGGTGGAGTGGGAGGGTGAGTGGAAGTGTTGAGCCACGGGGTGGTTGGTCCAGGTGTCCCAGAAGTGTTCCCTGAAACGTTCAGCAAGTAGGTGGCCTGTCTCCCCAATATAGAGAAGGCCACATCGGGTGCAGCGGATGCAGTAAATGATGTGTGTGGAGGTGCAGGTGAATTTGTGGCAGATATGGAAGGATCCCTTGGGGCCTTGGAGGGAAGTAAGGGGGGAGGTGTGGGTGCAAGTTTTGCATTTCTTGCGGTTGCTGGGGACGGTGCCGGGAGTGGAGGTGGGTTGGTGGGGGTGTGGACCTGACGAGGGAGTCACGGAGGGAGTGGTCTTTTCGGAACGGAGGGGAGGGAAATATATCCCTGGTGGTGGGGTCCATTTGGAGGTGGCATAAACGGATGATATGATGTATGTGGAGGTTGGTGGGGTGGTAGGTGAGGACCAGTGGGGTTCTGTCCTGGTGGCGATTGGAGGGGCGGGGCTCAAGGGCGGAGGAACGGGAAGTGGAGGAGATGCGGTGGAAAGCATCGTCAATCACGTCTGAGGGGAAATTGCGGTCTTTGAAGAAGGAGGCCATCTGGATTTTTTGGTATTGGAACTGGTCCTCCTGGGAGAAGATGTGGCTGAGGCGAAGGAATTCGGAATATGGGATGGCGTTTTTACAGGGGCTAGGGTGGTAGCTTTATATGCTGATGGTTCATAACAGTTTCCTGTAACTAGTGTCTTTTTCAATATGTAATAAATAGTAACCCGTTATACACAGAAGTTTGGCCCGTGTTTTTGGTCAACCTTAGTCTGAAAGACAGGTAAAACAGAGAATTCTGCATACTTTTTAAATTTTTAACTTTTGTGCATAATGGGGCTTGGTTGTCAGTGCTCTACCTCAATGAAACATCAGAGGAAGAAATGTTCTGTCCTTACCTGGTCTAATGTATGTGTGACTCTTGATCCATAACAATGTGCTTGACTCTTAACTGCTTCTGGAATAACCCAGCAAGGCAAAGGACATCTAAGAATAGGCACCACATGCTGGCCTGGTCAACAATGCTCACATCCCGTGACATTTGGTGATGTCATTAACCCAAGGAAATCTAAATACAAATTAAAAGTGGGCCATACCACCAGTGCTTCACTGGAGGCTCACTGATGATTTTACCTAGTATGGTGACAAAACGTTTGAAAACAAACCTTCCAGCTCAGCGAGCAAACTTACATCCAGATCAATGCTAGTGTGCTCCATGTAGAATCTTTGGTCTGCACCTTTGGTTTCATAAAGAGGGAAAGAGGAAGATAAGGAGTTCCTTTTAGTTCAGAAACAGTGTTTCTTCCATTTATTGTTTCAACACTGAAAGGAGACAAACCAATCTCTGATATTGCTCAATGTTCAGTGAAAAGCTTAGTCTGTACATAAACGTTTTTGGAGGGAATTCATTATTCACAGGCAGAGACTATGAATGAGGTGGGTGGGGAAAGAAAACATTCGTGTGTGAGAGGTATACTTTAGATTAACAATAAAAATGCTTCGGGATTACTCCCACTCTCACATAGACACTACTGAAGTAGTCCCGTTAAGCTTCATCAAGATTTGCTCTAACTCTGTATATTGTGCAGTGCAGTTTCAACACATAGTAAACAAATTTCTCCTTATCATTTGTAGACTACCACCTTCATACACAGGACTTTGTAAATGACTTTTGCCTTAAACATAAGCACTTTTAATAACAGGAAGACAGCACTAACTCAGCAAGCATGTGTCACTTCAGCAGATCAAAGATAACTGCCCACCATCTCTTAAATATCCCTCTCACGAATAAAAACAGATTTCCAAGTAACTCCGTTCTTTGTAGCTTCCACAGATTGTGCTGTATTTCAAATGGCTGCTACATTTGCCTGCAAACTATGGCCTCATTTCCTAATATTTAATTGTATATAAAACACACTGTTTTTAAAAAAAACACACATGATGAGTGGTGATCCAAACACAGTCCCTTCACTACTCAGTTGGCGAAAAAGGCAGACTTCCTCAAGTTCCACGAAATTAATTTTGCAAGAAGGGAGGGTAACCAGGAATAGAAAGTTTTGGCTTCTGTTTTAGTTGTGGCAGCATCAAAGATAAATACACATACTGACAACATCACTATGGATAGCTCAATCACCAAACCTGTCCTGATGACGAAAAACTTTTAAATGGAAATAATCTTGAGATGGCTCTTGAAGATTTCGTGCGATTGGGTCATTATTTTTCCTGAAGAAGGGCTTATGCCCGAAACATCGATTCCCCTGCTCCTTGGATGCTCCCTGATCTGCTGCGCTTTTCCAGCAACACATTCTTCACGTCTGATCGCCAGCATCTGCAGTCTTCACTTTCTCCTCATTACTTTTTTGTTTGCCAACTTCATAGAATCCCTGCAACGTAGATGCAGCACACTCTGTCCATCGGGTCTACACTGACCCTCCAAAGAACAGCCCATCCAGACTCCACCCCCTCCCCCCCCCCACCACCACCACCACCACCACTCTATCCCTGTAACCCTGTATTTCCCATGGCCAGTCCACTTTACTCGCATTTCTTAGGACTGTGGGAGGAAACCAGAGCTCCCGGAGGAAACACACACAGTCTTGGGGGAAAAGAAAAGATTGTCGAAGCCAATAGCCTTTGTAGTTTGGGTGGATGGTTACCTCATGCTTTTTCATTGCTGAAGGGCACCACATATTTGTTTCTGTTCATTCCCAGCAGTTGGTTCCCTATTTTAAAGGGCATTGTCAGTCTACTTTTACCCCTTCTGAATTTTAGTAATTGCCATTGCAAATCTTTGATCAAGAATATAACACTGGTGTATTTCTCAGACCAATGTATGTAGAATCATGCAGTGCATCTTTGAATAGCTTCATTATTATTTATGCCTCACTGTATGATGATCCCACACATAATGTGCATGCACCAAAATCTGATGGACAAGTGCTGGATATTTTTGCTGCAATACCAAAGATTCTGCCTTAGAAATCCAAGAACTCTATTGCTATTCATTGTTCCACAGGTAAATGAGAAGCCCCTTAGAAAATTGTTTATAAGATTAATAACCCCCACCCCCACCGCAAGCACAGCTGTGCATTAACCAGCTGGTGAATTATAACATGGACAGCAAAGTTAAAAGAAATGGGAAGAGGCTTGTGTGGATCATCGACACCAGCATATATCAGAAGGGCTGACTGGCCTATTTCAGTGCTTATAAGCTCTATAATATTAAGATTGCAGTGGAATTACTATTGCTATGTGGGCAATTTCACCACTTTGCAATGTCTAGATCAACAAACAGAAAAATAAATGAACAATTAAAAGTTAATCAGTATAACTGAACAGCCACTTGTTGCATCGACAAACACTCAGCGTAAATTTCTGAGGCAAGATGAGGGTGGTGCTGGAAAAGCACAGCAGCTCTTCATGCCTGAATGTCGATTTTCCTGCTCCTCGGATGCTGCTTGACCTGCTGTGCTTTTCCAGCACCATTCTGATCTTGACTCTGACCTCCAGCATCTGCAGTCCTCAGGTTCACCTAATAAAGTTCTGAGGGCCAACACTCCAGAAATGGACTTGATAACATAGATGATGTTTCCAACAATATCCATCCATTAATTTTAAATCAGGGAATGGAGGAATCGAGTGCCAAATTGGAGCTATGGTGTGGCAGTACCATCTATGAACTAGTAATGCCAAACCCCAGACTAATGTTCTGGGGACACAGGAAACCTTCTATACCAAGCAAGCCCTCTTCCTTCGCACCTATCTATTCCACCCTTCCCATCGACTTATCACAATCACCTCCTACCTTCATCCAACTATCACCATCTGACCTAGCTTTCCCCTAGCCCCAAACCCCCTTCCCCTGTTTATTTCTCCGCTCCCTTCCCCCTTCCCAGTCCTGATGAAAGGTTCTGCCCGAATCATCTCTCCTGCTCTTCAGATGCTGCCTGACCTGCTGTGCTTTTTCCAGCACCACACTCTGTCCACTCTGACTCTCCAGCATCTGTAGTCCTCAGTGTCTCCTGGCAGCATGCAACTACAGGGCTAAAAGTTCCCAAAGCCAATGAGTCAGATCTAACCTTCTGCAAGGAGAAAGTGAGGACTGCAGAAGCTGGAGATCAAAGTCTAGAGCGGGGCACTGGAAAAGTACATCATGATGTCCCCTCATCAGGAGCATTCCTGATGAAAGACTCTAGCCCGAAACGTCAATTCTCCTGTTCCTCGGATACTGCCCGACGTGCTGTGCTTTTCCAGCATCCCACTCTCAACTAACTCTCCCTGGCATCCTGCCACATCCAGTCCTGAATGGTGGTGGTTCCACAAATATTCCAATCCTCAGTGATAGGTAAGCCAAGGCAATTTGCATTAGAAAACCAAGGCTGAAACTTCAGACAGAAGTTTTCAGCTGATGCATCTTTGCCTCCTCCATTGGTCCCCAGCATCGCACCTGCAAGCCTTCAACAAATTTGATTCACTCTATATAATGTGAAGAAACACCTGAAGAAACTGGAACTGGGTCCGGATAACATTCTGGCAATCGTATTGTACACTTGAGCTCCAGAACCAGCTGCGGTCCCTTCAGAGTTGTTCCAGAGCAACTACAACTCTGGCATTTACCAACAATGTGGAAAACTGCACAGGTATGTCTTGTCCACAAAAGGCAGGACATCTGAACCCAGCTAATTACTGCCTTATCAGTCTATAATCTGTCATCAGCAAAGAGATGGAAGGTATCATCAACGGTGCTATTAAGCAGCACGTGCAAAGGAATAACCTGCTCACTGACACTCCATTTGGGTTTTGCTAGGGATGCTCAGCTGTGGACTCACTGTAGCCTTGATCTCAACATGGATAAAACAACTTGAACTCCAGAGGTGAATGGAGAATGGAGATGCCTTAACATCAAGGCAGCATTTGACTAAGTTTGGAACAAAGGAGCATGAGCAAATAGGGGTCAATGGAAATCAGGCAGAAATCTATCTACTGGATATACCCACCACAAATGAAGACGGTAGTCAACAATTACAGTCCCACATCATCATTGCAGAAGTTCGTCACAATAGTACACTAGGCTCAACCATCTTTAGCTGCTTCATAAATGCCTTTCCCTTCATCACAAGGTCAACATGGAGAAAGTGAGGTCTGCAGATGCTGGAGATCAGAGCTGAAAATGTGTTGCTGGAAAAGCGCAGCAGGTCAGGCAGCATCCAAGGAACAGGAAATTCGACGTTTCGGGCCCTGTTCCTTGGATGCTGCCTGACCTGCTGCGCTTTTCCAGCAACACATTTTCAGATCATTCACAACATCTCAGATAAAGAGGCAGTAAGACCCGGATAACATCCATTTACAAGATACATTACAGTACCTCACCAAGACCTTTCTGATAGCAATTCCCAAACCAGAGATCTCTACCTCCTAAAAATATTCAAGGCGAGCAGATACATAACAACCCCACCACCTGCAAGTCCTCATCCAAGCTGCACACTATCTTGACTTGGAAATATATTGCCGTTCCTTCAGTATCACAGGGTCAAAATCCTGGAACTCCATCTTGATCAGTATTTTGGGTACACCTATGCTCCAAGAATTTCAGTGGCTTAAGTTGGTAGCTCAACACCAGGGCAATTAGGCAAAAGCAACAAATGCTGTCCTAGCAAGTGATACCCACACTCACATGTGGAATCATGTGGTGCTTTGTGCTGAGAACATTAATTTGGAAAGATCATTAACTGTTACAATATAAAACTGAAACAGCAGATAGTGTGTTTTTTTTGGAAAACTAATTTCACTTAAAACCCCCATCACTCAAGGCATAATAAATCTGATAATCTATATGAAAAGATCTGTACAATTTTTAAGAAAAATTATTTTTGTTCTTTTTATCTAAAAAAAGGTAAGAGCACCTTTCTTCAGGCAAGCTTTTTATCGTCAGTTCCGAATAGCTATATGCACATCCACCACTGCCTTCAGGCATCTTCCACTAGACAATACAGGAGAAGTTGCACAATGGATGCTATCAACCAAATATCTGATCCTTGCTTCACTTTTCACCTCTGACCTCTTAACATTTGCAACCTTTCTTATCTTTCTCTTTTTAAAAATAGATTTCACTGTGGCCAGCGATCCCATGAAATCTGCCCTCTTGATCTACCCCCAGGAGAAATACTGCCTCCTGAAAAATTCCACTCATTTGAATCAAGGTAGGTCACATTATCATCTATTTCAATGCATTCATTCAAAGCCTCTAAAACTGTGGAAATCTTCACCTCTCTGCAGCTTCTTCCTCCTCCAGAATTATTCCAGACACATAATCCAGGCACGTACCATCTACATATTGCTTCCCAAATTTACCTTCTCTCTCTCTCTACCCTGCCAAAGACACATCTTGCAAATAGCCTTTCAGATTCATTCCTGAATAACCTTTATTTTTAAGAAATCCAAATTCTGGTATCCTGTCTTGAGGGAGCAGAGGTACACAGGAACAGCTATTGGAACATCTACAGTACTGATCAGATACCCCCGCCCCGTGACCTCAAAGCATAAGGCAGAGATCACGTTAAAGCTTTGGGGATATGGATTCAAATCACACTACAGCAGAATTTAATCTGATTAATTATAAAATAGTGAGCTACGCATATTAACAGTGACCATGACAGGGTTGTTGTGACAACCCATCTGCTTCCCTCAACATCTTTTAAGGGAGGAATCTGCTATCCTTACCTGGTCTGGCCTAAATCCAATTCCAGAAACAGAGCAGAACGAGGTGGTCGATTTTTAACTGCTCTGTGAAATATACCAGCAAACTAGTCCATGTGCAACAATGGTAACAAATGCTGGCTTTACCAGTGATGCCCAAAACCTGTTAAAGAACGAACAAAATTGAACTCTCATCAGTCACACTGTGTAGGAGTTCCACATTCAAGATCGGAAAGCTGGATATTAGAGCTGGGAACAGAAGAGTGTTTAATCTCCTTTGTGACGCTCACCGCTATTTCATACTTCCTCATTGTGTAACTCCTTACTCGTCTGCTTTGACACTGCCCTAAATATCATTGGTCTATTTTATAAATGGCTTGGCAACAAATAGAAGGCAGCATCCACATCACTACCCGTTAACAAAGAAATAGAGCACTCTCAACTATAATGACATTTATTCAAAAAGGTCTGCACATCTTTGGCCCACACTTCCACCACTTTCTTCTTCCATTGCTGAAGATACAGACTCATATCAATGCTCAACTAAGACATCAGCAGAGCAGGGAGATAAAATATTAATTTGTAGCCAGTTTATTTCAGTATTAGTTGGATGAGGTTTGGTAGCTGGTCTAGATGCGAGAAAAACATCACAAAATGTATTATTCCCCAATTAACATATCATTGCCTGATAAATAAATACTAATACAGCAGTTTCACAAAGTAAGGGTGCCAGAATCCTATACCTCTGGGGATACTGAGAAGATATGCCATGAACCCACTGATCAAATTCAGAATTTTCTGCATCTGACGACTTGCTGTTATTTTACTGTCACTTTCTTGTGAATGAATAAAGAATCCTTCAGAAAATGGGACTCTGCTCCCAGAGAGGTCATCAACATTTGGAGTGAATCCCAAAGTGTTTGCAGGAGTGGGTTCATCCCTGGGAACATGTCAGTGTTTGCAGGGTAGATGTTGAAGGCTCACTGGTCTCCTTGGGAGTGCATATGTGTTTGGGTGGGGTGATTGGGGGGGGGGCGGGGGGGGACGGGTTCAGGATGTTGAGAGTACTGTCAAAATGTCAGCGCTCTCCTGGCAACAAACTTCAGAATTGACCACTCAATGCAAAGCCAAGCGCCAGCAAAAGGGACCAATGGTATTTTGTTGAGAAAGTTCCAGTTGTTGAGAAACAACAGTATTCAGAGACAGAGTGTGTGCACGAGCCAAACAGAAAAGGGTTATCAGCTCAAGTTGACTGGAGGAGTATAAAGAGAAAGCCAAGTGGCACTAAGCTGTCTGGCAATTGTCAGTGATGCTGGAACACTGCAAACACAAAATACTGGCTACCGGAAGGAGGAACAGCGCTCCAAAAGCTTGTAGTTTCAATAAACATGTTGGACTATAACTAGTTGTTGTGTGATTTTTGGCTCATTATACAAGGACAACTTGCACTTACATAGCACCTCTAACACAGAGTAACATTGCTAGGAAACGACCTGGAATATTTTATCATTCAAAATTTGTTAGCAAGCTTGAGAAGATGACATTAGGATGAGTGACCTAAAACTTGATCACAGGAACATTCTAAGGAGCACCTCAAAGGGATGGCAAGAAGTAGCGACAAGAGGTTTAGAGAAGGAATTTGAGAGTTTAGGGCCCAGGCGCTGGTGGAGGAATGACTAAAATTAGAGACACATAGCAAGACAAAACTAGAGGATCTCAGATATTGGAGGATTACATAGAAACATAAGAACATGGAGCAGGAGTAGGCCATTCAGCCCCACAGGCCTGCTCCACCATTCAATACAATCATGGCTGATCTCACCTTGGCGTCAATTTCACTCTCCTGCCTGCTCCCCATAACTCTTTACTAATTATAAAAGTCTGTGTATCTTCTCCTTAAATGTTTTCAGTGTCCTGGGACATTCTGGGGGAGTAATTTCCAGTTTCACTGTCATTTGAGAAGCCACTCTTTTTCTGCCTTAAATACGCCACTCCTAGTCTATGACCTTTCACATTCTGAAATACTGTTCTCCAGCCCCTGAACTCAAAGATGGTGTGCATGTTTGTTTATATGCAGCCATGCAGGAATTTGAGAACAAGAATGAGAATACAGATACAATTATTTTTTATTATATTGCTGAAAGATCACAAAGTGTTAAATTGCCTCTGGCTGCAGTGGCTGCTTATCAGTGGAATAGTGAGGAGAGTGAAACCACCTGTTTTTAAGGACTGTTTCTTGCTCAATACTCACTGGAGAGAAATAGAATCATGAAATTATTAAGTCAGTGAAGGCAAGTAAGAGTTAAATTCATCGGGAATTTGTTGCATCTGCCGAGCGATCCCAGGAGTTAGCCAAATATCTTGGCAGGCCCCAGACTGCTCGAGTAGATCTTTCATCATGTGTTCCTGGTACAAAAGCAGATTGATGTCCTTGTGTCTATTTAAAATCATATTATGTAATTGCTTTGCCAATATTGCATGTTCTCTAATTGTACTTGTCATCATCATAGGGCAGCTCCTGTTGATCAACACCATATTTGCTTTTTATTGCTGTGACTTGCACTGAAATAGAGTTCAGGCAGTGTAAGTAAATCTGTGTGCATTATAGAAATGGGAGTCTCTTAGAGCAGTTCTATCTTGGTTTTTGCTCCCTCATTTCAGGTAGTGGGATTGTTGGCCTGGCTCATGAGTTCTAGTCCCCACAGTCAAATTTGAGCCAACCACCATCTGGTTCAGCTACCCTCTGTGCTACAGATATAAGGAGGCAACAATAGATTGGAAAGAGTATTGATAGCAGGGGTCATTGACAGAGTACACTGAGCAATGGTCAGAGCATGCATCATGCATTCATCTTCCTGCTATGATCAAACAAAGAAGCTGCAGCAACATATACAGAATAGTCCATTAGAGTAGCTTTTCAGGCCTCACACTCCCTGAAAGCGCTGTGCTGGACGAAATCAGCAAGATTTTGGCATTAGAAGCACCAAATAAACTGTCTGATATGTCCAGCTGCTGCCAGATAACTGCCTCTACCATATTGGAAATGAAACAACATGAGCTCAGAAATGATGTCGTCACTAAATCCTTGCCAAAACAACTGACTCTATCAACGATCTGGCTCAGAATAGGTAAAGTGACGAATCAGATGTAGTCCGCAGTCACAACAATTCTCTGTGGGTTTTGTTTTTGAGACCTACGAGTGCAGTAACATGGTTTGTACGGGTACGATTTGCATTTATATTGTACTCATCATGCTCACAAAAACAGAGGGTTTCTTTCCAGTGAATAATGGAGAAGAGTGTTACACTTCAAGCAAAAAACAAAAGTGGGACAGAGCAGACAAGCTGGCATGAACAAAAAGGAATGCAGAGTCGATAGGAAGACAATTCAGTATGATGAGTTTGGAAAGAAATCAGACATTGGACAGAGAATGGTATAGAATCGGTGGAGCCAAAAGGAGGCAGGGGTCGCAAGAGTGATGTTTGTTTACTATCAGTAATGCCTGGTGTGTCCATGTTTATGAATGTAACTTCTACATTCGTGTAAGCAACATATTGGAAACTATGGATATAACTAAAATAATGAAGTCCTAGAGAGGTATCAGGGACTGTGTTCTACACAAGAGAAGTATTTCTTGGAGAGAGTTCCTAATACACAAATGGTCATGATTTATAACCTCAGCAAGTTACATGGGGTCCCATAGACCACAAGTAAAATTCTAAACCACGTTCCTAAAATGTTTCAAAGTTCCTGAATATAAACAAACAGATGGTAGATCTCCCGAGTCAGGATTTATTCAGGTGACGATGCAACAATATCAAACACAAAATCCTTTCAAACCTCAGAGTCCCAGAAAATTCAAAACGGGACAGAACTGGAAAAGTGGGTACCCATTTTCCTCTGCTTTGGGCTTCAATTACTTGAGGTTAGCAGTTGCAGGACATCTGCAGGCCAACTTGCAGCTTTCCATTTCCCACATTGGCAGACTGTCTGGGGGTGGGCAAGATGCAGACAGTCAAGCTCTGTACCATGTCAGCCACTGGACTGAAAACTGTCTAGACACTTTTCACATGGTTGCAGCAAACTGGAAGGGGAAGAGGAGGAGGTGGTGGTGGTGTGTGTAACGACCCCAAGTCTCTCGCTGAAGTGACCCGAAGGGGAGACAATTCAAGGGGTGCAAGCCAGCTGAGGCACTTTCTGAAGTCCTCCCAAATTCAGGTCATGTTTGAACAACTTACTTGCGTCTCGTCTCAAGTGGCAATCTGCCAACACGTGCTGGTAAATTTCCCGACTTGTTGGCAAGTTTTACAGTTACTTTAAGCTGACTGAATATCAACACAAAACCCTCACTCAGAACAAAGCCAAAATGACTTAGTGAGCGAAAATATAAAAACAAGAGTTCTCACACCTGAGGCCAAAGCTTTGATAGGGCCCAGACAGACGGAACAACAGGACTCTTTTCTATAAAAGAAGACTTTGTTTGACCTTTTCCCTAACTGGGAGACAGCCAGCACACAGAACAAAGCAAGCATCACAACACAAAGCAAGCAAAATGTCTCTTTCCTCCTCCACACAGTTTCTTTTATAAAACACATACATACACAAAAAAAAAGTAATAGGCAAAATTAAAATAGATCTTTCTCAGCTGCTGATGTAAACAGGAAACATTGAAAGGCCTAACTCAAGAAGTGAACATACAACCATGATTGCCTGGCAACTTTGAGAAGACACCAGCTGAATGTCTTAAGCATGAACAGCTCCAGCTTTAGAGTTATGCAAGGGCTTCAGGATTCTAAAGCAATCTTGCACCGATGTCCCAGTACTGCACATAACCGAACATAAATAGCAGAATGTGGGTGGAGTTTGAAAGCTAGAAGACTCACTAAAGTGAGACTCTTAGGAAAAAAAGCACAAGACATGGATATGAATAGACAAAGAAGAAAGTTTAGTCTTTACTTAAAATATAGTTATAAGCCAGAGCCTGAAATATCAAGGATTAATACTTTACACAGTAATATATTATAAATTGTATTTTTTCATTCATTCATGGGATGTGAACATCACTGGCCCGGCCAGCATTTAACAACTGTGTGTCAACCACATTGGTACTGGTCTGGAGTCATATGTAGGTCAGAGCAGGTAAGGACAACAGTTTTCTTCCCTAAAGGAAATTAATGAACCAGATTTTCTTTCCCCCAGTAAACATTTCATGGTTACTATTAGACTCCTAATCCTAGATATTTTATTAAATGCAAATTCTACCATCTGCCATGGCAGGACTCAAACCCCGGTCCTCAGAACATTACCAGAGTGTCTGGATTAATAGTCTAGCAATAATCCACCTATAGGTCATCATCTCCTGAGTGTGACTTCAAATTCTAAGCCTGAAGACAGTCGAGTAGTCTGTCTTGAACTCTAACTCAGTGTGGCAACAAAACACATGATAAAAAATATAAAAGAATACCACAAGGTGAGAGAGAATTACTGCCCATGATTCAAGCTCTTGACAGCAACAAGGAACATACAGCAAACATAGCACATGACAAGTTCACACAGGATACCTCCCATCACTTAGGTGAACTTTGTGGTTCTCCTATTCTAGTCTTTCCTGCATTTCTAATTCCTGTTGTTCCACAACTGATTCCTTGGTCTGTAGTTCCCAAAACCCTCTGCTAAACATTTCCAGTCCCCTCTCTTTCTTCTTAGGGTTAGTTTACAGGTCAATCTCCTCAACTGTTACAAGGTTACAGGGATAGGTGAGTCTGAGTGGGATGCTATTCAATGGGTTGGTGTGGACTCGACAGGCTGTAGGGATTCTACGATTCTATTTCAAAGCAGAGGCTGGACTACCACAATTGGCTTCTATGACCTCAAGCTAAGAAGGGTGGAGGAAAGTCAGCCAGGATTCTTGCTCCAGGTTTGTTTGACTGTTGAAAAGTGACAACATGCATCAACTAAAACAATTTGCCTAGATATAGCATCTTTATACTTGAAAGGAGCAAAAACTCTTGCAAAACCACGCGGGTAGTAGAAAAGTTGAACAAAGAAGAGTCATTTGCTCTTGAAATGTGGGTGTTGACTCGACAAAAAAAGGTTTAAAAAGCAACTAAACAAAGGTAGAAAGATTTAGAAGCATTTTAGAACTTGGGGGCTATATAACTAGAACAACAGCTGCTATTAGTGAAATGAAGGAAATAGGTGATGCAGCTGAAGCCAAAATTGGAGGCACAGAAGGTCTGGAACAGATAGCGACTCCATGGATTTGGAATGGAGTCCATGGACCTTTCCATATTTGAAAACAAGGATGAATATGTTAAATTTTTTTTTGTACCAAAAATAACTACATCCTCAGTCCAAAAAAAAACTATCAAATTGTCAACATAAAACCTTATATTCTGGGAACCCAAGCCCTAGTTAATGCAATCTCTGCTCATAACCCAATCCATTGCCTGGGTAACATTCTGAGCAGGTCATGGCCCTGGAGTGATACCTTTAGGGAGGGAGGGCAGCTTCAGTGACACTGAAGTCTTTTTTGGAAAAGGATTTGAAGGAAGAAGAAAACTGACAAGAAGCAAAAGAGTGGATTTTCCACATTAAACCAAAACTAATTTTACATTTATCTGTAGTTTCAACTTGTACCTCAATGCTGCTTTTGAAATGGGTACGAGACCCAAGTGAAACTATTAGTACTGGCTCAGCTACAATAAAACTTTCCCCTTAAACACAGCAAAAATAACCTAAACTGCTTCAGGAAGGGTTATCTTCTCGACAGAAAGCCAAAGTATACTCGTGCGTGAGTCAGGGTTGAAAGGCAATCAGATCTCTTTAACATATGCTGACTACTCTCCTCGCTTGGCTGCCGTTACCTATCTGCAGAAATCTGATATTACCTGCCAGCCATAATCTCAGAGTCATCTAAGTATGCATGACTCACTCCAATAATTAAGTCATTATGTGGGGCTTTCAGCTGAACTAAAATAATCATTTCAATGCATCCTCTTTTGCCCTCCCTCAAAACCAACACCAGCCTATCAGCAAGGAGATAGCGACAGGCATCTCCACAGACTATAGGACCCCAGTTCTAATAAAGATGAGTCATTCTCTGGAACAAGTATCATTCTGGGAAACAGGTCCAGACCTCTGACTCCATGACAGATAGTGGGCTCCTGATTTCAGTCAACACACTGCCCTTTTTGCCAAATATGAGTGAGGCACTCTACGGGAAGAGCAAAAGGAAAATGCACTTATAGATATCTCTGTTTCAAGGTGGCTACTGACTTTTGGATACAGAGATTAATGTCCCTGCAAATGGCACTCACTCACTTTCCCTTTTCAGACTGCGATTGTTCAAAGAAAGGAGAAGTGATCTCTCATATGTGGTAATGTTCCACACTGGCATGGGGGAAGCCCAGAGTCCTGGGTCATACAAGGTTCGCCAAAGTGGGTTGCAAACACTTCTAGGGCTACAATTCTGAATCACTACCTCTGATTACTCCTTTAGGACAACACAAAAAAAAACAAACTAAACGTAAAACTAGAACCTGATCTCAGTACTGTAAATCTAATAGTGTGTACAGTGCAGAAGAAAACATATTGAATCATTATTTGCAGTGTGTACACTCAAGCTGCACTTTAACCTTAGGCAAAAGTGAGGACTGAAGATGCTGGAGATTAGAGTCAAGAGTGTGGTGCTGGAAACGTACAGGTCAGGCAGCATCCGAGGAGGAGAGTCAATGCCTCGAGCAAAAGCCCTCCTGATGAAGGGCTTTTGCTTGAAACATAGACTCTCCTGCTCCTCACATGCTGACTGACCTGCTGTGCTTTTCCTGCACCACACCCTCGACTTTAACCCTAGCGCAAAGTGACCCAGATACAACTTCAGTCAATCGAGACTTTTGAGCAGTTTTCACTGAGCAGACATTTTTAAAATCAAAATTATTCAAAACGTGTTATGAAATGTCTGGGGCAGATAGGACTTTAACGCAGATCTTCTGACCTAGAAGTAAGGACTCTACCACTGGGCTAAAAGATCCCTCTGAATATATTTGTATACTGGGTACACCAGCCAATGAAGTATTTTTAAAAATTTGATCATAAGATCTGGGCATTGCTGGCCTGGCAAACTTTTGTTTCCCATCCCTAATTGCCCTGAGGGTGTTAATTGTCACATTGCTGCAGGTCTGGATTTACATGTTAGCCAGACTGGATAAGGCTGGTAGATTTCCTTCCCTGGAAGGGCATTAGTGAACCAGATAGATTTTTACAATAATTGTCAGTGATTATATTGCCAGTATTAGTTTAGCTTTTAGTTCCAGATTTTTCCCCTAATTGGAATTCAAATTTCACCATTTGCCACAGAACACCAGTCAGGGGTCACTGGATTACACATTAGTTTGACTGAGGCAGTAGTATGGTGGCAATCAAATATATTACAGAGTGCTCTCACTCTTTGTTAAATAGGCAAAAATGGTGGCCAATTTGCATACATAATGCAAACATTTGCATACAAGATCCCATAAAGTTAAAGTCTCCACAGTCCCAGGGGACCATTGGGCTACTCGCTTAATGGTTTAACCACAGGGTCACCACACCTCAGGTAGGGAGGCAGATTGAAAAGGAGAGTCCTTCATATTAACCTCAACTGGTGGAGGTATTGAATGCTCACTGCTGGCATCATTGTGCATCACAAATCTGCCATCCAGCCAACTGAGATAATCAATGCCATGGTAAGGGCGTGGAATGCCCCATCTGCTAATGTAGTCAACTCAGCCACATTAGGGAGATTTAAACAATCCTTAGATAAGCACATTAGATGCTGATGGGATAGTGTAGGAGCACGAGCTGAGAATAGTTCACGGGTCGGCGCAACATCGAGGGCGAAGGGCCTGCTCTGCGCTGTATTGTCCTATGTTCTATGTCGCAAGCTCCAATGAGCAAAAGGCCATGTTAAAAATATCTAGCTATTGAAGTTTGTTATAATATTAATTGAAGGATAATTGCTGCCCAATCACCACTGAACGAAATTCCATTGCTCTTCAGATAGGGTCAATGAATCCCGATTAAGTGCTTCAAGTATTTACGTTTTAAAACTGTGATATCCAGCAACATGTCACAACTGTCAGCCTACAATACATGTGGAATTCTATGCTACAAACCGTCACTTTCAGACTCAAAGAAAAGTTGGTATTTCCTCAGCAGTTAAGCTGTTCGAGTCCGATAAATATCCAACTTTGATTTATACACTTGAAAAGAAGTTTTAACTGTAACTCATGATTGACAGGTGTTCTTCCTGATGAAGGGCTTTTGTCCTAAACGTCGATTTTCTTGCTCCTCGGATGCTGCCTGACCTGCTGTGCTTTTCCAGCACCACTCTAATCTAGACTCTGAATTCCAACATCTGCAGTACCCACTTTTGCCTGGTGTTTTTCCACAGACAGACCCAATTGTTCTGAGGAAGGGTCACTGCACCCAAAACATTAACTTTGATTTCTCTTCACAGATGCTGCCAGACCTGCTGAGCTTTTTCAGCAATTTCTGTTTGTTTTTGAGCCAATTACATATTCAGTCATGGTCCTGTTTAGCATGGATGTTTCAGGTCTTTAAAGGGGAGGCTTCTTTAAGCTACACACACGAGCTTGTAGATCAAAGGACAGGTTAAAAAAAATCAAAAAACATTAAAGTTAAATAATACAGCACAGAAAGAGGAGGCCATTTGGTCCATCTGTAGCTTTATCAATTCTTATAGGATATGATTTGATGAATCCCACTCCTCCACTTTCCTTGTATCCCTGGTGTTTTTTTTCCCCTCCTTTTTTTTTTGAGTAGTTTCCTATTGAATCTGTGTCCACCACCTTCCAATCCTAACCACCTGCTGAGTAAGAAAGATCTATCCTCACATCAGCTCTGGCTCTTTTGTCAATCACTTTAAACCTATTTTCTCAGTTGTCAAAGTTCCAAGCAATGGAAATGGTTTCTATTTGCGTATTGGATCTGAACTCTTGGTGATTTGAGACAACAGGTCAGGGAGAGCTGGTTCATCGATTTTCCTTCAATTCTGTAGGCAGTCAGTAAATCATTGCTGTAGAGATAACAGACCAGAAATTGTACTGCCTTCGAAATTGCAGTTTGATGTACCTTACTCAAAGCACGATTCACCTCAATCTCAGGTTGTTTACGGGACCCAGTCAATGGCTCTTTCATCATCCCCAACCTTTAATTAGGGTCAGGAGTTCTATGGACACCAATGGCCACTCCAACCAAATAGTGGTTCTTTGTGCAGGAGCTTGCACAGTGCATTTGTGAGGCTTACCTAACTGTAGAGACATCATCATACTGATGCCAGGTCCTGTTTTCAGTGTACATTCACACACATACCCAGCAGGGAAGCTTATGCATTGTAATTCAAGACACTGTAATAATTTGGAGAGGAAGAGGTCATAATTGATTCCAAATTAAGATCCACTAACTCAGCGAAGGACTGAACTTGGATCTGTTGCAATCCGCAGCTCAATTCCAGGCAATATTTTGCAGTGACCACAAGCAATCGTTCCCTCAAAATTTTCAACACAGCTGTTTAAATGTTCGCCCAGATCTCCTTTAACAAAAGGAAATGAACCACAAGGTTCAGAAGGAACCAAAAAAAGCACAAGGTTTTAAACAAGAGTTATGCCAAGCTTAGTAAGTGCGTTCAGGATGTTGCTATGACCTACAGTTGAGTATTGTTGCATAGATGTCACAAATCTGAAGTACGTTAGGAAATCAAAAGGCCTAGATGCATAGTGAATTATTTCCCTGTTGAATTTTTATTACGCCAGTTCCATTAGCAACGTTGTGCACACTCCAATCTGCACAATCACCCATTCATACTGCAGACCACAGCAGTAAACCACTTCCCCCTCCTCCACGTGTCAACACACAAAAGGGTGTTTGCAATCCAAGCACGAATTCTGCCATTCCTACTTTCCCAGTGGACAAATCGCACTCTCAGAAAAACCATGGTTTGGAGTAAACACCATAAACTCAGTCACCCCTAAAGACAGTGCAAGATTAAGGCAGCCGTGGTCAGCAGGTTGCACTCTTGTCTCTGTGTCAGAGTTTGTGGGTTCAAATCCCACTCCAAAGACTCGAGTGCAGACTGTCAGCTGACAATCCTCTACAGTATCGAGCAAGTGCTGCACTGTCGGTGGTGCCATTTTCACAGGTGAGACCATAAGCCGAAGCCATGTCAGCTTTCTCTGGTGAACGCAAAAAAGGTCACGGGACAATTTCGATAAAGAGATGGGATGTTCTACCCAGTATCCTGAGCAATATTTTCTCAAATCAAAATCACAGGGCAGATGATCAGATCAAAGTAAAGAGCAAAGTACTTCAGATGCTAGAGATCTGAAATAAAAACACAGAATGCTAGAGAAGCTCAGAAGATCTGGCAGCATCAGTGGAGAGAGAAACAGATAATCGTTTGAGTCCAAAATGATTCTTCTTCAGACCTGATTATCAGACCACCTTGTCTGACAGAATTTCTTTTGCAGAAACTAGCTGCCACGCTAAATCACATTAAATGGAGGCAGAGTTCAAACAAAGTACTTCATTGGCTGGTGAGAGATATTGTAAAACATGTCGTATAAATGATATTCTTTTTCCTGTCTTTACCCTGAGCCGCGGTGCACATGTAACAACTTTACAAAACATTAAACAAAGACTTTGTTACATGCTAATGGCAGAAAAACATACTAATAATGAAATGCTCTAGATAATTTCTAAATGGGCACAGCCACGCATTAGTTTAATTGTGATTCCTGTGTAAAACAACAAGAGACAACAGACAAACAGAAAAGGAGGTTGTCGATTGATATAGCACCCTAACACATCTCCCAGAAATTCCTCCATTATTTTAAGTGCAGTGGTTATTATGTAAACAAACACTCAGGCACTTTGCATACCACAAGATCCCAAATACAGAATGATTTCGTTATTCTGATAATTTGCGACTTTGGCAAATTGTTGGTGAAGGTAATCGGAGGATTCTCTGTTTGTTTTCCATGGGATAATTAACCTGAACCTCAAACTCTCAAACAAGGACAGCACGGTGGCTCTGTGGTTAGCACTGCTGCCTCACAGCACCAGGGACCTGAGTTTAATTCCACCCTCAGGTGATTGTCTGTGTAGCTTTTGCACATTCTCCCCATGTCTGCCTGGGATTTCTCCCAGATGCTCCAGTTTCCACCCACAGTCCAAAGATGTGTGGGTTAGGTGGATTAGCATACTAAATCGCATATTAGATAAATTAGCCAGAAGAAATGCAGGGTTACGGGTAGGTGGGATGCACGCTGGAGGATTGGTGCAGATATGATGGCCTGTTTCCACATAGTAGGGATTCTGCTGAGAAAAGAAAAAGTTAATCAAAGTAGATGGGATCTTGTTAGACAATTTAATCTGAGAAGGTGATGGTCTCCCAATACAACAGAGGGGTCAGCCAAGGTGATATAGAAAGTTCTGAAATGACTTGTTCTTTAAGTAACACGGATGTAATCCACAGGTCATACCAACAATGGGGTTTCATTCTGAATATTATCAGTGACCCAATCATGTTAACTCAATAAAGTCACCAGTTAATTCGTCAACTAATTAAACTGACCATGACTTGAGTCACTGACTAGATGGCAGATGAATTCAGATCAAGGACTCAACTCCTATTTTCTTAAACAAAAAGCAGAAAATGCTGGAAGAACTCAGCAGGTCTGGCAAAGAGAAAGCAGAGTTAAGATTCTTCAGAATAGATTTTGTTTAATGCCCGAAAACATTTATTATTCCTGACTCTTGACGCACTGGTGAAACAGCTACCCTCTGAGCAACAACTTGGATTTATACTGCACTTTCATGGAGTAAAATGTGCCAAGGTCCTTCACTAGACCATTAAAGAAAATTTGGCTCCAGAATCTTATAAGATATTTAAACAGGTGACCAACAGTTAAGTTAAAACAAGGAGAGTCATAAAGGGGGTGGGGGAGGGGAAAACAGAGTGAGAGAGAGAGAGAGAGAGAGAGTGAGAGAGTGAGAGAGAGAGAGAGAGAGAGAGAGAGAGAGAGAGAGAGACAAACTCCAGTATTTGTCATGCACAAGTCCAAACAGAAAGTCAACATCAATCGATCAGTGATTTGTGAGATGCATCTTCACAAATTTGGATTCCAGCCTTACAATGTCTGCACCATGGAACCCCTGTTCAGCAAATACAAGCAGCAACTTGTGCTCATTATATTTTCTCCTCCTTAACAGAAGTGTACTAGAGTTTTGTCTGTTGTCAACTCACCCATGTTCAGTTAACTCAGTACAGAAGGGTGATCTAAAGGGCTTTTGTAGGACAGTGGTAAATGTCCCTGCCTCTGAACCAGAAGGCCCGAATTCAAGCCCTACCTGCTCTAGAGATGTATAATAGCTTCTCAGAACAGTTTTATTAGAAAATATCTTGGATGAGGATCCATTTCCTTTCATGATCAGTGGGCTGCACAGGCACTGCGGTACATCATAGCACCTTCCAAAGATGACATTTTAATTTGAGCATGATACATTTCTGTTCTTATTTTGGAACTTCCTGTTGACACTTTGATCTTTTGCTGCACTCCCTCCAACTGTTTGGTTATTTTAAAATAAAGAATAGAATAAGGATCTTCCAGCTCTGCACAGTCATGACTTCACTGACCAAGAACGTTCATCAACATCATAAACCTATGTGACCACATTCACAATCTGACAAACCACGGACGTCTTTAACTCTTCTCCAGAATAACAAACCAGATTCAATCTGCTTGGCAAATGAGTAATTACTCTGCTAAAATAAGGGTTGCATCCCCCTCTTATAATGACGTCTCCTTCCTACATGGAGGAAGAGAGTAGTGTAAAGGGGTTGTGCATCATGAGAGTTAGGATCCATTTAGGGTTCCCTCATATTTTAAAGCTTTTGTTTCTTAGGTCTCCAAACTTGTACCTTCTGCCAGTTTGAAGTGCTCATTCTAAGTTACTTAGTCTTCCACAAATCCTACTTGATTAACTTGAGGTTCACTCAAACACAGCTCAAAGTGCAGTAATTTCCTGGTCCTGAACTCTTTGCATATTCCCACTTTCAAATCCATACCTCCTCATTTCCCTACAGAACCAACCCCCAACTCCCATTGTCCAGGGAGAAGCAGTCATGCCTCGAGAGTCAGAGTATTATGGAATAAAGTCTTCATCCAGAGACTGCAACGAAGATGTCTGGATGGCATCTGAATGATATACAGAGGGAATACTCCTTGTTGGATGGTATGAGTTTGCCTCCACCAGTTACTTCTACCTAATGTAGCAATGCTTATGTTGTCTCCAGGAACATAAGAAACCACATGCGGAGGCGCTGAGTTGCTACACTGTCATGTCTCTCAAAAGTGTGCTCTGCTATTTAACTGTCTTTGCTGATTTTCTACCTCAAAGCCATTTCTCACCATAAAAGGAGCCTCTAACAGAACAAAAGCTATATACTAAAGGTGTGCAATACGGCCTAGTATGCATTGCGGTTTGGTGCATTGGTCAAAATGGCTATTCATATTAACACCAAAAAGAAAACACAACAGGGATAGACAGCCTATGAATTTTAACACAGTTGGTAGAATCACCAACATGTTTTAGGTGTTTCTGACTGATTACAGGCAAGAGTTCATTTATCAGGACAGAATGAACAAGCTAAAGAAAAGAAAATGCAAGGTTGACCTAATAAAGATCTTTAAAATTAAGGAAGACTTTAATATGGTGAATACATACAAAATGTCTTTCCCCTTGTGAGAAGGGTAAAACCCAAGGCTATGGGTATAAGGTAGCAACTGAGAAATCAAAGAGAGGATTTCAGGAGACACCTCTTTGTCCAGAGAATTCTAGGGAATACGGAACAAGTCACCACAGGGAGTGGTGAAAACAAAGAAAGTATAGATACAATTCAGGACAGCCTAGATAAAAACAAGAGGCAGATGGGAGTAGAGCGTAATGCTGATAAGGAAGAAGGATGGAGGAACGCTCAAAGAGTCAGACTGTGCCTATCTTTGTGCTCTACATTCTGACACTGGTGAGACTGGGCTCATTTGTATATTGTATGCAATTCTATGAAACTGTTGCACTTATGCAGCAAATGTCTGCTTGTCCTTCTTTCCCTCATCACCACCCTTGGGGAGTTGAGGTAAGGTATTTTTATCTTTTCACAAAGGTTTTGTTTGCCAGGAAGTACAGCACTTGCTCTTGGGCATTGCGCCAATGAAGGCAGTGGGATCATCAGGTGCTAGGATAAGCAGCTGATAAAGTACGTGAGAGTCAACGAGCACAAGCACAGGGCAGGTCACCACATTCTCGACAGATTAATTCTTTATCTTTTACTGCACGAACACTCACTCAAGGCAGTTTCTTGAAAATTTAGGTGGAAGAGTAAGTTTGCAATACAACCACTGATTCTAAAGCTGGGAAACAGCTCCTCAACATGAACCTTCCTGTGATAGCTTACATCAATGTGACTACTTAGTGCTGAGACATCACTTTGTATTGTTTTAAAAAAAGGCAACTCCTGGTCTAATGATAGATCCAGCCTTCACATCTACAATACACAGAGTCTTCTACCAGCGGTAGCTGTGGGTTAAATGAAAAAGTAGGCCTGGATTGGCAGATGGGGGTACAGCATACCTATGAAGTGCAAATGAAAAGGCGAAATTTCAATAAACTTGAATTACAGGGTGTGAAGCATCTCTCAAACTCCTCCCATGATCATCTAGTTGGGTCTGGCAGAGACACCAGAGACCAAAAGGAACTAGCAAATTAATTGTTACATGTAGGGATAATTGGGTGAGCACTTGACTGATGTGTACAAAGAACAGGTAAATCACCTGGTAAGCTAAGATATTGAATGTCAATTGGTTTCTAATCACAGTTGATATTTTACTTGGGGCTAATTCTATACTTAAACAGCCAAATAAATATCGCAATGAAAGGTACGTCCTGCAAGGTCCTGACCAACACCGAACTTTGTGAAGTCTAAGTGGAAGCAAAGAAACTTTGACCAGAAAAATGAAACTCTAGACTGTCTCTGTAGCATTTAGTCTCTGGCATTTAACACCTTCCAGTCATATGTCTTCAGATAATTACTTTCTCCCAATCATCCTGCAACAGTCGACTTCTTACTATGAAATAGTCCCATAAGCATCCCTCTTAACTTCCTTAAGTCACCAAGTTTCACTGACTAGCCTATATTTTGAATATTGATTGGCTTCTAACCACAGTTAACATTTTACTTGGGGCTAATTCTGTTCTTAAACAACCAGAGAATAACATTTCTCCTAGATCCTGATCAACATTGCTTCCCAGGCAAACACTGTCAAAAAACCTAGATAAAGCTATTACAAACATATATTGATAT
The DNA here is from genome assembly GCF_020745735.1 of Hemiscyllium ocellatum. Taxonomy (NCBI): domain Eukaryota; kingdom Metazoa; phylum Chordata; class Chondrichthyes; order Orectolobiformes; family Hemiscylliidae; genus Hemiscyllium; species Hemiscyllium ocellatum. The sequence goes on along the minus strand of NC_083439.1, from coordinate 6,727,141 downwards.
ATTTACAGCAGTGGTGGATAGACTTTTGGATATCAAAGGTATTAAAGGAATTGGTGACGTGCAGGAAAGTAAAAATGTAGAATGGATACACTGACCAAGGTCCAATGGTCTACCCTTGCTCCGACCCTCATGACCTTAACTGCTAATTCATCTTAAATCTGTTTGTGGTTGACTGCTTTCACAAAGTGACTATTCTAATCACTTATGAACAGTGCATTCAGTTCAGAAGTAACTCATTTTCACATTGTGCAAAAGCATCACAACCATGAAGTGGTTTTATACTCAGCAGTGAATCTTCAATAGCACAATCCAAACCCATGAACCCTTCAATCTGGAAGGGCCAAATCAAACACTATCTTGACATGGAACCATATTATCAAGCCTTCATCGTCAGTGGGCAAATATTCTGGACCTCCCTCCCTATAGTACTGTGGGTGTACTGACATCATCTAGACTGCACCAGTTCAAGCCAGTGGCTCATCATCACCGTCACAATGACAATCAATGCTGACCTTGTGATCAACATCCCAAATTCATGAATGAATAAATTTTAAAAATAACAACATTGTTATCCAAGATGATTGTCAATTAGAAAGTGGAGACACTAAAATTATAGGAGATTCCAGTCATTACTATCTCCCTGAAGAACCTGGTCCAACATTCAATATTGGTTACTTCTGCTCTGTTCAACTTTGACTTTCTGCAAGTCAAAGAAATATGGGATGTGGTTAGGCCGGCACTTATTTCCAGTCTCTAATTGCCCAGAGGTGATTGCGAGTCAACTACATTGCTGTGGATCTGGAGTTACACGTAGACCAGACCAGGTAAGGATGGTAGATCTTTTTTCCTGAAGGACATTAGTGAACCAGATGGGTTTTTACAACACTTCACAGCAGCTACACTAAACTGAGTCAACTGATGGAATTAGCATGCTCCAAGATTTCCAAGCTGATTACCTTATTCTGCCAAAAGATGCTGAGGATAGGTCTAACTCAGAAGATAGAAACTGTTGAGCCCGTTTATCGCATTAATCCTCTCCTATAGAGGAGTGCACAGAGAATACAGGCTTGGTAGAATCTCAGTTTAGATTAGATTCCTTAAAGTGTGGAAACATCACTTCGGCCCAATAAGTCCACACCGACCCTCTGAAGAGTAACCCACGCAGACCCATTCCCCTCTCACTAATGCACCTAACACTATGGGCAATTTAGCATGGCCAATCTTTGTGACTGTGTAAGGAAACCAGAGCACCTGGAGGAAACCCACAATGACACAGGGAGAATGTGCAAACTCCACACAGATAGTCCCCCGAGGTGGTAATTGAACCCGGGTCCCTGGCGCTGTGAGGGAGCAGTGCTAACCACTGAGCAAACCGTGCTGCCCTGGCCACTTAGTATCTGGTCAGGTTGCTGTTGTAACCAATAGGTGCTGATTTCAGCATCAAGTGGTTGTGGAATGGAGATATGTGAAGTTATCACCAACACTAAGTGTCACGCCTGCACATACACACACAACATGGAAAAAAAGAACAGGAGGGTCAGACATCCTGCTGACTCTGAAAGCTGGCTCTAAGGGAGCTGGATCAGTGTCAAGGACTCTCCATGTGTGAATAAAGGGTGACTTGGTGAAGGGGTACCAGCCTCTTTGGAATTATGTTCTCCAATGATTGCACAATGATCAGCCCCATTCATGAATCGCAGATACTGAAGCAGTAAAAAAAAAGTGTCACAAGGTCAATGATGACAGAATGGCGATATGGCAACAACCTGGATGGACCATGACATTTCTCTCTCTGATGGTCAAACCAAACTCTTCACCTGCCAATGAAGGTTATCCTCAAAGAATGTTACTGCAGCATCATCAGTAAAGAGCGAATAACTAAAGGTCCAAAGCAATGGTGTGACCTATTCTGAACACACAATAGCAGTACAAAAAGACTGAAAAATCTTGAAGATGCAATTGTTGAAAGGAGAAGTATTGGTGGATGCTTGAATTGTCACTTTCTTAAAGCTAGCTTGCCTCAGTTCCTAGTGATCCTGCTTTTCAAGCCCCATCTGGGACAGAGTCATAGAGAGGTACAACACAGAAACAGACTCTTTGGTCCAACTTGTCCATGCTGGTCAGATGTCCAAATTAATCTCGTCTCATTTGCCAGCATTTGGCCATTACCCCTCTAAATTCATCTGCCAGCACTTGGCCATTATCCCTCCAAACCCTCCCTATTCATATACCCATCCAGATGTCGTTTAAATGTTGCAATTGTACCAGCCTCCAACAATTCCTCTGGCAGCTCATTCCATGCACGCAACACCCTCTGCGTGAAAAAAATTGCCCCTTGGGTCCCTTTTATGTCTTTCCCCTCTCACCTTAAACCTGTGCCTGCTAGTTTTGGACTCCCCTACCTCAGGGAAAAGACCTTGTCTATTTACCCTATCCATTTACCCTATCTTTATGATTTTATAAACCTCTATAAAGTCACCCCTCAGTCTCTGACACTCCAGGGAAAAATAGCCCCAGCCTATTCAGCCTCTCCCTATAGCTCAAACACTGCAATCCTGGCAACATCCTTGTAAATACTTTCTGCACCCTTTCAAGTTTCAAAACAACTTTCCTAAAGCAGGAAGAGTAGAATTGCACATGGTATTCCAAAGGTGGCCTAACTGCTGTACAGCCGCAACAGTCCCAACACCTATACTCAATGCTCTAACCAATAAAAGCAAACTTTCAAACACCTTCGTCACTATCCTATCTACCTGGGCCTCCACTTCAAGGACTATGAAGCTCCAAGTCTTTGTTCAGCAACACTCCCAGGACATTACCATTAACTGTATAAGTCTTGCCCTGATTTGCCTTTCCAAAATGCAGCACACCTTACATTTATCTAAATTAAACTCCATCTGCCACTCTTCGACTCAATGGCCCATCTGATCAAGATTCCTTTGTACTCTGAGGTAACCTTCGCTGTCCACTACACCTGCAATTTTAGTGTCATCTGTAAACTTACTAACCATACTTAAGCTCACATCTAAATCATTTTATATGAATGACAAAAAAAACAGTGGACCCAGCACTGATCCTTCATAAAGTTTTACAGCATGGAAACAGATCCCTCAGACCAACCGGTTCACACCGACCATAACGCCAAACGAAACTTGTCTCGCCTGCCTGCTCCTGGCCCATATCTCTGCAAATGCTTTCTATTCATGTACTTACCTAAATGCCTTTTAAATGTTGCAACTGTACCCCCATCCACCACTTCCTCCAGAAGTTTATTCCACACGCTGTGTAAAACGGTTGAGTCCATAAACTTACATTGGTGCTTATGTGACATCGGTGAGAATGTGTTACATTGTTGGATACTGTGTCTTTTGACTAAGATGTTAAATCGATGCCCTGTATACCCATTCAATTCCACTGCATTATGCAAATTGGAAAGTATTGTTTTGGTGACCTCACAAATATGTCACACCAATCAAAACAGATATGAATAAGTAATTTACGTTTGAATCGATTTACTGCATACAGAATGGCCACCGTCCTGCAACAAACTACACTTGCATAGCACCTTTAACATAATAAGTCATCCATTGGCATTTCAGAGGAAAGAACACAACAAGTGATGGGAGAATTAATAGCAAAGTTGACCATATTCTCATGAAAACAGATAGATGTGAAAAGAGAGGTCACTAGATTAGCATTCAAGAACTAAGATTCAAATCCCACCTTGGCAGATGATGAAATATGATTTCAACCAAACAAAATCTATAAGTAAAAAGCTTGCTTACTGGCGACCATAAGATACAGGAGTAAAATTAGGCCATTCAGCCCATTGAGTCTGCTCTCCCATTTGATCATGACTGATATATTTGTCAACCCCATTGTCCTGCCTTCTCCCTTTAACCTTTGATTCCCTTCCTAATCAAAAATCTGAATTAGACTTGACCTCCATACCCTTCTGCGACAATAAATTTCACAGATTCACCATCCTCTGGCTGAAGAAATTCTTCCTCATCTCAGTTCTAAAGGGTCATCCCTTCCCTCTGAGACTGTGCCCTCGGGTTCTAGTATAAACTATATAAAACGGTCATTTGATGTAAAAACCCATCTGGTTCACTAATGTCCTTGAGGAAAAGAAATTTATCGTCCTCATCGGATCAGGATTACATGCGAATCCAGAGCAATTCGATTGACCTTTAACTGTCTGGGCAATAAATGCTGGCCTAGCAAGTGATGCCTATATTCAAACATAACTTAACATAAGGAACTGTAGTTGGCCATTTAGCTCTTTGAGTTTGCGTCACCTTTCCACAAGATCATGGCCAATCTACATCAACTCCAATTTCGCACACTATCCCCAAATCCTAACACAAAACAAACTACACCAGACAGCTGGAAGATCTGTCAGAATTGAAGAGGTCAGGGAAGTGGGAGGGTGAGAATAAACAGGAAGCCAGAGTCACCATCAGAAACTCAGGAAATGTATTCTACGGACCAATATTTATACAAGTGTATGACTCAATGTAGTTGTGTGTTGTGAAGATGGTGATAAATGGGTTGAGGTAATGATGGATTACTGCTGAATTCCAGCTCGTGTTTTCCACCACTGGAGGCTGACCCTTCAGGTCTAACATATACAAAGACTGAAGAACTTTTCTAAGATGTTGTCTTCCTGGTCATGTTCTCTTTCACCATGTGTTCACTCATTTATTTTTGGAGCCCCCACTAACCCTTCCAAAAGATGTTAAATGAGAGGGACACTGTAGAAATACAAGTTATCACTGTACAAGAGGTCATTAAAATGCCTCAATGCTCAAAAGAGGACCTCACTCTCACTGGCTCTCCATTTAGCAAAAATTGTCACCATCGAAGCTAACTAAAAAGGATTAATTTTACTAAAAAGTAAATCATTGAATTAAGCAATTAAATGGATTGAGAACAAGTCGTTAACATTACCGGTGTTCCTGAATCAGCAGTGATTAACAACAACAATCTTCCTTGTATTCCTGCCTTTAATGTAACAAAGCATCTCTCAGCATTTCACAGAAGAACAGCATTAGGAATAGTCAAGTAATCCAGTGCAGAGAGATTACTAAATATTATGAAAACTGGAGCTTTGAGAAAGTTCTGTCCTCATTAAAATAGCTCGCTGTTCAAGATAAACCATAGGAATACAAGAACAGGAGGAGCTGATCTCGTTCTCAAGTGTATGCTGTTTTTCAATGAACAACAATCCAGCTTGATTTCCTATCTTCTGCTTCAATACCCTTGGGCTAACCAAAATCTATCTTTTGGAGTTTTAAAATTATTACTTGGTAAATGGCCACTTACAGGAGTGGGGCGGGTCAAACTTTCTGCCATAATGTGTGAAGAATTATTTTCTAATTTCACTTCTGAAAAAGATCTGGTCCCAACTGTTTGACTGTGCCTTCAATGCTATTTCCCCAATTTAGGATCGATTAACAGAGACTGTCATTTCCCAGTTCATCCAGAGTATCTTGAAATAAAAATTTGATCATTGAGGTCAGATACCAAATTCAACCAACACCTGTCCTTTGGTAACATGAATTTGTGGAAAAAGTGAGGTCTGCAGATGCTGGCGATCAGAGCTGAAAATGTGTTGCTGGAAAAGCGCAGCAGATCAGGCAGCATCCAAGGAACAGGAAATTCGACGTTTCGGGCATAGGCTTATGCCCGAAACATCGAATTTCCTGTTCCTTGGATGCTGCCTGACCTGCTGCGCTTTTCCAGCAACACATTTTCAGCTAACATGAATTTGCTCCAACAGGGTGACTTTACCTGATGTGGCAATGCTAATGTTAGCTATTATAACATATGAAACTGGGCATGGATATTGAGAAATTGAAGAAGCCAAGCTTAAATGCTTCCATGCTACACTGTCTAGTCACTTACTTGCACAAAGCACATGTGGAACAGCTAAGACAATGTTTAAAAATTAAAATTAGAAATCTTCTAAAACAGCTAGAACTGTACTATTAAAAGAAAAATTCAACAAAGCATGATTAATTGTTCCTACCCCTTTCTCTGACATGTGCCAATCCACCTCAAAGTATATTCACCAACTTTGTAACAGTTTCGGCTTTGCACAGTTGCTAAACTGGTGTATGCAAATTGAGTATTAAGATGACTCCTGGTCATGGAGCAGTTTTCTAGGTGTCAGCCTAATACTACGCTACTCCTGAGAGGCTAGAACATGCCTTTGTCTTCACCCTAAACACATGCCTTTTAATGGCAAAGCAAAAACTGACCTCATTGTAAAATCCATCACTTTGCAAATTGTTAACAACTCCCAAAACCAAGTAGCTCTGACCCTCTACCAGTGGATATGAGGTCGGTGGCCCTTTAATCAGTTCCTCACTATTAATATCAGTAATAGTATAAGATTACACCACGATAGTGTTTCAGTGCCAGTCTGGTCACATCTTGACTGCACCATGTGCTTATGACATCACAGCATGGGCTAACAAACTGGGTTCTACAATCTCTACAGGGTTCATGGTAACCCAGCAGCCTGTCTGCCCATCCAGAGCTTTGTACATTCTTCCCATAAACAGTGACACTGAGTCCACGTATCTTTCAACTCTCTTATTAACCCCGTTTCACATGGATGCTGTGCTATAATAAATAAGTGTTTCTTCCAATAACAGCAATTTCCTTTTGTCTGGATCACCCAGCCTCCAATAGGTAGGAGAAATGAGTCACTGAGAGTATGCTATTATTTGGGGCTGAGGGGGTCCCCAAATGTCCTCCGACATTAGGGCAGCATCCCAGCCTCTGAATCCCGTTCCAGGACTCAACGGCCTCAAACAATGTGCTCTCTAAGCTCTACAGTCACAGTGCAAGATTCCATGGAGACTCTCTCATCATTGATTCCCAGTTTTAGAATTCACTACCGTGGATGGATGTTGGATGCCCAGCAGAAAAAAAATTGAGGAAACGTTGGCCATGGAAGAGGCCCACTGTAACATGCCCAAATTGTTCTCAGCCTGTAAATCCTTCTTCCAACACATGACAATGGCAGGCGCCATGAACAGGAGAGATTCTTAGTCGTCCAGGTGATGGGAAAACAGTTGGATCTTCTCCCATCAATATCCATAGTCCCAGGCTCCAATGCACACATGTTGCCAATGTAACTGAAACCTCCTAAGTAACACACCACCGCAAACCCCAGGGGTATGTGAAAAAAAAAGTGTCACGGTGCTTCCCCCACACACTCACAGATACAACACTTAGACACACATCACAGTTACCTTGGTACAGATAACTTGTCAACGTTGCTCACTTTAACAACCCATCTAAACGTGCAGTGCCACTCTACAACAGGCAAACTATCCTACTCTGCGTCCTAAGGGTACATCTAAGTGCAACTTCCAACTGTCAAATAACACGCTGGGCGAGAGCAGTTGCACACAAAACATTCCATGCTGAATGCAGGTGGCTTTTTGACATTCCTCACCTTCCTTAACCCTCAGTTCCAGACATCCAAAATAAACTCAAAAAGGAGACACCAAACTCGAATAAAATTTGGGTTGCGTCAACAGCAAAATTCTGGAATTCACTTTTGAAATTGAGAAGTAGTAACCTTTTAAAAGACAATTTGTTCGTCTGGAAACTCCTACCTCTTTCAAGAATTATTTTTTTCATTATCAGAATTTTCTTTTGAAATCAAAACACAGCATCTTTACCTGGGGATGGTTATGCATTTCGTGTTAATACTCTGCGTGGTAATTGCTTTCTCCAACTCGTCCAACTGGCCGGTTTTCTTCAGCTTTTTCACCAAACTTTTAACCGCTTTCTCACACCATTTCTCCTCCTGTCCGTTTTGTTCTCCTTTCTTCCAGCCCAGGAGACGTTTGACAATCGGTGGAGTGAAAGGCAGGATCGAAGACATTTCCTGCACGGGCTGGCTTATTCCGTCTTTAATTTAAAAACAAACACAACAAAAAAAAATTCTATTTTAAAAAAACACGCACGCACAAACTCCGAGCCCAAGATCACGTCCCCTCAAAACTTTTCCGAAGTTCCTTCAAAACTTTTCCTCTGTCTGACTGCAGCCTGGCCGCAGCACCCCTCCTGAAAGGGGGAGGAGGGGGGCGCGAGCTGCGTAACCCTCCGCTCCCTCAATCGAGTGCCTCCGCCTATCTTGGCCTTGCCGTCGCTAAACGCACCGGCTTCTGCCCCCTCCCTCTCTCCTTTCACGTTTTACGCAAGCAGGGGAAAATTCAAAAGGGAGGAAAGTTACTTTTTGTTTCAAACAAAAAAAAGTTGCTCCTTTTTTTTCTTGTCTGCCTGTCTCTGCTGCTGAAATCACTCCGCCGGAGTTGGTGGGGGGTGTTGATGTGATCCGCCGCCCACTCTCAGATCAACTTTCGAGACTGTGTCTGATGTAAATTACTTTACAAGCCGGCTGTAGCAGAGGAGACTGAGCAGCGAGTGTTGTGTGTGTGAGAGAGAGAGAGACACACAGGGAGAGAGAAAAAAAGTGTCATTGCCTAGACCTACCCCCCTCCCTTTCAACACCAATCACAGAGAAGCCTGTGACAGCTTCACATTTTAACCCAGCCCAGAATTAGAATTTCACTGAGACTCTACACATCTCCTCAAAAATGCAGCAGTAATTTCATGACCACATTCTTAAACTGACCTGTTAAATGCTAATCAGCGAGTTGGGATCAATAACCTTTTTTTTTAATTGGGGTGTGGTTCATACTTGCAAAGGAATAGATTAATTGTGCTGCAGTTTATCATTGGAGGGAGGCAACCCATTTTTTAAAAAATTACATTTTAGTCTGTTTTCATTTCCCAAACAAAATGGTTGCTACTAAATCTGGTCCAGTTAGTTATGTTCTCACTGAAGGCTAAGAGGTTGGAGGTCTGGGTTCCCTGCTTTTCAACCAGGATTGATAGGTGGTTTGCTGACTTGTTCGAATTGTTATCTTTCTGATGGCACATTTCTCTCCAATTTTCTGGTTAACCAATTGATGTGAAACCAAGATGCCACGTGTTGCTGATCAAAATGAATGAGCTGTAATAAAAGTCTTTTTTTAGAAAAGTGGAGTTGAGGTTTAACAAAACAACTGTGATCTCATTGAATGGCGAAACAGACTCGATGGGCTGAATGGCCCACTTCTGCTCTTATGTCTTATGGCTTTAACGTTAGGCAAAACATCTAAATCATGAGCAGTACACAGGAAATATCTCAGAGTAAACAGCTATTTTAATCAGCCTGTTCAAACACAAGTATGACACACCTTTAGGCCAGGTGAACCTGGACCTTCTGCACCAGAATTGGGATGTTAACATGGTACCATGATTTACACCCACATCTGTATAGGACAATGGATTAACAATCCACTACCTTAACCTTGGGCACCACTTTGTTACACACTGATTCAATAAACTCTGCCTAAATGTTAAAGATTGTCCTCTCCTGAGTGGTCTAAGATATTGAAGAAGACAAGGAAGTTCTCCTGAGATCGCTGCGCCCAGCCAGTCGCACGTCCCACCACCCAGCAACACACTCCCCCCTTGCCAATCACTGCAAAAATAAAACCTTTCATTGCTGTTTGTTAGATATTGTCAACACTAAATGGTAATGAGTGTTGACAGCAATCAGTCGATTCTGTAAGTCAGCAAGATATGTCAATGATGTGATGAAGTATTAGATGAATGTGAGAATTCCTCCAATTGAAATGATCATGCACACAGGAATAAAAATAGGAAATAAAGCTTCATTTATACATTCACAACCTCAGGATGTTCCTGAGCATCTTACAACAAATAAAGTACTTTTGAAGTGTAATCACTATTGTAATGTAGGAAATGCAGCAGCCAATGTCTGCACAGCAAAATCCCACAAACAACTTGGTGACAATGAACAGCTAATCTCTTTTTGTGATGTGGATTGAGGGATAAATATCGGACAGGACATCTGGCACAACTCCCTTGCTCAGCTTTGAAATATCACCAATGATTTTCTACATTCCACCCTGAGCGGGAACAATGGAGCCTCAGTTAATTATCTAATCCAAGTTGTTAATGTTGTTCAAATCTAGTAAAATATCATAATTCTGTACGTATCCTTCACACCACAGTGGTAATGGCAAAATAGGAAATAAGTGTTTTTTGCATGTTTGCATTCAGACGAGCAGAAGGAGGAAACTGAAGAGAACCCCAACACATAGGAGAAGTATTAGGCCATTCAGCCCATCGAGTCTGCTCTGCTATTCAATGATCTAATAACCCTTAATTCCACTTTCCTGCCTTTTCCCTGAATCCTCAATTCCCTTACTGATTAAAAATCTATCTCAGCCTTGAATGTATTGAATAACCCACCCTCGACAGTAAAGGATTCCACAGATGCACCACCCTATGAAAAAAAAATTCTCTTCATCTTTGTCCTAAATGCGCAAACCTTATTCTGAGATCAATACCTCTGGTCCTAGAGGTGATAAAAAATGTGATGAACATTGCTAATATCTCATTGTTTTGGTTGTAAATACAGATTGATATGAATAACATTTTAATATATTTTTTCAGATGACCCACAAATAATGAAAACAAAATATTCCAGTTCAACATACGTTTTCAATTTATCTTCTTAGGATGTGAGCGTCATGGGCCAGACCAGCACTTGTTGTCCATCTCTAATTGCTCTTGAGAGCAATTAGAGCAATTGCTCTTGAATTATTGCAGCTGATGTGGTAAAGGGCCACCTAGATGCTGTTAAGGAGGGAATGCCAAGATTTTGACTCACTGACAGTGAAGGAGGGGTGGTATACTTCCAAGCTAGGGTGGTCTCTGGCTTGAAAGGGAACTTGCAGCTGTTAATGTTCCCTTCCATCTGCTGCCTTTGTCCTTCCAGGTGTGAAAGATGGTGGGTTTGGGAGATGCTGTTAAAAGGGAGTCTTGGTGAATTTCTGCAATGCATCTTGTAGGTGGTACACTCTGCAACTACTGTATGTTGACAGTGGAATGAAAGAACATTTGATGACGCGGTGCCATTCAAGTGGGCTGCTTTGTTTTGGATGGCACCGCACTATTTGAATGTTCTTAGAGTTGCATTCATTCAGGCAAGTGGGAGGTATTCCATTACATTCCCAATATGTACCTTGCTGATGGTGGACAGTCTTGGGAAGACAGGAGGTGAATTACTCAGAATACTGCATTCAATTCTGGGTCTCCCTGCCATTGGAAAGATGTTGTTAAACTTGAAAGGGTTCAGAGAAATATTTACAGTATAAGGGTGTGCGGCGATAGGAGTGTCTGGGCTGTCGGGTGTGGTGGAATAGGCTGGCACCTTTTTCCCTGGAGAGTCAGAGGCTGATGGATGACCTATAGAGGTTTATAAAATCATGAGGGGCATGGATAGGGTGAACAGATAAGATCTTTTCCCTAAGGTGGGGAAGTTCAAAACTGGTGAGAGAGGAGAGATTTAAAAGGAACCTAAGGGGCAATTTTTTCACGCAGAGGGTGGTGCTTGTATGAAACAAGCTGCCCGAGGAGGTGGTGGAGTTGGATACATTTACAACATTTGAAAGGCATCTGGATGGAGATATGAATAGGAGGGGCCTTGAGGGATATGGGCCAAAAGCTGGCAAATGGGGTTAGATTTATTTGGGATATCTGGTTGCTGCAGAGGAGTTGAACTAAAAGGTCTTTTCTGTGCTGTATCACCTATGACTCTATATCTGTATAATCCACAGCCTCTAACCTGCTTTTGTCGTCACAGTATGCATAAGGTGGGTCCAGTTCAGTTTCTGGTCAATGACAACACCCAGGATATTGATAGTGCGTGATTCAGTACAGGGAGTTCCAATGAATGTCAAGACATATAACATCAGCCGCCCAGTACAATTCTCTGAATCTCAGTAACTAAGCTCCAATATTCTGTTTCACCCCAGAATTGACCCCAGGTGGCGAACTTGTGTCAAAAAATAATCTGGGTATCGGTTTGCTGCTGAGGGATCATATGTTCAAGGTTCTCCAGGGGAAACTGAGCTCAGCATCCAGACTAATACTCCAGTGCAATGCCGAGGGAATATTGCAGTGTTCGAGGTGCTGCTGCTTCAATTAGGTGAAGGAACTATCTGTATATTCAGTTGACGAAGAAGATCTTGTGGCTATTGCAACAGGATCAATGATTTCTTCTTGTGTCGTGGACAACATTCATCCCTCAATAAATGCCAAACATCTCACTATTATTTGTGGGATCATGCTGTGCATAAAAAAACTGCTACATCCACATATGTAACAATCATGCCTGCGTTTCTAAGTCATTCATTGATGTTATGTGTTATGAGTGTTAAAACTCTGCTTAAATTCAGGATATTTCCTTTAAATGTTAGAACAAGGCAGACTTGCCCATTCACACTTATAAAACATTAGATGTGAACTTTGGAGGAAACCTTTAAAGAATTCATCTGCAGTCATCACTTCACTATGTTGACTGCAGTAGGTCATATCAAGGCAAAGTAATGCAATTGCAATTTGTAGATGTAACCTTCAGAAAACAACTTTGAGCAAAATGGGAGAAAATGGCATTATGGTAAATGATCAGCTGTGATCTACTTGAAATATAGGGCAGGCAGGTAGGGCGGAATGACCTCCTCCTACTGCTATATTACTTCCATTACAACAATGGCCTGGATTTCTTCCACTGACTCAAAGTGAGAGCTGATGAAATGAATACCTTTCAGCAACTTTACCAGCAGTGATGGTTCCACCTAATTTGAAACATTATAGTATTCTGCCATTGTCGACAGGCAGCTTGCAGAATGCTTCAGAGAACATCACCGGGACACCCGCACATAGCAACCCCATTGCCTCATGCCTGAACACTTTAACGCCCCCTACCACTCTACCAAGGACATGCAGGTGCTGGGCCTCCTCCATTGCCAAACCCTAACTATCTGACACCTGGAGGAAGAACAGCTCATCTTCCACCTTGGGATCCTCCAACCACACGGGACTAATGTGAATTTCACCAGTTTCCTCGTTTCTCCTTCCCCCACCTTATACCAGATCCAACCTTCCAACTCAGCAGCGCCCTCATGACCCATCCTACCTGTCCATCTTCCTTCCTACCTATCTGCTCCACCCTCCTCTCTGACCTACCATCATTGCCCCCGTCTTCATCCATCTGTCACACTCTCAACTACCTTCCCCCCAGACCCAGACCCTCCCAGTTATCTCTCCAAACCTCACCGGCCCATAAGCCTTATTCCCGATGAAGGGCTTCTGCCCAAAGCATCAATTCCCCTGCTCCTCGGATGCTGCCTGACCTGCTGTGCTTTTCCAGCACCACACTCTCGACTCTGATCTCCAGCATCTGCAGTCCTCAATTTCTCCTAATATTCTGGCATACCCTCATCTAAATACTCTCACCACTGACTAACTCAGTGCTCTTTTGTAATTGATCCATTGCCACATATCTTGACTTTGGCATAACAAGTTGCAGATGAAGGTAATTGCAAGAAGCATAGATGTCTCTCTGCCTAGTGTCTGATTAGGCCCAAAGTATAAGCTTTGTTGTCAATGGGCTTGCCCAAAGCCGATCTCTGATCTCTGGGCACGGCCCAGCAGGTTTAAATTCACAGTTGTTGCTTAGTTCTATGTTGAATTTTCAATAGATAGAGCTCCAGAGGCAAAATTAAAACTAATACTTCGCCAAGACAAGATCAAACTGTGTACACAATTGGAATACAGAAGACATGGCGAGAAATTGATTGGGTAGAAATGATTTTTGCTTTGCTGAGGCATTCTGAGACACAGAGAAGTATAAATAAATGATCTCTATATATTTGAATTTCAGATTTTGGTTGTCCTAGTTTAACCTGAAGTGTGCAATTCAATACTGTACAGCAACTTGAGAAACAATGTCAAGAACTTGGAGAGAGTTGCAGAAGGGTTTTTGAGGAAGGCAGCAGAGAGGGAGTCTTGTTAGAATAAGATGGTGAAAAGGAGATTAAATAGAGTTGTCCAAAATTATGAACTGTTTTAATAATATAAATAACAGGCAATTATTTCCAGTGACAAAATGATCAATACTCAGAAGACACTGAATTTAGTTAATTGCAAAAAGGATCAAGGATAAAAAGGAAGCTATACAATGAATTGTTAAGATCTACAATGTGCTGTCTGGAAACAGTGGCAGAGTCAGATTCACTAACAACTTTCAAAAAGGAATTATGTAAATACTTGAAGCTAAGAAATATTGCAAGGCTGGGAAGAAGGGATGTAGAAGTGGGACTTATCAGACAACAGTTTGCATCAGCATGATGGAATGAATGGCATCCCCCATTACTCTATTAATCTAGTCTGTAATGGCTGAGAGAGGCTTCCTCTGAAGTGGTTACAAAATTAAAGTCCTAGCATTCAGGATTTACTTTGATGACCAATGCAAACTCTGAACAACAAATTTTGTATGTAGAAACGTTTGCATTGTATCGCACCTTTCACGATACCGAGGCATCCCAACTTGCTTTACAACCCGTAAAGCTCCATTTGAAGAGTAGTGTTTTGAAATACAGTTATTGCAACAGCCAATTTGCACACAGCAAGCTCCCACAAATAACAATGTGATAATGGCTGGATCACCTGATTTTATTTGTATGATGTTGATTGAGGAATGAAGACTGACCAGGATTCACTTCTGTGCTTTTTTTTCACAATGGAACCATGGGATCCTTTAAATCCAACCAGACAGACTGACAGACAGATCGTGCTTCTCATCCAAAAAAGATTTGTCCAAAAGACAAGCACTGCAGCTCTCTCCGTGCTGCACTGGAGTGTCAGCCTTGATTTTTATGCTTATGCCCCGGATTAATCTCAATCCCAGAACCTCACGAGTTAAAAGTGAGTGTACTACTAACTGAACCACAGCTGAGGGATATATTATGTTCAGGACATTGTGGAAGTCCTTCCTAATCTGCTTAGAAGCAGTACCAGGGGATCATTTCTGCCCACCTTACCCAGTCATAAGCTCAGGTTAACTTATCCTCCAAAAGATGGCATCTCCTGTAGTACAGCTATATTGTTATTGTTCTGAATATGGAGAAAGTGAGGTCTGCAGATGCTGGAAATCAGAGCTGAAAATGTGTTGTGGAAAAGCGCAGCAGGTCAGGCATCCAAGGAACAGGAAATTCGACGTTTCGGGCATAAGTGATTCCTGAAGAAGGGCTTATGCCCGAAACGTCGAATTTCCTGTTCCTTGGATGCTGCCTGACCTGCTGCGCTTTTCCACAACACATTTTCAGCATTGTTCTGAATATGTCAATTTGAATTCAGTACTCCAGTTCCGAGAGTGAAAAACAGAGTCAACGTTTAGAATCCAGTGTCCCTTTGTCAGAACAGTGACTGGACTTGAAGCATTGACTGCATTACTGTCTCCACAGATGCTGCCAGACTTGCTGAGTTTCTCCAGCAATTTCTGCTTCCGTTTCAGATTTCCAGCATCCATAGTTCTCAGTTTTATTTTGTACCTAGAGTGAGAGTTGAGTTCACCTTTAAGATAGTGAAAGAATCCATCCACGGAGTAACAAATGCTGGGCTTTACTGGGGTGAACAATTCCTATGACAGAAAAAATAAATGAAAACTACTCTAACCTCTCTCCTTTTCCTGCTCATCCTGCAAAATATTTTTAGACATGCAAGTTGTTGATTTTGATTAAATTTCCTTTCAGAATAAAATACAACACAATGGTCAATTTCTTTGCACATATACTCCAAGTATGATATTTGTTGGCTGAGAAATGATTACAGTGTCAAGATCCAGCTGTATTTGGAACATGTATGTGAGCAGAAATGAGTTATGAGTGGATGGAGATTTGGGCTTTGAGATGGTGTACATTGGTTTTAACATTTGTGAAAAGCTCTGGGGATTTAAGGTATGTTCTGTGGTTCCTTCAAATGGGTTGCCATGGGTTACCACTGCGCTGACAATATTCCTTATTCTCCACCTATTTAGGCTGTCATTCAAACCTGTCAAAAACTCCAGTGTTCAATGCAACAATGCAATTGAAAATAGTCCCCATCTCAGCAGGTCCCTGCATCCATACACAGGTTCCTACAGGGACATCATCTGGAAACTACTAATGAAAAAGCAGGATATAGGAAAAAGCAGCTAGTTACAGTATTCTAACAGGGCACTTACATTATACTGCTCAGTATAGAACATCAAGTTTTATTCATAGGAAATTCCAGCCATTTCCGTCACCTCTTAGATAACATTCTGCCCATTTCTAACTTATTGGTGTTCAAACTTATGATAGATATGGATGACCTGAAGATCATGAAGCAAGGACTATTTATTCCACTGGCATTAGATCTTTGCAAACATGAAAGTAAATTAAAGTAGGAAAACAGAGTATTGACATAGGAAATCACAAATTAATCTCCTCATAGAGCTTGTTGAGTGTGAATTCTCTTGGTAATAGACAATGGCAGAACAATGTTCCAGATTAGCCTACATACTCTATGAGGAATGACTGTATTTTAGAGTTCAACAATAAATGATTTTCCTCTCCAGTTGGACTTCCTGAGATATTGCAGGTGATCTGGTGGCAGAGTGGATGTTCTTACTTCTGGAACTGAAGGCCCACTTCAGAACTTGCTAGCCATTGACAATGTATTCATAACGTAGATAAACAGGTTGGCTTTCAGCCATAAGTCCTTCCAACATTCCTGTGGCAGCCAGTAAGAGTGGGAGAGACTCTACCTGAACAAAGTGGCATCCCTCAGCCTACAGGCTCTTACGATAGGCTAATAATCTGTTCCAGGGGAAATAAACTAGCTATAGGAGACGGAGGTAAGTGTATCAGAGTACAACGGGATCTTGATCAGATGGGCCAATGAGCTGAGGAGTGGCAGATGGAGTTTAATTTAGATAAATGCGAGGTGCTGCATTTTGGAAAGGCAAATCAGAGCAGGACTTATACACTTAATAGTCATAGAGTCATAGAGATGTACAGCATGGAAACAGACCCTTTGGTCTGACTCGTCCATGCCGACTGGATATACCAACCCAATCTAGTCCCACCTGCCAGCACCCGGTCCATATCCCTCCAATGGTAAGGTCCTGGGGAGTTTGCTGAACAAAGAGACCTTGGAGTGCAGGTTCATACTTCCTTGAAAGTCGAATCGCAAGTAGATATAATAGTGAAGAAGGTGTTTGGTATGCTTTCCTTTATTAGTCAAAGCATTGAGTATAGGAGTTGGGAGGTCATGTTGTGGCTGTACAGGACACTTTTGGAATATTGTGTGCAATTCTGGTCTCCTTCCTATCGGAAGGATGTTGTGAAACTTGAAAAGGTTCAGAAAAGATTTCAAAGGATGTTGTCAGTGTTGGAGGATTTGATCTATAATTGAGGCTGAATAGGCTGGGGCTGTTTTCCCTGGAGTGTCAGAGGCTGAGGGGTGACCTTATAGAGGTTTATAAAGTCATAAGGGGCATGGATTGAATAAATAGACATGGTCTTTTCCCTGGGGTGGGGGAGTCCAGAAGTAGAGGCCAGAGGAAATGGTGGAGGCTGGTACAATTATAGCATTTATGAATAGGAAGGGTTTCGAGGGATGTAAGCCAAGTGCTGACAAATGTGACAAGACTAGTTTAGGATATCTGGTTGGCATGGACTAGTTAGACCAAAGGGTCTGTTTCCATGCTGTAATTCTCTCTGACTCTTATGACTCTATGTGCTTTGTCTGCCTCACATATCTCTATATGCAGAAAATCTTCTAATTCTACCTTCCTTTATCATACTGGTCATTGTCAGTGCAACATTAAGGGCCAAAGGGCCTGTAATGCATTGTATTGTTCTCTGTTCTATGAATCAGTATTACTGATCATTTAATTCTTTCTTTTTTATACTCAGAAGTGCTCTTACACACAACTGAATGTTATTTTCCCCCATACTGAATCACCCGAGGTATTTTTATATCTATTAATCACCACAAATAAGCCACCCGTGTTTTCTGATTGATTTATTTATTTGCAAAACTCATTAAGGGCATCATTGTAGATTAACTCAGATTATGTTGAATTAGACTAGATGGTTTCTGCAAATTACTGGATTGACACTTAACCAATCTGTTATGTGGGATTAACGCCAGTAAACAGTAGCCCAAGGGTAATATCACTGTTTTATTAAATCTCATTTCTGTTAAACTTTAGGACAAATTGAAAGAACCTGGACAATATCCCTTTAAACAAGTTATGTTAGTATGACCCACGTGGGGAAAGTATAAGAACATAAGGTAGAGACGCAGGAGTAGGCCATTCACCCCTCAAACCTGCCCAACCGTTCAACAAAATTATGGCTCATCCACCTTCAGCCTCATGTCAGCTCACTATACCCCTCAGCTTCCTGGTATTTCAAAATGTATCTGGCTTTTCTTTAGATACTTTCAGTGATCTAGCCTCCACAATCCTCTGGGATAGAGAATTCCAAACATTTACTCCCCTCTGAGAGAAAAAATTCCTTCACATCTCATTTTTAAGTGTGCATACTCTTATTTTGTAACAAGGAACTGAGTTGGATGATCACCCATGATCCAACTGAATAGTGGAGCTGGCTTGTAGATTAGATTAGATTAGATTCCCTACAGTGTGGAAACAGGCCCTTCGACCCAACCAGTCCACACTGACCCTCCGAAGAGTAACCCACCTAGACCCATTTCCCTTCTGACTAAAGCACCTAACACTACGGGCAATTTAGCATGACCTAGTGACCTGATTTGCACATCTTTGGACTGTGGGAGGAAACCGGAGCACCTGGAGGAAACCCACGCAGACACGGGGAGAATGTGCAAATTCCACACAGACAGTCACCTGCGGCTGGAATCAAACCTGTGAGACAGTAGTGCTAACCACTGAGCCAAATGATTTACGCCTGCTCCTAATTTCTATGTTATAGTTCTACTATACTCCCTAGGTGGAAAGTGAGGACAAGGCAAACCCCATTGCTGTTCCAAAAAGGGAAGGGAAGGTGTGGAGGCAGAATAGTGGGAAATGTGTCAGACTGGCTGACGGTCCTATCAACCACAATGGGAGGATAGAATGAGTGGGAATCTTCATTTGACGATAAAAGAAAACAATCAGGAGTATTGTTGTGGAAGGTAACATCATCACAACACATACAACACACATATAGAAACTGGGAGAATGGTATGGAGTCCACACAGGAAGGCTGGGTGTAAGGAAGTATGGTCAAGAGAGCTGTAGCAGTCATTAAGTTTGTAATGAATAACAGTAGACAGCCTATCCCCAGAAATGAAGACAGAGAAGCCAAAGAAGGGAAGGGAAGAATCAATGATGGAATAGGCAAAGGTGAGAGAATGGTAGAAATTGGAAGCAAAATTGATTAATTTTTCTGTTCCAGATGAGAACAGGAAGCAGCACCAAAATGATCATTGATTTAGCAGAAAAAGAGTGGCAAGAGGGGGTGTGATTCGACTGGAACAAGGAATATTCCACGTACCCACAAAATGACAAGTACAGCTCGGGCCCTTATGAGATCCCTTTAATTGGAGGAAGTGAGACAGGTTTAAGAAGAAACTGATCAATGAGGGGACAAGCTCAGCCAGGCAGAGGAGGATTGTGGATGGGGAATGTTCAGGCCTCTGTCAAAGGAAGGTGCAGAAAGTCCTGAGGACATGCTGGTGGGGGACAAAGATGTGGAAAGCTTGCAGGTCTATGGAGAAGCGGAAATTGTTGGAATGCCATAGGGCGTCAGAAGAATTGTGAATATAAGTGACGAGGGGCTAGACACGGGGAGAAAAAGTAGATTCAAAATAGACAGAGTTATGCTCAGTGAAGCAGAGAAATGCAAGATTCTTTGGGGACTTGGCAGGGTAGTTGTTTCCCCCTGTGGGAAAGTCTTGGACCAGATGGCATAATTTCAGACTAAGAGGTTGCACATATAAAATAGAGATGAGGAGAAATTCCTTCTCTCAGAGGGGAATGAATCTTGGAATTCTTTACTGGGAAAGTTTGTTGAGGCTTGGTTCTTACTTACATTCAAGGCTGAGATAGATAGATTTTTAATCTGTAATCAAGGGTCATGGAGAAAAGGCAGGAAAGTGAGGTTGTTGATTAACAGATCAACAATGATCTCATTAGATGGCAGAAGAGACTCAATGAGATGAATAGCCTACCTCTGCTCCTGTGCCTTATGATTATGGACAAGCTGAAACAATGGGTCTTGCAGAGGTGGAAGTGATCTTTGAAGGTTTGGGGTCTGTGAGGTGGTAATCTGTGGAAGCAAGATCTCTGAAGGAGATGAAGTCAATAACAGTGGTGTTCAGTGGTGGGGTCATGGTCCAGGGGAAGATGAAGAATTAACTGAGAGTTGGCACTCAATATCTGCAAGATAGATGTCGGTATGTCAGCTGAGAAGAGCACTACGCTTGCCAGCAGGTTTGATAACAAAGTCTGGGTTAGACCTGAGAGAACAAAGACGTGAAGAAGACTGGTTAGACTGGGCCTCAGGGGAGTCACTCGATTCAGGCAGCCAATGTCATGCCAACAGTTCACGATGAAAAGATCAAAAACGGGTAAGAGGCCAGAGGAAGGGTTTCAGATGAAGAGGGAGTATTTGAGATGGGTGGAAAAGTCTGTGGATAGAGAGAGGTCTGTTGCCCAAAGAAGTGGGCACGGGTCAGAGAAAGGTCAGTTTAAAGTTTGTGAGAAGATTTGTAGCTCAGGTGCTCATTGTTGTGGTTCTGTTCGCCGAGCTGGGAGTTTTTGTTGCAAACGTTTCGTCCCCTTTCTAGGTGACATCTTCAGTGCTTGGGAGCCTCCTGTGAAGCGCTTCTGTGCTGATTCCTCCGGCATTTATACTAGTTTGAATCTGCCGCTTCCGGTTGTCAGTTGGTGTCCGCTGCAGTGGCCGATATATAGGGTCTAGGTCGATGTGTCTGTTGATAGAATTTGTGGATGAGTGCCATGCCTCTAGCAATTCCCTGGCTGTTCCCTGTTTGGCCTGCCCTATAATAGTGGTGTTGTCCCAATCGAATTCGTGTTGTTTGTCATCTAAGTGTATGGCTACTAGGGATAGCTGGTCGTGTCGTTTCGTGGCTAGTTGGTGTTCATGGATGCGGGTTGTTAGCTGTCTTCCTGTTTGTCCTATGTAGTGTTTTGTGCAGTCCTTGCATAGTGTACAAAATCCCATGCAAGGACTACACAAAACACTACATAGGACAAACAGGAAGACAGCTAACAACTCGCATCCATGAACACCAACTAGCTACGAAACGACACGACCAGCTATCCCTAGTAGCCATACACTCAGATGACAAACAACACGAATTCGATTGGGACAACACCACTATTATAGGGCAGGCCAAACAGAGAACAGCCAGGGAATTCCTAGAGGCATGGCACTCATCCACAAATTCTATCAACAGACACATCGACCTAGACCCTATATACCGGCCACTGCAGCGGACACCAACTGACAACTGGAAGCGGCAGATTCAAACTAATATAAATGCCGGAGGAATCAGCACAGAAGCGCTTCACAGGAGGCTCCCAAGCACTGAAGATGTCACCTAGAAAGGGGACGAAATGTTTGCAACAAAAACTCCCAGCTCGGCGAACAGAACCACAGCAAAGGTCAGTTTGATGCCACCCCCAAAATTTGCTGAGGTGGGCGGGAGGAGCATGTAAAGGGATAAAACTGAACAACTAACTCATCACTTTTCCACACCTCTCTTCAGTTCCAAAGAAATAATTTTCAACTCAAAATGCAACATCGACAGCTGCTGCCAAACCTGCTGAGTTCCTCCAGCACTTTCTATTTTTATTTCAGATCTCCAGTATTTTATTTTTAGAATGGAGGACTTTCTTTCCTAATGAATATTCCTGAACTCGATAGGTTTTAAAGAAACAGACTGCCTTGGTCACAATTACTGAGATTAGTTTTCAGTTCCAGATTTATTAATTGTATTTAAATCAACCAGTGTCTATCATGGGATTGGAACCCTTATCCCTAGCCACTAACCTGGACCTCTGGATTGTTAGTTTAGTACTATTATCACTGCTTCATCTGTGGGTGGTATGTTTAGCCTTGTTCAAATGGAGAGTTACTTCTGTTGCTATATTGCCCATATTGAATTATCAAATCTTTCAGCAAAGAAGGCCATTCAGCCCATTGTGCATGTGCTGGCCTTTAGAAAGAGGTATTAAATTTGATCCTCTCCCTCTGGCCTTTATCAAATCCACATCTTGTGACTTTAAGGTTCAGTAACCTTTGGTATTCTGAAACGAATGTTAGCAAGAAACCTGAAGTTTTGATGAAAGTTCATTGATTTGAAATGTTAACTCTATTTGACGCCCCAGAGTGCTGCAAGACCTATTATGCAAATCCAGTATTTTCACCTTTGATTCAAATTTCCAGCTTCTACAGTATTTTGTCTTTATACCAGATCTGAGAGATTTCTGAGCATGTCAAGTTATATCCATCAAAGCCACTTCTATATCTGTATAGTGACATAAATATGTAATGGGCACAGAGTTAAATAAATTGTGTCACTATCTCAGGAATCATGCAATTAATTCAATAAAGGTTATAGATTGTGTGGCCATAGCTTAGGCTCATGACCACCTGAATCCGTTTAGTCCTTTCAGATTTATCATTGCTCTTCTCCATATCTAAAACAGTCAATCTCTAGTAACTAATCGGTCTGCAGTGAACTCTAGTGTGAATGGTCATATTTAAATTCTGGCTTTTGCTGTACATCAATTACCAGGCTGCCATTTGTTGAAAAAATGTTTTGGTTTACAGGCATTTCAGCCAATCCAGTGTCTCAAGCCAATCTTTCACAAAATATCTTACAAGAAAGAAGGCAGCTGCGTATTCAGTTAAGTGGCTGGCAATGATCAGGGCTCAGTCAAGCTGGGACAAGCTAACTCCTCATTCCAACTGAGCCTAGACACGTACGAATCCCAGATATTTCAGATTGCAGTCAAAGCATTTAGGTTATTTATGGCTTTTCTATCTCTTCCCAGTTCTGTCCTCATCTCTCATTCCTGCTGGACTGGGGCACCAAGACTAGGGACCATAAATCCCAGATGGTCATGAAAAAAGACTCAACTGGCAATTCGGGGAAATATCTTTAACCAGAAAACATGATCAACGGAGCCAAGTGGCCTTTGTTTTAGGCAAAAGTGAGGACTGCAGATGCTGGAAACCAGAGTTTAGATTAGAGTGGTGCTGGAAAAGCACAGCAGGTCAGTCAGCGTCCAAGGAGCAGGAAAATCGACGTTTCAAGAATGATGAAGGGCTTTGGCCCGAAACTTCGATTTTCCTGCTCCTCGGATGCTGCCTGACCTGTTTTGTTTTACATTAGCCTCCTGCCACTTCATTTCATCTCACCCCTTCAGCTTAACTTTGTATTCATTTTTCTTTCAAGTTCTTATTTAACTTTTCCTTTAATGCACTTTTACTAATGGCTGTTAGCACGTTCTTCATTTCTACTGTACGTTTTGGTTAAAAAAAAGGTTTATCCTGATTCCCTATTGGTTTACTCAGTCTTACCGTAGGAAATGACCCCAATGTTGCAGTGAGGTGTTCAGATATGGGAGTGAATTGCCTAAACCCTGAGCTCGTCAATTATGCAAGGTCTGTGGCATAGACTGCTCTGTGCTTCACTGGAGGCAGTTTCAATAAATACTGGAGATGCAGACTGGCAAAATCGAGACAAGGTGTTTGTGATTTCTGCAGACAGTTCATTTTATTGGCACTCAATATATATTCAAAACATTATACTAAACCACTCTCAAAGCTGCTAATGAAACAACTTAATTCTATTTCAGATTTAATCAGCTGCATTTTGGAAAAAGGAAGTCCCAATTATGCCCCAGGGTGTCATCCCCACACTTTATTATTAAGACTTAGCAAAAGCAAAAGACTCCTTTTAAACGGACAGAAGAAAAAGATTATGTAACTAAAGTTTGGTCTTTTTAAAGCCATTACTCACTGCAGTCATGCAACATGAAAGGTCGTCTACAGGGGTGACCTCACTATTGGGCATAGTGTTGGGCATCGAGATGAATGTTCTCTCTTGCTCACTCATACTTTTATTAATGCAGCTGTGCAAAGAGTTTTATCTCCAGGATACTGACTGTGATCATTTTATTTAAGTAAAGAAAATGCCTCCAAAAGAATTCAGTTATATTATTGCTCCCTATTGGAGAAACATTGCTTAATTCAAATGTTTCATTTCTATTTTCATTGCTATGGATTAGTTCTGTTGGAAAATGTGCTGATTGAAATTGAGAGCTTAGTGCAATTTCCCATGCAACCTAGTCTTAAAATTCCAACCATCTTCCACACAAAGTCTTAGATATATATCTCCCATTCACTTGTGACCTCCCCTAAATCCCTGTGCATTGAATAATATTTTATAATCTTTGTTACTGCCCTGAAATTCAGAGTCTCAAACAACACTAACCACTACAATTGTCTCCAGTCCTTTGAATATAGTTAAGGCTGAGTTAAACAAATCTTTGTTCTGCAAGGGAATTGGGACCTGATAAAAGATGTTTCAGACACCGAGGTCTATAAGTTGAATCGGCAAAAGAGACACGCAGGACAGTGGGACTAATACCACAATCAGATCATTCTTGATCCTATCAAATCGTAGAATAAGTTTGAAGGGCCAAATGACCTACTTCTGTTCCGATTTCTTATGTTCTTTATTCTGCTAATGCATGCTTTACTCCACAAGCTCTGGTCTAATGTATAATTTCCCTTCATCTATTTTATTATCAGGTTCATCATCTTCAGCCATCATGAACTGACATTGTAGAAGTCTCCCTCAAATCTCTTTTCACTCTTCACCCATCCCCTGAGACCATACTTTTTGGTGATTTCATCTAACCTTTCTCTACTCTCTGGCTCCACACTGCTCCTTCTGAAATCTTCTGTTATCTGATGGGCACTATATGAACTATTGTTGTTATTCAGACAAACTAATTAAGAAACTTCATTTATTCATTTTCAGATTGTCCTTTCAGTCAAGCTCAGAACTGAATTAAGAGGAGTTTTAATCTCGAAGCCTGTTTCTAAGACGTTAGAAGAGGAGATTTACAAGGATGTTATCTGGGAGAGACATTTTAATTTTGAAGAAGGCTTTGAATCATTAAAACCATTCTCGTTGGAACAGAAATTGCTAAAAGGTGGCTTAATAAATGAGAGGATGATGTATTTCAATTGTATAAATTATTCCCTCAGATGTGGTTCAGTGTCCAAAGGTCACAGCTCTGAAATGACGGGTGATTGCAAGAAGAGAGGTGGAGAACGTGTTGGTATTCAGAAAATTGTCTAAAAAGATGATGCAACTGTTTCTGAAGTAACACTACAGAGGCCAGTATCCCTTCACCAAGTCACCCCTTATTTACAACATGAACAGTCCTTGACTATAGTACTGCCTCATACAGAGTCAGGGGTCAGGGACCGGAATATCAGTATCTCTGACACTCAATCTTTTTATCTCCGCCAGGGTTCCCTGATTGCACCAAATTTAGAGCTCCAATTGGGGAACTCATATTTTATGATGTCTAGCTGGCTGACCACATTACAATCAGTACAGCTTCAATAAGTCACTTTTAAAAGGAGTTGTACTTGATGAACGTATAGCCTTATAGACAAAGGGCAGGAATGTGGAACTGAGCATGACTATTCTTTCAAAGGGTCAGCGCAGACACGAAGGATCATATATCCTCTATCTCTAACATTCTAAGGTCTATTCTATTCCCATTGTTGGGTGTGATCTTCTTCTGTTCACTGTGAGTGTATCAGCACCATGTGAGTGTATCTGAATGATTGGTGCAACAACAATGAGGGTTCTTCATCAGAAGGTAATTTTTGTTTTACTGGATGAGGGCATCGCTGACTGGGACAGCATTTATTGCCCATCCCTAGTTGCCTATAGGCCAGTTAAAAGTCAACCGCATTGCTGTGGGCTTGAAGTCACATGTAGGCCAGATCAGATAAGGATAGCAGATTTCCTTCCTTGAAAGATGTAAGTGAACAAGATGTTTTTATATATTTAATTGGTACACAATCTCTATTAGAGTAGCTTTTAATTCCAGATTTCATTGTATTCAACATTAGACTGAAGTTGTGGATTATTCCAGCAACAGTGTCTCTTCACAACTGTCTTCCCTTTTCAGTGTAGACTTTAGGTGTATGTTTTAAGGTGAATTTAAACTCAAAAGGCAGGAGCATTATCAACTGAGTCAAGCTGATAGATATGTATTTGATTTAAGGCATACTTGAAAAGAAAGGAACATTTACCATATGAGCCAATTAGTTGATGGAATAGAAAAACAAGCTATAAATCTTCTAAAATAAGCTTCCTGTAAGCAGTAGTTAAAATAAACAGTGGTTAAAATGCACACACACTAACACACACACACAGAGGAAGCTTAACGTTTGCTGGCTTTAAAATGATTCTAAATGCCAGGAAATCATCTTACCCTTTAATGGTATTCAATCAAAGAATTGAGCATTACTCACCAAAATATACGTCACTTGAGCTAAATGCTGATCTTCTGCTGGTATATTTTAACTGGGGCAGAAGTGGTTGCTTTAAGTTCCCCTCACTCTGCTTTTCTAAGTGCCGCCTCACCGCAGATAAACGTCACACAATAAATATCCATTCTGGTTTGTGTTTTAGTCATTGCAGGTCCTTTTTTTTAAACAAGGGTGAGCCTTTCAAGTTTCTCCTTCTGTTTGTGTCAGTGGTATACTGGAGTTTATTTCTGTCTCTTTTGCTTCAGCACTGAATGCTGCTTTTACAGCAGCTGCCCCTGTATCAGCTCACTCTCCCTCTGCTTTGTGACGAAACAAGCCAAAATTCCAGTAAATTCACACACTACATCCTCTTTTCTCTCTTTCCTACACAAAACATATGCTTGTTGCCTTACCTTTTACCACGTTTCTGTAATTCCAGACAGAAACCAAGTATCAAACAGAACTCATTTTTGCAATTTTCTTTTGTTGGTAATTTTCCACAAGGTGTACTTTTGAAACATAGATGGATGCATTTCAAAATCCCAATTAAAATTATGCAATTATTTCATAATGCATGTCAACAAACACCTGTAAAATCCACTATATCATCCTACCCTTTACACTCTATCTTTCATGACCTGCTCCAGAGACCAGTCCCAGCAACTTCTGTCATTACCTACCTAGGGATGTTAACAGTGGCTCAGTGGAAAACATGTCCAGTTGTGAAGCAGAAACTTAAAGTCCCACACTATAAGGCTCTGTTGGGAGGTGGTTCAGATGTCCAAGTGAGTCTGACTTGAGTTGGCATTCAAATTCCTGCAGCTCGATGTTGCAGAAGTATTGCAGGAATTCAATCAGCATGGTTTTCCTTTCAGTTCTTATCCCTTGACCAGCAGCAGAAAACCCAGTCACTTGATCTTCACCAGATTGTTCCCCTGTGGGATCTTGCTGTTCAAAATATAGCAGTCTTGATTCCCACAACTTGAAGATATTCGAGAAGGCTGCTACATAAATGTAGTTCTTTTTTCCTTCTTCTGGCTATCATTCTGCATGTGAGAGTTCAGTTCTACCCTTGGGAAACAGGCTGAAAACTAGTCAAAACCTGTCTAAAGTTAACAGTCAGTAGCCAACTTTGTTAGCCCACAACAGGATATGCATATAACTGGAGATGAACGTTTACCTCCAACCACACATCTGCTCCAGAACCGGCTTCTTCTGTACCTGTGACATTGCCTGACTTCCATTTCTGCCTCAGCTCATCTGCTGCAGGAATCCTCATCTAGAATGCTGTTACCTCTAGATTTGACTATTCTGATGACATCCCAGGCATTCTCTGGTCTTAGACCATAAGATATAGGAGCAGAATGTGGCCCTTCAGCCCATTATGTCTGCTCCATCATTTGATCATAACTGGTACATTTCTCAACCACATTCTCCTGCCTTCTCCCAGTAACCATTTGTCTTCTTACCAATCATGAACCCATCTATCTCTGTCTTAAATACTTTCTTTGTCTTGGCCTCCACAGTCTTCTGCAGCAATGAGTTTCATAGATTCCCCACTGAAGAAATCACTCCTTATCTCAGTTCTAAAGGGTCATCCCTTTACACTGAGGCTGTGCCCTCAGATCCTACTCGCTCCTACTACTCTCTATCCAGGCCATTCAGTGTTCTGTAAGTTTCAATCAGATCCCCATCTCCATTCTTTTAAATTCCATTGAGTATAAATCCAGGAACCTCAACTGCTTTTCATATGACAAGCCACTCATTCCCAGGATCATTCTTGTAAACCTCCTCTGGACCCTTTCCAGCACCAGCACATCCTTCCTTAGATACTTGTCCCAAAACTGCTCACAATATTCCAAATGCGGTCTGACCAGAGCCTTATATAGCCTCAGCAGTACATCCACGCTCTTCTATTCCATCCCTCTTGAAATGAATGTTAACATTGCATTTGCATTATTAACTGCCATCTCTTAAGGCATGTTTACCTTAAGAGAATCCTGAACTAGGATTCACAAGTCCCTTTTATGCTTCAGATTTTTGAAGCCTTTGCCCACTTAGGAAATAGTCTACGCTTCTATTATTCCTATCGATGTGCATAACCTCACACTTTCCCACATTATATTCAATTTGTCATTTCTTTACTCACTCTCTTAGTGTTTCCATGTCCATCTGCAGCCTGCCATCTTCCTCAACACTACCTGTCCTTGCCTTCCACTCTTCATAACCCTGACTTTGTACAAAACTCTGTTGATCTTGTCCTAACTCCTGTTCATCATCACAGAAGATAGTTATTTTTAAATTTAATTGTAGATATGGGTATTGCTGGCTGTGCCAGTATTTACTTACCATCACTAGTTGCCCTTGAGAAGCCGGTAAGTATACCCACAATTCTGTTTGGGAGGAAATTCCAGGATTTTGACCCAGCAGACCAATGATCTGGTCTTATCACATTTCAATGTGTGAGGGCTTGCTTTGCGAAGATTGGCTGCTATGTTTCCTGAAGCACAGTAGTGACTACACTTCTAAAGTACTAAAAAAGGCTGTAAAAGACACTGAGGAACCTGGTGACCATGAAACTCTCCTCCAATTTGTCCTCCAAGAGTGGGACCTTCCAGCTCAAGCTCCTCTGCTCTACCCATTCTTTTTCTTCTACATCTTTCGTTTCAAACTTCCAACTTTAAACTTGCCCAGAGGAGAACAGAGGAGGTGACTGCTGGACCTGAGGCCATCGCAGGAGAGTTCCAGACCAGGGCCCGCAAGGGGGTGAGCCCCAGAGGTGAGTTCTAGACCAGAAGCCAGTGGAGAAACAATCCCAGAGACGAGTCCTGACTGGAGGCCGATACAGGGAAGCAAGCCCCTGGAGGTGGCACAGTTTGGGGCACAAAGGACTGTAATTCAAGTACTTTCTTTACCCTTTCTTTTCTAATGCTGGTCTTTTATTCATTATTCTTTCAATTTTGTACAATTACTTAAGTATCAGTACATAGGTATCCTGTACCTAAGGTGGCATCATAAGCTGTGACATTGCAAACTTTCGCTGCACTTCCGAACTGACAGCCAGACTACTGCGACCACTAGGACTCATAACAGCACACAAATCAACAGCCACTCTCAGACAACAACTCACCAGGACGAAGGACCCAATACCCAGCATGAGCAAAACCAATGTAGTGTACAAAATCCCATGCAAGGCCTGCACAAAACACTACATAGGACAAACAGGAAGACAGCTAATGACCTGCATCCATGAACACCAACTAGCCATGAAACGACATGACCAGCTATCCTTAGTAGCCACACACTCAGATGACAAGCAACATGAGTTCGACTGGGACAACACTACTATTATAGGACAAGCCAAACAGAGAACAGCCAGGGAATTTCTAGAGGCATGGCATTCATTCACAGATTCAATCCATAAGCACATCGACCTGGACCCAATATACCGACCACTGCAGCGGACAGCTGGAACTGACAACCGGAAGCGGCAGATACAAATCACTATAAATGCCGGAGGAAAGATCACAGAAGCGCTTCACAGGAGGCTCCCAAGCACTGAGGATGTCACCTAGACAGAGGACGAAATGTCTGCAACACAAATTCCCAGCTCGGCGAACAGAACCACAACAACGAGCACCCGAGCTACAAATCTTCTCACAAACTTTTCGCTGCACTCATTTGAGTTTATGTGACAATAAAGCTAAAGCTAATTTATTCTCCTAAATAAAAGCATTCTGGAAATGTAGTTCCTCTGTTTCCTTCCCAGCCAACATCACAAAAAAACACTGATCATTATAAAATTGTTATTTGTGGGATCTTGCTATTCTCAAATTGCTTGCTGCATGTGATTGTGCATTTGGAGTATCTCATTGGCTTTAAGGTTATTTTTATAATCCCCGAAGCTGAGGAACAGGGCTATTTGTCAAAAAGCTCCACAACAACATTTGAACAGTAGCTAATTGGCTGTGGAATAGTTGACCTGGGATGAAGAAAATATTATTGAAATACAGTTTCTTTCTTCCCTCTTACAGCCTCCTTTCAATTATCAAAACAAGCTCATAACCAGAAACTGAACATAATGAATCTCACTCGGTCATTTTAGGACAGAGAAGGTTACCTTCAGGCAGTTACAACCTGTGAATACAATGAGCAGCTCTTCACCGTATTGTTGGAATCTGTGATACAAAGAGAAATGCTGCAAACATTTAGTGTCTCGGGAAAAGAAAATAAAGTTCAGTGGAAGTAAGACAACTGTTGTAGAGTCAGAGTCTTACAGCATGGAACCAGACCCTTCGGCTCAACTAGTCCATGCTGACCAAGTTTTCCAAACTAAACTAGTCCCATTTGCCTGCATTTGGCCCATTTCCTTCTAGACATTTCCTATTCATGTACCTGTCTGATGTCTTTTAAATGTTATAACTATGCCTGCATCCATCACTTCCTCTGGCAGTTCACCCATTCTCTGTGTGAAAAGGTTGCCCCTAGGTCCCTTTTAAATTTAGATTCCCTACAGTGTGGAACCAGGCCCTTCGGCGCAACCAGTCCACACCGACGTGCCGAAGAGTTACCCACCCAGACCCATTTCCCTCTGACCAATGCACCTAACACTATGGGCAATTTAAGCATGGCCAATTCACCTGACCTGCATGTCTTTGGACTGTGGGAGGAAACCAGAGCATCCGGAGGAAATCCACGCAGACACGGGGAGAATGTGCAAATTCCACACAGACAGTCACCCAAGGCTGAAATCAAACCTGGGACCCTGGTGCTGTGAGGCAGCAGTGCTAACCACTGAGTCACCATGCCACCCACGTCCTGCTAAATCTTTCTCCTCTCATCTTAAAAATATAACCTCTAGTTTTGAACTTCCCTATCCTTTGCTATTCATCTGATTAAAACCCTCATGATTTTATAAACCTCTATAAGCTTACTTCTCAACCTCCCATGTTCCAATGATAAAAGTCCCAGTTTATTCAGCCTCTCTTTATAACTCAGTCTCGATAACATCCTTGTAAATTGCTCCCAAAAATGACCTACTAACAAGCAATTCTGTTCCACGTCAGAGTAATGAGTTGAAAAAGCATGTGTGAAAATGAAGGTAAGTGCTTCCTACACTAGTTTCACATTAAGTTCCCTGTTCAGACATTTGCTCAGAAGTTGTTCTTTGTTCTTTCCAGCTAATGAGACATCTTGGATGCTGTTGATTGTGGAAATGGATCACAGTGTCTATTTATAATGATAGTGCCCTTCTCCTGCTTTGGGAACCTATACTCCATTTACTAGAAAGATGATCTGCTGTTCCTGGAGCTTGTGTTGGGCTTCATAGGGACTGTGTAGAAGGCTGAGGACAGAGAGGTCAGAGTGTAGAGTTAAAGTGGCAATTGACCAGAAGCTCAGGGATTTGGATGGGAATGAATCACCTATTATTGGATTTCCTTTGCTTTTCCAATTTTCTTTTCATCTTCCTCCATTCCTAAGTGGTTTACAGGTGGTTATCTGATGTGATAAGCATACCAGCAAGGCCAGGCCAAGCTTTTGTCCCTGCACTGTATGCAGCAACCTGAGGCAGGTAAATACTACCATGGGTAGTACTTTGTCTGTTTTAAGGAAGCGTTGAAACATCAAGTAGCGTTCACACTTTTCAATTGCTGTCATTTGCATCGACTTTAAAAGTACTGGAAAATAATGAGATAGACAAAATTATATCATGGAACCAGTTGACAGGAAAATTCTGGAAGGTCCATCAGGGCCTGACCATTACCAGGATGGTTTAAGTGTACAGACCTAGCACCTCCTTCTTCCATACCCCTGGGAGGCCCCTCTCATCACCGTGTGATTCCAAGGAGAGACAAAAAGACAGAAAAAAAATCAAGGCAATCAAACCCAAGCCAGGAGATCACACGTAATTATTATCAATAAACACACACAGAATAAATGGCATGGTGGCTCAGTGGTTAGCACTGCTACCTCATAGCACCAGAGTCCCAGGTTTGATCCCAAACTTGGGCGAATGTCTGTGTGGATTTTGTACATTCTCCCAGTGTCTGCGTGGGTTTCCTCCGGGTGTTCTGGTTTCCTCCCACAGTCTAAAGATATGCAGGTTAGGTGAATTGGCCATGTTAAATTGCTCGTAGTATAGGGTGCATTAGTCAGAGGGAAAAAGGGTCTGTGTGGGTTACTCTTCAGAGGGTCGGTATGGACCTGTTGGGCCGAAGGGCCTGTTTCCACACTGTAGGGAATCTAATAGACAATATTATCAGGGGACTTGACTGGGCCAGTGCAGAGAAGCTGTTTCCTCCTGTGGGAGAGTTTAGGACCAGACGGCATAATCTCAGAATAAGATATCATTCATTTAAGACAGAGATGAAGAATAATTTATTTTCTCGGACAAAAATGAATATGTGGAATCCTTTACCCCATTGGGCTTTGAAGTCTTGGTCATTAAGTATATTCAATGCCAAGATAGACAGATTTATTTAATCAGTAAGGGAATCAGGACTTATGGGGAAAAGACTGGCAAGTGAATGACAGAGCAGACTTGTTGGGCTGAACGGTCTCCTTCTGCTCTGATGGGTCCTTTGGTCTTTAACACTCTTCCTTCCTATAAGATGAGAGGCTGACTAAGTCCGACCTATGCACTCTGAAGGTTAGAAGGTTGAGGTCACTCTCATTAAAATGGACACTGTCCTCAAGGAACAGGACAGAATAGGTGCTGAGAGCTTTTTTCACCAAACTTGGTAATCTAGAGCAGGGGGAGCAGTCTTAGGATAAAAGGCTAATCATTTAGGGCTGAGACGAAGAGATATTGCTTGTCTCAAAAGAGCTGTGTTTCTTTAGAATTCTCTCCCCTTGCAGTTTGAGGGTGGTCCATCAGTGCATATGTTTAAGCCTGGGACAGACAGATTGTTGGTTACTCAGGGAAATCAAAGGATTGGTGAGTGCACTTCTAGGAGAAATTCAGTCATAATCATCTAGCAGGACAGAGCAGGCTTAAACGCCCATGTGACCCAGTCCTGTTTCTCATGTATGGTGCAATCTCTGGTGCAGTTGGGAACTGGTCCAGATCCCACTGAAAAAATGAGAGATTCCACCCAAACCACAGCAGATTGCAATACATTCCAAAGGCTCGATACTCTCTGGGAAAAGGAGAAACACCCCACACCCAGTGCATTCCCATTCTTACAGAGCTGGAGTCTGGAGCAGAGGACCATCATTGCAGCACCCCACAGCATGAATCACTCCCTGTGAGAAAGAAGAAATTGGATGCAGAAACTGTCTGTCTACGCTGGGCCAAAGAGGAGGCTTTGCTCTGCATGTTATTAAACTCACAAAATAAAAACCAGAACCTCCACCCTCCCCAATTCTATGAAATAGGCTCAGGGTGAATCACAGTCTTTCATCTACATGGCTCTGCTGTTTTCACATTTCTATGTCTTTTTCATCCTTCATTTTCTTTGTTTCCTCTATCCTGTTCATTTCTAGATTTAGCTCAGTTAGCTGCATGACTAGCTTGTGATGCTGGGTAACATCAACAGCACAGGTTTGGTTCCCACACTGGCTGAAGGCCCTACCTTCCCTGCCTCACTCTCCATCTGAAGCATGCCAACTTTCTAAACTCACCACCAGTCATCTCTCTCTCTTTCTATGGGAGAGTGGGAGTAAGACAACCTCACCTTCACACTTAGAAATGAGCAACAGATTTCTTGATGAGATGAGAGATCCTTTTCAGATCCCAGGAGGACAACTGGTAAAACTCGTTCATACAAGAACCCATTCATACAGACAGGACCACCTGTTCATACAAGAGCTCCAGGTTGAAGTATGCATGATAAGTCAAAACAACATGTGTCCCATTTGCTAGTTTCATTAGCTTTTCATTTGGGAAATGAAAAGTTTTCACAAGGGAAATTTAATGCAGGGTCTCTCATTATGTACCACTGGATGTATCACTACCTGGTGTGGCAACTGTACCATTCAAAATTGGAGATGGTTACAGAGAGTGGTGAACTCAGCCCAGACAATCACAAAGACGAACCTCCCATCTATAGAATCCACCTACCAGGCCCGCTGCCAAAGAAAGGCAGCCATTATTCTCAAAAATCCATCCCACCTTTGCAATGTTTTTCTACAACCTCTATCATCAGGGAGAAGGTACAGAAGCCTGAACACACACACCAACCGGTTTCACAACAGGTTCTATCCTACTGCTGTTACAATACTGAATGGACTCACAAAAACTTAAACATTCACTTTCCTGTGTTTTTTTGTTTTGCCACTGTTTACCTATTATTTGTTTATCTGTGCTACATAACTCTGCGATCTGCCTGTATTCTTTGCAGAACAAAGCTTTTCACTGTGCCTCAGTACACATGACAATAAATTCAATTCAATTCAATTCATTATTGACAGTATGTAGAAACATCATCTGAAAACTGAAAATGCCTAGGGCTAAACATAGAGTTTAATCACAACAAAAAATGTTATTACCATGTACTGGGTGTGTCTTAAACATAGAGTTTTTTCCAAGGGTCTTTTGTAGGACTGAAGTCTTATTGGCCGGACTGTAAATGAGAGCACCTCACATGGAGGTCCAATGTGCCAATCTAATTATTGATCAGATCGGATGTGCTACCTTCTTTCCAAGCTTCCTGATCTGGCTCTGGCTTCAGTGAGATACAGTGCCAGGAAACAGCAATCTAACTTGACTTTCGCAACTCAAAAGAAAAATTAGAGAAATGTATAGAACAACACATGCCTTCATATACAGCATTCTGGGAAGCGACGTCAAAAATATTTTAGTATTTATTTTGGCGCACTAACGCTCCCTTGGTTTTCAATGGGGCAGTGTCAAGGGGTTTCAGCCTTTGAGTCTGAAATTCCTTTTGCTCATAAACATTTATTTTAAATGATACAAGGAAACAAACAGCAATGAGGGTTGAGAGTCCTGCAGAAGTCAATTAAGGATAACTATAAAGAATATTCCAAGGGTGAGGACCCATTAAAGAAATGTGCACTTTGCAGTTAGTAACAGATTGCATCTGTCAGAGATATCCAGGTGTGTTTTACATAAGAATTAATTATCTTGAACATAAGAACAGGGGGAGGCCATTCAGTCCCTTGAAACTGCTCCTGTATCTGTACCATGACTCCACTTATCAGCCATTGCTTCACCTCCCATGTTATCGTCACCTAAGACCATCGCTCCCAATTGACACTAGCATCCGTCTTTTGAGAGAGAGAGTTCCCCGCTTCAAAGACATTTTGAGGGAAAAAGAATACTCGAGAGGGAAATCAGGAGGGCAAAATGGGGACATGAGATCGCGTTGGCAAATAGAATTAAGGAGAATCCAAAGGGTTTTTACAAATAAATTAAGGACAAAAGTGTAAATAGGGAGAGAATAGCATCCCTCAAAGATCAGCAAGGCGGCCTTTATATGGAGCCACAGAAAATGGGGGAGATACTAAATGAATATTTTGCATTAGTATTTACTGTGGAAAAGGATATGGAAAATATAAACTATAGGGAAATAGATGGTGACATCTTACAAAATGTCCAGATTACAGAGGAGGAAGTGCTGGATGTCAAGAAATAGTTAAAGGTGGATAAATCCCCAGGACCTAGATCAGGTGTACCTGAGAACTCTGTGGGAAGCTAGAGAAGTGATTGCTGGGCCTCTTGCTGAGATATTTGTATCATCGATAGTCACAAGTGTGGTACTGGAAGACTGGAGGTTGGCAAACGTGGTGCCACTGTTTAAGAGGGGCGGTAAAGACAAGCCAGGGAACTATAGACTGCCGAGCCTGACCTCAATGGTGGGCAAGTTGTTGGAGGGAATCCCGAGGGACAGGATGTACATGTATTTGGAAAGGCAATGACTGATTCGGGATAGTCAACATGGCTTTGTGCATGGGAAATCATGTCTCACAAACTTGATTGAGTCTTTTGAAGAAGTAACAAAGAAGATTGATGAGGGCAGAGCCATAGATGTGATTTATATGGACTTCAGTATGGCGTTCGACAAGGTTCCCCATGGGAGAATGAGTAGCAAGGTTAGATCTCATGGAATACAGGGAGAACTAGCCATTTGGATACAGAACTGGCTCAAAGGTAGAAGGCAGAGGGTGGTGATGGAACGTTGTTTTTCAGACTGGAGGCCTGTGACCAATAGAGTGCCACAAGGATCGGTGCTGGACCCTCTACTTTTTGTCATTTACATAAATGATTTGGATGCGAGCATAAGAGGTACAATTAGTAAGTTTGCAGATGACACCAAAATTGGAGGTGTAGTGGATAGTGAAGAGGGTTACCTCAGATTACAACAGGATCTGGACCAGATGGGCCAATGGGCTGAGAAGTGGCATACGGAGTTTAATTCAGATAAATGTGAGGTGCTGCATTTTGGGAAAGATGGACTTATACACTTAATGGTAAGGTCCTTGGGAGTGTTGCTGAACAGAGACCTTGGAGTGCAGGTTCATAACTCCTTAAAAGTGGAGTCGCAGGTAGATAGGATAGTGAAGAAGGCGTTTGGTATGCTTTCATTTATTGGTCAGAGTATTGAGTACAGGAGTTGGGAGGTCATGTTGCGGCTGTACAGGACATTGGTTAGGCCATTATTGGAATATTGCGTGCAATTCTGGTCTCCTTCCTAATGGAAAGATGTTGTGAAACTTGAAAGTGTTCAGAAAAGATTCACAAGGATGTTGCCAGGGTTGGAGGATTTAAGCTACACGGAGAGGTGGAACAGGCTGGGGCTGTTTTCCCTGGAATGACGGAGGCTGAGGGGTGACCTTATAGAGGTTTACAAAATTATGAGGGGCATGGATAGGATAAATAGACAAAGTCTTTTCCCTGGGATCGGGGAGTCCAGAACTAGAGAACATAGGTCTAGGGTGAGAGGGGAAAGATATAAAAGAGACCTAAGAGGCAACCTTTTCACAGAGGGTGGTACGTGTATGGAATGAGCTGCCAGAGGATGTGGTGGAGGCTGGTACAATTGCAACATTTAAGAGGCATTTAGATGGGTATATGAATAGGAAGGGTTTGGAGGGATATGGGCCAAGTGCTGACAGGTGGGACTTGACTGGATGGGGATATCTGGTCAGCATGGACAGGTTGGACTGAAGGGTTTGCTTCCATACTGTATATCTCTACGACTCAATAAAATGTCCCAGTTTCACTCTAGACTGGTTTTCATTTGAATCTTGCCTGTTTTCATTTCACCACTTCAGCAAATAGTTTCTTTGTATCTGCTCTAAGACATTCCTTCACTGTGTTAAAGATTTCATTTGGACAGCCTTCGAGCTTTCAAATTCATGGGAGTGCAAATGACATTCTTCAAATTGTCCTTATAACTTGATTTAAAACTTTAAACCCTGGTAGATTTCTAGTGAATTCTTGCTTTACACCTTTTCAGGCTCAATGCATCTTTCCCCAGTGTTCAGTGTCCAAAATTAGAATACACCTGGACTGAGCACTGGGAATGGTCTGTGACTGGTCCAGACTGAATTCATTATTGTTCTAAGTTCTGAAGAAGTGTCACTCGACTCAAAATGTTAACACTGCTTTCTCTCCACTGTAACAATGGCACGACTTACACAATTAATGGTGGGGCCCTGGGGAGTATTGCCTAACAGAGAGTCCTCAGCGTTCAGGTACATAGTTCCTTGAAAGTGGTGTCACAGGTAGTGAAGAAGGCATTTGGCATGCTTGCCTTTGTCAGTCAGAGCATTGAGTACAAGAGTTGGGACGTCATGTTATAGCTGTACAAGACATTGGTTAGGCCACATTTTGGAATACTGTGTACAATCTGGTTGCCTTTCTATGGGAAGGTTAAAGGTGAAAAATTGATTTCCAGGGATGCTACTTAGACTGGAAGGCTTGAGTCATAAGACAAGGCTGGATGAGCGGCGACTTTTTTCTCTGAAATGTGAGAGGTTGAGGAGCATAGATAGATGAACGACCAAGGTCTTTTCTCCAGGATAGGGGATTCCAAAACTAGAGGGCATAGGTTTAAAGTGAGAGGGGAAAGATTTGAAAGGGACGTGAGATGCAAAGTTTTCACACTGAGGGTGGTGCGTATATAGAACGAGCTGCCAGAGGAAGCTGCAGAGGTGGGTACAATTACAACATTTAAAAGAAATTTGGATAGGAAACATTTATAGGGATGTAGGCCAAACACAGACAAATGGGACTAGTTCAGTTAGGAAACCTGGTCAGCACGGATGAGTTGGGCCGAGTGGCCTGTTTCTGTGCTGTATACCTCCACGATTCAATGACTTTACAATGCTGGGAGAGTTTATGTCCTGGTGGTACTATTCCTGGACTGGTAATCCAGTAAACCTGGATAATGCTGTAGGGACCAAAGTTCAAATCCTGCCAAGGCAGATAGTGGAATTTGAATTCAATAAAAATCAGGAATCAAGAGTCTGATGATGACCATGAAACTGTTAGGAAAATAAGCTTTGGATCACTAATATTCTTTAGAGAATGAAATTACCATCTTTACCTGGTCTGGCCTACATGTGACTCCAGCCCCACAGCAATATGGTTGACTGTTAACCTGTCTCTCTGGGCAATAAATGCTCACCTAGCCAGTGATGCTGTCATCCCATGAATGAATTATAAAAATGTTACCAGACCTGCTGAGTTCCTCCAGCAAGTTCTATTTTTGTTTCAGATTTCCAGTATCCAAGTCTTTTGTTTTATCTCCGGGTAGTTCCGCCCCCTACTTTGGAAGAAGCCTGACATTTTTTTTAGTAGATTAAATGGTGTTAAGGTACAAATTAACCATCACTGAATTGAATGCTATAACAGACTCAAGGGACTGAATGGCCTCCTCATATTTATCCGATGACTTGAAACTTCTTTACTTCTGGTTACTTTGGTTGCTCGCATTTCCCATCTTTGTTTAAACAGTGAGCTGCTGTGACTCAGAGTGACACTGTCATGGAACTGAATTATTATCAGCTGAAGCATAGTCATAAACACTGTGCTTGCCATCAATCTTGGTATTTCTTCTCAGTTTCCCTCGTTCCTGACCCCTGTGATTCAGCTCCTTCTGATGATGCCTTTGATACATCATTTCAACAAAATCCTTGTGCGTGTGTGTGTGGGGTGGGGGGGAGAAGGATGTTTTATTTAGACTAAAATCATTCCGTTGAGCAAGGTAGCAATGGTGGGATTCTTTTTAAACCCTAGAGGCGAAATGTTAAGTGAGTGGCTCAGGTAAAATATCTGATTAATCATCGTTCTCCTCATATTCAGATATACAAGTCTGGTTTGTATCATTCCTTCGGTGACTTGTTTTAGCTGGGGGTAGCTGCTCTGATCTATTTGACTGCTCCCAGTTTGCCTTATTCCTGTTTCCTCTCCCGTCTCCTGAAGAATTGAACTCGGGGTACAGTTCTGCAAATGTTAAACCCCAACAGAAGGCCGTTTCTCTGTCTGTAAGAGTCGGGTCCGCTGTTTGCTAGACTTTAGGCTGATTAGGAGGGGCATTGCGGATTGCCTACTCCCTGCTATAGCTCAAGGTCGTTTGTCTGTGCTGATCTCATGATGATACCAGCAGCATAATTGGCCTCAGTAGCCACAGGGCAGGGAGGGGAATGAAGTTGCCATGCGTCCCAGTATGATTCTAACTCAGTTATTGTGTTAAAATGTCCAAGTATGAGGAGGTCAGATAAGGGCAGGATCTGGCTGGAATATGCAAACACAGCTGTATCTGTGATGGTTAAAAAAAAGCAAGAAAATGAAGGGCAAAGTGCTGGGTGTAACAAACAGTATTTGTACTTTACACAAATTAGCAAACACCTGGAGTGTAACTTTGACGTCTGATGACACCCACCACAAAACAGACATTATATGATGTGCTAAGAGGTTTCTGACGTCATGCCCTCAAATTACAGCAGGTTATTTTTACCAAAAGCTGTGGATTAACTGGTAGCACTCTCACCTGTGAGCCACAGTTTCCTGGTTGAAAACCAACACCTTGGCCTGAGCGCAGAATCAGTGTTGACACTCCAGTGAAGTACTGAGAGAGTGCTGCACTGTTCAGCTATCACCATGGGTGAACACTTCAAGGTTACGCACCAAGCGCTGGAAAGTGGGATTAGTTAGTGAGTTTTGAGAAGATTTGTAGCTCAGGTTGAGGTTCTGGATGTGAGTTTGTTCACTGAGCTGGAAGGTTGGTTTTTGTATTTGGGATTAGTGTAGGTAGGTCTGTGCCGACTTGATGGGCTGAAGGGCCTTTTCTATGTTGTATAACTACGACTGTCAGAGGTGAAGGCTTTTGAATGAAGTGTTAAGCTGAGGTCCCCTCTGCTTCAACATCAAGTATTTACAAAAGATCTGCTTTGAAGAAAAGCTGGGGGGTTATCCCTCACTGTCCTGTCCAATATCTATCCTTCAACCACCGTCACAAAATCGATGAGCGGGGTCTTTATTACATGGCCATTTGTGGGAGCTTGCAGTGCACATATTGACTGCTGCATTTCCCACATTAGAACAGTGACTGCATTTCAGTACTATCCAATTCTCTGTAAATGGATAGTGCTGGATAAATGCAACTCTTTTCCATAGGGTGGTGACAGGCTTTAAATAGAGGCAATACAAAAGAGACATGTCTAATTAAAAGTCCAAATTTTGCACACAGTTTTGGTTCTAATTTCTGGTTAGCATTATTTGAACGTGTCTTGAGATGCTACACCAGAAATTGATTAGTTTAACTGCTGAATAGATGTAACTTCCCTGCATCAATCATAATGGGCCGAAGGGCCTGTCCTTATGCTGCTTCCATGCAGCCACGTT
The DNA here is from genome assembly GCF_020745735.1 of Hemiscyllium ocellatum. Classification (NCBI taxonomy): domain Eukaryota; kingdom Metazoa; phylum Chordata; class Chondrichthyes; order Orectolobiformes; family Hemiscylliidae; genus Hemiscyllium; species Hemiscyllium ocellatum. Next base: position 6,685,795 of record NC_083439.1, on the reverse strand, counting down.
CTGTAAAGGTGTGGGATGCATTAATCACGACACATTGGCAGATGGTTCAGGAATAGGAGGAATGGGTGTAAAGTCTCTGGGATACAACACTGGAGAGCCTAGTGGAGGAGATTCAGGATGTGAGGCTGGGAGAAGGAGTCAAACCTACTCTCCTCATCCACCTATCCTTCCCTCGTGCAGCTCTGTCTGACCTCATGTCCTCCTCCCATTGCTCAAGTCCAAAGAGGGCCTTTTATAGGATGCCTCTTCTTTTGGTGAGGTGTCCAATAACGTAGAACAGCACACTCCTTGCTGCTTCAGGTAAAGTCCTCAGAGAACTTTCCAGAATAAATATCACTTGAGTATTGGTGAAGGAAGTGTCCCAGAAAGTCTCCCAATATGTTTACATGCTGCGCTTATGTCCCATTAAGTAGCACTAATCAGTATTTTGGTGCTGTTCGATGTTAGGAAAGGGTGTTAGTTGAAACATTAGCTACCAAAATGCAACACAGTCTCTTTACTGATCTCCAGAAGAGTTTAAGTGATAACCAACTATTTAACAAGCCTCTGGGTAATCATTTCTAACATTGGCTCCAACATTTTGTGTCAAGTTAGAATCTTGCACCAAACATCGGATAAACCAATGCTTAAGCCCCATTCAACCTCCTCCTTTCCTTTTAGGATCAAGAATTTTAATCAAATATATCCTCCATGGTTTATTACAGCGCAAGAAATAAATATTATGAGCTCTTTGGCTGACTAGATCAGCATTTATTTATATCTCTAGAAAATATAGCTGCCCTCTAGAAATGCTGCACTCCATAAAGGTAGTCAGATTCGCAGTGACATTCAGAAATATGTTCCAGGATTTTGACCCAGCTACTGTGGAACAACAACGATATATTTTCAAGTCACAATGGAATGGGACTTGGAGAGGGCTTGTAGCTGTCAATGTTCCCATATATCTACTCATTCTTGGGGGCAGTGGGTAAAGGTCACAGGGGTGGACAGTCAATGCTGTCTGTGGAGCCATGGTGAATTTCTGCAGTGCATCATGTAGATGGTACACAGTGCTGTGACTGAGCATCGGGGGTAGAGTGAATGAGAGTTTATGTTGGTGGAAGGTTAATGTAGCCATATTACATCTGAAAGAACTGGACTGCATTAATTCAGGACTTGACATTTTCTAGAAATTGAAATCCTGCATAACTCTGGAAGAGACATTAAATGAAACGATGTTATTATCAGTTTTAGGATTACTGTCACAGCCCTAGATTCTAACTACTTAGCCTCCCACTAATTATGGTTTGATTATCTCTTTTGCAATTCCTTTTAAGGACTGGGTGGAGAAATTCTCAGTTACTTTTTAAGTTTAGGCAAAGCTCTTGCAACGTATCTGAGTTGGAATTAAAATCAAGACTCAACCTGTTACAAAAGTGAACATGCAGCGATAATACAATCTCACGCCCATTTTCCACGGAAGAAAGAATTTGCATTTATATAGTGCCTGGGGACATTGCAAAATACACTTAAGACAAATAACTATTTTACTGAAAGCATGGTCACTGTTGTAATATTCTAGACAATTTGCAGAAAGCAAACTACACCCAACAGCAAAGAGATAACAACTAGATGGTTTGTGTTTTCCCAGTACATAGATCTGAATACCAGGGCCAAAGCCCTTGTTGGTCTTTGAAATAGTATGGCAACAGAAGAGAACCAATTCTGATGAAGGGCCCATCAACTAAACCACTCTTGTCTCTGCACAAATGCCACTTTCCTTTCTTTGTGTCTCAGCTGATAGATGGCACCTTCAACAGTGCATCCCTCCCTCTGTACTTACTGTGGCAAATGTATTGCAGTATCAGCCTCGATTTAGCTGCACTAAACTTTCTGAAGTGGGACTTGAACTAACAACCTTTAGCACTCCTCACAGGTTCTTATAGGTTTCCACTTACTTCCAACTTCCACTGGATGCTCTTTTTGAAGGCATTTCACGAGAAGCCACTCAATGTCTTAATTTTCCCCCATTCCCTCATCTCGTGCAACTTCAACTTCCTTTAGTTGATCATTGAAGGCCATCCACTCAGCTGTCCACAGCATCCCCCTTTTCTTCACAAGGTCTTCTCTCCACACACCCACTCATTCCATCCCCCAACCCAACATAAATACCACTGTTTCCTGGCTGTAATCAGTTCTGAAGAGAAGTTACTGGACTCAACATGTTAACTGTGTTTTTCTCTCTCAACAGATGCTGAAAAACCTACTGATTTTCTCCAGCACTTTACTAACTAGGGCTGTGGATAGCGCTTTAGGCACAACAGACAACAGGTAGGAGAATGGGGGACTGGAGGGGGGGTGGGGTTGTACTTAAATGCATGCAGTATATGAAACAAGGTGAAAGAGTTTGAAATTGTTATGGAGAGGTATGATGTTGTATCACAGAAACATGGCTGCCAGGGAATCAGGGCTGGGAAAAAAACATTCAAGGATACACATCCTATCGAAAGAACAGGCACGTGGGCAGAGGAGTGGGGTTGCCTTGTCGATAAGAAAATAAATTAAACCAATAGCAAGAAGAGATTTAGAGTCAGAAGGCGTAGCATTTGTGTGGTAGAATTGAGGTGCGGCAAAGGAAAGTGGATCCTGATGGGAGTTGTGTGCAGACAGTGGTCAGGATGTGGGAAAGGAAATAAATAAAGAGATAGATGCTTAAGAAAGGTACTATTACAATCATGATAGGGCAAAGTTAAAAAACACATAACATCAGGTTATAGTTGGACTGGTTTATTTGGAAGTACTAGCTTTCAGAGCACTGCACCTTCATCAGGAAACTGCAATGTGCAGGTGGACTGGGAAAATCAGCTTGATAATGGATCTCAAGAAAAGGAATTTGCAGCATATCAATGAGATGGTTTGTTTGGAGCTTCTCCTGGAGCCCACTAGGGAACCAGCAATTCAGGATTTTGTGAAGTATAATGAGGTAGACTCGTTTTGGGAGCTTAAGTGAAGGAAGCCCTGGGGGCAGTGACCATAGAGTCGTAGAGATGTACAGCACGGAAACAGACCCTTAGGTACAACCCATCCATGCTGACCAGATATTCCAACCCAATCTCGTCCCACCTGGCCCATATCTCTCCAAACCCTTCCTATTCATATACCCATCCAGATGCCTTATAAATGTTGCAATTGTACCAGTCTCCACCAGTTTCTCTGGCAGCTCATTCCATACATGTACCACCCTCTAAGTGAAAATGTTGCCTCTTAGGTCTCTTTCCCCTCTCACCTATGTCCTCTAGTTCAGGACTCCCCCACCCCAGGGAAAAGACTTTGTCTATAAATCCTATCCATACCCCTCACGATTTTATAAACATAATATGACAGAATTCACCCTGCACTTTGAGAGGGAGAAGCTGGAATCAGATGGAACTCAATGTACAGTTGAGTCCATGAAAGGATCAGCCATGATCTTATTGAATGGTGGAGTGAGCTTGATGGGCCAATTGGCCTACTCTTGCTCATTTTTCTTATGTTCTTATGAAGGGCTTGTCATATGAGGAGCAGTTGAAGAGTCTGGGTCTGTACTCGATGGAGTTTAGAAGATTGAGGGGGATATAATTGAAATTTACAGAATACTGAGAAGGCTGAATGGGGTGGACATGGGGAAGAGGTTTGTAGGGGAGACTAGGACCTGAGGACACAGCCTCAGAGTGAAGAAGCGGCTGAGGTGGGGTGGGGGTGGTTTGGGAGGTAGAAACTGTTACACATCTCCTTCTGGAATGTGCCTTTGTGAAGGAATTCTGGAGGAAGATGCAGTGGGATTTGTTAAGGTTCATCCCGAGCAGATCCACAATGTTGGTCTCTGTGCTCTACAGACTGTTCCTGGGATGCACACACCTGAGTCAAACATCAGCTGCGCCTGGAGGACCATCAACTCGATGAAAGATGCTCTTTGGTCTACCTGAAATTTGTTGATCTTCCAGAACAAGGAGTTGACCATGACTGGGTGTTGCAGGCTGGCACATTCTAAGGGACGACATGCTGAGGGATGCAGTAAAGCTTGGGTCAGCTGCTGCCAAGGTACAGTGGACTATTATCTAAGATCTTTCTGCCAAAATACAATGGGGGGACCATTCAGTTACCCAGTGCGTCAAATATATGTAAATAGTATCATGAATAAGTAAGAAATGCCTTTGCATTTGCTTGTTGGAACTGTTGTGAAAGTAAAACACTAACACTTTTTGTTCTTCATGTGCAGGGACTGTAGAGAACCATACTGCTCTATGTGACTATGTTGGTAAATAAAAGCTTTTTTTAAATCAATGAAGTATATTTTTGAAATAAAAAGAATTAACTCTGCTTTCTCTCCCCAGAATCTGCCAGACCTCCTCAATTTTTCCAGCAATTTCTGTTTTTGTTTCTGATTTCCAGCACCCGTAATTCTCTGCTTTTCTCATTCTGGGAAACTTGTTTTCTTCAAGGTTCTGAGTCTTGCCCTTAACAGAAAAGGCCTGCCTCAGAAATAAATGTTAGTGTCAGAGTTTTTAATCTCTGACTGAATTGCCTTGTTATAGGAGTTCTCTGTGACTCGACAGAGGTTACTCAACATCTGTGACTTGTATTTACGGGAATGGGAGCCTTTTTGTTGTATCACTAAACTGACAATCCCAATGTCTGGACTAATGATCTGGAGATATGAATTCAAACCCCATACCAGCAGCAGGGAAATTTAAATTCTGTTAATTAAAGAAACCTGCAATCAGAAATCATGGCTTGATTTTTATTCTGCTAAGAGAGACCTAATGCCTGGATCATTTCCATGTTATGAACTATGTTGAGCCTGCGAAACTCAAGTGATTGGATCTTAATAGGAGTGGAGGCCTGGAATGGAGCACGTTTGCTGTGGGCCTGGAGTCACACAGAGGCAAGGATGGCAGATGTCCTTCTGTAAAAATGTGAATGAACAACTGGCAGCTTCACTGACACCATCATCAACACCTGGGACAGGATTTGTATTCACTCATGGGGGTGGGGAAAGGAGGCTTTGTAACTAATGCTTCCAGATGGTGTGTCAGTGTGCAGGGCATACTGGAGAGAGTGATCCTGACAGGCAACAGCTGACAGGGTGTGAACATCAAAGGCAGATGGCAGCCATGATGGGGCCTTCTGTTGGCTTGCTGAATAGAGGAGGGAGCATAGCAAAGGGGCAACAATTTCACTGTGTTGAGAAATAAATCATTGTGGAAAAACTCTTACCTCATGAAAAAGATCTTTATATAATGGCTCTCTATATGGAAATAACACTCAAGAAGCTAGACATCATCCAGGACAAAGCAACCTACTTAATAGACACCACATCCACAAACACTCCCTCCCTCCACCACAGACACTGAGTAGCAGTAGTGTGGACATCTATATGATGCACTGTGAAATTCAACAAAAATTGACTACTTCCATCTAGAAGGACAAGGGCAGCAGACACATGTGAACACCACTGGCTGCAAGTTCCCCTCCAAGGCACTCACTACCCTGACTTGGAAATATTTTGCCGCTCCTTCAGTGTCACTGGGTCATAATCTGGAATTCCCTCCCTAAGGGCATTGTAATCAACTCATAACACATGGACTGCATTGGCTCAAGAATATAGCTCACCCCCAGCTTCTCAAGGATGTTTGGGAGGGGCAATAAATGATGGCCCAGCCAGCGATGCCCATATCCCATGAGTGAACAAAAAAAAAGTGACAGCAAGATCAATTACGATGGACAGAACTTCATGCCTGGATGGATAGAAATGGTCTCCTCCACCAGGTCTCACATTCTCAACTCTCAAATGACCAGAGAGGGCAAAGAGAATGTGACAAAGCCACTCTGAATCTCCCTTTGAGAACTGGCAGCATTAACATGAATGACTGGGAGGAGTTTGCTACCAATCATTCAAAACAGCAACAACTTGTCCATCCAACTATTTCATGCTTTGAGACGAAACTGATCAGTGGTAACAGGGAAGCAATTCACAAGGAAGCAAATCCTATGCCTGGGTCCCATGACCTTTGGGACTTCCTGCCTCATGTGCTCAAAGATCTGTGGGTCAACAATTGACCTGTTCAGTCAAATGATGTGCCATGGCAGAACCTTGCATTCCTAAATTGATGTAATCCGTGAACTGAGAGATGGATGATGTTGGTGATGACTGATGTGCACCAGACTGCCCCGGTTTTCCAACTGGAAATTTGAAAATTGCCATCTTGCCCCTCCACAGCTGTTATCGTGCTCCCTAACGAGCAGTTAATTAGAGGAGAGCTGGTTCTCAGATACCCACCCTCCTCCTTGCCTTGAAAATACCAGTGTGTTCCACCACACACACCGCTGACACTGTTCCTGCTCCCAACGGTGATTAGAAATCCCAGCCCAGGTATCAGTCATGGTGAACATGAAACTATTAGTTTCATTCATGCCCTTTAAGGAAGGAAATCTGCCATCGTTATCCAGCCTGGCCCCTGTGTGATTCCAGACCCAGAGCTGCCCTCTGAAATGGCCGAACAAGTCACTCGATGGTATTCAGTATCTTCTGGAGGGCACTTGGAAATGGGAAATTAATCAGAACCTGACCTCCACATCCCGTGGATGAATGAAAAACAATTAACAGAAGTAAGGGCGGTTGAGATTTCACTAATTACACAATCACATTACCCCTGTACTGGAAAAAGTGATCTGTTCAGTGTGGGAGTGCTGTTTGGGAGAATTTGGTTTTGCAGAATTTGTTTGTCACGTTTACAACTTTCACTTTTTACTGTCACTTTTACTTGAACTGACATCATTTGCTGTAAAATGTCTCGGAGTGTATGAAGTTGTGGATGGTGCTTGAAAAACACCATCGTTTTCCTGTTCCTTTTCTCTTTCTATTTACCGGACAATTAATTGAGAAGAATTACCTCAGATCCAACTGCCTGTGCCAGCAACAAGCCCTTTGCCTCAGGGTTAATAAACTGAAGACAGAATTAGTCATAACCTGCACCTCTCATTGTTATGAACTGATTGTGTAGCTGTTTGATGAGTCATTCATATTCACTGGGGTCACTGCTTTCTCTCACAATCCTCTGCAATTCTCCAATCAGCATTCCATATTTGATCATCTTTTGCATTAACACACACTAAGAGCTATACGTGCTTAATGTAACGCTTACAAAGTTGTTGGGCACTAACTAGCTGCATTTGTGTTTACACTACACCATAATAAATCCAAACACGTGATTTTTATTCCTGTGATTTGAATGAGGTTAAAATTCCATTCTTAATCTCTTGACACTACCCCCAATTCTTTTATTGTAGTCAACGCAGAAGCTGGTTTACGTTAAAGGTTTGGATGTTTATAGACAGTTTTGAAATTTGAAAGCACTTGGGTTCAATCTGGATTGTGTGCGGTAGTGTAAAATAGGGATAATAAATTGGCAATCCATCTTTCATCACTCCACACGTTTATTCCTGATGAGGTTTGTTCCAATCTTGATCAAGTCCTTGTCAAACTTATCCTGTGTTTCCCTGGCGACTGTGTCAATGCTTCATTCTGCTTTCATTCTGACGTGAGATATCGAAATTGAACTCATCCTTCATCTCCACACTATTCATTACTAAATCTTTTTTCCCTTCCTGGAATTTCCTTTCTCTATTGCAGGGAATGGTCATTCTTATGATGTCCATTGCAAGCCCAAAGACTCCACAATTGACCAAATGATTGCTTCTTCCGCCTGCTTTCTCGAAAGACTCTAACCCCTTCTCTCAGCTAATTTTTTTCCTTTCTGTCATATCTTCTCAAACAACTTACACAGGGGCTCTTGAATGTCTTCCTTTTCCTCAGCACCTCCCCTTGGCCATAATGCATAGGTCTCCATTTCCAATGTTTCCATTGCCATTCCCTTTCTCCCTTCTCTTAGAGTCTCATCCCTGCTCTTATCCTTAGGCTTCATTATGCAATGCCTGGATTGTCTGCTGTCATTTCCATCAACTTTACATTAGGGTCTAACCATGTCTTTCCCTTCTCTACAATGGAGGGTTTCAGCATTACTAATCTTCTGTAGGCACAAGAAGAGCAGTAGGCATTCCATGTAACATTGGCAACTTCGATTAAATGTACTTTTTCATATTTTCCACATGATTTAACACCTTGCTCAGGCATTAGTTGATGAACACACCAATCCTTGTGACACACTGCCTTCTTAGAAAGCAAAAGGACTCATGAGACAATTGGATAATTTTACAATGTTAGCCAAATATCCTTTTATTCTTCCATTTTCAGTAATTTTTCATCTGGTAAAAAGAAACATTCAAAGAGAGTGACAAAGAAAACATTTTTCATCATTTATATAAATCATTTGGATGTGAGCAAAAGAGGTATAGTTAGTAAGTTTGCTGATGACACCAAATTAGGAGGTGTAGTGGACAGTGAAGAAGTTCCCCTTAGATTACAATGGGATCTTAATCAGATGGGCAAAAGTGAGGACTGCAGATGCTAGAAACCAGAGTTTAGATCAGAGTGGTGCTGGAAAAGTACAGCAGGTCAGGCAGCATCCGAGGAGCAGGAAAATTAACGTTTCGGATAAAAACCCTTCATCAGGAATAGAAGCAGGAAGCAGGGTGGAGAGATAAATCAGAGGGGGTGGTGGGGGGGCGGGGGTGGTGGGGCTGGGGAGAAGGTAGCAAAGAGTACAATCGGTGAATGGGGGTGGGGATGGAGGTGATAGGTCAGAGGGGAGGGTGGAGTGGATAGGTGGGAAGGGAGATAGGCAGGTAGGACAGGTCATGAGGACACTGCTGAGCTGGAAGCTTGGAACAGAGGTAAGGTGGGGGGAGGGGAAATGAGGAAACTGGTGAAGACCACATTGATGCCTTGGGGCATTCTTCCACCTCGGGATACTTCAACTCCAGGGCATCAATGTGGACTTCACCAGTCGATTTTCCTGCTCCTCGGATGCTGCCTGACCTGCTGTGCTTTTCTAGCACCATTTTGATCTAAACTCTTGATCAAATGGGCCAATAGACATAGGAGTGGCAGATGGAGTTTAATCTAGATAAATGTGATATGCTGCACTTTGGGAAAGCAAATCTTGGCAGGACTTATACACTTAATGGTAAGGTCCTCGGGAGTGTTGCTGAACAAAGAGACCTTGGAGTGCAGGTTCATAGCTCCCTGAAACTGAAGTCGCAGGTAGATATGATAGTGAAGAAGGCGTTTGGTATGCTTTCCTTTATTGGTCAGAGTATTCAGTACAGGAGTTGGGAGGTCATGTTGCGGCTGTACAGGACATTGGTTATGCCACTGTTGGAATATTGCATGCAATTCTGGTCTCCTTCCTAATGGGAAGATGTTGTGAAACTTGAAAGGGTTTAGAAAAGATTTACAAGGATGTTGCCAGGGTTGGAGGATTTGAGCTATAGGGAGAGGCTGAACAAGCTGGGACTGTTTTCCCTGGAGCGTCGGAGGCTGAGGGGTGACCTTATAGAGGTTTACAAAATTATGAGGGGCATGGATAGGAAAAATAGACAATTTTTTTCTGTGGGTTGTGGGAGTCCAGAACTAGAGGGCATAGGTTTAGGGTGAGAGGGGAAAGATAAAAGAGACCCAAGGGGCAACTTTTTCACGCAGAGGGTGGTACGTGTATGGAATGAGCTGCCAGAGGATGAGGTGGAGGCTGGTACAATTGCAATATTTAAAGGGCATCTGGATGGGTTTATGAATAGGAAGGGTTTGGAGGGATATGGGCTGGGTGCTGGCAGGCGGGACTAGTTTGGGTTGGGATATCTGGTCAGCATGGACGGGTTGGACTGTAGGGTCCATTTCCATGCTGTACTCTCTATGACTCTATTTTTGAAGTCCCTTTTTGGGTTAAATGTTTACACACAGCATTGTCCAGGGAATTCTTCTTAAATTCCTGGAGATTCCAGGTTAATTCTGGAAGGTTGGCGAACTTTGACACAGTTGAATAAAAACAAAATGCTGTGGACGCTGGAGATCATCAATTAAAAACAGAAAGTGCTGGAGAAACTCAGCAGGTCTGTGGAGAGAGATTCAGAGTTATGTTTTGACTCCAACATGAATTTCTTCGGTACAGATGAGATCAGTTTTGTTCTCACCTGAAATCCTTAAGACATAAGACGTAGGAGAAGAGGTATGTGACTCAGCCCATCGAGTCTGCACTGGCATTCCATGAGATCCTGCTTGATCTGATCATCTACAACTGCATCTTCCCGCCTTTTCCCAGTAAACCTTGATTCCCTTTCTGATTAAAAATCTTGTCCACCTCAGCCTCAGCCTCAGCCTCAATGGCCCTCAGCAGCACAAGAATTCCACAGATTCACAACCCTCTGAGAGGGGTGGCACGGTGGCACAGTGGTTAGCACTGCTGCCTCACAGCGCCAGGGACCTGGGTTCAATTCCCGCCTCAGGCGACTGACTGTGTGGAGTTTGCACGTTCTCCCCGTGTCTGCGTGGGTTTCCTCCGGGTGCTCCGGTTTCCTCCCACAGTCCAAAGATGTGCGGGTCAGGTGAATTGACCATGCTAAATTGCCCGTAGTGTTAGGTAAGGGGTATATGTAGGGGTATGGGTGGGTTGCGCTTCGGCAGGTCGGTGTGGACTTGTTGGGCTGAAGGGCCTGTTTCCACACTGTAAGTAAGTAATCTAATCTAAAGAAATTCCTCCTCAGCTTTGTCTGACACCCATGCCCCTTAATCTGAGACAATACTCTCTTGTCCTAGAGTCTTCCACAAGGGACCCTGTCAAATCCTGAAAGAAACCTATATGTTTCAATAAGGTTGTCTCTCAATCTTCTAAATTCTAATGAGCATAGACCCAATCTACTCGCCCTCTCTTCCTGAGACAGTGCCTCCATACCTGGTAGCCATGATTTGGAGACTCCAGTGTTGGACTTGGGTGTACAAAGTTAAAAATCACACAACACCAGGTTATAGTCCAACAGATTTATTTGGAAGCACTAGCTTTCGGAACGCTGGATGAAGGAGCAGCGCTCTGTAAAGCTATTGCTTCCAAGTAAACCTGTTGGTCTATAATCTGGTGTTGTGTGTTTGTTAACTTTCCATACCTGGTATCAGTCTAGTGAACTGCTCTGGACTGCCTCCAATGCTAGTGTATCATGTAATTTTCCAATTGGAGACACTGAGCAGTAATTATCAATGAAAAAGAATTTGGTTTGTTACTGTCCCCCATCCACTGGGACTTGATTGAAATACAGCTCCAAGAGACAAAAAGACAGTTCAACAACCAACTGATTGTCCAAGACTGAGTAAACCAAAATGGGATTTCAGGAAGAAAAACAATATAATTGTTTAATGATCGTGTCATTCCCTACGCCTTCTCAGCCTCCACCCCACCCCACCCCTCCTCCCTGGCACCACCCTAGCTTTGTTTCAGGAAAATTGAGCCCATGTCAAAGGTTCTGAAACACTATGTCTACTTGGAGACCTGTCACGTCTCATAAGTGTTAAACAATAATCATCAGATTTAGGACTGTCTTTTGAATTTTCAAGCCATAGAATGCTTTTACAGAATGTTAATATAAATATGGGAAATTGAAATGGCGCAGACTCGGGTGAAATTTATTCACAGATGTTGAACATTAATGATGAATGATCTCGGCAATCCCACATGCGGAAGCTACTGCACATTCTTTGCTGGAAGGAAAGCGCACATTTCTTCCAACTCTTTGGAATAATGAGATTCATCAAATAAAAAGAGTGGGTTTCCTCCTTGTAGCTTCTTGGGTAAAAAGCCAAAGATTGCACCCTAGTTTATCCTAATTTATATGACCTCATCTGAGGAACTACAAACGACCTGCTCATCTCAAGGCTAGACAGCATAAATCTCTGTTAAAGGTTCTCTATTAATGGGTGTTGTCTATCACTTTTGCTTTACAGGCTTCATGTCTATGGATGGCCTGGTGTACCTTTGTGGAAATATTAGTACCAGACATTAACCTTCCACACATAGGAATTGTAGGTTACAGGACAAAAGGAGACAATTTGGCCCATCATTCAGCACAGGAGCATGGCAGGAACTATCTGCTTCTGTCATCATGAGTGTGGGGTAGGCTTGAGTGCCCAGTAGATCCATTGCTCCCCTCTCCTCCAATTTCACACCAATGTGCTGAAAACAACTTCCTATCATATGCAGAATGCAAAAGGTTTACAGGGGGATCACTTTGTTCAGTTGGCTGGATGGCTGGTTTGTAAGGTAGAGTGATGCCAATAGTGTGGGTTCAATTCCTACACCAGCTGAGATTACCTCAGATAGATTCATCTCATCAAAAACTCCTCTCACTTTAGATGTGGTAGCCCTCAGGTTAAATCACTATTGGTTGTGCGTCTCTGTAATGAGAGAGCAATCATATAGTCTGTTAAGATGTGGTGACTTTACCTTTACAAAGGGTTTAGGAAAAAGCTCATGAATGATGACAAAATTCATCATTGAAGTAGATATTTATAAGTGCCAAGAGAAGAAATTGAATCAGATTAAATTGGTGCATCTAGTTGTACACCAGCACAAAATGAAAAGCCACAGGTTTCAAATGAAGAGAAAATTTGGATTTTTTTTAAACTTAATGAGCTGGGGTACCCTTTAGGAAAGGGCAATAGAAACAGGTTAAAAAATAAGGTTGAGAAAGAGTTGAATAAATACTTGAAGAGAAAAAAAATTCTGTCAGGGCAATGAGGAATGAGCCCCAAAGTGGGATTAATGGAAATAGCATCGCCAAAGAGTCAATACAGGTATCTTCAAAGATAATTAGTTCCCTGCTCACCTCCGCTTTTTAACCAACTATCTTCAATTTGTGTCTCTCATGCCACAGGGAACCCTTTCTCCTTATGAATTCCATAACTATTGACAGCACGCGATGCTGTTGTGTGTATCATTTACAAATTCCAAGAGCTAAATTTCAACAGCACCTTCCAAACCCCTCACCTCTATCACCATCTCTAAGGACAAGGGCAATAGACACATGGGAACACCCGTTCCCCACCAAGCCACTCACCATCCTGACTTAGAAATATATTATTGTTTCTTCATTGACATTGGATCAAAACTGCAGAACACCATTCTCTAACAGCATTGAGGTTGGCCCTGCATCACATGAGTTGCAAGAAGGCAACTCAATACACCTTCTGAAGATCAATTAACAATAAGCCAATAAATAAATGCTGACCCAGCCAGAAACATCCATATTCCGTGGTCAAGGAAAGGAACTGCATGAGTTTCAATAAGCTCGATCCAATTTCTCTCAACATTCCATGTGCAAGAAGAGAACTGTGTTAGTGTCTTGTTTCTTGGCTCCACTTCTTACAATAGGGAGATTGGGCTGATCTTCAGCTGAGTCATAACCTCATCTCTTTCACTGTGATGAACTGGATCTAAGGGTCTGTGGCAGTTTGATGAGTCATATAATACAATGAGGTCAATAGCTTTCTCACAGTCCAGAGGAATTCCACAGGGGGAATTCCATATTTGGTCACACACAATCCATAGAGTTGCAACACCTTCACAGCAATTGGAATCATTGTGTTAGATGCATTACAGTGATCATTGACCACCTCAACTTGAATGGAGAAAGAGTGGCTATTGTTCAGAGCTCTGGGCATTTCCAGTCACTCCAATCCATTAGAGTGCGGGGTGCCAAATCCTTAGGTTTACCCTAGAGCCTTCATTAAAAAAAGTATTAACTACCTGGTGTCAAACTTGCTTCATGTTCAAAAATGAAATGTTGAAATGTCTAGTACCCGGGGTCATGCATTTATGGTGAGGAGGGAAAGTTCAAAGGAGATGTGAGGGGCAAGTGTTTTACATAGAGAGTGGTAGGAGTCTGGTACACATTAAGAGGGGTGGTGTTGGAGGCAGATACTATAGGAGCATTTAAGGGATGAGCACATGTGTAAGCAACAATGGAGGGATGTGGAGCAAGGACAGACAGAGGGATTTTGTTTTATTCATTTGTGGGACTTGGGAGTCGCTGGCTGGCTAGTATTGATAGCCCATCCCTATTTGCCCTTGAGCTGTGTTCTTGAATCATTGCAAACCACTTGCTTGACCCACAATGTCGGTAGGGAGGGAATTCTAGAATTTTGATCCACCAACTGTGAAGGAACAGCAGCACATTTCCAAGTCAGAGTTGGTGAGTAGTTTGGAGGGGAACTTGCAGGTGGTGATGTTCCCAAGTGCCTGCTGCCATTGTCCTTCTAGTTGGAAATGGTTGTGGGTTTGGAAGGTGCTGTTTAAGGATCTTTGGTGAATTTCTGCAGTGTATTTTGTAGATCGTATTCACTGTTGTTACTGAGCGCCAGTGGTGGAGGGATTAAATGTTTGTGGATGTAGTGCCAATCAAGTGGGTTGCTTTGTCCTGTATGGTGTCAAGCTTCTTGAGTGTTATTGGAGCTGCACCAGTCCAGGCAAGTGGGAAGTATTCCATCACGCTCTTGACTTGTGCCTTGTAGATGGCAGGTGGCTTTGGGGTGTCAGGAGGTGAGTTACTCATCATAGTATCCCTAGTCTCTGACCTGCTCTTGTAGCCACTGTGTTTATGTGGTGAGTCCAGTTGCGGTTCCGGTCAATGATAACTCCAAGGATGTTGACAGTGGGGGATTCAGTGATGGTAATACCGTTGAATGTCAAGGGACAATGGTTAGAATGTCTCTTATTGGTGATGGTCATTGTCTGGCATTTGTGTGGTTTGAAGGTTACTTGCCACTTGTTGGCCCAAGTTTGAATATTGTCCAGATTTTGCTGCATTTGAGCACGGTTTGCTTCAGTATCTGAGTCGCAAATGGAGCTGAACATTATGCAATCATCGGCAAACATTCCCACTTCTGACCTTATGACAGAGGGAAGGTCATTGAGGAAGCAGCTGAAGATTGTTGTGCTTCAGACACTACCTTGAGGAACACCTGCAGAGATGTCCTGGAGCTGAGATGACAGACCTCCAACAACCACAACCATTTTACTTTGTGCCATGTATGATTCTAACCAGTGGAGTGTTTGCCCCCAATACCCATTAGATTACTTACAGTGTGGAAACAGGCCCTTCGGCCCAACAAGTCCACACCGACCCGCCGAAGCGCAACCCACCCATACCCCTACATATACCCCTTACCTAACACTACGGGCAATTTAGCATGGCCAATTCACCTGACCCGCACATCTTTGGACTGTGGGAGGAAACCGGAGCACCCGGAGGAAACCCACGCAGACACGGGGAGAATGTGCAAACTCCACACAGTCAGTCGCCTGAGGCGGGAATTGAACCCAGGTCCCTGGCGCTGTGAGGCAGCAGTGCTAACCACTGTGCCACCGTGCTGCCCTTTTGTTTCCAGTTCTGCCAGGGCTCCTTGATGCCACACTCGGTCAAATGCAGCCTCAAAGTCAAGGACTGTTACTCTCCCCTCCCCCCTGGAAGTTAGCTCTTTTTTCCATGTTTGGGCCAAGGCTGGAATGAGGTCAGGAGCTGAGTGACCCTGGTGAAACCTAAACTAAGCGTCACTGAGCAGGTTATTGCTGAGCAGGTGCTGCTTGATAGCACTGTTAATGACCCCTTCCATCACTTTACTGATGATGAAGAGTAGACTGATTGGGCGGTAATTGGCCGGGTTGGATTTGTCCTGCTTTTTGTGTTCAGAACATACCTAGGCAGTTTTCCACATTGCCAAGTAGATGCCAGTGTTGTAACTGCACTGGAAGAGGTTGGCTAGGGGAGCACAAGTCTTCAGTACTACTGCTGGTATGTTATTGGGGCCCATTGCCGTTGCAGTATCCAGTGCCTCCAGCCATTTCATGTGAAGTGAATCAAATTGGCTGGAGACTGGTATCTGTGATGCTGTGGGCCACCTGAGGAGCTTGAGGTGTATCATCCACTCGGCACTACTGACTGAAGATTGTTATGAATGCATCAGTCTTAACTTTTGCACTGATGTGCTGGGCTCCTCCATCATTGAGGATGGGGGTATTTGTGGAGCCTGCTTCCCCAGTGAGTTGTTTAATTGTCCATCACCATTCACGACTGGATGTGGAAGGACTGTAGAGCTTAGATCTGATCTGTTGGTTGTGGGATCACTTAGCTTTGTCTCTCACTTGCTGTTTGTGCCATTTGGCACGCAAGTAGTCCTGTTTGGTGGCTTCACCAGGTTCACTCCTCATCTTCAGGTATACCTGATGCTGCTCCTGGCATGCCCTCCTGCACTCTCCATTGAACTAAGGTTGACCCTCTGGCTTGATGGTAATGGTTGAGTGGGGGATATGCTAGGCCAAGAGGTTACAGATTGTGCCGGAGTACAATTCTGCTGCTGTTGATGGCCCACAGCGCCTCACAGATGCCCAGTTTGGAGCTGCTAGATCTGTTTGAAGTCTGTCCCATTTAGCACAGTGATAGTGCCACACAACACGATGGAGAGTATTCTCAATGTGAAGGCAGGACTTCGACTCCAAAAGGACACTGCGGCGATCACTCTTACCGATACTGTCATGAACAGATGTTCCTGCAGCCGACAGATTAGTAAGGATGGGGTCAATTATGATTTTTCCTCTTGTTGGTTCCTTCACCACTTGCCACAGACCCAGTCTAGCAGTTATATCCTTTAGGACCCGACCAACTTGATCAGTAATGCTGCTACCGAACCACCCTTTTTGATGGACATTGAAATCCCCCACCCAAAGTATATTTTAAGCCCTTGCCAAGTTCAGTGCTTGCCCCAAGTGTTGTTCAACATGGAGGAATAATGATTCAACAGCCGAAGGAGGACAGTACGTGGTAACCAGTAAGAGGTTTCCTTGCTCATGTTTAACCTTAAGCCATGAGACTTCATGGTGTCTGGAATTGATGTCAAGCAGTCCCAGGCCAACTCCTTCCCGACTGTATCCCACTGTGCCACCCCCCTCTGCTGGGTCTGTCCTGCTGGTGGGACAGGACATATCCAGGGATAGTATGGGTGGTATCTGGGGTGTTATCTGCATGGTATGATTCTGTAAGAATGACTATATCAGGCTGTTGCTTGACTAGTCTGTGAGACAGCTCTCACAATTTCGACACTAACCCCCAGATATTGGTAAGAAGGATTTTGCATGATCAGCAGGACTGTTTGTGTTTTTGGTGTTGTCTTTTCCGGTTCAAAGGTCGATGTTAGGTGGTCTGTCCAGTTTCATTTCTTTGTTGTGAATTTCTAGCGATTGATACAACTGAGTGGCTTGCTGGGCCATTTCAGAGGGAGTTGAGAGTCAGCCACATTGCTGTGGTCCTAGAGTCACATGTACACCAGACCTGGTGAAGATGGCAGGTTTCCTTCCCTAAAGGACATTAGTGAACTAGATGGGTTTTTCTGACCATTGACAATGGTTTCATGGTCGACCCTTAATTCCAGATATTTTTTATCGAGTTCATATTCTACCATCATTGTGGCGAGATTTGAACCCAGGACCCCAGAACTTTATTTCGGGTTTCTGGATTAATAGTCGAGCAATAGTACCACTAGGCATTGCTACTGATTAGTTTAATTTGTTGTCATGTTTGGCACAACATCGTGGGCAGAAAGGCTCGTTCCTATGCTGTACATTTCTATATTTAATATTCTAAGTTGATTTTTGAATATATTGACTGAAACCCCCTAATTTTTTTTTAAGTCAAAGCTGCATTTTGATGCATTGAGCTTACAGCGATGGATAACTAAATAATTTGCATTGCTGTACCCTCCACCTTCCAAAACTATTGAGATGAAATCTGCCAACCTGCAAAGACACGCTGACAAGGGTGGCATCAGACAATGTGAATGAACCTCACCCATTATTAACTTAGCACAGCATCCAGACACTCAACTGGGCACTCAGCTCAGTGGGTAAACCATTCGATGTAACCATTTGGATAGAGAGATCCTTCCTTAGAGAGCCCCAGACATGATCTAATCAAGCTAGGGTTCAAATACACTTGCCTTGATCTTATTTAGATCCCTGGGTCGTGGTTGAGAGAATATTGTGCATTAATCCAACCTTTTGTGTATTTGGTATCTGGTTTCACAACAGAACAGCGCAAACATGCAAACTATTGAGGCAAAAAGAATATGAAACAAAAACAGAAATTGCTGATAAAACTCAGCAGGTCTGTGGTGAGAAAGCAGAGTTTCCGTTTCGTGTCCAGTGACCCTGCATCAGAAGAGCGTGAGTGTGTTCTTTCCGCTCTCTCTCTTCCACACTCTTTCTCTCCAGCCATCTAGTATGGTTTGAACTCAGTCTGCTGACTGTGATTAGGTTAGGTATCACAGATAAAGCTTGTTGAAAAGTGTTCACCCAATAGGGCAGTTTCCAAATGATTTATCTAAATTTTCTGCATTTTAAAAATCATTTAATACCAGAAGCATCAGGACCACTCAATTTAGCAATCAGCCAAACAAGACCCAGCAAACACCACAATTGTATCATCCTTTTCATTTTACTGGATTCTAACTTACTTAATGTGCATGTGTGTGTTTGTGAGTGTGTGTCTGTGGGTGTTTACGTGCATTTGAGCTTGCACATGTGTGTGTGTGCATGCATGTATTTGCATGTGTGCACGTGCATGTATTTGTGTGAATGTGGCTGTATGTGACTGGGTGTTTCAGTGTGTGCGTGCATATATTTGTGTGTGAATGTGGGTGGGAGTGCATGTATTTATATGTGCGTGTGTTATTGTGTGTGCATGCATGTATTTGTCCATGTGTAATCTTCAACTGTGTATATGCAGAAAAGATTAAGCATATTTTATTACTTGACTCAGACCTGGTTAAGTGTAATAAAAAACACTCATGAAAGCCTGTCCATGTGTATATTTTATGATCCCAGCTTATAAGCAGTTAAACACTCACTGAGTTGGTAAGTATATCCTTTTGCTAAACTCCTGTTGAGGACAAAGGAGAAGAGGGGAAGGCAGGGAGACAGTCCCCCTCGCTTTTTACCCAACTGTAATCACCAAACAGTAAACATAGCTTACAAGAATCATACAAAATGCTAAAATTGCTTATTTAAAAGAAAGTTTTTGAACAATCTTCTTAGCTATAAAAATATTGGTAATGTGTTAGGGTGGGGGTAGAGTGCAATGGTGGCGGAGCAGTGTAAGGAGCAGTTTAAAATCTCCAGGAAGACTTCCAAATAAAGTTGACAACCCTGACTTCAAGACAAGATTATTGCCTTTGGTCACTCACTTTTGAAGCTTGGATTGAGGAAAATCAAAGTTATTTCTATTGGTGATTTATATTACACTCTGTTGATGTGAGTGCAGAGTCATATTGAAACAAGTTTTGGAAATACACTTCCTAACTCTGCCCACATTTGGTAAAACATCAAGCCAATAAATATATCATTGCATCTCCCTTTCATTATGTTGTGATAAAGATATACAATTTATTTTTATCATTTGGGAATTTGGAATTTAAAGTAATGATAACATAAGGGTCTGCTTCAGTTCTGTGAAGGTGATTTGTTTAAGAGATCAGAAAGACATTTGGAACAGTGAACTAATGGCCTAATATTCAAGAAGTCATGTGACTTTAAGGAAGTGTCAAAAAGTGTGGTGCTGGAAAAGCACAGCAGGTCAGACAGCATCCGAGGAGCAGGAGTGTCGACGTTTCAGGCAAAAGCCCTTCATCAGGAATGTGGGTGAAGGGCTTATGCTTGAATTGTTGACTCTCCTGCTCCTTGGAATCTGTCTGACCTGCTGTGCTTTTCCAGTGCCACACTTTTTGACTCTGATCTCCAACATCTGCAGTCCTTACTTTCTCCTGATTTAAAATATGTACCTAGCAAGATACTGGCGATGTTAGCTGATGAATTGTTAACAAAGCTGAACTTTTATTACAAATGAAGAAAACAGACTATGGGTGATGAACAGCTTGAGTTCAGAAGAGTCAGGTTTTTCAGTTCAGGAGAACCACTTCACCCTAGTAGAGTTCTGGTATCATTTCAATGAATTTGTTTTGCCCCTTCCCAGAGCTTTTATATTCTAATTATATCTTGCATACCTGAGCTGTTTTCTGCACTCCAGAGTAATGTACAGGTTTAACATGTTAGCAGATTTGGCAGCCTATTTGCATACAGTCAGATCCTAAAGTCAGCAACGTAGTGGTACCTAGACAACCTGCTCCTCCAGAGGTGAGGGTGGAATCTGAGCAACACCATGCTTTTGTCAGCAGAGTATCACAGACGTATCCCCAAGCCACACAGTGGTGAGTCTGCCTCCTGCCTCCATAACGTTAAGTGACAGAATTCCATGATAGGAACAGTCCTGCGCCTTCTAATGTTTCCGTCCTGTCTTCCTGGGTGAATGTTCACCGTCGATGGAGCTCACAGTTATCCACACTGGAACAGAGCAACAGGAGAAGGCCATTCAGCCCCTTGAGCCTATTCTGCCATTCTATAAGATCATGGCTGATCTGAGGCCTAACTCTGTGGGGGGTGGAGCACAGTGATGAACCAACACTGGCTGACTCAGGGAGCAATTATGTTACATCCAGTACATGCTCTCACTTCTGATAGAAATCATCACTTCCTTCTCATCTGTGCTTCATAATAAATCTGATGTCCTCCTCGAGAGGAAATTTACTGACACCTATTGGTGAAAATGCTTCATGCAAAAAGAACGTACCTTTTTATAGCACCCTATAATCAGTTACTGGTCTTGTGGCACAGTAGTAATATCGGTAACTCACTCACTCTCCTGGCCCGTGGTTCCAACTCTGAGAGATTTTGAAAGAGTGTTCTTTTTAAGCAAGTTGTCTTCAATGCCTTTATCAAATTCTTTCACAAATGTTTGATTCCCCACAAGAAACATGGTGGAAAATTGAAGGATTTTTATAATTCATCAACTGGTGATTGGGGTCACATCCATCTATAATTGCCCAGTGACGATAATCCTTTGTTGAGTATAACTGAGTGGTTTCCTAGACCACTTTAGAGGGCACTTTTTTTATTTATTCACAGGGCGTGGGCATCACCGGCCACTCCAGCATTCATTACCCATCCCTAATTGCCCACAGGTCAGTTAAGAGTCAACCACATTGCTGTGGATCTGGAGTCACATGTATGCCAGACCAGGTAAGGGTGATAGATTGCAGATTCCTTCCCTGAAGGACATTAGTGAACCAGATAGAATTTTCCTGATAAACTGATCATTTTCATCATTACATTTACAAAACTCAACTTCCAACGTGGCAAAATTTGAATTAATAATCGAGTGATTATATCTCCAGGCCATCAACTCCTCTATGAGAGTTGAGAGTCAGCCACTGTGGGTCTGGAGTCACGTGGAGGCTAGACCAGGTAAGGACATCAGATTTCCTTCCCTAAAAGGACATTAATGAATCAGATGGGGTTTTTATCAGAATCTGGAATTTCACAATCACCATCACTGAGACCAACTTTCCACAGCTCGATTATCTCATTGGCTGGAATTCAGGCCCTTCGCAGCTGTGGAACTCTGGGATACCAACCGGGTGACATGACTGCCTTTCACTGCAGAAGATCTTATTAAATGGAGGAACAAGCCGCTATTTCTTAATCTACTACAGGAATGAGAGCTGGCAAATAGGACCAAACTAACAACAGCACTGAAAGCAGGATAAAAAGCTTGAACTTTCCTGTCAGTCTTAAATGGGCCAAGCCTCCATTAAAATTGCAGCCACGTTTGCAATCACTATTACTGTCAATAGTCATGTCTGAGCTTTAATAACCATTCGGGGATCAATTATTCAAGAATAATGGGATATAGTTCTGCTGCTGTTGTTTGAATCTCCCTCACTTGTTCGCTGTTAGGCTGGAAGATAATTCTGAAAGGGGAGCAGTGAAAACAACAGCTGGAAAATATTTAGGCCTCCCAATTAGACTGTGTAAAACATTAGCCAATTAATGCTTAACGTTCAGCTCTAACAGAGTCAGTTAAAGCAAGAAGGCCCCAGCAGCTCTGTCAATTTGTAAAGTTCACAGTAAAGTTGTCTGTATTCTGTCTTCCACCACCCTCTAGTGGCTTCTGCTGGTATATCTTGAACATGTTGAAATAGGAGGCAGCAACAAACTGAAATGAGAGCTTTGATGATTCTCTGATTTGTCAACTGATATCTCCCCGATTGCTTTCCTACTGCAGTACTGACCTGTACTGACCCATCAAAACAAAAATCCCACTTAAAATAAAATCGAGAAAGGGACTGTCACATTCAGATATTTTCCAAACAATCTGCTCAGCAATACCATTGCATATCTCTGGAGTAGGTGGGAGCTGAACACGGGCCTCCCAGCTGAGAGGTAAGGACACTACCACTGCATCACAAGCAACATATACAGAGTGTCTTTCACAAACTCAGGACATCTCAAAGCACTTTGAAACTTGCAAAAACAATGTACTCGGAAAGTGTCAGCACAATTGTAATGTAAGAAATGCAGCAAGATCCTACAACTATCTGTGTGATTAAGACTGAATAACCTGCTTTACACTGATCTTAACTGAAGGACAAATATTCAAAGGTCAGTGTTGGTTTACTCAATACTGGGGGTGCAACAATTTATCGTCGCTGCCCTGGCTTTGGAAGCGTGGGATGGAAGAGGGTCTGGTTTGTGATACTTCCTGTGGTCAACCAGCCATGGGCCCTGTGGTTCCATTGGGATAGTTTGGTGC
This sequence comes from Hemiscyllium ocellatum, assembly GCF_020745735.1. NCBI lineage: Eukaryota > Metazoa > Chordata > Chondrichthyes > Orectolobiformes > Hemiscylliidae > Hemiscyllium > Hemiscyllium ocellatum. The sequence continues at coordinate 6,663,142 of NC_083439.1, read as the reverse complement.
TTGCTTTCTAAGTTATCTACTGGACAGAAAAGATTTACAAGGATGTTGCCAGGATTAGAGGATTTGAGCTGTGGGAAGAGGCTGAACAGCCTCTGGAGCGTTGGAGGTTGAGGGGTGACGTTATAAAGGTTTACAAAATTATGAGGGGCATGGACAGGATAAACAGACCAAGTCTTTTCCCTGGGGTCGGGGAGTCCAGAACTAGAGGGCATAGGTTTAGGGTGAGAGGGGAAATATATAAAAGAGACCTAAGAGGCAACTTTTTCATGGAGAGGGTGGTACATGTATGGAATGAGCTGCTAGAGGAAGTGGTGGAGGCTGGTACAATTGCAACATTTAAGAGACATTTGGATGGGTATATGAATAGGAAGGGCTTGGAGGAATATGGGCCGGGTGCTGGCAGGTGGGACTAGATTGAGTTGCGATATCTGGTTGGCATGGACTGGTTGGACCGAAGGGTCTGTTTCCATGCTGTACATCTCTATGACTCTATGACTCTGTGGAGAAAGAGGATAGATGAAAATTATTTCAGAGAGATTAGCAGCTTATATAAAATTTTGCGAATGTACTGTTATAGCTTTGATTACAATGAGCCAGATCTTTTGGATGGAGAGAAATAGACCATTCAGTCCATCGAGCATGTTCCATCATTTCACTGATGATGTGTGACCCCATTCACAACACCCACCCTTTGTTCCATATCCTGCCACGGCAGGTGGTGAAATTTGAATTCAACAAAAATCTGGAATGGAGTTTAATGGCAAGCATTGTCAGGAAAATCTCATCAGGTTCACTAATGTCCTTTGGACCATCCTTACCTGGTCTGTCCTCCACGTGACTCCAGACTCACAGCAATGTGCTTGGTTCTGGGCAATTAGGGAGGAACAATAAATGCCCACATACTGTGAATGAATAAAAGAGCCATCAATATAAAAATAACAATGGACATAGCTGTTGTTTGTTAAGAAAGTTCCAAGGCTCCTGGATGATTAGATTAGATTAGATTACTTACAGTGTGGAAACGGGCCCTTCGGCCCAACAAGTCCACACCGACCCACCGAAGCGCAACCCACTCATTCCCTTACATTTACCCCTTTACCTAACATGACAGGCAATTTAGCATGGCCAATTCACCTAACCTGCACATCTTTGGACTGTGGGAGGAAACCTGAGCACCCGGAGGAAACCCACGCAGACACAGGGAGAACGTGCAAACTCCACACATGTTCAGATGAGTTTCCTAAATTCATTCCTGAATGACCTGGCTCTGATTTTGTTTAGACCATGCTTTGGGTTAGTTTAATGTCTTTCAGCAGGCTGGTTAGAGGTACTGATTCTGATTATGCTGTTCTGCCTCACTGCAGGCAGCTCTCTCTGTCAGCCTGGGATATTTTCACTTCCAAGATGGGAGATCTCAAAGGTAAAGGGACACCAGACTCAATGAAGTGGTTTCAATCACATCACTTTCCTGAGTGTTTGTTGACACTCCTTAGTTTCAAGAAGTGTCCTTTTCTGCACAGGTCTTTGCCAGGGTAGCACCGGGGAAGGCCACTCCCATTGGAAAGCCTGGAGACATTCCTGTCAAATAATGGGATCCCACCGCCAATGAGTGATACCAATTTGCCTCAAGTACAAATCAAGGGGATCATGGCCATTGGTCAACTGAAAGAGATTGTTGCCCTCTCTCACTTCACTCAGGTGAAGAAGAGGTCTTCTTAATGCTGAGGCTGTAGTCATTATTCTGTTTTGTCAGGTCAGCTGAGGGAGGGTGTCAAAAAGACCAACTCTGTCTGTTCCACTACACCCCCATCCCACATCAAGGCCAGTTGTCAGCAGTGTCCCGGAATATTCCGTGTGGTACCAAAATCTGCTGAAATGTTCTGACACGCATCGCTCAGGTGAAGCATTAACTGAGGTGCCCTCTGCCCTCTCAGGTAGATGTAAAAGGTCCCATGGCACTAACTTGAAGTGGTACAGGAAGATCCCCCTTGGAGTCATGGCCAACATTTATCTTTCAACCAATATCATAAAAGAACAAACAATCTGATTGCGAACCACTAAACTGAGGCAGGCTGCCTGAGAGTTTGAAAACCTGAGAGAGCAGACCTTTATAAACATTGAATAAAGTCACTGCTAAATACATAGAATCCAGTGTATCATCTTGGCTTATCTCTGAGGCAGAAACTCATCAAGAAAGACGTCAGATCTTTTATGTCCACATCAGAGGCAGACAAGGCCTCAATCTGCCATCTAAAAGACAGTTGCTCTGACAGTGCAACACTCCCTCAGCACTGCACTGGATTCTGTCTTTGGAGCATTGATTTGTATCTTCAACCTTCTGACTCAGAGATGAGAGCGCTACCACTGAGTCACAAGCAGATAAATGAGCAATGTCCTGGAGTGTGCTTTAGTTTTGTCTTAGAAACAGAAAAAAACAGAAAGTGCAAGGGGAAGTCATCAGCTCCAACAGAATTAGTGTTGAGAGAAACAGAGTTAACATTTCAAGCCCAATATGACTCTGCTTTGAAACTCAAGACAGCTAAACAACTGAAGAAGTGAGAAGTTTTATTCTGTACAAAAGGGGGGATAGGAGGAGCAAGAGGAACAGATGTGAGGGTGCCCAGACCAAAAGACAGAGGGAATGCTGATTGTAGTGGAGAAGAGACAGAGATGAACAGTAGGTGTTAATAGCAGAAAATAGGTCTGCTGAGAAGAAACATGACATCACTAAAGTTATTGAACTCAATATCACATCCTGGAGGCTGTAAAGAGCCTACATGGAAACTGAATGGTTCCTACAGCCTGCATTGCACCTCGTTGGAACACCACAGCACATCTAGGACAGAAATAAAGTCATAGAGTCATACAGCATGGAAACCGACCCTTTGGTCCCACTCATCCATGCCAACCAGATATCCTAAACCGATCTAGTCCCATTTGCGAGCATTTAGCCCATATCCCTCTAAACTCTTTCTATTCATGTACTCATTCAGAAGCCTTTTAAATGTCATAATTGTACCAGCCTCCACCACTTCCTCTGGCAGCTCATTCCATACACGCGCCACCCTCTGCCTGAAAAATGTATCCCTCGGGTCCTTTTTATATCTTTCCCCTCTCACCGTAAACCTATGCCCTCTAGTTTTGGACTCCCCTATGCTGGGAAAAAGACCTTGGCTATTCCCCCATCCATGTCATGGATAGTTTTGCAAGCCTCTACAAGGTCACGTCTCAGCCTCTGACACTCCAGGGAAGAAAAAACCCAGTCTGTGCAGCCTCCCCCTATAGCTCAAACCCTGCACCCCCTGGTAACATCCTTATAGACTTTTTCTGAACCCTTTCAAGTTGAACAACATCGTTCTTACAGAGGAGCGGCCAGAATTGAATGCAACATTTTAAAAGTGGCCTCATCAATGTCCTGTACAGCCACAACATGACATCCTAATTCCTTCACTCAATGCACTGACCAGTGAAGGCAAGCATGCCAAATGCCTTCTTCACTACCCTCTCTACCTGTGAATCCACTTTCAAGAAACTGTCCACCTGCACCCTTAGGTCTCTGTTTTCAAGAGCCCTCACATTAACTGTGCAAGTCCTGTTCTGGTTTGCCTTACCAAAATGCGACACCTCACATTTAATAATAACAATAAAACATTGCTTGCTCTGTGAAAATTATTCCTGCAATGTGTGTATTTGCAGTCAAAGGGCACTGATAAATCCTAGCAAGGCACAAAATATATTTTTGTGGGTTTGAGATTTTTTTTGAGGGATACTTGTTGATTTTCAGGTGCTTCTTTCTTAGTGTCATCCTTTTCTTCCTGAGGTGAAGCCGTCACAGATTAACAATTCCTGCTGTAGTCGGGTTGTCATATGCAGCGTGTGAACACAGACAGTTGCAGAATTAGAAACATTTGGCAATCTCCTCAACAATTAGTAACTCTCCGTGTACACATCGGAAAGTGTTAATTTCTGAGACACCGCAATATTTAAATTAGTGCAATAGGAATACTTTTTTTTCAAAGTAGCTTACAGACAGTTCTATGCACAAGAAAACCATCACAGAAAATATACCTCCTGTAGACTGGTGAGATCTGGGCTAACTTTGTATCTATTGCATTTGCAAATCTGGAAGATTTCAACCAGACAGTTATTAATCTTTTTACCAAATCACAGATCTCAAGTTCAGATTTAAATTTAATAATTGACACATTGATTATTACAATAAAACCATTAATGACATTCGATTCATATTGTATCTCCTCAACATTTACAACTCTAAGCTAGAGATTTCATATTTGTTTGCAGAGTATCCATTACCTCAGTGATTTCAGGTTTCTTTGTTGACAGATTTAAAACTGTTCTCTCCACATGCAACCATGTTCTGTCACCTTATAGGTTACTTCTGACCTCTACGGTATGCTTCCTCCCCTGTGGCTCGTCACTTTCCCTTTTCCCCCCGTTTCAGCCTCATTCTCAACAGATGGCTCCCATGGGTGCTGGCAAATGGAATTCTTGACAGATCACTCCCTGGCCTTGGCACCCAGCACGAGGCTAGACAATGAACACCCCCACTCTCCAGTCACTACAGCAATGCTTTCCACCTTGGGCAACATATTTCCAATCTTGCTCGCAACCCCCAACACTCACCAATCCCACTCCATACTGGCAACATCCCCCAAAGTCTCCAGCTGAGGGAGGCATATGATAGAATCCCAGTCAAGATCTGTCTCTATATTGAGGTATACATCCATTACATGTATACTCCCACATTCAAACACTTCTCCTGGCACTCCTTCAGGACTGACCATCTGGTAGCATCACATTCCCTCAGCACTGACCCTCCGACAGTGCAGCACTTATTTAACATTAACCTTCTGACAGTGTGTGCTCCCTCATCACTAACCCTCTGACAGTACAGCACTCCCTCAGCACTGATCCTCTGACAGAGCTTCATTCCATCAGCACTGACCCTCCGACAGAGTATCACTCCTTCAATACTGACCCTCCAACAGAGCATCTCTCCTTCAGTCCAGACCCTCTGACAGAGCATCACTCCCTCAGCACTGACCCTCTGACAGGTTGTCGATTCAAGTCTCACTCCACAGACCGTGTAAACCTGGGTGGATACTCGGGCACAGTGCTGCACTGTAGAGGGTCAGTCCCAAAAGAGTGCTGCACTGTCAGGGAGTCAGTCCCAAGGGAATGCCACACTGTCAGAGGGTCAGTCCCAAGAGAGTGCCTCACTATCGGGGAGTCAGTCCCGAGGGAGTGTCTCACTGTCGGAGAGTCAGTGCTAAGAGAGTGCCTCACTGTCGGAGGGTCAGTGCTGAGGGTGTGCCGCACTATCAGAGGGTCAGTCCCAAGGGAGTGCCTCACTGTCAGAGGGTCAGTCCCAAGGGAGTGCCTCACTGTCAGAAGGTCAGTGCTGAGGGAGTGCGGCACTGTCGGAGGGTCAGTACTGAGGGAGTGTGGCACTGTTGGAGGGTCAGTACTGAGGGAATGTGGCATTGTCGGAGGGTCAGTGCTGAGGGAGTGCCGCACTGTCAGAGGGTCAGTGCTGAGGGAATGCAGCACTGTCAGAGGGTCAGTCCAGAGGGAGTGTGGCACAGTTGGTGGGTCAGTCCAGAGGGAGTGTGGCACAGTTGGTGGGTCAGTCCAGAGGGAGTGTGGCACAGTTGGTGGGTCAGTATGGAAGGAATGTTGCATTGGTGAAAGGTCAACACTGAGTAACACTGCACTGTTGCAGTGTGCTCATGTTTTAGGCTGAGTTTCAGAATCATATCTCACTCTGAGTAGCACCATAAAACTATAGCAGCAAATGAACCAAGCTGACACTAAGGAGGAATAGGCAGGAGGCTGGAAGAACACAACAGCCAGGTAGCGTCAGGAGATGGAGAAGTCGACGTTTCAGGTGTAACCCTTCAAGCAATGAGAAAGACTGAAGTTCTCTTTTGACCTCACTGTAATGGAATTAAGGAAAACAACTGGGGAATGACTTTGGAGGGATCAACAGAAATAAATTCAAAAGACAATTGGTTAAAGGAGAAGCAGAAAGAAGGGAGGGATGCGGTGGTTGAGTGAGGAAATGGACTTGAAATCGGATCAATCAGGCCTGTTGCAGTAAGTGGTCTATTCTATCTCTAAAAACCCTCACATTCCTCTGCAGGGTGTGTCCCGGAGACTGACAGGAACCTCAAAGTCAACAGCAAAGCACAGAGCTAAAGTCTCCAGCTGAAGTAGGAATCCCAATCACCATCTGTACCTATTTTGAGATGTACATCCATTACATGCACATTCCCACAGAGAAAAGAATCTGCTCCTTAATGCACATGCACACACCCCCACGTACAGCCTGTCCCTGACTCTAGGTCTTTCATAAGATTGGGTCAAATCTTGCTATGAATCATTTTTTTGACTATAATAGCAAGCATCCTTTCAGTATAACCACAGCTACAAGTTAAATTTAGCTCTCCTTTAACCCTAGACCCTAATAAATAAGCAGAAACTGGCGCAACCATTGCTTTGGAAATTACTTTAAAGGCTAAGATTGATTTTTGATAGCTTGTGTAGTACAGCAGAGCAAAATACCGTCTTTTAAATTCGGCCTTTTCCTTGAACATTACACTATCATTACATACTGATGACAGATAATGTAAGAACCTTGTCCCTGAGGATAGATAAATAGCATTTGATTCGCCTCTTCTGGCTAAAACATTTATCTTATCAGTGCAGTTAACCATTCCAAACATATGTGGACTTCTTTTTGTTGCTATGAGAATGATATTTTCAGGCTGGTAGAAGGATAGTGGAATTTCATTTTAATTATTTGCCAATCAGCCCTTTGTGTCCATACAAACACAGATTTGGATTCTCATCTAGAATAATTGGGTTGCAAACCCAGCTTATACTGATGTCCAAACTCTATCCTCCACTGCTCCGACCTCCACCACCAGTAGTCCAGGGGAATGTTACTTGCTAATGCTTTCAGTCAAAGCCTGACATGCCAGGCAATCTCCAGCACAGAGTCACTCCCAGGAATGCCTCAGCAGATTTAAGAACAAAGTGAGCTGGGCCTGTCATTTCCCCCCTCACAGGGAGTGACTGGATTTCAGTCTTTCAGCTGTGATCCGATGGATAGCACACTGATTTCTGAGATTGTTCAGTTTAAGTCTTATTCCACAGACTGTATAAACCTAGGTGGATGTTCAGATGCGACGCTGGTAGAGTGCTACATGGTAGGAATGTTAAAAACCTGGGAGTAAATCCCTTCAGCCTGCTCCTCCATTTGACACAATAATGGCTGATCTCATCACGGCCTCAACTCCACTTTCCTGCCCACTTCCCATTACCCTTTAGCCCATTATTGATTAAAAATCTGGCTACCTCCTCCTTAAATTTACTCAATGTTCCAGCATCCATGGCATTCTGGAGTAGGGAATGTCACAGATTCACGATCCTTTGAAATAAATAATTTCTCCTCATCTCTATTTAAATCTGCTACCTCTTATCCTAAAACTATGACCTCTCGGTCTAGATTATCCTACGTGTGGAAAGATGCTTTCTACATTTACTTTTTTTGATCCCTTTTAGCATCTTAAATACTTCAATTAGATCTCCTCCCATGTTTCTAAACTCATCTTAAACAGAGATCTGATCTTTCAGATGAATAAAGGTAATCCAATGGCACTATTTTGTGGAAGTGTTTAACCTGGTCAATTATGTCTCTGTTATTATTTCCAAATATATGATTATTTGGTCAATAGCATATTGCTGTTTGTGGGATCTTGCTGTGTGCAAATTGGTTGTTGTGCTTCCCACCTTCCGATAGTGACCACCCTTCAAAAGTATTTGATTGGTTGAAAGCAATTTAGACTAGCTGAGGGTCCTAATGTACCTCTCTTTCAATCCTTCTGCTGTGGGCAGTTCAAACTTCCCACTGGTATCAGAAATAACAAATTCTGGAGCCATCAGTGCTCTATCATAAGAAGTATTTAACTCATTATGGAAGCTGGGAGTACACTTGCAACTGAACATCATTCCTGTGTCAGCATTGGCCCCACACAAATGAATCTAGGCTCAAGGCTTGCAATGAAACAGCCAGGAGACAACAGACTCTGGTTTGTGCATGATGAGTGATCACCAGCTCGGAGATACCCATTGAATCTTCTCTCTGGGTCAAAAGTTAGTATATTTTAAGAGGGGAGAAAACTTGTGAGAAGGAAAAGAAGGCTATGGAAGAATTGATCATGATTTCCACTCATTGAGGGGAAATCAACTTTTGTTTTGCTGTAAAATCACTGATTGGTTTTGATTTTATTGTTGTCAGATGCACTGAAGTACAGTGGAAGTTTTGTTTTATGAGCAGTACAGGCTGATTATAGCAAGCAAGGACATGCAGATCATAGGGTGTTCAAACACAGCTTGGCATACAAAGTTATAGCTGCAAAGAAGGTGCTCAATAAACAAGATCAACATTAGATTTACAATTTGAAATGGCCATTAAGAAGTCTGATAACAGCGGGGAAGAAGCTGTACTTTAATCTGTTGCTTAAACTTTTGGATCGTCTGCCTGATGGAAGAGACTGGAAGAGATTATAATTAGGGTGGGAGGGGTCTTGATGATGATATTGGCTGTTGTTGCGTGACAATGAGAAGTGTAGATGGGGTCTGTGGATGGGAGGTTGGCTTGCTTGATGGCTTGGGCTGTGTTCACAACATTCTGTAGTTTCTTATTCCTGGGCAGGGCAGTTGCCATACAAAGCCATGATGCACCCAGATAGAATGCTTTCTACGGTGCATCTGCAAAGGTTAGTGAGGGTCATTATGGACATGCCAAATTTCCTAAGTGTCCTGAGGAAGAAGAGTCATTTTTGTGCCATCTTGCTCTTCACATCTATGTGGGAGGACCAGGAAGATTGTTAGTTATCATCACTCTTAGGAATGTGACGCTCTTGACCCTGTCCATCTCAGCTCCATTGATGTAGACCTGTGTCACCAGGAGGTGGTATTAACACGATTTTATTACAGTAAACATTAGAACTTTTCACATAGTGAGTTGTTATGATTTGGAATACTCCACCTCAAACAATGGTTGAAACAAATTCACGAGTAATTTTTAAAAGAAAACTGAAACTCTATTAAAAGCAGAAATTTATGCAGCTATGGGGAAGGCTAGGGTTGGGATTATAGCTATTTCAGAAGCTGGAACAGTTACAATGAGTCAAATGGTCTCTTGTGCCATATATTTCTGGGTGTGGGATTAATTACTTTTGAAATATAAATCAGCATAGGTGTTTGTACTTATGCGGACTAAATGTTCTCTTAGTACAGATGAGGGATATAAAGTCTGGGTTACTGGCACTCTCCATTTTAATCATCCAGTTCCACTAAACAGGCCAACAGCTCACCATGTCCTCTCCCTGTCTCTGAAAGTTTCCTTCCAAGTACCAGAAAATCAGAAATACTTTTTCCATTGCTTTCCAAAACCTCCAGGGTTTTTCAAAATGGGTTCTGATGTCAGGTTATTTATTTGCTCTGTTCTCCTGTGACTCCAAGAGACAGAGAGAATCTGAACTCTCCTTCAGAAGTCTCACGTTAAGCAAATAAATTCAATGGAGGCATGCATTTATGACGTTTGAGGCCATTGAATGTGTAAACAGACACTGCAGCTTTTAAACCACTAAGACTCAAAGCTAGGCTTCATAGCCTGGGCCTCGGGCAGACAGTCCGTGCGAGAAGCAGAGTTTGTTGGTTCTGAAAGTAGACCCTTTGTTATTAAATGGGTCGGGAAGAATGTTTGCCGAGTGTACAGAGCTTAGTCCTGAATCCCACTAAAACCTCTCATTGAGCTGTTAAACGTGACGTGGGGACCATTTGCACTTTAGTTTCATAATACTTGGAAGGAGTTCTTTCAATTTTCTTTAGTGTAATTTAATGCAGTGTAGGATGACAGACAGAACAAACACACCTTAATGTAATAACTACCTCTTTAATGTTAACGTTGATCCCAGTCTGCACCTTCTCGATAGCTGTAGCATGGTATCCTGCACTCTATTCTGTTACCTTAACACACTTACATAGTATGATCTGACTGTAAAGCATGTAAGGCAACACTCCTCACTGTACCTTAGTACATGTGACAGGAATAAATCAAATCAAATCAAATCAATGGGCATGCACTGGTTAGCTATGTGGCTATGTGGCTCACTGGTTGGTACTGCTGCTTCACAGTGCCAGGGACCTGAGTTCAATCCCACTCTCAGGTGACTGTGTGGAGTTTGCATATTCTCCCTGTGTCTGTGTGGGTTTCCTCCAGGTACTCTGGTTTCCTCCCACGCTCCAAACATGTGCAGCTTAGCTGGATTGGCCATGCTAAATTGCCTGTAGTGTTCAGGGATGTGTGGGTTAGGCATGGGAAATGCAGGGTTACAGGGATAGGGTAAAAGAGTGGGTCTGGGAGGGATGCTCTTCAGTTGGTTAGTATGAACTTGATGGGTTGAATGGCCTGCTCCCACACTATAGGGATTCAATGATGTTTTAATACAGTTGCTACGCTGGTCCAGGGTACCCCACTCTGAGAGAAATTCTCTGGTGCTCATCTTAAATGGGAACTCCTCTTTTTAAATGGTGTCTCCTCGTTCTAGTCACCTCCACTAGGGGAAACATCTTTTGAGTATCTGCCCAGTCACTGGGGCATGTTGACCCTGCTTTGTCACTATTACCCTTTTGAATTTCTCTCTTTGCTCTGCAAGTAGCTGCTTCCATTCAGATGCTGTCATATCTTGTTGAAATTATTTTTCCCCAATTCGGAACCTTTATTTCTGCTCCAACTTTGTCCTTACTTTAAATCTTATTGAATTATCGTCACTGTCACTGAAATGCTCCCCCACTGCCACTTGTCATCTTTGGTCCCCAAAATTAGTTGAGTACCATCCCTCTCTTGTAGGATGTTCCAAGTGCTGGCTTAAAAAGCTCTCCATGTCACATTTTAAAGGTAAAAACACCTTCGTCCCATTAGATCATAGGGCTGCTGTCTCATGAGAACATGACAGACAAGCAGGAAGCTGGAAGAACACAGCAGGCCAGGCAGCATTCGGAGATGGAGAGGTCAGAGTCTCGGGTGTAACCCTTCTTCAGGACTGAGGCAGAGAATTTCTTCAAAGTGGCCATCCTTTGTCGTGACTTTGCACTGGTACTTCTCCATCCCCTGATGCTGCCTGGCTGGTTGTGTTCTTTCAGGAGAAAGTGAGGACTGCAGATATTGGAGATCAGAGCTGAAAATGTGCTGTTGGAAAAGCACAGCGGGTCAGGTAGCATCCAAGGAGCAGGAGAATCGATGTTTCGGGCACGAGCCCTTCTTTAGATTCCTGAAGAAGGGCTCATGCCCAAAACGTCGATTCTCCTGCTCCTTGGATGTTGCCTGACCTGCTGCACCTTTCCAGCAACACATTTTCAGCTGTGTTCTTTCAGCCTCCTACCTGTCTACCTTAAATTCCAGCATCTGCAGTATTTTTGTCTCCAATCATGAGACCATGATTACAGGCAATGGCTTAAGTTGAGAGTTACCCTGCCTCAGGTGAGGGGAGAGGCTGAGAACTAATGTCCTCCATGGCAACCTGAGCTAGTACAGGAATTAAACCCGTGTCATTAATATCTCTCTATAGTGGCAACTAGCCATTCAGCCAACTTAGCTAAGCTTAGACACCCAGCAGCAATGTTGGAGGAAATTGAGACTTCAAGTCAGGTTTTTCTTGCCACCTACGCCAATGAGACAATCATGGAGTCATTAACAGGCCAGAAGGAGACCATTTGGCCCATCAAGTCCATGCAGGTAGTGATCAGGATTTAGAACCATAACTGAACCCAGGTGAGAGCCACAGAAGATAATTATAGTTAAGCTTCCCTGCCCAGTGAGCTCCATTATCTACACCCAAATGAGGGCTGGTCTCTGGTGTTATAGTGATTTTTACCTGCTGGCCCTTAGTCTTTGCTCAGGTTGATGTTTTGGTGAAGGTGAGGGCTTCATGGCAGAGGATTGACCTAAAGCAGAGAAGGAAAATGGGAAAGTTGAACTGTTGTTTTCTGTTTTGAGGGCGTTTGAAGGAATAAAGGGTGAAAAAAGTGATTTTAATTGGTCAGTCATCAGTAAGAAGAAAGATCTCTACAGAACAACAGGGACTACTCTTCAAAAGCCCCTGGGAGGCCAGAAAGCAATGTCGTGAGGTCACAGAGGCTGATATAGGGATGCGGTCTTGCTACTGACATTTTAGATTATGATTGGAGGGCATGGTGACTCAGTGATCAGCGCTACTGCCTCACAGCGCGAAGGACCTGGGTTCAAGTCCATCCTTGGGTGATTGTCTATGCGGAGTTTGCAGGTTCTCCCTGTGTCTGTGCGGGTTTCCTCCAGGTGGATTACCCATGGGAAATGCAAAATTATCGGGTGGGATGCTCTTTGGAGGATCGGTGTGGTCTCGATAGGCTGATTGGCCTGCTTCTACACTGTAGGGATTCTCTCCCCTGGATGCTCCAGTTTCCTCCCACAGTCCAAAGATTTGCAGGTTAGATGAATTGGCTGCGCTAAATTGCCCGTAGTATTTAGGGACGTATAGATTAGATGCATTCTTCAGGGGTAAATATAGAATGGGGAAATGAGTATGGGTGGATTACTCTTTGGAGGGTCAGTGTGGACTTGTTGGGCCAAAGGGTCTATTTCCACACTCTAGGAATTCTATGATTGCTACTCATGGGATCTTGCTGTGCAGACAGTTAGCCACTTACAGTGTACCACTGAGTGCATTTCAAATCTACATCATTAGCTGTAAAGAACTTGGGATGACAACCTGGGGTTTGTGAAAGGTGATTTGCAAATGTAGCTCTTTCTTTCTCTAACCCTGTTGGGTGGACACCTTGTGAGCTCTCTCCATCAGCTGCTGACCAGCTATGTGATGCTCTTCCTCCTGGACAGACCATCTTCACAGCGAGCTTAATGAAAATCGAAAGAAACATGGATGCTGTAACACAGAAACGAAAACAGGCGTTGCTGGACAAGCTCACCAGGTCTGGTAACATCTGCGGAGAGAAATCAGAGTTAACGTTTCGGGTTGAGTGATCCTTCCTCACAACTGAATAGCAGACTAGGAGCTTGCTACACCCATGAATAACCCCTGTACTCACACTTGAATCACATTGAAAAATCCCCAGCATTGAGAAATTTACCCCACAGTTAACTCTAGTCAGTCTAAGAGAAAGGGGAATCGTTTTCCATTTGACATGAGATTTTTCATCTGGAGCTCTGGCATTTTCCATTATTGAAATTGTACATCTGTCTCAGAAAAGAGTGTTTCTGGTACTTTCAATATGTCAGAGTCCAAAACTGTGCAAAGTTTAAAAGCAATATTTTGCAGTTATGTGTTGTAATTTTGCTGCCCTATAATTGAATGGTTTTGCATGATCAACTCACGGAGACTGGATTTTCCGAAGGTGTATCTAGATTAGAGTTTAGAAAGTCCACAATAAACAGATGACTCTAAATGTTACAATCTTCCCAGTTAGGTAACATGACAGAGGATTAAAAAAATAAAATCCACTTCAAAGAAAAGCTTAGAGAATGATTAGCTCAGCCAGTTCCGGCCAAACCATCACTGCCTTGTGTAAGACAGCACTTGCCAAACTATTTTTTCAAAACACCCTCATTTTAACACTTAAAAATTAATGCAACCTCTGAAGCTAACAAAAACAGCAGCAATAAAGTGGCATAGCAATTCTTAGTTTAAGATTATTAAAATGTTGCTATTATATATCAATATATAATGCATCACATACAAATGAAAGTCTGTGTTTATGAAGGAATTTATAAAAAAATGTCATTATTTTATGGACTCAACAGTCCATTGCTTCAGTTGAGCTGGTTCAACTCACAAACACTGGCCAGAAAGCAGCAGAAGGACGAGCCAAGAATCTTGAGGTGGTTGATATTGGAGCCCATGGCATTCCCTGGTGGCATGAGTGAAGAGAATTGGACTCAAATTGTCCACAGATCGGCAGTGGAGGCATTGCGGCTCTTTTCCTGGTCAGGGCCAAATCTCAGTGAAGCAGAATCCTTTGGCCTGGAGATAGCGAATGAGAGATCAGTGAAATAAGGGCAGGGTTAGACCACCCTCTTGGGCCTCAGTGCTGGTGCAGATTGCAGTTTCGGAGGTATGGAAGCTCGTCACCTGATTTGCTGTTTCTGTGACCTCACTGGGATTGTGACCCAGTTTGGAAACTACTGCTTTACTGGATTCTCAATATCATTCTGTGATTTTCTTTCCATTCCTCATAACTCGGGTTCCTGTTGCTCACCATGTACTAATCTGTGGACAGTCTGATCTCTATAACGTGATGGTTACGTTCTTGTGCAACCCCACATCATAGAAAAATTGCACTTTAGAAATTTATAAGGGTGTATAAAGTGCCAGTGAGGTAATCGTGTTACAGCCAACACACGTTTTAAAGGTTCGCGCTTTAGAAACCGTGTCATTTGCGTTACACTGAATTTGCGTTAACGAAACACATGTTATAGCAGAACAACCTGTACGCAGCTTTCCAAGGTGTTGGCTAGCTCAGTTAGCTGGACAACTGGTTTGATGTCAATAGCATGGGATCCATTCCTGTACCAGCTCCTCCTCACCCTCACCCCTTACCTCAGATGTGGTGACCCTCAGGTTAAACCACCAACAGTGACCTCTCCCTCTGCTGAGAGTGCAGCCCTATGGTTCTTTGGGACTGTAACAACTTTATCCTTTACTTCTTCCCATGTCTACTCATAGGTTCATACCATTAGAATTCCACAAGCTTTCTTTGGGACATCCTAAAGAAACTTCCTCATGCAATTTTCTAGAATGAACTTGAGCTTATATCTACCAAGAAAGAGTGACCCTGTAGCTTGTTTCCTTAGAAAAGAGAAAGGCAAGGAGTGAGTTGATAGACTGCTTTACTTCTTGAAAGGGTTGGAGAAGGTAGGCATAGAGAAGGTTATTCTACTTGTGATGAGACCAATACTCGGGGTTATCAATATATAAGGAGAAAGTGAGGACTGCAGATGCTGGAATTGAGAGTCGAGAGTGTGGTGCTGGAAAAACACAGCAGGTCAGGCAGCATCCGAGGAGCAGGAGGAAATTGGATTCCCACACAAGGGAGAAAGGGATAGAAGGATGTGTCAGTGGGGTGAGGAGGTGGGAGAGGTCCCCCATGGTATCTAAACATTGCCATGAACCGCCCATTTCTGTATCTGTAAATACTTTGCAATCTAAACATTGGAGTCGATGTTTGTAGATCTTCAATATTGGGGTGGCACAGTGGCTCAGTGGTTAGCACTGCTGCCTCACAACACCAGGTACCCGGTTTCAATTCCCTCCTCGGGCAACTGTCTGTGTGGAGTTTGCACATTCTCCCTGTGTCTGCATGGGTTTCCTCTGGGTGCTCCGGTTTCCTCCCACAGTCCAAAGATGTGCAGGTTAGGTGATATGGCCATGCTAAATTGCCCAGAGTGCTAGGTGTGTTAGTCAGAGGGAAATCTGAGTGGGTTACCCTTCAGAGGGTCAGTGTGGACTGGTTGGGCTGAAGGGCCTGTTTCCACATTGTAGGGAATCTAATCTAATCTGTTCCACAGCACCTGATTATACATTGTACTTTCTCTTGGACAAAGGGACAGGTGGTTATTTACCTGAATGGTTAACAAGAGTCCATCAAGAGCACTTTTTTTTAACCCCCTTGAGGTTTTGGACGCTGTTCACATTTCAACCATCAATCCCAATTTCTAGTTGAGGAAGACAAGAAGACCTTCTGCAGAATGACGCTTTCAAAAGGGCCTGTACTTCCAATAGTACAATACATCCAGCTTAAAAATGAGAATAGGTTGATTTGTAGTTTACTTTCTTATGAAGGAAGTGCAAAATTATCATCAGCTGTTTTACTTGACAAATCTAACGCTCAAACTAGATTTCAGTTTGTAAAATTATTTTTCACTGTTATTGAATATTTAATTTCTTTAATTGCAATGAGTTTGATTAAACACTCATACCACTCCCATTAAAATTTTATAATTCTAACAGAAATGAACAATGAGTTGTTTTGTTTAGTGGCTTTGACTGAGGAGCAGTGGAACGAACATTGAAATTAACCTCTTATATCTGCATTGTCATTATAAATTAGTAAAGCATAGTTGTCCCACGTTGAGTCTCTTTTTCAGTCCATTTGTGTCCCAACAAGGAAACATCACCACCCTGAAGAGGTGATTGGCATAATTGGCGGGAACTGTGTTATGTACTCGAATAGTTCGAGAGCGCAGATTGGGAATCTTAATGCAATAACAGCAGCAGACTGATGAGAAAGTAATTTCATAAAAATGAGAGCTGATTCTCAATGATGGAGCACAACTCAGAAAGTATGTACAGTACAGAAAGAGTGTCGTTACACAACTGGTCAGTCCGTGTGTTTATGTTCCACATGAGCTTCACAACCAACCATATCTGTATAATCTTGTAATCGTGACTACAGATCATAATTCTGGATCACTATGGACAGGTCATGCAAAAAACAAAAAAAAACTGTGGATGCTGTAAATCAGAAACAACAAGAGAAATTGCTGGAAAAGCTCAGCAGGTCTGGCAGCACCTGTGGAGAGAAATCAGAGTTAATGTTTCAGGTCAGAAACTATGGTAGTCAGGAAAATGTCAGTTTTTATGCAGGAGAAAGACTACAGGGAGGGGTAAGGGGGAAATGGTAGGTGAGGAATAGTACAAAGAGAGACCGGAATAGTTGGACAGACAAAAGAGTGGTTAACAATCTTGCTAGGAGGGTGAATAGCTATTAATGGGGACTGTTAGTGGCTAGCATTAGTTAGAGTCATAGAGTCATAGAGATGTACAGCATGGAAACAGACCCTTCAGTCCGACCCGTCCATGCCAACCAGATATTCCAACCCAATCTAGTCCCATTTTCCAGCACTTGGCCCATATCCCTCTAAACCCTTCCATTCATATACCTATCCAAATGCCTCTTAAATGTTACAATTGTACCAGCCTCCACCACTTCCTCTGGCAGCTCATTCCATACACGTACCACCCTCTGCGTGAAAAGGTTGCCCCTTAGGTCTCTTTTATATCTTTCCCCTCTCACCCTAAACCTATGCCCACTAGTTCTGGACTCCCACACCCCACGGAAAAAGACTTTGTCTACTTATCCTATCCATGCCCCTCATAATTTAGTAAACCTCTGTAAGGTCACCCCTCAGCCTCTGACGCTCCAGGGAAAACAGTCCCAGCCTGTTCATTCTCTCCCTGTAGCTCAGATCCTCCAACCCTGGCAAGATCAGTGTAAATCTTTTCTGAACCCTTTCAAGTTTCACAACATCTTTCCGACAGGAAGAGACCAGAATTGCATGCAATATTCCAACAGTGGCCTAACCAATGTCCTGTATAGCCGCAACATGACCTCCCAATTCCTGTACTCAATACTCTGACTAATAAAGGAAACCATACCAAACACCTTCTTCACTATCATATCTACCTGCGACTCCACTTTCAAGGAGCTGTGAACCTGCTCTTCAAGGTCTCTTTGTTCAGCAACACTCCCTAGAACCTTACCATTAAGTGTATAAGTCCTGCTAAGATTTGCTTTCCCAAAATGCAGCACCTCACGTTTATCTGAATTAAACTCAATCTGCCACTTCTCAGCCCTTTGGCCCATCTGGTCCAAATCCTGTTGTAATCTGAGGGCCCAGCACCAATCCTTGTGGCACTCCACAGGTCACAGGCCTCCAGTCTGAAAAGCAACCCTCCATCACCTCCCTCTATCTTCTACCTTTGAGCCAGTTCTGTATCCAAATGGCTAGTTCTCCCTGTATTCCATGAGATCTAACCTTGCTAATCAGTCTCCCATGGGGAACCTTGTCGAACGCCTTACTGAAGTCCATATAGATCACATCTGCTGCTCTGCCCTCAACAATCCTCTTTGTTACTTCTTCAAAAAACTCAATCAAGTTTGTGAGACATGATTTCCCATGCACAAAGCCATGTTGACTATCCCGAATTAGTCCTTGCCTTTCCAAATACATGTACACCCTGTCCCTCAGGATTTCCTCCAACAACTTGCCCACCACAGAGGTCAGGCTCACCAGTCTATAGTTCCTTGGCTTGTCTTTACCGCCTTTCTTAAACAGTGGCACCACGTTTGCCTACCTCCAGTCTTCCGGCATCTCACCTGTGACTATCGATGATACAAATATCTCAGCAAGAGGCCCAGCAATCACTTCTCTAGCTTCCCACAGAGTTCTCGGGTACACAAGATCTAGGTCCTGGGGATTTATCCACCTTTAACCGTTTCAAGACATCCAGTGCTTCCTTCTCTTTAATCTGGACATTTTGCAAGATGTCACCATCTATTTCCCTACAGTCTATATCTTCCATATCCTTTTCCACAGTAAATATTGATGCAAAATATTAATTTAGTATCTCCCCCATTTTTCGTGGCTCCACACAAAGGCCACCTTGCTGGTCTTTGAGAGGCCCTACTCCCTCCCTAGTTAACCTTTTGTCCTTAATATATTTGTAAAAACCTTTGGATTCTGCTTAATTCTATTTGCCAAAGCTATCTCATGTCCCCGTTTTGCCCTCCTGATTTCCCTCTTAAGTATACTCCTACTTTCTTTATACTCTTCTAAGGATTCACTCGATCTATCCTGTCTATACCTGACATATACTTCCTTCTTTTTCTAAACCAAACCCGCAACTTCTTTAGTCATCCATCATTCCCTATACCTACCAGCCTTCCTTTTCACCCTGATAGGAATATACTTTCTCTGGATTCTTGTTATCCCATTTCTGAAGGCTTCCCATTTTCCAGCTGTCCCTTTAGCTGTGAACATCTGCCCCCAATCAGCTTTCAAAAATTCAAGCTTTTTTTTAAAGAGAGCTGATTAATTCAGTCTCTCTGGAGAGGGTCTCTGAAATGTCATACCTGTAGATATCAAAGAAGCTTCAAAGAGTGAATTGCACTAAAAACCTAACTGTAATCCCCTGTGAGTATCTCCAATAGTGAACATGATTGACAATGGTTGTCTCTGTTTTCTCCTTTGAAGAATACACAGGGACAAGGGTTCAAAGTGTGTGTATTAATGTGTTTTAATGCCAAAGTTTTGAGAGCAACTGATAATACCCCTGCATTACAGGTAATTCACTCTGTCATTTTATGTACTTGAATACAGAAGGCCAAAAGAATTTTGTCATCCAAAGTTGAAGATGTAAACATGGGTGCCTCATTGCTTAAATTTCTTTTGACAAATGCAAGAAGATAAATGAAACTAAATTAATATTCATGAATTAACAGCCTCTATTATAATTTACCCAATTAATGCTAACATATTCTGGATTAGTGGTGCTGGAAGAGCACAGCAGTTCAGGCAGCATTCAACGAGCAGCGAAATCGACGTTTCGAGCAAAAGCCCTTCATCAGGAATAAAGGCAGTGAGCTGGAAGCATGGAGAGATAAGCTAGAGGAGGGTGGGGGTGGGGAGAGGGTAGCATAGAGTGCAATGGGTGAGTGGGGGAGGAGATGAAGGTGATAGGTCAGGGAGGATAGGGTGGAATGGATAGGTGGAAAAGGAGCTAGGCAGGTCGGACAAGTCATGGCGACAGTGCTGAGCTGGAAGTTTGAAACTAGGATGAGGTGGGGGAAGGGGAAATGAGAAAACTGTTGAAGTCCACATTGATGCCCTGGGGTTGAAGTGTTCCGAGGCGGAAGATGAGGCGTTCTTCCTCCAGGCGTCTGGTGGTGAGGGAGCGGCGGTGAAGGAGGCCCAGGACCTCCATGTCCACGGCAGAGTGGGAGGGGGAGTTGAAATGTTGGGCCACGGGGCGGTGTGGTTGATTGGTGCGGGTGTCTCGGAGATGTTCCCTAAAGCACTCTGCTAGGAGGCGCCCAGTCTCCCCAATGTAGAGGAGACCGCATCGGGTGCAACGGATACAATAAATGATATTAGTGGATGTGCAGGTAAAACTTTGATGAATGTGGGAAGGCTCCTTTCGGGCCTTGGATAGAGGTGAGGGAGGAGGTGTGGGCACAGGTTTTACAATTCCCGCGGTGGCAGGGGAAAGTGCCAGGATGGGAGGATGGGTCGTAGGGGGGCGTGGACCTGACCAGGTAGTCACGGAGGGAACGGTCTTTGCGGAAGGCGGAAATGTGTGGGGAGGGAAATAGATCCCTGGTGGTGGGGTCTTTTTGGAGGTGGCAGAAATGTTGGCGGATGATTTGGTTTATGCGAAGGTTTGTAGGGTGGAAGGTGAGCACCAGGGGCGTTCTGTTCTTGTTACGGTTGGAGGGTTGTGGTCTGAGGGCGGAGGTGCGGCATGTGGACGAGATGCATTGGAGGGCATCTTTAACCATGTAGATGAGTTGTCTAATGTCAGTTTGCATTTTGGACATTAGTGACTTTATGGTCTTGATTGCTTTCTCTCCTTCTCTATTTGATTGAGAATGAAGTGAAGAATTTTTTGATTTGATTTATTTATTGTCACGTGTATCTTGTTACAAAATACAGTGAAAAGTATTGTATGGTGTTGCCACTCTAGCGCTATCTTAAAACACAGAAAAATAAATGAAAACATAGAATACAAAGGCATAAAAATGAAGAAATAAAGAAATCATCCAACTTTACAGTTCTTGTTAAGTGTTCCCAGTGGCCTTCGATGCTGCTGCTGGTGTCCAAGATGGAGGTCTGGATGAGCAAGTGGTGAGCTGGAGTCACCTAGTAACCACTCTGCCTTTCACACTGGGTATTGTTACTATCTAGCTTCTATCTAGTGGGTGGAGAATGGAAAACGGCACTTCAATGAGGTGAGATAATGTCATATTGAAGATGTTAATGCCAGCAACAAGGCCTCTCACTGCTCACTGGCAAAAATCTTATCTCACAGTTCAACACTTGGTTGAAAAATGGGAACTTTTGCTCTCAATGTTGGGAATCTCCTTACTGGCTATCTAGCACAATTCTTCCAAATTTTTGCTTTGTTCAGTGGTCAGAAAGAGTCCACATATAGACAATTCCCAGGCTGAGAACAGGGTCTAATCCTGAATCTGTTCACAATGTGATTTGGACACAGATGGGAACACAATGCAGGACAATGTCAGCAGCCATTTGTTCGTCCAGGAAAGGTTTGCATGGCAGATCTATAAAATTAGACCCATATCTGGGACCACATTCATTAGTATGTGTCTTCCTAAGTTGGATGTTCACAAACTGGGGATCACCCCCATATTCACATTGACATTTAGTGATTTCCTTTGATTGTAGGAACACTAGTCACAGACATGGTCCATTTCAACATGGAGTCTCAGTCCCATGAGATAACTGGAACATGTTTCACATCTCCATGTAACAGCCATCTCTCTCTCTTCAATTGTAACATGATTCTGTCCATTTACCATTAAAGCTCTTGTTGTAACATACACAGGCTTCTTGTCTCACCATTCTGTCCCTGAATGAGGACTGCTCCAAAAGTTGTGGATGATCCATCTACAGCTATCTAGTCAATAGATCTTGACATTGAGGTAGTACATGTGTAGAAAGTTACTTATCTGTTTTCTGATGAGCCAGTGCTTTGTCCTGACTTCAGTCCCAATGCTGGCTTTTGATTCAAAATGTTTTTATGTATTCAGTGGGACTGGCTAATTTTGGGATCAATGTTCCCATTTGATTTTTTAAAAATATCAATTAATGAGATGTGAGCATTGTTGGTTAGGCCAGCATTTATTGTCTGTCCCTAATTGCCCAGGCAGCAATTAAGAGTCAATCACATTGCTGTGGGTCTGAGGTCACATGTCAGCCCTTCCTTAATGTGGCACGGTGGCTCAGTGGTTAGCACTGCTGCCTCACAGCACCAGGGACCCAGGGTCGATTCCAGCCTCAGCTGACTGTCTGTATGGAGTTTGCATGTTCTCCCCGTGTCTGTGTGGGTGTGCTTCGGTTTCCTCCCACAGTCCAAAGATATTCAAGTGAGGTGAATTGGTCATGCTAAAATTGTCCATAGACCTAGATGCATTAGTCAGGGGTAAATACAGGGGAGGGGAATGGGTCTGGGGGGGTTACTGTCCGGAGGGTCGGTGTGGACTTGTTGGATGGAAAGGCCTGTTTCCACACTATTGGGAATCTAATGTAATCTAATCTAATCTAATTAATGGACATGAGTGAACCAGATAGGTCTTTCTGACAATTAACAATGGTTTCACGGTCATTATTAGACTCTTAATTTCAAATTTTTATTGACTTCACTTTTCACCATCTGCCATGGTAAGATTCAGACTCAGGTCCTTAGCATATTACCTGAGTGTCTGGATTAACAGCCCTATAATAATAGCACTAAGCCAATATCTCCTCATTCACCATGCCTAAGAAGTACTCACCTTTCTGGGATCCACAATAATCTCTTATTCTTGGATTATATGTCCCAGGAGTGTGACCGTTTAAAAAATTGGCTTGTCATATCTAAGGCTTATGTTATGTAGTGTTGTTAGCCCTTCCCTGATCCTATAGCAATGTTCATTTTTCATCTGACCATGCACAGACCACATCCAGTGGAAGTTTCCTCGTTTTCTCTCGGGAATGCTTGACCTCAGTCTCTGAAAGATTTCCAGTGCGGACAAAATTTGGAAAAGTGGACAATTAAAACAAAATCATTCAAGTAGTGTGTGAATGTAATTTTGACTCATAGCCTGGGGTTATCTGTAAAACTTTCTGTTTACATCAAATTTGATAAAGACCATACTTTGCGCCAATTTGGGAAAACTGCCATTGACTGGCAAAGTTGAATGACCTTTCTCTGAATTCAATTGTTCAAATGAGTGAGAACCACACACAATCTTCATGCTCTGTTCAGTTTAGGAACTGTTGCTATACCCTAGCACCAATGTGTCAGTTTTGTCACTGGGTAATATTACCTACCCTTTATCTTTCTGTCTAACTGAGATTTCACCTTTTCCAGTAGAAGATGAGGAGTTTTCCTTGAACTGTATAGGCAACTAGGGTGTGTAAATCTTGCACGGTTAGAGTGGTGCTGGAAAAGCACAGCAGGTCAGGCAGTATCCGAGGAGTAGGAAAATCGACCTTTCGGGCAGGGAGTCCTTCATCAGGACCTGTTGTGCTTTTCCAGCACCACTCTAATCTTGACTATGATCTCCAGAATCTGCAGTCTTCACTTTCACTTTGTGTACATCTTGCAGACTGTGTGGTGTTCCTGCTTTAATTTGGTCCATCTCTGAATAACTTTGCAAATAATTGTAAAATTCTCTTCCATTCCCACCTTAAAGCATTAAATAACAATTTCTCTAAGAGACCTAGCTGAATGCTTGCATTTCTACTTAATAGTGAAGTGTTATGATTCAGCAGCATGTAGTGTAACTCACTGACCTCCCACCTTTAGCCCCTGAGTTGCAAGGTGAATTGACAACGTATCTGCAGAGCTTGCCCTCTGGACCTTACAGTTTTATGTTCGCTTTTCAAATAGTCACTGACTTCAACCACAGCAAACTGTCAGCCAATATTGAAACAGCAAGTCTCTGTGACTTTAAATTCTGTTTCAAACCATTATACCTTAAAGATGATGGTTCAAGACCTCTGTTGACTCTCTTTCACCTTCACTTGGGAATGGTGACTTCAATTTTTGCTCTTCATTCCTAATTGCTTTGACATTTTCTTTGCCATTCGATTTCCATTTATCTGGAAGGTTTGCTTTGGTAGGAGTTCTCCTGTTGCTATGGTGATGGAGGTACTGTTGCTTAGCAGTATTTATTGAGGTATCCTGATCTCCCACATTGATTGGACTCAGTAGCCAGCTCCAGCTGGGCACTTGTTTGCTTATGTTATTTTGACTCACACTTTGAGCATGCTAATATGGCCAATAGCCACATGTATAACCAATAGTATTGATTCCCACTCTTTTTGTGCTGTGCTTTTGAGAATCCCATCATGCAACCTACCAACTAACTGCCAGAAGGATCCATAGTGTTTCCTTGAAGAATAGGCTGATTTGGGCCCTGATCCCTGGCAATGTACCACATTGAATCACCTATTCCAATGTGGGATCCTCCTTAAAACAAAGGAAATCTGACAAATTCTCATCCCAGATATCCTCTGTGATGCAATGTTTAATTAATTTGTCCTTTAATTCTTCACACCTGCAACATCCTGCCAAATTTATAAATCCGCTAAAAATGCTTCAATCGCTTTTCCCTGTCCCTGGATCAAATTTTGCCTTTGTTATGTCTAGATCTTCTTTGAGGCCGACAATTGATTGAATGTCTTGATTAATGCTTCATGTTTTGTATTATTTTCTTCTCCACTTTGTCTTACCAGAATGTTATCTGTTATTGGACCTGACGCATATGATCATGATCTGACTTGGAGTCTCTGCTCCTTTATGTGGGAGTCCTGTCATGCTTAAACTGCCAATTCCTGAGCTCCCATTTCTGGCCTCAAGGGTCTCCAGGTTTTTAAATGTGGCAATATCTCAGCCAGAGGAAAGATCCCAATTGACTGCTGTCTCACACTGACCTGAGTGAGTAGTAGATTTGTTCCTTCTCTTATTCAAAGCCACTCAATTATGTGTGTTTGTTCTCCAGGGTCTTTCTGATGTATGGCTTTGGCTTTCCTTTCTATATTTCTTTACATTAACTGATGTACAGTATTATATTACATGACAAGATGACATACAAAGGTTATCTCAGTGACTTTGGGCTTTTCGGTGACCCAGATAGCATAACATCTCCTCACTCTACATTACAGATTACTGAATACAGCTCTCTCCTGTAGTGACTGAGACCTTTTCCTTTTACAATGCTCCTTCACATCTCTCCAGTCTGATCTCTTCTGCTGATGTCAGAGTAACACCACCAGTTACACCATTACCATTTGTATAGTTTATTCTCCTATGTTTAATGTTAGCGTTTTCAACTCAGAAGTGGGGTCCCAATTTTAACTCATTCAAAAGCCATTCACTTCAAGAGGCTTAAGCCAGGCCCTAACTGCAGAGAGAATAAAAATGGAAGTTTTCATGCTTTTTTGTGAAAGTGAATGAGCTGAGAACGAGTCACTGAGTTGAGAGTCTAGTTGTTGAGAGACACTCACTGCCAAAAGAGTCAGGGCAGTTAAAATTAAGCAGCTTATAGAACAACTAAGAAGTCTGAAAGACTGAAAACCAGGTAAAATCCTATCCCCTCAAGAATCACACATATTTACCATGCAGTGCATAGATGCCGTACAAGTTAGTTGAATAATTGAAGAATACGTCATTTATTTATCTTAAGGACCAGAGTTTCCCCAGTGTAGTCAGAAACTATGTAGCTCATGTGAATTCCTCAGAGGGCTGCTGGCAGTCCTTGTCTTTTCTAAAGCCTTGCTATGCTATCTGGGTCACTGAAAAACCCACAGTCACTGAGATAACCTTTGTACGTCATCTTATCATGTAATATAATACTGTAGACCAGTTAATGTAAAGAAAAACTTGCCAATATTTATGATGGTTTGACATTAAAAAAATCTCGGGCTTAAATTGAGTGGGATTATTCTTACTGAAGTAACAATCCTTTATTGAAATATTTATCGTGGAATATGCATTAACACAACCAATAACAACCTACTTTTATGCCAGCGCATTCAAGGAAATAAATCATTCCAAGGTGCTTCATCAGGTTGGAATGGGACAGTAATTAACATCAAACTAAAGAAGACAGAACTGGGACAGGTAACAAAAAATGAAAGGTGGTTTCAAAGAATAACTTAAAGGAGAAGAGAGAGATTTAGGAATCAAGTTCCAGGGCCACTTAATATATACAGTACTGAGATATTTAGGACATCACATCTGTTCAGACAAAGGATTTGCTGTTAATATCGAGAGAGTTACATCACCTGGATAAGATTCAGATTTGTGCAGCAAGTAACATTTGCACCAATCAATTGCCAGGCAACAGCCAATTCCAACATGAGATAATCTAACCATCTCTTAATATTGGGTGCAAGGTGTATCACTGAATTCCCTAATAATAAAACCTTGCAGGGCTGGGTTACCAATTTCCACAAACACTGTGCATATCTCCTCTTAATCTATTGATCAGTATAATTTTGTACGAAGGTCACCTGTCCTTTCTTACCCCACTGTTTGTGTTATCACAACGAAATATAATGCAGCAAGCCTTTTGTGAGTTTAGAAATAAAGAATGTTATGCATGTTTACCCAATCAAATGCAACATCTCACAGAAATAAAAATAAAAATCTAGAATTAAGTATTCAATGATGACCATGAATTATTTGTTGGAAAAACCCATCAGGTTCACTAACGTCCTTTAGAAACTGCCCACCCTACCTGGTTTGCCCTGCATGTGACTCCAGAACCACGGCAATGTGGTTGACTCTTAAGTATCCTCTGGGTAATTCGGGAATGGGCAATAAATGTTGGCCTAGCCAGTGGTGCCCTCATCCTGTGAATGAATCAAAAAAACCTCATTCTCACACACACTCTCAAACATAGAAACATTAGGTGTTGGTGAAAATAATTCTTTTTTTACAGGTCATCCAGTTTTGGATTTATGATCTCTTGCTTCTTGTGGGGCATAAAATTTCCTTTAGATAGATTTGATTATTCAAAGTTGAACAGAAGGCCTTGTAAAGTGAAGAATTCTCCTCAGACTTTGTAGTTGAGTTTCTTCAAAGTTGTTTCTCAGGTAAACGGGGAAAGTAGGGACAGTCCTTCTCTTGGGGATTTCCTGCTAACAGGGTATTGTATGGCTGTTACATGACATGCAGCTAGTTCATGGTTTGAATTTCTGATCCACTAACTGCTGCTTCAATGACTTTTCGTGGAATTGCCTAAAAAAATAAATTCCTGCTGTTACTTTAAGCCTTTTTCCAAAAAAGGGATGGTATTTATGTTGATTCCAATATCCTGTGATGTGGTTTAACATAATTCAGATTAATTCAGTCAAGTTTTCAGTGAGATTAAAAATCATTGAATCCCTATAGTGTGGAAGCAGGCCATTCGGCCCATTGAGTCCTCACCGACCCTTTGAAAAGCATCCCAACCAGACCCACCCCCCCAACCTATCCCAGTAACCCTGCACCCGCCATGGCTAATCCATCTCGCCTGCACATCCCTGAACATTAGGAGGGATTTAGCATGGCCAAACCATCTAACCTGCACATTTTTGGACCGTGGGAAGAAACTGGAGCGCCTGGAGGAAGCCCATGGGGAGAACGTGCAAACTCCACACAGTCAGTTGCTTGAGGTTGGAGTCAAACCCTGGTCCCTGGTGCTGGGAGGCAGCAGTGCTAACCACTGAGCCACTGTGCTGCCCGAATTAGCTATCACAAAACCAAGGAGGTTGATAGGAGCCATTGTTTCCTATCTGCTACAATTTGAGATTAAATATTCCCTTTTGTCTAATGTGAAGCTGAGAGATGGGTGTTTGAGAATACAATAGTCTTTTTGCTTTGACCTAACCTTAGACAAGGAGACATGGCCAAGTCCCTGGATGGCTACAAATGCCCATATCTAATTCAGTGTCCACTTGAGACGTGGTGCTACCTTTAGCTCAAATGCCAAAGAACACATGAATTTCAGCAGTTATGTTAATAACCTGTTTGTGCCTGTTGTTTAAAAGTATTGACTGAAAGTTCAGAATGGGTACTCTGGCATGACATAATTGATCAAAAACTGAGCTGGACTAGATACTGTAGCTATAAGAGCAAGTCAGAGGCTGAAAACTTGCAGTGAGTAACTCACCTCCTGACTCCCCAAGAATGTCCACCATCTACAAGGCACAAGTCAGGATTGTGATGGAATATTCCCCACTTGCCTGGATAGGTGCAGCTCCAACAACACTCTAAAATCTCAATACCATCCAGGACAAAGCAGCCAGTTAATTGGCACCACATCCAGCAACTTAAATATTCACTCCGTCTTTCTCGGACATAAAATGGCAGAATTATCTACCATCAACAAGATGCACAGCAGTCCCTAACCCAAACCTCTGTGACAACACCTTCCAAACCCATGATCTTTACCATCTAGAAGGTCATGGGAACATCAGCAAGAGTAACCTCTGCTCCAGGTCACACACTGTCCAGATTATTATGATTTTATTATGATTTCCTTCACCATTTCTGGGTCAAGATTCTGGGGCGTTGCTGTGCATGTGCCAATGTCACATGGACTGCTGTGGTTCAAGAAGGTTACTCAAGTATAATTAAGGATGAGCAATGAATGTATGGCGACACTCACAGTAAAAATACTAAACAAATCAAGTGACTCATACTGTATTATTCTGACAAGGATTTGTTAATTGATGTGTCTCTTCAAGACATTTTCTTTTGGATTAGCATTTAGTTTATTCACTTGCTCCATCACCGAACAATAAGCATTGCAAGTGATCCAGTTATTGCTCCCTTGAATTGTCATGTCCTTGAATTAAGGTGCACAGATCAGAGTCGGCCCGGGTTGAATCATGGGGTTAAAATACACCCCTCAGTGCCTGTGGGAAGAAGTGAGGGCGCCTGAAGCCTGGGGCAAACTGGGATTGCCTGTGATTGGAGGAAGCTGAAAATGTGTTGCTGGAAAAGCGCAGCAGGTCAGGCAGCATCCAAGGAACAGGAAATTCAATGTTTCGGGCATAAGCCCTTTTCAGGATTGCTCTGCTGCGCTTTTCCAGCAACACGTTTTCAGCTCTGATCTCCAGCATCTGCAGTCCTCACTTTCTCCTGTAAATGGAGGAAGGTTGGACAAACCTACAAGCCTCTGATTATCACTTTAACCATCTCAAAAGAACCTTTTATTGTCAAGGTACTGTAACTTGGATGGTAATTACACCAAAAAAAACCCCTCAGATCTAAAGAGCCTGTCAATAGCGAGAGCTGAACTTACCTCTTAGGAAACAGTTGGGGGTGTTTCAAAAACTGATGTAAGGTAATGTAATCATTTACACCAGAGTCAGTAAATGAGAGGCTGGCATTCATCCAACTACACAGTCAGAGCTCATTATGTTTAAGCTGATTGTACTGAATGCTTTCTCTTGCTTCTGTTTGCCTTTTATTTCTTCTCATGTCTGATCCCCCGTGAACTTGCAGAGACCTACAAAGAATTGCAGGCAGCAGCCAGGCTGTGGTAAGTGTAATTTTCAGATGACAATGCTGGATATCCCCTGTGTTGCCAGTCCCTTCTTTTTCTTAATAATACATAATGAAACACAGCAGGTGGCACTTAAATGTCGAGGCACTAACTGTTCAAATTCTGCAAGCACTGGTTTACATTAAAAGAAAGAATATTCTGGTAACGTTCATTTGGGATTTACAGTTTTGGAGTACGTGTTGGAATGGTAATGTCCCTCCCCAAAGTAATATCAGATTGAAATTAACTTGCATTTATGTCATATTTTTTGTGAACCAATGCCCTTCACTACCAGAGAAGCCCTTTCTCAACATACACTTCCTGTTGACAATAAGGCAGCCAATTTGCACACAGCTTGCTCCCATAAATAACAATGTGATAATGATCAGTTAACCTGATTATATGATGTTGGTTGAGGATATATCTTGCTGAAAATGTGTTGCTGGAAAAGCGCAGCAGGCCAGGCAGCATCCAAGGAACAGGAGATTCGACGTTTTGGGCATAAGCCCTTTTTCAGGAATGTGTGGGAGGTTTGGAAAGAGAAGTTATTCAGGGTGAGGACCAGTTCAGTCAGTCAAAGTTTTCAGGGTGAGGACCAGTTCAGTCAGTCGAAGTTTTCAGGGTGAGGACCAGTTCAGTCAGTCGAAGAAGGGCTTATGCCCGAAACGTCGAATCTCCTGTTCCTTGGGTGCTGCCTGACCTGCTGCGCTTTTCCAGCAACACATTTTCAGCTCTGATCTCCAGCATCTGCAGTCCTCACTTTCTCCTTGAGGATACATCTTGGTCAGGACACAGAGAAGAACTCACCTGTGAAGTATACAGCCCATTTTCTCCATGACAAACCTCCCTAACCTCAGAGCAATTGTAACAATGTCATCATTTGACCATCACATGCACAAGCACAAACAAATGTCGTGTCAAGATGTAAGCCAGGATCCTCATAAACTACTGACAAGGTCATCATCCTGAGCCATTCTGTAAGAAATAGAGAGAGGTACGGCCCTTTCAGCCCCTCAAGCCTGTTAACTTCATTCAGTCAGGCTGGCCTTAATCTTCATCCACCTGCCTTTGTTCCAATACATGGAACAGTTTTTCCCAACAACAACACTTCTAGTCTCAAGTCTGCTCCCAGTTTGAACAGCTTTTTGTAGAGGACACTGTTCTAGATTTTGACTACTCTTTGTGTTAAGAATTCCATCCTGACATCATTTCTGAACACCCTCTTTCAAAATTTTAGACTATTCCCTCTTGTAGTGAATTCTTTTATTTCAAGTAGACTAATGGTGCCTTATAAACTCACTGTGGACAAGCTGGTAGTTCTAAGATGGATTGTGCATTGCACTTTGTACAAGTGAGGACTGGGATTGAGAGCTAGAAATATACTGCAAATCATGTGACCTGACTGATAGCTGCAAAAGAATAGTTTTTCTGACGGAGAGAATGATGTGTCATTGGAGGGGAATCACCCAGATGTATGTGGGTCTTGTTTTGGTAGGACACGGGGAAACCATTTTATTTACCAAAATGAAATGAATTGCGTACTACTCACAATAGAACAGATTATGATTGAATGAAGGAATGGACTAGTTCAATGTCTATTTATTCAATAGTTCAATATTCTATTTTTACAATGTTCTTATGTTAGCAAGAAGATGTAAAATTAAGTATACAACGGCTTAGTGACCATGGAAAGTTGATCAAGGGGCAGTTACTATGGAAACTGGTGTCCTGGCCAATGTTCATCCCTCAATTCTCAGCACTGGACACTGGATATTTATTTCATGTTCATTTTCAGAACGCTGTTGTGTGTAAATTCGTTTTCACATTTGCCTCCATATCAGCAGTGGCAACATATAAAGAGTTGGTCATTGGCTGTGCATCACTTTAGCACTTTCCTGAGGACATTAAATGTGTGACATAATCCCCAGCATGTTCTATCTAAAAGCTGAGAAGCTCACTGAAAAGAACTTCACAGAGGGAGGGCCCCATCACCAAGTCACCCTTTATTTGTTAGTAACCAGTAGACTGGCTGTGACCAGCCAGCTTGGAGTCAATTCTCAACTGAGGAGATTCTAATCTCATGGTTATATTTTATTTTTTTTTTATTTTGTTTTTCTCTCCCCTAGAATGCATGGCAAAAGGCACTCCTCAGTAATGAGCCTTTCAGACCCGTACACCCTTATCTCCCAAACTGCTGTGCTGATGTGTCTTTTTGTGTTTTGAGTTTCGATAGTGAAGAAGGTGTTTGGTATGCTTTCCTTTATTGGTCAGAGTATTTAGTACAAGAGTTGGGAGGTCATTGTTGTGGCTGTACAGGACATTGGCTAGGCCACTGTTGGAATATTGCGTGCAATTCTGGTCTCCTTCCTATTGGAAAGATGTTGTGAAACTTGAAAGGGTTCAGAAAAGATTTACAAGGATGTTGCCAGGGTTGGAGGATCTGAGTTACAGGGAGAGGCTGAACAGGATGGGACTGTTTTCCCTGGAGCGTCAGAGGTTGAGGGATGACCATATAGAGGTTTAAAAAATTATGAGGGGCATGGATAGGATAAATAGACAAAGTCTTTTCCCTGGGGTTGGGGAATCCAGAACTAGTGGGCATAGGTTTAGGGTGAGAGGGGAAAGATACAAAAGAGACCTAAGGGGCAATGTTTTCATGCAGAGGGTGGTACATGTATGGAATGAGCTGCCAGAGGATGTGGTAGAGGCTGGTACAATTGCAACATTTAAGAGACATTTGGATGAGTATGTGAATAGGAAGGGTTTGGAGGGATATGGGCCGGGTGCTGGCAGGTGGGACTAGATTAGATTGGGATATCTGGTCAGCATGGATGGGTTGGGCCGAAGGGTCTGTTTCCATGTTGTACATCTGTATGACTCTATGGCTCTATGAGTAATCTTGCAGGATTTCTGAGATGTTTATTCTGTGCAACATGTGAAGTAACTGCACAGAGGCTGGGTCCCATTACCAACTCACCCTTCATTTTCTAGTGCACAGTACACTGGCTATGGCCAGCCAGCACAGAGTCAATCCTTAACCGATCTCCTGCTTTTTAAAAATAATCCCATTCTCAAACTACTGCTAAACACCAGTACTGCTAATACCTGGTTATATCTTTTTTTGTTCATAATTACACAAAATACAATACAACAAGGTGCCCAAAATTTCACAAAACAAATAGCATCACATACAACACAGGCAGAATTTTCACATAAGTTACTGTCCTCTTAAGGGTACCACAATGACAGTAATGCAGAAAAGAGTCCAGTTCAGCCCCTCAGTGCAAAATTTACGCAGGTTGAAGCCCACAATTGTAAATATTTTACACATCGCCTGCACCCAGGCACAGAGTAAAGCCGTCTGCAAAACGCAATAGTCGAAAACAACATTCAACAATAAAAAACACTGATTGCATAACTCAACTCCCCTGCCATCCTGCTGTCCCCGGTTACCCTACACACCTGACACCCGTTCACACCACATACTGATCAGACCATTCTTGGCTTGCCTTCCTGCAGGACAGTCGTTGGCCTTCTAGTCTCCAGCCACGCTCTGTACTGACCAACTCTTCCCAGGCCCTCTTTCCTCCAGGCTGGTCTTTGCCCACCCAGCTCCCAGTCGCCCTGCGAACTGACCTGACTATCCCAGGCTACTTTCCTAAGAGCTGCTCTAGCTGCCCTGCATACTGACTGACCCTTCCCAGGGCTGCTTTCCTCCAGCCTGGTCATCGGTCTCCCAGCTCCCGGTCATCCCGCGTACTAACCAAACCATCCTCGGCCTGCTTTCCTACAGGTAGGCTGTCAGCCTTCCAGCACCCTACCTGCCCCGCGTACTGACTGACCCCTTTCTCCTTTTGTTTTGTTTATGTTCTCCTGGTTATATTGGTCTGCCAAGGTTTTCCGGACTGGCCCAGGTTAACAATCCCAATCAAGCCCTTCGTAGATGACGTGGTTAACCTGATCCCAATCACTACACTCACATAATGGGCCAAGATCTACAGTACAACTGCACACATTTAAACAGATGATGATGTAATCAAGGAAATATCATCAAGTTTGAAGTTTCATTTTCTGGAGAGTGTGAAAGAGAGAGACCGAGAAATATCACAACGCCAAGGTCCAAGGAATAACTAAGTTAGAATCAGGGAAAATGTGGATAATATTGACATCAACACATTTGAAAAGGGATTCCAATCAGAATCTACAATGAGGAGTCCATAGTTTATATTAGTGCCTTAGCAGGTTGACTGATAGGAGTTGAGTGATAAAATTTCAGCTTAGTTTCTGAAATGATGTGAGGGAGTCTGCACAATGAGAATGTAGAGGAGGGGTGGGCACGTGGGTGATTTTGATACTGATTGGGGTCTTTCACACATAGCTATTACAATGATCTAGATTGAATTATCATTACAATCAAACTGCCAATTTTTGTCTCTTTACAAGCATATTTATATTTTCTATTATTTTAAAACTGATGTGTAAAAATGATTTAAAAATCAATACGATGAATTTTTTACATATTCTGTTCTATGGTCAATGCAATTAAATTTTTACAATACACTGGGGAAACTGTTTCTTACAGTGAATCATTCATCGAGCAGCACACGTTTAACAAGTCCACTGCTTATGGCTTACCCAGTGAAACTTAATTCTAAGCTGCTCCCTCATGCCTCTGTACAATATTAACCTCAACAACCATTATCCACTCAGGTAGGCAACTAGAATTAGAGAACACGAGAACATAGGAGGAGACCAGTTGGCCTGTCTGGCCTGTGCTGTTTATTTAATAGACCCATCTACTTCATCCAACTCCCTGCCTCTTTCTCCATCAGCCTGTAATTCTTTCTCGAGCTATTTATCAAGTTCTCTTTGACTATCCACTACCTGCAATGTTTTATTAATGCTGCACTGGAAATCTGTCTTTATCTCAAATCCCTCCATAGTATCACACCTGCGTCTCTCTGAGATTCATTTGCATTACTCCATTTCTGGCCTCTTCTACCTCCAGATTTTAATCACTTCACTATCAGCAGCCCTGATTTCAGCTGTCTAGCCTCTAAACACTGGAAATTCCCCTAAACTTCTCCTCTCTTAAGATGCTCCTTTGAACCTGCTCTTTGACTAAGCTTTTGGTTATCAATATCCCAACGTACCAATGTCCAAATATCTGTTCATGTGGCTTGTTTGGTAATGATCCAGTGAAACGTGTTGAAATGTTTTACGATATTAAGGTGCTCCATAAGGCTGTGATAGTTATTGTAACATCTATAAAGTTGTAACTATTAATAAGTCTTTGGTGCTTTGACAAGCTGCGTAAAAGAATAATAGAGGAGCAGTGAAAAGTGCAGGAGTGCTTGCCAAAAATAGCACCAAGCATACCTAAACATAAGGTGTCAACCAACTGCAATACAGAATTACTTGTGTACTGAGCAACATAGTCAGTATTTAATTGACAAAGTAATCTCAAACCCAACAGATCAGATCTGAGCTCTGTAGTCCTGTCACATTCAGTCATGAATAATGGCGCACAATTAAACAACTCATTAGAGCAGTAGGCTCCACAAATAGCCCCAGCATTGAGAATGGGGAGCCCAGCAGTTAAGTGCAAAACATAAGGCTGCGGAATCAGGAATCAATCTTCATCCAGAAGTGCCAAGTGGATGATCCTTCTATTTTATTCATTCATGGGATGAGGGCATTGCTAGCTAGGCCAGCCTCAATTGCCCAGAGGGGCAGTTAAGAGTCAACCACATTTCTGTGGGCCTGGAGTCACATGTAGGCCAGACCAGGCAGATTTCCTTCCCCAAAGGACATTAGTGAACCAGATGGGATTTTCCGACAAAGGACTCATAGTCATTAGTTAGACTCTTAATTCCAGATTTTTAAAATTGAATTTAAATTCCACCATCTGCCATGGCAGGATTTGAAACCAGGTTCCCAGAAAATTAGCTGGGTCTCTGGATTAAGAGTCCGGTGATGATACCATTAGGCTATTGCCTCATGGCTACTCACAGGAGCCAGCATCATAAATATCAGATTTGAGCCAATTTGATTCACTCTAAATGATATCATGAAATGGTTGGAGGCACTGGATACTGCAATGGCTATGTAACATCTACATTCCGGAAAATATGTGATCCAGAACTGCTGTATCTCCAAGCCAAGCTGTCCCAGCACAGTTACAACATCGACATCTACCCAACAAAAGAAAGTTGTTCAGGTTTACAAAGAACAGGACAATTCCAATCTGCCAGTTACTACCTTATCAATCTCCTCTCGATTCTCAACAGAGTGGCGGAAGGCATGTCAACAATGCTATATCAAGTGATACACTGTCAGCAATAACCTGCTCATTGCCACTTGTTCGGATTTTGTCAAGCTCCTCACTTTATTCCAGCCTTTATACAAACATTCAGAGTGGACCAATAGGAATCAAGGGAAAGCTCTCTCTGATTGCAGTCATACCTGCCACAAAGCAAGATGGTTATGGGAGGTCAGTAATCTCAGCACCGGGGCATCTCTGCATAACTGGAGTTCCTAAGGGTAATGTCTTCAGCCAAACCATCTTCAGCTGCTCCATTAACGATCTTTCCTCCATCATGAAGTCAGAAATGGAGATATTGGTTGATTATTGCCCAATGTTCAGCAACACCTGCAACTCTTCAGATACTGGAGCAGTGCATGTCCAGATGCATCAAGACCTGAACAATTTCCAGGTTTGGGCTGACATGCCCACCATCAATGCCAGCAGTGTATACCATCTACAAGATGCATCACCGAGGCTCCTTAGACAGAACTTTCTAAACCCATGGCCACTATTGTTTGATGACTTATTGTTTGATTTATTTAGTGTCACCGGTATCTTGTTACAAAATACAGTGAAAAGTATTGTATAGTGTCGCCACTCTCCTGCACCACCTCTAAACACAATAAAAAACAAAACATAGACTATAAAGACAGAAAAATGGAGAAATAAAGAAGAAGAGTTCAGCTTTGCAATCCTTTGTGTTAAGTGCTCAGCCATGGGCATCATGGTCAGGCAGGAGTCTCCTTCGCTGCGTCATCGTTGCTGGAACTGAAGTTGCCGCTCTTCAGGTGCCATCTCACCTCCACTGACGCCTCGCTGAATTTCATCAATGCAGACACCACTGATGCCACTGGGTACCACACCAGCCCAAACTCAACTCTGCCATCATCGTGAATCTGTGCTGGACACAGATTACCATCTAAAAGAACAAGGCCAGTAGATATATAGGAATATCACACCTGCAAGCTTCCAACAAGCCATTCACCATCCTGACTTGGAAATATACTTTAAATACGATGCAATTGACACTTGACAGATGTCAAAAATTTATAAAAATATGGGTCTCAACATCTGGCTTCTTCCAGGGTTGAGGAGTTATTTGTGCTTTTCTTGGAGCAGGTCCAGTTCTGGGTGCAGGGCTGGAGTGTTATGTGGATGGATCTGCCTCACCACGTCTCTCCATATCATGTTCTGCATCTCTTTGTTCCAGGCTCTTTGACTGATGGTCACTCTTGCTGAAGCTGCTGGGTTGTTTGGTCGCTGTAGAGTTTCTTCACTGTCTCTGGGTCTTAATCCTGGTACTCCTGCCCTAATAAGATTGTGGGCAGGACAGTGGCTCAGTGGTTAGCACTGCTGCCTCACAGACAATAGACAATAGGTGCAGGAGTAGGCCATTTTGCCCTTCAAGCCTGCAGCATCATTCAATATGATCATGGCTGATCATCCTTAATCAGTATCCTGTACCTGCCTTATCTCCATAACCCTTGATTCCACTATCCTTGAGAGCTTTATCCAATTCTTTCTTAAATGAATCCAGAGACTGGGCCTCCACTGCCCTCTGGGGCAGAGCATTCCACACAGCCACCACTCTCTGGGTGAAGAAGTTTCTCCTCATCTCTGTCCTAAATGGTCTACCCCGTATTTTTAACTGTGTCCTCTGGTTCGGCACTCACCCATCAGCGGAAACATGTTTCCTGCCTCCAGACTGTCCAATGCTTTAATAATCTTATATGTCTCAATCAGATCCCCTCTCAGTCTTCTAAACTCAAGGGTATACAAGCCCAGTCACTCCAGTCTTTCAGTGTAAGATAATCCTGCCATTCCAGGAATTGACCTTGTGAACTTACGCTGCATTCCCTCAATAGCCAGAATGTCTTTCCTCAAATTTGGAGACCAGAACTGCACACAGTACTCCAGGTATGGTCTCACTAGGGCCCTGTACAGCTGCAGAAGAACCTCTTTGCTTCTATACTCAATCCCTCTTGTTATGAAGGCCAGTATGCTATTAGCCTTCTTCACTACCTGCTGTACCTGTATGCTTGCCTTCATTGACTGGTGTACAAGAACACCCAGATCTCTCTGTACTGCCCCTTTACCTAACTTGATTCCATTTAGGTACTAATCTGCCTTCCTTTCTTGCCACCAAAGTGGATAACCAAACATTTATCCACATTAAACTGCATCAGCCATGCATCTGACCACTCACCTAACTTGTCCAGGTCACCCTGTAATCTCCTAACATACTCATCACATTTCACCCTGCCACCCAGCTTAGTATCATCAGCAAATTTGCTAATGTTATTACTAATACCATCTTCTATATCATTAACATATATTGTAGAAAGCTGCGGTCCCAGTACTGATCCCTGCAGTACCCCACTGGCCACTGCCTGCCATTCCGAAATGGAGCCGTTTATCACTACTCTTTGTTTCCTATCCAAGTTAGTACTTTGCCCCCAATACCATGCGCCCTAACTTTGCTCACTAACCTCCTATGTGGGACTTTATCAAAAGCTTTCTGCAAGTCCAGGTACACTACATCTACTGGATCTCCCTCGTCCACAGCAGCAGGGTCCCAGGTTCGATCCCAGCCTCGGACAACTGTCTGTGTGGAGTTTGCACATTCTCCCCGTGTCTGTGGGTTTCCTCTGGATGCACCAGTTTTCTCCCACAGTCACAAAGATGTGCAGGTCAGGTGAATTGGCCATGCTAAATTGCCCATAGTGGTGGATTCCTTAGTCAGAGGGAGATGGGTTTGGGTGGGTTACCCTTCAGAGGGTTGGTGTGGACATATTGGGCTGAAGGGTGTGTTTCCACACAGTAGGAACCTAATCGTTAATGGATGTCCATACACTTCAAAGACTGTAACTGTTGAAGATGGCAGCTCTTCAACAGATTCTCACAGACAATTAGGAGTCAGAAAAGTCCCTAAGTCCCTACACATTGAACTACATTCCATAATGACCTTGTTGAATTGAATGTCACATTCTTTGTTCCATTCTAAGTTGCTTTCCAATGTTGCATAATCATTGCTTAACCTGAAACGTGAAGTATCATTGTGTATGCATCAGGTGAGAAAGGGAGAAAGTTAGAGGACAGTTGTGAACCATTTGATTAAAGACTGTAATATATTTGTCAATGTTCACAGATTACATGACTAAAAAACAAGTGCTGGAAAATCTCAGCGGGTCAGAGGCAACATCTGTGGAAAGAAACAGAGTTAAGGTCGACAACCTTTAATTAAAAATGATGGGAGATAGAGATATATGGGATTTATGGGATTTTAGGATCAAAGGAATTGTCGGAGGAGCAGGAAAAGCAAGGGGAAACTCTGCAATAGACTGGGCATCACTGGAGAGTAACCAACAAAAGATTTAATGATCAAACAGCTGCTGAGCATGGTCATAGTGGAGAAACAAAGATTGAGATGTGAAAACCATTTGATTGCAACAAGAAAGGATAAAGAAAATAGGCAAGACTGGCACAGCCCACAAGGGTACACAGGAAAACAACACACACAGACCAAGTCCTAAACTATGAAAGTAACCACCCCAACACACACAAACGAAGCTGCATCAGGACACTATTCAAAAGAGCCACAACACAGTGCAGTACACCAGAACTGCGAAAAGAGGAAGAGGAACACCTATACAAGGTATTCGCCAAAAACGGATACCCGCGCAACTTTATCAACAGATGCCTAAGAGATAGACCATGGAACGAGGACATGCCACAACCAAAAGGACTAGCCACACTACCATACATCAGGAGCGTTTCAGAACTGACAGCCAGACTACTGCGACCCTTAGGACTCATAACGGCACACAAACCAACAGTCACGCTCAGACAACAACTTACTAGAACAAAGGAGCCAATACCCAACATGAGTAAAACTAATGTAGTTTACAAAATACCATGCAAGGACTGCACAAAACACTATATAGGACAAACAGGAAGACAGCTAACAATCCGCATACATGAACATCAACTAGCCACGAAACGACACGACCAGCTATCCCTAGTAGCCACACACTCAGACAACAAGCAACATGAATTCGACTGGGAAAACACTACTATCATAGGGCAAGCCAGACAGAGAACAGCCAGGGAATTCCTAGAGGCATGGCATTCATCCACAAACTCCATCAACAAACACATCGACCTGGACCCAATATACCAACCACTACAGCGGACAGCTGAAACTGACACCCGGAAGCGGCAAGGACAGACCACTATAAATACCGGAAGAAACATCAAAGAAGCGCTTCGCAGGAGGCTCCAGAGCACTGATGATGTCTCCTAGCCAGGGGAGGAAACGTTTGCAACAAAAACTTACAGCTCGGCGAACAGAACCACAACAACTGGCACAGCGATAAGGAAGAAAAATCAATGGGACAAGATGGAGCACAGGGTTCAAACCCTGTTGAACTTGGTATTGTGTCCAGAAAAATCCAGAGAACTAAGTCGAAGTGCTTTTCCCTGAACTTGTGTTGAGTTTAACTGGAACATTGTAACAGGACAAGAATGGAAAGACCAGAGTGGGAGCAAGACTAAGAATTAAAGTGACAAGCAACTTAAAGCCTGGGGTCCTACTAGCAGACTAAAAGGACATTTTGACATTTGGTCTCCTCAGATTAAAGGAGATATGCAAACACAAATTAGGAGCAGGAGTTGGCCACTTGAGTTATCTAGCTGCTCTGCCATTCAATAAGATCATGACTGATCTGTTCATGGCTTCAACTCCACTTTTCCTCCTATGCCTAATGACCTTTGACTCCTAAAGTTGATCACATTGTGAGCAGAGAATACCATAGACTAAATTGAAAGAAGTATAAAGAAAACACTCACTGTGTCACCTGGGACAAATGTTTGGGGCTTTGGGCAGTGAAAGGTAGGAGGTCAAACTAAATGTTGCATTCCTACACTTTTATAAGAAGTTGCAATAGGGGAAGGGTGGAGGTGTTTGGCATCTCCCACGTGCCTAATGTGATAGGATGTGTCAGACGCTGAGACAATGCAGTCATTAACCCAGGGCATGGTGCGTTCGATCTCTGCTTTAGATAAGCATTTCATTGCCACTTTACTTGAGCTAAATAAAATGCTGGAGGCTTCAACTCTTTACTTGTCTTTCAAACGTGGTTAAAATAGCTGTCAACTTTCCCGTTAAAAGTAAGAGATATTCCTGAAATGAAGCAACTGAAGGGAATAGAGAATTTTCCAGTTGCTAAAATGATAAGTGATTGTTGTTCAAAGATGAGAACACAAAGTATGTTGGAATAAATGGTCATTCCGCCAATACATATATGGCATCACAGACCACCTGCAACATCCCTTTAGGAAGTGTCTGAGACAGTTCTTTGTTCCCCATGAAACGTAAGTTGAGGAATGCTCCATTTGCCATCTCTCTTCATCATCCATCCAATTATATTAGCTTGTTGCTCCCTTGCTCCTGGACTCATGCTCTCTACCCGGCAGTAAAAAGTGAAGTCTGTAGATGCTGGAGATCAGAGCTGAAAATGTGTTGCTGGTTAAAGCACAGCAGGTCAGGCAGCATCCAAGGAACAGGAAATTCGACGTTTCGGCCAGATTCCTGATGGAGGGCTCTGGCCCGAAACGTCGAATTTCCTGTTCCTTGGATGCTGCCTGACCTGCTGTGCTTTAACCAGCAACACATTTTCAGCTCTCTACCCGGCACTCAATCATCTCTGTTTGTATTTGTCATACTCGCCTCCCACCCTGATGCTAATTGGAGATTTTCCAGCTCCCTTGCCTTCTTCTGAAAGGCTTTTGGTCTGCAAAAGTCTCTCTGAGTCCACTTAGTACAAATCCCAAGCAGGTTTATGCCCTACTTAGCTTAGTGACAGTGTCCAGTGCCATTTCTGTCAGAATCCTAAATAGGCAAAGTGAGACCAGCATTGGCAGCAGATGGCAGTTGTGCAGGGATAGTAAATAGTTTTAATTACTGGGGATAACAGGAGGCCAAGGTAAAACAGGCCACACTGTGCTGTTTTGGAACTGTCGCAAAGCCCAATCTGTCAAGACAGTGCATGCTTCTTTAATTCTTCAGAGGGCTTTTAAACAGAACACAGAAATATTAATTGCATGCCTCATCTGCACATTCATCTTTACAACCATCAAACACGCTCTTTAATTTCAGGGGAATCATTTTAAAATGGGAATCATGCAAATGAGTATTTTAGCTATTCATTTGTTTTACTGCAAGCAATTTGGAACAAATGACTTACAGCTTTGAATGAATTAAAGCAGAACACACTGGAGACCATTTTAATCCCCAGTCTTGACATAGAAACGACCCTGACTAGCACCATGGAAAATGTTGGCATAGCAACTTTGGGCATTTTTATGCAAATCAGTGCATATGGATAACATAAACTCCGTATTTTTTCTCCCTTTTAACTAATCATCATAAAATTAGCTTCAAAATATTTTTAATGCCTCAACATATCACTTTGCATCCATACGCATGAAATTACTTTTCTTAATGCGATGCATAAAGTGCAAGGATGAGACTAAATAGTCCGAGGTTCATGTCATATTTCAGAGAGATATAGGAGTCAAAATGCCTTAGCCTCCTGAATTGGAAATTCTAGTTGCTTCTTTGTATAATTTCATTTTCACCCCCTTGGGCAGTGGAGAGATAATTAAGCCTCTCCCACAAACACTAAATAATTTCTTTTTATATATACGTGTATGAAAATTCTTTTTTCAGAGCATACATTCAACAAGAAGAAATCCAGATCATTATTGGTTTGAACGCTGCCATCTCATTATTCCTGCACTGCTCCAAAATTATTGCAAATGTTTAGCTTGTAATAGTCTAATAAAACAGTCAACTGTAGGAATGTAAAAATAATGCACTTTACAACACAATAAAGCAATTTAATTTGTTTACATGTCACAGTAATACAGTGAGGTGAAGTCTTAATCTTCTTTAAGTATTTGCATCCTCTAGCTGTTTTCAACTTTTATAAGATACAGTCACCACTCCCAGCTTGATTATATTACAGTATTCATACAAGCCAAGCATGGTTAAGATTTCTAACTCATTAAATTGTTGTCTAGGCTTTATCAGGGCTGCTTCATACTTGTGTATTTTTTTGGAGACACAATGGGGCCACTAAGGATCGGAGGAGTCAGAACTCCATGAATTTTTATCTGGCAAGTTGACTATATCAAGACGAAAGAATAAAATAAAGAACAGAGGATGATGGAGATCTGAAACAAAGAACAAACAGAAATTGCTGGGGAAACTCAGCAGGTCTTGCAGCATCTGTGCAGAGAAAGCAGTGTTAATGTTTTGGATCCAGTGACCCTTCTTCAGATGGAAGAATGGTCTCTCAATATGAAGTGTATCTGAGACCATGGAAATTGGACCTGGATTAATTTAGCTTTTATCAATTTACAATTCTATTATCAATGAAGGCAACACGGCCAAAGGTGCTGTCTTTTGGATGAAAAGTTAAAGTGAGGCTTCTTCCAACTGCTAAGATAAATATCAAAGATTCGCAAGAATGATTTTAAGGAAGAGAAAGGGTGTCCAGGTCAATATATATCCCTCAGTCAACATCATTAACAAAAACAAATTATTTCACAGCTCTTTGTGAGAGCTTACTGTGCATGAATTTTCAGAGTTCCTACCTTCCGAAGGTGATTACGCTTCATATGTTGTAAGCATGTCGGGATACATTGAGGTTGTGGAAAGTGTTATATTAATAAAGGATCCTCCTTTGTTAAAAATTGACAGTCTGATACTCAAATACCTTGATAGAAATCTTCCATGTGTATGTAGCATAGGCAGATCTCAAATCCTCAACATATTTCATGCACCG
Organism: Hemiscyllium ocellatum; assembly: GCF_020745735.1. Classification (NCBI taxonomy): domain Eukaryota; kingdom Metazoa; phylum Chordata; class Chondrichthyes; order Orectolobiformes; family Hemiscylliidae; genus Hemiscyllium; species Hemiscyllium ocellatum. The sequence continues at coordinate 6,619,798 of NC_083439.1, read as the reverse complement.
TAAGTGAAATCTACTATAGTTATGTTAGCAAACATTATCTCCACTCAAGGTACAGAAGAATCCCACAAGAGGTATGAGTTGAAATGGGATTAGTTTTTTTTGGTATATAAGTTGAAGAAGAGATGTTGACTCTACTCTTCAAATTGTACAATGAGATATTTCATATTTCACAAGGGGACTAATGTTAAATCAATGTGGTATCTGAGGAATGGCACCATTGGTGATAAAACACTCCTTTTGCACTGGACTGGACCTGACTATGTGTCTACATTCTGGAGTGTGTCTTGAATCTTTTGACTATGACCAAAATCACCACCAATTGAGCTGAGTTGACCCTATGGAGACAGAAATGTAAAACTGAACAACAATTACAAGGGGGGGTTGGTAAAAATACTCTTTCATGGGATGTGGGTGTCAATGGTAAGAACAGCATTAGTTGTCCACCCCTAATTGCCCTCGAACTGTGTCATGTGTTCGGTCATTTCAGGAACAGGTAAGAGTTAACCATATTACTGTAGGCCTGGAGTCACATGTAAGTAAGTTCAACATATTTCCTTCCTTAAAATGTGTGAGTGAATCAGATTTTTTTACAGCAATTAATGATAGTTTTCCTGGTTATCTATGGTTACCTGCAGCCAGCTTGATGTTCTAGATAAAATAAATGAATCTACCTCAACACTTATTCATTGGAGTACAATCTCCATCATTTGGTCTGTGCATATTCATGATTAGGTTCCCACTGCTTATCATTACTTGTGGAAGAAGTTACAAAGTCACTGTTTGTAACAGTTCATGCATCCTTGGCTATTGTGCACAGTTCAATAAGTTCCTTGTATCTTGTTATTTAAGATTATGTGGCTCATTCTGTTTCTCTGGTCATGTTTGAGTCCATGATCCCATTAACTTGAATCCAAACTGATCTCAAATCGTGCCCCTGGTTTAGTTTCCAGCCCTGCCAGGATATACAGATGAATGGCAATGCTAACATAATTAAATGAGAAAGAATAGGAGGAAGTTTAAATAGAGAGACATGTCAGTGTGGAGGCTGGACTGCATGCTTGTTCTGGATATCCACTGTGACCTTCTGACCTGAGGGTGCTATAGGTGTTTTTTAGTTTTTCTGCATTTATTTATTCTTTTATAACAGGGAGTGACCAGCATCTCAATATAATTTTGACTTACTGCCCACTTGCAACTGAACCCAACATGGCCTTGTGAAATAGAATCTCCTACAAGGCAAAAGTAATAGTTTAATTTTCTCTCCTTGTTTTCATACAAAGGAAAAATAGATAGTAGCCTCTGAATTCACAATTTCATTGTTTGATTGGACCCTGCCATCAATCTTTTACGAGTGCTGCTTTGTATGGACACAAAAAAATTCATTCATTGCTAATGAACCATGAAGAAAATATTCAGGTATATTACAGGATGTACACAGAGGAGGCAATCGGCTTATTTAAATGTGAGTGATTCATTTATTTTTATGGGCTTGACAATGAGACTGCAGCAGCTGAAACAAATAGAACTGAATATACTTTAGGACTCAGCCATGACTCAGTGGGTAACACCCTCATCACGATCCTAAATGTTGTTCATTAGGTTGTTCAGAGTTAGAGATGAGCCCATATTCAAAATCTAGGTACTGAGGAGTGCTCCACTGTTAGGGGTATGGTCTTTTAGGTTAAACATAAAAGGGGCTATGTTTTATGTCTCCCTGTGGGCATATCAACATTCCTTTAACAGAAATGGTCAAGAAATCATCACTGTATCATATCTTTTGACATGATGGTTTTAAGGTCTCGGATTCTACCTTAAATCAGGTCACTTGAAGCATGACATGCTAACGGATGCATGCTCCTCTTTGTAACGTTAGCTCAGTTGTGAATATGATATATTTGCAAATAACAGTGAGCTGTAATAAATGTCTGTTGGATCTTTCAATACCACGTCATCCTCATCTTAGTTTCATATGTCATGATGCATTGCCACATGAGGTAAAGATATTCCATTGGAGGCAAAGCTCATAGCAAGACACTCTTGCCCTGTCAGGTGGATATAAAAAAATTCCAAGGATCTACGATCCAAAGAGGAGAGGAATCCTGCAGAATACATTCTCAAATTGCTTAATCAACATCAATGAAACAGATTAGAACATAGAACATAGAACATAGAAAAATACAGCGCAGTACAGGCCCTTCGGCCCTCGATGTTGCGCCGACCGAAGCCTACCTAACCTACGCTAGCCCAATAACCTCCATATGCTTATCCAATGCCCGTTTAAATGACCATAAAGAGGGAGAGTCCACCACTGCTACTGGAAGGGCATTCCATGAACTCACAACCCGTTGAGTAAAGAATCTACCCCTAACATCTGTCCTATACCTACCACCCCTTAATTTAAAGCTGTGTCCCCTAGTAACAGCTGACTCCATTAGCGGAAAAAGGTTCTCACTGTCAACCCTATCTAAACCCCTAATCATCTTGTAAACCCCTAATCATCTTGGTTGGTGATTATCTGTGGAAGCTTGCTGTGCACAAATTGGCTGCCACAATTCTGACATTACAACAGTGACAACACTTTCAAATATATAATTGACTGGGAAGTGCTTTGGGTCATCCTGAGTTGATGAACATCTCCACAAATGTGCGAGTCATTTCCATTCATTATCTCAAGTGGTTCCCCGTGGCACTGAACATCCATTTAAACAAATAAAAACACCACAACTCCTACAGCTGACACACTTTTATATTGAGAAATCCAGGGGAAGCTGCATCATGGTCAAAGACAGCAGGAAATACTTTGCAAAATGTTGGCTAATTGACCATTAGTGTTGAAAATGGCAATGAGAGCCATTATGTTGAAGGTAGAGAGTTAAATAAATGAGTTCTAGAGATTTTTTTTTGAGTATGAAACACGGAGGACAATGATTTTGAGGAGGATATCAGTGCAAAGGAAAATTGTTTTCACTTGTGCATTCTGTTGGCATATTCTGTTATGATATAATGCCTGTGTATTGAGCCAAGCCTTAACATGCAAATAATGAAGATAAACGGAAGTATGAGGTGACTGATTTGGTTGGAGTTAGCTTCAGATTTGTTTGAATGTAAAGGTACCCATGTTGAAGTCAGCTATTAACATTTAAACTAATTGTCCCATTATGCCTCACCCTGCCCCCCTGCCCTTTTACCCAAAGCAGGGGAATGTCCAAAGATAAAAGCCAAATGCTACAGACATTGGAAATCGGAGACAAAATCAGAAATTGCTGGAAAATCGCAGCAAGTCAAGCAGCATCTGTGGAGAGAGAGTGAAACAGAGAGAACGCATCGAGTCTAGTGACCCTTCTTCAGAACTCCTACATGGCAGTGGGTAAGCTGCAGTTGGGTAAAAGCTGCAGTTGGGGTGGGGGTGGGGAGCGGGGCTGGGTTGGGTGGGGGGGCGGTGGTGGCGAGCTATCCACTGGCCCTTGCTCTCCCCCTTCTGCCCTAGCTGCCTAAGTATGTCCACCCCTCATTGTGACTGACTGGCTGGATCCACCAACACACTGCCCCCAAGCTCGGGACCCCACTAGATCCTGTCGGTAGCCCCCACAATCTCACACACACACACACACACACACACACACACACACACACACACACACACACACACACACACACACACACACACACACACACGTAGACACACTCATACAGACCCACCCTCACACACACTCACATGCAGACACACTTACACCCTCACACTCACACACACAATGCACACAAACTTACACACACACAGACACACACACACTCAAGTACAAACTCACATGCACACAATCACATGTAGACACACACACACACACACACACACACGTGTCCATACAATCGCACTCACCTGCACACACACATACATACACACACACTCACACAGACACATGTGTACCCACCGTCCCTAATTAATGCCCAATCAGTCATTACATTGCCAAGGGGCAGCTGATGTGGGTGAGGAAGTGACTCCTCAATGGTGTACCACCATCCAAATAACTCCAACCCAAAGCGTCACTGAGCATCTCTTAAAGTCTGCTCAATGTGCTTTTTAATCAACATGTTCAAGGATATATTTCTGGGACAGGTGGGTCTTGAGTCCAGGTCTCCTAGACAAGAGGTAGAGACACGAACATGATAAGAGTGAAAGTCCAATTCACACCCTCCACTGCATTAGATTCAAAGCAATTGATACAAAAGGAACACTTCTGTCAGCCTCTCCCCTCTGTCCCATTCAGCAGTTTTACTGTTTCTTCCCTAGCTGGAAGATGGATACCAACAGGATTTTGATGTGGGATTTACGTTGGGGTGTAGAGAACTGCTGAAATGCACTGTGATGTTCAAAGGATCCCAGTGCATCAGGAAAATGTAATCACTCAATCAGCCTAGCACTAGTTATCGATAGAGCTAATACACTTTGCTAAGCCACATAATCATTTGGGGGAAACAAGTGGTTCTCTAATAGGTTTACATAAGTGTGTGTCTTTGTGTGTTGTGGTAGCTTATAGCTAGTGACTATTACAACAGAGATATGCTGCTGTGGGTGCTGGCATGTAAAGGAACACATTTATCGAAAGATCATTGCACCTCAATAATCATGATAATTTTTAGCTATGATAATCACAATGAAAATATCTATTAAAGCAAAACCCTATTTGACAAAGCCAGTGGTCCTCATCAGTCACTCAGAGTAGCTCCTGCTATGTCACCGCAGGAGGGAAATAGCGCGACTTAAGTTGCTTGATGATGCCCGCAGGGATGAAACATGAGAGCTGAAATGAGGTTTGAAATGTGATAAAAGGATAATCTAGCATAAATAGACTGCATATGCTCATTACCTGCATAAACAGTCAGGCTGCTAGGATGACTATATTTGAATAATTTAGTAAGGTCAGGAGGATGGGTGAGGGGCAACTGTTTAACCTTTTACCTGAACTAATTAACCCTGGGACCTTTCTGGTGGGTTCAAAACCCCTCAGCATGGCACCAACAAAAAGCCAAAAACAATCCCTCCAAATGTCAAGGGTCATAGTCATAGAGATGTGCTGGCCCTTCGGTTCAACCTATCCGTGCTGACCAGATATCCTAAATTAGCTCGTCCCATTTGCCAGCACCTGGCCCATATCCCTGTAAACCCTTCCTATTCATGTACCCATCCAGATGCCTTTTAAATGTTGTTATTGTACCAGCCTCCACCACCTCCTCTGGCAGCTTGTTCCTTTGAACGGGGAAAGGCTCTGGAGTCTCCAGGAATTATTGTCCCCGAAATTAATAAATATAAGAGATTTGGGGTCATGGCGGGTGGATGAAAATTTGACAGGGAAGTATCCTCCAACTGGTGATGAAAGAATTGTGTAATATTGCAATCGGCATGGCGATGGCAGTTCATCACAAAGTTAGTCATCAAGTCATACAATTATACAGGCCCTTCGGCCCACCATGTCTGTACTGACCAGCAAACACCAAACTTACATGAATCCCATCCTGTGCCCTTGCTCCATAACCTACTAAGCCCTGCCATTTAATTGCCTAAACACATGCTTTTTAAAATTACTTTGTCAGGCAGCATGTTCCATACTTCTATTACCTCTTGTGAAAACATTTTCCTCAGATTTCCTCATGCACTCTGGTCTTAGACGTGTCAGCCATGGGAAAGAGATTCCCACGATCTACCCTGTCTGTGCCCTTCATTATTTTGCATACCGCAATCCGATCCCCCCTCAGCCTCCTCTGCTCCAAGGAAAACAAACCCAGCCTATCCAGTCCCTCTTCATATCTGAGACTTTACAGTCCAGACAAAATCCTGGTGCATCTCCTCTGCACCCTCTCCAGTGCAATCCTTTATTAGTCAGAATATTGAGGAGTTGGGAGGTCATCTTGCGGCTGTACAGGATATTGGTTGGGCCACTGTTGGAATATTGTGTGTAATTCTGGTCTCCTTCCTATCGGAAGGATGTTGTGAAACTTGAAGGGTTCAGAATAGATTTACAAGGATGTTGCTAGGGTTGTAGGATTTGAGCTATAGGGAGAGGTTGAATAGGCTATGGATAGATGGAATAACATGGATATGTTGGACAATTAATGATGGTCAGGTGATATCAGGAGTTCATGTGATGAAACCTCCACCAGATAAAAATAATATAACATTGGGGTTAAGTAATTCTGGATCATTCCATTTGTTCAACTGTCAATTGTTTCACTTAATGTTAACAATTGAACGTTTCCGAGGCCTTGCTTTTATGAAGCTTTTTTGACATTATATGAAGGTTTTGCATGGAATTCAGCATCAAAAGCACCATTGGTTCAGTACCTTTATTAAATGAATAGTGCTGATTATTTATGAGAAATTTTATTTGACCAATGTTATTCCATCTCCCTCACAGCGCCAGAGACCCGGGTTCAATTTCTGCCTCAGGCAACTGTCTGTGTGGAGTTGCACATTCTCCCCGTGTCTATGTGGGTTTTCTTCGGGTGCTCGGTTTCCTCCCACAGTCCAAAAATGTGCAGGTTAGGTGAATTGGCCATGCTAAATTGCCCATAGTGTTAGGTGAAGGGGAATGGGTCTGGGTGGGTTGCTCTTTGGAGGGTCGGTGTGGACTTGTTGGGCCGAAGGGCCTGTTTCCACAGTGTAAGTAATAGAGATGTACAGCGTGGAAACAGACCCTTCGGTCCATGCCGACCAGATATCCCAACCCAATCTAGTCCTACCTGCCAGCACCTGGCCCATATCCCTCCAAACCCTTCCTATTCATATACCCATCCAAATGCCTCTTAAATGTTGCAATTGTACCAGCTTCCACCACTTCCTCTGGCAGCTCATTCCATACATGTACCCCCCTCTGCATGAAAAAGTTGCCCCTTAGGTCTCTTTTATATCTTTCCCCCCTCACCTTAAACCTGTGCCCTCTGGTTCTGGACTCCCCGACCCCAGAGAAAAGACTTTGTCTATTTATCCTATCCATGCCCCTCATAATTTTGTAAACCTCTACAAGGTCATCCCTCAGCCTCTGACGCTCCAGGGAAAACAGCCTCTCCCTGTAGCTCAGATGCTCCAACCCTGGCAACATCCTTGTAAATCTTTTCTGAACCCTTTCAAGTTTCACAACATCTTTCCGATAGGAAGGAGAACAGAATTGCACGCAATATTCCAACAGTGGCCTAACCAATGTCCTATACAAAATCTGATTGAAGATTTGTAGCTCGGGTATCCGTTGTTGTGGTTCTGCTCGCCGAGCTGGAAGTTTTTGCTGCAAACGTTTCGTTCCCTGGCTAGGGAACATCATCAGTGCTATTGGAGCCTCGTGTGAAGCGCTGCTTTGGTGTTTCTTCCGGTATTTATATTGGTTTGTTCTTGCCGCTTCCGGGTGTCAGTGGATGTTCCCTAGCCAGGGAACGAAACGTTTGCAGCAAAAACTTCCAGCTCGGCGAGCAGAACCACAACAACGTCCTATACAGCCGCAACATGACCTCCCAACTCCTGTACTCATTTGACCAATAAAGGAAAGCATACCAAATGCCTTCTTCACTATCATATCTACCTGCGACTCCACTTTCAAGGAGCTATGAACCTGCACCCCAAGGTCTTTTCGTTCAGCAACACTCCTTAGGACCTTACCATTAAGTGTATAAGTCCTGCTAAGATTTGCTTTCCCAAAATGCAGCACTTCGCATTTATCTGAATTAAACTCCATCTGCCACTTCTCAGCCCATTGGCCCAACTGGTCCAGATCCTGTTGTAATCTGAGGGAACCCTCTTCACTGGTCCACTACACCTCCACCCTTGAACTCCGCTCCTCCAATTGCCACCAGGACAGAACCTCACTGGTCCTCACCTACCACCCCACCAACCTCCAGATACATCGAATCATCCTCCGTCATTTCCGCCACCTCCAAACAGACCGCACCACCAGAGATATATTCCCCCCCCTCCCCTATCAGCGTTTTGAAAAGACCACTCACTCCCTCTGTGACTCCCTCGTCAGGTCCACACCCCCCACCAACCCAACCTCCACTCCCGGCACCTTACCCTGCAACCGCAAGAAATGCAAAACTTGCACCCACACCTCCCCCCTTACTTTCCTCCAAGGCCCCAAGGGATCCTTCCATATTGCCACAAATTCACCTGCACTTCCACACACATCATTTACTGCATCCGCTGCACCCAATGTGGCCTCCTCTATATTGGGGAGACAGGCCGCCTACTTGCGGAACATTTCAGAGAACACCTCTGGGACACCCGGACCAACCAACCCAACCACCCCGTGGCTCAACACTTCAACACCCCCTTCTGCTCCACCAAGGACATGCAGGTCCTTGGACTCCTCCATCGCCAGACCATAGCAACATGACAGCTGGAGGAAGAGCACCTCATCTTCCTCCTAGGAAACCTCCAACCACACGGGATGAACTCAGATTTCTCCAGTTTCCTCATTTCCCCTCCCCCCACCTTGTCTCAGTCAAATCCCTTGAACTCAGCACCGCCCTCCTAACCTGCAATCTTCTTCCTGACCTCTCCGCCCCCACCCCACTCCGGCCTATCACCCTCACCTTGACCTCCTTCCACCTATTGCATTTCCAACGCCCCTCCCCCAAGTCCCTCCTTCCTACCTTTTATCTTAGCCTGCTGGACACACTTTCCTCATTCCTGAAGAAGGGCTCATGCCCGAAACGTCGATTCCCCTGCTCCTTGGATGCTGCCTGACCTGCTGCACTTTTCCAGCAACACATTTTCACCTCTGATCTCCAGCATCTGCAGTCCTCACTTTCTCCTCGATGATCTTTGAGGGGCTCTATTTTCTCCCTAGTTACCCTTTTGTCCTTAATATATTTGTAAAAACCCTTTGGATTCTCCTTAATTCTATTTGCCAAAGCTATCTCATGTCCCCGTTTTGCCCTCCTGATTTCCCTCTTAAGTATACTCATACTTCCTTTATACTCTCCTGAGGATTCACTCGATCTATCCTGTCTGTACCTGATATATGCTTCCTTCTTTTTCTTAACCAAACTTCAATTCCTTTAGTCATCCAGCATTCCCTATACCTCCCAGCCTTCCCTTTCACCCTGACAGGAATATACTTTCTCTGGATTCTTGTTATCTCATTACTGAAGGCTTCCCATTTTCCAGCCGTCCCTTTACCTGTGAACATCTGCCTCCAATCAGCTTTCGAAAGTTCTTGCCTAATACTGTCAAAATTGGCCTTTCTCCAATTTAGAACTTCAACTTTTAGATCTGGTCTATCCTTTTCTATCACTATTTTAAAACGAATAGAATTATAGTCGCTGACCCCAAAGTGCTCCCCCACTGACACCTCAGTCACTTGCCCTGCCTTATTTCCCAAGTGTAGGTCAAGTTTTGCACCTTCTTTAGTAGGTACATTCACATACTGATTCAGAAAATTGTCTTGTACACACTTAAGAAATTCCTCTCCATCTAAACCTTTAACACTATGGCAGTCCCAGTCGATGTTTGGAAAGTTAAAATCCCCTACCATAACTACCCTATTATTAGTACAGATAGGTGAGATCTCCTTACAAGTTTGCTTCTCAATTTCCCTCTGACTATTCGGGGGGGTCTATAATACAATCCCAATAAGATGGTCATCCCTTTCTTATTTCTCAGTTCCACCCAAATAACTTCCCTGGATGTATTTCCGGGAATATCCCCCCCTCAGCACAGCTGTAAGGCTATCCCTTATCAAAAATGCCACTCTCCCTCCTATCTTGCCTCCCTTTCTATCTTTCCTGAATCTAATCTAATCTCGCAAGAATGTGTCTACATCGCTCAAATTCTCCGCATAAGACAACCTTTCATCTCTGAAGTTAATCCAGTGAATCTTTTGCTGAACTGATTGGTATTTGTGGGTTTCAGATGGACTGCTGTAAAGGATAAGGAAAGGTTAGATGCAGTGAAAATAACAGCAGAGACCTTAGCTCAACTTAAAATCATTTCAAAAGAACTGTATGTTAGCATTTCTAAAATAGTTGCATTTTAACCACAGTGAGGGGTTAAACTGTCCCAGCACTGACACTAACCATCACCTTAATAATCAACACAGTTTTTTTGCTGGGAGTCCATTTCCATCAATGAACATTTATATCACCTGCCTCCATCTTCCCTTCTGATCATCCTGAAGACTAAAGTGTATTACCCACAGATAATACACAGAGATATGAAGTCACTTGTAGTTTTTATCTTTTAAAGTACAACGGGATGGTACAGTGGCACAGTGGTTAGCACTACTGCCTCACAGCACCAGGGTCCCAGGTTCAATTCCAGCCTTGGGTAACTGTCTGTGTGGAGTTTGCACATTCTCCCCGTGTCTGTGTGAGTTTCCTCCCACAATCCAAAGATGTGCAGGCCAGGTGAATTGGCCATGCTAACTTGCCCATAGCGTGAGGTGCATTAGTCAGAGGGAAATGGGTCTGGGTGGATTACTCTTCGGAGGGTTAGTGTAGACTGGTTGGGCTGAAGGGAAGGGAATCTAATCTAATCTAATCAGTTTCCAGTGGTGGAGTGAGGGGGGTGGTCCTCGAGGCGAGTACAAGGGAAAGGTGGTCCTTATGGCTCACTATGCAAAGGTTTGAATGTACTTAACGTTAATGTCAACTGTGCAAAGAACCCGAACACTGTGGCCCCAGTTGTGAGTGAGTGCTCAATCTCCTAACCCATTAATAACCTTGACAGATTCCATTGTCAAATATTCATCTCAACACCAGTGAAATAAGATATCTAGACATAATTCCAATACACATCATTACATACAACATTCAGGAGATATTTTAAACTAAGGGAGATCCCTGCAAATCTTCAATATGTTTGTAATCTGCTCCTTCCATGGAATCCAGTGTATGTTCCTCCAATTCCAACCACTTGCAAACCTTCCCAATTCCATCATTCTATTGTTCGGTGGCCATTCCTTCATCTCCCTGCTCCCCAAACTGGTCCTTTCTTAAAATTCTCAGCTTCCTTACAACTTAAAGATACTCCTTAAATTGTATGTCCTAGAATATTCTAATGTGGTGTCAAAGTGTTTTAATATGAGGTGCCTTGTGATGTTTTATTATATCAAAGGAGGTATATAAATGCAAGTTGTTGAGGGTCTAATTAATACATTCCTAGTAAACACTCTGGAATTCTCTGTAAATATCCTTGTGATCAGTTGTCAAAACAGATACACTTATGGATCCCTTGTACAAATTGACAGACCACTGGAAACCGATTACAAATTTAGATACCTTCTAGCTCTCTTGCAAATGCTGACACAGTCTCCAGGATTATTACAAATATTGACCTGTTCTCTGGAATCCTCTAAAAACAGCAATGCACTGCTAGCGAAAGTCTTGCAAACTCTTGATACATTCCCAGAGACCTCTGACAAATATTGACACATTCTCGGAGATTCCAAGCTGCCCTAACTTTAGAAAAAAAACACTGTTAGATTCTTTGGAAGTTGTATTTTTTTTAACTAATACAGATACAACAGAAATAATGGCCCAGATTTCACCATCAAAATAACAGCGATGCAATTAATAAATACCATTATTTGTGTTCAAAATAGCACAGCAAAGTGTAGCAAAGAATTCCAACATCCATGAGTTACTGTCCAAGTTGTACCATCTACCATTAGCTTTGTGACAAAGAAGGCTTATTATCTGGCCCACCATCAAAACACATTGAATGGTGTTAAATTACTCCATTTCCACTGTAAATATAAATTAAACTCATCATTCTATGTCTAAGTACCTTTGAATGATATGACAAGTGCCAATTAAACTCTCTGACACTGAAAACTAACAAGGGTAGAATCTCATTTATTGAGACACTAATTGTTATTGGAGATTGACATTTTAATTTGTTTTCATTCCCTCTGGGTTTCAGGCCCTACTTTCCCCTTTCTTTGTTCCTTTCTCTGTACCTGATTTCACACGACACCACGTTATAGACCAATAGATTTGTCTGAAATCACAAGCTTTGGGAGTGCTGCACATTCACCAGCAGAAAAGCTGCCAACGTCATCAAAGATCCGTTGCATCCTCGTTACGATCTCCTGCAATCTCTTCCATCAGGCAGAAGATACAGAAGCTTGAACACGCACACCAGCAAGTTTCAGGCCGTTATTCGACTATTGAATGGACTATCTAACCTCAAGTAATGCTGACCTTCTTAAAGCTGATCTCTCTTGTATGCCCTATGTAATGTAACCTGTACACCTCCATCTAAACCTTTTGTTCTATAAGTCCTTGCTTCCTATGATCTGCCAGTACTGCTTGTAAACAAAGCTTTTCACTGTACTTTGGTATATGTGACAATAAATCAATCGATCAATAAAATGATTTAGGAACTTGAAGATGCAAGGACAGGCATACCCCAACAGCCTCCCCAATCCATTCCCAATGGCTGAGACTACACCCTGGGAGCTGAAAATTGGAGAATACTCCTTCTGTTTGGGTCTCAATCCTTAAACCTCAGCACAATTCTAAACCTCTTTCCTCAGTTTGAAAACACTCTTGAATTCCCCACCCCAATTTTGTCTCATTTTGAAAATTTCTCGAAGATGCTGATTTAGGTGTACATTTGCTATGCCAAGGCTACAGGCCCAAGTGCTGGAAAATGGAGCTAGAGTAGTTTGATGGTTATTTTTGACTGGCACAGACTTAATGGGCTGAAGGACGGGTCCTTTTCTGTGCTGTACACTTCTATGGCTGTTCATAGAATCCCTAGAGCATGGGAGCAGGCCATTTGGCCCATCAAGTCCACACCAACCCTCTGAAGACCAGCCCACCCAGACCCACCTATCCATGTAACCTTGAATTTTCCATGGCTAATCCATCTAGCTTGCACATCCTTGGGCACTAGGGCCAATCTTCACATCTTTGGACTGCTGGTGGAAACCAGAGCACCCAGAGGGAACTCGCACAGACACAGGGAGAACGTGCAAACTCCACACAGACAGTTGCCCAAGAGTGGAATTGAACCTGGATCCCTGATGTCATGAGACAACAGTGCTAAACACAGAGCTACCATGTCACCCCACTGATCACTTTCTATCCCAAGTGTACCTTTGTGTGTCTCACCCAAGTGTTTATATGTCATGTGTCAGCCTTATTGACCATTGGATAATATTCCCATGTGAATTAGAAATTACATTAAGATTATAGTTGACCTTCTACTTCAACTTCACCTTCCGGACCTAACACTGTATTCATTGATTTATTTTATCTCGGATAAGCTGCTGGTATTAGTCTTGAATAGACTGAATGGCTAACCAACCATAATCACTGGGAGAACAAATTCCAGATTCCATAATGTTTTTGACTGAAGAAATCTCTCCCTGTTCTTTTTATGTTGGATACCATCTGTGATGCCTTGTGTAGATTCAGAGCTACCAAATGTTCTCACATTTGGTAGCTCTTGCATGAATCCACATTACTGAGTGGGGACGGATACCCACACAGTGTCTTAGGCAATCTTGATAACAGGAAAGGTCTATTATGTCCATACAGTTAAAATTTTGAGTCAATGACCTTTCTTCTGAACTGAAGTTCCTCTTGCCACAGATGCTGAGTTTCTTCAGCAAGTTCTCCTTTTGTTTCAGATTTCCAGCACCCACAGCTCTTTGCTTTATTAAGGTCAATTACATTGCTTGTGAAACAGTGGTAGTGTCCCCACTCTGAGGCAGGGGATGAGGTTCAAGTTCCACCTGCTCCAAAAGTGTGTAATAATATCTCTGAAGGTTGATTAGAAAAAAACTAAAACTTATTAGTTAGTTACATTATATCAGAAGTACATGATGGTCTCTTATGAGAAATCAGGGTCAGCTTAAGAATAGGTTCCCGTTATTACTACTGAAACATTCAGTTCACATGCTAGATGAGGCACTCATACAGAGTAACTCCCTATAGAGTTACTCCCGGTTCCACTCTGCCTATGACATGCAGGTCCTCCACTTTCACTCCCTTACCAACTGATGCCTGGAGGATGAACGCCTCCTCTTCCACCTTGGAACACTTCAACCCCAGGGCATCAACGTGGACTTCACCAGTTTCCTCATTTCCTCTCCCTTAACCTTACCTCAGTTGCAAACTTCAAGCTCAGTACCGCCCTCCTGACCTGTCCCACCTGTCCATCTTCCTTCCCACCTATCCACTCCACCCTCCTCTCAGACCTATCACCTTCACTCCCACCTCCATTCACCTATTACACTCGCCCCACCTCCTTCTCGTTTATCTCTCCACTCTCAAGGCTCCCAGCCTCATTATGGATGAAGGGCTTTTGCCCGAAATGTCGATTTTCCTGCTCCTCAGATGCTGCCTGACCTGCTGTGCTTTTCCAGCACTTCTCTAATCTTAACTCCTTACAGATTCTAGTTAGCTCCTCTCAGGTATAGTTATATCCTGATGGGTAGAGCTTAGTTTGTGAAAGCAGTTAACCCTTTCAGGTACTAATTGCCTTATACTACACCCACCTCAGTCCTCATGTGCTGACCTCTTCAGCAACGTTCTGTCTAACCCTTGACACAGAGCATCAGGAGGAAGAAGCCAATGCATTGGCCCACAGATCGGTGTGTGTGTGGAACCACTGCGCTACACAGCTCAAAGGGAACATTATCCTTGAGTACACAAAACTGAGGAGGGTGGATGTAATTGAAATGTCATGATATCTCAAAATTAAACCAAGAACGTCAATTGATGTCCAGGAGCCTGTTGCTACTTCAGAAGCTTATTCCAGCCAGTTTTCTGTGGTTGAACAGGCAATTTATTGCAACAATAGCTTGTGTTTTTACATCTTTAGTGCAGGAAATATCCGAAAATGTTCCACAGCAGTAACTAGATTTAGGTTAACATCAAGATTTAGAAGGAGACATTAAGAGGGTCTTAAAAGAGATCACAGAGAAGTCAAAAGATGGGCATTCCAGACTACTGGGGCTAGACATTTGAAAGGATGATGACTAACAGCAGGGCAAAGAGTGTGGAAGTGGAGAGAGTGGGGTTAAAGAGAATGGGGATAAAGAGAGTGGGGCAGAGAGAGTCGGAGTAAGGAGAGTTGGGGTACAGAGAGTGGAAGCAGAGAGAGTAGGGGGTAAAGAGAATGGGGGTAAAGAGAGTGGGGGTAAAGAGAATTGGGGTACAGAGAGTGAGGGACAGAGACAGTGGGAGTTAAAGAGAATGGGGGTAAATAGAGTGGGGTAAAGAGAGTGGGGGATAAAGAGAATGGGGGATTAAGAGAGTGGGGTTACAGAGGTGGGGCATAGACAGTGGGGGATAAAGAGAATGGGGTAAAGAGAATGCGGTAAAGAGAGTGGGAGATAAAGAGAATGGGGGTAAATAGAGTGGGGTACAGAGAGTGGGGTTAAAGAGAATGGGGTACAGAGAGTGGGTACAGAGAGTGGGTACAGAAAATGGGGACAGAGACAGTGGGGGATAAAGAGAATGGGGGTCAAGAGAGTGGGGGTAAAAAGAGTAGGGGTAAAGAAAATGGGGTAAAGAGAGTGGGGTAAAGAGAGTGGGGATAAGGGGGTAAAGAGAATGGGATAAAGAGAGTGGGGGTAAAGAGAGTGGGGGTAAAGGGAGTGGGGTATAAAGAGAGGAGGGGCAAGGGGAGGGTAAAGAAAGTAGGGGTAGAGAGATTGTGCTGTGAAGAGAGTAGGGGGTTAAAGTGAATGGGGATGTTCAACAGGCCAGTGGTGCATTTTGTCAGATTGCACCCTTCAGTCTTCACCATCACACAGGGATCACATGCACAAGGAAGTGAATGGAAAATTGGGAAGTCAGAACCTGGGTTTGCTTGTTCCCGTGCTAACCTCCACTTGCCCTTCCAGGAACGGGAGAGGGTTGTCCTTGTGGTGCTGAGATGGCGAGGTAGGGAAGTGGACCCTGCTTAACGTGATATGTTACACAATCAGAGTGACAGACAAAGTCGCATTTAATTGTCAGCTGCTCTTAGCTCCCAGTCCCTTTGTGCCTGTTTGCGATATTACATCATACCTGAAAAAGAAACTTCACTTGTAACCAATGAATGCGTTGTTTCATCAAGCCTGTTAAAGCACCCGAAGGTACAATATGTCTCCTGAATGAATGTTATGTTTAGCAGGGAATTGACAAGTTCTATTTTGGAGGTAAACTCAATTGACATTTTTGGAATTATCCCAAATCAAGGCAATTTAAAGAAGTCAAGAGTCATGAATGAGAGCGTGTGGCCCTTTGCTGGGGCTGGACTGCTCTTGTACTGTTTATACATTCTTCTCTCAACTCTATAAAAGGTCACCTCACCAGAGTGTAAAGTTGCTATCAAGAATGAATAGTTGGCTCAAAATACCTTGCATAGTTATTCGTTTCAAGGGATTGTCTATCAATCAGGGGTTGAAAATTCATTGTCAACCTCTGAACTGCCCCAACTCCACAACCAATGTCAGACTCAAGCCAGTGAGAACAGAAAAATGCAGGAGATCACAATGAGTCAGGCAGCATTCATGGAGAGAGAGCACAGCTAACGTTTTGAGTCAAGCTTACTCTTCATCAGAGCTGATGAGAAGTGTGGAGGGCACAACATTTTGTAATAGTTGGGGGAGGGGGTCAGAGTGCTGGTGGAGAAAAATGTTGATAGTTCAGATTAAGTGATCGGAATGTGAGAATGGCAGAACAACGATGTGTCTAACTGCCAGACTAGAAAGGACAGACAGTCCCACTGGGGTGGGGGGAGGGAAGGGATTGTGACAGAGACTTTATAAAGCTTTGGTTAGGCCCCATCTGGAGTACTGTGTCCAGTTTTGGTCCCCACACCTCAGGAAGGACATACTGGCACTGGAGCGTGTCCAGCGGAGATTCACACGGATGATCCCTGAAATAGTTGGTCTAACATATGAGGAACGGCTGAGGATCCTGGGATTGTATTCATTGGAGTTTAGAAGATTAAGGGGAGACTTAATAGAAACTTACAAAATAATACATGGCTTGGAAAGGGTGGACGCTAGGAAATTGTTTCCGTTAGACGAGGAGACTAGGACCCGTGGACACAGCCTTAGAATTAGAGGGCGTCAATTCAGAATGGAAATGAGGAGACATTTCTTCAGCCAGAGAATGGTGGGCCTGTGGAATTCATTGCCGCAGAGCACAGTGGAGGCCGGGACGCTAAATGTCTTCAAGGCAGAGATTGATAGATTCTTGATGTCACGAGGAATTAAGGGCTACGGGGAGAATGCTGGTAAGTGGAGTTGAAATGCCCATCAGCCATGATTGAATGGCGGAGTGGACTCGATGGGCCGAATGGCCTTACTTCCACTCCTATGTGTTATGGTCTTATGGTCTTACAGAGAATGTAAACTTAAAAGAAAAGGAAGAAATGGATTCACAGTTTGAAAGTGTTGAACTCAATAATGACTCCTACCTTGATTCCATCCTTTCTCACACGTCCAGACCCTGCCCAGCTATACTTTTGATTCCTTTGAAGTCGTTCACTATATTGACAATTCCCGGTTCCCTGACCCTAACTGCCTCCTGTTCACCATGGATGTCCAATCCTTCTCTACCTCCATTCCCCATTTTGATGGTCCAAACAGTGCAGAGATCAAATCTTCCTTCAATGATTGTAAGAAATTCTCTAATGTGGCTGGAGATGCGGATTTCTATCAATGACCCAAGTGCATCAATGCCTTGATTTTACAATTTGAATTCCCTGACTGAAATCTGTCCATAGGTAAAAACAAGGACTGCAGACGCTGGAAACCAGAGTCTAAATCAGAGTGGTGCTGGAAAAGCACAGCAGGTCAGGCAGCATCTGAGAAACAGGAAAATCGACGTTTCGGGCAAAAGCCCTTCATCAGGAATAGAGGCAGGGTGCCTGCAGAGTGGAGAGATAAATGAGAGGAGGGGTTGGGGGGGAGAAAGAAGCAAAGAGTACAATGGGTAAATGGGGGTGGGGATGAAGGTGATAGGTCAGAGAGGAGGGTGGAGTGGATAGGTGGAAAGGAAAATAGGCAGAACACAAGAAATCTGTCCACGGCCTTATCTATTCATGAAACCATAAAATGTCAAAGCAGAAATAGGCCATTCAGCCCATCAAATCTGCTCTGTGTTCAATGAGATCATGGTGCATCTGATAATCCTCAACTCCACTTTCTTGCCTTATCCCATAATCCTTGCTCCCATTACTGATCAAAAACCTCCCTACCTCAGCCTGGAATATATTTAACGTTCCAGTCTCGACAGCCTTCCTCAACAAAGAATTTTCAACAGCTTGCCCACCTCTGACTTAAATGTGCAACACCTTACTCTGAGATTATGCACTCTGGCCTGAGATTCTCCCACAGGGGGAAACAACCTCTCTGAATCCATCCTGTCTAGTATCCTCACAACCTTATATGTATTTTAGCTCAATATACTTTTTGGGACCAGAGCCCCTGCAAGAACTCTGTCTATGGTACATCCCCCATTGTCTTCACCCATTGAGCGCAGCAAAAACACCTTAAAGGCACCTCACACGAACATTATAACATCTAACATTGAGTAGGTTATGCAAGTGCTAGGACAGGTGAGCAGACCATCAGACAAAGATGTAAGTTTTAAGGAACAATTTAAAGACAGAATGTAAGTGAAATTTTTGAGGAAGGAACAGTAGTGAAACATTTCGATGGCAGCAGTGCCTTAGTTGGTGAAAGTCGATGATGTAGATAATATGACACAATGTAAATCACAGAGATAAAGTGACAATAGAAGTATTTTTCATGAATGTAGTTTATCAAATTTTTCAACATGAAAAATGAAAGGGGTTCTGAGAAAACATACATTCTAGAAAGTCCTGGGTCTATGTCATAAACTGCAGTATAAATATCATCAGCTTGCATTTCAATATGGTGGAGCAATAGGGGTTCTTCACAAAAGGGAGGGGGGATGCAGTCTACAATCTGATTTATCATCTGTTGAAAGCTATTAGTGAGAGCATTGTCTTTAATCATCAGCCACCAATCATTATAGTTTGACGTTAATATAATCTATTTTCCGTTCCTCTGTCCAATTCTACCCCTACCTTTCTTACGCTAGTGACTGGTGCCACAATGCAGTTACACTGGCCCCACCAGCCTTCCTCCACAGACCGTAAGTGGTATTCATTATGTGGTGACCACTGTCTACACCAATGGGTCACTTGGCCAGACAGCGAGAGACACAGAGAGACAGAGAGAGAGAGAAAGAAAGAGAGAAACAGCCACACAGCTTAGCCTAATCTTAACCACAGATGAAACCTCAAACATAAGCAAGTGCTTTTAATGGTGTGGGCCTGATCTCAGCTGGGCAGTCTCCCAGTGTGGCAGCTGGGTGGTCATGAGATTAGCAGCAAAGTCTGTGAGAAGATTTGTAGCTCGGGTGCTCGTTGTTGTGGTTCTGTTCGCCGAGCTGGGAATTTATGTTGCAGACGTTTATTCCCCTGTCTAGGTGACATCCTCAGTGCTTGGGAGCCTCCTGTGAAGCGCTTCTGTGATCTTTCCTCCGGCATTTATAGTGGTTTGAATCTGCCGCTTCCAGTTGTCAGTTCCAGCTGTCCGCTGCAGTGGTCGGTATATTGGATCCAGGTCGATGTGCTTATTGATTGAATCAACTCGGCAAACAGAACCACAACAATTAGCAGCAAATACAACAGCCTTGTTTGTGTGTTAGCTGTAACTCTGTTGTAGATCATTTTAATCAACTAGCTCAGAGATACCTGTGGCATAGGTGGGACTTGAACCTTGGCCTCTAGCTGAGAGATAGCGACAGTACCATTACACCATATGAAAGTGCTCTTATGGTGTCACTGATCCCTTGATGTGCTGATTTATCATTATACCTATTTTCTAATCAACTTGTTCAGAGACATTATGACACACCTTTGGAATAAGTGGGGCTTGAACACAGGCTTCCTGGTTCAGACATAGGGATACTACCACTACAGACATGTAACTCCTTGACTTGAGCATTCATCTGTCAGGGAATCAAGGGTTTTAGGAAAAATGGAGGAATGTGGAATTAAGGATTATCAGATCAGTTGTGATATCATTGAATGGTGGAGCAGAGATGATGGGCTGAATGGTCAACTTCTGTCCTATGAGAAAGTGAGGACTACAGATGCTGGAGATCAGAGTCAAAAAGTGTGGAGCTGGAAAAGCACAGCCGGTCAGGTAGCATCCGAAGAGCAGGAGAGTCGACATTTTGGACTTAAACCCTTTATCAGGAGTGAAAGGCTGAAGCCCAAAACATCGACTCTCCCTTTCGGATGCTGCCTGACCTGTTGTGCTTTTCCAACACCACACTTTTCGACAACTTCTGTCCTATGTCTTACGAAGCTCCAGTGAGGCATTGAGGGAGTGTTAAACTATCAGAGGTGAGTACTTTCAGATAAGGTCATGATTTGGAGGTGCCGGTGTTGAACTAGGGTGTACAAATTTAAAAATCACACAACACCAGGTTATTGTCCTACTGGTTTATTTGGAAGCACTAGCTTTTGGAGCAGTGCTCCCTCATCAGGAACTTATGATCGTGCTCTACAACTACCTGATGAAGGAGCAGCGCTCTGAAAGCTAGTGCTTCCAAATAAACCTGTTGGACTATAATCTAATGTTGTGCGATTTTTAACTTTAGATCAAGTGCTATATTTAGGTCCTGCCTACCTTTTCAGGTGGATGTAGATAGCACTCCAGTATCTTTGGAAAGTAGGGCAGGGGTAGGTAAAAGCTCTGCTTCGACGTTAATTTCTATCCCTCACTAAAAAAAACTAAGTATTCCTCCTGCCCCCTTCTCGTTTCTCTGATTTTCCTGGGGGGGTGAGGGGGTGCTCCACAGTACTGTGTTGATCACCTCTCCTCTCTCTTCCTGTGGGTCACCCATTTCTCTTTGTATTCCTACTGTGTTCAAGTCTCTCACCACTACATCTTTCCAGCCACTCATTACAATCTGAACTCATTGCCCTCTTCTTCCTGGTGGTCCCATCTCTGTCCCTCGCCTCACCCTTTTTGTTTCTCTCTCTGAAAACAGATGAATGTAACATTTCAATCTTGCTTGAAGCTCCTACAGTCTTCCCTGATATACTGATTTATCCCTCAATTAATGTCACAAAAACAATCTTGGTCATTGTCCAAAGGACGTTCTTGGGCCTTTGCTGGCTACAAATCAGCATTCACCCTGCTTCTCCCTCCACGATGCAGTCAGGACTGTTGTATTTCTTCCGAACTTTCTTCTTTAGTTTCAGATTTCTAGCAGTATTTTGCAATATTTCACTTTTGTACGTCAACGCTGGAGTACAGCCACACACTTTTTGCATGGATTTTTGTTGTGTGGTGATCACTATCAGCACCAGCTCAATCTATTGTAAAACAAACACTGGGAATACTGGAGAAAGTCACCAGGTCTGGCAGTATTGGGGGAAGAGAGAAAAAATGTTTTGAGTCCAGTATGACTATTCTTCAAAACCGACACAAGTCCAAGAAATAAGGCAGTGATGGTGTCAAGGTTTGCTTTCAGAAGGCTGTAGCTCTTATCAAATGTTGATTGGTTACCCTCCTGTGAAGCACCAAGGGATATTTATCTATGATGGTGGAGCTACATAAATGTACAGGTTGTTGTTATAGAGGGGAAGAGAAACTCAGGGAGATTAGTTGCCAATACCAAATAAAGTGTGAGCCTTGATGTCTCTATGATTTACTGTTGCAGGAACTGCATTAAGTGCTGGTAACTCAGTAGGTTAAGTGTTAATATGTTTGATTCTGGCAAATGTCTCTGCAGTGATTACACACCGTAATGTTTTACTGTAGCACTGCCAAAATGTAATTCATCTTTCGGAAGTTTTTGTAACCTGCCCTAATACTGATTAGTCTCAATGAAAAGTGTAAAATGACAGCTGGAGGTAATGAGAAAATAGCAATGCATAAGGTAATGCAGTAGACATTGAATGCAAAAATGTCAATACTACAACACTCCCACAGCACTACCAACACAGCAGCGCTCCCACAGCACTGCTGACACTGCAGCACTCCCACAGCACTGCAGACACTGCAGCACTCTCACAGCACTGCAGACACTGCAGCACTCTCACAGCACTGCCAATACTACAGCATACCCACAGCACTGCCAACACTGCAGTACTCCCACAGCACTGCCAACACAGCAGCACTCCCACAGCACTGCAGACACTGCAGCACTCCCACAGCACTGCAGACACTGCAGCACTCCCACAGCACTGCAGACACCGCAGCACTCCCACAGCACTGTCAACGCTGCAGAACTCCCACAGCACTGCTAACACAGCAGCATACCCACAGCACTGTCAACACCACAGCACTCCCACAGCACTCCCGACACTGCAGCACTCCCACAGCACTGCCAATACTGCAGCACTCCCACAGCACTGCTGACGCGGCAGCACTCCCACAGCACTGCCGACACTGCAGCACTCCCACAGCACTGCCGACACCGCAGCATACCCACAGCACTGTCAACACTGCAGCACTCCCACAGCACTGCCATTACTGCAGCACTCCCACAGCACTGCCATTACTGCAGCACTCCCACAGCACTGCCGACACTGCAGCACTCTCACAGCACTGCCATTACTGCAGCACTCCCACAGCACTGCCGACACTGCAGCACTCTCACAGCACTGCCAATACTACAGCATACCCACAGCACTGCCAACACTGCAGTACTCCCACAGCACTGCCAACACAGCAGCACTCCCACAGCACTGCCAATACCACTGCATACCCACAGCACTGCCAATACCACTGCATACCCACAGCACTGCCAACACAGCAGCATTACCTACAGTGCTGCCAACACAGCAGCACTCCCAAAGCACTGCTGGCACTGCAGCACTCCCACAGCACTGCCAACACAGCAGCACTCCCACAGCACCACCAACACCGCAGCATACCCACGGCACTGCCAACACAGCAGCACTCCCACAGTGCTGCCAATACTGCAGCATACCCACAACACTGCTAACACCGCAGCATACCCATGGTGCTGCCAACACTGCAGTACTGCCAATATTGCAGCACTCCCACGGCACTGCCAACACTGAGTGTCACCCTGGAGCCAAGCCAATGGTGGCAGGCCGGGTTATCAATTTGACCGTGTGGTGCAACCTCAAAGAAAAGGTCCAACAAGAGATGACCATATCTACCTTGCAGGAAGTTATTCTGAACAGGCTTTCACACATTGAACTAGGTAAAAACAATGACTGCAGATGCTGGAAACCAGATTCTGGATTAGTGGTGCTGGAAGAGTACAGCAGTTCAGGTAGCATCCGAGGAGCAGTAAAAACGACGTTTCGGGCAAAAGCCCTTCCTGATGAAGGGCTTTTGCCCGAAACATCGATTTTACTGCTCCTCGGATGCTGTCTGAACTGCTGTGCTCTTCCAGCACCACTAATCCAGAATTTCACACATTGAAACCTGGCTGCTTCCTTGGTGATCTCCACTGGTGATTAATAATGGACTGGCTTGTCTTAACCGCTGTTTGTGGTGTTTGTGACCCACCGATGAATGATAATCCGAGTCTCTCTGGCCAATGGCTCGAGTTGGGAAGGGGATGGTGTACAAACACCTCAAACTGCAGGTGGAATTACGAAAATCACCACAAAACAAAAATATACAAACCTCACACACAACAGGTTTTGTTCCTCCTTAATGTCAGATGGAATCATGATGAGGCCCTTCATCCTGTTTCACCAGTCAATGGTTCATCCGTACCTCAAGTTACCTTTGCTGCTTATTTCTTGATATCTTTGTCTGACAAAAGTCTAACAATCTCTGGTCCTGGAGCTTCAACTCATCCCAGCATCATTTGCCTTTTGCAGGACAGTATTCTAGATTTCCACTACTCACTTGGTGGAAGTTGCCAACCTCATGCTGCCTTGCTCTGAATTTAAGATAATGCACCTTTGCTCTGGATTCCCCCATGAGATGAAATAGTTTCTCTGTATTTGCCTGACTGAACATACAAACATACTGGCAAGGAGTAGACCACTGTGTTGGCACACTATTCCATAGGATCACCTCTACACTCTCGTATACACCTGACAATCTTACATCTTGAATCCTGCTATTATTATACACAAACCTTTCAGATCACTTTTCTTGTTTCTGGTCTTGAGGGACATTTTGGAAAGGCAAATCACAGCAAGACTTTTACACTGAATGGTTAAGGTCATGGGGAGTGTTGCTGAACAAAGAGACCTTGGAGTGTAGGTTCACAGTTCCTTGAAAGTGGAATCCCAGGGGGACAGGATTGTGAAGAAGGTATTTCGTATGCTTGCTTTTATTGGTTGTTGCATTGAGTGTTGAAGTTGGGGAGGTCATGTTGCACAGGACGTTAGTTAGGCCTCTTTTGGAATACTGTGTCTAATTCTAGTTTTCTGCTTTAGAAAGGATGTTGGGAAACTTGAAAGAGTTTGGAAAAGATTTTCCCTAGTCAGGAGGTGATGGGCTGGTTGTATTGATGCTGAACTGTCATCTCAGAGACCCAGTTAATGTTCTAGGGACCTGGGTTCAAATTCTGCTACGGTAGATGGTGGAATTTAAATTCAATAAATATCTGGAATTACATTAATCGATTATCAGAAAAGCCCACCTGACTCACTAATGTCCTTTAGGGAAGGAAGCTGCCATCCTTACCTGGCCTGGCCTGCATGTGACTCCAGACCCACAGCAATATGGTTGACTCTTAACCTGCTCCCTGGGCAATTAGGGATGGGCAATAAGTGCTGACCTAACCAACGATGTCCACATTCTGTGAATGAGTAAAGGCAAAAAAATTTACAAGGATGTTGCCAGGGCTGGAGGGTTTAAGCTACAAGGGGAGGCTGAATAGGCTGGGGCTGTTTTCCCTCGAGCATAGGAGGCTGAGGGGTGACATTTTAGAGGTTTATAAATCATGAAGGGCATGTATAGGGTGAATAAATAAGGTCTTTTCCATGGGTGGGGAGTCCAGAACTGGACAGCATAAGTTTAAGGTGAGAGGGGAAAGATTTAAAAGGGACCTAAGGTTTAACTTTTTCAGGCAGAGGGTAGTGCGTGTGCATGGGCTATCAGAGGAAGTGGTGGAGGCTGGTACAATTATAAAATTTAAAAGGCATCTGGATGGGTATATGAATAGGAAGGGTTTAGAGGGATATGAGCCAAATGCTGGCAAATGGGCTTAGGTTAATTTGGGATATCTGATCAGCACAGACGAGTTGGACTGAAGGGTCTGTTTCTGTGCTGTACTATGACTCTATGACTTGATGACTGTGAGCCACTTCTATGTCACCTGCCCTCAGAACCCTTTACGCCATGCCACTTATACATCAGATCACATGAGCCTGAAACCTGTGACTCTAGTCTTCCAGATAGGCCAGCTCTTAACATCCTCCATAAGTATTCATGCTCAATAACATTCTCTCGGTACCCTAATCTGAGATTTGGGTAAAGCACTTTGTTGAGTAAAGTTGAGGCACCATCACACAGCAGTTAATTAAGCCTGTCACCTGCAAAAGTTGCTGAAAATGCAAAACATCAAAGTAGAGTCAGTGACCTTATATATTCACGGGACATTGCGGGTGGGGCCAGCTTTCTTTATTCCTTCTTCACCGTTACCCTGAACAACTGAAAAACTTCTTCACCATTTCAGAGTAATGTTCAGAGTCAGTGAGAGATGGGGCTGGTGTCACATTTACATCAGAGTATACTAACTATGGCTGGTTTCCTTTACCAATATCCTAGGTTTGCTTTCAATGACAGTTTCCGTTGTATGTGCACCTTATTTTTAAGAGAGTTCACCTTTGAGAACACCATGTGCTGTGTGTAGACAATGCTGTGATACTCCCTGACAGTTAGTTTGCTACAGCCTCATTCCTGATGAAGGGCTTATGCCCAGAAAGTTGATTCTCCTGCTCCTCAGATGCTGTCTGATCAGCTGTGCACTCTCGACTCTGATCTCCAGCATCTGCGATCCTCATTTTCTCCTAGTCAGTTTGCTTCAGGTCTGTGAGCTACACACTTACAAATCAGTTGCTTCGTTATAATGTCTGCTTCGTAAGTTATAATGTCCTTGGCTGTTTTGAATAAACCAACCCACAGATTTTTCAATCCCCGAGGAGTGACTGATTGTTAGGCCATTAACATCAAAATGACAACTTCAACTGGTACAAGGTTTCTCTCACCAGATGGAACTGGTTGGAGGCTGCCCCTCAGAATTCCCTTCGGCTTTTCCAGCCAACACATTGCAGAGCCTCAGCCCTGTGTTTAGATTGGATTTGAACCCTGATCCCAGAGGTAAAAGACCATCGCCTAGCCCACTGCACCACCTGACTGAAAGGTCATTTAAAGATGCAACACAATACTGGCAAGTTCAATAGAAACCTCATGGGAATCTCTTAAACTGCTGACAGCTGATTTCATGCTTTGTATTGTCCTATCATATAACAGAGAGGGACTCTTGGGTTCAGAAACCTGCAGAAGCTCAGCACAGCCTGTCACTCTTCGAGACTTAACATGGGAACACCCTCCTCAGACCACGCACTGGCTTTCCAGCAGAACATGCTTTAGCAATTATTGTTGACATGTATTTTATATCTTCAGACTGTCAATGACATCCCTTCACTTACACTGATGTCACATTGCCATGGTAACAAATTTATTGATCTTACTAAACTTTAGATTCATGTCATGATATGACTTAAAAACCGACAAAACTAGATTACAGTTTGTTTTCTTTAATAAGAGGGGACAACAATAGCTTGCTATGTTTTGTTTGTCTTTGGGTTGGATACAATGAGTGTCTTGGCCTGGGATACTAGTCAGTTGCTGATGTGTTTTTCTCAGTATCTCACCATCTTAACCATTCTTCAAGATCTGCCACAAGCAATGAACTATGATGTATTAGAGCCTGGTCCATACTTTCTTAATACTCATAGAGACACATATTTGAACAAGTTTTTCGCTCTGTGGTTCACTACAACATACGCTGTATATAGAACGCTCAACGATATGCCACAAATCAACATTCCCCATGAAAATCAAAGGAGAAAACAAGACCACAGTCTGAGACACAGCAGTAACTTAGACATTTCTAAAACATTCACTCCTTCATGGGACAGGGGCATTGATGACAACGCCAACATTTGTTGTTCTTTCCTAAATGTCCTTGAACTGAATTACTTACTAAGCCATTTCCCAGGGCTGGTACGAGTTAGACACCTGGCTGTACGCCTGGAGTCGCATGTATGTCAGACCAGGTTAGGATGGCAGATTTCTGTCCCTAAAGGACATTAGTGAACCAGATGTGTTTTCACAACAAAGAACATTACAGCTGAAGAATATGCCCTTTGGCCCTTCAGTCCTGCCCCAATCCATATTGTCTGACTAAATATGCAGTCTTTTTATCTAAGGATCTGTATCCCTTTGCTCCTCGCCCATTCATGAATCACTCTAGATATATCTTAAATGACGCTATCGTTCCCACCCCTACCACCTCCGCTGGCAATGCATTCCAGACACCCACCACCCTCTGCGTAAAGAACTTTTCACATATAACTCCCTTCTCACTTTGACTTCATGACCCCTAATAATTGGGTCTTCCACTCAGGAAAAAAGCTTCTTGCTATCCACCCTGTCTACACCTCTCATGATTTTGTAAGCCTCAATCAGGTCCCCCCCTCAACTGCCTTCTTTCCAACAAAAATAATCTTAATCTACTCAACCTCTCTTTGTAGCTAGCACCCTCCATACCAGGCAACATCCTGGTGAACCTCCTCTGCACCTTCTCCAAAGCATCCACACCCTTTTGATAATGTGGCGATCAGAACTGTTCGCAGTATTCTAAATGTGGCAGAACCAAAGTCTTATACAACTGTAACATGACCTGCCAACTCTTGTACTCAATTCTCCATCCAATGAAGGAAAGCATGCTGTAAACCGTCTTGACCTGCATTGCCACCTTTAGGGAACAATGGACTGGAACACCCAGATCTCTCTGTACAAGAGTTTTCCCCAGGACTTTCAGTTGTGATGGTTTATGGTCACCATTACTGAATGTCATGACGATGTATCCAAAGCCTGATATACTTTGTACTTTATTAACTTTTAATGCCCCAAATGAGGTTTTAAAGGAAGTCTGCCAAAACAAAAAAGATAACTGTAGATGTAAATTCAATCACCATTTGCCAATGTCCTGTGTGGGGCACATGAAATGTCTTACTTGGAAAGCATCAGGCAACTTCAAACATATAGAGAAATGTAACAGGAAGAGATATGAAGTAGACTGACTATCTCCCCATCCCTCCACCTGACTCAGCAGAAAGTCATCTTTTGCAGAAAGTTTGTGTTTTGGCCTTCCAGGAATATACAAAAATGGGGTTGAAATCCAACTGCAACATTAGTCTGTATGTGCTAGTGGCCTGATGTTCTAGTGTGTGGTTTGGTGTGATCACAGCATTATGAATGGCCATTAAGCACCGCTGCTCTGCAGGTAAAAGAAGCAAATAGAATTCACTTTTTTCACTCTGAGTGCTGCCAGTCAGCTACTGCTGAAAGGAATCAGGGCAAAAAAGTTTCAATCAACTAAGAATCTGAAAATTCACTGATTAATGACCAACATCAACACCACCAGAATTATCCACTACAACAGTGATAACATCTAACTATTCACTCTTCATGAACATCTCAGAGGTGATCATATATTTGTTTTAAACTTCTTTTTTTGGATTCACCTTTTAGTTCTAATCTGTGTGTTGCCTGTGTCTATCTCTCTGCATTTAGAAATGAATAAACTCACCCTGTTTTGTTGATTGAAGAAAGTCTATCAAAATCGTCTCTGTTTAAAAGAGGGATCCTTTGGGTCCAAGTTCCCACAAGAGAACCGATGCATTCAAAGGTAACCTTAAGACCATAAGACGATAAGACATAGGAATGGAAGTAAGGCCAGCCGGCCCATCGAGTCCACTCCGCCATTCAATCATGGCTGATGGGTATTTCAACTCCACTTACCCACATTCTCCCTGTAGCCCTTAATTCCTCGAGACACCAAGAATGTATCGATCTCTGCCTTGAAGACATTTAGCGTCCCAGCCTCCACTGCACTCTGGAGCAATGAATTCCACAGGCCCACTACTCTCTGGCTGAAGAAATGTCTCTGCATTTCTGTTCTGAATTGACCCCTCTAATTTTAAGGCTGTGTCCACGGGTCCTAGTCTCCTCGCCTAATGGAAACAATTTCCTAGCGTCCACCCTTTCCAAGCCATGTATTATCTTGTACGTCTCTATTAAGTCTCCCCTTAATCTTCTAAACTCCAATGAATACATTCCCGGGATCCTCAGCCATTCCTCATATGTTAGACCAACCATTCCATGGATCATCCGTGTGAATCTCCGCTGGACACGTTCCAGTGCCAGTATTTCCTTCCTGAGGCGTGGGGACCAAAACTGGACACAGTACTCCAAATGGGGCCTAACCAGAGCTTTATAAAGTCTCAGTAGCACAACAGTGCTTTTATATTCCAACCCTCTTGAGATCAGTGACAATATTGCATTCACTTTCTTAATCACGGACTCAATTTGCATGTTTACCTTTAGAGAATCCTCGACTAGCACTCCCAGATCCCTTTGTACTTTGGCTTTACGAATTTCTCACCGTTTAGAAAGTAGCCTATGCTTTTATTCTTTTTGCCAAAGTGCACGACCTCGCATTTGCTCACATTGATTCCATCAGCCATTTCCTGGACCACTCTCCCAAACTGTCTAGATCCTTTTGTAGCCTCCCCACTTCCTCAGTACTACCTGCCTGTCCACCTAACTTCGTATCATCTGCAAACTTCGCTAGAATTCCCCCAGTCCCTTCATCCAGATCATTAATATATAATGCGAACAGCTGTGGCCCCAACACTGAACCCTGCAGGACACCACTCATCACCGGCTGCCATTCCGAAAAAGAACCTTTTATCCCAACTCTCTGCCTTCTATCAGACAGCCAATCCTCAATCCATCCCAGTAGCTCACCTCGAACACCATGGGGCCCTCACCTTACTCAGCAGCCTCCCGTGTGGCACCTTATCAAAGGCCTTTTGGAAGTCTAGATAGACCACATCCACTGGGTTTCCCTGGTCTAACCCACTTTTCAACTCTTCAAAGAAGTCTTCTGTCCTGACCAAGGGAGTTGGTGAATTACCAATGGGAGCCAACTCACCCTCTTCACCCAGGAGATTAACAGTTTAATGTATTCCTGTCTAGAACTGTAACAAATTGGTAAGTCTCAGCCAAGGACTGTTCAGATGCTAATTGTATTCCTCATTTTCAGTAATTCAAATTTCCCCTGACTGCTATGTAGGATTTGAACCATAATGCATAGCCAGACGACCCTGAGCTTCTGAACATCTGATATTACCACTGTGCCACAAGCTCCCGCACAGACATGCGCTCGGATCTTCAATGGAGCAAGGGACCAAAAGCACTTCACAGTAATGTTATTAAGTCCAACGTGACACTGAATCATACAAGGAGACATTCCGATAAAGTGTTGGTCGAGGTTGGCATTTGTTCTGTACCCAACAAGCAGTCAGGTCTCACAAAAATGCCTTGCATTTATATAGTACATCTGAACTCACAAAATGTCCCAAGGACTTCAATCAAACTAAACAGACACTGAAATCCATCCATGGAAACATTCAGACAGGTGACCAAAGCTCAGTCAAAGAGTTCGTTTTCAAAGTGTGTATTACAGCAGAGAAAGAGGTAGAGAGGAAGAAGAGGTTTAGGGAGGGAATTCCAGAGGTTAGGACTCAGACTGTAGACTGATACGGTGAACAATCACAAACAATTCATTCCACAAAATATCATACACTGATTCCAGTTTAATGCACAACAGTTTCCAGAAACTCCCATGAGAAAGATAGATGCAAGTGCCTTCCCCTAGGATTGGTTATAGACACATATGTGAAGACCAAGCAACAGTCACTACCATAAAGTAAAAATTCACTTATTATTTTTTCAGAAACAACGGAATGTATTCATCCAAAGCATTTTGTAACACGGAGTGAACCCCAGCCAAACGCAGAGAGAACCCCAGCCTAACACAGAGTAAACCCCAACCTAACACAGAGTGAACCCCAGCCTAACACAGAGTGACCTCCTGCCTAACACAGAGTAAACCGCAACCTAACACAGAGTGAACCCCAGCCTAACACAGAGTGACCACCTGACTAACACAGAGTGAACCCCAGCCTAACACAGAGTGAACCCCAGCCTAACACAGAGAGAACCCCAGCCCAACACAGAGAGAACCCCAGCCCAACAGAGTGAACTCCAGCCTAACACAGAATAAACCACAGCCTAACACAGAGTGAACCCCAGCCTAACACTGATTGAACTGCAGCCTAACACAGAGAGAACCCCGGCCTAACACAGAGTGAATACCAGTCTAACACAGAGTGACTGCCTGCCTAACACAGAGTCGACCCCAGCCTAACACAGAGTGACTGCCTGCCTAACACAGAGTCGACCCCAGCCTAACACAGAGAGAACCCCAGCCTAACACAGAGTGACGTCCAGCCTAACACAGAGAGAACCCCAGCCAAATACAGAGTGCACCCCAGCCGAACACAGACTGAACCCCAGCTTAACCCAGAGAGAACCTCAGCCTAACACAGAGAGAACTCCAGCCTAACACAGAGTGACCTCCAGCCTAACGCAGAGTGAATCCCAGCCTAACACAGAGTGAACCCCAGCCTAACACAGAGAGAACCCCAGCCTAACACAGAGAGAACCCCAGCCTAACACAGAGTGACCTGCAGCCTAACACAGACTGAACCCCAGCTTAACACAGAGAGAACCCCAGCCTAACAGAGAGTGACCTCCAGCCTAACACAGAATGAACCCTGGCTTAACCCAGAGAGAACCTCAGCCTAACACAGAGTGACCTCCAGCCTAACACAGAGAGAACCCAAGCCTAACACAGAGTGACCTCCAGCCTAACGCAGAGTGAATCCCAGACTAACACAGACTGAACCCCCCAGCCTAACACAGAGAGAAACCCAGCCTAACACAGAGAGAACCCCAGCCTCACACAGTGTGAACCCCAGCCTAACACAGAATGA
Source organism: Hemiscyllium ocellatum (assembly GCF_020745735.1). Lineage (NCBI taxonomy): Eukaryota > Metazoa > Chordata > Chondrichthyes > Orectolobiformes > Hemiscylliidae > Hemiscyllium > Hemiscyllium ocellatum. The sequence continues at coordinate 6,587,685 of NC_083439.1, read as the reverse complement.
ACCCTAGCCTAACACAGAGTGACCTCCAGCCTAACACACAGTGAACCTCAGCCTAACACAGAGTGAACCTCAGCCTAACACAGAGTGAACTCCAGCCTAACACAGAGAGAACCTCAGCCTAACACAGAGAGAATCCCAGCCTAACACAGAGGGAACCCCAGCCTAACACAGAGTGAACCCCAGCCTAACACAGAGTGAACCCCAGCCTAACACAGAGAGAACCTCAGCCTAACACAGAGTGACCTCCAGCGTAACACAGAGTGACCTCCAGCCTAACACAGAGAGAACCCCAGCCTAACACAGAGTGAACCCCCCAGCCTAACACAGAGAGAACCCCAGCCTAATACAGAGAGAACCCCAGCCTAACACAGAGTGAACCCCAGCCTAACACAGAGTGAACTCCAGCCTAACACAGAGAGAACCCCAGCCTAACACAGAGTGAACTCCAGCCTAACACAGAGAGAACCCCAGCCTAACACAGAGAGAACCTCAGCCTAACACAGAGAGAATCCCAGCCTAACACAGAGAGAACCCCAGCCTAACACAGAGTGAATCCCAGCCTAACACAGAGAGAACCCCAGCCTAACACACAATGAACCCCAGCCTAACACACAGTGAACCCCAGCCTAACACAGAGAGAACCCCAGCCTAACACAGAGAGAACCCCAGCCTAACACAGAGAGAACCCCAGCCTAACACAGAATGGAACCCCAGCCTAACACAGAATGGAACCCCAGCCTAACACAGAGTGAACCCCAGCCTAACACAGAGAGAACCCCAGCCTAACACAGAGTGAACCTCAGCCTAACACAGAGAGAATCCCAGCCTAACACAGAGAGAACCTCAGCCTAACACAGAGAGAACCCCAGCCTAACACAGAGTGAATCCCAGCCTAACACAGAGAGAACCCCAGCCGAACACACAATGAACCCCAGCCTAACACACAATGAACCCTAGCTTAACACAGAGAGAACCCCAGCCTAACTCAGAGAGAACCCCAGCCTAACACAGAGTGAATCCCAGCCTAACACAGAGTGAACTCCAGCCTAACACAGAGAGAACCCCAGCCTAACACAGAGTGAACTCCAGC